>NW_027325365.1:25096514-26334578 GCF_036924035.1 Leuresthes tenuis | reverse complement strand
AAAACATGGATTGGTGATATTCAGTTGTATAATGAGACATACAGCATGTTTTTGTACTTGGGCTACACTGGGGGATAAAAGGTCACAATATTGATTGATATTGACTGGACTATTGCATCATTCTGCAACATTAAAAGCATGTCCTCCACATATTTATTGCTATGTCCATAAGTTATAAACAAGCCTGCAATTGATGCAATCATACAGGTCATCATGATGGCATCCTGTAATGTACTGTGCTTGAAATTGACTTATATAGTGTTTTTCTAGTCTACTTGACTGTTCACACACACACACGCACACACACATCCGCTCATACAGCATGTCTGTACATTGTTACAGACTACACTACAGTGTTTTTTCTCCCTCCATCACATACATGCACACACATTGATAGAAGCGACGTGGGGTTCAGGTACTTGCCCAGGGACACTTTAACAGTCTGGGGAAGACAGAATTTAATTGCTGACTTTCCAATTCTTTCAAACTTACGGGATGCAATTGATGACAGATGTGTCTTTAAAAGAGACATTTATGGAAAGTTTCATACTTACACATACAGTAGGAAATGCCTTAAAAACATCCTTTTAAAGCATGTTTCAGACAAACGTTATGATTTCCTCAGAGTTCGTCCACACATTCATTCAGAAGACATATGAATATTGGAACATGGAACAAGCCTGTGAGAATCACCCCCAACCTACACATTCTCACTCCTGTACGATTAATCTGTTACTGTACGCATGCTATTCCCCACAGAAAGCGACATCTTGTACTCTGTCGCTACCTTGACATCTGACATCTGTGCAACCTCCACAATACAATTCCATTTTACTCCCCCAGAAGGAAATGTAACATCTGCAGCTATGAGACTTTTTCACTTGAGAGCTGATTCTCTGATATCAATTAAAGCGGACGGTGGAAGCAAATGGAAGCTGCCAATGATGTGGGAATTGAGAAATTAGGTGAAACTGTCCTTTAACCAAAGCTCTTGAAATGGTGTCCCCAGGTGGGTGGGTTTCTGTGTCAAACTATTTGATTTAATGAATCCAGTGCAATAAAATCCCTACACTACTTCCTCTTATCTTTAATTTGATGCCTGACTTTGTTGGCAACTGCAGTCGTACAATCACACTCTAATTTCCCCCTGAAGCAAAATTTGCCCAGTCTCATGACACGCAGGCACCAATGATTAACTGTGAGCAATTACTATTTGAATAGGGGTTTCCCTGTCTTCCCTCTTTGCCCCATAAAAGGCAGACTAGCTATTAATACCAAAACATGTTGCTGCCTTTGTATCACCTGTCACTTTCAGTGTATTTCTCTATTCTAGATGTGCTTTAAGATGACATTTGTTGTGAATTGACGCTATATAAATAAAACTGAATTAATTTGAATAGAAACAGCAGTCGTTTTTTCTGTCTGCATGTCTTCCAGTACATTTTGCCGTAGGAAAGTACATAGAATCGCATCCAAGAATATGCATGACTCTTTGTCATGGTGGAGACAGCTGAAGATGGAAGGGAGGGATTCACTGTCTAACAAAATATAGCTCATCAAACAAGACCATTCACAAGTGGCAGCTCTGACTGATAAATGCAACAGCATCTCACTCATATACTGGCATTTGTCATCTTCTTGTGAGAGGATATTTCTTGGAATCGTATGTCTTTTTGAAAGGCCAGAAGAATTTAAGTTCTAGTACATTTGTAATTGCTCCATTAGTCATTTCCTCTGTGCTAGCTTGTGTGATATTAGACGTTAAGTGGAAGCAGTTTGGTGAATCTAAATCTGTGAAGACTAGGTTGGGATTTCTGTGGAAAAAATAGCCAATTTCAATGAAAGTAGATTAGAAATGTGGAAAACTAACAATTCAAGAAAGATTTCAAGTGACAATTCTTGGAAGACTAGTGACAGCAACAGTCAGGGTCAATGACAGCAGTTAGTCTTAAGCACAGAATTTGGAATATGCTCAGAAATAAATGCAAATGAACAACAACAAATAGACTTTCATGAAGTTAAATAGAAAACTACCAACACAAAATCTAACCCTGCATCTAATCTAACATTTACTGGCACCTTTCACCAACACGCAATGATGACAGCCTCTAAACATCCCTTTCAGCTATTTAGGAGCTTCTTAAACAGCTTCTTTCTTCACTATAAAGTTTTTCAAAGGTCAAGACATTGCTGGCCAGCAAAAATGACTCCACATTTTCCTTTTCAACCAATTCTTTTATGCTGTTGGATGTGTGCTTCGGATTATCATTCTACCTTTGCCTCAAACAGAGTTCTCTGACATGGTTTGTAACATTTTGCTCCAATATGCCTTGGTAATCATTGGTCTGCATTAGCAAGAGGCATCAAAGTAGCCCCACAGAATGATAAAACCTCCACCATACTTTATGTTTACTTTTACGTTATTTGTGTAGGCCTAATTGAATCACTTTGAAACATACAATAATTTCCTGCATTTTAAAACAAGTCTTAATCTGGCTTAATCTGTTTATACAACATTATCACATAGAGACAGTGGCTTTTCAGCCAAGGTTTTCGCAATCTTTTCTTATATTTTGGTGTCTTTCTCATTGCAGTGGTGACCTCCTCGGCCTTTGTCCAGGAATAGCTGTATAGCTGAAACCACTGTTATAGAAAGCTCGAAATCAGCCTCGCTCTCTTGAAATGTCTTTGGCTGTGTTTTTTCACAGTCTGCTCCAAGCTCTTCAGGGATCGACCTGATTTTTTTCGTGGAAGAACCATGTCCTGAAAGAATCATTAGTTTTATGATTTGAAAATGCCTGACAATATCATAAACTGCTGAAAAAATGGCGTCAAGTTATTGCATTAGAGCCTTTTGAATTGTAATGTGTCAGATAATAGCATTTATAATGTGGACAGCTCCTCCATTGTGAAAAATAAACAGGAAATAATATTTCTGTGCAGAAATCCCATATAAGGTTTTATTTAGCTCATGCACACACTTAGAATTTAGCCCTTTTGAATCTTTCTTTTTTATTGTTTGAAGAACTAATGCCAGTCAATGGAGAAGTGGTTATCTTGTCTAGGGCACATTTTGTGTTTGAATATTATATTCCATCATATGACTTTAACATACAAATTGGATTTATTTGCATTGCATGTGTCAATATGTTTGAAATTCTGTTTAAATTATCCATTCTGTGCAAGCCCTAAGAGCTTGAATAAGGCCAACTGGACTTTCAGACTGTTCTTATTCAAGATAATCTACATCAACACATTCTGTGTAAATGTACCGATAATTCTGACCATGTCTGGAGCTGTGCTGTGTTGTATCATTTAAAACCAAGAGTGATGTTTCAATCAGTCATTCATTCAAGTATAATGTTTTATTCACAAAAAAAAGGCACAATAATTTGACCTTATTCAGATTTTGATAAATTGATTTATTGATTGACTGGTAATACATAAAAACTGAGAAGGGTAAACAACTCGAACATGGTATCGTTCAGATTCTGCTGTAGCTTAGAAACAGATTTCCCCTTGTCACTCAGCTGAATCTGTAACTTTAGCTTGATGCATATAAGCACACACTGATGCAGAGCTGAGATACTTCTGTCTGATTTCTGCATGAAATCAGCTGAGAATCTTTTTTCGTATTTGCACAAATCAGCTGCTCGTTTGAAAGGGCTGCTGAGGCTCATGGCTGTGCGAAGGATGCCTCTGATACGTGAATATTTTTTTTTCCTGTCGATGTCTCAAAGTGATCAAATCTATGACAACCATTCTGTAAATTAGATATGAACAGACCAGCTTTGAAGTACAAACAGGCATCCACACATATATACTTTGTGAATTCTCCTAGCGTAGAATTGTGCTACATTTAAATAGGTAAACTGATTTCTGGACAGATGTTAATATCTGTGGGGGTCATGTCTAGATAGAGCAGTGACGTAGGTGCATACCCTCTGTTTAAACAAAACAAAACTTTTGACCATTTCTGGGCAAAGATTTGCTCCTTTTCTGTTTCAGTGGTACATCAAAATAATGACACAATTTTATTAATCAGTGAGTTTATGATAGACTATTTTCTGCTTAAATCAGTCCCAAAGTTAGCCTCCTTTCTTGTTTCTGTGAAGGCATGTTTTTCTAATCTTACAGAGGAATTAAAAGTTTAAAGGACTTCAGTACTCTCATTATTATTCAGCTGTTAAAGTCACTGGTATTAAACACTGATCCATCAACCACTATTTAGTGCCAAATATAAAACTCAAGTGTATTTTTTCTGATGAAACACAGAGTCTTGGTGTGAAATGTCTTGTGGATGGACTTTTACCTTGAGATGCAGAATCCCATTGAAAAACTTTAATTAATGTCAAAACTCTGAATCCAAAACACTAATCCTGCTTTAGGGCAACCAGGATATGAACATTTAAAAAATTCAGCTCTGTTTTAAAACACCCACTGATGACATGTATGGGCAAGACCAGGTCATATGGAATTTTAAATGCTCCTTTATCAATCATACACAGACAATTTATCTGTGTACCTAAACGTGGGAGTTTTATCGTTCTGTGCTTTGTACGATTCAAACTTCATTATAAATGGCACACACACATCATTGTGAATTCTAAAGACTTGCTTTAACTTTTCGAAACACTGCTATGTTTTGTCAACATATTTACTGATGATATGAACTGATATGATCATACTGAGGATAATGTTGGCTTTTATTCTTTTAAACACTCCTCTGAAAATAGTTTTCTCACTTTTGGTAGATGGTGTGATTGTCAATTTCTTTTTTTTTCCTGCTTTCTTTATGTCTTGCCAAACTTGTTATTTTGTCAGAAGCTCTGCTTAAGTCCCATCCCAGTCCCTACATTTTGCAACAAGCTATAAGTATTTTCATTTTTAAACATCAGAGCCCTCTCAAGTAAGGTAAATTTGTCTTGAAAGACGATGAATTCTCTTAGTGGAAACATTTTCCTTTTGCTTCTTTGAATTTGTAATGTGCATCTTTGAACCGACTTTTTCCTTCAGAAACCATGTGCTGATATAAGGACGTTCAAAGAAAAGCAAATAGATTTTAACCTCATAAATATGTAATAGGTTGATTAATATTTAGTCGCAGAATAAGGTTTTATCTTATTTAGTGGTCTCAGTTGGCCTAACATCACAGGGTTGACCTATCGATGATCAAGCAGTCTGGGAAATTAGTTTAAAAAGAGAAACTGTGAGTGTGATGAAAAGGGACTGCAAAAATCCTCCCTGGATGTCTTCCAAAAGTCTGCTCTGCTCTCTCCTGCGCTAAACTTTCCTCATCTTACTGTCTCTTTTGCCATGTGTCTCTCTGTCTTTCTCTTTGCCTTCTGACTCTCTTAATAAACACTTCGTCCTTAAACTTCACGTCTTTAACCTCTTCCTTTTTGTCTTCCTTTCTGCGTGGTCTGATGCCCTCCCTAAATGTATTTTCTTTTATTTCCAACCTCCTCCTGTCTCATTCTGGCTTTTAAAAGTGCAAGTCTCCCTTGGGGGTTCCTCCATGTCATTACTCTAGTCCTGGATTCCAAATGTCATTAAAGTCATTGCTTTAGTCAGAATTCATTTCAATTAGACCCACTCACCCTGGGACTCCCAATCCCCACTTCCTCTTCTTCTTTTTTGTCTTCTCTTCTTCCTTTCTTTATTTCTGGCCACAAACGGTAAGAAGGTGACATTGATGCAGACAGTGACCTCAAATTATCATGCATTTAAAGTGTACAGAGCACTGAATATAAGACCATATATCTCATGTCATTTCAGACACAGTGATGTAAAAACTGAATAATGGGGAAGTTAGCACTGCAAAATGTATGCTTTACATGTGAAATCCTCAAAACTGTGAGATTGCAAAACTATTGCAATGTTCAACAGTGTTTATGAAGTGATAGGAGGGTGTGGATGATGGTGCTGTATCTTTTGTGATAGATGCCAAAACAAAGTTGAGATTAAATGCAACTCCAATTCCAAAAAGGTGGAACGCAGTGTAAATTCCTTTACAACTTCATTTCCAAATGCCATGAACCAACATCTTATTCACAATATTAGCTCACGATGAATCTGATGGCAACAGCACATCTAAAACAAGTGGGCGCGGGGGCAACAAAAGACTCGAAAAAGTAAGCGCTATAAGAAGAAGCAGCTGTTGCAACAGATTATCTAAATCTCTCAAAAAATGACTGATACATTTGATTCATTTACTTTATTTCAGTTTTATTTCTATAGCCCCAAGTCACAACAAAGTCATCTCAAGGCACTTCAAAATGTAGTCCCATCAAAGCCAATTATAATCCAACACATTTCAATATGATCATAATTTATTCAAATTACATTAAATAAAATCCAAATTAGTCCGATTCATATAATGCCAATTTAAAAAAAAGAAAGAAAAAAACTGTTTTCTGGCTATAAAGATCGTATCAAAACTTTTCTTCGATCCAATTTCCCGTCCTGAGCGTGCTCTGGCAGAAACAAAGTTAGGGAGGGCGGTCATCTGCCTCGACCAGCTGGGAATTCAGACGACAGGGAAGAGGGGACAGCAAACACCAGGCCAGGGATACCTGCTGAGAAAGAGAAACAAGTTGACATCAATAATGTCTTATGTACATGGAGAGTAAAGAAAGCACAGTGAAAAAAAGTGAATCATCGGAGGTCCCTCAGCTGTTGAAGCCTATAGCAGCATAACTATAAGATGATTCAGGGTCACCTGAGCCATCCCTTACTATAAGCTTGATCAAAAAGCTGAAAAAGTGTCTGCTTCCCGAACACATACTGGCAGCTGGTTTCACAGAGAGGAACCTGATAACCGAAGTGCTCTGTTTGGAAAATGTCTGACTATGAGGTCTTTAAGAGTTAAATTAGGTTAATTTAGTCCCTACAGTCACCTCACAGCAGGAGGGTTTCTGGTTCAAATCCTGGCTGGGGCCTTTCTGTGCTGAGTTAACATCTTCTCCCTGTGTATGCACGGGTTCTCTCCGGGTACTCCGGCTTCCTCCCACTGCCTGAAAGCCTGCATGTTAGGTTAAGACATGGTGTCTAAAACATGATCCTGGGAGTGTGTGTGAGTGTGGATGATTGTTTGTGTCTGTGTGGCCCTGTGACGGACTGGTGACCTGTTCAGGATGTACCCTGCCTCTTGCCCAATAATAGCTGGGATAAGCTCCAGCCCCCTGTGACCCTGATTTGCTGTCATTCAAGCCACCAATTAAAGTTAACAAGCAGTGCTGTTGGGTGGGGTGAGGTGCTTTATGCATATTAACAGTGATGATGCTAAATGTATTAAAGTTTAGTAGGTGTGTTAAAGTTCACCATCCAGGCAAACACTAGCACTAATCATGCTAAACATGAAATCAGGAAATATTCTGGTCACTTTACATGTGCATTAAGTTACGTACAGTAACAAACTAAGTACATAGTAAACTGCTGACACTATGCAGCCATAGCAGTAACAGATTTTTATCTGGTAATCTCAGCTGCCTCCAGAAAAGGTTTAAAGAAGCACCTGGTACATAATGGTTACTACTAGTTTATTAATGGACAGCACCATGTGGGCCCAAGGGAAACAACATTTCTGCACACTATGTAGTATATTAGCAAATAGATTCTCTTTAGTTGGTCTTTTGTGATCCTCAGCTCTCCATCAGTCCGGCTCTTCATAAAATCTATTCACAAAAGGGAACTTTAGTAATTCCAGTTTATATTCCAGTGTATAATCACTCAACAGCTGCAATATAAGCTTTTTAATTTTACCCTTCAACCCAGTGAGCCTAATTTCAGTTATCTGAGTGAGTGTTTTCAGCCCATTATTACCTGTAGTGAGGCTTCTCAACTTAGCTTTTCACAAGATTGATTTAGTTTATCATTAAACGAGTCCTCAGAAATTTAGATTAGAGGTCTAAGTTCTTCGGTAATTTAAGGGAACATGAATTCTCATGACTGAGGCAGCACGGTTACATAAGCCCACTACTAAGTACAACGTGCATTATTTCTGAGTCTTCTGCAAACACTTAGGGGCTAAACTATTGTGCTGGATGAATTCAGATTTTAACAGTTATTTGAATTTAAAAGATTAAAAAGGTAGTTTGAAGTCAGCCTGAGTGGGACATGAATATCTGCCCACAGCATTTTAATCAGCGATGGTACTACGTCTAAAAAAATTATGTTGAAAATGAGAAGAAAGACTGATATGAACTGACAGACTGTACATGAACCATTACAAGGTCTGATCTGCACTGAAAACCTTCACTTCTGAATGTGGAAATGTGCAAAACCACCAGCTGCTGACAATAACACCTTTCTGCGCATGCTCCTGTTTATCGGTTTCAGATACAGCAATGCTGGTGTTAGGCTTCAAGTACAGGAGGTGAGAATGTTATCATGAAGGCAGAGATATAATGAAATGTGTCTTTTATGATGGACAAATTCTAAGTCATCAGCATTTGAAACTGAAATCTATCAGGGCCCTTAAGTTTTCACCTCAGCTTGACATGCTGAGATGAAATATGTTCAGTACTCATCATGTCATCATTCACCTTGAATTTGCAGATGATTATCTGTTCAGTGATTTTGAATATGAACAGTCTTTTTACTTGTACAATACTCTCCTCAAAAGAAAGTTTGAGGTGACACAGTGTCTCTTACATTTCTCACAGTCCACAGCATCCTTTTATTCACCACAAACGCAGACACAACTACACAGCAAATTTCTGAGGCTGAAAAATTGACCAAACAAATGTAAAAAGGTTAGATATTGAGGGTTTATACCTTAGCTTTAATTACAGGTGGTGTTCAGGAATACTCCCTGTCTGAATTATACTTTGGAGTTGATTGTGTGGGTGTCATGGAGAATGTTACAGCTTTGCTCCTGGAGTTAATTAGTTGCTTGGGTGACCAGACCTTCACCCGGACATGTCCTCTTTTTGAGAGCTAAAAACTGCATCCGGCTGAAATTTCAAATCATCTGGGATTTTGCTCTATTTTAGCCTCAAATATGTTTACATCGGATTTGTGTTGCATTTCACTCCTCACACTCGTTTCTTCTTATACACTCTCTCTCCTCATAGCCCTATAGCATAGATCGAGTGGAAGTGAGTGTGGGAGGGGCGAAGACAAGCTTTGGTCAGGGTCTCTCCCTTTATGTCCCTTATGTCCCTTGATCGCCTTCTGTTCAAACATTCAGTTAGTTATCAGCACCAACGCCTGCCCTCAAAGAGTTTCTCTCTTTAAACAGCACACGGCTCCGGCATCCGCAGCTAGAAAATGCCAAAACGTAAATTTACGGACGACCTACAGCAATAACACCCATGTTATCGTCTTGGTCGTGATGCGTGGGAAGATGAGTGCATGACATGCAAAGCAATGGCCAACTTATTAATTTTTCTTATTTTAATCTGTGGACATATAGAGACAAAGGTTTTATATATTGTTTATTGTTATTGCTTTATAAAGGGACAGACATTGAATAGAAATAATTAACTCTTGGCCGAAACTTATCTTCTTAGAGTGCATTAAAGCACCACACTGAAAGTGGCCTGAATGTTGCAGCAAGATTTTTTTTATTATTTTCACACAGTTACACTTTATTTAATCTCTGGCCAAAAGAAGAAAGAAGACAAGTTGTTGTTTTATGTTGTGGATGGTAGCCGATGTAGATTCAGTGTAAAGTAGGCCTGTTGGCCACAATTATCTTAAAGGTCAGTAAAGCTCATTAACATACCGTAGAACCCTTTACTGTGGACACATTTGTTTGCATTCACATGGTCACGGTGCTACATGCAACACACTCCATCTCTCTACCCAGCACCCCACCCACCCCCTGCTGCTGAGGTGTCCTCTTTTTCACAAACTCAACCCTATGAGTAATTAACTTCAACTTGATTATTCTCAACCAAACTGCTCTGGAGTTTTAAATCTGTGCAGATTTGATGAATAAAAGCAAGTAGTCTGCAATGAACAGATTGATGTTCAGTACAGTAATTTTCAATTAAAATGATAGCATACAATGCAGAGCCAGTGTGTTGCGTTTATAGTAAAAAAGTACTAATGAGTGCTAGCTTAAAATGGGTTTCTGGGATGATAACTATGTCTATGTGTGATGCTACTTTATTTGTTAAGCGCAAAATTACGACAAAATGTGCAGATTTCCTATAGATGCTGATCTCAGGGAAGTTCATATTGTTTACTACAATGCGAAATTATAAAAACATAAACCACCAGAATTAATTATGAAAAATGGATTTCACTCTTAAGACAGGCAAACAATAAAATCATTGTGGTTTACTTTTCACTCTTTATAAGATATGCGTGTTTTATAACAGTCAGAGGAATTCAGTTTTAACTCTGGGAAAGTGGTTAAAAATCCAAGAAAAGTCCAAGAAAAGACTCTTTTTCATCTTACATATACACTCAAACTGAGTTGATTTCACATCACAGAAAGTCTGTTCTAATGATCAGAATTTGCTCTATATTTCACATTTTCATGTCAGTATAACACCAAGTTTTTGTCACAGTGTGACAAAATGGCCTTGTGGTGTGTGTAAGTTATATAAGCAATGCCTGGGCCTTCAGAGCCCTGTATACATTTGTACGAGTACTTCAAACAGAAAGTAATGATGGAATGGGAAGGTGAGCTTTACTAAATTAAGTGAACAGCAATTCATTAAACTTTTCCACAATAAGTGTATTTGCTGTCTTCAAACTCTTAATGCCCAGTTGGCTGCTTTTAGTAAAACATATTGATTGCTGAGGGAATTTCGCTAACATGATAAATGTAGTGCTAAGATTCTTTGGCATTCTTTTAATCCTAAAATGTGTAACCTTCTCCAGACTATTGACTTTTTGTTTTTGAACAGTCACCACGGGAGCTAGCATAGCTTGTCCAAAGTTGTTAGCATGACTGCAGTACAGACAGGAGCTCAGCAAGTATGGGATTACCAATGACTTTTCTCACGGTTCAGCCAACTAAAAGGGATCTAAGTTTATCTTTGATGAAAAAATATAGTTGTAAAAGATGCTTTGAGAGAACTGTTAGCGGAATGCTAAACAGTGTACTGTGCTGCTGAGTTGGTTTCAGTCCAGTCTGGGAACTTTCAGGCTTGTTGCAAGTACACAGAGCTTGGTAAAATTCCATGTATATATATATATATATATATATATACAGAGAGAGAGAGAGAGAGAGAGAGAGAGAGAGAGAGAGAGAGAGAGAGAGAGAGAGAGAGAGAGAGAGAGAGAGAGAGATGTTTAATTTTTGCTTTGACACTAAAGCACAGTTTAGTATAGTTCAGGCTCATGCCGTTTTTATTTACCTTCCTGTCAGATTAACATACGTATGACAACCCAGGTGCAGTGGGTTAGCAAAGGATTAATTGTTTGCAAAGATTTTTATAGTCTTCATGAAGCTCTGCCCATTTGATGGTACAAAGCCAAGAACAACCAGACTTAAACTATTTTTTTATCCTGGCAACTAAACATATGTTTTCTGACATAATAGCACTTGTTTTGGAATAATAAGAGTTTGATTTGTGGTAATAATAAAGGGTAAAGGGTAAAAAAAAAAAGATAAATCAAATTAATTCTTGATCTGGAGATACTGGTATAAAAATAAATGATTGCAAATTCCTTCATCATAATATGTACCTTCAGATCAATCTTAATAAGATTAACTCACCAATGCATGTGGAGAGTGAGCCAGGAGAAGCTATGATCCGACTTCACCTTTGTAGGTCAAAACACATTCTTCTTATTTATTTTTTGTTTCTTTAAAAAAAGATGTCCCAAAATATCTTCTATCAGAAAAAAGCACATTTACATAAATCTATCTCAGTAAAGTTACCTTTTTGTTGCAGAGTAATAAAAAATGTTCAGTTTTTAATTTATTAATTCTTACTAAAACTTGAATGAACACCAGATCATTTAAAATAAAAATGAACAAGTTGTATCTGTTTTCTTCTTGGTTCGTCTTCTTCTTATTTTTCTTCTTTAAATCATAAAAAAAACATTCTGTCAATTTAAATTATTTTTATCTGAAATTGTGTGTTGGTGTAGCACTGGAATGGTTCTGCTCTTGTGTTTAGAGGTAGCTGTTAAGGGGCTCAGCAGCGTTCTGCCTTGTCTTGATATCAGCAATAACCTCCCATTAGTCATTTCTATTGCCGGGCTCCAGTGGGAGGAGCATGACACCAGGAGTGTGAGGGCGAGAGAGATAGAGGAGGGCAACAAGGAGGGGGAGAAAGAGAAGGTGGTGGAGGGCAATGAGAGCAACAGAGGAAGAGATGGACCTGAGTGATATCAGTGAGAGCATGTCAGCTGAAAGATATGTGGAAAAGGGAGAGATAAGAAGAAAAAAAAGAAGGCGGCACAGGCGAAAGAGGGGTGGAGAAATAAAGATGAGAGGAGGAGAGAAAGAAGGTAGATAAAACCGATACTTGAGACTGACAGACAGTACAGAAAGGGCAGAATAAATGATAGAAAGAGCAGATAGAGAGAGCAGAGAGAGGGGGAAGCAGAAGAGGAGGAGAAAGAGAGGAATGAGAGAGGCAGAGAGGAGTAATGTGTGGCAGTTGTAGAGATGTAGAAAGAAAGATGAGGTACAAAGAAAAGGGTTCACTGAGCTGCAGTACAAAATGATGACATGCTTTACACACTTTCTTCCTTTCTCAGTCTTTGCTCTCCTTTCTAAGTGCAACCCCTCGTTCAGTCCTTATCATCTTCTTTATTATCTCTTTATCCTCCCTCTCATGTCCTTGACATCACCAGCATGGCTGAAAACATGCAGTCAGTCTTATAGAAATTAAATGATAGATGGAGCTTACCTTGTTAGGCAGCTGGATTTTTGTCAAATGATGAATCTATCTCTTTTCGGGCTCCAAGCTACACACTTGAGGCAGTGTTCAGGTGGCCTGTGCATGAGAGATAAAATGTCAAACATCATGTACCAAGAAATATGTGGAATTGTTCAAAGTGCTGTTTTAAAAATAAAAATCCACAATCTATTTTTTTCCCAAGGCTTTTTTTTATTGTTATTCCGAACTGCAGCCGAATTGGGTAGAGAAAATACAGAAAGAGCTTGTTTTATATTTCATCTTACAAAATATGCTTTTAGCCACGGTTTGTTTGTCTGACAGGAAGAGGGTCATATTTTTGTCACTTTAAAACATTTTTGGCTGTCTTAAGGATTACCTCTTTGACTCATGTCTGTATTTGACCTGAAGTAATTTAGTGAACAATAAGAGGTGATTAATATGTGAAATTACAGTGGTAATTGGAAAACACAGTGATTACATAACTTTGCACCTAGAATGTTACAATGCATTCCAGCACTTTAGGTATGACCAGTTAAGACAATGAAACCCATGTACCGCCTAAAGACTCCATGCAGGAGTCTTTAGGCGGAGGCCCGTAACACAGACAACAGAAACAAACTGCACATTGGGTCCATGTTAATGTAAGATGTTCCGGGGATTATCCAGCATATCATTAGGGAACAGATCAAAAAACAGCATCCACGATGTCAGGGGATGTATCAGCTCACATTTGTAAATGTTTACAGGTTTATTCACAGGTGCAGATATGTATTTAACACAATGCACCAACTCTATTGGAAGTTTAATTTGCAAAATAAACAAATTAATAAAAATGTCTTTTTAGCTAAAAGAGTCAAAGTACATTAGGCCAGAATTTCCTATTCTCAGCTCTGCACCCACACACCCTGCATGTTTTACGTGTTGCCCTGCTTCACCACACCAGATTGAAATGAATGGGTCAGTTCCTTAATAAGCTGTTAATAATGATAATGGTGAATTCACTTGACTCATGTAAGCTGGAGTATGGAAACCTGGAAGTACGGATGAGGATTTAAACCCAGAAATATGCAGAGAGGTAAGCATGTGTGAAAAACAGACTTAACTTACGGACACCAAAAAATGCTGCATCACAGGGTTGCCAAAAGCGTAAAAAAAATCTAACAACTTATCTAGCAATACTGTAGTCATATATGAACAATCTGGCAAATAACACTAAAAACAAATAAGTATATGCAAACACAGGAGCAATAAGCTGAAGGAGGTGTGAAGACATCAGCTAATAGAAGACTGGTGGAGAAAAAACTAACAGAATTTCGGTTTAAAATAAATCTTTTAGTGAGGCATTCAGATTTGGAACTGTCCCATCACACTCCTGCAACAGAATACAGTCAATAAGCCAATCATAGCTTAAACTTAGCAAATATATTTCTAAAAGGTCTCTGTCTAATGTTTCATATCTTAACAAACAAGTTTTGTTCCAGGTAAAGGTCGGAAATGCCAATTTCCAGTTTGTCATTTAATGCATGATCAGAAGTACCAGTGATTCCATCATTACAAAAGAGAAAACAATCGACATGTCAGTAAAAAGTAGAAAATATGACTGATAGTGATATGTTCACCCCCAAAAATAAAGTTAAAAAAATGTGTAATGGTCTGAGCTTAGTTTGCTATGTGTGGTAGTTAGAGCTATCAGGCTCGGCACTGCATGCTTTCCCATAAAGTATTAATGTGGTTTAAGGGTTCTTAAGTGTAATTTTTGTCCAAATTTATATTTGCACTTTACCTTGAGTTTGTAGGACAGATCACTGGTGGTCACACTCTACATCCCCACCCCCAAAAACCAGATGCAATGAAGAGAGCTTTACATTTTTTCTCCTTTCATTCTTTTCTTATTTAGTCTTCTTCTGGAGGGATATTTTTTGATGCAGCATATTTTTCTGCATGAATGCAGAGACCTCTGCAGTCCAAGTGACTCCTTTCATGCTGATATTTTGTGCTGCTTCTATCTGTAAGTTAGCTAACACTCATACAGGCAGCATTTCTATCCATACCTATCTGTATCAGATTCAGAGTTGTTCTCAAAGGCTTTGTTATTCTTTATTTTAGTGCATTATGTGCAGTCTAAGCATTTGTCTTCCACTGACATGGCAGACAGAAATGCTTAAATTAGTGATGTCCCAAAATATTTAGATTTACCACAACCTGATGCTCTAATGTTTGAATGACACTGACTGGCTTAAACCTGATATTTCTAATATTCTTCACATTATCACAGAGCTACATATAGCTATGTTATCATAGAGCTACATAGTCAACAGTGCTCTGTTGTTAAAATGAGATGCAGCCATTTGAGTGTAAGAGCTGAAAAAAAGGGCTTTTCTTGAGCAAGCTTTTGAGTAGTCGATCTAATACACTGAAATGTCTTCAATGGACGGGAACAGTTTAAAGAAATCTGACCTCGGTATGAAGGACTTAACTGCTACTAATCTTATTAAATTTCACTGCAAGCCTAGAAAATCAAAAACTGAAATACATTTTTTTATATCAATAATATTTTGTGCTTTGTTTCTAAATCCTCGTACTTTCCAATAACCTCTAGATTTAAATTAAAATTTGACTTATTTAGCCCCCACTGTAAATCTGAAGTTGTAAAACAAGCAGCTCTACAGCTGTGATCATGAGCACATTTCCCTTTACAAGCCTGACACTATATATCATTACTTTTTACTGCACAAGCAGCATTTGAGGTTTTTTTTATAACATCTAATAAGCAGTGACTGAGCATGAACTGAATCCACCTGTCTGTTTAACTTTTATTGCACCTCATTGTTGAGGCAGAATTACTCATTCTTGTTATTTTAAGATTTACACAAATGATTAATCTTTAACAGTGTAGCAGCCTTCCATTCAAGGAGACTGGAATTTAATGGGAAGGATTAAGTAAGCTACTGAGCGTCAGTTTAAAACTAAATATTAATTTGGTCCACCTGAGGTACTGCAGAATAGACGATAAGGGAAGTAATGCAGTAATGTGTTCATGTTAATTGAGGTATTTAATGTGTGAGAAATGATCATTAATTGAGGTGTTTATGAGAACTTGTAGCTGGAATTAGTTCAGAGCATGTTCACAAGTGCCAGTCACACAGTATCAGCTTGGAATCATCTAATCACAAACTGAGATTTCTTTCCATTGTCTGGAAAGAAGATACTGTTTTTTCTCATGCCACATTCAGTAGTTTGCACCCAGAATGTCTTCTTTTTTCTTTTTTTTTTTAAACAGTATTGCACCATTTAAACTCCTGGTGGATTCCCATGAAAACTTGTGTCTCTCTGGATGAACTGTAATATCTTTGAAGATCACTGTACCCTCTCAAAGCACTTCCTGCACTGGGAACAGGAAGGTGTACAAGGCAACCTGCTGCTAATCTTTCATGATTCTTCGAGTATAACACAGTTAGAGAAGACCTCAATTGGTACTACTATAAATAATTGAGCAGAGGAACCTTACTCCAAAACAGTGATACCCTTCCTAAAGCCCAAGAAATTAAATCTCTATTTCTATCCGATCCTAATTCATAGCTGTCTGTTTTGGTGTTAAAAAGTTACTGTCTGTATTTACTAATGTGACACAGTGCTAACAGTGAAAGGCATGGACACATTTTTGTACCTGACCAATTACATTGGCATTATAACTTATTAATTTTTGTACTTTTTGATTAATGTAAATATTACCAAAACCTTTGACATTCCCATTTTGCACAGCAAAGCTTTGGCTAATTTGTGGCTAATTCTTTTCTACTAATTCCCAAATGTTAGCATGCTAACATGCTAAACTAAGATGGTGAACTGTTACGAGCCATGTGTTTTTTCTAGTTAGTCTCTCTTGCCATTTCCTCACCTTTCCTCAGTTCCCTCCTGCCAGTCGTCAGCTCCACTCCCTTCACCTGTGTTCATTATCCTCAGCTGTACCTTCTCACAAATCACTCTCCCCACAGTATTTAGTTTCCCAGTTCTCTTCATTCTTTGCCAGATCCTCCATCAATATACCCATGGTTTTCCCTGTCTGTCTGGTTTCTGTTATTTTCCTTAGGTGTTTGTTGTTTTTTTGGTATTTCCAGCTTGGCTGTGATTTTCATTTCTATTATGAATAAACCGTTTAAGTTACCTCCTGGCTTTAGCTGCCTGTCTGCACCTGGGTCCTCCTTTCTCACCTGGCATATTTATTTTTTTCTTATGGTGTCATTTGCTTATTTTGACATAGACATACCTGAGTAGAGCCTCACAGGTGCTAGAATGGCTTTTAAGTTACATCTTTTTGTCTGAAAGTCCAGAGAATAGGTTTAATTTAGTGAAAATGTACAATGTTTGGGATCCTAAAAAGCAAGATTTTCTAACTAACTATAAACTTGCTAACAAACTGTAAATCCTCAAACATTGAATAAACCTGTGCGAGGCAAACAAAAAAAGTCTCCAGGACATTCACCAAACATGATTGCGCAGGGGATTGGTCAGGGGCTAACATAGTTTGGTCATTCAAGATGATAATGTTACAGACATCATTAGCCAAATCTCTGAGGTCTCCTGTTTGTCACGTCGGTTGATTTTGTGGGTTTTGGTTTTTGGTCATATCACTATTTTTGCCACAGTTTTCTTAGTTTCTCTTGCCTTGCCATTTAGCTTAACTCACTTCACCTGTGTTCCCCCCTCAGCTGCACTCCATCACTAACCACCTCCCTTCAGTATTTAGTTTCCAGGTTTCCCCAGTCACATGGTCAGATCCTCACCATCTTTCATGTTTTCAGGTTGATCATGCAAAGTTTGTTCTCAGATTTATCTCACATAGTCACAGTTAAGTTTGGTTTAGTCAAGTATTTATTCATAGTCATAGTTTCATGTGTTTGGTTTTCCGGCTAAGTCGCACGGTTCGTTTGTTCCTTTTGTCGCTTTGTATTTAAATAAATCAAGTTTACTTTAATGTATATCTGCATCCGGGTCCTACCTCCACCTCCAAGCCACACCACAGCAACCAAAGCTAAACTTACCTGACACTGTTCAACCGAGGATAAGACCCAGCCCTCCTGCACCACAGTAAAACACATAACCCATTGAGCTATACATCAAATCTGACAAGACAACGACATGCTGTATGTTCGCTAGCAAATGTGGGAAGGCGTTTTTTTGTTTTTTTTTTAATAAGGGCAACTGAACTTTTTCTTGGATCTTGAAGACATTTCAACTTTCATCCGAAAGGCTTCTTCAGTTCTAAACTAGATGATGGGGAATATCAGCTTATAAGCAGAGAGGGTCGTTACAGTGACGTGTCACTGAAACCAATGTGCATGTCGTTTGAGTTATTATCACCTCTGAATTGTCTACCTGCCTTAAAGGGTGAGTTTTGGTCACAGGATCCAAGGTGTGAATGGTTGTGAAACTGCCTGGGGAGGAGAGACTTGGAGGTGCTGGGAAGGTGGTACCTGAGGCCACCTCCTCTGTTCAAAGATGTCTTTTCCAGTTTAACATGGATGGCTTTCTTGAGTCCGCTTCCAAACCATCCGTCTTCTCTGTCCAGCATGTGTACATTACTGTCCTCAGAAGAGTTTCCCTTTTTCTTGAGATGTTCATAGTATCTTTTCTTGCACTGCTGAGTGCTGACCTGAAGAGGTGGCTCTCCTATGTTGTGCCATGCGCTTGTGGAGCTGCTGTTTGGTCTCGCCTATATAGAGTTCCGCACACTTCTGGCTGCACTGCACTGCATACACAACGCCACTCAGTTTGTGTTTGGCTGTTTTGTCCTTTCAGTGAACCAGTCTCTGTCTGAAGGTGTTCTTGGGTTTGAAGTACACTGGAAAGCCAAGATTGGAGAAGTTCCTTATTAGTTTCTCTGAGACTCCTAACACATATGGAATTACAGTATGTTTGAACATCAGCACTCCAAGAAAGCAACAAAGACAGCTGGACCAAACCACATTGTCAAAAAAGTCAAGAAGAACAGCTGCAAACATACTGTAACTCCATATGTAGCAGTATGAGTCTCATCTCAGTACATACATACATACATACATACATACATCTCAGTATCCACTTGCCCTTATTCAAGTTCTTATGATTACTATTCTGATACAAATCTAATAAAAAGTATTGCTACAGTGCATGATCTTATGTACGCACATGTGAAAGCACACACACAAACAATATGTGCATCTTATGAAACTCAGGAAAATCCTGCAAAAGCCTGATAGTCCTCACTGCAGGAAGGAGCAGGCATGTGGTGCTGGCAGGCTACTAGGCTAAAAGCTAGCTTCTGTGTATGAAGAGTTCCTGCTGTTATGTCTCCCAGTTATGTTTAACAGCTCCCATTTAAGTACCTCCTCATTCTCAAAGGTACACGGGTTAAAGAAGAAAACTTCTTTAATCCCTGTATAAGAGGACATCCCCTTAATGTTGGATTTACTTCTTTTTCACAATGTAGAACCGAGACTAAACAGATGTCTGTGAAGTGCGCTGACATTCTGCGAAACCTCTTGTAGTGGGAATCCATAGTGGACATTGTAAATGTTGTAAAAAAAACTCAAGGTGACGTCCTTTGTATGCTGGTTGCTCCTCAGTTTGATTTATAAAATTGGTGTCACATCTATAATCAAATCAAAATTGATTAAACAAGTTTAAAGAATCCCATTCTCAAGTTAAACTTCCCTTTGCATGATATACTGTAAATCAACTTAAAATGATAACACCTGTGTTGCAATTTAATTATATCCAGCATAAGATTAGAGATAACTACTTAGACATCCTTTTTGGGTTTTTAAATATGACCCCCTGAACTGTGAATACTATGTTCACTTTCATGTATATAAACTGGAAGTGACTGACATCTGACATCCCAGTAAGGTGAAAACATTCATAAATAGCAGTTATGAGAGAATCAATTTTCTCAACTTCCGTGCTCTCGGTTAAGACCAGTCAGCAGTGATGACAGTGATGGACAGATCAGAACTGGGAACTTTGGAAAACTTCCAAAAGGGTTCTATGGAACAAGTGTCTTTCATTTTAGAATTTAAGCTATTATTTCATGTAGTGAGAAGAAGATCCAGTCATGGAAAGTTGGCGGACTCATATTAGAGGCTTACCACATGCTGAGGGTTTGTGATAACTGCAAACTTTAATTACCAAGATTAATTGTTGTTTAAGAAGCCTGATTCTTAAAATAGATATTTTATACTGTCTTTAAAGATATGAGAATGTTGCTTACGGGAGCGAGAATAGGAAAAGAGGAATCATGACTGCAGTGGTTCTGAATAATTACTTTAAGTACAGAGATAAAAGTGAATTAATCAAACCACCCATCCTTCATACCCACTAAATCAGAATCAGGGTTGCTGAAGCCTGTTCCAGCTTCCACAGAGCAAAAGGCAGGGTGGATCCTAGACAGGTCACCAGTCCCTCACAGGTCCAACACAGAGACAAACAACCATGCATCCTCACAATTTAGAAGTACCAATAAATCTAGCATACATGTTTTTGGACTGTGGAAGGAAAGGTTCAAAAGGAGAATATGAAAACTGTTGACAGGAATGCCACAGCTGAGGTTTGAACCTGGAAACTTGCAACAATACCAACCACCACATGCAACCATAAGCAAAGTGTGACCCTTATAATATAATTTTTTTTCTTCTCTTTGGCCACTTGCTTTCTGTCTTTCTTTCCATGTTGCTTTTAGTTTCCATGTCTACGTCTTCTATAGTGTTTTTTTTTTTTTTTTTTTACAGTTTTTAACTTGGTTTTAGACCTGAATTAAGTGTTGAATTCAGGTACAGTCTAATGGCCCAGAGCAGGAAGTTTTTCTGAGTCTATCCGTAGAACAGTTCAGTGACAGCAGCCTGCTGCTAAACGAGCTCCTCTGTGCTGTGATGGGGGCCTGCAGAGGGTGGCTGACCTCATCAATGACAACCAGCAGCTTGTCCGTTGTCCTCATCTCTGCAACTGCCACAACCGACTCCAGCTCCACCCCAACCACAGAGCCAGCATGTCTGATCAGTCTGTCCAGTCTGTTTGTGTCCCTCTTTCTGACGCTACCTCCCCAGCACACCACACCGTAGAGGAGAGCACCGGCAACCACAGACTGGTAGAATATCTTTTTTTATAAAATGTAGTCCTGGCTGAACTTAGTTTACTTTCCATCTCATGGTTCTGGAACTACACCTTCCAAACTAAATTAGTCAGGACACTGTTGCTCCTCACAGCCACGTATACTTGTAAATGCAGCATTGTTTCAGCTTTCCGGGAACGAAGATACACACCTGTGGGACCAGATATTTTTCTGTCGCTTCAGTTTTTCCAACAGGAACAGTGCTGATTCTTCATCAACCGTTGTTTGTAGTACCTCTTTCCTTTTCCTCCTGCTGAGTCATAACAGCTGACTACTGACATTTTCCAGGTGGGAATAGTGTTTGAGGCCGTGTAAGGTGGAGATTTGTCAAGGGGAAAACTGTGACACCCTGCCTTGACCTCAGGTTATTGCTCTAATGCTCAAGTTGTGAATTAGAATGCTTTACTTTTCTTATTTTTTAACATCACCCGCATCTTCATGTAGAAACTGTCCAACACCTGCAGCTAAAGTCCAGTGCCAACATGTTACATTGATGGGCTATGATCAATGAACTTCTTTAATACCCCATGAGTGTGACCACACTGTCATCTGAGGGCACAATGTTATGTCATCTGAGGGCACAATGTTATGTCATCTGAGGGCACAATGCAATGTTATTAGCAGCGTTCATCCAGCAACATACCTCAGCAAGTCTTTCTTCTTTTTTTTGGAGAGAATTACAAAAGGACAACATTTGACACCAGGAGATTGTCAAAGATGCAACCTTAAAGTATTGAGTTCTTAACTGATTGAACTTAATGAACTAGAGGAGATATATTAAAACTTTATCTCAAACTAAACTGCTTATCTCAGAGGAGTTTTGTTGTCCAGACACTCTTTTTCAAAATGAATCAAGCCAGTTAAATTTAAAATCAAATTAGATATAAAAGAAGAATGGAAAATACATTTCTGCTGCACAAGCCCAGCAGTGAAAGTTACGCGCTTGGAGATGGAGATAGAGTTAAAGCCAGACAAATATCCATCAACAGAGATCACAAACAGCATTTCTTTGCAGGATTTAAAGACTCATAGAAAGACACAGAGAACCTTTGGGGAGGTACACACGAACAGAACCACATTAGAATGACAAAGTGTTTTCCCAAAGACCACAACCCTCTCTGAACCTGTAAATCACTTTTCATCTCTTCCAATGCAGCTCTTCAGCTTTTTCCATTTTTTCATTTCTGTTCTCTCATCTGTGCTGCTCGCTCATTTGTTTTCTCTCTTTTGCCTCTGTTTCTGTACCTCGACCAGTCAGAAAAACACCACTGCCTGGTCAGAGGCGTGTGCAGAGTAGAGGTGTGAAGTTTGCAGAGCAATCCCCATTCGTATACAGAGCTAAAATTGATGAAGATGGACAAAAAATGTGGTTTTTGCAGAGGAAAGGAAACAATGGACAGATAATCGAGAGAGACCCGAAAAAAGAGGCAAAGCAAAGTGCTAAACTGTAAAAATATGACTATTTGTTCAGTTTGCTCTCAGACTTGTGTGAGTTCCTCAGAGAAATCAGTATGCCTCAAAGAGGAGAAGAAGAATAGAAAAAACCGGTGCAAGTTAATTAAAAAAGAGTTAGCAGAGCAGGCATGTTACGCTGACACACTGCTGAAGGTTCTGTTGTGTGGTTCTGAACAGTTGTTAAGATTTACAGTCTAATACCAACAAATCATCGTCATGATAATTACTGATAATTATGCTCAGTCAACATTTGTAGAGTTTCTCTTTCAACAGATGAACTTGAAAACGTATTAGAATCCATTTTGGGGTATTTAGTGATGGGGATATTACCAAATCTTATATGCAGAGAGATGCAGATGTGGAAGATTCTGAACTGGTTTCCAAATGTCTAAAGTTGATCTTCTTTATTTGAACTGATAAGGTTTTGTTGATGGAATGCAAAAGGAAGAACCTATAGAATCCCTGCTATGCACAAGATGGCTGAGCGAGGAACACAGCCGGCATTGGGAGCAATAAGATGGAAGCAGTTCTTTCAAGTTCAAATATCTGCTCTAAACAGGAGCAGTGGATATGTGATTATATTACTTGTTGCACATAACAGCAGGATATTGGTTGGAATTATTATTTGTTTTGTTAGCTACCTAGAAAATACTGCCCTCTTTTTCCAATGCTGGGAATTAGGAAAGCCATTGTATCCTTACAGCTAACCAGACAAAACTCTGTCATTTGTGTTCATAAGATATATTATAGGGAAACTTTGGATTTTGTCAGTTATGGATTGATATGAAACAGTCCTTTATAAAAAAAAAAAAGTTTCCATAAAATCCATAAATGTGCATCGATAAGCGTTTCATAATTTCTGCATCTTTGCTGAAGTGACGTTGATGTGACAAGCGATTCTTTGCCCTCATATGTTTAAGCGGTACTGATGTTCAATGTCGCTTGTTTGGCAGTTATAAAAAGGAGTTGCTGTTTTTATAGCGCAAACCACCCTTTGGGTGCAGCAGTCTTATGTGTCCCTCCCCTGGTACTGACCCTGGCCTTTTCCATTGTTTCAACCACCAGCTCTCTTTAGAACCCTTAATAAATACATGCTGTAAAGATCCTCAGGCAACATCTTAAATGTGAATTTTAAAAGGACAGATGACTAAAATGAGCAAACATGTACAACTCCTGTTTTGCAGTGCAGCTATGATAACATTGCATCCAAAAGCAATTTGGCCACTAATTTTGAAGGTGTTTTACTTTCACCCTGAAATTAATCTTAAACATAAGTTGCTTAAGATCGGACCATTCTTGTCTGCCTTCATTTCCTGGTATTCAGGCTGTTCATCCTGGTACATTTTGTCACTTTAATTTTTCAAACACAAATCTCCCTTGATGTCTGGTCCAACAGTTTTCTTATTTGCTACTTTCTGAGCCAGCCTGATCCTTGCTCTTTGGAGCTCTTATGTTCTGTCAGTCTCCATCAGGGGCACTTTTGCTAAACCAACATTCTCCGCATCTCCACTTCTTTGTGATAGAAGTCTCTGCCACCTTTTAACTCAGCTAATCTACCGTCAGTGTCGAGTCTCTGCGTGGTCCCATCTAACGGTGGTGCAATCACCCAACAAACTGTTAAATTTATCTCTTGTACATCAATTATATTATGTTCTATCCTTTCAATTGATCTCTCCTTACTAAGCTGAAGTATCTTGCTAGAGAGATTTCTTCTGCTGAAATTATCATGGACTGCAACATTTTATACAGCTTGATGTTTGAGCTGGATTCCTCTGTCATCACAAAAAGTAAGACAGTGCCTACTGTCAGAAAAAGGCTTATAAATAGCTTTATATTCTTAATGAATTTCACAAATGTATTTAATACTATTGACCCAAAATCATTAACTTGTCTGACATTTGTTAACAAACCAAGAAAGACTTTACCATTAGCAGATCTCTTAGCGTGTGTTGTTTTATAGCTTAACGTCTCTGAAACCCCCCCCTTACTTTAGGCTTGCTCAGATCAGTCATAGACGACTGGTATTCGAATAGTTATGAACTCAAAGAGAATTTGGAGGCTAGAAGATTTTAAATTGCTTCATTGACCAAAATTAGCACAATTATAGCAACTTAATACACGTCAATATGACAAAAGCTGATTTAGCTTGATGAATTTTCCATTATGCCAACAAAAGAAGACACAAAAAACTAAAAACCTCACAGAAAGCTGGGAAATTTGAAAGAACAAGTAAGATAGAATGACTCAAACGGGTTTGTTAAGTTGCCTCAAGAGTAAAATTTGTGTGAATATTTCTTTATATTTATTTAAATATCTCCTTCTGATTACTGAATTTGCTATCTGATCTCACATTTAGACCAGATTTTATTTCTCCTTTTAACGAAAAAGTGATATTAAGAGACTGAATTATTGTTCACATTAATATGCTGCTGAGATTA
This sequence comes from Leuresthes tenuis, assembly GCF_036924035.1. Lineage (NCBI taxonomy): Eukaryota > Metazoa > Chordata > Actinopteri > Atheriniformes > Atherinopsidae > Leuresthes > Leuresthes tenuis. The sequence continues at coordinate 26,309,724 of NW_027325365.1, read as the reverse complement.
AGTTACTGAAAAAGTTTTAGCACTTGCTGACAGCTGCAGTACACACACACACATGCTTGTAATGGGAGCACAAGCCCCACAATTAGAAAGTCGGGTAATTCCACACTTTCAATTAAAACTTGAAGACAAAAAAAACTGACATTCATAGCTGAGACACATACAGCCACAGTTATGTCAGATCTTTTTTAATTAATTATAACATGAGTTTAAAGGGTCAAAAATGTCCTCCAGTTAGAAAAGAATAATTGCCAATACATAATATAAATGAAGAGATGCATATCAGGTATTTAAATGCTAATTGAACTCTTTGCATTGCTATCTCTTAAACATTAGTGTTCATGATGTGTTCAAATGAAAACATTTATTAGAAGCTTATGAACTTTCACCGCCTTCTGTCATGGAATGACTACATCAGCAAGGCTTAACACGCATTATGAACTGCATGTGATACAATAAGAAGCCATTGATGACTTTAGATGAAGAGCAGTAATCCATAAATTGGACTGGTTATGCACTAGTTGAGCTGAAACTACTCAGTCCACAATGATCCTTTCAGCAAACCTCAGCAATAACAAGTTTATTGGAAGTTTAACGGGATCATTTTGTGTGACTGGATGATCTCATCTCAATAACATGCAGGGTAAGTGTTGAAAAGATGCACGCCATGCTTGTTCCATAACACTTATGTTCTTTGTCCTTGACCTCATTTATTTTTTTAAGGCACTTTCATTACTTATCTTGTATAGTCTTGTCTTTTAGTTTCACTGGTGATGTTTTAAGATTGAGTATCTGCTGGTAAAAGTCACAATCTCACACTTGCGTTTTCCTTTAACACACAGTTGCAAATGATAAACAGTAGGTGCCGAAAAGTTATTCAAATAAACGGCATGCAAATGCTTGACACCTCAGTAGCTCTGCAATGCAGAAAGAAAAAACTACTCATTTTTATGTTTCTTAAGTTATTTTTTATAATTTAGTTGTGTAAAAAAAAACAAAAAAAACATCAGATTTTCAAATATTGCAAAGCTTTCAGCTTTCACATCAAATTATATATGCCTCGGAAGTTTAAGCAAAGGAGACTGGCGGTTCCATCACCTTCATTGTGAAACCGTTGGTCCAGATGTGTGGATTGATGTGGATGAGAGACTTGGAGAGAACAGTTTAACTAAATCAGTCCACATTTATGTTGATTTCTGTCTCTTTATTAAAATGTGTGAACAAGGTGAAATGTCATTGAATTTGCAGAGAGGGACTGGCCAATCCTCCCTGTGTAAAAGATAAATTGATATTCACAGATTTTAACTAACACGTTTTTGGTACTCTCCGCTTTGTTCTGTTGTTTTATTAAATGTAACATGTGGTATGCTGGGCAAAGCAAAAGCAACACTCACCTTCATGGCAGGGCAGAGGAGATAAAAGAGGGAAATGGGCCCAATTACCTGCTTAAGAGCTTCTGGAGCAATCCAAGGGGGTGTACTACAAAATAATGTACTGTATGATTGGAATAATAATACAAAGTATGTGTCACTCAGTGCGGTTACATGCGTGCCATCGGATCGGCTTAATGGCTAAATTACAATAAGATTGAGTTATTCAGTTCATGTAGACACCTTAATCTGACAAGAAATCGAATCGGATGGGGTTATTTGCAATCAAATTAAGACAACTCGATCCAAATACCCACTGAACGTGCCTGGAGACGACAGTGGATTGCATCGAGCGTTCTGAGCTTGCTCAAGATTTTTTCCTGCGATTGTCACCCGGAAGTCGAAGGAGACGATATTACTGTCGTTGTCGCCTCCGTTGGAAAGAAACAAACAATGCGATGGAGAATGCGCCGTTGTGCATCGCGTTTGTGCCATAACCAGCTCATCACAAATGTAGAGGGACATACATTCATCTTGCTCTTCTTTCACCATCTTTCTCAAATGCCTTAGTTTTGTTGTTGGTGGTGAGGACGTCAACCGGAAGTGGCTCTATTAGTGATAGTTAAAATGGGTACAGTGCTACCTATTGTACTGCGGTATTGCATGCTTTGTGCCAGTGATTCGATTCATTCACCGCCATGTAACAAAGGATAATTACCCTTGCTCAGATAAGGAGCATAACCCAACTATTTCTAGAATCGAGTTAATCTCATCATGTAAACCCACTGACTGAATTATTAACAGGAATGTGTATATGTAAATCTTTAATATTCATTTTCCATTAGGTTGGGTGTTGGTTGTATGTAAATATTATGCGATTCTCTGGTAGTCCAGTACCACCTCAATGGGCTGTTCCAGTTGATGAGCTCCAGCAGGAGGGTATTAAAGCACTTGGTTGTCTGCAGTAAAGGAATTATGTTATCTTAAAAGTGTTGTAAATAAATGCTGACGTTGGTGTCTGAAAACCCATCCAATGTCCGACGGCCAAACTGATATTGTGAACTATGCGTCTTGCATGGGCGCAGATGGCACTGGGGATGTGACTCCTCCAGATTCATAGTGCCCGATAATAATATTAATTTACGTTGCAACGTTGCACCGTGCAATAAGAGCCCGGCGTTTGTGTGCTACAGCTAATGATGCATTCCAGTTATACATGGATGTCGGAATTTCCTAGATCCAAGTCGGATTTTTAATCTGAACCCCATGTGAAGTCTGACCCGGCTCGGAAAGCCGGATTAATTTTACCAGCCCTACATAGAATTCATGCTATCTGCTACTGACGTAAACAGTAGTTACATGCGCTGGGAGTACTCAACTTTGGGGTCACATTGTTCTGAGCTCCAAGTTCCGAGTTTCATTGTAAACGAACACAACAAAGGGATGTGTCAGGTGCCGTGGACTCAGGACACAGAGGCAGGGTCTTTTCAGATTCAAAGGGGTTTTATTTTCAAGCAAAGCACACAGAGCACAGCAAGGCAGGGCGATCTCCAGTAATTGTACAATGGCTTTTTAGTGCAAACTATTGGCCCATAGGGCTTTACAAAAGCAACTACTTGAGCGCCAGTTACTGCCCAAATTACTGAAAAATAACTTATTGAGTTGAAATAATTTGTTGATAGCTTGGTTTCCCTAGTTCAAAAATCCCATCTGCGCCCCTGGCATCTTGCTTCAAGCCCGAATTACTTGAGTGAATTTGTTGTGTTGGAAAAAATTTTGTATAATCAATTTGGTACTATTTAATGAAGCTTTGTAACTACTGCCTTGAAAAATGCTCACATCTCAGGCATTGCAAGCGAATTACATTGCAGCTGATGTAGAACAGATATCAGGGTGTATTAATCGCGACACCAATCTGATACTTGCGATTGCACCAGGACGACCCTAATTAATGTCATTAGGCTTCAGAGATATGACATCTGGCCTTCACATGAACCAACCTGAACTCTCTCGAGGTGGTCATTTAGAGAAAGAAGAGAGTCCAAAGCTAATCTCAAAGCAAAAAGCAGTTACTTTAAGTTTTACATGTTTGTGTAAATTAATCCAAATGTAGGTATGTTTCCAGTATTGTACATGTAGATAACTCCACAAATAAAGAAAAGTCCCCCAGCAAAGTAAGTGTAATCAAACAATTTTTTTTTGGTACAGAATATTTTTTTAAGAAAGCCAAAGCCCCATCTCTTTGGTTACAAAATTACAAATGACATTTTAAATATTATTTTTGTATAGTATCATTACAGAGTATATGTAAAACTAATACCACATTCTTGTACTTCTTCAAGAGAGAGTCCGTTGGCTGTCCAGGGTTATCGCAGTAATTGACCTAACACACTATGTGTGGCAAATTCTACAATGTTACCATGTGGAGTGGAAAGTGTGTTTTTGGGTCAGCAGCTAGATTAGAAAAGTGAAGGCTTAGAAACACACCAGAGTGCAGTCCAATTACATGATCATACTGGGCTGGAACCCAATTACACTCAAGTCTCTGTTATGTGTTGCACAATCAGTCTATCTGCTTAGGAAGAGAGAGATGGGGTAAAAATAGCAGAGAAATTGCTTTTGACAGTTTTTGTGGCCAATTTTCCTCCATTCCTGCTCTTCACGTTTGTCTTTATCCTTGAAATGGATTTCCTCTGTCTCACTGAAGCAGGTTTGCCAGGTTTGATGCTGCTAACAGGTCTTTTTGATCCAGAGTTCTTAGAAAGTATTGCTATCCCAGACTGCTTACCTGGGGCTACTGTCAAGCTGTTGCCTTTTCAGCTCCATTTTGATGAATCAAACAATTTCGTTTGTGAGAATACCAATTTATCAGCGCAATCCTATTTTTCCTTTATGTCTGAATCTTTCCTCAACAACAGTTTCAATTTCCCTCTTATTTTCTATTCATGCTTTTTCTTCAGTTTGTCATAGCTTCTCCTCCTTTCACCTCAAAAGGTAGTGTTTCCTCTTGGCTATGAGTTGAATATGCGTGAAGGAATGCCTTTGATTGCATCACATTAATTTCCGTTTTCTTATGAAGTACTGCTGGAATTTCAGCCCAATGTTCCCACATAGCACTGCGTGAGCGCAGTGCTCAGCCTTCAAGAAGTGTGGGGCTGTTTTATGTGAATCTGCACGCTCCACACTTAAACACAATGCAGCAGATATGTCCCCAATCATGTCATTTATGAAAGAAAATCCTGCCCATTTAGTGAGATAATTACACATTTGAACGTAGTAGTAATTACAAAAACAAGGGTAAAAGGAATCGTTTTATCTTATTCAGTTACTGCTGCAAAATCGAGTGAAAATGTCTCTCTTGGCTCTTGTTTTCTAACAGGTTGCTAAGTCTTTATGTCAAAGCCTATGTCTAAGTTGAAGTGTTTTCTAACAGTTCTCAGAGTAACCTTTATAATTTTACATCTGATCACTAACAGGTGACAAACCTGGTCATATAATACACTGTGTTGATTAACCTTATCAGCGATGGGTACATCTGTACTTTGCTGTATAACAGTATATCTGAGACATTTATCTGGTGTTTGAGGCAACATTAGTGTTTCAATCATCAGCACATGGTTTGTCAGAGGAAAAGAGTGAATCTGGGAAGATTGGAAGAGTTTCTTTTTGTTATCTACACAACATGCCTACAATGCTGTTAGAATTGTTACGTTCTAAAAGAAAGTGTCTTTTTCCATGTTTAAGGAGTCTTCCAGATGCCTTTTACCAAACTCCAAATTGGTTTCTTGTCGTTGTCTTTCAAAATTGCTTGTTTTCCAGCGATTCCTTCATAAAGCCCATATTGCAGCTTAAGGTGGTCCTATGGATGCCCCATTCTCTGTTGTTGAGCTTTGTAGCTCTTTCAGGGTTAGCTTTGTCTTAATAATTCCCTTCTTTAAGTTTGGGTGGTCTCCCTTTTTTTGGCATGTTTGTTGTGGTACCATATTGTAGGGCTGCCACGTTTATCTCAACTATTAAAATCGTTGCCGACTAATTTAATAGTTGATGCGTCGTTTTTTTATTTTTAAGTTTTTTAAAATTTGTTTTTCTCTCAAAACTGCTGCAACACCTTCCACTGCTGCGTCTGCCTTTCTGTCCTTGACAGACATGTGCAGTAGTGGTAACCGGGGTCAGCCGTGATGTCACAGGAAGTTAAACCAGACGGGCTCTGGTATCATGACTACCCGACAACGGAGCTCAAAAGTGTGGGAGCATTTTACTAAAGACAAATGTGTGCAATGCAATATCTGTAAGGCAGAATTTGCCTTCCACAGCTTGTGGCTGATTGTGAAGAGGGACCGTCATCTTGGTAAGCTAACTGGCTAGTTAGCTGCTAAAATTAGCATAAACAGAGAGTTAACTTGCTACTTACTCATACTGATAGCTGTAAATGTTAACATTAGCGATGATGATTTGATTATTTAGCCTTAGCACACATATTTCTCGTGTTTTCTGTAACGTTATAACAGTGATGTGTTTGAATAGGAACGCTAATGTTTTCTAACGTTATGTTTCAGTGCTAAAAAAGCATGTTCATCTTCAATGGACGGCTTTGTTACAAAGCTAGCTACATGCATACCTCAGCAAGGAAATGTCCTGACTGAGTCCATACTGAACATGTTGGTGTTATATTTGTCCAAAACTTTTTGTGAATAATTCCTTAGTTTCACCTCATTTGATTTAAATGCAGCTGTGTTTGATGCCAGAGACAAATGAAGGAAAGCCATAAGTATTTATTTTTGTGTGTTTGCTACACAGTTAAATAATTGTTTGTTGCAACAAGCTGCATATTTCAAGGGTTAATGAACTATGATATTAATTGGCTTTTTTTAGTTAGCATATAGATTAAACACTCCCAGCTGAAAGCTAATGATGGTTATATAAGAGCAGCTGCATTCTGGTGCGATCAGCTGTATGTTTTATATTCAATATACGTATGATCCGATTAGCCGACTAATCGAAAAAAATAATCTGTGATTAGTCGAGTTTGAAAATAATCGTTTGGGGCAGCCCTACCATATTCTTACCTTTTTTTTTTTTAAATGATGGATTCAGTGGAGCTCAGGTGTATATTAGGAGTTTTTATACATTTTTATAAATCAACCCTAAATTATACCTTTCCTTAAGTTTGCCCTTGACAAATCACTGACTTTGTCCATCTTCATTACACTGGTTGCTTGGTGGTGTGGCAAACCCAGCAGGAGATAATAATTCAACTAATTACCTGACTTCTGAAGGTAATAAAGAGCACAAGATCTTCATCTGTTTTGTAATTTAGATTCTTTTGTCTTTTAGACATGGATTTAATTTGGAATATTTTGTGAAGGTTAATTATTAGAGTGGGAAAAGGCTTCAAAATGAATTAAGAGTAAAAAGGAGATAAAAGAAAAAAACAATCAGCACCCCTGATCACCATCAGTGTGGGGATGAAAGGCAGACACAGAAGTTGCCTTACGCCAACAGCATACTTGCTTTTAATTATGGATGTTTTTCAAGATTGTCTCATGTATACTGCGTTTATTTGGAACGCAGTTTATGCACGTCCTCAGAAATAACACCACGTGATTGTAAACTGCAAAATGTATATGACCAGTAGAGGCAGTGTAGGGCCAAATTTGTCAAATGTAGGCTCACAGGGTCAGCAGTTGTAAAAACGGCAGGAAGTTTTGAAGACAAGCTTGTAAAGAAAGTCCAGAATTACCTGTATTTTTACAATGCGTCTTTGACAATGCAGGGTGACAAATATGCTCGTGAAAATGGCTGCCCGAGATATCGGTATAATTTCAGAAACATCTGTGCACAGAGTAAAATGTTTGCGGAGTGGGGAGGGTGACAAGGGCGTGTTTTTTTTTTTTTCGACCTGAGTTATCTGGGGTGTCCCCTAGTGGAATCCTCCAGTAACTGGTGTAGTACACAGGCAGGTATGTGAACAATTATGCCTACAGTGGAGGTATACTCCTGACCTGTATAGTCCTGACCCAACCTGCCTTTCAACAGGTTGGGTAAATTTAGTGAAATGATGTAATTCAATGTCATTATTGTGAAGTGATGTATTTTAGTCACGACTTAACCTTACCACGTAGTCTGATGCCCAGACGTAAGAAAAGGAATGAAAAGAAGTCGTTTTTAAAATGAATAAAACTAATAAATAAATAAATAAATGAAACTCTGCCTAAGCTGGTTTCAAACAAACCCCAACCCACACCCTCTTTGGCATGCCTGCTTTTATGCTTTTATGTTGGCAGTAATCATTTTATTTATTGGATTTTCTTCATCTCTTAGATATCTGAAGACCTAAATAACATAAAGACTTCAGCGAAACTCCATTACTGTCCACTTGCAAAACATGATTTTAATCATCTGCACTGATCGCAACTAAACATCGTTCCACAGTTTCTGCCTTCAAATATGTACCACTGCCAATATCTATTTTTTTCTTATTCTGGAAAGCCATTTTGTGTTATCTTTTATATTGCCAGACCTTCTCAAATAGACCCACGAAGCTCATATTGGTCGTCTTCTTCTATTCCAGACACAAAAGACTGTATTACCCTCTCCCACTTAAGGCTAATGGGTTTGGAATGGCACTTACAGAGGCAGACACTTCAAGCGGGAGTGCAAATGTTTTGAGACAGAGAGAAGTGTTGGGGAGACAGAAATGGGTTTATCACATCTGTACCTTTTGCTTTTTCTATGACTAACATCAGCAAAAGGTATGCTTCAAGGATTTCTTACGTGCACCAATTTTTCAGGAATTTGTTCCACTCTGTCAGAGAAAAGCAATTCTGCAGTTGTCAAACAGCTTTCAGGTGAAACAAAGACCGCTTGAGATGCACAGAGCAGTCTGGACCGATCTTTGACCAGCGTTGGCAACTATTTCTAATGTAATAAAACTGAAGTCTATGAGTATTTTACATTTGTTTTCTGCTCTCCTGCTTTCTGTACTTACAAAACTTAATTCCAATACAGCCAAATTTCCAATGAAGCGGCTGTCAGTTTTCGTTTTTTGTTGTCATGTAGTGAAAAGTGCCCCAGTAAGACTAAGTGATCATTTGGTATTTTGTAAGTGACTCAAGCTGTAAATCAACAGACTTTCAGAGCAGACTGTTTGCAGGTACTCACTGCAAACCTTGCTTCATTTACCAACAGAGAGCTGGAGCAGAATGGAATGACGTCAGCCTCTTTCACGACTGCAACCATAACCCCACATTGCAAGAAGTGAAAGTAAATTATTGTGGCATTGTCCTTTAATTGCCTTTCGTGGCTGGTCAGCAAATATTAATGTTCAGTAAACAGTTAAATAGTCTTTCTTGAAATAATAAAACATTTCAAAAAGTACATTCTTGACAAAGTGTCTCGAGGAAGAAACTATGTCTTCACTGCTGAGAGTGAATATACAAAGAAAAAGACCTAATTCTATAAACTAGGTTGTGTGGGCCACTAGTACCTTCAAGGGTTTTCGTTTTCCTTTGATTGATGTGGTTTTCAAGTCAATTAATCTACTGACTTGACCATCCTAACAGGGCCAAGGATAGCTGGTGAGGAGATAGCTAGAGATAACTGACACAAAGAGAGACAAGGAAGACAACTTGGGAGGAGGCACTGAAAGACAAGATGGGAGGATGGAAGGCAGAAATAGACAAGAGGGAGAGAAAATGAGAGAGGGGTTACGGAGGCATCAACCCAGCAAGAAATAACATGACACAGTCAGAGCTAAGCCTAATAGGCCACCACTGCCTTGAAAAGTGTAAAGTAGGTCTGGACAGTGGAGGCCATTAAGAGACTGAGCGGTATTACACACTGTTAATAGGTTCAACGACGGCTCTGCTCATTAATCAGAGCGAGTACGGTTACTATAGGAGCAGAGGAGACAAGGAGAAGAGGAGAAAGAGAGTAATGAATGGAAGGAGACATCAGAAGAGGAAAATGAGGTTTCTTCAAGTAGAGGTGAAAGCCGTCTTTTCTTAATCACCTCTTTTTTTTATCTATTGCATGTTTACTTCATACTTTCATGTAGCCTCTGAATTGAAAGCGTTTTCCACATCTAATAATTTTCTCATTTTGAGATTTTAATATTTCAAAGAAATAGTTGTAGAAGTTAATACAAAGAACCAGGGTGAAAGAGGTACCTTTCTCAGCTGTTATTATTATTTTTATTAAGAAGTCACAAAGTCTGCATTCGGAGGTTGGAAGGGTTGGGGTATGCAGCTACAGAAAGGTGTGTCAAGTTAAACAACCCGATTTGTCTCTTGTCCCAGCTACTGATGATTTTAAAGTAACTTTTACTTTGAAATATCATTTTAAGATTCAGTCATCAAAGTCATTGTTTCATCACTATTTTACATATTGCAAACTACTTGGGTAAGGCTATGCATTAGAAACTATTGCTATGGTTAACAGGCAGTTCATATGAAAATTCTAATTCTTAACTGATTTCTGTGGAAGCGTATAAAAATCTGTCCCTAGTATGTTCCTAAAGGTTCCCTCAGAAGGTACCCCATAAGTTGCTATTTAGGGTTTCCTTTTAGTTACAAGGATGTTATCTGCGAAACAGTAATTGTGACAGTAACAGATGGTCCCTTGCCAACTCTGTGAAGATATTCAATTCAATTCAATTCAATTTTATTTATATAGCGCCAGATTACAACAATTGTCATCTCAAGGCACTTAAGTAATATAGTCCAATTCAAGCCAATTGGAATTCAATTCATTGTAATCATAATCCAATTAATTCATCCATCCATCCATTTTCTATACCGACAGTCCGTTAATCGGGTAGCGGGTGGGCTGGAGCCTATCCCAGCAGTCATCGGGCGAAAGGCGGGGTACACCCTGGACAGGTCGCCAGTCTATCACAGGGCCACATAGAGACAAACGAGACAAACAACCATGCACGCTCACACTCACTCCTACGGACAATTTTAGAGTCACCAATTAACCTGACATGCATGTTTTTGGATCCAATTAATTCATATAGAGCCAATTCAAAAAATTAATATCCTAGCTAAGGAAACCAACAGATTGCACCGAAGCGTGTCTTCAGTCCAATCTCCCGTCCTGAGCGTGCCTGTGGCGACTGTGGAAAGGAACGACTCCCTTTTAACAGGAAGAAACCTCTGGCAGAACCAGACTCAGGAAGGGTGGCCATCCGCCTCGACCAGCTGGGGTTCGAGAAGACAGAAAAGAGGGAAAAGAGGGGGGAAAAACACCATAACGCCATTCAAAGGATATCTGTTGGAACAGGGAAACATACGTTAATAATCACAATAATGTCACATGTACATAAAATCAATTTTGAAATTAAACAGGGGGAAAAAGAGAGCAAAGTGAGGAAAGGTGTGACAGATGAGGTCCCCCAGCAGTCTAAGCCTATAGCAGCTTAACTATGGGATGTTTCAGGATTACCTGAGTCATCCCTAACTATAAGCTTTATCGAAAAGGAAAGTTTTAAGCCTAATCTTAAAAGTGGAAAGGGTGTCTGCTTCCCGGACATTTACTGGCAGCTTATTCCACAAGAGAGGGGCCTGATAACTGAAGGCTCTCCCTCCCATTCTACTTTTAGAAACTCTGGGAACAACAAGTAAACCTGCAGTTTGGGAGCGAAGTGCTCTGTTAGGAAAATATCTTACAATTAAATCTTTAAGATATGATGGAGCTCGGTCATTAAGAACTTTATATGTGAGAAGAAGAATCTTAAATTATATTCTGAATCTAACAGGGAGCCAATGAAGAGAAGCTAAAACTGGAGAAACATGATCTCTCCTGTTATTTCTTATCAGAACTCTGGCTGCAGCATTTTGGATCAGCTGGAGGCTTTTCAGAGAATATGTGGGACAGCCCAATAATAAGGAATTACAGTAGTCCAATCTTGAAGTAACAAATGCATGAACTAGTTTCTCTGCATCACCCTGAGACAGGATGTTCCTGATTTTAGCAATATTACGAAGGTGAAAGAAGGCAGTCCTAGAAACCAGTTTTATATGTGGTCAAAAATAACTCCAAGGTTCCTCACTGTAGAACTAGAAGCCAAGGAAATACCATCTAGAGTAACTATATAACTAGACAATTTCTCCCTGAAGCGCTCAGGTCCAAAGAGAACAACTTCAGTTTTGTCTGAATTTAAAAGCAGACAGTTCTGAGTCATCCAGGTCTTTATGTCTTTAAGACAGGCTTGTAGTCTGACCAACCAGTAGGTTTCATCTGGTTTCATAGATAAGTACAGCTGAGTATCATCAGCATAACAATGGAAATTTATGCCATGCTGTCTGATAATGTTACCTAATGGAAGCATGTATAAAGTAAAAAGAATATGTGTACAACAGAGAATCAAACCAAACCAGAGTCAAATGTGTAACTCACTGAGGTATACACACTACCATGACAAAACTCACACGTATGTACATTTATCTTTTCAATGCTTGATGTGGAATGCAGCTTTGTCGTTAATGTTTTGATACACATCTACTGAAAAAAACAGTGTTACAGTGAGAATTAATTCAAAACAGACACAATGTCTATCTAACAAATGTCCCAAAAAAGTCTTGAGATTTCCCTTCATGGTTGGAGAATTAAGAGAACGTTAGAGGGAGATCCTAATCCATCCTTGCACAGATAATCTTGTCCTCCAGTCCTTGCGCCTGGTTATAACATTCTGTGTATGCTGTACCTGCCTGCTTCTTACACCCTCTTACATGGGCTGGACTGTCTCGGAGGCCTCTTAGCACAGCCTGCGCCTGGGGTCCTGTCGGGTGTGGTAGATTCTGTCCTCTGTTTCTCTTGTGCTCAGGCCTCAGCAATTAATCTGGAGCTGTGCTGATTATGGTTTTTCTTTTATTTATTGATATATTTCTATTGGTCCTGGGTGCTGGCTGGTTTTCTTTCTGTTTGCTTCAGGCTGGGTGGGGCGGCTTCGAGGAGCACTCTCACACCATTCGCACCTGTGGCTCATCACCAATCGAGCACCGGTGAAAGCCTGCTCTCTCCTGTGCTCCAGTGCCAGGTGATTACCTCTCTTCAGTGTGTAACCTATACTTGCTCTAGCGCTTAGCCTGACTTCAGTTTTCCACTCAGCTTTCCACTGAAACCAGCCAGCAGCCCACCTCCGAGCCCCTCCCTACCAGCACCTGTAAGGTGCCGACCCGGACCCTGAATCCATTCTAAGCTTCCTGGTATCCCAACTCCCCCCTCCCTAAATAAACCCATTTTATGACATCTACTTTCCAGTCTCCTCCAGCCCTAACAGAACTGTCCCAATGTACTGCCGCGAACATTGTTGTAGGAAGTGATAACAGACTAAAAATAATGTTTACACCCTCTGTGGAATTAAGGTGTGTCTTGGATTGCTAAATACTCCTCCATGTTGATCAGCAAAGTGCTAACTGTGTCTGTCCGCTGTTTAGTCCTTAGCATATGTTGTGCAGGGATTTTTTTAGACATTTTTTCATGAAAGCTGTTCTCAACTCTGGAAGAAAACAATGCTATGAAAATTAGCTCAAATTGCTTAAAAAGAAAGGTTAATCAACATTAATTAGTCAGTCTATGCTTGAAACACTCACAGATCACTAGCACCGCTAGGCTTGCATCAAGCATTCTCAAGGTAATACTAAGTTTCAGCAGCAAGTCCAATTGATTTTCCTGATAATTAGGGGTTTTGGGTTTGTCTTTTTTAAAAACATGTCCAAAAATGACAGCCAGTCCACAATGTAGCTGTCAGTCATGAGACAGGGCAATAACTGATAAGCTTTCCACATTACTAGACTGGATAGTGTAGTGGTAAGATTGCCACCTTTCATGTTGGCGACTGAGGTTTGAATCCTGAGCTGTAGCAGTGTTACTTATTTTACCTTCACTTACCTACTTATATGTCCTCGCTGTGAAAGGGTGTGAAGAAAGGAAAATTACATTTTCCCCAGACCTACTATATATCAGAGAGGAAGCATTAGCCACTTATAGCCAAATTAACAAAAATGAAGGCATAGACTGAGGAAAATGTGACCAAATGCTCTGATCTATCACATTCATCAATGGCACCAGTTTCTGGGATCATTATGCTGGACAGGTTGGCGGTGGGCTGGAGCCAGTCCCAATGAGCACTGGGCAAGAGATAGCATACACTCAGCACAGTTCAGGAGTCTATCACGTAGCCCAAATCTGTTTCAAATATCTTTGAATAAAAATCTAATTGTCAACACTCATTTATGCCAATGATGGAAGTGTAGGAGTCATCATCTGGTGTGTCTTTCATAACGTTACAGATTTTGACATTTTGCTTGAGATACATGAATGTGTTTATGTACACTTACTGTTGAGTTTTCCTCACATATAGAAAAAGTCAAACCCTAAAGAAATCCTTTACTAAAATCTAAAAATCACTGCGATTCTGGAAAAACAGAAAAACCCTGTACGGTGGCAGGGAAAAAAAAAGATCACAAAGGGGCGAAGAGGACGATGGGGATAGACATCTGCACTTTACAAGGATCTCATGTTCAAGTTTGTGCTGCACGACTTTGATATGCACTAAAAGTACTTGTTTCAGTGTAGGAAAACATCATGGCTTGGCAGTGCGGCAAATTTCACCAACATTTTCACATTGCCATGGCGACATGGCCCACGTCTATCACATACCAATTCAACAAACCCTGCTCATCAAAGGGTGACACCCTCTGCATTCGGAATCGATGCAGCAGGTTTCTGACCAAAGATCAACTGGTGGGTGGGGAGTGAGAACAGATGGGCAGGACACTGCTCAACCTAATCTCATCAAACAGGATATAGATATCAATGTTCTCACATTTTCAGTTAAAGAGAAAGAAAAGTAAGAAAGGCGTGATATCACTTGTTCTCGAGTGGAAAGTTAGACTTGGGCAGAATTTGAACAGTGAATCATCTGCCCCAAATATTGTCCATGAGGAGCCTTTGAAGCAAGTGACAGAGATATTTTAATTGTGCTTCCGACTTTGACAGAAAGACAAGATAATTTCAGGGACATATTACCCTTTTACTACCAGAGGGACCAAGAACTACTTATTATCAAAAACAAAACATCTTTCAAAGCATGCAAAACTTTACATTCTCTGAGGACGCAGCCTGCTAATCTACTGAAATTAAGATTAATTAAAGTAGGTAGAGTTGCATTTTAAGTGTTATTACTTCTTGTTATATCTTGATTATTGACTCAAAAATCTATAGCTTTGATTCAGAAAAGGAAAAAAATTAGTTTTTCAGCTGTCACCGCAGGCTACTGATGAGGATATTCATCATCTTTAGTCTCTAGAGCTCAAGGTTTTTTCATTTTGGCCTTCCACTTTTGCAGCTCTGATGTATTCAATTTTGGAGTGTTTATTCAGATGTTGATTTAGAAAAAAAGAACAGCCACCTGCTTAAAGTTAAGACATTTTCCTTGCCCACAACACTGATAACTTTTCTTTAAATGTACCGATACAACAAATTACATACAAGCTGCCTTTTTTTAAGCTTTCTGAGACACTTGCATATTGTGGAATTAAGTTTTTTGTAACCTCTTTATGCAAACTTTTCGGCTAATTCTGTTCCTCTTTCAAAGAAAGTAAAGTAAATATTTTCTAATGAGTCTCTTTGTGCCTTCCCAACCCAAGAGAATGAAGAAAGATTTGGAATATGCACAAGTTTTAGCATATTTTACAATAAGAACTTCCCTGAGAACGCTGAGGCTGTTTGCCCTGGCAACACACTGCTAGGCAATGCTGCGTGCACACTATTCTGCCAACCTTCCCACACAAACAACACATGTACACACGCATACACAAACTTCAACGTCCAGTTTTACCTCCCACAGAAAGAGTTTGTCTTCTTCATTCTCAGACTGACTTGCAGTAACTTGATGTGAGTTAGTATTAGAGGCCAGGCTTTAGTGGTGATCCATCACAACAGTTTTTACTGTTTTCTGTCTCCTGCAGCTCAGCAGAGCAGAGAGCATTTTATTGTCTGTCCAATGGTATCATTATGTATATTTTCTGGTTCTGTTATAGTCTGTTTGCTCTGGTTTCTGTGTCAGGCTTTGATAGGTTGAGGTTGGGTTTTCTGTTTTATTTTCTAATTTTTCCTCTTGTCATCTTCCTGTGGATATACTCTTGGTTCCTTCCTTTGTAGCTCTCGTGTTCTGGCTTTGATCATTTTCAGTTAGTTCCACTTTCCGTTTTAGTTTTCTACTTTTTTGTAGAGCTTTCTCCCTTGTCTTTTTTGTTAAGATGACTTGTTGTCTTGTTTCACACCAGGGTTTCAGTTGTTGACTGCCACACCTGCATCTTATTTGTCTCAATCTCCCTTCGCATTTATACACCAAGTTTTTCCTATATTCTTTTCCAGATCCTCATCAATGTTTTATCTTTGACTTGCCTTGCTCTCAACCTTAGTTTACTTTCTGTCAAGTCTATTTTGTGTTTTTAGAATTCATGTTTCAGGGTTTTCTTTCCCCTTCCTCTGAAACCTGTTTGCCTCATCTGCCTTTCTCCTACCTGTGAGCCTGCATTTGTGTTCTTTTCACCCTCAATCCTTTTAAACAATTGGGTAGGTTATATATTAGAGAAACGGTCGAAGTTTATGCTAAAAAACATAATAAGGAACAGTAGGAAATGAGCAAAAGGGAACAGAAACTAAAGTTCAGCTCAATGACCGATCTGGGCCAGTCAAACATATACACTAACAAACTGACAAGAAAAAATAAATGAAAAGTTGTTTTTGTTTACCCTGTAAGTGTGCACAGCATAAGGTAAATTCAAGGATGCATGTGTCCCTTTAAACTAAAACTAAAATAGGGGGTTAATGGTGCACCACCTTTGTGTGGTTCAAGTGTAAAACTTACCTCTTTGAAAAATCGTTGATCTAATTTCCCTTATTATGCACTATATGCCTTAATATGCCTATTTATTCATTTCACTTATAACTCTTTTTGTTTTTATTTTTCACCTTTTGCTTTGATTGTGATATCTTTTTATTACTATTTTCAATAGCTTTTGTTCTTAATTATGTTTTAATATTGTGTTTTCTAATATGTTTTATGTTTGCTTTATAAAGCACTTTAAGTTGGGTTTGCATTAAAAAGAAATGCAAACAAAGTTGAGTTTGTGTGACTGTTTTACAAAAACAACAATACTTCAGCCAGAAATCACAGTTAGGAATAAAATACATTCTTATCACGATGTGAACGTCACCCTCAGGTATGTCATTTTGCTGGTTTCCTTGGTTACATGTAAACAAACATGTTACAACAAAAAAGTATTACTTTCTGGCTACCTTAACATATTAATGATGAGTTGGTACTGAAAATGACTTGGATCTGGTTAGAAAAAGATCATAGTTACAGATGAAATGCATTCTTTTTACAATGCAACTGTTACCCTGCTGGATGTTATTTTAATGACCATTGGAGGAGGCATATCCTTCCAACATAATTATAAGTAAATTCTGCCTACATGAACATACAACCCATTGGAGTTTTGGAAGGAAATAATCTAAACATTTTTAATTATTTTAAACCTAAACACTTGAGTGTTTGTCAGGCACAGCTGATTGATCCACATAAGCATTTAATTCAAAATAAATGGAAGTAGTTCTGTAGAAGGATCATTGGTTTATGGCCTGAATGCAGACAGAATCAGAAGCACTTTTGAATAGTTTTCTATGACATTTGAAACTTGGAAAACCAATGAATACTTACAAGATTACTTTTTTTTTCATAGTTGGGAAAGATAGTAAATGAAAATATAAAAACACTTTAACATCTACTTTTAGTTCTATACAATAATATAAATTCCCCTGTTTTAGTTTATTTTCGTAATTAAAATGAAAACTGCTTTTGTCTTATGTTTGAAAACCATAAAAGTGCAATTGTGGATGCCCTGACAATTTCTACAGATGGCTGATAAAACTGAGTTTGCTGTGTTCTGCAAATGGTACATGTCGAGGACAGTTATGTAACAACTGCACTCATGTGGCAACAGGATTTTGTTTGTGTGCCAACAGATTGAGGAATTCACACTTTTACCATAACTGAGGACAGAATGGCACAAACACGGGAAGACATGCAGATGCTCAAATCTTTCTGCTTGACTTGTTATATTCTCTCTACATTCCTTGTGATAATTAGCAAGAAGTAAGATCCTGTAATATAAAAAAAATGTTTGAACTTAATGACCACTGCTTTCATAAAAGCAAAGTCATGTATTTGTCTAATTAAAATACAAATCACAGACCATAGGAACCTCTTTTCTTCCTTTGTTCTTTTAGGGCTAGCATCATGATAAATCATATTCAGATTTATAAATAGAAATACTTTAGATATATGTGCTGACAGGGTTTTGTAGTTATCACAGAACCACAGAAACAAATTTTCTATGACTTTCTCAAATCTACCATCTATGTGTGAATGATGGGCTGGCTGATGACTGACAGTGCTGTCAACAGTAAACTGCTGTAGCATAATAAATACCATTTTATGAACACGTACAATCACAACGTGGGCTCATAATAATAATTACCTCTGTGGTTACTCAGCAATCAGGCCGGGTCAGTTCTTAAAATACAGCTGTGTTTGGACGCCCAAACAATTACATTGATAATCTTTTTTTGTTGTGTTGTTTTCCAACTCCTCGTGGTATAACATTAACCTGTCAATCAAAGTTAATCTAGCCCTCAGGGATTCATCCAGGAAATAGTTTAGCAGAATAGCTATGTGATTTAACGCCCTGTAAATAAGCAAATGCATGAAAGATGTCCTCTATTCCAATGAAGAAAATACATGTAAATACCTTCATCTGCTGGATTTTAGTGCAAATTTAATGCAACACTGAGGTTGTCTACAAGAATGGTAAAAGCAGACTGTGCTTCTTGAGTAAGCTTACTTACATTTTACCAAGATGTTGAATATCTGCGTCTGTGGTGGAGAGTTGCTTTGCAGCCACCTGTTGTAGCAGCAGCATCAGAGCCAGTGACCCAAAGAAACTGAACAGACTGATAAAGAAGGTTTACTGTGCTGGGGACTGATCTGGACCCTCTGGAGCAGATTAGCCAAATAAGAATGCTGCATAAATTAATAAACATGATGGACAGTCTACCCCCCACTCTAAACGGGATGAAACAACAGCAAGCACATGCTCAGTCAGAGGCTTCTTCAGCTCCACCGCCACAAAGAACAGTAAAGGTAAATTCTGCCAGCAGCAGTAGCCCTATGCACCGACTGTTTATGATGAATAATTCTGAATGAATTACTAAGAGAAATACCTATTATGCACCATTTGTCACAGTTCAGAGTGGAAGCAAGGAAGGAAGATGCAGGTGCAGATATGGAGCTGGAGACAGGAGGTAACTTAAACTCGGTTAATTTGACTTGAAACGAAAATCGCAACCACATGGGAATACTAAATTGGAAAACCACAAAAAACACCTAAGAATGAACAAAAAACAGACTGTAGATTACGCAGGAGTAGGAACAAGACTGATGGGGGAAAAACCATAGAAACAACGACGAGGATCTGACAAAGAATGAAGACAACCGGGAGTTCAAATACTGTGGGGAGAGTGATTAGTGAATGATAGCAGCTGAGGATTACTGAATACAGGTGAAGGGAGTGGAGCTGATGATCAGGCAGGTGGGAACTGAGGAAAAGGTAAGGAAATTACAAGACTGAAACTAAAAAAAAAAAAACTAAAAAAAAAAACACCAAATACAAAGATTGTGACATCATTATGATTATCCCATTGGGATTAATGAAGTATCATTTTCACTTCATTCCAATTCCATTTAATCTAAAATTCTGCTGGTGTTACCAATAACAACCAGATGTTATATTAAAAACAGCAACTGTGGCCTTCTTTATACACAGTATTTACCAAAGGTTAAAAAAGCAAGTCTGACACCAGCATACATTGATTCCAATCAACTACAAAACTGCAAGAAACTTGGATGTGATAACTGGGGTCTGTCTTAAGTCTTGAAGATTCATCTCTTGGTTACACCTCTATGAACACCCTTACACACTTCTTTCCCTGTTCTATCTGTGCTCTGTCCTTTAAATAGATCCAGTAGGTAATGCTTATGCATTTTCTAAGGTTTCTTATTGTACTGAATCTTGGATGTTATTCCTTATTTGTAATTCACTTTGGATTAAAGTGCCTGCTAAATCACTAAATGTAAACTATACGTGTCCTTCCATCCATCAGTTGATTCTCTGTCATTTATCCTGGACCTAAGCCTAAGCAGGGATTGCCAGATCTTCCTCACTCCAGCCACTTCCTCCGACTCTTCAAGAGGGACAGAGAGTCCCAAGCCAACCGAGAGATATAATCCTTTCAGTGAGTCCTTAACCCCCTGAGACCTCCTCCCAGTAGAACATGTCCAAAACTCAAATGGCCTCTCAACCAGATACCTGAACCACCTCAACTGGCTACTTTTGTTGCAGAAAAGTGTCACCAAGCTCTTCAGCCTATTCCTAACCGTGAGCCCAGCCACCCTTCAGAGGAAACTCATTTCATTTGCTTATATTTGCACTCTCATACTTTGTCTCACAGCTTGTGACCAAAGGTGAAGGTTCAAACATAGATTGACTGATAAATTGACAGCCTCAGTTCCGTTTTCTCGTCATCATTCGTGATTTATTAAGCCACATTTAATCTTCTGTAAAACAGTCTTCAATTCAATTCCATTTTATCTATATAGCACCAAATTCCAGCCAATGTCATCTCAAGGCACTTACAGATACAGATACAGCTCAACCCAAGAATCCAGTTCATTGTAATACAATCATGGTCCAATCAAATCCAATTCATTAGATTCCAAATGGGTCCAATTCATACTGAGCCAATTAAAAAGAAAAGTTGCCTAGCTAAGGAAACCAACACGTTGCACTGAAACTTCTCTTCCATCCAATCTCCCGTATGAGCTTGCAAGAGGCGACTGTGGGAAGTAAAAACTTCTTTTAACAGGAAGAAACCTCTGTCAGATCCAGACTCAGGAAGGGAGGCCATCTGCCTCGACCAGCCGGGTCTGAGAGAACAGAAAAGAGGGGACAACAAACACCATAACACCAGGCCAGGGATACCTGCTGGTAAAGTAGAGTAGAAAGTAGAGATTTATATTTTTGTAACAGTGGGGTGGATGTTGGTAAGTCATAGTTCTGTTATTCAAAATAGTACTTCTCATTTACAATCTGTTGGGGAGGCAGGGATAAGTTTTAATTTTTGTAGGGTACACACACATGCATGGGCACGAGCGCAAACACACACAGGCTCACAGATATGGAAAATCATGTACTGTTCTACCTGACTTGCATGCTCACACACACACACACACACACACACACAAAACACTGTGTTTACCTGATGCATTAGTTATTAATTTCCCTCCCACCAGCTCGTCGTCAGTGACGAGTGAAATAAATGAATTTTTCGCCCCCTCATTCAAGCACAAGGACACAGAGTCACTGAGCCGTGTGCAAACACAGTTCAACTTATTCTTATGAGACAAGCACTCTCCGTGATGCTGACTTTCACTTAGGTACATTTGTGACTGTAGGCATGAGCTTTAGCTCTCAAAGCGCTCTTACACTACAACCACATTCACACGCACAGTCATACAGCTCATTTTAGTCTACACAATGTTACAGGGTACATAGGGTTTTTTTATCTATCACACACATTCACATGCCGATGGATGCATCGGTAAGCAATGTGGGCTTCAGTGTCTTGCCCAAGGACATGTGGTCTGGGGAAGTCAGAGTTGAATCACTGATCCTCCGATCAGCAGCGGTCTGATTTTCCTCTATAACTAAAGCTGCCCCATGCAAGAATGCCTTCTTTAAAATGGGTGCACATAATAAATGTAACTAGCTTATCTTTATCTTCATATTTTGTCTGTGTTATTGTGCTATTAGTTAATTACTATTGAGAACAGACCACTAATGGAAATCATACTTTTCAGCACTATCATAAATCATGGGGTGTTCCTTATTTCTGTTACTGATTGAAACATTTCCAGCTTAAGGATTGATAATCAGATACTTCAACAATAATTTCTTATTAACAGTCAACACACAAGTTGAAGTGAAGAAGTAATTATTGTCTTTGATGCAAATCTCAGGGTAATCAAGTTTCCATTGGTCCAGGTGAAGGTTACGTGATTGTCCCTTACCATTACTCCCTCCAACATTTCCTTTTTTATCATTGTCATATTTGTTCTATGCCAATCTCAATTAAGCATTACATTAACTGCAGTGGATGTGAAGAGCAGGCTTCAATTAAAACATGCAAAAAAGAATAGCATGTGCCAAGGTCTGTTACCTTCAGCATGCACACTTCGGGAAGAGAGTTCAGCCCAACATCTTCTTGCCAAGTTCTGCATTGGTCAAGCAGCACTGCAAAGGGTCTGCACTTGATCTGTACATGTAACCTTTGTGAGGCCATGAAAAATGAAAAGCATTATTCAATATGTTTCTAATGCACTCAGACAGTGTTGGTATAGCTGCAATGCAAGATGCTCGCCTGCCAACAGTAGCAACTGGGGTTTCAGTGTTTTGCCAAGGACACTTTGGCAAGTGGTAGAGCCAGGGATTGAACTGCCAACCCTGCAATTAATGGATAAAATGTGGCAGCAGTGTAGCCAGTATTGGGGCCACAGCCACTTAAAGTCGACTGTTGACAAACTAGTGTTTACAGGGCACTTGTATCACTCTGAACTGGGGAGGAAATGTGTGGTGCATGTCAAAACACTTACACTGCAAAAGAACTGGATGCCTATGCAAATGTGAGATTAAATTAAAGAATATCCTAAATTAAGTGATGTTTCTGCAAGAGTAGGAGTACATTCTGTGATCTAAATGATATAATCATTCAGACGCTTAATAGAAGCACAAAAACTGAAGCACCCTCTGAAGAAAAAATAGAATTAAATAGAATTAACCCTTCGGCTCACAACTGAGTGTACTTCCTGCCTGTCATATATCATTGGGCTGTGCACATCTTGTAATGGTCTATCCCCCCATGTGTTGTGAATGGAAAGGATTCAAGGGGCTTGATTCTAAAGATTTTTGAGCAAGGCCTATTAATAGGTGACTTTGAGGACAAGCAAGAAGGATGAAGATTGGTCTTTTTTGTTGTCACTGCAGAAACAACAAAAGATGCCAGGGCATTCCCTTTTCCATCTGGATGCTATTTTTCACTGAATGTATTTTTGGCGGAAATTGGAGGAGCTTGAAAACAACTTGGTGGAGTCGTGAGAGTGAGTTTTCTTAGAGTGTGGCCCAAACCACTGCTGCATCCATATTTGCCCAATTTCCGTTACTGTGTTTCATGCGTGTCCAACAGACACGAATGAGAAAAAGTCATTGGTAAAAGCAAAATTTAAAAAAAATTATTTTTTGTTCTGACTTGAGGTTGCTCTGGTCTGTTTTGAAGAAGACAATGCACAAAAGGGGGAAATGAAAACAACTTTGCAATTTCATCCTGGCAAAGATTGAAATGATGTAACTCACTGGCTGTCTTCAGTCTGATCTGACACACAATAAATTCATATGACTGACCAGTGTCTTCTCATGTATTATGTAACTCCTTAAGAAGAGCTTTTTCCATTTTCATTGTGTGGATGTCCACCTCAGTTGTTGTTTACCAGCCCAGGCTGGCAAGTTTGTTTTCTTAATAACCAAGTAAGTGCTGGTTTGTTTTTCCACAGCCAGAGTGTCACAACAGAACCACGTCATTATGTCACTTTAAATGTCTTTTACAATCTGTTGTTACAATTACTATTTAATTCTAAATTTCTTCAGGATCACAGTGCGGGTTTATTTCACAGATCATGGTGATTGTCTTGTTTTTCTGCAAATTGTTGTCTTAATATTGCTAAACTAGTTAATAAAGGTTGTTTAGGTTGTTGTTTCATGAAGCATCAAGAAAATATCTTCAACCTTACATCTTACAACAACCTTATATTATAACTAATTCATAATTTTCTTTCTTTGTTCTCTCCTGAACTAAGCAGACTACACAAAGTCACAGAGTTTTAGTTGGCCGTTTGTTCTCTATTAATCTTCCCCTGCCCCTGATGTAAATGGATCTTTAGCAGTCAAAATAGAAAGTACCGTATTTTTCGGACCATAAGGCGCACTTAAAATCCATAAATTTTCTAAAAAAATCGACAGTGCGCCTTAAAATGTGGTGCGCTTAATATATTAATTAATTCTGGTTGTGCTTTCTGACCTAGAAACGATTTTATGTGGTACACGACGCTCAAAAATCTGTCAAAATGTTTTAGGACGGCCTTGGAAAGCTACGAAGCTGCACTGCTTGATGGATTGAGCATTACGGCCACTGTAGTCACGAGCCTAAAGGAGTAATACGATCTGTGCTTCAACATTAAGGTGTGTGCATTCATTCATTCATTTTCTGTATCCAAAAATGGCTCCTGTAAAGAGACATGCTTGCAAAGCAGATTTCAAACTCAACCCTATCAGTCACGCAGTACAACAAGTGAATTGATTGTTGATTGCTCATTATTGTTGGGCTTTATCATGTACTAAACTCGTGGTTTTAATTGGTTAGATACATATTGTTTCTATCACAAGTGGACACAAGTTTTCAGTGTTTCTGGGTGACAGTTTTTAAGTGTAAATCAAATGAGTTTGTATCTTTTTGCTCTAGTTTTTCAAAGTTGATGCCATATTGTATTTGCTTTTAGTAACTTAGAGCATCTTGCAGAAGGCATTTCTCAGTTTGCTCTTCACTCTTTTTTTTTCTTTGGATTTACTGTTTGGCAAAAATGACTTTTGCCAAATATGTGCTCGGGTGATTGACTAACTTACTGCGCAACAGACAAGTATGTTGTTTGCAGTTTTTTCTCTTTCTGACAGAGTAGTTCCAATGGTTCACAGTCATACAGTACAAACTATGTTTGCTACATTCTTCCATCCAATGCATGTGGCAAGCAGACATTTCCTGTATTTCTGATAGATGGATGGGTGTGGGGGTGTATGTATATGTGTTCACCTCTTCAATGATCTCGGAGATGGCAGAAGGCTGAGGAGATTAAAGAAAGACCAACTCTGAGGGTTCAATTCAGTCTCCTCTGATAAAGATCTTTTCAGGGAGCTATAAAGAGGAAGATGGAGAGGCAGAGGATGGGCGGTGAAGAGTAAGATAAAGGAAGGACATAGAAAGAAAGTGTGTGGATTTACAGTTTTGTGTCACAGGTGACATCTATTGTTCTTAAACAGTTGGAAAAGAGAGAGATAGAAAAACAGAGGTGTGAGCAACCAGAAGAAAAGGTCACAGAGTAGAAGAAAATTATTGAAAATGCATGACAACAAAAATAAACAAACTGTTTGAAAATGATGGATTAAATATTGATGTTGCTTGTGAAATGAATATTTTCACTGGAGCCTTGCTGTGGCTGCTGTTCTACTGCTCTCACAGTAAATGGCATGTAAGTACATGTTTCTCTGGGGCACACTTTAAACTTGGGTATAATTTGAATTGGCTCTCAGATGCAGTGACACAGAAACAGACAGACGACCTCATGTTGCTATTCAGAGCAGTTCAGTGTCGGCAAACAGGCAGATTTTCAAATGAGAAATGATTTTCAAAAAGTTAAAATGTCTAGCTCTTATGCTAAATAAACACTCATTCTGTTTTCACTTTTTATTTAATTCCTATTTGTTACATTTGGCTAAACTTTTGTTAAGTTCCTGACAGCGAAAATGAACATTTCCTACAACTGTTTAACGTTAGAGGCTTCAAAGTAGTTTACAATGAGCACATCCCAGCAGAATGTAGGATATTAAGATGGATGTATTGTCAGTAAGCATTATTATACAACACAATCCTTTAAGTCTGGCTTGATATTCTTGTGGAAAGTGCTAAATCATTCGTTGTTTACCTTGATGAGGCATTGTAAACATTAAGACTGTTATAGAGACCAAAATAAGACTAACTAAAAGTGAAACTATGTGTAGGATTGCTTTTCCTTCCTTATTTTGGAAGTCAAACTCAATCAGTATTCTGCTTATGAATACAGAAACCTTAACCGTGCTTGACTCAGAGCCTGCCACAGAGCTGAGTACATGTGATGAAATCATAATGTGCGATAAAGTGAGTAAAAGTGCAACTCTTTGGTTCTTCTTGTTACTTAGACCACAATTTAAGGTACAGTACATTTTGAATCACATTTTGATGTATAGTACAGTGTAAAAGTCTTCAACCTCTCCTCAGTTGTTTAAATGTTGAAGGAAATTATTTTCTCTGAACTGTTGAAACATAAATAAATACATTCCATAAGGCAAAAGCCCAGTTTGTGTAATTCTGATCAATGTGAGAGTTTGGTTTGAACACCTTCATTCTTCAACACAGCCTGAGCCCTTTCTGGAGTAGTCTCCAGGTTTAGTTGTCGTCGCAGCAGTATAGTTCTCCAGGCTTCTTGAAAGACATCCCAAAGCTCTTCATTGGATGTTGGCTGCCTTTTGTACTGTTCTCTGTCAGATGATCCCACACTGCTTCAATAATGTTGAGGTCCGGGCTCTGGAGAGGATTCATCCCTCCATAAGACCTGTTGCCACTGATTTTCAGTCCCTTTCTTGTGTCATTTGGCATAGCTCAGCGTTTTCTTCTGTTGTATCCCTTCCTTAAAAATGGCTTCTTGACAGTGTCCCCTCCACAGAGACCGTTTCTGATGAAGCTTTGGCATGAATCAACTGAAGGTCAAGATATGTAACTCAGGTCCTGTGTCTGGTCTTTGCTGAATTTATTCAAATTTCTTAAGAACCTCACTTTAAGAGACTATTCATCTTTTGTACATTTGTTTAGGCCAGCCACCTCCTCTTTTGTCCTCCACTTATTCAGTTTTCCTAGTAAAAAAACTCTCAGATGCAACAAAAGAAATTATAAGTCCTTTATGACAGGCTGCTAAGTAATAAAGTTCCTAAAGGTACAATTTATTATTGGCTATTTGCTAAGTTGTCTGTTATATATAGACTTAACACTTGTTCTTCTGTTGAGGTAGATGCATGTTTATGCTTGAATTATTCATAGGTCTGTAATGAGTGAAAAATCTGCCAAAGTCCAACTTTAAAAGATTACAAAAAAGTCTGGCTCCGGTGGCGAAATATAAAGAAAAAAGGGGTGGATGAAGACTTTTTTCACTGTGTTGTATCAGATTAGGAAAGGTCAATGGAAAGAAACTGTTCAGTTTTGTTTGGTTCTGCCCTTTTCCCTTGTTTAAACGTCTGAAGGAAAAACAACAACCTTAAATGTTTGCTTCACATTCCCATAGCAGCTCCTTGAGAACATGATTGTTTTCTTTCATGTTGGAGAGTTACCTGCTTTGCTTTTGTTCTTTGGACATTTGACTTTATGACTTCATCTCAGGCTCAGTGGATAGAGTGGGTCGTCCAATAACCAGAAGGTCGGCGGTTCAAGTCCCACTCTCTCCACTCAAAAATAGATTGGTGGATTTACAGCTGGAGGGGTGGCAGTCCACTTCCTTGCCATGGCCAAGGTGCCTTTGAGCAAGACACTGTACCCCCATGCTCCCAAGGCACTGTCGTTGGCTGCCCACTGCTCCAGTGTATCTCCATGAATGTGTGACCCTGTGCATGTGTGTTGAACAGGTGCCAACCTAACTTTGTGTGAATAACACGACAATAAAGTGATCTTGATGCATCCTGTTTTTTTTTGCTGCAGTTTAATGGCATCGTCACCCATGAGGCTAGAAAACCGACACAATGAATTCATCATCTCAATATGCCAAGTTCCTATATTTTGCTAAACTATTTCCATCCTGCTTATTAAACTTAATCAATTTATCAATTATACAGGTTGCTGAGAGTGGCATGTGCAATATTGTGAATGAAAAATAATAAAGCAATTACTGTGCTTCATTATTGTTTGTTTGGTAGTGCTGCCATTTAGAGTTTCTAGAACAGTATCAGTCTTTATGGACTCATTGTTATGAGGCTGTTGCTTATTTTCACACTTTAGCAACACAAATTATGTTGCACCACGTCAAAAATCAAAACCATTGCCCAGTCATTATGTAAGTGGACATCAGTGATGGATTATTGGTTTCAGAAAGTTACAGACTAAAGACTGACGTGTCTGTCCAGTGTTTAAAGTCACAGGAAACTGTCACAAAATGGAAACAATTGATTTATGTCGAACAGAAAATTTATTTTCTTCCTGCATGTTCCTATTTTTTTTTCTCTTTTGTTGCTCTTCTCTGAAAGCCACTTTTGTTTTTGTTCAGCATAGTTTGTAAGTGTCTGTCTTATTGTCTGCTGTGGGAATCTTGCTGTGTAGTTATATATATATGTAGGAGTCAATAAGGGTCTGAATTTTGAATTTCAAATCATCCATTAATCTACATTTAAACTGAATTCATATGAATATTGAAAATCTTTATTTGTATTTTTCGAAAAAGTAAACGTCATCTGATAAGTGAAGTCATGATGTAGAAAGGTTGCCAGGCGGCACATTCTTGCTTTTTGTTAGTGATTGTGCAGCAACATAGGAATACTTTCTTTTTCTTGTCTGAAAGATGAGAGCTACATCATCTTGGCTAACATTTTTCGAGAGCCTTTCTGTTTTACTCATTTTAATTTTACATGTGGGCCCGAGGTCATCACGGACCTGTATTCGGTAGCTACATCTATGAAAAAGGTCATTCATTCGTCTTAAAGTATTGGTGAAATAAAGACAGGTGATGCCTTATTTAGAGGTCTAAACCCTGTTCACTCCATTATATGGATCGCGAGTTATTTAAATATCTTCCGAAGGACGCAGACTTTCGCCAAACTGTTCTCGGTGAGTAGATAAACGTATTTCATTCCAGAAATAAGGTCTAGGTTTAAAAATACCAGAGTTTCCCTTTAATGGTTAATTCTAAGTAATAATTCATTTTATACTCAGAAATTAACACTTAAGAGTCTGTTCTTCCTCCCAACTTACAGCATTGGATAGCTTTTCACAGTGAGAATAATCTGAAGGGACACATCCTTAAAATTTTGATACTTTTAAATATTCTCTGCTGTACCAAAGTAACTCCAAAACCAAAGTTTATAGCAAATTGTTGTTGTTTTGTCTGTTACATCCCTGTTATCCAGCCATCTGACTGTGAATCGGCTTAACAGCTTTTATCAGTTATAAGCTTGTACGAATAAAGGTCTTTTACTCTCTGCACTTGAGTCCCTTTGAAAGAGAATTTACAGTAAGCTTCCCATCCTGAATCACCGGATTAACAACCAACAATAGAGCTGCAGTTTCATTCTTGAAATGAAAGAAAACAATATTCAAAAAGGGAACTGACTTAAGAAGGGAAATAGAAAAGAAAAAAGAGGTGAGACAACAGCACCTAAGACTGAAAGAGCAAGAAAATTAAACTGAAATCTAGAGCAGAAAAGGAAGGCTTCGCTCTATGATCCATTTACGTGCTTAAACCTATTTTACACCACCGCCCCTGTTCATTTCGCAACAATAGACAGTGATTTCCCCTGTGTTAATAAATTACATGGCTTTCTTCACAAGCAGAACACACTGCTGTACTATTATGACACAGGGCAAATGTTTTACGTAAATCGAAATAGTGTTCGGAGTGCAGAGGAATGGAGGACTGAGAGAGAGAAGCAAGTAAAAAGGCAAAAGGAAACGGGAGCTGGGGGGGCCAAAGTCTTGATTTGGATTGGTCCAAAGTCAGAAAAATATGAAAGAAGCAACTACCTGTAATTCAGGAAACAAGCCTGTGATATTCAAAGGGCAACCAACCAAAGAAAGTCAGGAAAGAGGAGAAGGGGTGCCAAATTGTGTAGGTGTACTAATTACTGACGACCATGATAATCAAAGGACTAAAGACAATGGAGACAACAGGGACTGTTTCATATCCAACTGTTTCTCTGAACCCCCCGTCCCCCCACACTAGCAATCCTGCAACACAAATGCAATACCGTGATGGCTGAGAGCGTAATTAAAATGCCTTGAGTCAGAATCAGTCAGGATTCTCAAGGTCTCTGCTGGGATGTGTTCGTAAATCGAAATAATGTTTGGAGTGTAGAGGGACATACTTTGCTGCATGTCATCCACTGCCACTTACATCTCGCCCCTACTGTATCTGACAAGGCGAGATGACAACATGTAAGATTCGAGGAAAAATGTCCAAGAGATATAAAAGGCTGACTGCATGAAAGCATTAAAGATAAAATATTTGCTTGTAGTGCGACTGCACTTTGTCACTTGGTTTGATAACAGCCTTTGTAATATCGGTGTCATAGAAAACTTCATGGAGAGCAAGATTTTGTCGTTTCAGTGGATTTGGCGTTAGACGTTGCTGAATATTCAAACAGTCATAAAAGAACGTTTTTTGTATTGTTTTTACTTCCAGATATTTGTCATTGTTTATGTTTATGTTTATGTATTTAGCAGACGCTTTTATCCAAAGTGACTTAAAAATCAAGATATAACAAGTTATACAAAAAGCTAACAATAAACTACATAGAAGAAACCCGCTAGTCCGACTCTGTCAGAGGTGACAGAGTAGAGATAGGGTGCAGGCATAGAAGGAAGTGCAGAAAGATAAAGTGCAAAGATAGAGGGGGTAGGGAAGTACAAGGTAAGTGCTAGGATAGGAGGTGCTTTCTGAAGAGCTGGGTTTTCAAGAGTTTCTTGAAGATAGACAGACGCCCCTGTTCTGGTAGCACTCGGTAGGTCATTCCAGGACTGTTTAATTACTGTTTTATTTGCAGTGTAGCATAGCATACCATTCACTTGCAAATGATACCTATCACATTTCACCTCATTTGATGGTTATTAGATGAGAGACTATTGGGACAGTGGTGGATCAGGAGATAGGGTGGTCTTCCATCACATGGAAAGTCTGTGGTTTGATCCCTGTTTTCCCATGTCCACAAGTTATCCACGAATCCTTGGACAAAATCCTGAAGCCCTCACAATGTCACTTAAGCAGCTTTGGCTCTGTATCTGCTGAATGTAATGAAAACGAGACATTTGTCCTATCCGTCCATCCATCAATCCATCTATTTTCTATACCTGCTTAATCCGTTGGTCGGATCGTGGGGGGTTGGAGCCTATCTCAGCGGTCATCGGGCGAGAGGCAGGGTAGACCCTGGACAGGTCACCAGTACATCACAGGGCCACACACAGACAAATGAGACAAACAACCACACACGCTCACACTCACTCCTAGGGACAATTTTAGAGACAACAATTAACCTGACATGCATGTTTTTGGACGGTGGGAGGAAGCCGGAGTACCCGTAGAGAACCCACGCATACACGGGGAGAACATTCAAACTCCACACAGAAAGGCCTCACAGCAACTTGATGGCCACTAATGGCATCAATGCGAGACACATGTCCCAAACATATGAAAATTGGAAACACACCTAAAGTTTCTGTAGGGGTGCCACAGGAGTTCAGGCTACCAGAACCACTGTTATCGGCTTTTAGATCCCTGTATAACTAAAGCAAGAGCTGTATCTGCATCATTGGCACAAAGAAAAGATTTCTTATGGTGCAGGTCTGCCAAGGGTGCGCCTTGTTAATCCTGTTTGTGTTTTTTATGGAAAGGAGTTTGAAGCAAAGTCAGTGAGAGGAAGGAGTCTGGGTTGGGAGTCTGCATCTCTACTCTTTGCGGATGGTGCAGTTCTGTTGGCCTCTTTAAGTCAGCAGCATGCACTGCAGCAGTTCACAGCTCACTGTCAAGCAGCTGGGATGAAAGTATGAGGCTATGGTTGTCAACCAGAAAAGGTTGAGGTGCTCTCTCTGGGTCAGGAACGGGCCTTTATCTGAAGTGGAGGTGTTTAAGTATCCCTGTTTCTAATTCTTAAGTGATCGTAGAGCAGGACAGACAGATTGGAGCTTTGTAAGTGATAATGTGGGTGTTGTACTAGAGCTGAGCCAAATTGCAAAGATTTTCAATCACTGGTCCGACTATGTTCCAACCATCTAAGTTTAAAAGGCTGTGACCAAAAGAATGAAATCGCATACGCCAACTAACATTAGTTTCCCTGTAACTGGCTGGGCTCAGCCTGAGAGTAAGATGAAAGAGTGAGGAGCTTCTGCATCTGGGGGAGTTCAGAGCAGAACCACTGCACCTCCACATCAAAAGGGGTAAGCCGAGGTGGTTAGTGCACCCGATTAGGATGCTTCCTTGCTGTGTCTCTTTATGCGTTATTTAGGGATGTCCAACGAGGAGGCCCCAGGGCACACGGAGAACGTTTGTAGTGATTATGTGACACTTCTGGCCGGAGAACACCTCCAGATCCCTGAGAAGAAGCTGTGGAGTGTCACTGAAAAGAGTGATGTCTGTTTTTATCTCTTGGATCTGTTGACTCTTTGACCCAACCTCAGATGAATGAGGAATAATGGATAGATGGATGGACAAAAATTTTGAGAAAACTTTATACTTGTGATACCAAAACATAATCATGTTACAGTTATATAATGATTATGAGCCTAAAATGTTGACTGGCAGCATTCATTCAGGTATATTCACAACCAAATAAAGGTAAAGTTTTAGGAATAACAAATCTAATTTAGCCTGTGACTCCAATAACATTGAACAAATTAGAGTAACCACGAAGGAAATGTTGATGTTTTTCTTCTTTGTCAAGAGTCCTCTGCAGGCAATAGTTGTCTGAAATCTGGAGCCAATGTACAATAACAAAGATTTCCTCCTTTATGATGTTTTGAAATGTAGCAGGGAAGGGTGGTGGCTAGAGCTTCTGAATGTCAAACAAAGGCACTGGTTCATCTGCTTAAATGGACAAACTGCAATTGCACGTGATCATCCCTAACATTGCCACTGTCTCTGAGTTGGATTGGCAGCCTACAGATGATATATTTCACTTGCATTGAGGGCTCCTTTGACTGCATGTTGTGGATTCAGAACAAACGCTACAAAGGTAAGTGACACATATGGAATCGACCCAGGCCTTTTACCTGCTTAACTAATGAATAAATACAAAAAAAAGTTTAAGTATCTTTTAAGCTTTTGTACAGTTACGTTTGAACCCTTTCAAAAGACAGTAAACCATGCCCCAGTTACTGTCTGCTTGTTACTGTAATTCTAGCGCCTTTCCTTCAGTTTCTGTGTGAACACCCTCAAATTAAAGCTGAGACTCAGTACTGCCATCATTAGGCCATTATTTATTTCTTTATTTCTTTGTGTGCTTGGTGTGTGCAACACGTTCCAAGTGATGGATGTTTCATGGTGTGGCATGACCTTCAGAGAGATAATTGGGTGTGGACCGAGTGGGTGTTAGTAATTGTATTTCACAAAAGGCTTGCGTTCTTGTACAGTAGTGGAGCAGTAAAGCAGTGTTCACACCTACACCTAATTACAATGTGCTAATAAACCAATTTGAGTAAACTCAACTTGAAACTGCAATGTTGCAGGGAGTCTCATTTTCTGTTTACTATAATCCCCTCTTTTTTTAAAGCTTTTTCTCCAATTTTTATCAACAGCTCCGAAAAACCATGAAATTCTCACCCTGCAAAGATGATTCCAGCTTATGCTTTACATGCAATGCACAGCTTTTTCGTCTTGGGGACCTCACAAACTGAAATCATACATCTGTGGATTGAACAGGACATTATTCTAAAGGTCCATGGTTTTCCTGCCCTGCATGCTCTCTGTCATACCGTAGCATGTCTACCATTTGTTTTCACATGCTGGCCAATGTGCTTGCACAGACAAAGAGCCCAGACATCTCCAGTTAACATGTGGGATCATGTCTGCCATTGTTGTAGCTTCTGTGGCAAACATATGACTTACTGAGCACACGGTCACGGCCGCCATCCTGTGCCCTCACCAGCAGATCACAGCTGCCATTTTGTCTCATAGTCCATTCCTCTTCTCCCATGCACACGTCCACACACACACACAAACAACAGACAAATAGTCAGTCTCTAAATTGCTTGTTTATTCTGTACATAGTGCAGCAATTTATACAACATTGTTTATTACCATTGAACGTACCATTGATTTAATAAATGACTAACTTTAATAAATTATTTTGTACTTTTTTAAAAAAGAAGCTGTGCTCATTGTGTGTGTTCACTTTGGAAACTGCTGGTTGCGAAGGTCGGTGCTTGGATTCTGAGCCTTCATGTCTGCTCTGTATGTATCATATCTGTCCCAGATTGATGTATAGACCAACATGTTTTGAGACTGATACTGGGTTTTAGTTATTAGTTTCTGACTTTTGTCAGTGGTGCCTTGTAGGTAATAAGTTTCATTAATAATTTTACTGAATATTAATAAGTGTCCTTGGGCACTTATT
Source organism: Leuresthes tenuis (assembly GCF_036924035.1). Lineage (NCBI taxonomy): Eukaryota > Metazoa > Chordata > Actinopteri > Atheriniformes > Atherinopsidae > Leuresthes > Leuresthes tenuis. The sequence goes on along the minus strand of NW_027325365.1, from coordinate 26,276,012 downwards.
AATATTTGCTAATAACTTAGCCAGCTCCCGTTTGATCCCTAACATCTGCTATAAAAAAAGGAAAAAAAACAATGAACATATTGGCATAAATGAAGAAAAATACATCAGATATTAAATCTCCAATGACATGTCTAAAAAATAAACATAAGCTCCTGGAGTCAGCTACTCACTTGAAAATGAAAAAGACTCAAAGCTATTGAAACATTTTGTTTTATCTCTAATTCTTTTGTCATTCTTAGAAACATTCTCTCTATTGATGTGCTCCATGGGGCTTCAGGGAGACAGCATGCTGCACACTGTGGCCAGGGGGACGTTGTAATTATCGGATGCCTGGCCTGAAGACTGAATGTACACCTTTCCCCAAATGAGACTGTAGAGAGTGCTTCAATAAAAAGTCTAAATGGCCCATTACGAAAATAATCTTGGCTATATTTCCTCACCTGCTCCTCTCAGTGTGCCTTGTTTTTCTTGGTCCTTCTGGGACAACTGGGAAAAAGTCTGACAATAGTTATGAAATGCTAATAGTCCAGACAGACTCAGTGTGATCATATGAACGTTATCTTAAGTGAAGACATCTTTTGATCTTCATCAATATGTTGCTGGAAGGCACATCAAACTATACCTAAATTCAGAAATAACTTTGAACCTAATTGTTTATGCACTTGTACTTTTTTCATTTGTAATATTGTTTCTATAGTTGTCCTGCATGTATTCAACACAAGCACTAATGGCTAAAAGAGCAATGCTTTTCTGGTCAGGTCTTGATGTCACAAGGTGTTCGGTGGACCCAAAAAGCAGACTCTTGACTGGAGATGAGATTAACAGGTTAATCGGTAAAACACAATTCAAAGTTGTTTCAAGAGACTAATATTTTGTCTGTCTTAGGAATGGGAACCCAGAATCCAGAATCCAGGGCTCGGTGAGTGGGTAGACGGGAGCGATTTCCAGGTGAGTAAAGGTGTGTCAGGTCCGAATGGTCTCCAGGTGAAGTATGGATCTTTTGGCTGTGAATGGTCTGCAGGTGAAGTATGGATCTTTCAGGTTTGAATGGTCTCCAGTGAAGTATGGATCTTTTGGCTGAGAATGGTCTCCAGGTGAAGTATGGATCTTTCAGGTTCGAATGGTCTCCAGGTGAGTATTTTCCAGGGAAGTCTCTTTGAACTGGTGGGTGCGGGTGTGAGTCTCCAAGGTTGGCAACAGGAATCCATGGCTCACGGCGGGCAGCTTTTCCAGGGATGGATTTTTTCAGAGGAGCAGAGGAAAAACACAGTTATTACTTAGATAAGGCAAGATACGATCAAGACAATAACTTGGGCAACCGCTTGAACCACTTAGGAGTTACAACATGAACTTTGATATTTAACATACTGACTGAGGCCTGAGGTGTAGCTCTTGGTTTTTTTGCAGTTTCTCTGAACATTGCACAGTCTGACCTTGGGGTGAACTTGCTGGGACATCCACTCCTAAGAAACTTTCTAGAATGTTTTCCACTTGTCAATAATCTTTCTCTTTATAGAAGGACAGTCTGGGAAGAGTTATAAGGTCATTTCGAAATGACCTTATAACTCTTCTTAGATTGATGGACAGTAACAAGCACTAAGATCATTGTCTTAACACACACCTGTATGCTCTGGAACAGCAAACTGCCAAAACTTCAAATTTTTTTACTGTTTTTTTGTCGACAGGCTTCAACAAATAACATAAAAATCTTTGTTCTTAATGTGTCCAGAAAATATTGTTTCTGTGGCCAATACAAGTGTTCCTATGCTCTTATCAATAATGTTGCATCTGCATATCTCAGTCTTTTGTTGGCTTTCAGCTGGTTGAGTTATCACCTCAGGTTTTCAGTTCTAAAGATTGAAGCAAATTGTTAAATATGAAACATGATTATTATGATATTTTATAAACCTCTCACTTTGTTTTGCTCAGTGCAATATGAAGTAGTAAAATCCCAAAAGCGTCCGCAGAGAGTCTGTCTCTGGTGGTCATCATCATGTTTTATGCACTAGTTTCATGCAACATTTCCTGGGTGAGTCAAAACAGAAAGGTAGAAAGTGTGCATGCTGTCTCTGTGTGGGTTTACATGTGTGTGGTCATATGCATTTTCCCCTTCAAAATGCAAATTGTGCAAATGGTTGTACAGTGTAATGACATCTATCCACTAAAGATTGGCTTCAGATGAGCAGAAAAAAATATGTTTAAAAGATGAGCAGCATCAAACTGTGTGTGTGCTTGTGTGCCTGCTGAAATATCAATGTGGAGAAAAACACAAGGGACATGTGGAAATCCCTCCCTGTGTGTTAACATGCTCCCTTAGGGGAATAATGTAAATGCCAGCAGTGGAGTTCAATAAAATTGGATAAATGCAAAACAAATTAAATGGCAGAAACATATCTCTCTTTGTCTTTTTTTCATCCTGCACCATTCTCCCCTACTTAAAAAAAAAAGAAGCGACAATTGAATTAAGTAACTTGGAAATATAAAAATAAATGTTGAAAAATGTGACTGGAGACAACTGAACAACAAAGAATCAACCAAGCTTTAGATCAAACCAAACTTAACAATTTAACCTTTATGCAATACATACTACTCATGTAAAAATTTTTTTATTGTTCTCAGTGTATATATTTGCTGGTAAAACCTGTGCCAAATTCTTTGTATATTTACAGAATCTTATTGAATAAAGTTGATTCTGATTATAATGATGGTCAAAGTAAGTGGTGACCCAGTCTATGACTTGGACTTGAAACCAACCTATGTAAATTTTAACATTACTTTATAAAATCCAACCTTAACCCTCGAACACGATTGTGACTTAAACAAAAATCACTCAGGACTATTTTAACACACAAAGTGTCAAGAATTTAAAAACTTTCACAATTTTATTTTTAGCACCAAACTGAATTTTGACTTGTTAGTTTTGACCCACAAATCCTGAGTCTCACCTCAAGACCATCAACTCTTGATAAAGGCTTTCTAGTCATTCATCTGTGGAGAAAATTGGACCTTACTCTGAAAGTCCATTGCTTGCTTTCCAGGTAGCCAGACCCCTTGCTCCACACCCACAGACTGAAATCTTTGTGTCTTTCTTCCCAAACTTCTGAAAACAGTGGCCACCCATCTCCTTCTCCTTCAGCCTCTTTCCCTCCTCCATGCCTCTCTCTATGAGGAGGGACAATAAAGGCCTGCTAACTTATGTTCAATTTGCTCTCAAAGTCTGCAGGATGAGCGCAGTCTGCATGTGGCCCAAATCCCGAGTCCCAAAGTCTCTTCTTCCTGAGACGGCAGGGGTCCTTCAATGTCTGTAGTGATATGATATGCATGTTTCATCATCATTATCATTGAGAGTACACTGTTGTCTGCTGAGGGAGTTGCAATACAGACAAAAACTGTAGGCGCCTGGACAAACTGGTAAAAAAAAGGCCAGTTCTGTTGTAGGTAGAAGACTAGACCCTCTCAGTGCTGTGGAGGAGCAACGGATGAGGAGGAAATTATATTCTGTTTTGGAGAATAGCAAACATCCTCTCCTCAGCATCCTGGCAGGAAAGAGGAGCAGCTGCAGTGAGAGGCTCATCTCACTGTGCTGCAGGACTGAGAGATTCAGGAGGTCCTTGGTCCCCACAGCCATAAGACTTTTTAATAGTGACTGCTGACATGTTCTTCTCAAATGTATTTATTTCATCATTGATTATCATTATTGTTCTTATTATTGTTGTTGTTGTCTAGTATGCAATCATTGTAAATATTTATAATTTTTTGAGCTACTCCACTAATTTGAATTTAACCCAGTGGGAGATGAATAAAGTATTTTTCTATTCTATTCTATAAACGAATCCTCTTTTTCCCACTCTCCACTTTTATTTTGCCAAAATGACATCTTGTTGTTCCTCTCTGTTTTTGTTATCCACTCTTTCGCTCTCTTTGACGTGCATTTGCTGTTATCGTCTCCCCATCTCGTTTTCCCTCCCAGACTTCCTCTTTTTGTCCTCTTCTGTCACTTTAAATTTTTATCTACAGTGCTCTGTCTTGAATTTTACTGTCTGTCCAGATTCCAGTGTTTCTTTAGGCCATTCTAACTTCTCCACCTTCACATTATGAGGAAACAGGCACATCAATCTCAAAGTGTCTTACTCAGTATCTGAGTCTATTTTATTCTTACGTTGTTTTTTTCTTTTTCTTTCCAGGTTCAGTGCAGGTGAGAGGTCCCAGGGAGGAAAAAACATTACAAGAATGTTATCCAAATCTATCTAAATTGTCTAAACGGAATACAGTGTTTGAATCTGCTGCTCACTGTCCCTCAGGCTGTGGCATTTATTAGCTAGTCCTATACGTTACTAGCTTCATACTTTACAGTTGCCGTCCTGCTTTGCATTTGTCTGTCAGTTGAGGCTGAAATAACTGAGTCTAGCTCAGTTCACTGGGTGCATTATTGTTACTATGACATAACGTTCCCAACTTACTGCAGAACAATGGCAATCAATTAGCTGCAGATTATCTACATACGGTACCATTCTTCTTTCAGCACTGTTGCCCTTTTCAGTTAATTTACAAAAGTAATCAAATTTTCCTGCTAGAGTTAGTCTTTTCTCTGCAACATAAAACTCTTGTGACAGCATGAACAAGAGTATTTAATGAGTGGTTGCGCTTTCTTAAAACTGCATTCAAACTTTAGTATTAATAACAGTGACTGATATATCCAACCTACTTTGTGTGGTGCAGTGACATTCGCCAGCGCACACAAAGGCTCTCAAAACGCCTGAGACGCAGCATTCATCCATCAACCCCTTTCTGACTCAGACTGTGAGATATCGGCATCTCTCCATTTAGCTTCAGCAATGGTCAAGACCAAGATAGCATCTACCCTTTCTAGAGGCCGGCACAAATCCATGGAGTACTGACAATTATCGACAATCAATGTCTATTTACTTGCCATTCACAGTGACTGAATATCACCATTTAAATAAAGCTAGTCTTTTGCAGTTTACTGAATAAAAGTGTAGGAGTGTGTACATGAAAGTTGTTCTTTTCTTTCGACAAGGTCAAATAAAATAAAAAATACATCCTAATCGATACATTGACTGCTGAAACGCCTGTGAAATGAGGTAATTGTGGTTGAATTCAGTCACATTGTGTGACACAGGACAATTCCTGTGTTATCTTGTCCCATGAACTTCTACACTCAATCGTGTAATTAGAATATCGAAGAGAGAGAGGGGGGTGTTCTAAATTGTCCATCACTTCCAGGTTGCACTCTGAGCCTGAAGGTAGAAGGTAGGTAAGATAAATATAAGTCTCAGATGAACAACGCATGAGTTATCATGTTGTTATTTATTCAACTAAAACTAAGTCAAAATGCAGAAGCAGTAAAAAAGTGCAGAAAAAACAGTACATCCTATGATTCAACTGCAGAACCACATTTAGCAGCAATAATTTGAAGCAGCTTTGTGGATTCATTTTGGCCCACTTCAGGTCACCTCTCTTAAGGTCCTACCAGAGCATTTCAATTGAGTTGAAGCCTGGACTTTGGCCATTGCAACACTTTGAGTCTTTCCTTCTTCAGACATTCTGTTGTAGATCTGCTGCTGTGTTTGGGATCATTGTCCTGTTGATGACCCAGTTTCAGCCCAGCTTTAGCGGTAGGACAGGTGGCCTGTACAGTCTGACCTTGGGGTGAACTTGCTGGGATTTCAATTCTTAATATTGTCAGCTGTCTTGAATGTTTTCCACTTGTGAATAATCTTTCTCTCTGTAGAATGATGGACTCCCAGACTAATGGGCAGCAACAACTGCTTCTCGAAAATCGTTGCTGACGTCTTTCTTCCTGATGTAAGGTACCGGTAATAAAATCAAAACTTTACAAAATAAAAAGACACAAACTTCCCTTCCTGGTCTCAGACACACGTGTTATGACGGGCTGATGGGAGGGATTTCAACTGCTGCTGAGTGAACCATTATTTGTTATCGTCTTTCCACATTTCTGAATTTTACATCTGGAACTCCAGCAAATATCTGGTACAATATGCTGCTGTCAAAAAAAGTGCCACAAATGGATGTTTCTTATTGAACATAGTCGTAAAATCTTGTCTCTGCACCCACACAAAATGCACCCAGGCAGAATAGCTAGCTCCGTTTGGTCAGGAAAAAGTGGACTGTGTGCTGAAAGAGTGCCGTTTGTGTAGCCTGCAAAAACATTTCATGTCAAGTGTTGAAAAGTTCATCACAACTGATGACATTGACAACCACATGAATGATACCACAGAAGTTTCAAATAAAGGCAGTTTTCATTTGTCATGAAATAAAAATTACTTAGAATGCTTTCAGTTTTTCCTAATCTCATATCTTATAAACGATAATAAGTCAAGCATCACATTTCAAACATGCATTCTCACAAAATAAGACTTAAAAACTTCAAGGTTTTTATGACAACCTTTATTCATGCTGAAAGAGTATCTTTTTTAATCGAAAAACTTTTCTGTACGGTACACCAACAACGCAAGTTTCAAAATGTCTTACATGCCACAAGACTATGCTCAGACACACTGTCACGGGGGAAGTTCTTCACATGCGAAACCACCAAAAACCACATGGCAACATACAAAAAGCAAAAAGCAAGCAGCACACTCACAAATGCACACCTAGATTTACTCTAAAGTGAAAAGCGCTGCTGGCATAAACAAAGCCAGAACACCAAGTAGAGGGAGAAGGAGTTACGCACCCACAAGAAAACATGACACTGACTCTGTTTGACAGAGCAGAAAGTGTGTGCGTTGTGTTTGTGCTGGGTGGGGGAGGCAAGGGTGCACCAGCTGATCCTGAAGTCTCAAGCCCTGTACCAATATTTCACCTCAAACAAGTGACATCCCTCTAAGAAAAAATAAATAAAGCTAACTGCCTCAGCTTAAGCCACCAGTTATCCACGAACAGGATCTTAAACAGAGTGGGGGAGCAGTAAAGCAGAAAGGCACTAACAAAGTCAAATAAGTTAAGAGAGACTATTGGAATGTGAAAAAGAGAAGTAAACAAAATTTCCGAAAGTTTAATCTGGCTTTGAGAGGAAGATAAATATGATGTTGAACAGGTCTATGATGTTCAAACTAACATATGTTATACACCAGGTTATTCCAAATGATATAGCATTTTGAAAACAAACAAACAAAAAAGAATTCAGAAGCTAGTTTACAAAAAAAAAAAAAAAAAGAAAGAAACAACAATTTTAACATGATAAACATCTGGTTTAACTTTTTACTTGAAAATTAGCCCGGAATATTCCCGAAAATTCCCCCCAGTATTTATACATCGTAGAGCAATGATTAAAACATCAAAAGTATAAAATAACACTGCTTAAATTGTATATGACACAGTGTGAGATCTTATCCCATTAAACCAAAATATGCAATTAGGTACAGCTGTAAAGACAAATATGAACACTCACCTGGTGAGATAGCATCTCTGGATGCCAATAGCTACCACAAGGATGCACAACAACGTTTGAGATAAGGACTTCCACCACCGAGGACTTTTTGTGACCACAACTTATTCAGAACTTCAAAGACTTACTGTTAAAGGTTACAACCGTACTGTGTGGTTGAGAGTGACAGCTTTCATGACATGATACCTACATTGGATCTATGGTAAATGATACCAACAGAACCCTTATTTCCCTTGCAAATGTGTTCCAGACATGTTTTTCATGGAAAACAACTATTGGGCAAACAAGAACTATTAAATTATTTTATTTATCATTTGACACATATAAAACAGGTTTCTAAGACTGCCTTCTTTCACATTCGTAATATTGCCAAAATCAGGAACATCCGGTCTCAGAGTGATGCAGAAAAACCAATCCATGCATTTGTTACTTCAAGACTGGACTACTGTAATTCTTTATTACTGGGCTGTCCCACAAATTCTCTGAAAAGCCTCCAGCTGATCCAAAATGCTGCAGCCAGAGTTCTGAGGAGACCTAACAGGAGAGTTCTTGTTTCTCCAGTTTTAGCTTCTCTTCATTGGCTCCCTGTGAAATTCAGAATATTATTTAAGATTCATGTCCTCACAGATAAAGCTCTTAATGACCAAGCTCCATCATATCTTAAAGATCTCAATGTAAGATATTTTCCCAACAGAGCACTTTGCTCTCAAACTGCAGGTTTACTTGTTGCTCCCAGAGTTTCTAAAAGTAGAATGGGAGGCAGGGCCTTCCGTTATCAGGCCCATCTCTGTGAAACCAGCTGACAGTAAATGCAGACACCCTCTCTACCTTTAAGATTAGGCTTAAAACTTTCCTTCCTTAAGACAGATGATACCTTATTTAGAGGCTGCATCGTCCCTGCCCTGTTCACTCCGTTATATGGATATACGCTGATCGCGAGTTATCTAAATAGCTTCTGATAGACGCCGACTTTCACCAAACTGTTCTTGGTGAGTAGATAAACGTATTTCGTGCCAGAAATAAGGTCTATATAAATAAAACTGAACTGAATTTAATCCAATTTACAGTGCTATGACGTACCAAATATGATAAAAATTCCCTAGTCTTTTTATTAAATATATCTGTTTAATGTTGGCCAACCACTGTCATAGAAATAACTTGTTTTTCTTTAGAATGACACCAAATACCTTGAATAACTGTTAAACATTGTATCAAATTGCACAAAACCTATTCACTCCAAACCATTCTGTATTAAATTGTATCCCCCTTGATATATATTGTACCCTATGTATTTCAATATGTACTGGATAGCTTTCTAAGGAAGAGATGCTCTCCTTAGTCAGATGGATTGCTGCTTTTCTTTACTGTCTCTGCCTATTTTTTTATGATATTGAAATATAAACATCTGAGCCTGGTCAAAACTCTATGCTGGGTCAGGCTCAGACGCCCACCTGCAGAGTGCTCGGCAGAAGTCTGAGCCAAGACTTTGTTCATCGTTATCCAATGATAAAAGTGTCTACTAGTTGAACTGAATGTGTATGTCGTGGCCTATTGGTTTGACAGTGATCAAGACACACATTTTGGTTCCCAGTTTATGGTGGGAAAACTGCCAACAATGTCCTCTTGTTGTCGCATGGTGATTCACCTGATTTTCATGACCAGTATTAGGATGTTTTCTCTAATGTAGAAATCCCATTCGTCCTCTAATTATTGTAGATATTTAGTGCATTATAAACCAACCGTCCAAAACTCTCTTTTTTTTCTTTTTCCCTTCTATTAAATTGCCTGAGGATACTTAGAGTGTGAGAGTATTGTGTTGGAGGAGAGCATTGTGTGGGCTTAAGACATGGAGTGCTGTTCTCAAATCGAAACACTATTCTCTTGATTAAAGATCGTCATATGCCCACATATACATCACTATGGGGTAGATTGGAGATGACAGCAGCATGTTGCAGAATTGATTAGACTGACTTCTCTGTAGTGTGTTGAGGCTGATTGACAAATGGTGCTAAAAAATGCAAATTAGTCTTCAGGAACTGCAAATCTGGTGATTTGTTTCTGCTTCAATCTCATGAAAATATTTCCGAACTCCCGATGGACATGTATACGTGGCTTGAAATCAGTATGGAAGTTCAGAAAAGTTGACTATATGGCCCTAAATGGGCCAAATGTAGTCCACCTCCCATTTCATAAGTGTCATTTACCAACTTCGTCTCAGTTGCCACTGAGCTGGTAAATTACACTTTAAAGGCAACAAAAGAGGGCAGAAAATAAAAGTGGCTTGCAGGGAGGTGTAGCATGTAGCAGGATGCATCGTTTTATTGTCTTATTTGACATTTACATGGTTGAAAATCCCCTAAATTTCCTGGAATATGAGCAAGTCACACCGGCTTGTTCAGTTCATCACTTTCTGTTCAGATAATAATTTTTTTTCTTTTTACATTTGCATTTGAAAAATACACATTTTGACAAATACCTTCAAGATCAAGAAAGCAATATTCTCACTGTACACTCCTAGTGTGCTCAATATTTCACTCCTTGAAATGATCTGTTGTTCCTAGCTTAAGATAATTCAGGTCCTCAGAGTGACCCAGTACCCTATCCTCAAAAACACCAATATCTGCACCGAAGGATGATTTAAACACAGGAATACAGGGTGTAAAAGACACATAACAACAGCTACACCCAATTTAGGATTTGAAATCAGCATTGTTTTATTGAATCTTATTTAAATGTCGAAACAAAAAAAAGCTAATAAAGAAATAAAATCCCAAACATTTCAGTACCATTTTCAGCATTAAGTGTTTGTCTAATTTGTAAGTATTGCCTCTATCTGCAGCATGTAAATGCAATTATCTACAAAATGCAGACTTAATAAATGTTTGCATGTTTAAATAGGAAATACTTCAGCACCTTCTATGAGCTGTGTGGGTTTTTAGTTTGACCAATCTAGTCAAAGATCAATGGCTGGTGAAGAAATATCTGAAATATGATCAAATTTACCTGCAGCAGAAACAACTACGGATAAAGCTCAGCAACTTATGTATTGTGACATTTCTAGTTTACATGATTACATGATTTATTTTGAACAAAATACATGACATCAACTGGGAGACTACCAATAACTGTACTTTGATTCAATGCACACAATTATAAAACTCCTAAGAACTATTTGTGGTTCTGAAGATTTGACGATTTTTCATTTCTGCCATTAAAAAAAAACAACAACTGTCATGGCTTTCAAACGGCATGGGCTAAGTCTCTTAATCTTCTTCCCAATTCCCCACCCACATGTCCACCAGCCAGTTTTGCAGGTTTGCAGTCTCGTCCAACTCTGTTGCACTTACATTTGAAAAGACTAGACAACAATGAAATAATCAAGGCAGCTATCTATTGCTTACTGAGAGCAAGACACCGATGGCGCTCAGGACTCTCCATGCAATTCTTTCTAGGATGGCTCTGCTGGTATCTCACAAACTCTCTGACCTAAGCTGACATTCTTTAAGTAACACACCAAGTAACTCCTCCATTTAACCTTTTTCACTACCTTCTGTACATTACCATTCTACTTGTTTATAGGTTTATCAATGCACATACCCCTCTTAAGTAAATAAACTAAAATTCAAGTTAAAAAGAAACGAGTGTTACTTAGTTTAAGAGAACGATTCCATTCTGATGACTTGGGACTGAACCTAGCCCTACAAGAAGTAGCCAGTTTTTAACCCTGTATAAACAGGAATGTTACTGCCTGTGACCACAACTGGGTCACAGTCACGATCTCTCACAGCGGTCGAATTCTAACACCTACAGCATAGATCCATCCTGATCTATCCCTACTCTATTATTATTGTCACTTAGCTGTTAGCTTCTGGATTTTTTTTCTCATGAAGCCATCATCTTTTCTTTTATTCTAAGTCTTACTCTTCCCTCTGCTTTTTTCCTCTCTCTCTACAGTGGTTAGTAATTAAAGTGGTCAGGGCCATTCCATCACCTGGGGGCGGGAGACTTATTCAAAGGCTGCCGTGATCAAAATGAAAACCAATTAGCAGGCGGTTCTGTCCTTTCACAAAGCAACAAGAGAAAGCTCTCTTGGCCTCTGTGTTTTTTCACAAAGCAGAGAGCACTTGCTAGCAGGCTTACGTTGGATTGGGGTTAGAGAAGAAAAGGTGAAAAGCAAGGGCGAATTGACGAGCTGCGTGTTCCACGTGTCATGGAATAGGTGCTTGTAGGGCCGTACACATACAGAAATGATATACGTGAAGTGCTGATCTGAGAGCGGTTCAATGAGCTGAGAGTGATCTCAGGCAGTCTTGTGATCTTGGCCACAATCTAAAACACAAAGGGTGAGAGGAAGAATAACAGAGAAAAATGTGCTGAGGGAAAGGCATTAATGGAATAACAAAGGCTGGAGAGGTTAAGGCAATCTATTCATGTATTCAAATGGCTGAAGGTTGGTATATTTATGAATTAACAATGGTAAAGTCTGTGTAGCAATATTAAATATAGTTGGGCTTTGTGGTTTTTTTGGTATTTGTTTTTGTTTTTCATGTCTTGTTTTTTTCTGGGTTTATTGTTTCTCTCTTTTTTTGTTCTGGAGTTATCAGTTTCAGGATTTTTTCCAATTGTCTTTATCTAGTCTTTAGTTAGCAGTCATGTTTACATTCATGTTTTTGTCTTTGTCATTTACTTGGGTCAGTGTCTTGTCTTAGTTTATTCATTCTCACTCATTGCTTCCCCGGTTCCATGTATTTGTCATTAGTTCCACTCATTCACCTGTGTTCAATCCTCTCAGTTGCATCCATTTACCCATCAGGGTCTTCACAGTATTTAAGCTCCCCTGGTTCTCTCAGTCATCGTCAGACCCTCACCATCGTTTCATTCCTGCTTTGTCTGCGTTAGTTTCACGGCCTTGGCCACTGTCAGGTTCTTGTTCTATTAGGTTTTTGTTTTCTCAAGTTGAGTTTATGGTATTCTGCCTTGACCACCTTTATTGTTATAGTTTTAAATAGATTAAGTTTGTTCATCTCATACCTCCTGCCTGTTCGATGTCTTTTAGATGTCATTTAGATCCTCTTTCCACCTCTCTCTCAGCCTGACAAATACTTCTAGATTTTGGCTACCAAATAATATGTGGAGACATAGTTTCATAAAAACATAAATTACATTAATACAAAAGTCTGACTTTTTTTCAACTGACAAGAGACACAGTTATGCAATCCATTTTTCAAGCAGATCCACTTAGCAAAGTGCAATATGCAAACATGTTCAATATGATGATGTTAGCAGCATGATTTATACAAATTAGATCAAATTTAAAAAAATGAATGGCAATTAAATTGCTTTGTTTATCTCACTAGGAAATTATATCGTTGCTGTGATTATCATAGTGCTTAATTATTCATGAGCTGCCAATGTATATTGTTGTTGCTGGCAGAAATGACCTCCTAAACTGTTCTTTGTTGCAGTGGAGCTGAAGAAGTCTCTGAGTGAACACACTCCTTTATTTCAACACTGTGTTATGTAAAGGGTGGGCAGTATTCTAAATTAAGTTCAGAAACTATGTTCAGCAATCTTCTTCACACAATCACCTCCCAGGGCTTCAAAGCAGTCCCCAGTCATGTTTCATGACTATTTCATCATCTGAGTTTATCACCTTAGCATAGTCATTTCTGTCATCATCTGCAGATATATATTACTCTGTAATTTAATGTCCTGGTAGTGAGCCAGAACTCCTACCCTATTCTTGGTAAAATGAGGCAGGTTTTTACATCTCCAAACACTATACAGTGCATCTTTACACTTTCAAATTTCTGTTTTAATTTTTTTTCCAGCCCTATTTTAAATTTCTTCATCAGTCACAGATCAGAGAATTAGTGCCAATTGCCGGCCCATTTGAGACCTAGGCTGAGAACCAAAAGCCTTAATATCTACTTGATTAAAGGAATCGCCTCACTTTTTGGCAAGAACCTCTGATCAAATTATTGTTGAGCAGTCCTGTGTGTGCTCAAACTGTCTCTGTGTTGCTGTTTTTCTATTATAAAAAATTAAAGCTGTGTGGCTCACTTGCTAAGTGACTAAACTGAATTACTGAATCTGATTACCTCTGAGGACAAAAATAAAATAAAAGACAAAAACAACTATTTTTCAAGTCACCACACACCACCCACATGTAGCCTTTTTCAAATGTTGTAGCAACTGCTGATATCTAGGATTAATTGACACATACAGTAGATGACCTAAATGTGTCTGGGCAATGTTAGACTCTGGACACAGTCCAGCTAGAATTTAATGGAGATTTGTGATCTGATCAGGTTCAGTTGATGGCAGTACACCCTTTGTCCAGCATGTCTTCTATTACTTATTGTATGTCTCCTCTGTCCTCCAGGCCTCACAGAAATCAATAGCTTGGAGGTTCGAAGGCCAGTACAGTATAATGATTCACCAGTGGGACGTACCCCAATTAGTTTGTGCAATATGACTTGAGATCAAGTCCAAGAAAGATTGTGACTGCAGATTAACCCAAATGCGCAGAGCCTGTTTTTCTCTTTTGAGGTCAGTGGTTTAACCCTTGAAGTCATTGTGTTGAAGAGGTCCTTTTTTTTAGTCTGCCTTTATTTGCTATATCTTGCAATCAGATGCCGAATCAATTTCATGAATAGTGTACGAGAGAAGTAGGGAATATGAGATTTGACTGCATCAGTTAGTTTAGCAAAATTTACAGCCACATTTCGTTTTTCTCTCATAAAAATGAATGAGAATCCTAATTTAACATTTTGTTTATACATGCAAGTGTTGTAACATGCTTTTCCCTGCATCATTTGTGTTGTTGTATCTTATGAAGAAAATGCTCCGGTGTAAGATGCCAATTAGTTGGTACACACGACATGTCAATAATAACCTTAGAAAATGCAATAAGACTGAGGAGTTAGGGCATTTGTCAGCAAGATTCTGATTAGCTATTGTGTCTTAGTGGCTTGTCGACAACCTAACATTTGAATATAGTGACAGGTTAGATTTCTATGTGTTAGTTTCTTTGGTTTGTTGAGAAGGACCTGCAAAAACAATCTTCTTATTTACCAAAGAAGGAATTCAGTTTTAAAAAAAAAAAAACATTTTTCAAACAAGAATCATGAATTGCATTTGTTCAGTGCAGTTTTACAATTAAAAGGGAAAGGAATGTTGTGTAAAAGTTTGGGTATCTCAAGATGTTTGAGCTATTGAGCTAAGAACGCACTAATACAGGTATTTTTAGAAGTGGCATTTTTTATATCCACAGAGCACTGATCAAAATTTTGTGAAAATATGTCGAACAGATGGTCAGTGGTTTGATCCCCAAGTTGAATTGTCCTCGAGCAAGACACTGGACACATCACCTTGAATGAGTCTACTGGAGGGTGAGTGTGCACAAAAGAAAAAAAGCTCTGCACAGCCTGTAATACTGTATTGACAAAGAAGTTCTCTGGTTCGTGTGAATTTCTTGAATGTGGGGTGCAGTAAATGCCTTTTGAGGCTAGAAAAGTGCTACGTAAGTACAGGCATATACATATGTTAAATAGCTCAGTGCAAAACTTTTCTGATTGCACCAAGTAAATGAAAATCTTCAGCCTGGAAACTGTTTTCCAAGCAGTTTGGCTTCAGTGTCTAAAACTTTGTTTGCATGAGGATCGTGGGTACAAACTCATAGAAAAATCTGCAGTTATCAAAATAGCCATATCCATATGTACAGGAACTTAGATTTCTAGAGGCTATGACTTGATCTTAGTCATTGTAAAGAAAGGAGAAGTGAAACAAATCTAAAAGCTTTGTAAAATACTGACTTATTGAATCTTTTCCCAAACTGTCCAAAGCCATGAGCTCCTCTAAGCTGCTGCCAAGCACTTTGCAATTAAAATGATAATGTCCAAAAAGTGGTAGAATGTTTTTAAGTTGTCACTTCCTCAGTTCATAATGTTTTTAAATAATGGTGGTTCAAGAAGCAGAGGTCAAGTAAATGTCTGGAAGAGCAGGAAGACTGTCTTTAAGAACTGATCATCAGATTGATCGTAAAGGAAAACCAAAGCCCCTGTTTAACTGCAAAGGAGATTCAAGAAGATTGATCAGACTCTGGGATGATGGTACACTATTCTGTTGTACATTGACGCCTGCAGAAAATATGACCTCCATGTAAAATTTCATCAGAACAAAATCTTTCAGGTGTTAATCAGCACAAAATTAAGCTTGAAATCATTGCACATAAGCATCTAAAGAAGCCAGACGCTTTTGAACGGATATGTCTGGAAGGAAAAAAGGCATATTGTAATGACAAAAAAACTCTGGAGGACATGAGGTGTTTTCTTTTTAAAAACAGTAAAGGCTAAGTCACAGAATTTAGCGTCAACTTTAAAGAAGAAGGATCATCTTTAACAGTATGCCTTTTGAAAATCAAGGGCCTGTTGAGATATAAGCAATTCAGTGACATCCTTTTTGACCAGTAGTGCCCAAACGTTTGCATGCCACTCTAATAAGCACAAAATTGTTAGCATGAGCAGACACATTTACCAAATGACTTAATGTCACAGTTATTAAGAGATCTGTTCACTAAATGGTTTAACCCTCCAAGAACTAGAAGACAGATCTACCAGGTTTCTGAAGAAATGATTGACTTGAAAGGCAAGAAGCTGAGAGAACTGAAAGCCAAATGAACACGCCTGTGGTTATTATAGCAATTGAGTCATCAGTCTCTGTGTGTTCTCTGTCCCTCAGCCACCCTGCAAATCAATCTACAGCTGAAGTGGTCAGTATTGCATTCAGCAAGAAGGGGGATTGGTAAATGAACCAAACATAATTTGTAACTGAGCAAATCTGAAAAGTAGCTTGGGTCATGATGATGACGATGTGGCACTTACTTGTTCAGTGGCATTCAGGGGCAACAGTCAAAGTTTCAGATCATCTGGTGTGGCCATCACATACATGTATAACAGATATGCTGGTCAATACTTTCTCTTCCATGCGCCATTCACTGTTTAAATGTAAACTATCTAAAAAAACCTCTGCTCGTGACAAGATGAAATTCAATTTCTTCAGTCATTTCACGTCTTTGCTTTCCATACTTTGAAGCAATGTGGGCACATGACTCTTTTTGGTCACTTACAAACAGCTTGTCTGTATGTGTTTAATTTTGAGGTCAGTGTGTTGTAATGATCAACAGTCAGTTATTGCTATTTGCATGGTATTATCCTCCGTGAAGGAGCCACTGTGGTGATTGCTTGCTTCTATCCACAGAAATGAATTTCATAATCTGATCTGATTAGCTGTCAGAGAAGAGTTTAGTGTCTGAATATTTAAATACTGCATTGTAGGCCTTTCCTTCTTGTTTTTTGCCTTTTTGACTTGAGTGGTTAGATTACTCATTATCTCATGAACTTGAAAGGTTTTCACATTAATAAAAGTTTCATTTGGGTTCATTAAAACCTAAAACAATGAAAGGAGCACTTATAGCGAATGACAACAATGGAAGTTGCACTATTTTGAAATACAAATATAATGATGAAGTTTCATGCCTGTCGTAAGACTAGTGGAAGATATATTGGATGTTGAATATGTTTTTATAGTTTCTAAGTACATGTATATACAAAAATGAAAAGATAAACAACTTTGCACAGTACATTGTCTTTTAATTGTAAAGTTCTTCATATCAGGAGTAAATGGAAAAAAAAACTTCTGATTCTCATCAGGTGTTAAGATTAGGTAAACCTCAGATGAGAAACAACACATGACCTATTACACTGTACCATTATTTAACAAAAACAAATCAGAAGAAGTATGTGGAAAAACTAAATACGCCCTATGATTCAGAAACCTTTAGAACCACCTTTAGCAGCAATAAGTTAAAGCATGTGTTTTCTGTGTAATATCAGTATGATATCAGTGTATCGGTGTATATATCAGTCTCACATTATTATGGAGGAATTTTGGCCTGCTCTACTTTACTCTGCTGCTTCAGTTCATTGAGGCTTGTGGAGATTCGTTCATACAAAGCTCTCTTCAGGTCCCACCAAGGCATTTAAATCAGCTTGAGGTCTGGACTTTTACTGGGTCAGTTCAGTGCCTTGGTTCTTTTCTTTTTCAGTCATTCTGTTGTAGATTTGCTGCTGTGTTTGGGATCATTGTCCTGTTGATGACCCAGTTTCAGCCAAGCTTTAGCTGTCGGACAGATGACCTCAATTTGACTCCACAATACTTTGGTACACAGAGGAGTTCATGGTGTCCAGGTCCTGTGGCTGCAGAACAAGCCCAAATCATCAGCCCTCCATCAGCACGCTGATAGTTGGCATGAGGTGTTTGTGCTGATATGCTGTTTGGTTTTCTCTAAAATATGACCAGGCATCTCAACTTTATTTACTAAACCATTGTTTCAGAAGTCTTGTGGTTTGTTCAGATTCAACTTTAGACCTAAGCAGTGCTGTCATGTTCTTTTAGAGAGAAGAGGCTTTCTCCTACAAACCTTCCAAAGAAGCCATACTTGTTCAGTCTTTTAATTCGAATGTGCTTACTGAGGCTTGTAGAGTCTGAGATGCAGCTCTTGATCTTTTTTTATAATTTCCCTGATCATTACACAGTCTGACCTTGGGGTGAACTTGCTGGGATGTCTATTCCTGAGAAGATTGACAACTGTCTTGAATATTTTTTTCAGTTGTGAATAATCATTCTCAAATAATTGACTTCAAAGTGTTGGGCTTATAACCCTTCCCAGATTTATTGGCCATAACGATTACTTACTCAAAGATCACTGCTCAACCAAGATCAGACCAAATTTTATCAAGTCCTGATTCATAAAACCTTGGAACTGAAAGATAATGCATAATGAGTATAAATATTAGTGTATATACGTACATATATACTGTGAATTTTTATCATGGACATGTGAGCAGGTGACAGGGCAAACGAATATGTAAAACCTTACATAACAAACATACTACCAAGCAGCTTCTTGTACATCCAAAAATAGATAAACAAATAAATAAAAACCTTCTGCCCAGGCACAAAAATTCATAATACCCAAAAAGGGAATATCAGTCACACACACTTATATTTTCACACAAGCCCACTGATGCTGGCCGAGGGAGAAGTGAAATGTGCATTGCTCAGAGGTTGTTGCTGCCTTTGGCTTGCAGACATGAAGAAGGTTCAAATTCAATCAGTCACACTCTGGAAGTGACTTTCTGTATGTATTTGTGTATCTGTGCATGTGCCATCACAAATTGCCTTCTTTGAAAAATATTTTCTCTTAATAGGTCTGTCTGTATGACTGTGTGGACAAAGGTTGCATGTGGATTTAAACCCAGACATGCAAGTTCTGTGGCTTCCTTGAAGAACATGTTTTAGTCTGAATTTGGTTTAATATCTATACAGACCAGTGGGTGATAAACAACGGCTGAATTGGTCAGTAATTTTGATCCAAGGAAATTCAAAGTGCAAAATATCACTGAAAAAAAAGTTTTAAAAAGGTGCTGCCTTTTATTTGAACCTTTGGCAGACACCCTGATATCGATCCAAAATAGTACAATGCTATTCTAAAGCAGTGTTGGTGCTTGAATCAGAATCTGGAGAAAGTTCATCTGGGCATGTTAAACCCAATGTTATATCCTAAAACTACTACAGGTCATTTCCTATTCACTCATTGGCTTTGCATGGTATACACTTACTGGTATATCTTAGAAAATGGCTGGCTATGATTACTGATCACAAGACAAAGCATTTAATGCAGCTTGCATTTCATAGTAAATAAATAATGCAGCAAATGTTTAGATGAGCTCCATATGTACTGTATATATCTATCAATATATATTGGCCCACACACTGTAGGCAGTGTATTTGGGTTTTGGTTTCACGGCCCACAGTGTTCCAGTTACCACTGACACTAAAGTAGTGTCCCTCACATCCCTCATCTTTTCTACATAATCTTTCAACCCTTTGTAATTTTAGCTTTTTGTGTTTCTGGCGATGCTTGACAGGAACTTGTTGCTCACAGGCAGGTTTTTGGCTGGTACTTGGATGGAATTGTCCCTTTGGGGGGGATACGTCATAATTAAGACAGTCTTGACATTGGTTAACCACATTCGTTGGGTCCCATCTATTAACTGGTTAAATTGTGCTGCTTCATGGAGTGCTTATACAAACAAAGAGCAAAGAGAGGCTGGTGTCCAATACTGGTCAGGTGGGGCTGGGAGGGAGAAAGGATGGGAAAGTTGTTACAGCCAGCTATACCAGAGAGGTGGGTAGAGGTGCTGAAAGACAGACACCCTGGGAATTTTACCCAGAGAATATTCCTTGATTAAAATGTATTTAGACACCATTACAAATGACACCCCGAAAATAAAAGGCACTTAGGTTTGTTTTACATAGGACAGGAGACATGTTCCATCCCAAAAATATAGTTTTAGCAAATGCTGTTTAAAAACAAGCTAAAAACGAGTAATCAAAACTGCTAAAAATATTGCTGAGCCTTACCAAAGGCGAGGTAGGTTAAGAGGTATGAGGCATCTCAAATAACCCCATGGCACACATGCATCACACCCACAAACAGTTGTGCAACCCAAAAGCAGAGGTGCAAATCATGCAGCACACTGAAAGGAGACGCTGCCGCCAGATAGGCCCCGACCACGACCGCTGGGAGCTCCGACCATATAAAGGTCAGCTAAGCAACCAGGAAGTCTTGTGTTCTGCTCGAGAGTAACAATGAACGAAAGATTGAGAAAAACCCACACAGAGTCAGATTGTTGCAACAAAACTCGATCACAGAATGTTAAAAGAAGAACAAATAAAGTCGAAAGGATAACATGAAAAACAAAAGTGCAAAGAAGGAAGAATAAATTATGTAGAGCAAGACAGCAGCATTCCTGCAGCCGGAACTACAGCTTCAGTGAAGCGAGCAGTGGTCACATCCCAGCTAAACCAAGGGCCTCAAACAGGCCAAGGATCCCTGGCATGAACAAAGCAGCATGTTAGAAACTGATCAGTGTTATTTGGAACTTTGGATTTTAGCAGACATTATATACTGATCAGGCAGTGTCTCCTACCACAGGAGGCAGTGTGACGCTTACCCAGTTATCTACTGTATAAACCAGAGGCAAAGCAACCACTTAATTTCCATACGGCAAAGACTGATGATGGGTAAGAAGCAAAGTTACCGGAAACGATCCAGAGGAGAGCAACAGGAGGAAGCCACACAGCGAGCTGATCTAACAATGGTTAAATTCTCACAATAAGCAAATATTACAGAACGAGTGAAAGAACGAACACCATGGACACTCATACCTGCTATAGCAACAGCAGTCAGGTAACAGGGCGTGCACTCAACACTGGAGGAGAGCTCAAAGCATGAGAGATGTAAACTGCCATCTAGCTTTTATACACTGCTCAAAACAAAAAAAAAGGAACACTAAAATAACCCTAGATCTCAATGAATTAGATATTCCAGTGGAAAATTGTTATTCATTGCAAAGTGGAATACGTTGAGAACAAAACAACATAAAAATGATGAATGTAAATTAAAATCATTATCCCAAGGAGGTCTGGATTTGGAATCATAGTAAAAAAAAAATAAGGGTGTAAAATCACATTACAGGCTGATCCAATTTCAGTGGAAATTCCTCAAAACAAGTCAAAATGAGGCTCAGTATTGTGTGTGGCCTCCATGTGCCTGTATGACCTCCGTACAACGCCTGGGTATGCTCCTGATGAGGCAGCGGAAGTTCTCCTGAGAGATCTTGTCACAGACCTGGATTAAAGCATCAGTCAACTCCTGGACAGACCTGTAGGGCTGTGCGGCCCTCCAAAGAAATGCGTCCCCACACCATTACTGACCAACCGCCAAACCGGTCATGCTGGAGGATGTTGCAGGCAGCAGAACGTTCTCCACGGCGTCTGCAGACTCTGAGATTGGTGCACAATGCTTGGAGAGTACCATTAAGCCAGGGGTGAGACGGGGAGGATCGAGCGGGTTTGGTGGATAGAGGACAAAGACTATCCAGAGATAAGCTCAGTGTAGCGCAAAGGGACTCCGTGGCATCATTAACCTGAAGGGAGAAGAATGTGCTGGAGGTTGGAAGAGCGGAGGCAACAACGGAGGAGAAGCGGGTGGGCGACAGGTTGCGGAGCCTGCGGCGGAAAGAAACCATAGGGGTAGAAGCAGATGGTCTTCTTCGGAGACTCACTCTGAACTGAATGAAATAGTGGTCAGAAAAATGCAGAGGTTTGACAGACAGGGCCTCTGTGGTACAGTTTCTTGTGAAAATGAGATCTAGCACTTTGTCAGCTTCAGAAAATCTGAAGAGTTAGGACTGTCAAGGTGGATGTTCATGTTACCAAGGACCATTATGGGACAGTCATGCTCCGGGATTGAAGAGAAAAAGGTGTCTAGTTCATCAAGAAAGTCACCGAGTTGTCCTGGTGGACGATATACGACAATCGTATAGATTTTGACCGGTGCAGTTACCAAGATCGCATGGTATTCAAAGGTATTGTATTTGGCATTAGGTAGCAGTTGGGTGTATTTCTATTTTTTGGAAATTAGCATGCCTGTTCCACCACCTCTCCCAGATGTACGAGAGGTGTGGGAGAATGAGTGGTTGGTGCAGCCGGGGTAGCTTTGTTTTCGGGCTTAATCCAGGTTTCAGTGAGAGCCAGGATGTCAAGAGACAGGTAGTTGGCATAAGCCATAATGAAATCTGCTTTGTTTACCGCCGATTGGCAATTCCACAACCCCATAAACAAGGGCATGTCACAGAGTGAAGTGGGCTTTAGAGAGCGGAGGTTGTTAAGGTTGCGGTGGCGTTTGGTTGTGTGAAACCTTCTGTGCGAGCCGGAGACAACAGGAATGGGATTGAGGCACATTTTAAAGCAGGTGGTGAGGCCAGAGAGACATGGATGAGGCAAGTTGGACTGGTTTGCCGTGTTCAGTGGCCTTGCTCGGTGGACACGCGCAGGTAGACACGTTAGTCTTTACCCAAGAATGTGACGCCTCCGCTGACGCTTCAGGCATCACCCCTTATTTTATGTTGTGCTTACAATTGGACACAGCCATTCAAGTGTTGGCTAATTGCACTAGGCTGACACTGCCCACCGAGAGTTAACCAACAAGTGTGGGGAGTGACCGTCCGTTCACAGCCCCTGAATACTCTGATTGCTTTACAATGGCCCAACCAAGGCTACTCAGCAGCAAGTTTCACCCACTTTTTGATCAGTTTTGATCACTTTCTCAATCTTGGTGTTCTCTGGCAAATGCCAATCGCCCTGCACGGTATTGGGTTGTAAGCACAAGACCTACTTGTGGACGTCGGGCCTTCATACCACCTTTATGGAGTCTGTTTCTGACAGTTTTAGCAGAAACATGCATATTAGTGGGCTGCAAGAGGTCATTTTGCAGAACTCTGGCAGTGCTCGTCTTGTTCCTCCTTGCACAAAGGAGGAGGTAGCGGTTCTGCTGCTGGGTTGCTGCCCCCTCCATGTATCCTGGTGTACTGGCCTGTCTCCTGGTATCTCCTCCGTGCTCTGGACACTGTGCTGAGAGACACAGCAAACCTTCTTGCCACAGCTCACATTGATGTGCCATCCTGGCTGAGCTGCACTACCATAACAACTTCTGTGGGTTGTAGACACCGCCTCATGCTACCTCCAGAACTACTCCTTTATAGGGGTTGTCCTGCTAATTGCCTCTCATTTCCATTTGTTGTCTGTTCCATTTGCGCAACAACAGGTGAAATTGATTCACAATCCATGTTGCTTCCTAACTGGACAGGTTTATTTCACAGAAGTGTGATTGACTTGGAGCTACATTGTGTTGTTTAGGTATTCCCTTTACTTTTTTGAGCAGTGTACATTCCAAGCAGAGACCTGATTGGCTAGTTATCTCAACCAGGAAACTCAAAATAAATTTCATGCCACACGCGGTAAGGATGTGAATATTTCCCAATAAAACCCCAAGAACAGGAATGTTTCTATGCTTATCCAGTTAAATTTAGTGGTGATTTTAATGTGATACAGTGCAAAAAAACAAAATGGTGCAGCCAGATCATTAGTCTGTTGTCTGTTTAGTTTATTCAACTTTGTGGCAAGCAGTGTAGTCTCTATGTCTCTATGCACCCCCCCCCCACACACACACATAATGACAATGTGTGTGTGTGGGGGCCTTATGGTCAAACTGCTTTTTCTGTCCGTTTGTACAGCCTTTCCCTTTTTCCTTTGGCTTTTCGGATAAATCTTATTTTTGTGTTTGCTACTGCACATGTGTCTCACTGTGTATGGAGCAAGATTCATCTGTGTGTGCATCCGTTTCCATGGGGAACTCCACCACAGAGTGTCAGAGAGTGTTTCTGTCTTCTCACACTAGCAAAGGTTAGCTCTCCCAGGAACAGCCCACAGCCGAACTGGCCTTTAAACACACTCACATACACACCCTGACGAGTATATGTACACACACTGAAATGAAAATTCACAGGTGCATCCAGCCAGCTCAGTTTGACATAAAGTTTCAGAAAACACTGGGTGACATTTAAAAATACTGTCAATGACAGTGCTCGAGATGGATGTGAAAAAAATGTCGCTTTGAGGCCTGAAATAATCACACACCATTCAATTTCTGGTTGCTGTTGTCATCATCTTACCCTTCCTCATCCTATTCTACAAAATCTTCTATTATTTCTTTGCCCTTTGACCCTTGATAACAGTGCATAAACTTCTTTGTTTTTGTCTTTTTACCCATTATTTATACAGGCCGTGGTTGTTAGCTTTCGCTCCATCATCAGCATGATTTGATTTTGAAGAAGTTGTAAAGTGCACCTAATTAAATCGAGTTGATTATAGCATGGCCTGTGAAAAGAAGAGTATGTATACTCTACTTTGCTCAAGTACTCTACTGTATAAAAGTAGGCTGCACTTGTATAATTTGGATGTTTATCAGCTACACTTTCTTTGGTCACCAGCTAGCTTAGCCTTTGGAGGAAAAATAGCTCTCCTGACTTTTGCTTGACTGCTCTTAAGGGGATGCTAGCTAATTGGCTCCTGCAGTTTATTCTGCTATTTACCATTAGCCTCTTCAGGTATTTCTTGAGACACATACATAGTAGCATCCAATCTTGCATACAAGCTAGATTTGGCAGACGGCCATACATTTGTAAGTACATTTATCCCTCCACACATCTATCCTCACACATACAAACACACCCATTCCATTAAATCTCAGCATTCAATCTCAGCCTGCCAATAATGAGCCAGAGGATAATTGCTAGGAACAAGCCAACCATGTCACCTCTATTATTGTGCCTTGGTCATCAATATGAACTAAGGCAAAGTACAGAGTGTGGGTGTGTATTACACAAAAACAACACAGACTATATGAGACAGTTAAAAGGACAGAGGGTGGTGATACAATTGATTGGCAAGATATACGAAAGGCTTTCACAAATGTATCAGGATTCCAGAACTGTCGTAGTGGCTCTCGGAGGCAGAAATATTCATTACACCTCCAGTAACAATCATACATAAGTAATTACATTTTGAACTGGTGAGCTGTAACTTGTATTGTTTATTAAGGTTATTATTGGAATCGTGAGTCAAAAAGATTTCTGCTCCTGTATATAAATGTCATGTCCTAACATTTACAATGGGAAAGTCTCAACAGTTTCAGCTTTTAGAACAGAAAAATGTTTTGATTGTAAACATGCCACTTTCTCTAGCAAAATACTACAGTAACACCCAATAAAATGGTGGCTTCTGAAACCTGAAGCTGGGCACTGCACCATTTTAAGGACTTCTTTGTGGTCACGTTTGCAAAATAATAGCACAAAAACAGCACTGGTGAAAGTTACCAATAATCTCCTCTTAGCCTCTGATAGCGGACTTGTGTCTGTGCTTGTCCTGTTGGATCTCAGTGCTGCATTTGATACAGTCGATCACAGCATTCTGTTACAGAGACTTGAACATGTTATTGGGATTAAAAGAACTGTATTAGGCTGGTTTAATTCATATTTATCTGATAGATTCCAGTTTGTTCTTGTAAATGAAGAATCTTCCTCACACACCAGAGTAAGTCATGGAGTTCCTCAGGGTTCTGTGCTTGGCATGCTTGTAGTCTCT
This sequence comes from Leuresthes tenuis, assembly GCF_036924035.1. Classification (NCBI taxonomy): domain Eukaryota; kingdom Metazoa; phylum Chordata; class Actinopteri; order Atheriniformes; family Atherinopsidae; genus Leuresthes; species Leuresthes tenuis. The sequence continues at coordinate 26,250,469 of NW_027325365.1, read as the reverse complement.
CTGAGAGTCTTCCGGCTCTCAACGAAGGCGATTGCATTTCTCTGCTCTCCTGTATCTTCCCTCTCCCTTATCTTCCCTGCCTCTCTTCTTCATCTTGGCCTGTCCTGTCTCAAACTTTTGTTGCCTCTCTCCGCATTGCTCTCAAAAGTAAAATCATGAAATTGGTCAACTGGTATCTCAATGTAATTGACAGAATATTTTCTACGAAAAGCTTGGGCCCAGGGGAACCCACCTGTCCGGATGGAACGTTCGCTGTTGGCTACATGGCTGACTCCTAGGAGCAGTGGAGGGTCGTGTGCCTGGCCATTCTTTCCATTGAGGACATTGAGGATCAATACATATTCGGAACCATGATAACGGGCTATCTGCTGATTGGATTAGGCATTGCCCTGGTGTATCGGAAAATTCGGAAGTCGGAGACAGCGGTCAAAGGCCCCAAGCTGCCCGACATGTTTGAAGCAGTGGGCAGAGCTATTGGCGCTCAGACTGTGGTCATTAACCGCAATATGGATAACATCTTGGAGAAGCTGGTGGCTTTGCAAAGTTATACGGATCGTTTTTGTGCCCAGAATGGACAAACAGAGTAAGTTGTGTCCATTGCAATACGACTACTCGCCCTAACCAACAATCATAATGTAATCTGCATTCCTACTCTCCTGGCACTGACCTCGGCCAAGGCTGCTGCTGAAACAACTCTCCCAGAGATCGCTGCTGCGAGACTCTCTGAACTACTCCCCCTCCCTTTTTCCACGGACACCTGGGGCCTCATGTACAAAGACTTGCGTGGATTTCCTACTGAAACATGTCGTATGCTCAAACCAAAATGCCCTCCAACGTACAAAAATATCCGGATGTATCAATGTGTGCGCACGCATGAATCCAAGCACATTTCTTTTGTACATCCCAATCAACGTGGAATTGAGCGCACGTGTCGGAGTACCCGACTCCTCCCTGTCCACGCCCCTACTTAAATATGCAAATCATATTTAAATTAGGCCTCCACCTGCGATTCCTCTCTCTGCACGATCAAAAAATAAAGAAAAAAGAATGAGTAAGACGGAAAAAGAATAACTTAACGGAAATCGAGATGGCGGTGCTACTCTCTGAAGTGGAGGCCCGCAAAAATGTGCTCTTTGGCACGCTGTCCTACGATATAAACAGCAAACATAAGAGGAGTGGGTGGGAGAGTGTGAGCAAGGCCTTTAATGCTGAGGCGTCTGAGAAGCGCACACAAGCAGAGGTGAAAAACTATGGGTGACACTGCTCTGTCAGGGGTTTGGGTGTGGGAGTGTGGGTGACTCTAATTAAAGGTAAATACCTACATTTGTGTAACTCACAACAAACATGTTCATACAGTAACCAGAGCAGAAGTGCGCTTCACACTTTACGTACGGGGTTATTAACATTTGCACACAGAGACGATCAGGGGCTTGTTAGAAAGATCTTAAGATGTTGTTTAACCAGCAAAAAACAGCAAGTTACTAACTTTAATAACCAACTATGATGCTGTGAAGACGGGATAGAAATTGGGGGCGCACACGCTCAATGCACGTCACGGGGAATAATATTAGGACAATTACATGTACAAAGTTACTCACCACCCATCGCGCACAGTGCCAGCTTGTAGTCTGTTCCCAACAATTCTGTTACTGAATGTATGAATCGTGTGTTGAACCAGGCCACCTCCACAAAGCATTTGCGCATCACATACAATCTGTACATTGATGGAATGAAAATGTTTCCTGTTGATATACAAATTCATCATGTGATGGGCTTTTATAGCACTGTGTGTGTAGTCGATAGCTCCGATTACGTTAGGAAAACCGGCTCTCGCTTCAAATTGCGCTTCAATGTTGGCCTGTTCAACTGCATTGTGGGAATTTGATATACCTGCTGAGATGCACATAATTCCTCCTACTCAGCTGGCATGGCTCGGCTCAGGCTCGACTGGCACAGTCCCAATCGGTTGGCCAGCTCCCTCTGGAATGCCCAGGTTGCTTAAACCCCAGTGTGCACATCACCTGTGGCACAAGCAGCGCACGGCTCCTCGCTGTGTTGCGCTCCAACGCCGGCCGCAGCTCTGCGCACAGTTCCAGGAGGATTGCTCTCAAAACGGCTGATGAGCCAGTTGTCATCATGTACCAGCAAATCATCTCAGTCTCTTAAAACACGCTATTTTCTAATTGCACTTCTTCTAATACCGCTAAAGCTGCCATTGTTTTTAATGGTATGCACTGCAACACTTTGCGCATACTTTTATATCCACTTGTGTAATTGTAGACACGTGTATTAATTGTTCATGTGTCTCAGATGTGCACATCACTCAGTCTGAGGACAAATTGTGTTCACATTTATTTATTATAACAGTTTCCCAACATCACCTCTAAGTGTCGCCAAAGAAACAACAGCGGTAGAAAAGTGCAATTTGCGTGAGGCACCGCACATTTCCACGGTCATTTCGCTCTTGATACATCTGATCGTTGACGTGAAAAAGTGTGTACGCCACTTTTTTGTGCGTACGTACCCTTTGTACATGAGGCCCCTGGTGATTGTTGACTCCAACTGGAACCCAATCAAGGATTTCTCCATGGCAACCTGCTGTGGTATCACGATGAAATCTTTTGAACTTAGACACTGGTTGAAAGCCAGACATAGCCACTCTCTGAACTTACCCCTATCCCTCGCCTTCAAGTTGTTTTGCATTTTTATGTGTAAAGCGAGCAAATGTTTGCTCATATTTTGAGATCTATGTTGGATGGTGAGCTGATGTTTGCTGTTCTTGATGTTGCTGAGGTTTTTTTCCCAGCTCCACACTGTTCTCCTTTAAGGAGCATAGTCTGGATGCTGTGTTTTTTCCCCCTCCCCTCTCCCTTGTTTTCCTCCCCTTTCTCCCCTCTCTCCCCACCCTTTGCAACTCTTCAAAGTTGGCGCATGTGTTTGCAAGCTGCCGGGCTAATTTCGTTGTACTCATGTATAATGACAATAAAGAAGATCTGATTTGATTTGATTTGATAATCAAATGGATGACTCAGAATTGTCTGCTTCTAAATTCAGACAAAACTGAAGTCATTATCTTTGGACCTGAGCGCTTCAGGGAGAAATTGTCTAGTTGTATAGTTACTCTAGATAGTATTTCCTTGGCTTCTAGTTAAACGGTGAGGGATCTTGGAGCTATTTTTGACCAGAATTTATCATTTGACGCACATATAAAACTGATTTCTAGGACTGCCTTCTTTCACCTTCGTAATATTGCCAAAATCAGGAACATCCTGTCTCAGAGTGATGAAGAAAAACTAGTCCATGCATTTGTTACTTCACGAATGGACGACTATAATTCTTTATTGGGTTGTCACACATATTCTCTGAAAAGCCTCCAGCTGATCCAAAATGCTGCAGCCAGAGTTCTGATGAGAACTTGCAGGAGAGATCATGTTTCTCCAGTTTTAGCTTCTCCTCATTGGCTCCCTGTGAAATTCAGAATAGAATTTAAGATTCTTCTCCTAACATATATAGCTCTTAATGACAGAGCTCCATCATATCTTAAAGATGTCATTGTATGATATTTTCCTAACAGAGCACTTCGCTCCCAAACTGCAGGTTTACTTGTTGTTCCCAGAGTTTCTAAAAGTAGAATGGGAGGTAGAGCCTTCAGTTATCAGGCCCCTCTCTTGTGGAATAAGCTGCCAGTAAATGTCTGGGAAGCAGACACACTTTCCATTTTTAAGATTAGGCTTAAAACTTTCCTTTTTGATAAAGCTTATAGTTAGGGATGGCTCAGGTGATCCTGAATCCCATAGTTAAGCTGCTATAGGCCTGGCCTGCTGAGGGGCTTAATCTGTCACACCTTTCATTGCTTTGCTCTCTTTTTCCCCTGTTTAATTTCTCAAATGATATCATATACATGTGACATTATTGTGGTTATTAACGTATGTTTCCCTGTTCCAACAGATATCCTTTGAATGATGTTATGTTTTTTCCCTCCTCTTGTCTGTCTTCTCAAACCCCAGCTGGTCGAGGCGGATGGCCACTCTTCCTGAGTCTGATTCTGCCAGAGGTTTCTTCCTGTTAAAAGGGAGTCGTTCCTTTCCACAGTCGCCTCAGACACGCTCAGGACGGGAGATTGGACTGAAGACAAGTTTCGGTGCAATCTGTTGGTTTCCTTAGCTAGGATATTGTGGTTTTTTAATTGGCTCTATATGAATAGATTGGATTATTTTGAAATTAATTAACTGGTTTTCATTGAATTATGATTACAGTGAATTGAATTCCAATTGGCTTGAATTGGACTATATTATTTAAGTACCTTGAGTTGACAATTGTTGTAATTTGGCGCTATATAAATAAAGGGAATTGAATTGTAAAACAAGTACAAATTAAAAGGGACTTTCATGCCATTGCTGGACTACCAAACATAATCGGAGCAACAGACTGCACACATATGTGCGTGCAGTCTGTTGCCCTAGTCATTGTGGAGCGCACTGTACGTGGTAACGCCAGGTGGATGTGTCTCAATACAGCGGGGGGCAAACTACTCTTTAGCCCAGAGAAGGAATGCTGCGTTTTGCACAATATTGCCATGAACAAGGTTCTCCAACTACCTGAACCAGCCCAGGCAGACAACATGCCAGAAGACCCCCCCTCATGGACCGCCCCATCAAAGTGCCATCATGATGAGGCAACAACTGATTGCACGGCATTAGTTGCTGTCATCGAGCGCCTGCCCATGGCGAGACCTTTTTCTTTTAAGTCATTTGCATATCAAACCATTTCTTCTTTATTTCAGTGACATTATGAACTACAGGTGACTCGGAATTAACAGGAATTTCTTCCCATTTCTTCTCTTTCGCTGGTCCCGTAATCCCACTGCTGACACTGCTAGAAATGACAGATTTTCCTTTTTGGATCTCTGAAAGCAGGAATTCAATCTCAGAGCCCGTAAAGTTATTCTTTTTGCACCTTGATGCCATTCTCATGACTCAACACTCAACACTTTTTGGAACAAGAGAGATGAAGCGTAGCCTTATGGTATTATTTTGGGCGTGGAGTATGTAAATTTACCATCCTGTGCAGGTGCACTTAAACAGTAAAATACGCACAATGTTTACGCATGTCGTTTACACACTTTTCCAAAGTGAAGAGTGTTTGTTGAATCTGACGTGACGTGTTTGTATGAGACCTTCATTAAAAAAAAATAAGAGAAATTTAGAATAAGAATATGAAAATATTTTTGCATGAGGCTCAATGTCTGTACGATGTCACTGTCACCTTAATGTATGTCATTTTTATTTTTCAGATGCAGTTGCTTTCACTTGCAACTGGAAGTCACACATTCTGTGAATGTAATTCTTATAACTCATGGACTCATGTGGTTGTTTAAGAGGGAACAGTCAACAAAGATTAGCTGTGGTGTGGCTTGGTGTGAAGGGAGGTGATGGAGTGCAGCTAAGGGGGAAAGCACAGGTGACTTGAGTGAACTGATGATTAAGAGTGACTGAGGGGAAAACATGAAAACAAAAACTATGATAATGACAGAAAAAAAATCAAGAAACAACAACACAACAAAACCCTTCAGATGTGACAAGTCTGGTAAACTGGGGTCCTATAGAGCTTGTTGGTTCTTGATCCCTGACAGAGAACTTACTTTCTGTGTAATTCACAGAATCTCCAAACTTCCTTTATTTTAAAATTGTTGTGGTCCTGGGATCTTTGCTTTAAAATGCCATGAACTTCACAGTTCAAATATATAAACTGGTGTACGGAAGAAGCAAAGATACAGGGCTAAGACATTCTCTGGGAGACTATTGAATTGTTTTAAAAAAAGAATGAGAAAGAAAAATATTTTCTTCCTCTTATACTACCGATGGCACCTTTACTTGTCTAGCTGCATAATGTCATAGTGAGAAAAGGAACACAATGAGATAAGAAATTAAAAAGATTTCCTCAAGGGTTGTGATCCAACTGGAGACAGAGGAAAAAGGGTTTTCCTCATCTCACTTAACAGAGCTCTTTTCCCATTGGTCCAATTCTGTTTTCCACTTAGTGATTTAACTATTGCAACTGTCAATACTGCGTGGCAAAGAACAAGTGAGAAAAAAGAATGACTGTGTATCAGTGGGTCTCAGCGGTATTATCTTTGTTCAGCTCAGGAGTAATCTGCAATGAGTGTGTTTTTTCAGATGTGATCAATACAAACTTGTTTGTTTCAAAATTACCTCCACTCTTTGCACTGAGTGGAAAAATCACGAAGGAGTCAATCTTGAGAGATGGCTCCTAATTCCTTTAACTCCTGAATTTGAGCCAGGCAGCAACTACACAGCATAAGTGATGCTAATGTATTGATGAAATTAGTTAGAAGGGGAATATTGTGGAGACAAGTATTTCATAAATCTTTGCATTCAGTAACTGGAACATAAAAAGCAACATATAGGTATATTTTCCCCACAACATAACTTGCTAGTTTGTACTCTGCTACAAACACTTATAAGGAACAAGAAAGGAGGGGATGGCAGTTGGCACTAATCCACAGACTTTTGTGATACTCTGAACACCTTCATGCAAGAGATCACAGATTTGGGACTCAACCTGCACAATGTTTCCAACAGTCATCGTACTTTTCTACTTCCCTCCCACTTGTAATTTATTACTTTTCTACTGTGTTCTCACCCATGAATAGTTGGGATACAAATGAATATACATTGTTGGGCCTACAATACATAAAAATACACTAGACTATCTCTAAAATTTCAATAATTATGGATTACACAATTTTATATTCATGTACCGTGATTGCTTACATGTCACATGAACCCATGCCAGAGAGAAAACAACAGCTAAGGGACACACAACCATCTTGCAATTTACAACTGTTGACTGTGACACTGATATGTATTGGACAAGACAAATGTTTATATTTCAGCCTTTCTTCTCAGACTGGGCTGGTCAGTAATCTATATATTCATCTGTTTTCCTTCTAGACAAACCTTTTTGTTTGTGCTGAATGCCATCCTCAAGCCTTTTCCAACCTAGTAGTTCAGTGACACTGTTTGTGTCAGAAAACCTTGATCACATGGCACTCTTCACAGGTAGAACATGACTAGTGATTTGATGGAATTCAGGATGAGATCGTCCAGGTAAGGATGTCTGAGTATTCTTGGTGACACCCACCCATAAGAAAACAGTCTTTATGTACTAGAAAGAAGATGAAATCTTTGACAGCTGGTGATTGTTTTTTAACTATGTGGAACTAAGGGCCACTAATGACTCCTGCTTAGACACAAGCAAACATGTTTTCTTTGCTTTATGCACTACAGTTTGACTTGAGCTACAGACAACTGTTACATTTACTGAACAAATTGATCAAGTACTTAAATGTTTTTCTTATTCAAAATTGCTGTTATACATGCTACATGGACGAAAGTATCAAGTTTTATGAGGCAGCTGTGCTAAGAGGAACTTTAAGGATACCATGACGTATTGAGTTCAGTGCCTGTGTTTTTTTTCTGTAAGAGATGCAAAGACACGGGGCCAAGAAAAATTATCAGAGGTAGCCTTTGAAAGTCAGACTTATCCCCATTGCACTCTTTCTCATTTTGTCAAGTTGCATGAAGCCCTTCATTATTCCATGATGTTCTAGAGTAATTTTAAAAAGATGTGTTGCCATCTCTATTGTTCACATCAGATTTGCAATGGCATATAACCAGCTACTCTTATTGATAAGGGAAAAAAGTGCATTGGCTTGAATGGAGTTAAACTTGGGTAAAGCAAAGAGTGGGCACAGAGGATAATATCGGCGTGAGAAAAGAAACGCAATGGGGTGAGAAATAGGAATTTATTCTAACTGTTGTGATCCAACTTGAGACAAAAAAAAGTATTTTCATCTCTCTCAACAGTGCTCTTCTCCTCTCAAACTGATGCTTTTTCACTTGGTAATTTTGCTCATCTTCCATGACCAAAAATGTATTTGCTCACTTAGTCAGTTTGACAGGTCAGTCAACTTGAAAAAAAGTCCTGGTGATTGAGGCCATTTTGCCTCTGGGAACACATGTTTAAGTGGTTTTATTGCCTTTCTCTCTGCCTTACTGCAGTTATATTATGCAGAGAGTAAATTGGACTTAAAGAGGAACTGTGGTATTTTTAAACCTAGACCTTATTTCTGGCATGACATACAATTATCTACTCACCGAGAACAGTTTGGTGAAAGTCGGCGTCCTCCGGAAGCTTTTTAGATAACGGAGTGAATGGGGCAGGGACAGTAGAGAGCCTGTGTAGAAATCCCTCCGTTAGCGCTCCTATAGCTGCAAGTAGCCACATAACAGAACCTATGAACTAACAGAACTATAGTACACATTCGTTCATTCATTCTTCTTCCAGAAATAAGGTCTAGGTTTAAAAATACTGGAGTTCCCCTTTAATGGGCTGGTTTCTGTCCTTAGTGTGACTTGTGAAATGCAGGTGTCTCCCTTTATAAACCATATCAAATCATTTCAGTTTGCCACAAGAGCTAGACAGTCAGGTTGGACACACTTCTCAGGAGATGGACCTCACATTTTGGTACCACGGTAAATGAGTTTTGGATTTTTTTCCCCCCAGACTTAGAAAAATAATGAAATATAATGCAATTTTGAGTTTTTTTTTATTTTCATTTCTTATATTCAAATAAAATGGTGTGGTTACTGGAGCGAGTCAGATTTAGCAGCACCACCATTCTAAAGTATCAATGGGTCCGATATTAAACCCTTCATTTCCTCATTCTACAGGATTTCAAAGACAACAACTCAGTCAGCTTTCATCTTCATCAGTTTTAATTCAGACTTTATAAATCCATGAACAAATCTGTATCCACTGTCTTTTCCAATGCCTTCACACACCTAAAGAATAATGAGTCCCACTGTACATCAGAAAGCTTGTTGATTTCAGCTCAACACTGTAAAAAATATCCCCCATGAAACCAAGGTGAGTTTCCAGGCGCTTGTAAAATGGACTGTACTTGTATAGCGCTTTTCTACTCTAACTGACCACTCAAAGCACTTCTAACACTACAGTGTAGTGTAACACTACACTGTATCCAGCACCTCATTCTTTCGGTCACTACTCAGATCTCATGACCATAGATGAAGGTTAAAACAAAAATGGACCTATAAGTTGAAAGCTTTACCTTCATGTGGGCTCACCACTCGTGGGGTGGAAATTTGCGGTCGGGTCTGTGCTTACTGACTCCCATTGCAAAATGGCTCTTGGGACGTGTTGTGGAATCTCCAGTGACTCACCTCACAGGAAAAGAGCCTGAGGTGGTGTTAGGTGGAGTAGGCTGACCTCCACACACAATGTGGGCTCTGGAACCAAACTCCTGGAGAGGGACTTGACTCCCTCATACTCCGAAGGTGCCAGAAGAGGTTCTTCTTGGTGAGTGAGAGTGTCATCTCACTGCTGCTTCAAGTTACAGGAGGGAAGATTATGACTGTTGTTTCTACATATCCACTAAACAGCAGCTCAGATAACCCAGCTTTCTTGCAGTCTCTGAGTGGGGTCCAGGAATGAGTGCCACCAGGGGATTGCATTGTTCTCCTAGGGGACTTCAATGCCCATGTGGGCAATGGTGGAGTGACCTGACTGCCTGTCCATATCAGAGGATATACTTTAAAGTTCTGATGCTGGTCTATAAAGCTCTGAATGGTCTAGGACCAAAATAGATCAGTGACCTCCTGACCCACTATGAACCTTCCAGACCCTTCAGGTCATCTGGATCTGTTTTTTTTTAACAGTTCCCAGAGTCGGAACCGGATATGGAGAAGCTGCATTCAGCTTCTATGCTCCACATGTCTGGAACAAACTCCCAGAAAGCCTCAGATCAGTTGAAACACTCAATGTATTTAAGTCCAGGTTGAAGACGCATCTATTTTCAGCTGCATTTGAATAAAGCTCCAAATAAGCTTGAGTTTCAAAACGGAATCATATTTTAACTCCTGATTTTATCTTTCTTCTATATAATTTTATTCAGATTTTATCCATTGTTCTTATTTCTTTCTTTTGTTTAAATTTTAAATCATGCTTTTTAATTCTTCTATTTTTATTGTGTCTGTAAAGCACTTTGAATCACCTTGTCGTTGAATTGTGCTATACAAATAAACTTGCCTTGCCTTGGAAAAGTGTGATTGGGAGGAATGGCCTGTATAATCTGAACCTGAGCAGGGTTTTGTTTTTGGACTCCTGTGCTGGTCATAGGTTGTCCATTACAAACACCATATTAGAGCATAATGTGGTTTATAAGCGTACCTGGTACCAGCCCACCCTAGACCAACAACTTTGTAATCGTATCATCAGATCTGCAGCCATATGTCTTGGACATTAGAGTGAAGAGAGGGAAGGAGCTGTCAACTGATCACCACCCAGTGATGAGTTAGATCTGTCAGCTAACAGGGCAGGTTGGGGATATGGAATCTGAATGGACCTTGTTCAGGACCTCCATTGTGGATGTGGCTTCCAGGAGCTATGGTGTGTTCTGAGTTCTAGGTGGGGCAGATCAAGCAACCAGGAAGTCCAGACAGAGTCTGGTCTGCGCCTGTCTGCACACATGTTGTCCATCTTCCTCCATTAGTGGCTGGCTTTTTTAGGGATCAAAAGGAGTTCTAGTCTCTGCTAGATTGTCTCACAGTTACTTGTGGTAATCCCGGCTGATTTTGAGTTCATGGCACACTGAGTATTATTGAAGATTACTAACCTGCCTTTGTATTTTCCAGTTTTTTCTCCTTAAGGTGTTCCCCTTGCTTTATGTACCGCCAGTCTTCCCTGTAACAATCAGTGTGGAATTCTGCCTCAGAGTTACTCTTTTGCTGCTGCCGCCTACCTGCCTGCCTGCCCGCCTGCCACGCCACTATCCCTGATCAGTGACACCAAAGCCTTGGACTACCCCCATCCCTCTGTTCACTCCTTCTTTATTTCACTGTAAGCCACTACCTTATAATTTCTGATTTCCACTGAACCCCTGAATCGTCTTTGTTGACATTCTGTTTCTCCCCAGTGAGTACCTGAACTGGATACAACTGGACACACACGGCAGCCACTACTGTTAATAAACTGTTTTTTGATCTTCCACTCACTTTTCTATCTGCTCTTGGGTTATTTTGTGTATGGCCCTTTTCGGGCGTGACACTTTTGGCCTTAGGTGTCCTAGGGGTTGCCAAAAGGGCTACAATGTTGGTGGCTGCTGAAGCTAAAACTCAGGCATGGGAGGAATTCAGCGAGGCTATGAAGAAGGACTTTCAGTTGGCCTCAGGGATTTTCTGGCAAACCATTCGCTTTTATGAGCTATTTGGTCCCTGTATAACCAGAACGAGAATTGCTTCAACATTCTTGACACTAGGTTGAACTTGATTACAATGTGTTGGACACCGCTGGGGCTGCTCTTTGCCACTGATCCTGCTTGTGAATTTTCAGGACAGGATCTCAAGGTGTAGTCAGGGAGATGAGGGTGTCTGTTTTGGGAACCTCGGGGTTGAATCTCTGCTTTTTGTGGATGATGTGGTTCTGTTGGCTTCTTCGAGCCATGACCTTGCCCGCACTGGAGCAGTTAATGATTGAGTGTGAAGCACCTAGAATGAAAGTCAGCTTTTACAAATCAGAGGCCATGGTTCTCAACTAGAAAAAAAATGGACCTCTCTCTCTGGGTTGGGAATGAGTCACTGCCTCAGTTGGAGGAGTTTAAGTATCTCTGGATCTGATGGCAAGTCGAAGCGAGAGATGGACAGAGATCGATGCTTGGTCAGCAGTCATAAGGGCACTGCTTTGGTCCATTATAGTAAAGAAGAAGCTGAGATGGAAGGAAATAGAGAGAACTTAAAACACAATATTCTGGCATGAGAGGTGCATAGCCAAAAACAAGAAGGCTCTGCAGCGGATGATTGCCCAGATGGTATTGTTGTATGCCTACATCTGCCCTTTCAAATATTTACATGCCTGTATCTTACACAATGTGCCACAAATATTTCATAACTGTAACATGTTCAAAATCACCTACATGGACGTAAGAGGGGTCGAAGGTTTCATAGCTTTGCTGACTGACACACTAGTAAAAAAAAAAAAAAAAAAGTTTGAGACTCGATATTCGCAAGGACTCTTCACTTTGTAACATTTAGCAAAAAATAGGAAAATGTCTAGAAAACGATGCAGATGGACCAGCAGTACGAGAAAACTTTTTTTTCTTCTCTGGTTGTAATTTATTTAATAGATTCCAGTTTGTTCTTGTAAACAACAAATCTTCCTCTCACACCAGAGTAAGTCATGGAATTCCACAGGATTCTGTGCTTCAACCGATTCATTTCGCTCTATATCAGCTTCCGTTAGGTAATCTTATTAGATACATTTCTCTTGCTATGCTGATGATACTCAGCGACATCCATCTATGCAACCACATTAAACCAATCAGCTGATGAAACTACAAGCACATATCAAAGACAGAAAGATGACGAAGGATGACTCAGAATTTTCTACTTTCAAATTCAGTTGTCTTTTGACCTGAGAACTTCAGGAGGAAACTGGTGGTCTTGATGGCATTTCCTTGGCTTCTACTACTATAGTGAGAAACCTTGCAATTATTTTTGACCAAATCTATTGTTTAACTCGCAAATACAACAGGTTTCTAGGACAGTTTTCTTTCACCTTTGTAATGTTGTCAAAACTAAAAACATCCTGTCTTAGAGTGATGCAGAAAAAGTAGTGCATGCGTTTGTTATGTCAAGATTAGATGACTTTAATTCTTTATTATTGGGCTCTGCCAAAAATGTTCTGAAAAGCCTGCAGCTGATCCCAAATGCTGCAGTTCCTGATGTAAACTAAAAGGAGATGTCATATTTCTTCAATTTCCGCCTCTTTTCATTTGCCCCCTGTTAAATTCACAATATAAGTTTTTTTTTTTCTTTTCACACATAAATGACCAGGCCCCTCTTTTGTGGAACCAGCTGCCAGTATACGCCCAGGAAGCAGACACTCTCCCATGAAGATTAGGCTCAAATCTTTACCTTTTGATAAAGCTTATAGTTAGGGATGGCTCAGGTGACCTTTAAACATCCCATAGTTATGTTGCTATTCATCGGTACCACTAACGTCACGTCGACAAGACCATATTTGCGTTCAATTTGACAGTTCTCCTCAGTTTCGCTATGGCAGCACACACCTCACACTTGAACGATATGTAGAGACAACAATTGGTTGTGACCCATATTTATTACCCTCAACAGAATTTTGTACTCTAACCTCTGCAAAACGCCTGCCCCAACTCACGTTCCCGGATATTTATATCTTTTTGATCCACAATCCCTCCCCCTAGCCGAGACAGCCTGAAGGCTTTAAAGAGCGGATGCCTACCAGTATGCTGTTGCTGGATGAGTGAAGGAATCAGGAATATGGCACCTGGAGCCAAAAAAATTATGTCATCACAGCATATGTAAATAACTAAATAAGTTTTTAAACGTGTGGTTTTGGTAGTAGTTTACTATTGATGTTACCCTTGTTAGCTCCAGTGCTAACAACTCGCTAGTTTGTTTACATTCCCACTTTAGCACGTTGTAAGCTGACATTAGGGGTGGGCAATATGGCAAAAATATCATATCACGATTTTTTTAAAAATAAAATCACCATTTCGATTTTATCACAATCTTAAATTGAAAAATGAAAAATAGACAGTGTTGCAGAAGTATTTTCAGCTGGGAAGCTCATACCACAGGTCAACTACTTGAAGCAGGCTTTCAAACCTCTCCTTTTCGACCGTCTTGAACAGTACCTTATCTTTTGCAAGATAAAAGGTGCTAAATATAAATATAAAAACTGCTTCTGCTACCTCTTTCCATCACTTGCTTGACTTTTCACATGGAGTGCCTTTGTCAAATGCCTGTGTTAATGTTGTCTGTTGCTGCTGCCTCCGCCTGCGGTGCCGCCGGGCCCCTCCCTGTTTGGCTCTCAGCATACTGTTTGGGATGCTTCCTCTTCAAGTGATTGAACAGATTTGACGTATTGCCACCCATGGCCGACGTGCGAACCGTTTCTGTGCAAACTTTACAAGTTACATTTGCTTGTACTTGATCAGTTGTGGAAAATCCAAACCAATTCCATATAATGGAGGTGGAATTTGTTTTAGCGACCAACTCTTCTATTTTGCTTTCAGCAATGGCTCTCCATGCGGCTACTGCTACACACACAAACAAGGAGGCGGGTAAGAAAGCGTGTCACTGTCTGTAATTCGCTGTGATTGGTCGGTCAAGTTGACAACATAATACGTCTGGTGCGTTGGTACATCGGCATAGAACTGAAATTTATAGAATATGCCCTAGACGATCCAACGATCTCTGCTGTTTGACAGATTGAAATGGATTGTCTTCACGTTGCAATCCTTCACGATTTAATATCGTCATATCGCCCACCCCTAGCTGACATCCATGCTTAATCATCCATGAAGGGAAATGTATGTGCGACTTTTCGTGTAAACTAGACTGTTTATGGTTAACTCAGATCATGCTAGTGGTCTCTTCTTATTGCAGCCAACCAATTATTCCGCCAGTCTACGTCTTTTGGGTTGGAATAAAGCTGCATTTCGGGGTTTCTTTGTCGACTGCTATCACAGCCAACAGCACAACATGTTCCAGGCATCTTTCAAATAACGTAAATTTTTGGTCTCTCGCTGATTGTCCTCCTACTCCACTTGTTCTGGTAACATGACAACGTTGTAACCTGTGACCTGAGAGCTGCGGGCGGACACAAATATGGCGGCACGAAAATACAGTGACGTCATGCAGTCCTAATGAATAGGCCTAGACTGCTGGGTGACCTCCCTTGATGCACCTCTCCTTTCTCTGCTCTTCTTATTCTCCATGTACATATGACATTATTGCTGTAGGTATCTCAGTAAGTATCCCTGGTCTGGTACTCTGGTGCTTATTGTTACCTCTTTCCTGTCCTGTAAACTCCCAGCTGGTCGAGGCAGATGAACGCTCTTCCTAAGTCTGGTCTGCCAGAGGTTTTTTCATATTAAAAGGGAGTTTTTTCTTTCCACCATCACGTTGTGCACACTTAGACTGGGAGATCGGATGGTTGTTTTTATAGAACTTGTACAGTAACTAAAAATGATTATAATAATGATAATCATATAGTTCTTGGATCTTTAAACCAAGTCTTTTACATTTTTTGATACACCTGCCAAATACTTATTACAAACAGTTTATGTTCAGGAGACTGTATTCAAAATCCTTATCTTGCAGCTTCCCATTACATTTCATAAGTCAGACGAAATATTGACTCAATCACGTTATTCATGAGCTTCTGAGAAAGGCATCAAAAACCTGGATAGAAAAGCTTTTATGCACTATGTTGAAATTTAAAGTGGCGATTCATTTTGTTTGGTGCACTCCTCTCTTCCTGTGCTGTTCTCTTTCTGCCATCACCTCAGTGCTTCATCTCTGCATGAGAATTGCATATCAGTAGCTCACAGAGGTAGCGTAGCTTTCTATGAAGCCCATAGCTTATTGAGATTGCCAGGAAAAAGTCATCTCAATATAAGACAGGCATTTATTTAAAGGGATAAAGAGTCAGGAGAAGAAAGTGAATCAAAGAAAAGAGAAAGGAAGTCATGGCATAAGAAAAACTAATTAAGGCAACATCTGTGCAGAGTACTAAAAACAAGATGGCAGCTGTCTTAAACCTGCTTATGGCAGCTTTTTTTGGCTTGCAGGCAGGTCAAGCGCACCCTATTGTGTATAAGCTTGTTGCAGAGAACTGCAAATGTGTTCAAGGAAAGGTAACAGTAATTCCTGTGATGAAAATGGCCCAAATCATTTTTTATCAGATAGGTAAATCTAGCAGCATGTAACACACATAAAGCAGTTTATTTGCATTTTTAATTGCTAAACATAATCCATTATATTTTTCCCTCTTTAGGACCCACTATTCAATAGACTGTAACAATAAAGCAAAAAAACTAGGACTTTAACGTGTTAATTAAGATGAATCATTGGCACAAAAATGAATGTGTTAAAAATGTACGCATTTTTATCGCACTTATTTTTGCACCGCAGAACGTTTCTCACTGAATGAGTTTCAGGCATACCGATTATACTGGAGCACCAGATAACGTTCATGACTTCAGACATAGCGGCGCCAGGGTAGGACTTGGTTGTGCTATAATTCAATTCAATTCAGTTTTATTTATATAGCGCCAAATTACAACAAATGTCATCTCAAGGCACTTAAATAATATAGTCCAATTCAAGCCGATTGGAATTCAATTCTTTGTTATCATAATCCAATGAAATGCAATTAATTAATTACTTTTATAGCCCCACCAAGAATTGTGTTAGCCCTACCATAAAACCAAGAGAAGTAAGGAGTCCAATTAACTATTAACTGTCTCTCTCTCTCTCTCTCTCTCTCTGTCTGTGTCTATGTATGTGTGTGTTTTTCTAGCTGTGGGAGGGTGTTGTTTTATTGAATATATATTCACATTGAAATTATGGCATTGAGCCCCACCGCTGTATGGGTTAGGCCCACCGTAGTTGAACCAGAAAAAAATACTGTGGTGCCGCCACTGACTTCAGACAACAACAAACCACAGTGAACAATTAGTCAAACATGAAGAAGCTGATGCGACTGCTTTGGTTGGCCCCGTGGATGGGAAATTTTGTTTCAAAAAACGGACGGATGGGTCAGTAGGTAGTCGTGGGTTTTGCAGGCTCCTCGTGTATAGAGGCGACAGTCCTCACTGCAGTCGGCCCCTGTTCGAATCCTGCGTCAGACGGCATCTTACTGTGTGTCATTCCCCCTCTCTCTGCTTTCTGTCCTGGCCATTAAAAGGCATCAAGGTTTTTTGGTTTTGCACCACCTTGAAAAAACATAAACAATGTTTTGTTGCTTAAGCTTATGTATTCAGTTGTTATTCAATGGTATACTGAAATCCATGTGAAAAAAATTGCTCCTCACTGTTTTCCGGTCAAATATTTATATGCATCATTAAAAATGCGATTAGTTTCGATTAATTAATTTCAAAGCCTCTAATTAAGTAGATTAATTTCTTTAATCGAGTCCCGGCCCTAAAAAAAAACATCTTTTAGCATCACTAAATCTAGTGTTTTTTTTTTTGCTTTTTGACTCCCGTTACAGTTGAGGGAGGTGACATCTCCGTTTAAAAAAAACAAAACAAAACTCACTCTGAGCCCTGCACATTCACAGCCCGACACATGAATTTGTTGTCGTGTCAATGTTAAAGGGGCCACAAAGACACCACCAGATGCCTCCAGCATGAGTGAAATTGTATTTACTTTAGTGCCACGTTAGCAGGAAGTTAGCAGAGAACCTTTTGAAGGGCTGAAAACTGCCAAGACTTTGGCGTAAAATTTGCAACAACTGACCAAACTTTTTTTCTGATACTCATTATACAGTACACTGGAGAAAATTAAGTCTATAAATATAATTAATTAATTAATTTTGTTATAGAAATTAAACAGAGATTCTTATTTTTATTCTATCTTTTCAACCTACGCAGTGCAAAAAGCAACATTCTTAGCGTATTCTTTTCATTATTATCAACCCCAAAGTCGCCAATTTTACAACAGAGCCATGCAAAGCAAATACGTAGAAGTACAAGTGCAGAACAAGTAAGCTAATCAGTTATTACTTATTGAAAGCAACAACAAAGCCAACTCTGCATCCATCATCCTGTTTTTTCTCTGAGCTCTCTCCAGCAGTAATATCCAATTACCTTTTTTAGTACCTTTTTTGTTCACTAACTTTATTTGTAATAGCTGAAGTGTTTTTACTTTTCTCTTTTGATTTGTTTTCACTTTATTCATTGTGGCATGTATTGTATATTATATATCGTGGCGTACGTCATTATCTAACTATCTAGTTAATAGTGCATTATGTGTTACCACATGGCAAAATGGTGTGGTACTGGACTGACAACCAAAGCTGTGAACTTAAAAGTTGTGGTCTTAAATCAACACTTACGAACACAAATGTATATTTTACACACTTTCTAAGACTTCACATAATTTCTTTTGAGGCCTTGTTCATCATTCTATTCGTCAAGACGATGGAAAAATCTGCACGAAGTAGAACTAACTTGTGACAATGCTAACTCTTTACATTGACAAACAAACATATTCTGATAAAAAGTTTTTTAAAGATAAATCCTATTAATTCCAACATTTAGGATCCAATCCAAGCTGGAACGCATGGAAAACCTTTTCAAATGGAACATGCATAAACATGTTCCTCAGAAAATGAGACCGAGAACAGCTTCTAAGCATAGTCTCAATACAGTCTAATTAGGTCTGACCCAGAATGCTGTGAATACTAGTGAAATCACCAATTTAAAAGCAGTACAGAAAAAAACAAAGAAGCACACAGCACACGTTGTCACAATTTTCTTAATTTTGATTCACCATTTAATCAGCGCTTATAGGGAATCCTCTCTGATCAGATGCAATTGAAGGGTGTTCACTATTAAGTTGGATCAATGATTAAGGAGTTTCAGCTCCATAGAGCTTTCTTTTTCAGGTAGAGACTCAAATGTAAGCAGACAAATGAACATACCACTAACAACTCCAGAGTAAACTGTCTATTACCTGGATACAGACTCCTTTTAAATTTGTTTATTCTTTAGTTTCTGGAAAGAGAGAGTTGATTCCCACGGCCACCTTGAGTTGGGATGCAGTCTGACAAGTAAAGACGGGCGTGAGGTAAAGGTATACATAACACACAAGTGTTATGTATACGATAGATCACAGCATTCTGTTACAGAGACTTGAACATGTTATTGGTTTAAGTCATATTTATCTGATAGATTCCAGTTTGTTCTTGTAAATGAAGAATCTTCCTCACACGTTGGAGTAAGTCATGGAGTTCCTCAGGGTTCTGTGCTTGGACCGATTCTTTTTACTTTATACATGCTTCCATTAGGTAACATTATCAGACAGCAAGGCATACATTTCCATTGTTATGCTGATGATACTCAGCTGTACTTATCTATGAAACCAGATGAAACCTACAGGTTGGTCAGACTACAAGCCTGTCTTAAAGACATAAAGACCTGGATGACTCAGAACTGTCTGCTTTTAAATTCAGACAAAACTGAAGTTGTTCTCTTTGGACCTGAGCGCTTCAGGGAGAAATTGTCTAGTTATATAGTTACTCTAGAGGGTATTTCCTTGGCTTCTAGTTCTACAGTGAGGAACCTTGGAGTTATTTTTGACCAGAATTTATCATTTGACCCACATATAAAACTGGTTTCTAGGACTGCCTTCTTTCACCTTCGTAATATTGCTAAAATCAGGAACATCCTGTCTCAGGGTGATGCAGAGAAACTAGTCCATGCATTTGTTACTTCAAGATTGGACTACTGTAATTCCTTATTATTGGGCTGTCCCACATATTCTCTGAAAAGCCTCCAGCTGATCCAAAATGCTGCAGCCAGAGTTCTGATGAGAACTAACAGGAGAGATCATGTTTCTCCAGTTTTAGCTTCTCTTCATTGGCTCCCTGTTAAATTCAGAATAGAATTTAAGATTCTTCTTCTCACATATAAAGTTCTTAATGACCGAGCTCCATCATATCTTAAAGATTTAATTGTAAGATATTTTACTAACAGAGCACTTCGCTCCCAAACTGCAGGTTTACTTGTTGTTCCCAGAGTTTCTAAAAGTAGAATGGGAGGCAGAGCCTTCAGTTATCAGGCCCCTCTCTTGTGGAATAAGCTGCCAGTAAATGTCCGGGAAGCAGACACCTATTCCACTTTTAAGATTAGGCTTAAAACTTTTCTTTTCGATAAAGCTTATAGTTAGGGATGGCTCAGGTAATCCTGAAACATCCCATAGTTAAGCTGCTATAGGCTTAGACTGCTGGGGGACCTCATCTGTCACACCTTTCCTCACTTTGCTCTCTTTTTCCCCCTGTTTAATTTCAAAATTGATTTTATGTACATGTGACATTATTGTGATTATTAACCTATGTTTCCCTGTTCCAACAGATATCCTTTGAATGGCGTTATGGTGTTTTTCCCCCCTCTTTTCCCTCTTTTCTGTCTTCTCAAACCCCAGCTGGTCGAGGCGGATGGCCACCCTTCCTGAGTCTGGTTTCTTCCTGTTAAAAGGGAGTCGTTCCTTTCCACAGTTGCCTCAGGCACGCTCAGGACGGGAGATTGGACTGAAAACACGTTTCGGTGCAATCTGTTGGTTTCCTTAGCTAGGATATTAATTTTTTGAATTGGCTCTATATGAATTAATTGGATTATGATTACAATGAATTGAATTCCAATTGGCTTGAATTGGACTATATTACTTAAGTGCCTTGAGATGACAATTGTTGTAATCTGGCGCTATATAAATAAAATTGAATTGAATTGAATTGAAGTTTTTACAAGTGTGCCAAATGGATAGATGACAAGCTACATCAACATATTTTTATTTGTGCACAAGAGATATTCCTTCATGACAATCCAAGAGTACAAATCCCTTCACCCCTTTCAGGACTGTTAAAAACAGAGGGAACATTCTCCCTTTCTTTTTAACTGCTTGGGACGAAAGACGAAAAGACGTTTGGTCAGATTGGCGATAACACTAAGTGGATGTTAGCAGAGCAATCACTTCAGTATTTGCTGTTTTAAGTGCATTAGTGCATCTGTAGGAACAAGAACCAAGAATCTCGCAGGGTTGTAAAATACACAGAGGAGCTCAAACTTTGCTTGCCATTGTCTTTCCTTCTCTCACGGAGACAACAACTCATCTCTGTGTTTGAATAGAAACGCAGTTTTACAAAAATTAAAACTGAGACCCCCCCTTAGTCAGGCAAAGAAGGGAGATGAGTTTTATTTGTTGGTCTCTAGGTCTGAAAGATGAAAAGAACAAAAAACGCTGAATGACAAAACTAGTAGAAGTGATTAACCTAACAAACTCAGAGCAAAATACCCCGCAGAGGTAAATTAAATAAAAAGGTTGAATGAAGGAAAAAGTTAATCACAATCATGGACAGCCTTGGAAATGATCAGGAGTGGGATGTAGATGTACATCTGGAACCATTTCTTAAACAGCCTTTAGAAACCCAAAGCAGCGTATGAGCCCCTAACATGCCAGATAACTATAACGATCTAAAAGCCTTTTAAAAGCTTTATGATGCACAGCTGCAGGTATTAACAGCACTCACAGTTGAATGAGATCATTAAAAACAGAAACAAAATTAGTAAAATAAATGAATAAATCACTGTCATGTCACTCAGGTAAAACTGATTTATTTCATTATGTTATTGCTCTAAAAACATGTCCATGTGGTCTGACAAATGCATGAGGTGTGCACATTCTCACCACACTTCTTTTTTTAAGAAATTCCAGTTTGTGTGCAGGAAAAGACACGACTACGCACTGTTCATGCATCCGACCCCTGGTGGGATTTTTATACATGAAGTTTCTTTGAAAATAAAGGGTGTGTTTCAGGAAAAGGGCAAAACATTCATTCATCTTTTTTCTATACTTGCTTTATCCGAATCAGCTGGATAGGGGGATGGGGGCTGGAGCCTATCCTAGCTGCCCACCAGGGATGAGTTGCAGGTAAGGGCAAAACACAATCTTTTTGAAAAAAGCCCATTTCTCCATCTCAACAATATTATAGTGTTTTATTTCTATCTGATATAATTACAATTAGACTTACTCTCTGGGAAAAACGTTCTTTTATATTTGCTGCAAAAGAATATTTTGATGATTGAATTTTGAATTGAAAAGGCCTTTAACTGTGAATGAGTATGATTCCGCTTTTCAACCATCTTTTCATTTCCCAGAAGAGGACGGCTTGGGAAGGAGTGAGATGAAGGGGAATGAAATCAGTGGAGGTGTAATGCTCATCTGCAACAAAGAAAAAATACAGTGAAGATTGTTACAGTCACTTGAAAGAAATGCTCTCTTCCTTTTGTACTTGCTTTAAACTAAATCCATGGGGAACAAGGACAGAGGAAGAGGTAGAGACAGAGAATTAAAAAAAGAAACAAAGAGAAAAGAAAGAAAAAACAGATGTCAAAATAGATAATTCCAGGAGACAATGTGAATGATGGATAAAATAAATATGAACTAGGAAAAAGAGTGGATTGAGTGATGAGCTAAAACAGGGAGCAAATAAATGCATTTGATCTTGGATTGAATCATGTTCTACAAGATTCCCAATGATGGAGCATTCAGGAGGAAAAACGATGGGAGAAGTGACAAAAGAGAGAAGAAAGATAGAGAAAAGAGAAGAGGCGAAAGAAAATGGTATCTCTCTATATGTGCTTTTACAGTCCAGTCTCATGGAAAATCATGAAAGTCGCACATAAGAAAACTTTGTATTTGTGCTGATGAAAACAAAAACTCAATATTTTTCGTATCATCGCAGTAAACTATTTCAGTAACATGTCCGATTCATGTGTCCGGAGAGTTTTGTGTGTTAAGTTGACGTCACAAGACAGCCAGTAATATAGGAAAACTATGCAGCAAGTCAAAAAAAGGTTAGTTTTAATCCAAGCGGTAAAGTTTTCCAAAATAAACTTATTTTGTGTTTTATTTTTTGTTGGTTTTTGTGAGCCGGGTAAAAAGGCCTTTTCAGATGCCTTTAATACTCAGATTTAATATTGAAAATATAAAACAACATCATTTACAATTTTATGATATTAAAATGATCTTTTATGGTTGATGTTCTTGTCTGTTTTGGATTCTGAAACCTAACATAACTGATATATTGATGTGTGTGTGGTGTATGCATGAGGCCGACAGGGGAATACTATCAGGGACGATCATGATGCTTAAAAGAATACAAATTTAAAAAAATCACAATATCACAAATAATATATATCACGCTGAATGATAGTGAGCCAAAGTGGACACATCTAACATTTTGTGGCTTTGCAAATGAATATTAACAACTGGGCTCAAAAGTGTGTATTCAAATAGGACCGTAGCACATGTTGTTTATGTATGTGGCAGACAAGTCCAAATAGACTTACAGGTAGGGTAAGGGGGTCTTACCTGAGGACCCCTACTGGAGATAGTACCTTTCATACAGGGAATTTGAAAATGATACTTAAAGCCTCTTGGTCACACAAAGAGAAAATATACAAAACATGGATGACAAACAGCTTTACTGGATACATTTTTATACCTAATGTGACTTTATTTGGATTAAGCTAACCAGAAAATGCTGTTTAATGGCAGTATCTTAACAAGATAACTCTAATAGATAAGAATATCGCTCTGTGTGTTTTTTCTCTTATTCCTTTAGCGTAGTCGGGCAAAACTAGTGTTGTTTAAGCTAAATTTGAACACATAGAAGAACCTTACCTGACCTCATCATTTTCCGATGGGCCTCCCCCCTGTAATGGGCTCCACCAACTGACCATCTGGAAAGCCTGTGTGTCATAAGCCAAACTTTTTTAAGCCAACTCTCAGTCGAGATGGATAAAAAACTCTTATTTTGTGGCCGTCATTTTCGTCAACCGAGAGGAAGATTAACTACAAGCAGAGCCAGCATGACAGTTGATCGCAGATGGCAGGAAAGTTTGAAGCATTAAAGGTGACGACTGGGAACAGGGAAAAGCCATTCCCCCTGTCAAATGGGACACGATCTGATTTCATGCTTTCCACTGAGAAAAAAAACCTCCAAAGGTCAACCGTGTCTGCTGCACAGGGAAGGCATTTCCATGAAGACTCAGATACATTCTGTGAAACCTTTTCCACTGTATTAGTTTAACAGAAAATACAAGTTATTTTACCAGAGGCAATTCATAATAAGAAACTGTCTCATTGTGCAATGTAATCATTTTTCCACCAGCTAGTCCGCCACAGTGTCTCGTTATACACACACAACAGATTGTGTAGAAATAACCTGTTTCTCATTAGCACACTGGGAAATGCCACAGTTGGGCTTCGCTCATACATTTGCTCTCTCTGTAGTTAAAAAGCCTAAGGCGAAGAATACAACAGCACCATAAGATCGTCAGCTAAATGTATGATAATGTGGAAAACAACAATGCTGAACATGACTTGCTTTGAACGGCGCTTGCCCACATGTGCAGGAATGAAAACAATAAGTCTGAAAACCTGACAACTTGTGGTGGTTTGCTTCCACACCAAATCAACAATGCGGATTTAATACCAGCTGATCTGAACTTTATTGCAGAATCAACAACAAGTACATTTCTCCGATTCAGCCTAAAGTTTAATGAAACCTACTGTATGGTTGGCCGACCGTTTCAATATGACTGGCCCAGTTTTCATCACCCAGCTGTTGCGACACTCCCTTGACAATCCAGTATCTACCCACTGCAGCTTCATTTGTTTTCGATTAGAGCAATATCTCAGCAGTATAATACTGACAGAGTTATTGTATTGATGTCTTACATCTTTCAAGCCAAACTTAAAAATCTCTGCTGATAGGATTTACCCAGTTTTCATTATTATGAATTTCTTTCTTTTTTTCTTCTTTCATTAAAGTAAATGTATTATTTATATCCTTATTTCAATCTGCTGAAGAGGCCAACACTTTCCCAGCAGTGCCTCATATTTTGACACAGTAAACACTCACCCAGGTGAGCTTCAGTCTCCAGGCATTCACGGTTGAATGCCCCTTCAGTTTGATTGGCCACTGCAGATTCCAGTTTAGGAGAAAATTTGTAACTGCTCGAACATGACAAAAATCAGTCATTTGATGTATGAGTGTCAGTAAATGCAGCATGAGAGCTCCCCAGGACTTCAGTTCAGTCAACTGTCACGAAGAGCAAAGCAAATGTGAAGAGAGGGTGAGAGCAAACAGAGCATAAAAGGAAATAAAATGATGGACATTATAAGACGGAAGGTAAGGAAGGTAGATGATCAGCATTATCAACAGTTCATCAAAATCTGAATAAAACCATTTCCCTGATTAATGCTTTAAATGCTTTTCAAGGGATATTCTTTGAACTCTTACAACAATTTGCAGCAGATCTTTGCATTGTTTGGCAATAGATTCACGGTTGATCTAAATTTTCTTCTCCAAATAAGAATTGTGTGACTGTTAGCAAACATTACCCAAAATTCCCTCTCCTTGACAATGTGTTCATTTTCTTAAATCTCAGCCACTAATGCAGAGCCAATGCTGTGCTAATTTTATCAATGGGGATTGGAGCTGAGACGATGGAAACACTCTTATCTTTTAAAACAAAATTGTAACCCAATTATTACAAAATGTGACAAGATGCTTTGAAAAAATGCCTCCAGTCTGATCATTGCCTCAGGTTGCAACTGCCCCCAAATTGACATTTGACTTGACCTTTTCAACAAGTGTCACTGACAGAACATTGCCTGCGGGGGTTTTTAGCATTGCATTTTATGACTTTACATGATTACCCGTGTCTTTTTAAGTTTGATCACATTCGCTGGCCTCTACTTGGGTAGCAAAGCGACGGTATACTCAAAATGCCAAAAGTGTTAAAGCTGAAATAATGGCTTCTTCCCACAGTGCTGACAGACACGTTTATGTATCACAAGCCAAAAGTCAGTGTCACAGAATTTTCACTTGTTTGAAATTAGCAAACTTGTCATCACACTTCGGTAAACTCAACAGAACAAGACAGCAGGAGCATCCCATAGAGTCCGTCAACTGGAGTGTAAAAAGCATCACATTAATGCCACTATATTTTTCCAAAGACTCTGTGAATAGATGCAACTGTTTTCCATCCTTGTTAACTATATAAATAGATATCTATATATACATTTGTAAACTTGGAGAAGGGATGAGTGAAACAGCTGCTATGCTGAACTGCTATGAGTAATGACGAATGTTGCTCACTTGAATGAAACAGTAGTTACTAGACAAGCCTCGTAGCTACTCTAAACTTGCTATTTGACTCATTGCAGGGTGGCAATTTAATCACTATCCTTCACGAAGTAAAGTTACAGAGATGTAAATGTTACCCCTGGATTCTACCTTTATGCAAATCAGGGGCGACCTCTAGAAAAAGACAAGAACATTTCTAAAAAGTATGAACAAAGGTTGTCCAACAATTAATCCCATGACGTGTGTAATTACTCTCAATTGATTGCAAATTAATCTTATTTTGTAATCTTTGTAGAAGTGGACCAAAGTGCTGGGCCAGTCAACAAGCTAAATGCTAGCTTAAATGGAATAGCTGCCTTTTTTCCTTTGGTATTGGACTGCAGTTATGGGATTGCTAGACATTCACAAGCCAATCTAAGTTTTTTTTGCTCTCATTTTCCACAATGCTGCTGAGAGTGTGTGTAATAATGCAGGGGATGTCTAACACGGCTCTGATCATCCTTGTTACATTTGTTCTAACCATATGATACTGCCAACACTTGCTGTCAAATTAATAATAAATGAGTGCCTGTAACTAGAGAGTGATTTGAAACAGACAGAATGAACGGATGTGAAACATTCTCCTCTGTGTTGCAGGGTTTGCATTAACCAACCACATTACAGCTCTTTAAAAAACAATGTGTTTCATGTATTTGATTGCAACCTGCCTGGTAATGTCATCTGAATCAAATGAATCTTGATCTATCCAAAGCAAAGCCTTACTGTAAAGGATTATAGATAAGTAACTATTTACAGATTTACTGTTACCACAGGCTACGACCTACAGGCTTAATCCTCCACTACAGCACCTTTCAGTGACATAGATGGTTCCGTGCTTTTGACTAATCTGCAAGGTTTTGATGAACATCTTGCAACTGTTTTCAGAGGCAGAGAAAAAGCTCATCGCATAAGTGAGATTTTCTAATATTTTGCAGTTTTAATATTGGAAGTATTTAAGTTTAAAACTTTTATCATCAGGCAGCTTTGGTTGATTTGGGCCACTTGACAGTTCTCACAGCGGTGGGATTAGCCCACTTTTCTTTACAATGCAGTCAGGACCACAGGGAAGTGACACGAGCAATATTCCCCTGTCGTTCTTTGCACAAAAACACAAAAATGAGAAAGAATTCCCTGCAAAGACTCCCCCTTCCTTCTGTCCCTCACCTCCTTCTCTCCCCCTTGCACACACCCCAGCGCTGATTCCTCTCCAGTTAATTTCCTCCCGGGTCCCTGTCTGCAATGAGGCTTTTATTAGAGAAAACACCCTTTGTGAGGATGAAACATCTTATGGATATGAGATACAAAACACTTAATTTTTCTTCCTGTCTGTATGTCTCCCCCTTTGCCTCACAAGCTCCTCTAATCAGTCTCTGCCACTCTCTTTTTTTCTTCTTTTCTTCAGATGTTTCGTTTAGAGCAGCACTCTCCCTCCTTATGCAGGTTTTCTGATTTTCCTGGAGTCTCTTTGATATGGAAATTAAACAACTCTACTCAATGTCACAATAGCAAGAGGCACAATCCCACTATTAGTGGTTCAAGCAGTTTTTGCTTCTTTTTTTATATCTATAAAAATATTGCCAAAATAGAGAGAAAGAGGCAATTATGCAAATAATTTAGCTAGCTATAGTTTCTGAGCATTGTCCATCCTGGTAAATTGATCTATTTTCAAGTCAACACTTTGAGGAGCTAATTTTGATAACAGACCATTTTGACTGAGGCTAAGTACACTTGAGTATTGGTGAGAGAGATGATGGACTCACACCTGATGAGATGGATTACAGACTACCTCACAGAGAGACCACAGTACCTCAGACTGAAGGACTGCATGTCGGACACTGTGGTTAGCAGCACCGGAGCACCACAGGGGACTGTGCTCTCTCCCGTCCTCTTCACCTTGTACACATCTGACTTCCAGTACAACTCTGGGCTCTGCCACATGCAAAAATATTCAGATGACACTGCAATAGTTGGCTGGGTCAAGGATGGACGGGAGGGGGAGTACAGGAGCCTGCTTGAGGACTTTGTGGGGTGCTGCAGGTCCAACCGCCTACAACTGAACACCTCCAAGTCTAAGGAGATGGTGGTGGACTTCAGAAGGAAGAAACCACAGCTCCAACCTGTGTCCATCGAGGGGGTCGATGTGGAGGTGGTCAGGACGTGCAAATATTTGGGGCTGCAGCTGGATGACAGATTGGACTGGATAGAAAACATAAACTCTGTTCACAGGAAAGGACAGAGCCGTCTGTACTTCCTGAGATGGCTGGGGTCCTTCAACATCTCCAAAAAACTGCTGCAGATGTTTTACCAGTCGGTGGTGGCCAGGGTCCTCTTCTACGCTGTGGTTTGCTGTGGAGGTAGCAGCAGGAAGAGGGACTCTGCCCGACTGGACAGACTGGTGAGGAGAGCTGGCTCAGTGGTGGGCACAGAGCTGGACTCTCTGGTGACGGTGGCAATGAGAAGGACCCTGGACAAACTGCTGTCCATACTGGACAACGCCCACCACCCTCTGCACACCACCTTCATCAGGAAGAGGAGTGTGTTCAGTGGCAGACTGCCATCTCAATCCTGCTCCACCAACAGATTCAAAAACTTTTTTGTCTCTCCGGCCATCAAGCTGTACAACAGCCCACAGTAATGGTACTTCTGCTACAGTCAGTTTATATTTTCAAATAGTTTATGGTTGTACAACACATTTATAGCTGTACAAAACATTTACATTTATAGTTCTACACAACATTTCATTTCTACAGTTACTTCTTAGTTTTTTAATAGTTTTTGTATAGACCCTAACATATGTTGATTGTATGTTACGTCACTTTTTTCTTACTGGATGCTCGCATTTCCTTTGGGATCAATAAAGTATCTATCTATCTATTTTATATATATAAAAGAAACATCAACATCTACAAGATATCTCCATCCACATGACAAAGTACAGGATTAATTACATAATTACATTTTTTTAACAGGCCTGGCAGGTTATCTTATAATAGTTTCCTGCCCTTCAGTGTCCGGATGAATCAGCTCAGTCGATATATCTCACCATTCTGAAGAGAAAACCACTTCCTTCTCAAGGTTTTCCCACCAGCTCGAGGTCTGACCAGGTCTGGTCCAAAATTTGTGATGTAGGGGTTGGGTACTGAGTTGTTTTTAAGTAGTTGTGAACTCCATAACGTGTTGTAACATCTGTGTTCTGCATGTGGATAATGGGCGCAGAATAATCTGCCGTTTTCAAATTACCTGTGTTCATCTTTCCGGAGTATGACAGTACGACATGCCATGAAGAATAAGACAAAAATACTGCAGTACCGCTTTGCTCAATAGCAGAGCTGCTTGGGATCAGGCTAGAAGCTCTTGGTGTTTGTTTGCGTGTCTGAGCAAAACTCTTCTTCAATGACAGTGACAGGGAATGAAATAACTAGACTTATTTCAAATTAATTATTGGACTGTCTTTACAAAACAAAACTAAGACAAATTTAAGTATGATATATTACGTGAAAGTATTTTAACGTCAAAGCTAGATATGGTTGAAACTGCCATCACTAACAGCCTTCATGGCGAATTGAAGCTGATGAAATGTGTTTGACCTTTGGGTGTGCCTTTTTGAGGTAATGAAATTCTGAAAGAAAGCCAGGCCATCAGGGAATCACCTTAATTTCCCTGTTTGGTTTAGGGTCTAAACTTTAACCTTCCCTGCTGCTCTGTTTTATTACTGAACACATTATAACTTTGGGATATGATGGCACAGACCAAAGTCCCAACTCTACAGGGAGCAGAGAAAGTGACATTTGGTGTGATGTTGTAATTTAAGTTCAATGCAACAATTTATTTGCAAGGATGGATTAAAAATCGTTCAACTGTCATGTGGCCCCAGAGGCCCCAGAACTCCAGCTCCTGCTGCATCTCAGTGGCTTTGTGCTAATTTAATTAAGCATGTGTTTGGCTTACCCATAACCAAAGCACTGTTTAGACTTGGAGATTAAATAATGAGAAATGGGTCCAGCTTTCTAACAAAATCAGGAGGTCCATGTCATCAAAGCCTTTTGTGACTTCAGTTTGTTGAAGCTTGTGTGTCTACCACACAGCCCTAAACCTAACCTATCCCAACATTTTTATGGCCTATATTTTCCATAACTAAAATGTAATATTGTTGTGTTTCATTTACATTGCATCAGATTTGGTGGAGTCGTTTTAAAGCAGGTTCAATCTCACCCGTATCAATGGATGCTGCCATTTTTCCTCAAAAGAGACCTTCAGAGAGCTGGAATGCTTTGGGTAGGAGACCTTCATCTGGGACAGGCTTTTATTAGAGGCAGTCCTTTATTTGTGATTCTAATTGTTATTAGTGTGGCTTGTGCTATTTTCATTTAAGTCACTTGACATTTCTTAGTGATTTGTTTTTTTTTTTTTTTTTTACTATGTCTTATTTTAGTGCCTTATAATAAAATCTGTAATGGTACATACAAAAACTATATCTGTGTTTACATGTCAATCTGCCAGTTGGGAAAAGCTATGCAAATCCACACGATCTCTGACGTGGTAAACTCCATCCTGTGTTTTTATTTGTCTCCAGAGTTTGCTTCTGTGGTTTGAACACCTTCAAGGGAAAGGTTTGTGATATCTAGCCAAGCTTAAAATCATGGGAAGTTGTACAATAGACAGAGTACATGCATCGTGGTTCATATGTTTTTAAAAACATCACACATAATTACAGAAATATGTGGCAGCATGGAGTTGAAGTTATTTTATTAAGCTGCAATAAGGTGTGCATGCATACTATGTGCAGCAACAAAACAGACTGATCTTAAGTGGTTCAGAATTAATTAATCAGACAGCCACACTGAAGATCAATAATATATCACTCTGACAGATGCTTAATGAAGAACAAGTTGTTAAAAAAGTGTAAGATCATGTCATAAGATTAATTTGAACAAATGCTATTAAAAACATAGCAAAACATAGCAAACATAAAGTTATTTTGTCTTTGAAGTGCATTGATATAACAATTAAGCCTGATCAAAGAAAAAGGAAAAAAATAGAATCCTGCCTACTCATCCGTTTCCCCACTTCAACATATTTATAGCATAACATCAACATGATTCTGCAACTTTCATGATAACTTTCACCGAAAATTCTAAAAAGAATAATAAAAAATACAGCATTATATTAGCATGACATAAGACATGAAAAAAATAATTACCAGCAGAATTTGATACATCTCACTTGATTTATGCAGCAAGTACAGCAATTACATCCCTGTTATTCAATTAAAGGCAGATGTATGGCGTTCCTCTTCCAATTTTAATCTTTTTTAAATAATTGCTATGCAAAAAATTAAAATGAACTTATTGTTCATTCTCCACAATCAGATAATTCCATTTTAGCTACATTTGTTAGCGGTAACTACAGTAATTATTCAGTAATTATTATTGATGACAAATGGCAACATATAAAAGGAATAAATTGCAACATATAATATAATAAACCATCTTAAAACCCTTAAAATTGGTTCTGTCTAACCCCTCACAGTATGCTTTGCAGTCAGTCTAGTTTGTCAGTCTACACAAGTCTAACCACGTACAAAAGAATTTAAATAAATTACATTCACAACCTGCAAATATAACTTGTCATTATCTCTGTCACCTACCTCACAGGAAGAGTTAACTGGATTCATCAGTTCTTTACCATGCAACTATCAGGAGGAAAGCTACTCTGCATCGCCACCGCTACCACCACTGGCATTACAAGTCTGGTTCACCACAGGAAAGTTGACCCAAGTTGGAAACCAACAACTTACTGGTCAGTATGGTTCTGTACTGGAATCCCTGAACTTTTTGTTCATCGCCAGAGACCCATGTCACCCTCCCAGAGAAATACCTGCTATCCTCTTCCTGTTCTTACCATCTGTTCATGAATCCAGGCGTTTCAATGTAAATAAATCACTTAGCATTTTACTCACCTGTCATCCTCAGTCTTTGCTGGATCCTGCCTGTATACGAAACCTTAACAAAAAGTATGATTGTTTTGTGCTTAAATGTTGAACTAATGTGTTAAAATCGATTATTTTCAGTTCTATGCCTTTATTGTTATTGTATAATAGTACAAGTAAATCATGTGATACAATGCAAATGAGAGCAGCAGTTCAGATTGATTGCTAATCTGCCAAGGAGCATGTACAGTATCCACAACTGAATATTTGATGTGTTAATAACTTTAACAGTGCTCAAGTGAAAGCTGTTAAGAAATCTAGTAGTGCGTGTTCTCACAGACCTGTATCATCTTCCAGAGGGTAGAAGTGTGTAGTTTTGGTTTCCTGGGTGAGAAGAGTCCTTATTAATGGTTGCGGCCCTACAGAGACATTGGTTTTTGCACAAGTCCTCAAGTGCTGCATTATTTGTCAATGATATTTTGAGCCAACTGAACTTGAGCCAACTCTCTGGAGAGCCTTCTTCTCATAAGCCATGCAGCTGGAAAATTACACTGGCATGCATTATGTCAGAATGCTTCCAATGCAGCAACAGAAAGACAAAAGCAGGTCCTGGGATGTTAGCAAACTTTGCTTGGTTTCCCACTTAGTGTTAGCTTGTTGGTTAGACAATGTCCAGCAGTGAAAATATGACATTGTAGGAGTCAAACTGCTCTCTTAAAGATCCTGTCACAGTTTAGTCATCCAACCATCAGTAATTTTCCATTGATCCTGCTTCTGCCCCACTCAGCCTGTCAGCCACACACACCTCATCAGTTCACTCCATCACCTGTGCACACAGCTGCCTCTCATCACATGCAATCAGCCCAGCATATAGTCACCAGCTCCACACTCTATCCTTTGCCAGATTGTCTTTGCCATGCAAGTCTTTCCAGCGGTCTCCTGCCAGCTTTACCGGTACCGACCTCGCCTGTCCCTGATTCCCTGCTTCGTCTGCCTCCTGGTAATTCGACCCAGCCTTCCAACTAAACTCCTATCTCTCCACTCGGACCTCCTCTGTCTCCACATCTTTAGAACGTGTGCACACGCACCACCTTGGTCAGTTAAAAGAGCAGAAAGTTACACCACCAGAACCTGTGGTTGAATGCAGTCATTCACTAATACTCAGTGTAGTGACATCGCTGTGCTAGCTGTGAAGTAATGAAAATAACTAATTCCCCACAAAACAAACCTTAGCAGTGCCTGTCCAGCTAAAATACAGCAACCGTGTTGTCAGTTCTAGACACTAAGACTTAAGCTATATGAGTCGCTGAGTTGTAAGTATCCTTAAGTTAACTCTGGTTTGACATCTTTCTTGATCCTAATATATTCTAATACAGTCGTCCATGGTTATTGTAGTGGTGCTTGATGAGAAAGGTTTAAGTTGCTGCTCTTTCTGCCATGAGTGTGCTGTCTGCTGGCTGCTCTCAATTTGTGTTCCTGCAGCAACTCATATACTTAGGTCCGCACAATTAACGTCCCAACAGTGTGAGTGCCGGAGGAAAGGTAATCAGAGAGAGGAGCTGGAAGAGGTGCTGGTAGGACTGACTGTTATACACGACCTCTAAGATGATTTTCTTTCTTTCTTGTTATGTTTTTAGTCAAATTATTTCATTTTTTTCATTTAACTTTTATGTAATTTTATCTAATTATCAGATAGTTTCATTATTTCTATTTCACATAAATGCATTGATAGGTATTAGGATGTGAAGAGAACGTCAACACATCTGACAAAAGGTGCATTTCATGAGAATAATTTTAAAGCAGCGCTGCCTAGGGCTGGGTACCGAACTTCGGTTCTTTTCAGGGACCGACCGAAATGCTTCGGTAGTTCCGAGTATCAAAACATGCCTCGTCTTTCAGTGCCAAGTTTCGGTACCCAGAGATTAATCATGTGATCAAGAACTGATTATGTTACCCTAGATTGGCTGTATTAACATTACCCTTTGCCTCATGCAGGAAAATGTGGTTACACCCACAGACGGGGTTCACGTGTATCTGCGGTGGGAACTGTAATTGTGTGCCTGTCGTCAAACCGGTTAAAAAATGCCACGAGGTCTAAAGCGTGGCTGCAGTTCACCAAGATTGATGCCAATAGTGTGTGATGCAATATATGCCAAAAAATCATGCTGCTAAGGCCAGCAACAAAACTAATTTAATGAATTATTTGACCAGAGCAGAACGTTGCTTCGTGTTTTACTGCAAGAAGGCCGCAACCATCCTCCTCTCAGCATTCAAGTCAGCCTGTGGACGCCACAGAGCCCGAGCGGCATAATTCAGTCCACCACTGGACTCTGCTTCATCTAAAAGTACCGAGGATACCGAGGCGCAGTGTGCGGCATTTTAACAGGTAAATTAACATTCTGCGAATTTCGGCAGTAATCTTAATGTTACTGCAACTTAATGTGTGCAGAAAGCAGGTTGATTTTCCTGAAGAAAAAGTGAAAAGTATCCTCAGTATATAGGATCGTATTAGACACCAACCTGTCACCTGTTTGCAACTGTTTTGCACTGGAAATTATTTGTTATTAATTTTTTCTGTAAGAAAACTGCTTGGATTGGAAAAATAGATAGACAACTTTATTGTTGAAATTGAAATACTGAGCTGAAAAATAAAACTGAAGATTTGTGCTGTTATATATAATGTAATTTCTTTTTTGTTAGAATTGATATAATAAAATTGGTATTGAAAAAAGTATTGTTCAGGAATTGGTATAAAAAAATGATTGATACCCAGCCCTAGCGCTGCCTGAGGTCCCAAACAAGCAACCAATATTGATTTTCGACCAGGTCTCCAGATCCTCAGAATCTTTTGATGGTATAGGTACTTAAGGTGATGGAATATTCCAAGCTTTTGCGATTGCACGTTTTTCTGAAAATGTTCCACATTTGTTGATGCAGTTTTTTGCAGATTGCTGAACCTTTAGAGAGACTCTGCTTTTGTTGGGTGCTTTTTTTTTTTTTATACCCAATCATATGTCAGCTAACCTTTGGTGTAGGTCAGCTCTTTCTTTTTATTACTACTCACTTTCCCAGCCTTTTGTTACCTGTCCCAACTTTTATCTATAATAATTGTTAGTCCTTTATTGGAACCGTTACATTTTGGAATTAACCTTGTGAGAACTGAGATTGGCAACCATCAATAAAGCAAGCCTTTATATTCTTTAACCAGATTTAAATATCCCAAATCATGTTGTTTATTTCATTTGGTCTTCATATCCATCCCAATAAACAATTTTTTCTCAGATCACTTAGAAGAGACAATTTTATATTCTTAAATTTGTGTAATCATCATTTCCTGTTAAACTGTTCTTAATTCAGTCTTGACTTTCCAAACAGTCTAAATCTCAATGATCTTAACCTGTATAGGTATATATTTATTACGTAATCCACAAGGGTGGTGTAAAAACACAGGAAACCTGTTTAAAATTACCTTCTCTTTCCTTTTTTCTTTATTTATCTAGTGGAGGACTTCTGGATGTTTCATGAATTACATATTTTTTCTTGTTTAATGCCGGTGTTAAAACATTACTGGGGACAAACACATCCAAGTATTGTTTCTGAGACTAAAACAAAGACTTCAAGCTGTATGTGGCATTGGAGTGTGGCTAAGAAAGTCAGTCATAACGTCATAAGAAAATTTAAGGGGCCTACATGAGCATGTTAAGAAGGAGGTGGGTGCTTGTGAGCGTGCAAGATATTAGTGTGGGTGTTAAGCTGCATTGCAGTGTGTGAATGTAATATGCGGGAGGACTTCTTTGTGGATATAACAGCGTTTCTTTTTTGTTTCAGCCTCCACAGTATTTACAGGCTCACTACGTGATATAGTTATATTTCTGTCTATATCTATATCTATATATATATAAAACCACTATTTTACCTGTTCCTCAAAATAAGAAAAAAGAGAGACGTTTTTCTCTTGAATCAAAATATCTTCAAGAGACAAATGTTAAATAATTCGTGTTCCGTGACATTTTAGGAAAGGTAGTCTCATAATCATAAATGCAAACACTTTTTACACCACTTGCAGACTCACAGATTTTTCATCTTAATTTAGAATATTTCCAATAACTCATTTCACTTTATGTATCATATTAAATTGGCAAAACCTACATCACTTTCTAATGAAGCAGAGAAGTAGAACAAAAGAATATGTCCAGGTCCAATAGGATTAATATCCCAAGGTTGGCAGCTAATATCATTAAAAGGCTCCAGATAGCCTATTAGCAGCTGCTAAATGACACGATTATATGAATAAATGTCCCCCCGTGCCCATTGCCACACCAGAGTAAGAATTAAAAAAACCTTATGCTAATGAGTCTTAAGACCTTCACACTATTAAATGGGTTCTAAAATTTGATATAAAAGAAATGAGACGATACTGAAGACCATTCTAGTTATTTGAAAAAAAATGGAGCGTACCATGCTCCGTTATTATCCTCTGAAAATGGTGAGAGCGGTTGTGCTATAATGTTTTTAACATTTCATCTCAGAGTCTAATTCATGTAAATTCAATCAAACATACAACATGAATGAAACTGAATCTCAGCATCTGTTACTTTTGGTTAGCTTTATTGCATGTATTTGATAATAGAATACTTTTCGAGACATTTCTTTTACCATTTAGTTGCATTTATAATACACTGTAACAAGCAAGGGTGACACAAGGAGAATTTTAAAAAAATCAGACGCACAGGATCCACAGATGCTGTGAATACTGTGAAAATATTAGTCAGCTGAATGAAAGTTACCCACTGAATCACAAAATGGTGTTAACTTTATTTTTACACACATTCAGCCTTAAGAGTTTAGTGTTAATGAACTTGACAAGATCTCACAGAAATATATTCAATAAGAGGGACCTCTTCCTCACCACAGATTGTGTTGAAACTGCATGCTGGCACAATGAAAAGAAAGCCAATATAAATTACAGTTAATCATTCCAAAGTCTGAGGGCTTTCTCATAAACCTGATATCATTTTCAAACTACAAAACTGTGATTTTAAAATAAAAATTAGGAAATTAAAGGGGAGAAGCAGACAAAAGTTGTTCCAGAGATATAGATTTTATGTACCTTTCCAGCCCGATTGATGTAAAACCCCCAAAATTTACTTTCAAAGAGAATAGGTCTGAGACATCAATGCAAAACTAACCTCAAAGACTGGTTTAATCCTTTATGGGAAATATTTGTCCTATTAGTCATTCTTATGTCATTTTAGGGCTATTTTAACTTAGTTTAAAAAAAAAATTACTTTTACTTTTAATTTATTTTTGTTGTGGCAAAAAACAAAGAAAAACCTTGTTATGGTTTATACACTGCAAATACTTGGTTAAGATTGGGGCAGTACATACTATTTGGGCACCATGCCTGGAAAACATGTTCATGTCAAAATCACCTGATTTGGCATAAAATGGTCTGGTCACTTTGTGTAGGGCCATCAGCACATAATTTTAGCCATAAAGTCATTCATACAAAAAATAGACAGTTGCATGGTGACAAGGTGGCATAGTTTGATTATATTGGGAATACGTGCAGTTTCATAGCCAGTGGGACAGAAAGAGAGCAGATAGCTGACTGCTTGATTTGTGGGTTGTTACATAAACGCATTCAGGTAGACGCCAACACAAAGCTGTGCTTTCACTGGGCAGGAAATCTGACAAATTCATGGTCATACATGTTTAGAGATGCACATGGTGAACATGAACTACTCCCATGGACAACTGGGGATACCCCCCCCCCAAAACAATCTAGCCTTTTGGCATGACTTTATATTCTTCACCGATTTGGTGCTGCTCAGTGCTGACTTAGTAACTTAATGCAGTTTGTTATGCACTACAAGGAATGGAGCTCTGCTTCACAGTTATGTAAAATTCTGTAATTATTCATAATAATCATGCAGGTATGATCACACAGAATTGCAGAGATAACAACATGTTGTCATTCCTGAGGCATCAACTTCTACAGCTCTGTCACCACCTGTGGCGTCTTTGTAAATGCGCACCGGGTGCCCTTTGGTATTTGTGCCCTGGCACATTGACTGTGTCATCACTAATACAAGAGACCCCAGTTGGAAAGCAGTTTTCTTGTTTTCATTTTCCAAAGGTTTTTCTCATCGTCTGATTGAGTTCAGATGTCACAACACACTAATAAGCTTCAGGAAAAGACCAGTTAGGTTTTAAATACACCAATTTCTAAACACAATCCAGAGTATCATATAATGACACTGAGATACACAATTTAACCAAGTAAAGCCGAGCATTACAAATGTGACACTTAAGGCTGCTTTCTGCTTTGATTTGGGACACCAGGGGTCCTGGCAAAATGGCAGAATATGATGCAGTCAGAGTGAGATTTGGATGTAGTTGGATGACAACACAGAGAAATGTTGGCCAAGATATCAAACTGTTATGATGAACCTACAAACATCCTACATAAGCCATATCCAACTAAATGACAAAAGATAAGAAAATCCTAATGACGCTGTCAGAGAGCCCTGCCATCAAGAAACTTTCTCCTCACTGTTCACAGACTATAGTAGCAAAAACAGACATTTTATTTCCTATAACTGACTTGACTGGTTAGACTGTTTTATTGTGTGACTTTGATGCTGTGACAAGCTAGTTTGAATTGGAATCTTACTTTTTAAAACACTTAATGCAAAGAAATGGTGGGCCATCAACTCCTGTTTTCTGAAAGAACATAAAACATTATTTTTCCTAACACTCTGTAGGTGCAGTCACTCTGATCAAAGAGTTTAAACTTTTGTGCAATATACCCCAGAGCACAGTGATGTAACCGGATGACATCCTAACTAAAAAGAAATAAAAAACAATGTCTTATCTTAATAAAACTTCCTCATCTTTGCACATTAGATCTGCTCTCCCGTTAATGCCGTTCTGACTACAAAAAAGACTCAGATATATTTACAATGAATTGTGGGAGAGATGAATACTGTAGGTCAGAGATTGCTAAGCAGCTCTTTGATACCAGTTTGATAAGCACACAGTCCTCGTCTAGTGTGATGACACGACAGCATTTCCTAATTAACACATATCACAAAGCAGTTGAAGCAGAGGCAAAAGTTTTGCAGGTGTTAGGTCATAAACTCTAAAACTTCTTGGATAAACAGACACTTTGAACTTTTGTTTGTGCAAGATAGAATATGTCAAAGGAGCATTATTAATTTTTTGAAAATGCATGAAAAGCTAGTTAAAAGCTAGAATAGTTTTTAAGCTAAAGAGATTGCTTTTGCTCTGGGGAATATGAGATACATGGTAAATGGACTTGTACTTGTATAGCGCTTTTCTAGTCTAACTGACCACTACATGCCACATTCACCCCACTCACACAGATTCATACAGCACGTCTTAAGATACATAACTACGTGCTTTCTAAGCATTCATACACATTCATACCCCCAATGATACACTGGGGGAGCAACGTGGGGTTCAGTGTCTTGCCCAAGGACGCTTCGACATGTATCCTGGGGAAGCTAGAGTCGAACCACCGACCTTCCGATTGGTGGGCGACTGCTCTTCCTCCTGAGCTACAGCCGCCCCTACATAATATGTAGAAGTTGTAGGCAGCGGGACAATTACCGCTGCAATACAGTTAAGAGTCTGGGAGAACCATCTTCAACAGATGGCCAGGCACCCACAGAGCCCTGATCTCATCACCACAGAGTCGGCCTGGGATTATATAAAGAGACAGAAGATACATGTGGCATTTGAACATGAAGGCAGATGAGGTCAGTAATTACATTAAAATGTAACCTCTTGATTATGAGAGCAACTGCATGTGAAGGGTAAAAAGTAACACAATGGTTACACCGAGCCCCAACCATGATTGTTTTATAATGCTTAGTTTTGATTTCCAACCTCTTCCAAGAGATGTTATTTTCTGCAGCCAACCTGGATGTGACTAAGTCTCATCATACAGTATCATATTCTACATGTCACCAAAGCTACCAGCAAAGTCGAGTTCCTTCAGGGTGTGACACACACTCACTGATATGGAAAGGCTTATATGGATCATTTTCCCCTTCTTCCTCTTGTGAGGGTAGCACTGTTCAGGCTGCCGTTATGATCTGTATTTAGAGGTATATACAAATAATTTATATTTCAGCTGGTGGACTGGAGGAAACAGTACTGCAACAGAACTGAAGTAGTTTCACCAAGATTCTAACACTATGTACTTCAAAAAGCTTTGAAAATAGTTGTTTTAAGGGCAAAGGTTCTCCTCACTGATCTCATACAGGCTTTTTTTAATCTGTTCACTGTGCTTTGTATAAGGTTTCTTGGTCAAGCCTGGGGAACCGTAACAGTGTAGTTCTAACCTGACCCAAAGACAAACACTAGAATCCGAAACAACCAGGCCAGTACGGCAGGTAAAGAAAATGACATAGCGCCAGAACAGAAGTGGGTCTCAGCTCATTTTTAACATCTATCTTATGCAAATACATTTAGTTGAATTTCTAGCACAGCCAAGGAGTGGAAGATTTTCAGTTCAGTTGGCCTTTCGGGTGAGTTGCTTGGTCATCTGGGAGGCGATGAAGTAAAGTCACTACTCTGCATTGAAAGAAGACATTTGAGTTGTTTTAGGCATGTTCTACTGGGAGGAGGCCTTGGGGTAGACCCAGGACAGCCCAAAGATGTAATCTCTGGGGAGAGAGATGTCTGGAGAGTCCTGCTGAAATTGTTGCTTGGGCAACCTGGTCTTTGACAAGTAGTAGAAAATGCATGGATAGATAGGTGGATCTTCAACAAAATCTCCAGCAGCTTGTAAATATACATATAAATCTCTTTTTTATCGATCTGTGCCTACTTATTAGACTAATAGTTAAAGCAATAGCTGTCTATGGTTTAACGTATTTCACCTAATTCTTGTGAAGATACTAAATCTCTTTCACTCTTCACCTTTTTCCATATTTTTCCACCTCTTAGCCCCCTTCCATCTTTCTCTTCTCATTTTCTCTTCCCACCCCTTTCAGTGTTCCTCCTATCTAATCCCTACCCTTTCATTTTTTGCTGCACTACCATCACTGTTATTCTCCCTTCATGTCCCTCTTCACCACGTAATCAGTCTCGCACATATTGTCATCACCCTCCTTATCTCTGGCACTGACATTACCGTCTATCAAATCAAATGGGAGGCATGCTGGGGATATGTGCAGTTAAATGACTCAAAACTAATATGCTCTCCACTACACTCATTCATTCGTTCCACCTTTGTTCTTTCATCAAGCCTCTAACACACACTCACAGATTTCTTTCCAAAATCTTAGGTTTGTGTTTTATCAACAGCCACTTGCTGTGTTAATTTACCACTATTTGTTTACCATAGTTTTTTTACTACCACGTTATTGCCATATTATGCAATTCTATTTGCATTATTTTTTTCTACACATAGACATAGAGGTCTCATTTCTGTACCCAAAGGAACAGTTTTCAGAAAATGACCCTGTTCGGAACATAAATGCTTTTTAAGGTAATTACTGTTGACATATGTTTAGTGTTAAAGGTGCAAAATCATCACTGACTACTTAAATTATTTATTTGTACCTTTAATAACTTTAAAGTATAGGCAAAAGGAAAGGCTAAACTCTTTTTAGTTCAGTTGGTGGGATGCTGGGTGAGAATAAAACCAAAAGCGGCGAAGCATTGGGTGTGACACCATTGTCTCTGGGCAGAAATAAGACTTTAAAGAAAAGGCAGGACTTTACCAGGGATTGAGAGCGTAAAAGCATGCACGAGCATGTCGGGTTAATTCCGAGTGGAGTAAACTCTACTTCATCAAAGTCTGCTCGTCTTTGGTGCCACTTTTGTGTCCATTGCCATTTTTGACTCCACAGCTTTTTGATTCCTGTAACTTTGAAGGTGTTTTTTTTTCTTTTCTTATTTAAGTATGGGTGACTAAGTCCTGAGTGAAATTCTGGCTCAGACCAGAACTTTATATTCTGGTACAAAGTGAACATGTAAGATGTTGGAAAAACAAAGGTGCCTTTTCATCACTAAGGGTGCTAAACTGGTCTTTCAAAGATAAAGATAAGACAGTACAAAAATGTTCAAAATTATCAGTGCTTGAATCCTGCTAGGGTCGAGCCACATTGACAAAGAACTTGTAACTTTGGAATCGTTTGTGAATCATGACTTCTTAGTGTGTAGTACAAATTTTAAGTGTTCTAAAATCCACATGATATGTTATGCAATGTTTGTTGTCCTTTATGTTGTATTATGTTTTAATTATTGTGTTAGTTAATCTTGAGTATTTGTTTTCGCCTAATGAGTGGCATATTGTGGTGGACCTTGGTTTATGATTGTTTTTCCATTGCAGCTACAGTACAGTAATGTGTAAAAGCCACATGTATTTTCTACAGTGAGCAGAATATGTCCATAATAACATTTTAGAAAAAAGAGAAAAAACAGTGAAAAGACAATTTGGACCAATCAGAACTACAATTCAGTGAAGATCTAACTGGAGAGTGAGTAAACTGTACACTACCCTGAACTAGTCTGTAAATTCTAAAGTTAGTGAAGTAACAACCCTGTTAATTCCATGGGAATTCTCAAATGCTCTTTGCATTGCTCAAATGCATCAAAACAACTTTGTTATAAATTCCAAGCCAGCTTCCATTTATATGCTGCCTTATTGGCTGTGAAAAGGAGAAAAAGGAGAAAAAATGCAATGGTTCTGAATGTACTGTTTCTACGATAGTGAAGCCCATGATGGACAGAGAGCATTCACTTTTTTTTGTGTCATCAACATGAAATGTAAGTACCAGTCATTGGTTGCAGGATTAAATACATTTTTAAAAAGCCAGTAATTTACGCTATAGATTTAAAAGCTAAGCTTAATTAAAATAAATAAACACACTAGGATTGTCTCATCACCAAATAAATTGTGTTATTACCCACAGGACAGAAATATTTCTGTTAGCTTCCAGCTGTCAGATAAGTTACACAGATTCTTAAACTGTGTAACTTTACTTTCATGCTGTGGGCATCTCTTACCAGTGATGCAGCTGAGCTGTAGGCACAGAAAGTATTCCTGTAGGTGAAGGAGTCAATCCCGCTAAAGTGTGGCAGTGGTCAATCTGTTAATCCAAGCTCTCCTTGGTGAAAGTTTGTAAATCTGCCTGGTGAAAAATGAAGCAGGTGTTAAAAATTATCTTACACTCTCAGTCACTGGGGCTCTACCTAAAATCATTCCACTGAACATCCACCAGCAGCTAGAAGTATTTCCTGAGGTGGCTAAAGCTATCCTTGTCATCACAGTAATTACTATAGATCCGCCACGCAATGATTGCTTCTGACCAGATCTGATTTTTCAATCAAATACTTGCATCTATCCATATATTAAGTGAATTGTACCACCTGCCTGTTGTTATATCCCCAACACCATCTTTTCTTCTTCTTTTGTCTAATCCTCCTTTCATACCTCCCTCAATTTCCTTAACTCTAATTTTTTTTCATCAATTCCCATTTCTTCCTCTCTTAACATAACATCCTCACTTCTTCCTCTCTTAATGTCTCCTACACCTTCATCCCTTTCTCAGTCTTTTATTATGCTGTTATCACTCCTCCCATGTCTTTTAGTTACCAGTCCTCTTGTACTATGCAGCCTCTGAAATAGAAATCAGGCACGGTTACGTACCAGCCTTTTTTTCCCATTTATCCCCCTTAAAAGAAAACCTGCCCTCTTCATCTTATTCTCATTTACGTTCATCCATCTCTCCCTCTTTACCTCTCTGTCAATCCGCTGATCTTGTTTGTTTGCTTCTCCATATTTTTACAATTCCACCACACAGGTAAGGCCACATGATGCCTGAGTTCCCCCTTCACCGCCCCCACCACTTCATCCATCTGTCGCTCTCGTTTATTATCTCCCCGGTAACAGTCCCCATGGTGATACCGCAGCTGCAAATCCAGGACATCCTTGAGAAGAGGTGATACCTTTTAGAAGAAGAGTAAGGGAGGCCAAGATAGCTTCCCATCCCCTCCTCCTAAGGAAGAGGGAAATAGAATGAAAGAGGAGCCCAAAAGTGAGGCGAACAAGGCTGTGAATACTCTCCAGAGCAGGTGAAACTGAGAGAGAGGGCAGAGGAGGACAAAGGATAATAGGACAATGGGGAGGGGAGGAATTGTGAGGAGAGACAATGAATTTAAAGATAAGGCTATGAAGAGAACATGAGTATAGTAAGGGAGCACGAATAACTGATGAAAA
This sequence comes from Leuresthes tenuis, assembly GCF_036924035.1. Classification (NCBI taxonomy): domain Eukaryota; kingdom Metazoa; phylum Chordata; class Actinopteri; order Atheriniformes; family Atherinopsidae; genus Leuresthes; species Leuresthes tenuis. The sequence continues at coordinate 26,206,436 of NW_027325365.1, read as the reverse complement.
TTATCACTTTAAATTAGTCAAAGAAAAGGTAAATCATGTTGGAATATAGAGTGACTACCAAGCACAGTCATACAACCTGGTTTGTGTTTGAATTGCTTCTTCAAAAATGATATAATTTTGACACCATCTCAACACTGCTTAAGGAGGTATGTCCTTTAATCATCTAGGTCGGATTTTTCAATGCATAAAGTGCCTAGATACAGTCATGGGAAAAAAGAAACTACACACTCTGCCAGTTCTCAGGTTTTAAGGTCCCAGGATATGATAAAAATCATCTGGTCTTAACCAGATATAAGAAGTAGGTTAATGCGACCTCAGACACATGCCATATTACACTGTCATTATTTAAAGGTGTCATATAATGCCCTTTTTCACAAATTGACACAATTTCCAAAGGTCTTATTGAGATTTATGAAAGTTGGTTTAGTGTCTCTCTTTTTCATACCATTTTGACCCCAAATTCTCAACGTGGCCCTTTTCATAAGGTCAGCAGTTACTCACACCTTTGGAGACCTACATCTCTATCAGAAACACACAGATAATGTAAGGTTAAGACAAGGCTGGCGCACAGCATTTAATGTAGCAACGTGAGTGAGGAGAGGATCGATGTTGTCCTGAAAACACACTTAAATATAAATACATTTCAAGTCTGTTCAACTTAGAAACAAAAGTTCAAAAGCAGCCTTAAAAATATAAGTAAGGTTAACTTTCAGAAAATATTTTATGAATATTACTAACCCTCATAACTCCAGAACAGAAATGATGACAGGGTCAAAACTGTTTAAGCTTCACAATCAGACTAAACAATGACAAGCTCAAAGTCATTTGTAGATGAAAATCTATTCAATATTCTAGCTAAACATTCATTTATAGACATTTGAAAACAGCATAGTATTCTCCAATAAACCAGAACATAGAGGAATTGGGCACTTAGGGAAAACATGACTTACAGAAAATATAGTATGCTCGCAACAATGTGACGTTTCTGCCTCAAATTAGTATCAAACTATGTTAAATGAAAAGGGTATAAAATGTATATCAACAGCTAAAACAACTTGAGGAATCCTAGCATTCTGTGGACTTAATGGAACCAGTGCTTACCTCTGGAAAAAAAAAAGAACAATACCATTACACGTTTCTCTCACATTTGTTTTACAGAAACACTTTTAACATAATTCCTCCAAGTAAACATTAACAATCATCTTTCAAGTGAAGGTTTCATAAAAATATTTTAAGCATTACATTTAGTTACGTACAAGTTAACAATTTCCTGCCAATATTAAACTCTCTCCAACACTTATGAAAGCTATCAGCTACTTTGTAGCTTTGTATTTTCACCATCATCACTTAATAAAGAAATTAAAGACAGAGTGGGAGTGAAGAGAGAGGAAAGGAGAGAGCTTGAGAAGATGGACACCAATAGTCAAAAACCGGTTAACCAACTGCTGTATCTGTGGAGAGAAAAGAAAGCAAACTTTGGCCAATCACAGGCTCGTCAGGAGCACCTGCAGAAACATAAATGGAAAGAAACACACAACAAACAAACCTTGGTTCCTTACCCATGAGGTAAGGAAGAGAGAAATCAGGCAGCCAACAAGAAAGCCATGCTCCAGCTCAGCAAACAGCATGAAGGCCACAGGTAGAACCCCTACAACCATGGAGCGAAGGAGCTAGGGAACCAGGGGCGACTGGTCAGGGCCCCACCAGGCAGACGTCAGCCCATCACAGGACCAAGAGCCCCATTTGCACGAGCAGGAGGGGGAGGCGTCTGAGGATGTAAAGGTAGTTACAATAAGCATCCACGTTCCCTGTGAGCCGCACTCAGAAGGACAGAGCTACACCACACCTCCAAGAAAGAGTTCCAACCAACTGACTTCATTACAAAGTTCACAGGGACAAAAAATGTTGTGTTGTCCTGCCAAGAAAAATGGATATGGAAATCATATTTCAATTCTTATTTTAACATCAGTATTTTCTACAATAATCTCTCTGATTTTGATGATGTCTTAGTATCCTCTACAAAGAAGTGTGGTAGACCAGATAGGGCAGCTGTTCTTTTGTTTTGGTTTGTGTCCAGTGTACACTCAAAGACAGGAATGAGTAGTACATTTTACTATTCTGCTACAGTGTTTAATCAATTTCTCTAACTACCTGCTTGTGAGGACACTGTAGAACAATGTAAAGGGCCTTCCTCCTGCCTAAAGAAGCAGTGGCACGGTAAATGTCCAGGAGTCTTGCCACTAATATCATCAAGTCCATCAAAGATTTGTTGTGACAATTCCGTTGAACTCTGCATTTATCTGAAATGGACATATATTCCATATATAGAACATATATTCCAAGAAATTTAAAGAATTGAAGAAGAAGAATGCCTAACAGGGCTAAATGGTAACATGAATAAAGCTTCAAAAGCCAGTTTGCTGTGCAAAGATATAGTAGGCCAGTGGCATCAATCTCTCTTGTGTTCTGATGTTCAAAAAGTTTTGTTAGACATCCCAGCCACCAGTTTTACCATATTTTTGTAAAATTTGAGGCAGATTTGTTTATCATCAATTCAAAATTGGGGATTGCTGGATATTTGAAAAGACTAACGAAGACCATTCAAATTAATTTTAATACATAAAAGGGATGCCTTTAAGGGACGCTTCTTTTTTATTGCTTTTCTAATGAGTGTGTCTTTGGCTCTGGTAGACTGGTACATGTGACACTAGCAGTGAAAAAATTGTATATATTGAAAACTATTACACAAAAGGTCAAATTTCATTGTTAGCAGACTGTGCATGTCTCTCTGGTTACCTGTCTTTTGCTGAACAAAGATGGTGGCCATCTTTCCAGTAAAACAAAGACAAGTGGCTCGTCAGAACATTGATGTAATGAGTTCATCCAGAAGCTGCAAGTTTAGGTCACGCTTTTGCACCTCTCTTTGGTGGTCTTTCGATTTTCCTCTAATGTAACTACACTAGGTCTTTCTTGGAGATCTGGAAAATAGTGGAAAAAGGGTAAGACTTTTTTTTACTTTTTAACTGGAGTTCCATTTGTCTGTCCCCCTTTTCTCTTATGGACAACAACTTCAAGACACCCAGCTGCTGTCGACCTCTGGTGATAATTGTCCATCTTGAATTTCAAACTAAATACTCAGCAAGATTATTCTTTGGCTGAACCTGGTTACCTGAGACAAGGATGCTCTGCTGCAAGAGCTGTAGCTACATGTTCATAATGTTCTTTACTAGGATAGGCAGTGATTTTGAATTATTATGTCAGCTATTTTTTTCGATATTTCACTCATGACACTTTTGGTGAAATCCATCACTGTTCCATCCCTTGTGTTGGCATCATTGGCTGCATTTAGCTGAAGTTCAACATCATGACAGAAAGAAGGAGCAACAAAAGGATCATGCCATTCAACTGATGAAGCACCACTTTGGGAACTCAAGCTTACATTTGGCAGTTCGCTTGTGTGCTCAACAGTGAGGACCACACCATCCCTTTAGAATATTTAGTTCCATTCAAATAGGCTGTGGAGGTAAGGGGAATGGGATCCACAGTTTTGAACTTATTTTTCACTGAGCTGCTGGTAACAATATAAAAGATTTCCATCTGAGAGTTACCATCCAAGTTTGGATGCTTGGCTTAAAAGCGCTTGGCATCTCTAAATAATATGCCAACCTTAATGTGTGTAAAAAGATTTGCCAACATCCCAAACCACCATTTTAAAGTATGAATGTTTGGCCTGAAACTTTACAGTCCAAAGTTCAACTAGGCTTGACTTGGCTTTTTTGATTAGCAGAGGATAATGCTCAATTTAGTGATGTTTAGAGCACAATTTAGTACAAGGAACTATCTCTAAACTCTGATGTCAGAGTTTTTTGACTTGCAGGTGGCTCACAGTTTCTGTTGTGAATGCAGGGCTGGATAACAACCTAACAATGCGGTGGCTAATCAACGGTGGAAGTAATCTCAGAAGTGGCCAGATTTAATGTGTATTGCTACCTGTAGTTCCAGTTTTATAAAAGTTTGATTGAAACTGGGGTCTGTTAGTTTTAGAATTTTAAAGGAAAATGTTATTTTTCCACAATTAAGACCATTCAGTATGAAATGTTCCTTAGCAATCAGAGAAAAACTGGCATAAGCAGAGTTTCACTGGTACAGTTCCTTCTAACACATCCTGTAAATAGTCAGGTGATCTCAGGTCTTATAGCAGACACACGTAGCGTGATGTGATAAGATATAAGGTTTTATCCGAAAGTTCTCACTATCTGAATAAACCTTATTTAACCAAGTTTTGGGCACCACCTTCAATCGAAGGAAAAAGATAGAATCTTACGATTCTGGTAAGTTCAATTAATAATTAATTATTAATTGATAATTAATAAATTCCAGTTTCATATATTCGCTACTTGTGAATTCTTGTTTTGTTGGACTCACATACACATAAACCGGTTGATTTTATATATGTTCATTTATTAAAATGATATGACCAAAGACATGAACCTTAAGACAACAGTAGAAATGCTTTTAATATGGACAATTATATAAGAAACACTTGATGAATTGAAAAGAACTAGGGGGGGGGGGGGGGGGGGGGTAATGGATGATACGGAATTATTCAAAAAGCTGGGTTAGGTGCTATTCAAATTTAAAGCCTAACCGCTTGGATTAACGGTGAATTATCTCAACACCCACCATTATCTCCAGACCACCAGCCACTGACTCTCTCCCCCACCAATGTAGGAGTGGCGCTGAACAGGATTAAAGTCCAAAAGACCGAGGGTCCTGATGGCATCCCTGGACGTGTTCTCAGAGTGTGTTCTGGGGAGCTGGCAGGAGTGCTGATGGACATATTCAACCTGTTCCTGGCCCATGCTGTGGTACCAAGCTGCTTCAAAACCACTTCCATCGTCCCAATACCAAAAAACTCCAACCCATCAAGACTCAATGACTACCGCCCGGTAGCCCTCACTCCCATCATCACAAAGTGCTTCGAACGGCTGGTCCTAGCACACCTCAAATCCTGCTCCCACACCCGTCCCACCCCACCCTGGGCCCTCACCAATTTGCATACCACCAGAACGGGAGCACATAGGACGCAGTCTCCTTAGCGCAGCACTCTGTTCTCTCACACTTGGACAATAAAACACCTCTGCCAGGATGCTGTTCATAGACTTCAGTTCAGCATTCAACACAGTCATCCCCTCAAAACTTATCACAAAACTCACAGACTTAGGCATCAGTTCTCTCGTGTGCAACTGGTTACTGGACTTCCTGACCAGCCGACCCCAACATGTCTGACTGGATAACCACTGCTCATCCACCATCACCAAGGCTGTGTGATGAGTCCCTTCCTCTAGTCCCTCCTCACCCATGACTGCAAACCTGTCGATGGTTCCAACACCATCATTAAGTTGATCAGCCTCATCAAAAACAACGATGAGACCGCCTACAGAGAGGAGGTGGATCGTTTGGCTGAGTGGTGCAACACCAACAACCTGCTGTTCAACGCTGACAAGACCAAGGAGCTCATCGTGGACTTCAGGAGGAACGCTGACCCACACCCACTCATCCATATCAAGGGGACGGCGGTGGAGCGTGTGAATAGCTTCAAGTTCCTGGATGTCCACATCTCCGAGGATCTCACCTGGACGACTGGCTGCTCCAAGCTGGTCAAGAAGGCTCACCAGCGCCTCTTCTTTCTGAGGACTCTGAGGAAGAACCACCTGTCCCCAGACATCCTGGTGAACTTTTAGTGCTGCGCCATTGAGAGTATCCTGACGAACTGCATCACAGTGTGGTACGGGAGCTGCTCTGCCTCGGACAGGAAGGCGCTGCAGAGGGTGGTGAAAGCCGCCCACCGCATCACCGGAGCACCACTTCCTACCATAGAGGACATCTACAGGAAGCGGTGTTTGAAACGGGCTGGGAAAATTATCAAAGACTTATATCACCCAGCACACAAACTCTTCACCCTCCTGCCCTCTGGGAGGTGCTACAGGAGCCTCCGGACTAAGACCACCAGGTATGGGAGCAGCTTCTTCCCCACAGCTGTAACACTCCTGCTGATAACCATGGACTGTATTCCCATATACACACCAATAACACATGGACTACTGTAAATACTATATAGATACTGAATATACAGTATAGATAACCTACTCCTGTTCATAAATACTCTCCCATACTTATATTCGTTTTTATAGTCTGTTTATAGCCCTTCATATGTATAACCTGTTTATAGTCTGTACATTCATAGCCTGTATATACTTTTACTTATAGTTATAGCATATTCACAACAACTTTACTGTACATTTGTAAAACATATATTTATATTTTTGCTAAAGCACTTCTAGATGGATGCAAACTGCATTTCGTTGCTTTGTACTTGTGACATGTGCAATGACAAAGTTTAATTATATTCTATTCTATTCTATACCATCTGAAATGTAAGAACGGGGCAGATCTTACTTGACAAACTTTCCTGTTAAGTCAGCTCTGAACCACAGGTAAATGCCAGCGGATCCAACTGGGTTGCTCCCGGTTCCGCATCTCGCGGCCTTCAAAGTGGCTTGGACCAGTCGTTCTCTGATGGCTCAGAACACAAACAGGTGGTATGTAGGAATTCACCGCAAATAATGACAAAATTGTCCAAGGCTCGAGTTGGTTTTGGTTGCTGACCGACTCTGTTGAGGTGAACTTAAATTCACAAACTATTTAACTATTCAGTACTACGGACCACTAGGGGGCAATGTGGCTCCATGAGCTGATTAGTCATTTTCCAAAATACTGAATTCTTCAGTATTCTTCCACGTACGATTGTGACAAAAGGTATTAAAATGCAACTTGTGAGATCACTGAGAACCTAAAAGAACTTGTACAAAGATATAAAGCACATTTAATACGGTTTCAAGATTCAGCTGAAAGTGAATCTGGGTGAGGTTATTTCTAAGGTTCCATGAGGCATCTGCTTCTGGTTTGCATCAGAGTCAGGGCAAATGTCACCTTTCATTTACTTTGACCCAGATAAGATCAGAAGTGTCCCGTTCTGGTTTTCTCCAATACTTTCCTGAGAGGGTCCATTGTTTGTTCAGCTTAGTTAGCACTAAGTAATTAATGCATTCACCTAAATTTATGGCACAGGTCTGTGGAAAGAGGGGCTGAGAAACTCCCCCAAAATGCTTTCATGGGCAAAGGTTGTTGTAAATCTGAGGATCTCTGGTCCTTACACACAAACATCTCCACAGGGAGATTTCCAAAGTCTTAAGTTTGAATTAAATTCCACACTTGAGTTCGCTACAACTTGCTATGATCCAACAGATACCATAGATTTTGTGCTTTTTTTTAAAGTACCCCAATGGATTGCAAAGTTCAAAGTCATCAATATACATTTCATATTCCAAGCGCAATACCCACTTCTTCAGAAAGATGATTGTTTTCTTCAAAGTTTTCTCCCTCTTCAAATGAGCTGTAATGACCTTCCTGTTGACTAGATCTCTTCAGCAACTCAAGTATCTCAGTTTACAATTAAGTCTAAAATGGGTTCAATAACAGTAAAGTTATTGCTATAAAATTACTGTCTTTTATATTCTGTGCCAAAAGGCTTCTGCCTAGAGAGTCATTTGAATGGATTTGAAGTTACAACAGAAGCATCAGATATGCAAGTATTGTCTTTCAAAACAGACTTTATATTTTGATAGCAAATTCTCCATTGTCAAATAACTCTTCAGTTATTTCCTATACTGCTGAATTTGAGACATGTACATGTGGCGAAACAGATATCTTATCTGATTTTGAAGATTTAAATTTTTTTTTTCATTTTCAAGATCAGGTTCAGCCTCAGGAACACAATCAGATGCTTGAATATTCTGTGTGAAACACAATCGTCTTCTACTAGAGAGAGGACCTTCAATGGTGGCTTCTATGAATAGCAAATGTTGATGTGAGGGACAAATAACATCCATCCATTTTCTATACCATCAATCCGTCGGTTGGGTCACAGGGGGGCTGGAGCCTATCCCAGCAGTCATCGGGCGAAGGGCAGTGTACACCCTGGACAGGTTGCTAGTCCATCATAGGGCCACATAGAGACAAACAACCACACTCACGCCTAAGTCACCAGCTAACCTAACATGTATGTTTTTGAATGGTGGGAGGAAGGTGGAGCACCTGGAGAGAACCCACGCATAAATGGGGAGAACATGCAAACTCCACATAGAAAGGCCCCAGGCAGAGATTGAACCTGGAGCCCTCTCACTGTGAGGCGACGATGCTAACCACCACAACGTGTAGCCCGGACAAATAACATCTGACAGATAATGATTACTTTAATTTTTTACTTTTGACGTGGTTCTAGAAACTGCTGACTCAAAGTGTGAGGAATCTCTACATAAGAAATTTGACTAAGCTTTCAGAAGTTTTCCGAGTAGCCCCAAGTATTCAGGGCTGCAAATGTAAAGACAAACGCATACTAAAAACAGTGTAGCGAACTCAAGTGTGGAATTTAATACAAACTTAAGATTTTAAATGACTGCAACATTCTTTTGTGGGGATGGTCAGTGTGGAAATACCAGATGGGGGATTCTACATCAAAGAAGAGAAATTTACAACCACCTTTGCCCACAAAAGCATTTTTGGGGGAGTTTTCTCATCCCCTCTTTCCACAGACCTGTGCCATAAATTTAGATAAATGCATTAATAGCTTAGTGCTAACGAAGCTGAACAAACAACGGACCCTCTCAGGTGAGTATTGGGGAAAACCAGAACAGGACCCCTCCGACCTTATATGGTTCAAAGTAAACAATGGTGACAGTTTGCCCTGACTCTGACTCAAGCCAGAGACAGACGCTGCATGGAGCTCTCAAAAGGATCTCACCCAGAATCACTTTTTAGCTGAATCTTGAAACTGTATTAAATGTGCTTTGTATCTTTGTACAAGTTCTTTCATGTTCTCAGTGATATCACAAGCTGCATTTTAATACATTTTTCATGATCGTACGTGGAACGATACAGAAGATATTATTATTTTGGAAAATTACTAATCAGCTTATGGAGCCACATTGCCCCCGAGTGGTCCGTAGTACTGAATAGTTAAATCCAAAATTAAGTCAACAACTTGCATATGATATGACATTTATATGAAATAATGCAACTATTAACCAATTCTTCAGCTGTTTCTTATTGTATTCTGTGTTTAACACAGGAAAATAACATTGGTTGGTTCGTTATTCATACTTCATAACTTTGCAGATATCCATCTGAATTTTGAGACTCATAACCATCATGTTATGTTATGCTATGTTATGTTATGTTATGCTGTTTTTATGTCTTTATATCCTAAGTTTATGCTATATCTTTCCCTTTATATCTTAACAATTTATGGTGTTTTAGAATCCTCTGAACAAATGTTTATGAGATGGAGGAATGCAGGAGTCGAATAGCTTTGAGGCAAACCTCCTTGCAGGTCGCCTTACAAAATACGCCCAGGCAGACGTCACAACAGTTTCAGGTATACCATTGGCTGAAAGTGTAGCGTAGGCCTACGTCATGCCCCGCCTCCGCGAATCAAACTCCGGAACCCGCGAGGAAAAGTCAGTTTATTGTCCGGTCATGGCATAAGATCGCATAAGTTCTTGAACAGAATATGGACGGAATATTGAAAGAGAATATTGAAGGTCCAGATCAGTAGAGAAGATGAAGAGCAGAGAGCTCGAGTTGATGGAATGAGAGTCTGGCGGAGAGTCTTTGAAAATGGCAGGAGAGGAAGATGAGATGGAAGAAGAAGGTCCGAACAAAGACAGAAAGGGAAGAATGTAGTAAAAAGATACATTTTGCGTTTTTGTTCGTCCGTCATCCTGTCTCCTCTCTATAGCACGTTTTAAACTCTGCTGCTGCAGCATCCTCACCTATTTTTGATCAGGAAAAGGAGCCAGCATTCAGCTTGTAAACCTTTTTGTCAATCTTTGGTGAATTTAAGTTCACCTCATCAGAGTTGGTCAGCAACCAAAACCAACTCGACCCTTGGACAGTTTTATCATTATTTGTGGGGAATTCAGACACCCCACCCGCTCGTCTTCAAGCTACCAGAAGGAAGGCTTATTCTCCAGCGCAGGAAAGCGACCGGTCCAGTCCCTGAAAGTCAACCACAACGAAGGCCGTGAGACGCGGAACCGAGAGAGACCCAGTGGGACCCACTGGCGATCATCTGTGGTTCGGAGCTGACCTGACCGTAAGATCTGCCCTCTTCTTACATTTCAGACGGTATGCGGTGGGTGTCGAGAGAATTTGCTGTTAAAATGATAAACTAACCCAAGTTGATAGCCTTTAAATTCAAATAGTAACAAAGCTCGACTATTTGAATGTTTCCAGTATCCATCCATCCCCTCCCCTTAGTTCTTTTCAATTCACTAAGTGTTTCTTATATAATCATCCATATTCAAAGCATTTCTCCTGTTGTCTTAAGGTTCATGTCTTTGGTCATATCATTGTAATAAATAGTTCATATATATATATATATATATATATATATATAAAATCAACCGGCTTTTGTGTAAGTGTTCTTTACGTACGTGTGAGTCCAACAAAACGAGAATTCACGAGCAGCGACTATATGAGACTGGAATTTATTAGTTATTAATTAATCATTGATTATTAATTTAACATACCAGAATCGTAAGATTCTGTCTTTTCCTTCGATTGAAGGTGGTGCCCTAAAACGAGGTAAAATAAGGCTTATTCAGATAGTGAGAACTTTCGGATAAATCCTTATATCTTATCACATCACGCTACGTGTGTCCGCTATAAATATATTTTGTTAGTGCCTTGTGTGCCGGCGATATATAATTTGGCTACAACAGTGTACAAGTTGAAGTATCAGAAAGGTAATGTATTAATTTTTGATCACTTTCAACAATATTAGAAACGCACCACTTCTCAGCCTGTGACGTGTCAAGCATCCAATAGCATCCGTGGCCAATGCCACTGGCCCCCGAGCCATGGACATTGCTAGCAACAACAGCTGCTAAGCTGGCCTACCCAGATGCTGGCAGTGGAGGCTCTGGCCAACTCGTGTGTTTCATTTGCAATATTGTTAAAAGTTACATAAACTGAATCAAATTACCATTTGGATACTTAATTCAGCTTCCAGTCACTTAGCATTGTTGTCTTGTTGAAAGTAAAAGCCATAGCATTAAATAGAAGTCTGAGAGTAAACAGGGGAGGCAGTGTCATCTGCTGGTGGGTTGAGATGTAGGTCAAGCATATTAATTCATCCCCATTCATTGAATAAGGAAAAAGGTGTAGTCATACCCAAAATCCATGAGTTTATTTTCGTAGCAGAAATCTATCGTAAGGACCACAGATGAGTTTTTATAGGATAAATAACTGTTGAAGTGAGAATTTAATTATTTAATAGAATATGATTTTGTAAAATTTGTCAGAAATATTTATCAGAAATATTACTATGTCTACAACAAAATTAACAGAATGCAGCTAACCAGCAGAGGCAGTGTAGGGGGAAACAGGAATGGATATAACTGTTGCTTTTTTTCCTTGCATCAGCCCAATGCTAGAATTCTCTAATGTTTCCATATTTATAGTTTACATCTTGGAAATCCAGAAGTTTGCACGGTTTGAGATATCTGGTGTCCCCGTTGTGGAATGAAAAGAAGTACTTTGGCAAATCTATGAACAATTACGTTGACAGAACCTGTTGCCTAATTGAGTGTGTTGCTAAAAAGCAACTACATTTTACTATTGGGCTTTACTTCTACTTTCAATACCATGACTGCAATGTTTAAATAGTAAAACTCAATGAATCAAAATGTAAGCCTGCAAACAGGGAACTTCATCGTGGCTTATTCAATTACATTTCTGAGTTTATTTTCCCTCTGACACAAGCCTGGGAAAGAAAATAAGAGAAATCAGCCAGTGTAACTCTTAGAATCTGTCCAATAGCTTCCAGTGGCCCCAAAAATGTCAGGTCACAGACCTCCCAGATCTTAATGCACAGTATGGAACAATGCACTGACCTCAATGACTAGATTGTTCAGTGGCTCTCGGCAGGCAACACATAAAAGTTTTTTTTTTTAACGTTTGAAAATGTCTTCAAATGACAGAAAAGAAACTGAACAAACTGGGGACTGCTCCCGAGACAAACAACCACACACACACACTCACTCCTAGGGACAATTTAGAGTTGGCAATTAAGCTAACATGCATGTTATTAGGTGGTGGGAGGATGCACAGAGAGAACTCATGCATACACGAGGAGAACATGCAAACTCCCCACAGAAAGGCCCCAGCCTGGACTGAAACCAGGAACCCTCTTGCTGTTAGGCAATGGTGTTAACTGCTAAACAAGTTAATGAACATAAAGAATGGCATTATACACCCCATCGTATACATACAAGATGTTGAAACAACAGAGTGTGCTCAGTAAGAGGCTCCTTCAGCAAAACTGCTACACAGAACAATACAAGAGTGCATTGTTGCCAACAGCAATCAACATGCATAATGAGACCTTATAAAGATTTTTGAAAAAGTAAAATGAAAAAATAAATAAATAGATTACTGCAACAATATAATTTCCCTTTGGAATAAACAGAGTATTTTTTCCATTCATTTTATTTAATTTCATTTAGCATTTATTAATAATTCTGAAGTCCTTGGTGGCTGAACCAACCAATATACATGTTGGTTCTTCAAGTCCTGCCATTTTAGCAGTTTTCTAAGAGTACTTCAATAATAGTTTATAGAACAGCATTTATTTCTCTTTTTTTTAATCTCCCAGGGAGGTGGGAGACTTCTGCTGGAAACCAAAATCAATAAGATGTGCTGGGAAGGCTGAACAAAAAAAAGGAGACGAAAGGAAGGAGAAGAGACAGTGATGATAAAGAGGAAGAGACAGGAACAGGAAGGAGAAGGAAAAATAAAAAAAGACGGCTATTCAAGTCATGAAGAAGTGCGCACACACTCAGACACACACTATCTGAATACTCCTGCATGAAGCTCCTTGTTCTCCCAAGAGTTAGAGAGACAGAGGGTGTGTGTGTGTGTGTTGGCCCAAATCCCAGGTACAGTGGGAGGGTTTTGTGCATTGCTCTTCCTCACAATGTCAAAATGCCATCCCTATCTTTGTTTGGAAGCATGATCTGCATGTGTGTGTATGAGCTCCTGGCTAAGATTTATCGGTTTAGAGGCAACATCTCTGTGGGTTGCTGTGTGAGGTCTGAACTTGCATGTGTGCATTTACACAATGTAATTATCACAAATATTAAAGGCTAATACTAAATTCATTTCAATAAGACAAATAAATCAGCATGTGACTTATAAAAACAAATTATGTTTTTGAGATATTCATAACATTGTTTATGAAAAAATTTAAATATCAAGATTCATTAGATCATATTACAGTTATTGGTAATTAAAATGTTCTATAATAACAACTAAAGTCAGCAGAATAAGTTAAGGTCAAAGCATGACATCATTAACAATTACAAGCAAAGGGTTTCATTGTTGCATTCATTATTGTTGCTTGATGGCAGCAGGGTGAACAGGATGTGGCTGAGGTGTTCTTTCAGGATCATCCCAGCTGCACATCTAACATAGTCCTAAGGGTTGGGGTGCTGTGGCATATTTGTTCATGCTCCCACAATTTGACTATTATTAGAGGTGTTCGTCCTACCTAAATTGTGTCTCATGTACATGTTTTAGTCATGTTCATGTATAGGACCAATAATGACTTTCAGAATATGCAACCTGTAGTGAGAAACTGCATGTACAGTGTTAAAATGCTGCCATGAAGGTGAAGGCACATTGTAAAAACAATTCATTTAAGCCCTAACCATGACTATTTTATAACCAAACCAAGTTGTTATAGTGTTTAAAACCAACCGGAAAGTAACAGAAATGTTTCTATAAAGTTGAGCCTGACAGTAACTCGGAGGTGAAAAAAAGAACTGTTGCTATAGGTTAGTCTTGATCTCGTGTCACACAAAGGTGTATGGTTCAAACTGTACAATCCCACCAACTCCCATCTCCTTACGATTACATCATAGATTCTTAGGCTTCCATTGTGGAAATGCTCATATGAATTCTAGTTCCCTCCTGTCACTTGTTGGGAGCATTCTTTACAGGACCACATTATGCATAATGTTGAATTATTTGTATATATGGTTATTTGTACACACACAGAAAACTTTCATATCATCCAGGTCCAAAAGCTAGCTGGGATAAAAGATGGGTTTTAAGAGAGGATTAAAAAATGTCTAGAGTTTCTGATGACCGGATATGCAGCTGTAAACTATTCCACAGCTTAGGGGCAACCACTGCAAAAAGCTTGATCGCCTTTAGTTTTTAGCCTACATTTAGGCACATCCAGGTATAGTTTGTTGGCAGACCTCAGAACTCTGATTGGTCTGTGAACATGTATGAGTTCAGCTAAATACTCAGGGGCCAAACTGTTCAGAATTTTAAAAATAAACATCAGGATCTTAAAATCAATTCTGAACTGCACAGCAAGCCAGTGCAGAGAGGCCAGAACTGGGGTTATATGTTCAACTTTCTTTGTACCTATCAAAAGACAAGCAGCAGCATTTTGTACAAGCTATAGGTGTTTCAGAGAGTGCTGGTCTAAACCTACGTACAACAAGTTGCAATATTCCAGTCTTGAAAAAATAAAGGCATGAATCACCTTTTCCAGGTCATGAGAAGAGGGGTATGGTTTTACCCTGGCCAGAAGTCGTAGCTGGAAAAAGGCACTTTTGACTACAGAGCCAATTTGCCTGTCAGATTTAAACTCATTGTCAAGAGTGACACCAAGGCTCTTCTTCGTGAGTAGATTTTGAACCCAGGGAGGGGGGCAGAGCATCAACATAATCAATGTAAAGTCCACGACGCCCAGACACTGTCATTCCTGTCTTACTGTCATTTAGACTTAGGAAGCTGAGGCTCACCCAATTCTTGATGTCAGTTATACAGGCAAGTAGAGTTTGTAGAGAGTTTTTACAATTCATTTGTAAGGGGAGAAAAATCTGAACATCATCAGCGTAACAATGAAAAGACACATTATGTTTGTGGAGAATGGATCCAAGGGACAACATGTACAGTGTGAATAATAAAAGGCCTAAAATAGATCCTTGAGGCGCCTCAAAAGTTAGAGGGGTGACAAGAGAAGAAAATTCTCCCAAATGAACATAGAATCTCCTGTCAGTCAAGTAAGACTGAAGCAGCATGAGGGCAGCATGCTTGATACCAATGTACTGTTCCAAGCGTAACAGCAGGGTGCTCTGATCTAGCGTGTCAAACACAGCTGTTAAATCTAATGTTACCATGATGGCAGCACACCCAGAATCGACATTTAAAATAATATAATTAAAGACTCTTAAAAGGGCAGATTCTGTACTATGTCAAGGTCTAAAACCAGATTGGAATTTTTCAAGAATGTCCTTTTTCTCCAGAAATGATAACAACTGGGTGGCCATTGTTTCTCTAACACCTGTGACAGAAAGGGAAGTTTAGAGATAGGCCGAAAGTTAGCAAGGATAGATGATTAGTGGCTGCACTATGGCATGGTTAAAAGGAGCTGGAAAACAGGCTGAGCTAAAACAAGCATGAAACAATAATCGAATGAGTCCACTAAATTAAAAACCTTTTTTAAAAGACACGGGGGAATGCTGTCTGAAGAGGAAATTGTGGGGCGTAGTTTCTGCCCTACATCCAACAGCTGAGACAGCAAAACTTTGGTCTAAACTGGTCAAAGACAGCAGTGCACATCAGGGGGCCAGAGGGGTCAGAAGCAACAAGAGGCGGTGCTGACCGCAGAGCAGAGATTTTGTTGACAAAGAAGTTCAGAAAATTGTTACAAAGAGCAAGTGATGTTACAATGATGCATGGATTCAAAAGAGAGTCCAGAACATTAAACAAAACCTTTGGCCTGTTGATGTTCTTTGAGATCAGGTTTGAGAGGCAGTCAGCTTTGGCAGCTTTTACAACATTCTGATACGTCACGCATTATTCCAAAATATACGTGTAGCTTGTCCTTCTTCTACCTCCTTTCAGCACACCTACAGGAGTGCCTGAGAGCTCGGATAGAGTCATTTATACACGGTTCAGAAGGGGCCTTGGAGGATTTGTTCCTAATAGGAGCGATAGAGTCCAGGATGCTAATACATTTTGAATCAAAGAGAACTTTGATTAAAAGTGTTTGATTCACAACTGTTGTACTAAGTTGTACACTCACAAGTACAACTTAGTGAGCGATTAAAAAATAAGTGCAAGAATTTAAGAAAGAAATGGGGTGGCTATATCTGTAAACAAGGGTCTGAACCCATTGGTTTGGTTTCTACGAGTTGAATCTCCATATATGGAACACAAAAAGTCATGACCTCATACCTACAGTTCTCAAGACGGAAAATGTAAGTGCTTCCATGAAGAAGTAGTAGGATGGTGAGTTAACTAGTTTTCAGGATTTACTTTAGAAGTTTTCATTAACGTATTTATGGATGACAGTGAGATCACAAACAAAGCACTGAAAGTGAACAGTGAGGGATAGTGACTTTGTCTGCCTTTGTCCCTGTTTGGTAACATGCAGGCTGAAAATTAACCCAAACCAGTTCCCTTTACAATATCTCTTGGATAGTGCCGCTCACTGTACAACAGCAGTTGGCAGAGGAAGTGATAAAAATATATTTCCTGCTGAACCAAGATGGCTCACTTGATGAGCCTACTGATGTGGCAACTATCCACAGCAGTTGAATGGATTAGCACAACCAGCTGCCATCTGTTAGGACTACCATATGCCTTGGACCTGAGGTAGCTCTAGAATCTTAATGAAAGCTTTGACATGTTGCAACACTGCCAGGGGTTGTATACTGGATATCAGATACAAAAAAATTACTTCTTTATGTAGTTACAGGCAAGTGTTTCTAAAGATGCACTCACACCATGAAAATGTTCTTTTGGAAGGCTGTGTCTGTCTGCAAGCTCAGGTTTTGTCTAGCATTTATGCCTATCTTAAGGCTGAGAATTCTAATGATAAAAAAATGGCATTGTGGACTTTTATTTACGTTGTTGTGCATCTTCTTTTAATGTTTAGTGTTACCGTGCGTGGAGCGCTTAAGCTATATGCAGAGTTCGGTTCAGTCTATTGCTGTTCCAGCATTCATTTTCACAAACTGTTTTTTTTTGTTTTAAAATTGGGTGAAATTTTGGTACACGAAGGCCACTTTCTAGACATTTTGTAAGGGGCTAAAAATACAATATTTACCAGACCCAATATAGCTGCTAATATTGAACATCACAGTCAGAAATGTGAAATATCACCTCTGCGACAAGCTGAAAATAAAAATCTATAGTGAAATAACACTGCCGTATCGAGGTAATCATTCATCCTCCGACACATATGTTGCAATCCTCAATTAAGATTTATTTATTAGGAATTATGGACTGTTTGGAATTCACATATGAGACTGTGATTGGTGATTGGTCATGGTGATAACTGGCTATTTAAAATGATCAAAGCAGACATCGAGGAAGAAACCAAAAAAGTTGGTTTTAACAGAGAGATATTGAATACTAAAGGCCTGTAGAGAGCACCTGTTGTGCGAGTTTATGTTTGTTTTGGCCTTTTCGTACAACTGTGCATACATTCACTGTTCTCGTCTTTGTCATGCAATCTCAATAAGTATGTCTTTATTTGTTATTACGGAGCTTCCACAATAAAGAAAATAGCCCATCTGGGTTGGCCCATGTAGGTCTACTTGATCTTTCGGTCCCCAGATAAGATAAGACAAAAAGATCTTCAGTTCTCTTTAGGCTGAAACAACTCATACTACAGGCGCTTTCAAATTCATTATATTTTCAGCAAGCCGTTTTCTATTCATATCCAGGCCATTAATTCACCTCATTGTAGTCTTCTTTCACCTCATGACATCGACAGCTGTAATCTATCAGTTATTTGAATTTTCCATTTATGTGTATATGTTTCCAGCTTTACTTAGAGTTGACTAACAGTTAATGGACTTTTAATGATGTCATCTGCTCACATCCCAGTCTTCTGCTGTATTCATGTCTGACTCACACATTGTTCAAAAAGCTTAAAAGCAAATAGATTTGATATATGCGCAGCATTCATTTCCAATGATTGGCTGTTCTTCTTCATAAGGGTTATTTATATAATTACATTTGTGGGCTTTATTTTTATGATGATGATGATGATGACATAAAAGGGATTGAAGAGTAAATCAAATCATTTGTCATAATTTTGAGTGTCAGTTGTTATCGACTACCACATAATTACAAGGGCATCTGCAGGGCATCTGCAGTCATCAAGACTCCTACTTAAGGAGCAGCAGGAGCTCCAGTCTTTGCCAGATCGTTTTACCATGACCGTGGTAATCAGGCAGTCCTATTCTTGTCAGAGTTATTCTAAAGTCCAGTGTGTATTTACCCTCCTTCCTTCGTTTCAGCCACGTTCCCTACAAGAAACCGTTCGGACTCTCTGGTTTCCATTCCTGGCCGAGCTACATCAATTCTGTGTTCGGATCAACCATTGAGCCCACATCCACCACCACTGAAGGTCCGCCGTCCTCCACCTGCCTGCTCACCCTCCGTCTACTCTGGAGCACATCTTTCAGCCAGTCATACACTGCCCCACCTTCCAGTCAACATTCCACCTGCAAACAGCAGGACCGTCTCCATACCTTTTGTGGAACATTTCCCTGTTTGGATTTCCCACGCTAACTGTCATCTCCTCATCCAGTTTACGCCTGCCTCGGATATTTCAGTGTTGTCCGATTATTCACCATTCTTCTGGTCCAAGAGTCAACTTATTCCAGTCACTCCAACTATCTGTTGTTTAAGAAATAAACTTGGTTTCTTTCCTAAAAGTGAATTTCGCATTTGAGTCCATTCCCTGTTTTTGCAGAGCCCCATGACACAGGGATTCTATCACAGATCTTCCAAGACCATGGTGCAACACAGCACAGCTCCACACAAATCCTCTTATGAAATATGCATTTTTCATTAAGTGGTCACTCTGTCATGTGTGTGGCCTGACATTTTTTTCTTCAGCATTAATTGATTTAGGTTTCATTCAACATAATCTACATCTTAATACCATTCATTAGCATTGCTGAAGCTCTTATGTCATATCATAACCATCATTGGAATTTTTAGGATGAGCATATTTGTCATGTTAAACACTAACATTTGACTCTGGTCTGGGTCAGGTTTAGCGAGAGTCAAAAATCTTGTATTGAAGCTCAATTTTCAACACCGAATAAGTCCCTCCAAGTCAAGTGAACCAAGGTGAGGGAAAAGATGTAGTTCTGTGAAACATGCATACCATACCGCCGGCTTCAATGGTATGACAGGTGCAAGACTTCAATGGTGCAGCTCATTCACTATGTCACTATCTCTTGTTGTTTAACGGTTGTTCCTAGTATTTTAAAATGTCCCAGCCCTTTTCCAGTTAGTTCTCGATCAAAATATTCATTATCCGTCTTCTGTCCTGATTATGCCTGGCTGTTATGTTGTTTTGAGATCTGAGCCTTAGGTTGGGGCTGAACAGGCTGCAGAAGTTTTCCTGGGCAGAGTCTGGCGGCTCCTGCATGCACACCTGTGCCTCATTCTACCAGATTTCTACCAACCAGGCCAGAAATCTGGGTGTAGTGATGGACTCAGACCTAAATTTGGACAAACACGTTAAGGCAATAACAAAGTCAGCCTACTATCACCTTAAGAATATATCAAGGCTAAAAGATCTGATGTCTCAGCAGGACCTGGAAAAACTAGTCCATGCATTCATCTTTATTATTGTAACAGCGTCTTTACAGGTCTGCCTAAAAAGTCAGTTAGACAACTGCAGCTCATCCAGAACTCAGCTGCTCGAGTCCTCACTAAGACCAAAAAAGTGGAGCACATCAGTCCAGCTCTGAAGTCTTTACACTGGCTGCCTGTCCATCAGAGGATAGACTTTAAAGTTCTGATGCTGGTCTATAAAGCTCTGAATGGTCAAGGACCAAAATACATCCGTGACCTCCTGACCCACTATGTACCTTCCAGACCCCTCAGGTCATCTGGATCCGTTTTTTTATCAGTTCCCAGAGTCAGAACCAGACATGGAGAAGCTGCATTCAGCTTCTATGCTCCACATGTCTGGAACAAACTCCCAGAAAGCCTCAGATCAGCTGAAACACTCAATGTATTTAAGTCCAGGTTGAAGACACATCTATTTTCAGCTGCATTTGAATTTTTTATTTTTTCCCTTGTCCTGTTCAGCATTATGGCAGCAGAATTGTAGTCTGAATACCTTTGATGCCAAACAGATTTGCTTTGCCAAGGGGAGTTTTATAAATGTAAAGCTCCCCTTGATGCCCATTTATTTATTTCTGTTGACAATATATGACATGTAATAGAACTGAACCGGAGCGGGGGACAAGGAAAGAAGAAGAGGAAAGAAGAGGAAACAGAACAAAAATAGAAACAAAAACCAGACAACCAGCTGCTACACCTGTAAAAAACAAAACAGACAACAATCCATGGCCTCTGAGGGGAATCCAGCCTTAGCGCCTCCAGGAGCACCTGAAAGCAGACAAACAGAGAAAAAACAAACACACAACCAAACAAAAACAAGCACAAGAAGCGGCAATCGCATACAACACAGGTGTGGATATAGATGACCTGAGACGACATGATAATACATGTACTGCTTAGCGAGCATGCTACTGGGCTAATAAATGTGTGTGTGTGTGTGTGTGAGAACATGCAACACCCATGGCACAGGACCAACATGATAACCGTGCTTAGTTATGAGTGTATAAGCGTACAGGACCACAATCCACAGCTCCCCCAAGCAATCAGAAGCAGGCAGAGAGGACCACAAGACCCAGGCCACCAGCAGCCCCCACAGAGCACAGAACCCAGGAAGCCCACCGCAGAGGCAACCACGCATCCACCCAGAAGACTGCAGAGGAAGCCCCCGGACAGAGCCCCCATAAGCATAGGGCAGAGGCCCTCCGAGAGCCAGGGGCAACAGTCCACCGACCCCGCCAGGCCCCAGCCACCCAGACACGGGCCGTGCACTGGACCCGGGGCCCAGGAGCCCGAGCGCCCCCAAACCCCCCGGCAGAGGCCCCACCCAATACCCAGGAGGGCCAAGCGCCCCAGACAGCCACACAGTGGGTCAGTGCCTGCCCCAGCGCCCCTGGCCAAGTGCCCTGGGAGTCAAGACGTGCCCACAGGTGGGTGAAGTCGCGAGCAGCGGGGAGAGGCAACGCCGCCCCCCCATCGGGAGAAGCACAGGCAGTCCAGGCGACAGCAAGTCCCAGATCCAGGCCCAATCATTAACACACACACTTTCACGTCCCATACATCCACACATCCACACGTCCTCCTTCCCTCGTCTCCGCTGGGGTGTAGTGCAGCGGGCACACCAGGGGGCCAGCAGGGGTACAGGAGCTTCCGGGAGCTACTGTACCCCCAGAAGGTACCCATCCCGCCCAGAGCGGCACGGCCACCCGGCATAGAGCCAGCAGCCACCACCCCAAGGCCCCTAAAGGACCCCGCCCCACACCGCAAGACAGCCCCACCCGCAAGCCCCCAAAACTGCCCTCTAAGCCCGACGCACAGTCCCCCCCAGCAATGACCAACCCGGTCCCCACGACCCGAGAGACCACCAGACGCCCGAAGCCACACAGCCCCCCCCCCCCAGCACACACCCAACCGCCCAGAGCGACGGGACAGCAACCCACCACCACCACTATGTGATAAAGCTAATCAGAGGGGACCAGAGAGAATTAAATTCAGCCAATTGATGTTTTGAGGAGGCAGACATTGTTTCCATGCTAATATAGTCTAAAAGAACATTTCTAAACTGGTTAATACACAGATTGTTCTTCGCTTTCCAGTTCATGAGAATAGTTTTCTTTGCGATACATAACACTGTGAGAACCATGTGTGCTGAGTTAATTTCCATGTTGATGTTGTCTAAGTCTCCCAGTATGCACAGTGTGGGGCATGCAGGGATGCTACACTTTAGCCATGTTGATAGGTCCGCACAGACTTCAAGCCAGAACTTCTGGACAGGCGCACAGAACCACAAAGCGTGTGCATAATCATCAGGTGTGTTATCTGTGCAATGTGAGCAGATGTTTGAGTGTGTTAGACCCATCCTGAACATCCTTTGTCCTGTATAGTGTGTTCTATGAAGGATTTTGTATTGTATGAGCTGTAAATTAGAATTCTGAGTCATTCTGAAGGTGTTCAAACATATTTGTGGCCAGAAGCTATGACTAGAACTGATGGATAAATCTGCCTCCCATTTTTGAGGATGGAAGAGACATTGTGTCATCTATTTTAGACAATAATTTATATATTTTTGATAGTAGTTTTGGGGTGCAGATGCTTAGAAATTCTGCTACCCTAATCGGGAGTTGTAAGTCTGGTTGGTGGAGGATATATTTCTTTGTTATTATAGACTTAAGTTGTTGATATTCTAGGAATTTATTGCTGCCTATCTTGTGTTGTGATATGAGCTCATCAAATGAAATAAAATTTCCATTTTGGATTATATGTTCCAGATGTTTGATTCCTTTGATCTTCCACAGAGTAAAGTTTAGCATTTTTTTGTTTTGCAGTATGTCAGGATTGTTCCAGATGGGTGTAAGCTTACATGGGACAATTGAAGACTTTGTTATTTTAAGAAATTCCCACCAGGCTGTCAGAGAGGTGCTGATGTTAATGCTTTTGAAACATTTTTTACGTTTTGACTAATAAATGGCAGGTCAGAGATTTCCAGATTATCACACAATGCTTGTTCTATATTTATCCATGGTTCATCTATTGGGCTAGGTTTAAACCATTTTGATATATACTGTAACCTATTGGCTAAGGAATAGTGCTGAAAATAAGGTAAATCTAATCCACCACAGTCCTTGGTCTTCTGTAGGGTTTTTAAACTAATATGTGGTGGTTTGTTTTTCCACAGAAATTTGGAGATGCATGAATCTAGTGACTTAAACCAAGTAGCAGATGGTTTTATGGGGATCATTGAGAACAAATAATTAACTTTTGGTAGTATCATCATTTTAATGGTTGTAACTCTCCCCATAAGTGATATAGGTAAGGACTTCCAACGAGAGAGATCGTCCCCTACGGTCTTTAATAATTACACATAATTTAGCTTTGTTAGCTCTGAGAGCCTAGAGGAAATGTTTATGCCTAAATATCTAATATTTCCTGACTGTAAAGTGATCGCAGGTATATTCTGGACTCTGCAGTTAATGGGCAGAACTGTGGTCTTAGACCAATTGATAGAGTAGTCAGAAAGTGCTGAGAATTTATTTATGAGTGTGATCGTGTGAGTGAGAGACGTCTGTGAGTTCTGAAGGAAAAGTAAAACATCATCAGCATAAAGACTTATTTTATGCTCAATATTTTGGGGTTGGATGCCTTTAATATTTCTATCTTGTCTGATAGCAGCTGCTAAAGGTTCGATGAAAATAGCAAAAAGTGAGGGAGAAAGTGGGCAACCCTGTCTTGTACCTCTCTGCAGACTGAAGTTTGGAGAGGTTTGATCATTTGTCCTAACACACACATTTGGGGAGCTATATAATATCCTTATCCAGTTGATGAAGTGTGACCCAAACCCAAATTTGTTTAATGCTGCGAATAAATATTTCCAGTTCACTCGATCAAATGCTTTTTCTGCATCTAGAGAGACTATTGTGGTTTCCAGGTTGTTGATATTAGAATAGTCTATGAGATTAATTAGCCTGCGAGTGTTAGTGGATGAGTGTCTACCCTTTGTAAAACCTGTCTGGTCAGGATGTATTATAAGTGGAGTTATTTTTTCCATTCTTTTGGCAAGGGCTTTACAAATTATTTTCAGGTCTGCATTTATTAGAGATATTGGGCGGTAGCTGGATGGAAGTATGGGGTCTTTTCCTGGTTTCTGTAGCAAGATAATGTTAGCAGAGTTCATGTGTGGGGATAATCTGCCGTTCTGCTTAACTTGTAATAGCATTTTGTGAAATGCAGGTGCCAAAACAGTCCAAAATTCTTTGTAGAACTCTGCTGGAAAACCATCTGGTCCCGGGGCTTTGTTACTAGGCATATGTTGAAGGGCTTCATGGAGTTCTCCTATTAAAAGAGGTGAAGCCATTGCCTGTTCGGTTTGTAATTTTGGAAGGTTGATATTACTAAGAAACCGATCTATGTTACTGTCTGATGGATCATTTTGTGATGAATATAAGGTTTTATAGAAGTCCCTAAAAGCATTGTTGATTACATCGGGGTCATGGGTGATATTTCCTTTTGAGTCTTTAACAGAAGTGATTTTTGTTTTCTCTTTGTTTCTCTTTAGTTGGTTAGCTAGGAACCTTCCAGATTTATTGCCGTGCTCAAAGTTCTCCAAGCGAAGTCTTTGTATCAGAAACTATATATATTCTATACTGCTATAGAGTCCACATCGCCCTCGACCTTGTGAAACAAGTTACCAATTTTGACTCGGGTATTCAAGTAAATGATCTTAAATCTTAAAGGCAACAAATTCTAATCTTCTTCTCATCTACAGTTCTAATGTATCTATTATTTGTAAGCTTTCTTTCATTCCTTTGTCAATGGAATATTAGTCTATCACAGATCGCCAATCATCTCCAACCCTTAACTTTCCTCTCATAATGTATTTCCAACATCCTTTTTCATTAAGCTAGCACATAAGTGCTTGCTTATATGATGTAGTTCTAGAACGTTCAAATCTTGATAAGTACTTTTTCTTTCAAGGGTTCTTTCGTCCCCCTTTTAATGTCAAGATTTAACAGCATTCCATTAGAGTCAACTTAACCTTTGTTTGATAAGTTTTGGGGCTCAGTAGCAAGACGCCGTATATATCAGATGTTGGTTTTGACCCTTTTTGCAGGTTCTTACTTCTCTCTTTAGTTACTCACAGTAACACAGTTACTCCTCCTTCTTATAACTCATTCTTTTTCTTTAGGTTTCGGTAGCCTCCTTCCCTCTTGCTTTGCCTTTGACAACCTCAGCCCTACTGCAGGATCACTGTCCTCTATTCTGGCCTTTGACAGTCTTGAACCTTATCACAGGCTTATAGCCTTCACCTCTGGCCTTCCACAGGCTAATCTCACTTCTTCTGGCTGTCAACCGACCTAAGCCTGATGACAGGCTCATTGTCTTTACTCCAGGCCTTCCACACACTCTTCTTTCTGGTCTTCTATGGCCCAAGCCTTTCTGTAGGCTCCCTTCCTCTGCTCTGGTCTTGAAGACTTAACACAGACTTTAATTTCTTTCTGCTTCAACTGCACTCTGTCTCCTTGTCATACTTCATTCATACTAAGGATTAAACTCTCACATTGGACTGGACATTTCCTTTCCCATGTTTGAGTCTCCCTGTTCTGTCTCCTTCCTTTGTTCATGTGGAAGATTTTGCATGATTAATCCAACACTAATATAAGAAGCTCCAAAAAAATACAGGTGGATGCCTTAACAATCATATGGATTATCGACTACCTCACAATGTGACTACCGTTTGTGTCTGAGAAGGTTGTCAGTAGCACAGGATCAGTGTCAGTGATGGAAAAGGCTGTGTACAGAGAACTGGTCGACCCCTTTGTGGCATTTCAGTCACAGTCATCTCACCTTTCATATAAACAAGACAAAGGAGATGGACAATAGGAGTAACACAATCAGCCAAACACTGTTTGAACATGAACTTATTTTGTTGTATGTGAACTGACCTTTTTATTAGCGTTAACTTGCACAATCATCATTAATTATGTACGTTTCAGTCTTCTGAAAGGTGCCAGTGCTTCTCAAGCTCTACTTTGCGTAGAGTACTGCGTGCTGCCACATTTACTTTGTAGCAATGCCCCCAATATGAAATAAAAGAAACGTAGTTTGTTTGTGAAATTTGTGAGACGTATTTTACAAATCCCATCACAGGAGTAAATATGTGAGAAAACAAAAGACATAGCAGTGAAACAGTGTTAGAATCAATAATGTATGACGTGATGGTTAGCATCACCGGCAGGTTTTAGCACTTAAGTGCATGGGTATAAACATTTGGAAACATTTGCTGCCATAAAGCCTGTAATGTTTAGGAGTGTGAAGAGTATACAGGTAGATTTGTATATTTAATTCATGTTCACTTAACGCAATTCCCAATTTGTCTTGACACTTTATTAATGGACAGAAAGTTTCCTTTCAGCTTCCTCTACATAACTTCATATTTTACTATACACCTCCTATCCTACAGTTGTGGACCTAAGGGAAAATGGGAAAATAAATGGGGCCACAACTAGAGACAAAATCAAAAGACGGCAAGACATCTGGTAAATTATACAACAGACAAAAACAGGTGGCTCTCTCATCTTCCCACATCATCCATACTTTTATGTGGTGAAATATTTATTGAGCTGCCACAAAACGAGGTCCTCATAATTTGGTTTCCGTGCACGGTGGCACTCAGACTCATTACAAGTAAATATTACACGCCATATGCTTTCATTTTTACTGACTGATGTCCTACAAACTAATGTGCTATTACGAAGAGAGGGCATGAGATGAGAGGGAAGGGTTTGGTTTACCAAGGCATACAGGAGAAAGTGTCAACAGGAATGAGAGAGAGACAGAAAAAAAAATGACAGTAGTGTTTCATATGTCGCCTTGTCAGGTTGCAGACCTTGTTTGTAAATAGAGTTCCAACCAATATAATTCTCGACTATTCTAGTATATCTAGTTGACCATTCATTCTAACCGGGGAAGCAGTAGTCGTAAAAATTCCAATGAGTCCCTCACCTGTTCTGGAACCCCTTGACTGTTTAATGGGATCTTTGTTATATTAGTAAGGCAAGACAAGGCAAGTTTATTTGTATAGCACAATTCAACAACAAGGTGATTCAAAGTGCTTCACAGAGACATTAAAACAGAAGAAATAAAAAGCATGATTTAAAATTTAAACAAAAGAAGTAAATAAGAACAATAGATAAAATCAGAAAAAAATTATATATATGAAAGATAAAATCAATAGATGAAACATGATTCCGTTTTGAAACTCAAGCTTATTCAAATGCAGCTGAAAATAGATGCGTCGTCAACCTGGACTTAAATACACTGAGTGTTTCAGCTGATCTGAGGCTTTCTGGGAGTTTGTTCCAGACATGTGGAGCATAGAAGCTGAATGCAGCTTCTCCATGTCTGGTTTTGACTCTGGGAACTGATAAAAAAACGGATCCAGATGACCTGAGGGGTCTAGAAGGTTCATAGTGGGTCAGGAGGTCACTGATGTATTTTGGTCCTTGACCATTCAGAGCTTTATAGACCAGCATCAGAACTTTAAAGTCTATCCTCTGATGCACAGGCAGCCAGTGTAAATACTTCAGAGCTGGACTGATGTGCTCCACTTTTTTGGTCTTAGTGAGGACTCGAGCAGCTGAGTTCTGGATGAGCTGCAGTTGTCTAACTGACTTTTTAGGCAGACCTGTAAAGACGCTGTTACAATAATCAAGCCTACTAAAGATGAATGCATGGACTAGTTTTTCCAGGTCCTGCTGAGACATCAGATCTTTTAGCCTTGATATATTCTTAAGGTGATTGTAGGCTGACTTTGTTATTGCCTTAATTTGTTTGTCCAAATTTAGGTCTGAGTCCATCACTACACCCAGATATCTGGCCTGGTTGGTAGTTTTTAGATTTATAGATTGAAGCTCTGTGGTGACTTTCAATCGTTTATCTTTGGCTCCAAAGACAATTACCTCAGTTTGGTTTTTGTTTAGCTGAAGGAAGTTGTGGCACATCCAGTCATTAATCTCCTCAATGCATTTTCCAAGGGCCTGTACAGGCCCTCTGTCTCCTGGTGACATTGTTATATACATCTGTGTGTCATTTGCATAGCTATGGTAGTTTATTTGGTTGTTTTTTATGATATGTGCCAGTGGGAGCATGTAGATGTTAAACAGAAGAGGTCCCAGGATGGAATCTTGGGGAACTCCACATGTGATTCTTGTCTGCTCAGATGTAAAGTTCCCTATTGACACAAAGTACTTCCTGTTCTCTAAGTATGTTTTAAACCAGTTTAGTACAGTTCCGGAAAGACCAGCCCAGTTCTCCAGTCGTTTGAGTAATATATTGTGGTCAACTGTATCAAAGGCAGCACTGAGATCCAGACTGACATTTTTCCACTGTCTGTATTCAGACATATGTCATTAAACACTTTGGTCAGAGCAGTCTGTGCTGTGCTGTGGTGCTGTCTAAAGCCTGACTGGAAGGTATCATAGCAGTTATTTTGTGTTAAAAAGTAATTAAGCTGTTGAAAAACCGCTTTTCAATGATCTTACTTAAAAATGGGAGATTTGAGATGGGCCTGTAGTTGTTCATTTGCGTCTTGTGAAGATTGTCCTTTTTCAGCAGAGGTTTAATTGCAGCTGTTTTTAGTGCCTCTGGAAACACACCTGACGTTAAGGACAAGTTCACAATCAGTAACAGGTCTGACTCCAAAGTCTTTGAGACCCCTTTGAAAAAATCTGTTGGTAGGATGTCTAAACAGCAAGAGGAGGACTTCAGGTGACGTAAGATGTCCTCCAGGTCTTTACTGTTAATGGGTTGAAATAGTGTCACGGTGTTTAAACCGGTTTTCGGTGGACACAGTACATATGCTGAACCTGCTGCTGATGTACCAACTGCTTGTCTAATTTTTTGGACTTTGTCTATGAAGAATTTGGCAAAGTCATTGCAGGCCATGGTGGAATGGAGTTCATTTGCCACTGACACAGGAGGGTTTGTTAGCCTGTCAACTGTAGCAAATAAGGCCCGAGCATTATGACTGTTTTTGGTGATGATGTCAGAGAAGTAGGATTTCCTTGCATTCCTCAGTTGTAAATTATAAGAGTGAAGTTTCTCTTTATAGATGTCATAATGAACCTGGAGATTTGTTTTTCTCCATCTGCGCTCAGCTTTCCGACACTCTCTTTTCCCATTTTTCACCAGTGTGGAATTTCGCCATGGAGACTTCTTCCTTCCAGAGATAACCTTCACCTTAATGGGAGCAATAGTATCCATAACATTTAACATTTTAGTATTAAAGCTACTGACGAGCTCACTGACTGAACCCCCGGACAGGGCAGGTGTTAAAGAGAAGACCTGGTTAAAGATCTTACTACTGTTTTCAGTTATACACCGTTTTGAGATCACTGCTGTTGAGACATTTGTGTGCACTGAAATCGTACTCTCAAAGAAAACACAGGAATGGTCAGACAGGCCCACATCAGACACAGTAATCTTTGAAATGCTTAGACCCTTAGAGATCACTAAGTCTAGAGTGTGCCCCCTATTGTGCGTGGGCTCTGTTATATGCTGAGTCAGCCCAAAGTTGTCCAGAGTGTTACTCAGGTCTTTAGTCCCTCTGTCCTGAGGGTTGTCCATATGGATGTTAAAATCACCAACAATAATTATACAGTCAAAATCAACACAGATCATAGACAGCAGTTCACAGAGGTCTTCAGAAAAATCTTCACAGTATTTAGGGGGCCTGTAAACATTCAGAAACAGGACTCTGGGTGAGGCCTTCAGCTGTGTAGCCATATATTCAAAGGACTGAAAACTTCCAGGAAATAACTGCTTACATTGAAATGATTCATTGAATAAGACTGCGACCCCTCCTCCTCTCCTGCTCACTCTGGCCTCGCTGATAAAACTGTAACCAGGAGGGGTACATACTTAGTTTTCTGTGACTATAGATCCTGTGTACAGCTAACATTTACAGCACCTTTAAGACACTCATTGCATAATAATGCTTGGTCAAAAGCCCTTTTCGACAGTTTCAGTGCATCGGGAACCTTTTACTGGCACTTCACGAAGCACAGGAAACTGCTTACTAACAAGGAACGTGGAATGAAATAAAGACGTTGGAGAGATAGACATCAGACTCATGTTCGAGTCTTAATTTTGACTTTCACCGTTCTACTACTGTACTGCTCTGTTACTCATTGAAAATACTCAATAAAGGTTAAGAAACATGGTCAAATGTTAAATATACAATAAAATGCGCTTTATAGTTGAATGTTCTGTCATGGTGATGCATCCAGCAGCTTTTACATTACAAGCTTGAGGAACCCTCTGCATTGAAATTGATGTTGTGATCTGGAGTTTTGGGTTTTTGTTTTTCTTGTCTTTGTGGTTTCTAGTGTTTTTCATTGTTTAAAAATGTATTCTCTTGGTCCTTTGTTTTTGTTTTCTTACACGTTCAGTCCTGTGTTTTGATCCTAGTCATTATTCTCAGTTTCCTCTGATCCATCCTGTCTGCTTCCCAGTCAATTAATCTCAGCTGCACTCACTTCATCATTAGTTCCCCTCAGTATATATTCCTCTTGGATTCATTCAGTCTTGGCCAGGGCCTTGTCGTACCCCAGTCATTTGTATTCTTGTTCCTGGTCCTTTATGGTAATCCTGTTCTTTCTCAAGAGTTATTTATCACAGATGGTTTTTGGTATCCCGGCTTGTTTGTGCCTTTTGTTAATTTTTGTAATAAATTCAGTTTAGTTTTACTTCAACTGTCTCAAGCCTGCTTTTTTGAGTGTATTAATCCTCCACCACCCGTGACGGATGACACAGTGGGCTTCTGATCAAGTATCAGTGTGTGACTAATTGGAAGTGAGAATGGGTTGGACTTTTGATTTGAGACATAACACAAAACGCATGGTAGATGAGCAAAAATAGTGTTAAACAATTTAACTTTCAGCAGCCTCTTACCATGTCACTGTTCTGAACAGTGAATGTTGTATCTAAAATAATGAGTTCAGTCTGTTGTTGGTTCACGAACAGGCCAGGCTAATAGGGGGACAATAAAGGCCTGATGGCTCAGCTGCCATTTATTTTTTTTTACAGCTGAGGAAGGTAGCTGTACATTTTGCAGTTACTCAGTCATCATGTACAGTGTCGTCAACCCAATCTCATGGCAGAATATGAAATACCTACCATGTTGCAGAGCACAAAACATTCACAATAAGGGTACAAGAAGTGGCTCTGTTCCCTACACAGATACAAGATAAGTTTTCATTTGCCAGCAACTCTTATGTTCTCTTATGAACAATTATGTTCTACATAATGAAGTCCACGTTTCATCATTTGCAGCCGTTTACTTGGCTCCTCATAAGAACTTTGAAGGAAATGGCAGAGGAAGTTAATTGTGTTCCTTTGTCTGCACAATGTTTAAAACGGTCATTGTTCTTTTTGTAGCCATGATTTTTTTACTTATGGTTAGGCATTAAAAAGTACATGATTAGGGTTCAAATTAATGCACACATGTCTACGTGTTAAAAAAATACATTGTTAAACAGTTTCAAAAGGCTACATGCTTAGAGACTACATATTTTTACATTCATGTGTCAACATTCCAGTCATATCATGGGAACTTTTCAGAAAGAATAGAAAAACAGCCCAAAAAATATGGAACCATTTCTTGAATATTGTTATAATATAGTTAATTCATATTTCAATAAATAAAATGAATTGAATAAATACATTACAATTGCAGGTAATAAAGGCTTGATAAAAGGGCTATTTACAGGTTAAAAGATTAAAATTCGTCACAAGACTAGTTTGGCTGCACCAAAATGTTTCACTGCTAGAGGGCGTAGGTGCCACATGTTATAGAAAGGTTGTTTTTTTTCTACTTATATCTGGCGAAGAAGAATCCCTTGGGAGCATATGCAGTGCTATGTGAAATGTTTGTTATCCCTGATCACAATGCCGCAGCTCTGAAGTAAAGCCATGTTAAAATTCAGTCGAATCTTCAGTCATTTTTCTTAGTAAGATGGGATGTTACAGCTAAATCCACAATACCATTTTTCAAATTACACTTTTACATATTGGACAAAAGACAAGAAACTTCCTTTACGATAAAGGCTATAAGCCTAGAATGGCCCTGAAATATACTTTAGTTAGGCTGCTATCAGACTTCTGGGAGGCCTCCCATGACGCACTTTTTTTCTTACTCTGCTCTCTTTACTCTCCGTGAACAGATGACATCATTGCCATGACAGTAACTTGTTTTTCTCAGCAGATATCCCCATACTGGTGTTGTGCTTGTTAAATGGATCTTGTGGTGTCAACAGATCAAACACATTTAGAGCTGCTCTATGGTCATCAACTTGGAGTTAACCGGGAAAGAAATTAAGGAAAACGCCCCACATCTGCTGCCAAAGACCATTTAATGAACAAAGACAGGTATTACAAATAGTTATTGTGTTTAGAATGGTGGTAAGGAAAACCAGAGCCACTTCCATTTACTTTACAAGTCTATGAGACATAGTTTTCTGACCTCATAGACACCTCTAGGGACATTAGAAGTTTAGACAGAGGTGGAAAATATGCTCATCTTTGTGAAAATAGGACAGAATGAAAAGCATAAGAAGAATTAAATGAAAGCTTGTATTAACTATATGAATGCAGCAAAGCAAAGATCAAATGTTTCCACCCTTTTAATTTTAGAAGTAATTTAGACTAGGGGTTGCTGGACTGAAGCAAAATGACTCACTTTATATTCAAAGCGGGCAATGAACATCCTAATTAATATAGCAATACTGCTCTGCTGAGCTTCTCAGCTGGTGGACAATAGGCAATTAATGCTTCCCACTGTAAAGGTGCCAAAAGGAACCGTTACTGTGTCTGAATGTGTAGAAATGACCGCTCTTCAACAGCTTGTAACCTGAAGAAAATGGACACTTCGATTGTCCCACTTCCTTAATGCATCTCGCCAAGGCTGGGTAAGCTTCAGTACAACAATTATGTTAACTGCTGTCTGATTTGAAGGCTTATCACTGCACTTGAATTGTCTGCATGCTGTCTACATGTAGGCAACTAAGACTGATTTAAAAAGTTTTTAAAAAGATAAGTGTAGAAGGTACATGAAAAAGAAACTGTGGGGAAACTGAAAACTGGATGATTCTCTCCTCACTCTCATTTTCAGAATCACATGAACACCCAAACCTTTAAGAGCCTTTGATAGTGTGCTAATGGTGTAGCTATCGTGCAACTATTATGTATTTCATGTTGCCAGCTGATATTTTGTAGTTTTGTTTACATTTACTACACAGAATATGACTTTTCCCAGCTTGCATCATATTTGAAATAGTGTGATTTAATCACCATTTTGGGGGAGTTTATATATATATATATATATATATATATATATATATATATATTGTATATGTTTGCAATTAAATTTCTTAGCAAGTCAATTATACAGTTGGGACCAGCCACAGTCTTTTCAAACTCAGCTAAGATGGTAATCCATGAACAACTGTCATTGATATACTGAGTAATAGTTGTCAGCCTTAAAGGCTTCACTTCTTAAAGCAAGTATCTCTGGCTACAAATCCCAGTTAAATCATCCATCTCCACCCACATCTGATCCAACTCTGCCAATATCTAGTCAGACTGGTTTGGTGTAGGGAGAGTGGTCACAGCAAAGATAAAAGATTGGTTGACCTCTGTTCATGTGATTTGTTTTTTACAGATGAGTCCAGATGAAATTCTGTAAAAGTGGTCTTTAATAGAACAGGATTCAGATTGTAGTTTTTACCAAAAATGCTTAAATCTTTTCCCGTGTGGAAGTATTTTGGGTGGAAAGAAAACAATGTGTGTTATGTTGTGGAAGCAAAGCCACTAAGAATGGCAGGGGATGCCTTATTACACAGACCCATTCCACAGTCCAGTCTCACAGAATTTGTAAAATATGAACCTTTGCCCACACGTTAAATTTGTAGTTATTTTTACAGTCCAGGTTTAAAGATTGTGAGATGACAATGTTTTGGTTGGTTTCTATTTGTTTGTTGTTTTTGTGTCAGGTAGTATGATATCATGTGACAGGACCAATGACCAGTGTGCATAAAACTGTTGTCTGTGACAATATTTACTTTTCTAACCGTAACCATATATTTTTGAATATATATACCCAACTCTGTATGTTAATTCTAACCCTAACCATGAACTGTTAACTTCTAACTGTAACCATCAGCAAGTGAGACTGAAAAGTCAATAATCACAGACATTGAAAAGGACTGTGGAAAAGATCCCACAGGTTGGAATTTGAACCAGCAATATCTTACATGAAGGACAAGGGGTTATCACTACTTTCTGACCCCTTTTGTGGAACTTTTGTGTGTCAAAATCGCCATATTTCCCAACAGGAGCTGTGTTGCAATAGGGAAATGAGAAATAAAAACATAGATATTGTGCAATTTCTTGGCCTGTATTGTTAAACTGCTATTTACTTTTTGGTGGACCAACATGCATATTTCAGGGAGAACACGAGACATATATTTGGAATATTGCACAAAGGGTTAAATGATGCAAAATGGATAAGTTCCTCTAAGGCATCTGACCTACTGTGTCTAAGTGGTGAAAAGAAAGCCGAGCCCAAAAATTGGATCCAGTACAGGGGGGTATAACCTGCTGCTAAGGTGTACATGTGTATGATGATAATGAGACTTTTCAGTTGCAGACTTTTAAGTATTAAGGGCCAATGAAATTGTCCTTGCTTCTTGTTCTGTGCTTTTTTTTTCTTGAACCAAGCACACTATTTTCCACTTTTCACATAATGGCCATTTAAATGCTTTTCATACCTGTGAACATAGTTGTGACAGTTTTCCAATCAAACAGAGATTGATGTTATACAGATTGTTGCTCTTGTTACTGCAGGGTAATTATATAAGCATGCATTTTAAAGAGAATTTGCAATCTGTAGCTGGCTCATCATCAGTGGAAGACATCAATAAGTCATTCTTCATGAGCAAAGAATCTCGTCTTACTCACAGCTGTGTATTAATTATGTTAATCTGTGTCTGTATGGCTTATTTACTAATGTGAGTGAAGCCAGGGTCTTGTGAACTAAAGGGAAAAATCAACCCTAAACAGAATGCACACGTACTGTTTTCTCTGATCTTACAAATGTAATATTCATTAAAATGAGTAATCCAAAAGCTAGAAAACTCTCAGAAATAGTTTTCTATTCTACATTAAGATGAAAAAACCCATTGACATAATTTCATAAACTTGTCATGCCATTAAAGAAAGAAAAAAGCTGTTAAATTGTCCCATCTGGCTCCTCTACAGTGATCGACATTATATTTTACTTCATCCATTTAGTCTTTCTCACTGAGTCATCTACTGAAAACCACTTGGTGAATGTGTGTTATGTGGGAGGTATGAAGTGATTAATGTCTGAAAATAATGGATTTTTTTGTTGCACTAGGAGGAGGGCAAACAAGTAACAGTTTGTGTACAGTTCACAATGAACATGACATTAAGAACAGCTGACACAACTCACAGGTTTGTTTAGCACCAGCTGAACCTCTTTTTGGATGTGGGATTTCTTTTCTAATTTTGTCTTCACTCCTACTCTCATTCCACTATTGAGAGACACATAACCTGCATCTTTGCCTAGTTTTTCAGCATGCATTTTCAACGGTACACAAGCATTTGCACATAATGGTTGGTTTACCTGTGAAAAGTGGGAATGCTTAGCTTTGTTAGCTTTGGAGCTTTGTTTAGTTCAAGACACAAGTCCTCCAACTGAAATGGTTTCTTGTTCAAACCCTTTCATATGGCTCATAAGAGCATCCTGTAAAATATTGCTCCTTAACTATTTTTACACAGCATAACTTTTGAATCAGGCAGTTAATGGATTTGTTACTACATTTTCTAAACTAAAGTATGTCCATGTTGCAACAAATAAATTTGGTTGGGAAAATATAGTGACACAATAAATAACTGTGCATATGATGCTTATGTGTAGATGTAAAAATACACAATGTAGTGCTGACTGCTATGACATTTTAGAGGTTTAAATTACTTTAAATAGGGGAAATTTACTCTTCTGTTGACCATGGTCTGAGCAGTGTTTAGATTAGTTTACCTGACACAATTGTTCCCTGATTCCTCAAGAAAAAATTAAGTTGAATAAGAATGTCTTTTAAAGATAAAAGTGATGTAATAGGTGAAAAAGTTGAGGGGGAACTTAACGAGCCTTGCTGACCCATGGCATTCAGATCTGCCGACTTAACCTAATAAAGCAACAGAAAATGGGAGCCTGCTGTAATACATCAGCTCGGTGGAATTGGCATGGGAAGCCACAATCACAACAACAGATTTGATTAATTTCAGGAAACAGTGTTTCATGAGAATATGCAGTTCATACACAGTATTCACAAACAACATTAGTCAGATAGCTACAATCTGACTAAGTGAAACTCAGCATAAGTCAATACCAAACACAGAATCAGCTTTTATGTATCCCTCACAATGATTAGCTCTTTCAGCAGGCTTTTGGCTTACAGTTAATTATTTTAGTCCACTAAAACCTGACACAAGTAGAACCATTTGCTACCTCTACCATCCTATATTTATAATATCAGTGTATTTTTCTGTATTGTCGATTTCAGGAAAACTTTATTTAATCGTTTAAAAAATTTCCCCGCACTCAAAAGCAGCCTGAGTGACATAGAGTTAGTAGAGCATGAGCATATTTGCGGTGCGTGCTCAGTGAACAGGTCAGAGATCATGATAGGGTTGTGCTACTTTTGAATAAGTTGATGTGCGTTTGATTTGTTCTACTCGAAAAGGGGATTTTAGAATGCAGTCAGCAACTTCAAAGTTAAAGGGGAACTCCGGCATTTTTAAACCTAGACCTTATTTCTGGTATTAAATGCGTTTATCTACTCACCGAGAAGAGTTTGGCGGAAGTCATTTCCTTCGGAAGGCATTTAGATTAGTCGCGATCCATATAACGGAGTGAACGGGGCAAAAAAAATGCAACCTCTAAATAAGGCATTATTCGTCTTTATTTCACCAATACTTTAAGACGAATGAATGAACGAACGAGTACTATTACTCTATTATCACATAGCTACCGTTATGTGGCTACTTGCAGCAATAGGAGAGCTAAAACCCAAAACTCAAGCAGAGATAGTTTAAAGGGATGGTAACAACAACCAAAGCACAAGTGAAAGAAGAAATGACATGAGTTTTAACACAAACTACATCAAATCGTTTTTGTTTTTTTTGTTTGTTTTAGTACACCTGAAAGAAAGAGGAAAAAGTCCCAGGATTGTTAAATACAGTTTGTATTGCCTCAGGACCGACGTGGCCTGGCTGAAAAATAACTACACTAGCTTTAATAACTCAGCTACAGTAACTCACCTTTAGCTTTGATTATGGCACACATTCACGGTGGCATTGTTTCGATAAGCTTATACACTATCGTCAAGATCTTGTCTTGATGATGGAGTCAGACTGCTGTGGTCATTTCTTTGCCATCACATCCCAATGATTCTGTGTCTATGCTATTAGGAAGAAAAATCTAGTAAAAACCCTCCTGATGGAAAATCACAAATCAACCTGGGTTCATTCATGTGTGCATGTGTTAGGATTTTGACTTATGATCAGCTTATTAAATGAGGGACCATATCCTGGCCTTCTTGGACAACTTCATGATGGGATTTTGATCCTCTGAGGACACCACCTCTGGGACTTGAGTCTTTTCGGTGCCAGTGCCCCCAGCACAGATAATAGAGTCAGCAGGCTGATTATGTTGCTCTGGACGGGCCTTATTGGCGATTCAGGAGCCATTATGGGGAGGACGACAGTTTGACATTCATGCAGAGACAAAAAAAAGACGCCCAATCCCCAATCTTTATGCTGCGGTTTGAACTTTGTCTTTGTCTGTACTGTCCTTTTACTTATCTGTAATATTCTCTTATTTAAAGAAGACACAGTTGGCTTTCTTTAAAAAAAATTCTAAATTAAATTTGAGTATATTGCTTCCTTTATATATATATATATATATATATATATATATATATATATATTACCTTATGCAGTCATTTCCAAATGCCTACAACCTGCATGACATCCTCATTCTCCTCAGTTTGCCATCAAAATCAGTCCACTTCCACCTCTCAGCCTGCCATGCCACCGCAACACCTTCTCATTCCCAGCCTGTCACATGCTGTAGCCTGGTCAAGAGTATCCTTTTATGGTCACTTTCTGATACACAGCTGCAAATGAGACTTTAGCCTTTTAGGGCTGGTTCTTTGAACTGGTTGATCAATAACCAACAAGGATCACATAAGGACGTCAAAGGGCAAAGAGGGGCATAGACATCAGGCTCACAAAAAAAGGACGTGTTCAATTCCAGCTTTGTGTTGTATCAAAAGTACTTGATTGATGTTAGAAACTCATTATGGTTAGGCTTCAACTACATATGAAATAGTCTTTACTGTGGGGAGCATCACCAACATTTTCCACCATGCCTTGGTGTTGCATCCTGCAACTGTCACATTACCTGGTTTGGAAATATTACACGTCTGAGAATACTGTCTGCATTCAAAACTGAAGTAATGGGCTCCTGACCAGGCGTCAGTTTGTGAAGAGTTGTGTGTGAGAGCAGGATGGCGTCCCAGTATCTCTGTCACCTGTACTGAAACCATCTATTCTCTGTTGTTTTTTCCTCTTTCACTCTTTTTCTTTCTTTTCTGTTGCATCAATCCAATCCTCACCCTCTACTTCCAACCCACACCCGTCTGTCTCTCTCAGAGCTAGCAATCCAAAACACCTCCTTCACCCAGCCCTCTCCAGGGGCCTAATTAATTTACTGAAATCTCAATCAGCCTTCCACTCCATTACCCTGATCTGGTGTGATACTCTCTTCTCTGTGCTGGGGGGCATTAGGATGATTACGATCAGGATCCGATCAGTCTTTTCTGCTGGGATGGCATCGTCCTGCTCCTCTAATATAATGATATAATGACGGAGTACACGCCCCTCGTTCAGGTCAGAATAAATTGAATCATAACGCAGTTCTAAGGCTTCTTAGTTCAATCAGAGAGAACTGTGGGTAGGAGGTGAGTCTCTAGGGGAGACAATAAATTAATCCAAAGTCAGAAGAGGAAGACAGAGATGGGGAGAAGAGGGAGACGGATAACGTGAAGCGAGCAGGGGAAAAAAAAGGAAAGAGCAAGTCAAAGAGAGACTGACAGAGAAAACAAGGTGGTCAGAGGTGCATTGATGATCGCCAGAAATACGAATTTACGCTGACAAACAAAGACAGAGGAAAAAAAATAACAGCAAGGGCTGTCAGGACACATGCTCATGACTTATTCATTTGTCAAGCGTGATCCCCCAAACATGTTAGGGTGAGCTGAGAGAAAGTCAGGACAACTGTTGGAAAGCAAAGTCTAAAAAGCAAGTGAAGGACAAGGGGAGTCGTAAGAGAAAATTATGACAAAGCAAGTTCAGAAGAGCTCAGCTCACAGTCATCCTACCACATTCATGAATAGCATTTGGTAGAGTATCAGCATTTGCTAAGCAATATCAATTATGATTTCTCTAAAGGCATAAAGGTGCAGCAATGCAGTTAGATGTCCCTGGAATATCTGATTATGTGCCAAATTAAACTTTTGTCAACTGAATCTTTTAACAAATGCATGTTTACACATTGTTCATTTCAAACAGATGTCATCTGTCAAACGGAAGATATTTGTTCCTTAGTTTTTACATGTAACTGTTACCAAGGTTAACGGAAGCAATCGTGACATTGAGCGACTTTAAATAGCAGAATCGGACTGTTGACCATGTGATGATTCAATTTATTTTATCTGGGGATTGTCGCACCAATGTAATAACAATTTAAAATTATATTCTAGATTAGCTAATCTTTATACCCTTTATGTCATTTTGTCTCTCATTTTCCTGCTTTAATCTCTGCAGATATGTACAACAAAAGCTAAACCACAATACCATTGGTGTGTTTTGCCAACAAACTATTTAATCTAAATTTCCAATGTGATAACTGGTGAAGTGCTTTTTGCTTCAGCATGTTTACACTTGTCCTGAAAAAGATTTATGGCAACTTTAAGCTATAAGTTTCCAATCAAATGCAGCATATAAACAGCCATTGTCGTTAATGCACAGCAATTTCACGCAGAGGTAAAACCTAACATTTAGAGGAAAATGACACAGTATTAGTATAATTCATGGTGCTTCACTTTCTGACTGAACAAAGGGAAGCTGCTGGCTTGCATACCTGACGACACCTCATCCCTTCAAAAAGTTCTCAGGTATCTGGCTCAAAAACGGTTATTCGTGAATATACCAATAGTCATAATCTGTGGGTGAAAGAAATGTGTTTATGGTTTGGAGGCGTCTGGCTTGAATTGATTCAGCTGTTCATTCGATCCGCTCGCAGGTCTCTTTAGACCAGCCACAATATCACGCTTTCTGGCCTGCTGCTCACCTGTTTCCACTCTGTAAATCAGCTCCAGTATCACACACACACACACACACTATATATAGATAATATATAGTGTGTAGTGTGCACTGTAAAAACTGTTGCCTAGATCTAACTCAATAAAAATAAGGCAACATTTTCCAATAATTTTTTTATAAGTTTAGTGAATTCATTGGTATTTTGAGTAACGAGAACTTGATAATATGCATTTCGATGTATGCAAAAATATTAAGTTGCGTTTGCAGAAAAAGCCAAGAAATTGAGTAAAACCAAAACATCAGCATATTAAACACACTAGACTTAAATAAAATAAGTAACATTTAAATAATTTTTTTAATAATTTATGTACTCTATTTTATTAATTTTGTCCAATTCACACGGCTTAAAATAATTAGTATAATAAAAAAAGACATCAAATTCCAATATTTATTACATAATACTACTATTTCATATTTTATACTACAGACTTCATTCAAACTACAAATTGTACACGAGATCGTGCACTATTAAAAATCTTTTACCGTTATTAAACTATCGTAGTTTAAAACTGATCAGGTTTTTACTCCAAATCTACCTTTAACATAGGTGTGTATTGCACCTGCTAGAGTGGATGACGTCACCACTAGAGTGAAGCGGCACAGAAAAGGGCCGCGTTTCCCAGATTCGCTAAAAAGCTCTTAGCGCTAAGAGAAAGGTAGCTTTCTTTCCCTCTGCGCAGCATAACTGTCAGCCTGAAACACACTCACAAGCGCTGTGCTCTAAATAGGGCAATGCGTATCAAGTCCCGATCTATCGATTCAATCCATTCGAAGCCAAAATGCGGATATACCTGAATATTCGCCACTGTTATGTATGTGACAGCCGCAGCCACCAACGGCAGGCGAGAGACCAGTGAACTTAGCTGTCTGAATTTGAGTGTGAGACCATGGCCTCAACCACATTCAGCTCCACCAAACGATTATCCTTCGCCTGCCAGTACATTCACGTGTGCCTACACTGCTAAACACGTCGAAGTGCCCATAGTGTTTTTGTAGAAAAGTTAAACGATAATTATAAACCGCACACAGGTATAGACACATAAACAGTGTTTGGTTGAAGTTAATGAGCTATTGGAGGTAAGAGCACATTCGAAATGGCGGCTGGCGACGGCAAAAGTAGCAAACATAACGTAGGAAACGGAGCCATGCTTTTTTCAAATTGCAAATTTAAATTCAATTCTAGTAAAAATCTGACTTTTAACAATATAAATTGTTACTTACATGAGTTCGGTAACGTTTTTTCCTTAGACTCCGCGAAAAAACGTGTCTTCAATCTTGGAGACGAGAGGCCCGGGCTTGTTCTTCCGTTGCTGCAGGTGGGCGGGTCGTGACTTTTACTTCAAATATTGGCGTTTAAACTGAGTTTTGTAAAATCAGTTTATGGTAGAAGTCCAATAAAATCAATTTTGTCACATAAAATAGTAAGTTAAGAAAATATTCACACTTTTTACTTCTGGATAACTCAAAAAACTAAAAAAGAAAAATAAATTGATTTATTGGAATAACTATACTATAACTAAAATTAAGTCATATGGACAATACCACTGAAAGACTTTTTAACAGTGTGTGTGTTATGTATTCAGTGCTGGTATGTCACTGTGTCCATGCTTTCTAACATTGTGGTTTTAGCTGGTGCATTGCTTTGCTTTGTTTTCAGACCTTTTCCTTTATGTGTGAATGCTCTCGTGCTTTTCAGCTTTTTTTCGTGTGTATGCGCACTGTGTTTGGCTCCTCTGTTCTGAACTCTGGCAGCGTGTCACTCACCAGCCTGTTGACTGTTGTCAAATGTGATGGAAGCTGGTGTGCATCAATCCCATGTGATTCAATGTGGCAGGAGGGAAGCCACTTTCATGGCTTTAAAGGATGCTGTCGCATGATGCCTGTTGCCGAGGGCCAAAGGTGAAATTGCCTAAGGCTGAGAACTGACTGCTGTAAAGTGAGATGGTGTGAAGATGCCATCAGGCTGCTACGCCTCCACTTTATCATAAACAAGTAGATTAAAGTCACTGCTTTGAGCCAGTGTCACCATGCTAACATGCTCTAACTAGTAATGCTATCTTTTTGTGGTATATTTGGTTTCAGTCTGAGTTTTAAGGTACATTGACAGTAGGATTGATTAAAATCTCCCCCACAGTGTGAAATGTGACATCAGCCTTTGCAACTACATGCTATGTAGGAAATCACGTGAGTCCCCACACTTTATTTACAGAGATGAGGAAACTAAACTTGTCTTTGTTGGCTGTTTGTACTAGATAAATGACACTGCTCTGTGTTTGTCATTTAGCAGATCATTATTTTTTTATTGGTGTAAAAAGTATGGTTTGGACATAAACTTTTGTCCATTTCTATTTTTGGGCCATTTGGAACCCCTTTTACTAGTCCTGGTTCAGCCGCAGGGGCTCTGGCCATTTCCTATGTGTTAGGCCACGGAGCATCTTCAATAGGAGGTAGATCCCAGTTTCTGGCATGGTAACAGGTTATGTTAGCCTTTATCAGCTGAGGTGTTTGTATCTTCACCCCAGACCTGTTTGTCTTTCGTGATTCAGCGTGAGAATTTCACTCCAGACAAGCTAACCCTGCGGATCACTAAATCAAACAATCTCTGCTGTGATGTCAAGGCCCTGACCCAAGGGGGTTATTTAGACAGAAGAAACTTTGCCTTTGAAGTATGAAGCAGCTTCTCTCTCAGTGTTGCAGGAAAACTGCGATATGTTGCTCTAAACCTGCAAGACCTTGATTTATTTATATGGATGTGGAATATATCCTACGGTTTACTTTTCAAATTTAGACTTTGAACATTAGTTTCTTATTAGTGTCACTGGCTTATTCTGTAAATTGCCTTGTCTGGAACGGGCATGACAAACATGTTTGTTGTGGATTTAGAGGGCTAATCTTCAGAATGGTGAAAATGAAAGTTAATGAAGGTCTAACCCTTTAAAACTTTGCATCAGGTGAGAACAAGCATTAACATTACTGGTGGACTAAGTCATTTTAAATAAAATACTTTGCTCCTTGTTTTGAAGCTGCTGTAATCTGTTTGCATGGCGACCATTACCTTACTCTGAGCTGGAGACAGATAATCTTGTAAGATTTCTGCTACAGAGCCAGATTAGTTCTCCTGTTTTAAAGTAACCCTCTACTGTCAGTTATTTGTTTAACATAAGAAAAGACAGATACAAGCCACCATTTTAAGGCGCTTAACACATAAATTAAGTAATTTTTTTCCTCAGTACCACAGAAATGGGTTGAGGTGAAAAGTGTGTGTGGTGAGCACTCATAGGAGTCAGAGGTCTGAGTGGAAAAGTTTTGAGTTGAACTCTGCCACTGCTGTGTTATGGAGGAGAGACTTGGGGACTCCAGTGACTGACAAGTTTTCACTAAATCAAGCCAGAGCTGTTAGCTCTGTGCTCTGTGCCCAGAAGGCAGGAGCACACACCACCAGGCTGGGGCTGGAGGGTTACCAACCATAGATTAAGTCAGATTTATATTTGCACACAGCTGATGACGGGGTTCACATGGTTGGATCTGTAGAACTGGACACAACACAGGCCGCAATGAGTGTCAAGAGCTACATGTGAGCAGTTAGATTTTTTTGTAAACCCAGCTCCTCTGGCAGCTTTTATGTAAGAGTGGGACAGCTTCCTGAGAAAGATGTTAATCCCCAGCCATTGATGAGCATCTCGTGTCACACAACCTCTTCCAATGCAAGCCAAAAAAGATGGCAAAGTACAGAATAAAGGGATGTTTGAAGTGTAAAAGGTCTGATTGGGAGTATAGACTGAGGAAGTTTAACATTGGAACCTCAGAAACTGTCCTGAAATTTAAAGAGTGGATTCAGACTGAAGTACTTTACAAGGGGGACTTGGGGACTGGTAAAGAGTTAATTAAACAAGTGTTTTTTGTTTTCACTTCTAGGAAGAGACCAACAAGTTCTCCAACCGAACAGTTCTTTAACATGACCCACAATGACGTTCTGTAAAGTGTGACCTCTGCAAGCAGCAGGAGGGGAAAATGACTCATATCAGTGTTTCAACATTGCAGCAGGTGTCCTTTTCAAGTCCTTTCAGAAGCCAGAAAGTCCTCATCAGGAGTACGGTTGTGGTGAGAGAGTTGAATATTGGGTGACACAGCTGTGCAAAGAGCTTTTAACTAAATGTTGCAGTGGCGGCCCGTGCTTTGGGTCACTGGGCCTTCAGTGCGGGTTTACCATCTATTCAGAGTCGCTATTTAAATGCACCTTGACTGCCCACATGGATCCGGTTCTCACTAACCATGCTGTATGCAAATAAACACAGAGACAGCTGTTAGAAGATTTTCTTCTGCAGGTTTCCTTCTGATTTAT
Organism: Leuresthes tenuis; assembly: GCF_036924035.1. Lineage (NCBI taxonomy): Eukaryota > Metazoa > Chordata > Actinopteri > Atheriniformes > Atherinopsidae > Leuresthes > Leuresthes tenuis. The sequence goes on along the minus strand of NW_027325365.1, from coordinate 26,161,771 downwards.
TTATTTTTTTTAACACATATTGAGCAGCAGGATGTTTATTCATCAATTAGCCTACTAATTATGAGAGGTATCTGCACGTATCTGCAACTCTCTGCACAATATCCAGCTTTTCTTGAAAAGTCTACCTTGAAAAAGGAAAAAGGAATTTTGATAGGTTTTGATACCAAATCAGTTTCTCTGTCTCCGTCATCCATTGTGGGCCAAAAAAGAGAAAAATTCTGTATTAATGTCACTCAGATCCTTAGGAGGTGTTTTGCTAGCAAAAATTGCCTGTGATAGCTTTGCTCTGACCATCCAATCAGAGGAGAGGAAAACTTCTGACGACATTGTGGGCCAGCTAGCTGGCCTAGTTAAGCGAATTTGAAATCTGATTGGTTTGAAAAAACAGTTCCATTGCGATATAGTTTAATTATGGTAGGCCAGTACTATTAATCTGAAGGCCCTGGGCAGATTAGATTAACCCTGGCAGCACATAGAGACTGAAATCTGATTGGATGAAACATTGATAATCCAGATATTTTTACTACACAACATCACTCAATTTTTACACTTCAGATGTCCTTCCTCTGAAGGCCAGTACAAACTGGATATTCTTCAGAGTTACTGAAGGTCATAGCCACCTGCACAAACACATATGGGTGAGTTTCTGGGAGGAGGATAGTCTCATTTAGACAATAAGATGGATAATTGTTTATCAATGTTCCTTTGGCAGAGGTTTTCCTCAAGAGGCCCAATATAGGGGGTATTTGTTGGAACAAAGCAGGACAAGAAACTTGATTAGAGATAATGATTAGCTGAATCAACTTAGCCATGAATCACATTTCATTGCATCATTAAGTTTTTTTTCTCAGGCTTTTGACCAGTTGTATGAGTCAAACTCTTTTGAGCATTATTGTAGAATGTAGATGAAAACTCAATATGTCAATGGAAAAAGTGTTGTGTAAAAATTTAACTGTAACCAATTCATCTTATTGATGGCTGAACTTAGCAGGACAAAAACAGACTCAATTAATGACACTTATGCTAATGGTTGTATTGCACTCAAGTGTGTCAGTTTCAGAGCTGTGTATTGTGCCAGCTGGCATCTAAGTGTGCCTACCTCACACTGGGAAAACATTTAAAGGGCAGCTCTTCCAAGCTAACCAACAAAGCTGACTGCAATGTTAAAAAAATAAATAAAAAAAACAGGCCAGAGGCAATTGTCAAAACTATCTGGCTAAAACTGACTGCGTATTCATTCAAAAGCTAAACATAGTTTTCCTTATTTATTTTGAACGCCATGTTTAACTTCTGAAGCAAAAAAAAAAAGAAAGAAAGTTAAATATGGTTTTCCTGAGCTACAGAGTTCTACAAGCTGCTTGAAGGGCTCCCAGTTTTTCTTTTGGTTTTGAATGTGTTTGTTTCTACAAGTCCTCCAACTGAAACTGTTATGTAGTTACTTTGCTCACGCCCTTGTTTATCACTCATAATGGCACCCTGTTAAGTATCCACCCTACAAATGGCAGAAGGAAAAAGCACCTCAATTCTATGTTTCCACAATGGAATTGATGTAAGAATGCCCACTGACCTCAATGCCCCAGAGAAATGTTTTAAGGAAGGGGGAACCAAAATTCATCCAACCATGATGTCAGAGACCAATAATATGGATACAGAAAATAATTGCTATTCAATCATGGGGTATGGTCAGTTTTATTGCTTCATTTGGATTTGTCAAGGATGTACTCTCCCACTCACTCGATGGCATTGATAGATTAAGCGAGTATAGAAAATGGATGGACGGATGGTTCTGTATTTTAGCTTAGTTTTTGTTAAATAAAATCAAATACGTAAGTAGTAAGCTATTTATGTTGTGATTCATGTGAGTGTTTTGGCGCTGTAATGGACTGGCAACTTGCTTAGTGTATACCTTGTCTCTATCCTATGATCTGATGTTACAGGCTCTCGGCCCCCACAACCCTCTGGAAAATTAAGTTGCAACAACTAACAGATGGATGATCGAGGTTTATAAGCTATGTATTAATAGACATTAAGAATTGTGCCGGCTAGTATTTAAGTGTACAATATGACATAATACCATTATTTTCAAACTGAGAGTGACTGTTGTGTTATCTGAACACAACAAAAATGAACAAAAATGTTAAGCTTTTCTTGTCTGAGCAGTGATAATGTGTTTGTGTGCTTTGATATATTTGCATCATTGCCAAGAATTTGGACTAACTGTTGAAAAAGTCCCTCAGAAAGGTTATGGAGTTTTGGAGGTCAGGAACTGGCAGGTGTCCCGGTCTATGCTAAGTCAGCTCAACTCATGATGACAAACTTTCACATTCGCTTGTCAGCTGCAGTCCTGTTCCACTTTAACCAAATTGGAAAGATGAGAGCACGAGCAAGTGTTGAATATGATTAGCATCAGAGGGAACTGTTGTGTTTCAAACATTGTTCTAAAACATGTGTATTCTTCTACTGGCAGAACATTACAGCCACTGAGTAGCGAACTCACAATGAGCCCTCTGGACCAGCTTCAGGAACCCTTCAAAGAGACCAAGGTGTTGACCAAGCCTCCAGTCCAGTTGAGTGTTGTGATATGACCAGAACAAGCCTGTTCCAAAAAGCCTTACCCCACACCCCCAAGGACATACTGGATCAAAAGGATCTGCTAACATTAATCCAGTGCCAGACACAACAGAACCCCTCTCAGAGGTCCTGCATCCACGCCGCAGAGCTGCTTCGGAACACTGAATGCTCCATGTACTAGTCTGGCATAGTGTTTATCTATCATGACTGTAAAAGCAAAAAAAAACAACAGAACATTAGGAAATTGGTATTTTAGACAACTCAAAATTTAAAAAAATGGTGAGCATATTGGAGTCATATCAACTCAAAGAAAATTTGGTGGAGACATAACAAACAGACTTAAAAATTCAATAATCTGTAAATTAATTAGATCCTGAAGGTAAGCGTTTACTGAACAGGCTTCAGTTTGTTTTGTGTTTCTAGTTTCTTCTGATACCTAAGCAGCTGCCAAATATACATGGAAAAAGATTTAGTTGTACAAGCTTTTGTTGCATGCTGCTGTGCAATATTCCTTTTTTTTTTTGCTTCAAATAAACAAAGAATCATTTGAGGATATTAACTTTATGAACAAGAAATCTACTTTTCACTCAAACTTATATTTTATATCAAGAACAAAATGTGCTCTGATCATGTATTAAACTAACACATCAAAGAGGGAAAAACTTCATGTAGTGAAGTGTGTATATATACACACGTATGTTTATGTATGTACATATATGGATTAAAGGAATATTCCCTTTATTCAGTGGGCTTATAGTGGTACATTGTTGATTTTACATGTGAACTCTGATTGAGTCAGTTACACTGAGTAGGTCTTGAAGATGGCTGAGTTGCAACAAAGGCTAGATTAAAAGCGATTCAGAAAATTGTGTTTAGTTTTAGAGTAAATTATTTTTATATCACGTCACTTTGATATCTGAAAGTGTTTTTCCTTTGTCACTTTTTTGTCCATATTGCAACAATATCTGCCATGCAATGCAACATATCACGTGTTACGCAGACCCAGTCTGTGTAATCATCTAATGCAGAAGTGATTCAGTGTGAAAATCATCAATCTTGTGTTCACTTTGCACTCACATCAAGTGTTCGACCAACAAAAAAGAGCACAAGTAACTCCATTACTCTAGGAACCTTATTGGCTACTCATGGGTGCCAGAATAAAAATCAACTCAATTGTGCTTGCCTAAAAAGTGACTGCGGAGTATCTAAACTCAGTCAGACAGGCCTATGTTCCTTCTCAACCACCGTGTTCTTCGCAGAAACACTGTCTAGAACTGCCATCCCCAGGAAAAAGACGATCTGAGTTCAGTTTTGTTCTCAGTTGTGGTTCCATGATGGTGGACCAAATTCAATTAGAATGGGGCATCTCTCTTTACCTTTGAGAGGACACATCTCTTCTGAGAACACAACTTTTCTAAACATCTCTAATACCCTCCTAAAACACTCCCAAACTAAACTTACTTGCACATATGGATCTATTCCACTTGTTCTATCATTGAAATATATTTAAACTGATTTAGCACTTAATGTTTAGACCAGAGTTTCTGACTGCACTGAAGCTTGAATGTTGTTTATTCAATTGTAAATTGCTTTGAAGACAAGGGTCAGCTAAATGGCTAAATGTAAATGGATTTGTTTCCCGTTGTACAGACTGAGGTCACTCACTCTGACCACTGTTTACTTAAGGCAAGACTAAAATAGATATTAACTACTTCAAAACAGCAGGACCATCCCTTTAAACTGAGCCGTCACACTATAAGTATTGAAATGATTATTTTTCATCAGATTCAGTAGCATTTAAAGTCTTAATCTCTTTTTTTTTTCTGAGAAGCCCTTTTGAAGCTTCCTGTTTTTTCCTTTCTTTAAATACTTAAAGAAGCGAAACACAGGCTGAATGGACCAAACCTCTAAGACTCCCCTGTAGAATGTAAAAAAAAATAACACAAATGAGTTTTCATACAAATGTTCTTAAAAAGAGAACCCGCTTTGTTTGAAATGTGCGTCTTTGACTTAAACGTCAAAATAAAGGTGAGGAAAATATTAATCATGCAATTGGCTGACCTTTTGACCACCTTTGTTTCCTGTAGATAATGAATTCGAGGGCCTCTGAGCAGCAATGACTTACTTTTTTATTGACCTTTTCTAATGCAGAGGGCTTTATGTGACATTTCCAATCAATAACCTGAGGCTGCTGAGTTTTATTTTTTATATATTGTACTTGTAGGAAGTAAGCTGCTTTTGTGAATAGACTGGCAGCCACTGCACTGGGCTATGACCCTGACCCCCCTCACCACCACCACCCCTCCCCCAAATATCACAGAGAAACAATCTGGGAAATAAAGAAATACGGAACTAAAGGTATTCAGCTGGATAGGCCACTGACCTTGTCGTTCCAGTGGATTTCTTGACCAAGGGCTGAGCTAAAACACTGAGAAATCGGTTTTATTTTACACCCTTAAAACATATTGCGTGGGTGCTTTTTTTTCTTCTTTTTTTAAGTCTTCATGTTGTTGGGAAGATTTGCTGAGCATGCAATGTTCTTCAGGTTCACATGTGGCTGCTGCCCAGTTACTGTAAACACTCAAAAGCAGAAAATTTTGGTTACCACAGGATTTCTTCAAGTTACTGATTAGAATGCTTTTCATACATTGCATTCTCCCTCAAGAACATGTGATAGCTGCATTGATCCAAAATTCCAAACATTTTAGTTCCACAATATAAAATTGTAAAATGACTAATTTTAAGACTCCAAAATCAATCTAAATGTACTGTTGTATCACTCAAATTCAAGAGCTGCCTGAAGGTTTTCTAAGTTTCTTATGTTAGGTTAACATGTTAGAATACATATTTTCCTGTTAAATATTCAAAAACCCATGGTTCAGGTTAGGTTTAAAAATGCACAGTTACTTTAGAACTGTAAAAACAAATAATTTTAGAAATTTGATAACAAATGTTTAGGGTTTGAAGTGAAAAAACCTTCTTGTGTTGACACTTCTTCTTTTTGTGCTGTTAACATATGCAGCTATTGTATGTTCTGGAGTGACAGGATGTGGGAGCAAAATCAACACCTTATTGTGGTGGAGTATCCCCATGATCCTGACAGCTATGTTGTTGGAGGCGTTAGCCCCTGGTTGGGTCTTCAAAGGCAAATTGAGAGCTAATGTTTTTGTGTAGTGACAGCCTCTCTGTCAACATTTTAAAAAGGAGGAATATAATCTTTAAATTTCTTCTTAGTCGATGAAAATTTTCTAAGCATGGTGCTGATGTTGTTATATTGCAGGATATCTACAACCAGTTACAGATGATCTGTAAGGCTGGTGAACAGTTTTTGGTGAATAGTATTTGCGCTGCCCCAAGTACCAGGGACTCCTAGAAAAGAATCCCATGTCATGCAGAAAGACGTTTCAAGGTGATGTTAGTCAAATAATAATTTTACAAACAGTAGATAGTAGTGCTGTAAGCTAAGACGTCGTCTCCATTGAGACTCTTTTTATGGCAGTTTGACAAAGAGACATCAACTTGAAAAGATGTAACAAAATTAATTGATGAACAAAAGTATGTTTGGCAATTACACTCATTTAGGTTAAACAGAGACATCAACAGAGTAAGGGCGTAAGGAAAGGACCTCTTTACTCACCTCCACCTGTAGATGCAGGTGGTTGACCCTCAGTAAATGCTGGTTGTTGTTGAGCAAATATGGGTGGCGGCAGAAACTTCTGATGAGGCTCCTCAAGTATCAGGAGTTTTTTAGGAGGAGGTGGCTACTGTTAATGTTACTTTTCCCAACAAGCAGCAAGAGGAAAAATCAACTGATTTAAGCATTTCCACATGCAAAGTATTTTGTTTAAGAAGATGCATTAGGATGTCCAAGGGTTTAGGAGGGTCATATCAGGAATTTATTCCTTGTCTGACTCTCTCTTAGGGAGTCTTCTCATCTTCCTCCTGACTCATTGACTTAACCTTGAGAGATTCATGCTTTCTTTAAATGCACCCAAAAGTGAATATTCACAATTGCTGTCAGAAAGACTAAGGACAGACTAATATTAAAGTGTTTTTTCCCCATTCTGTCTGTTTATAGTGGAGCAAACCATGACCCCTGCTGTTTTGTTTTGCATTTCTGTGCGTTCTGAAGGCAAAGAAAGTGCTCATGAACTCTATTTATGTTGGAATTTGTGTCATATTCCCTCTCATATTATTAACTCTCTTTAGATACAGTCTGGAGCGTTAACTAACCGTTTTATGTGCTAATTTCCGCTAGTGAATTAGTATTATGCTTGTGGTTTCTGATAAGTAAATGTAATCTTTAAATGCCTTACTACTCCACGTTGAGTTATGTTGCTGCTGTATATTATGTTGTGACTGTGATGTTCAGTCTCAGCAGTGTTGATGTGATTGGTAATATACATCATATCTTCTATGTATTTCTTTCTGTTTCACAGGCCACCACACACACACACAGACCATATGCGCCTGAAAGATATGTTAACACTCCTGCATACCTGCAAACAGCTACTCAGCTGCTCAGTTTGCATTCCTTTCAAATGCACTGGGATGTCTTGTTAAGAAGAGTTGAATAAAGGATAATACAAATGTGCTGACTTCCAGGCTCCGATTCTCTGACAGGAATCATATCCATACCACAGCTTCAACCAGTGTAATCCATTGGGTTGGGAATTCTACACCACAATTGCAGACGACAATCCTTTTATATAAATGCTATCCATTAAGTCATGCCCCCCCGCACATTCTATTAGCTTGGCTCTGCAGCGCAGTGCAGGCTTCCCTCTTTCTGACTTGTCTTTATTAAATGGATGGTGCTTTTGGCAGCAGAGCCTGTGTGGCTTGTTTGCCCGGTGTATAAATGATGTCTCCTCAGCAGGTTACTGAAACTGCAGACTGGTCGTTATGGAAGAAAATCCATTCCTGTACAACAATGACACGCTGCCTTTTTTGTGTGATACATAAAGAAGGGGTTCATCTGTAAATAGTGGTAGCTTTGAATACTGGAGATTCTGTCGGCTAGTTACTGATTTCAACCTAGTGTTGGGTTTGGAATCAGCTTAGACTTGACTAGAGGTGGGAGCCTCATAAAAATCACTAATTGGGAGACTTCAGGTGGGTTTGTTGATTTAGCATCAACAATTTTGACTTGGATTGAATAATTAGAGAATGATAATCAGCAAATTTATATCCAACTGCAAAGACCATCTTTGAACAGAATTACCTTTTCTTGTCTTTACCCTCTGTGACAGTATAACTACAGAAACCAACCTCATAAAAGTCTTCAGAAGTTTGAAAGCTGTCCGATAATTAAATAAAATCCCCGAATAATAAACGTATATGAAATACAAATTCAAATAAAGTTGGTTTAGAAAAAGGTGGGACAAAAATCTATTCATCTATCCCTTTTTCTATACTTACTTTATGTAATTCAGGGTTGGGGGATTCATGGAGCTTATCCCAGCTGCCCCGGAGTAAGAGGCAGCATACACTCTGGACAGATCAGCCCATCACCATCATACAGCATTGTCTATGAAAACAATACACTGTGCCTTTGTTGTACTGAAATGTTTTTCTGACCCACAGAAGCTAAAACATGTCAGAACTGGATTAATAACAATTCTTGAATTTATTGTAAACTCAAAGCAGCTGTTGAGGACACCAACAGCAAGCTTAGGCATCTTTAGTTTCTGTGATCTCACTGGTTCTCCTGCAGAGATGAATATGACCTGTAAGTATCTCTGAGTATGTTTGGCTGAAGACATATACTTTAACACAGTGAATGACATACCAAAGTAATGCATGCCAAGGGTGAGGTGTCACGCTGACATTTTGGCTGCATCATTTGTAGGATATGCCCGCCATGAGGAGTATGAGTTGGAATGAGCTGCTGTTTAATTTGTTAGTTTGGTTAATTTAAGATGGTCTGAGATCAAGCGATAATCGTCCTCCAGCATCTCAAAGCAGAAAGCACTACCCATTTTCTTAGGACTGTGAAACCTAATTTTATGTATATATGTTTTATTGGGTGGTCAATAACACATTTGTCTGTAACATTAAAAAATCAGAACACATATTTATTTATGCATTATTCAGACTTAAAGCACCACACACTTTATGGTTTTATATTCCATTTTTCCGGCACCGACTTACCAAAACTGTAATGAACCTTCAAACTGTCAAATTGTCAGCTCAGCCAAGATGGTAAAATGATATCCACCTTAAAACTTAGGAGTCATCTTAGATATTGGCTCTGCTCAGCCCTATTCACATCACTCCTTTACACACACCACACTATATCACTGCTGCAGGAGAACATTGAAACGTTATGTCTCTTCTTCTCTTCTGTGCTTTCAGACCAGGATCAGGTAGGAGAGGTTTTGTAGTGAAGCAATCATTCATGAGTAACACCCGCAGGATCTGAGAATGAAGGATTAGAAACACTGTCGGTTAAATAAAAATTCAAGGCAGAAGGCTTAAGTGTTTTATTGGAGACTTTTAGTTTTGAGCTTTGGTTTCTCTTCCCTTTTTGTCTTCACACTTGTCTGTAAGATGTTAAGAGAAATGAAAAAGTCCTGTCCTGGTAATTTACAGCTCCTGGCCATAAAACAAAGCCCTCATTGCCAGTTTAGAGAGCTGAAAGTGGGCTGAGAGACAGGGCAGACAAAAATTCAAATGTTGGTCCATTTACCAGAAGCATCATATGTAAAATGACGCTGAAATATTGCCTGTAGTGGCAAATGGATTGTAAAAACTGAGATGTTGGCTAGCATTGTTAATATGATTGCAAAAATATTGGCGAGCTGGGCTACTGTGAACAGTTTAGAAAGACTGTTGTTTCAGAGTTTTGGCTGAAACAACAGTGAATGTTAAATGAAGAAGCAGCCATGATATGTCTTTGTTTTCCTTCACTGATGTTATTTCTGCATTTCATCTTCATTGTATTCTTCCAGTTGATGAAAGAATGGATGGATGGGTACACAGGTATCCAGAAAAACAGTTAAACCTTGAAACTGTGTTTATTTCGTACAACCCTCTTTCATTTTTAATGTTAAGGCTGATGTGCAGTATTCTCAATCTTTACGTAAAAAAGCTGCAGCAGGGGCTAAAACAAAGCGTGAATCGATGCATAAAAAGGAAGCTGTGGGATCAGAGTAAACAAGTTGGATTTTCAACGTGAAAAACTTTAGTTTTTTTTTTCGTCTTTCTTCCTCTTGTTCCACTTTCACCCCCTGCTCTCCTTTCCTGCTCTGTCAGCACAAACAAACTCTCAGAGACACCGTCTTCTCTTTTTGTCTCCTGTCCCTGTTTCGTGGCAGAGAGCCTCAAATACATGTCTGAATCTTAATTAGCAGCAAATGTAGTTTGCCTTTTTAACATGAAGGTATAAATGAAAACCTGCTTATTCCAAATTAAGGCCTTTTGATGATGGCTGAACCGTGATTGCTTTTTGTCATACCTAATTTTGTGAAGGAAACTTTTTTTAACAAATAGGCTGTTTGAAGATTATTTTCCAGAGAAAGAAGATGTCAGCTGTTCAGTCTGTGCTTATTGTGCTGCAGAATTTGTTCATGTGCACGGAGACGTTCAGAAAAATAATACTACTGAAAGAGGGTTAATTGGGATGTTTATTTAAAGCTGCACTATTCTATCCATAGCCATTGTTTGGTTGTTTAACAATGAACACCTAAGGGTCATTTCAAACAATGTTAAATCAGTCTTATAATGATTTACAGGCTTTAATTTGATACTTTCTTTGTTTTCAGGACCAGGAAAGTTAAAACAATTGTGAACGAACTTTGGTAACATCATCGTCTTCATCTTATTTACATATTCTTAAAAGATATGTAATAGGTTTGTATATAAAGAACAGTGTCTGATAACCTCTGAGCTTAGAGAAGTTGACAAAGACTCTGGACAAGATTAACATGAAGCTTATTTTTTATTGGTAGTGTAAACCTTTAAGTGAGATTTGATTATGTAACTCAGCATTGGAGTGCTTGACAAAGGTTTCCCACAGTAATCTCTTTCCCATGTGGTTATTTTAGTCATGTACTAAAGATGGTTCATAGTGCAGTGCCATCTGAGGGATCAAAGATCACAGGTGTCCAGCTTAGACTGACTCCCTTGTCCTTAACATACTAAATAACCTTCTTCAGTTGTTTTATCATAATGTGCATCGTAGTGAGAGCAATATGCAAATCCCTTCCAATATTTCTTTAAGGAACAATGTTTTTAGAAGAGTTTGTATTTAGTTTGAATTTGTCACAGATTTGTTGAAAAACTGTCAATCTTTTCTCATCAAATACTTGGCCTTTAGTGAATACTGCTTTTAACCTAATCAATTCAATATTCATATTCATTTTACAAGCATTATTTTAATGATAAGATTTTTTTTTTTTTTTTGGTTAGGAGGTGATCAGTATTATTTTCTAAATATCTAGTCTGTTTAGAACTGTTTTCTTTTTTCCTGCTATGCATAATTTACTGCTTTTGTGCACAGCCAATCCAACAGTGTATTGGCTAACTGAGCTTCTCATTCAGCCCACCCAGAACTGGATGAAGAGACCACACTACAACACGAGAAACTGAATGCTAAAATCAAGTCTTCATTTTAAACTTTAACAACATAAAATTTCACTTGGATTGCACTTATTTGATGGTCAGTTAGCTTATAATATTTTACTTTATCCACAGACTTACATATACAAGGATTGAATTATTAAAATAAGTTTTAACACAAGATCTGTACTGAACAACTTAAACTGAGAAAAGAAAAGAAAAAAAAAAGAGAAAAATATGAGAACATAAAAAAACACTGACACAACCAGATAGAGAAGTGTTGTGTTTTGTTGCCTTTAGCTGCACTCTGTATGCTGCACTAACTGCTCCTGTCACATCTCTACAACAAACATCGACGGGGTGACACAGGGGTTAAAAGAAAGGGAGGGAGATGGATGAATGGGGAGACAGTGACAGAGAGGTAGTGCATAAGCCCCAAGCACCGTGCGATGTGCTCAATGCTAACTGCTTGACTTGGTTCTTCGCCAGAGGCTTATTCAGCACCAAGGACAGCTCCCCTGGTCCCGAAGCCTGTTCACCGGGGAGAGACACATTTAGATAAACTCTCTCCCTCTCTTTGTCGCTCCCATTTTCTTTTCTCTCAAACTCGTTCTATTTCATCGGGGAGCCCACATTTAGCCACGCTCTCTTTCTTTGTCAGTCTTTCTTTTCAGACTCTCTGAGGAATGTCAAATTTATAGTCATCTTGCCCTCTTTCTCTCTGTGTCGATCTCGAAGCTCGATTTCTCCTTGGTTCCTCTCCAGTGAGGCCACATTTAGAGTCAGCACCATAGGGGAACACCGTGGCCTTTACCTCCTATTCAATTAAGCCCTGGCTATGTGTGTGGAATTCACATGGACACACACACATATGATGTTACATTCTACTGTTGCCCTGAAACTGATGGCACATATCATCTCAAACAAACAGGTACACACAGGGACATGGACGTACTGTGCATACACAAACATGTGGCTTACCAGGGCTTAAGTCTTCGCAGGAAAACAGCAAGCTGCCAGATGGTAAAGCTCTGTGGTAATTTACAGGTGGGAAATCACAATTGTAATTTTAACTGAAATTTTTAATAAAATTTGTTTTTATTGAATTTAAAACACTTAAAATGTTTAGTTGAACACACAGATGCTTAGTTTTACTCTTCAAGGGACATATTCAACACAAGTCAATTATCATGATATCATTAAAGGAAAACATCCACAAAGGTACAAAGAAAGTCATTTGACAGAAATGCGAATACAATTGTATCATTACTTGTTTTTTTTACTATTGCTGCATTTTTTGTTTGTCCTCTAAAAAGCAACACAAGGAACAAGATCTCAGTACAGGAGCTCAAGATATAAAAGATGCACATGAATAATACTATGTAAGGGTTGCAGCTAATTGAAGTATAAGTTTCAAGTAGTAATCTGATTTGGTTCATTACAGTTTTTATATCACAGGTTTTATGACATGTCTTTGAGAAAAGGGTTTATCATGATCTATATCAGAAAATTATATTCACAGCCACAAAACATTTACGAAAATGTTCCATAAATCGTAGTATGACTGAGGTATGAACAACCCTCTGTTTAAAAGTCTTCTGAGTATAAAAATCCATGAATCTGTCAAATTTGGAGCATGCAATTGTAATGAAAATGGAGATATATGACTCACACTGAGTAAAACGTATGTGACAGATATGTACACTGTGAAAATACAGTCTTTCTTTGTTGGAAAGTTCTATTACAAGGTTATGAGAAAATAATACCAGATTCTTTATGTGTGTCAACTCACCTAACCACTGTACACAGGTGTGTTCACAGAAGAAATGTACCCACTCCGGTTAAAAAAAATGTATGAAATCCTGTATGAAACTTTTTCAGCTGATTTTCCTGATTCAGTCATCCACTTCTAATAAGAAGGCTCTTTGTGTTTCTTTCAGTTCCTGAGAATGATTTCCCATACAACCATGATTACAGAATGGATCCAAGAGTTCAGTGATTTTGCAAAAGCTGATAACAATACAGCCTCTTAAAGGGTATATTATTTCTTTTTCTTTTCTTTTCTTTTTGTACTTGATAGCATATATGTGGGTGTCTGAAATCATTACCGACTCAAAAACTCATAAAATACACAACGGTGGCAATTTGCTTTGGATCTGAAAATGTATCATTGAGTGAGTCTTAAGATTTGTTGGGGAGACTTACGTCACTGCAGTTATCAAGCCTGCTTCCTCCGAAATCAGTAGGGATCAGTAGCCTACCAGCTGTCCATGGTTCAACTGCAGACCAGGGTAATGTCAGCATTTTAGAATAAAACTGACAGTCAGTCTGACATGTGGTCTGAGCTCTCAGGCTATTAACTATACTTTATCATACTGTAATAACATGCTCCAAGGCTTAAGTACTACACATCTCAGAAGAGGCTGACTCTAAGGGAGTGAGGGACAAAATTAAGATGAGTTGGTCACTCCACTTTCCAAAATGATCCATTTGAATAGAAGTGTAAATTATTGGATTAAAAAGAACTCCTGTGGTTTCTTTCTGTGTTATTTTGACCAAAGCATTGTGCAGACATTTCATTAAAGCAACACAAGAGATGTTTGCAAAGTTTAAAACTATGGCAGGGATACCGCATTTCCAGACAAATCGTTTTACTTAATGATCTCTTGACATCCTTGTGGACTTATGATGACGTCTTAGTTGCCTTTCAATATGACAACAAATTCATGTTTTTAGGAGACTTCCCCAGCTGAAGTCATTAATCTGTGGAGGAAACTAGATTTTACTCTGAAAGTCCTTTGCTTCCTTTCCAAGTAGCTGCTTCCACTGATCGACTCAGTAAAACCCCCCCAGACTGCTTGAATTTGGCAATAAAAAACATTTTTGTTGCCAAAATTTCTTGTAATACTGCAAGACCTCAAATAAATTTGATAGCTTGAGATAAAAAAGACAAACCTTATGTAATCTCAAACTTTCATCCATGAAATCTGGGTTACGTTCCTTAGCATATGTATCATCAGTTCAGGACTACATGTTCACTGCTACGCAACATGATGTTTTCTATCTTAGGAGCGGGCTGTTCTGTTCTGATGTTTTCCACTGACAGAGCTAATCAGCTTACAGGATCTAAAAGTTTGTGTTAGCTTGTCACAGCAACAAACTGGAACAGCATCATTTTAAATGCCAAATACATAATGCTGTAAAATGTCTATAAGCTGTATTATGTAAATATAAAATTTATAATTATATTATATCACTATATTATAGCTCACCTTGTGGGATGCAGGTAAATATTCTGCGGTGTGTATGGGTGCTTAGTAAAATAGTCCCCACAAATGCTTTAAAAATTTAATTAATGGATGAGAGGGCGCTGAACAGCTTTGTCTCGGTCACAGTTGGCCTCTCTGAGTCCCAGTATGTAGACTTTGGTGCTGAAACTTTTTTTTATAAGTTTGGTTGTGCATTCTGGCCCCAAGCTGAGAGATGAGTCAGAGGCTGGAGACAGTCAAAAGCATTCTTGCACAAAGCTCAGCATGAGATAAGGATGAAAACAAAAGACTCCTGCTGGCAAGAAAGAAACTTGAGATATCATATATTTCAGGAAATTTAAAAGAAAAAAAAACTCATGGGTGATCACCCGCAGAATCATTCTGAATTTCTGTTCATCAGCACATGGCAAAGATTCTGCTCACCATAGCAAATGACCGTATGGACAATGGAGAGCAGTACCTCTGTGCTGCCCATAGCTGGGGGATCAGCACTCTGGACTATCACAGAAAGCTTACAGAGTGCAGTTTTAAAAAGTGATTTATAATCTGACAACTAACTTAATCAACAACTATTGTTAACAAAAACTGAACAGCAAAATCATCACAGAGGTGAGATAACTCAGAACTAAAGCAGTTTATGCCTTTTCTCTATGACAGCTTAATTAATCTGCACTTCAGGAATACCTGCACAGATGCATATTTATGCACACACTCAGGGTGCAATGAGTGCTTCTTTTTCACTAAAATATTTTCCAGAGTATACAGACAGTGGAAAAATCCTGTGAGCAGCCATTCTCTGAACAGAGAAACATTGATGAGAGAGGTCAGAGGACACCGGACAGACTGCTTGGAGCTGACTGACAAAAAGGCTACTGCAGCTCAGATTATCACTCTACCTTTAAGTTGTGCTGTGCAGAAAGGCAGCTGGGATGGGCTACAACATCGGAGGACCACTTTAGGGTATCTGCCTGTCATTCTAGGAACAGAAATTTGAGGTGGACACAGACTCGCCAAAAGTGGATAGTCAGAAAAACAGAACCTGCTCTTGTCATGTGCTGAGGCTGCAGATGGTAGCAAAAATCCACAAGGGATTCCTGCCATGGAATCCATGGGGTGCCAGTTCCATCCCCATGGATCCCATGGGTTCAGGGATTGTAGGAACAAGTCGGGTCTATATAACCTGCCTCGTTTGAACAGTCCAAGTTTGTAATGGTGTGTTTTCCTGATACAACTAAGTCCCTTGGTTTGAGTGGCACAGATTTTAGGGGGGGATATTATTCCAGAGCACATCTACAACTACAAGTGGAACAGTTTACTACTTTCTAATGGCTTCTTCCACCATGCCACGAAGTCACAAAGCAAAACTATTTTCAAACTAGTTTAAAGAGCACGTGTTCAGTGGACTAAAATGTCAAAAGTGAATCCATGAGAACACTCCCAGCCTGGGGTCCCCTTACCCCTAAGGAGGGTGCCAAAGATCCCACCACACTCCACAGAGGGTGTTATTTTAGATTTATCATGTCAAAAAATTAGAACACATTTAGAGGATAATAAAAAGCCTGGGTAAGGATGAGGGTCATAAGGCACAGGGAGGCCCTTTGGTTGTCACGGGGACAAGTGCTTTCACATTTTATGTAATTGCAGGAAATAAACTGATTCTTAAAAGAGAACTTCGGTATGATACAAAGAGCTGACTGATGTGTCTTTTCTTAAAATAGCACAGCATACCTCATGGACACTCACACTTAAAGGTTAGGCCAACAAGTGGATACAGGGTCCTGAATCAAACACCACTTAGAGCAAAAATACTGTTTATCCACAAAAAAGAAGAGTTTGGAGTTGGAAAAATCTCAAATGGGAAGCTAGAACAGTTTCCACTGCACTATGTGTGCATCTTTACAGCTCATTTACTGGGCACTGATTTGCATATTGATTTACTTGACAAATGAACATGGTTTAGGGGGGAATATAGTTTTTTTTTACTGATGTTGGCGTGTACATATCATAGCAATCATGAGCACTGGAACTCTACATTTCGGCCACAAATATGTGATGATTGACTTTTAAGCTGATTCAGAATCAGAAATATTTCTGAGAGAACAAAAAAGTTTTTGCTGTTTCAGATTATTCTCCCTTTTCCCATCCCATCCCGTTTGTCAGACGTACACTTCATCACCTGTTTTCATCACATCTCTGTGAGTTCAAGTCTCATGCAAATAAAACTGGATTCTCAGAACTTCAAACAAGTTCTTCAGTTTCCTTTTTCCTAACTGTAAAGTTTTCACATGTATCTTTCTTTTTATCTCCATTTTTTTGTTTTTACTGTTTTCTCCCCAGTCTTCTTACATCTAAATCTCTGAGAGAGAGAGAGAGAGAGAGAGAGAGAGATTCTTTCATGTTGTGATATCCTCCAAATAATTCATCCTTTAAAATAATCACTTATAGTGCAGCATTCTTTCATTTGTAAAGCATATTTACAAATGAAACAAGGCTGGGAGTACATTGAATTGTGATACAGCTGAGGAGTTTGTAATTAAATCCAGTGTGTTTATGGCAGTTTATCCAATCACCTTCCACTCTTTCAGTGGTCCAAACTGCATCAAATGCTTCACACTAATTGGATCTACAATGTCCTGTTTATGTAATCTGTTAACCATGACTACTGTTGTGTTCACAGTGCGACCATGTGTCTTAGAAACTTTCAAGTTTTTAAAAGCAAATACATGAGATACTCCAATAACACGAGTCTGGCAAATTGCAAAAACAACATTATGTGTTAAACATGTAAAATTACTGTCAACAGGCTGTATGTGTGTTCCACTGATATGTTCCCGCGGTGCCTAATGTGTTCAAAAAGGCAGGACAGGACAACCACACAAAAGTAAAACCAAAATATCTTGACCACCTCCAGATGGCTTGTTGTAGTATAGGTCACAAACCTGACCTATTTTATGCTCTTCCATGATGGACCAGATGTCACCTCTGTCCATACTCTGTCCATATAAACACTTGTTCGATTTGTGTTTGTTAAAACATTCATTTTTCAGATGAATGTTTTTTAGATATGTTGTTACAGGATTGTACTAGAATTTGAGGAATATTCCTCTTCTCGACTGTGTGACCAACCATATTCTTTCAAACAAAATGAGTTTTTCACAGTGAACCGTATTAGCTAATATGCTCAGGGATTAGGAGACTTTTGCATTTTTAATGGCCACCCTAATAAGTAACTTAATCGTGTTATAACCAGAAAATTACACAACAAATAAAAACACATAGAAAATAGTTTGTTAGTTAGACAGGTAGTTGTCACTTACTGTTTGTATTTAGAAAATTAGAAGCATACAGCGAGCATCAACATGTAAACTGCAACTGGATTGCTAAAAATTCCAGCTGTACATGGGTGGGGCTGGAGGCGGGACCACGATCCCACATCTCCATCCTCTGGTGAATGCTGCATTGATTGGAAACGCAAATTATTCCACAGGCAATGGATGGCTGCACCATCACTGCCATAGCTGGTTTTACTTTTGAACAGTGAGAGGAACTAGCTCTGTGTCACAGAAAAAAGTGAAATAGACAGGAAACATATTGAACTCTAGTATATAACCCCTCAAACCTGAAAACACTGATTTTGTCTTTTATTTTGATTTTGATACGGCAATTGCTTTGTGACTGTTTCACCTTATGCGGCTGAAATATGTCTGTGTCACTGCTGATAGGTTTTGTATTTTGTATTTTGCATCATCAATCACTCAATCAACATTTATTTATATAGCACTTTACAACAACCAGAGATTGACCAAAGTGATTCCCAATTCCAAAAGCAGATCACATATAACACAAGACAACAACAAAAAGGTGAGCCACAGCTTCAGTGAAAAACCAGCCCAAATAAATAGGTTTTTAATTTGGCTTTGAACTGAGGTAGGTCAGTAGTGGTACGTAAATCACAGCACAGTGTATTCCAAAATTTTGAACCTGCCACTGCGAAAGATCGGTCACCCCACTGCTCATACTTGGACCGGGGAACCTCCAGCAGATGTTGACCAGAAGAGCAGAGAGCTCAGGATTTCACTTATGTAGGGGGGTGCAGTGCAAGGCCATTAACTGTGTTTAAAACAAATAACAAGGTTTTAAACTGGATCCTAAATTCTACAGGTAGCCAGTGGTGGAATTAAAGTACAGGTGTGATGTGGTCGTGTTTGTTAGGAGCCTGGCAGTAGCATTTTGTACCAGTTGTAGGCAGTGGAGAGATGTTTGGCTAAGTCCGATGTACAGTGTATTGCAGTAATCTTACCTTGAGATAATAAAGGCATGGATGGATGTTTCCAGTTCACAGTGGCTCAGAAACGGCTTAACTTTTGCAAGAAGGCGAGGCTGAAAGAAGCTTTCCTTCATTATAGCGTCAATTTGTGGGTCAAATTTAAGACTGGAGTCAAATTTCACTCATGATAACTTGTTAAAGCTTTAGTGAATACGATGGTCTTGTCACGTTTTGCATTTTATGTTTCTGTCATGATCTGCGTTTCTGTTTAATTCCTAGTTTACAGTTTAGCCTTGCCATTTTCTCACCTTCCTCAGTCTCCCTCTGGTCTGATCATCAGTTACACTCACTGCACCTGGGTTTATTGTCATCAGCTGCATTCACTCAACAATCGCCCTCCACAGTATTTAGTCTCTAGGTTTGCTCTTGCTCATTGTCCGATACTCACCGTCACTGAGGTCTAGCCACAGTCATTCATGCTGTTTCAGGTTTGTCCCTGTGTTAATGTCAGGTTTTGTTCATGTTTAAGCCAAGTCAGTTTCTTTCATAGTCTTAGTTTAGGTTTTTGTACTCCGGCTCAGCTTTTTGTTTGGATCTTTAAATAAATCAAGTTTTCATTTATGATATCTACATTCGGATCCTCCTTCATCACCACCACACCCCTCGTTCTGACAGGTCTAGGTTTAATACAGAAAACATTTTTTAATAATACAATGTTAATGAGCATTTAACCAAATCTAAGAGCTTTATTAAACCTGCAACAAAGTGCTTTTGTTGCAGGTTTAATCAAATCAAATGACAGAGTGCCACCTGGAAGCAAACCTTCTGTCTCTGCCGCCCACACTGTGACTTTGAAGCAGCTCATACAGTATATATACATGTTATGCATGTGTGCTTTAATGTATTGAAAAGCACTGAAACACTAACTTTGACAGCTCTATGAAAGTCTGAGTAGCATTTACTATTTTCTCAATTCATCATTTATGTTTTTCTCTTTGTCACTCAAGTGCACACAGATGTTACACAACTCAGATGGTGTGAAAGGGAATAGTGCGAGCATCAATCCCCATAAGGGTAAAACTGACCTTTGTGTGTTTATCTTTGTGTGCACAAGCCTCTGCACGTTCATGCATGTGCAACTGATTGTGCATGTCTATGTTCATGTGAGTCTCAATGCATATGTGTGTGCGTGTGCGTGTGCGTGTGTGTGTGGGTGTGTGTGTGACCTTTCCACCAGCTGCTCTTTCTGTGTTTCAGACATCAGGATGATATTTTTCCTTCACTGGTGACACACTGCATCACCACCATATGCAACAGGAGAACTGGCTCATCGCATTATTGTGGGTTTTTTTGTCCTGAGTTTGAAAGTACAACCCAGATTCTATAAAAGATTGGACACGGTGTAAACTGTACCATCCAGTAATTTACAAATCTCATAAACCAATATTTTATTCACTATAGAACATAGAAAACATGTTGATTTATTTGACTATTTTATCAAAATGTTTAGTTGTGGAATGATCGCTATAACACATCCCAAAATGGTTGGGGTGAGGCAACAAAAGGGTGGAAGAGAAAGTGATACCACCAGTATGGTTATGTGATCATTATGGGGTGAAAATGTCTCACTGGAAAATATTTGATTATATAGGGCATCTAAACCATACACCTCCACTATATCTGGAATGCAGGTAATGGTGGAAAAGATCAAATAATATTCAGTGTGTCTAACTTTTTTCTAAGTAACAAAGATCTTTAAACTATACAAATGTAGCACAATATACAGACAACTGTACTGCATACTGTCATGAGAGGACTTGTAGTGATCACTATGAGCTCATTCTCTCGGTGTATCAGGAATACACAGGCATAATTTGAAAAACTGTTGTTTTTATTGTATGATATTACAGGATCAAACTATATACACACATATGAATAAGTAAGAGTGTATACAAAATGTTCAAAATTACATTACAAAGTACATACATAAGGAAAATTGTTATGGAGAAAATATGAAACCCTTAAACTACACGACCGGAAAGATTTTCTCTGACAGATAAAATGTCTGTTGTTATTCATCTCACAACAGCTGTTTTCTGCAATTGTTGTGGTTTGCACTAAAGCGATTTACAAAATCTTCCATGTCCAGGGACTTTGCTCGCCTGGACTCCACACTCAAAATGCCCAGATTGCTCAGTCTATCATCATCCATGGTGAAACGCAGGTATGTCTTTACCAGCTTCAGTGTGGAAAACCTGTGCACACAGGAAGCAGTGCTTACAGGTATTGCAATGGCGATTTTGCACAATCGGAAGAGCTCATGGAATACCTTTTTAAGAGGTTCAATCATGTTAGTGAGCTCTATGTAAGAGGGCTTCTGCATGCCACATACTACTTTCCTCTGTAGGAGTCTTTTCATTTGGTGCACCTCGTGTTTGTCATGCATGTCACATGCATAAATAGAAGCAAATAAAAATAGAGCCTCCTCTTGGCAAAATGTAGAACTTGAAGGATTTAAGGTCTGAATCCCCATCACTATTGCACAGTTTGGTTTTGAGAAACGTCTCTTCAGCTCACTCACAGGGTAGAATATGTAGGTATGAATAGAGTCCGTAGTCTGCTCAGAACGCTCACCTACAGAAGACATGACAGTATGTCCATCTAGCATTCTGCTCTGTTTTGACTTTCTTTTTGGAATAGGTTCTGCCTCCACATTGCATTTTTCAGTAGTATTTAATACTTCTTTCCAGAGCCTTTCAAAGTAGGATTCATCTCTGTAATCCTGAAAACTTTGCTCAAGGGCTTCAACTAGATCTACAGCTGAACACAAATCAGTAGAGGGAGATTTCAGAATGTCCTAGAGAGATTTTGCATCACCAAAAACCTTGGTGCATGTCACTAAAAGGCCAATGAACTACAGGTCAATTTGAGCGAGCAAGCCCCGTGCATCAATGCTCCCATCGCCACGTTTTTTTGCAGCAACTTCCTTAAGGACACGTGTAATAGCAGGTAGAATTTTCAAGTACGGTGTGACAAGCTGTATGCCGGCAAGCCCACCTTGTGTCACTCAACCGCTGAAGCTCTCTGGCGGCTCCAGTATAGATTTCTTTATGTGTGTTAAGCCACTTAGTGTGAACATAAGAGCCAGACATAAATACATATAGTCTCTGCAACAATGCAAAATAACAATCAGCTTGTGGGACTGCTTTGATTGTGTCAACAAGAACCAGATTAAGACTATGAGCATTACAATGGACATAAAAGGCTTGCTTTGCCACATCCTTAATACGAGATTGAAAACCGGAGTGCTTGCCACTTATGGCAGAAGCACCGTCATACGATTGCCCAACCAGATCAATTTTGTTGTCTAGGTCGTATCTCTCAAATACTTGGATTATTTTCTCTGTCAATCCTGCAGCATCGAGACAGTCTACTTTTTTTTTAGTTTTTTACTTTTTTGAAGTGCAAAAAAGAGGTATTTTTGTTGTTTAAAGGCCCTGAGTTGTTGGAACAATAAAAAAAGACAAATAAAGAAATACAAATCAGAAAACCCAGTAACAGGATTTGTTTCAACAAATGTTCACACATTAACACTGTACACACTAAAAAGAGTTGAGTTAAAAAATAACCCAATTTTAACCCAACTGCAATGGCTTACCCAAAAGTTGGGCTGTAGTTTTTTTTTTTTTGCTACAGTTTATTATAAGAATTATATACTTATATGTATATTTTTATTCAATTCAAATATGCCTAAAATCAATAAAAGACAAAAAATGAGAATTACAATTTTTACAAGAATGTATTTACTTTACAAACACAACTGAACATCTGACAGAATTCTTTAAAATACGGAAATCATTCTCAAACAGAGAAAATTCCATAACTGGACGTGAAACATGGAAAACATTTGGTGAACATTAAGTGAACATTAAGTGGCGATTCAGACGGTTACTCAAGTCTGCAATTCAGCAATGCCATTTTGAAAAATCTTACAGTATCAGGTAGCAGTCTAAGGGACCGTTCCCCTTTGGCATCTGTAGGGCAACAATATTCTGGGTATCAGTATGGTGTGGCTGGCATTCAATGTGGTTAAAATAAAGACTCATCCCAAAATGCACTCTGTATTCCCTGCTGATTTCTCCAGATTTCTCCATCCCTCTACCTGTAGTGTTTTTCAATTCCGGTCCTCGGGACCCACTGCTCCGCATGTTTTCGACGTTTTCCTCCTCCAACACACCTGATTCAAATGAATGGCTCCTTATCAGACCACTGCAGAGCTTGATGACGAGCTGATAATTTCAGCTGCCTTAAGTTCAGGGAGTAGTGGAGCTGTGCATAGAGCCCATTCCACTTAATCTCTTGTTCAATCACAGACTTTCCTTTCCCCAGAAGTCCCTGGCTAGTTTAAGTGCTTACATTTAAAACCACTGGTGGCACTGCTTGTTGAATAAACACATGCTGTGCTTCAAATTCCTCCTGGAGTGGCGTGGTGTTGACTTCATTCATTTGGGGTGGCATGTTCAGATGATGTGACAAGTTGCTCAGGTGGCGGAGCATTTGAAGCCTTCTGCAGAAAAGAAAGAATATATATATATATATATATATGTTGAGTTTCATGGTTTTTGTTTCTTGTGTACAGGAATAAAGTTAATAGTAATAGTTTTATCAGGCCAAGATCAGTGGCATAGGGTTAAAGTGGATAGTGTTTAGCTTTCAAACAATTGAGGAAAAAAAAAAGAAACTTTTACTTATAGGAACAATTTTCCCAATCTCTGAAGTTCTTTCCCAACCAATTAGTCCAGATATTTATCTTGTCATTCAGTGAGTGATGTGATACTGATCCTTGTGTACTGATCCGCTTGCATTGTGACTGAATTCCCTTTCTTCAATGTATGACAGCAACTAAACTACACATAATTTAGTTGGTGAGTTTTTGCTTAAAACAGTGAAAATGTTCAATATTTTCACCATATTTTCAAGTGGCAGTTCAGTTGAAAATCTACTGCAGAGATTAAGGACCTGACCCAAGTATGCACTCTGCAAAAGCTACAGCAAGGACATAAGAACCCATTCTTAAAGTCATTCGCTGCCCTAAAAGTTTCCAGCTACTGCCGCTAATAATCTACATGGTGTTTTAATACCGATTACTAGACAGTCAGTGAATCCAAGATTAGCATGGAGCTGACTTGGCGAAACTTGACAGGAGGGATGATTTTATTCATATACTAATCAGAAATGTCCAGCTGTTAGCTTACCACTTGTCACTTGATGGATAACATAGTCACTGCTGACGGTAACTAAACGTTACAAATACATTGCGCATACATGTTCGACTGATATGTGATTTACACACACACACACACTAGGGATGTAACGGTTATTGGTATTACGGTAAATCACGGTGAAGTTTTATGCGATAAAGATTACCGTTTATGTTTAAATTAAAATCTTTAGCTCGATGGATTGTCGAAGTCTTGCGTGAATACGTAGCTTGGACCGTAGGCATTGACAATAAAAGCAAAACGAACACCTATGCGAGTGAGGAGCAGAAATTCCACTCAGCTCCATTCACATGCTTTGGTTCAAATACATCATGTGAGGGAGATCGGCTTTAGGAAGATTGTGTAACTTGTTGATAACTTCTCAATGATCTATACATAAGTTTCGAGCAGTATCTATCCTCCTAAAATGCAACGTTTTTCGTTTTGAGACTCTTTGGAGCTACTTGGTGAGCAGCTACAAGCCATGTTAGCAGCTGTGTTGCTAAAGGTCTCCAAATGAAACAGAAACAAATTGAGAATATCATTAACCATGACCATTTGGTCTCTATAATCGAGATATCAAAATTTCAACATTGTCAACTCCCCCAAATCAGTTAAATAATACAGTACTAGGGATGTATCTAACATTAAAACATGTACCGAGTTGACAAAGATGATAGTCAATTTCCCTGTTATTAAAATTATTCAAAAAGTAATGTGACTTTAGTTGGAATGATTAAAAAAGTGCACGATAAATTTAATTTTTTTCAACCTGGACCTTATTTCTAGGATTAGATGCATTAATTTATTCATCCATAACATGTTGGTGTATATCCACAATGGGATTGAACGGACAATGTTCTTTGGTGACAGAGGTGCGGAGTAACTCTCTGGGATGAATGAAACTCAAGCGAAACTCGACCCCGCTGGGGTCGGCCCGCTGTGAGACTGATGGTAAAGACGCCGCGGTGGAGCCTGACCCCCCAACTCGGCTCAGGCTACGTAAATGATGCCCGTTTGCTCGGTGTCAATCTCCTTCATCACCAAAGAGTGGACCTTTTCCCTCAGACAGACACATTTAATCCCGCTGTCCGTTTTTAACATAAACTATGTGGTGAAATGAACGAAAGAGCAGATAATGCCTTAGTTAGAGGCTGCATGGTCAAGGCCCTATAAAAGCCGTTTTAATTATTCCTAAATTCAAGTTGAATTTTTCCTACATTCGTTTTTTTTCGTTTTTTAAATTTTGAGAATTCAGTTTTTAGCATTTTACGCAAATTTAAGCTCGAGACAGTGAATTAAGTACTGAAATGTAGACAACATATTCAGTTAAAACTGAAAACTCTAATGAAAACTTTAACATACAACCATATTTCACACAGAAACTTAGGCTGCATGATAAAAACATGGCACTATTTTTTCATGTGTGTCCAAACAGAACAGTCCTTTTTTTTACATTTTGCAGAGTTGTTTAAATTAAACAAAATACATGACTAAACAACTACAATGCCATTAGTTATTTGTAAGAACGATCTAATTAAGAATAGCCATGTCAATATCTAGTTCCAAAAGTGCATAAAAAATTGTAACAGGGGTGAATCATGCATAGTCCCCACTTTTAATTACCCCCTCGGAGCATTTTCCTGACAGAGACGTTCATTTTTATTGTAAAAAAAAACAAAAAAAACTGATACGTCATGTCAGTCAGTTCCGCATATTCCCGATTCCCGTTTATGATGAATTCTGGTTTTAAAGTCAGATTCTGTGACATTGTCCGTTCAATCCCATTGTGGATATACACCAAAATGTTATAGGTTAACAAATTAACGCATCTAATGCTAGAAATAAGGTCCAGGTTGAAAAACAGAACTTATCCTTTAACAGTTTAAGGATGACTTCACAGGTGCATAAAGAACTTAGGCACTCAGTGGTGACTTGCCAAGTGATGTCTGGTTGCACCGCAAAACACGGCATG
Organism: Leuresthes tenuis; assembly: GCF_036924035.1. Classification (NCBI taxonomy): domain Eukaryota; kingdom Metazoa; phylum Chordata; class Actinopteri; order Atheriniformes; family Atherinopsidae; genus Leuresthes; species Leuresthes tenuis. The sequence goes on along the minus strand of NW_027325365.1, from coordinate 26,135,866 downwards.
TGCGCATCAAAGTGTCTGGTAGTGCCGTCGCAGTGCAGGAAAGTGACAACTATGATGCGGTTGTTGTGGTCAGGGCAAGATACCGCTAGTCAGAATGGCCACTGCCAGAAAGGACATCTATCATATCATACAAATGAGAAACAAGATCGATCGCACTACCTGGGTAGATGGATGAGTAGATGAACAATTACACAACCATACATTGAAGGATTAATATACACCGAGTAATCTGGATGGGTTACTTTATTGGACCTTGTTTAGTTTATTATTTTGGGCCCATTTTTCTATTTTCGTTACACTTTGAACAGTATTACTTGTTTTTTCACCACAGGCCTGGGACCCACCTGCTGCATCTACACCCTCCAGAGATGTATCACTATCGTTCTCTTCTCCACCGTCACCCATGGTGGTTCCTCTCACGCCAAACATGGCAAGATCAAGAATTCTATCTTCAAAGATGCATCGAGCCCCTCTCCCTCCTCAGCCTACTCCACCGACCAAAGCCCCCCCAGCTCGGCCCCCACCATCGGTGCCCACAGCTGTTATTTCCAACAGCGTCAATGCTGTTTTCTAGGACGCTAAGGGCCTCTGTGTTGGCAAACACCGTCTCAACCAGGTCCAGGGATGGAGTGAAGAGAGGGACAATCAGACAATCTGCAGTCAGAGAAATCTTATCCATATTCCTTGCAAGAACACAGTGTCCAGTTCAACTCCAGCTCATCTCAAACTCACTCAATGTCAGCTCTTTAAGTAACAAATCATTCTTAATTAATAGTTTTATTTCCTTTCACAATCTTGATTTTATGTTCTTAACTGAGACATGGCTCGACAAAAACAGCTGATGCAGTCCTGGTTGAGTCTAGTCCACCTCACTTAAATTTTGTGTCTGAAACCCGAGAGAGGGGTGGGGGTGTTTGTGCCATGTTCAGGGACAATATATCCACCCACAAATTGTCATTTGGGTTTTTTTCATCATTTGAGTATGTGTCATTTAAAACGGAGATAAAACAATCTTCCATGCTGTATATCACCATTTACAAACCACCTCATAATTGTTTTATTGATGATTTTACTAAATTACTTTCAATTGTGTGCACGGCTTTTGACTGCTTAATCATATCAGGGGACTTGAATGTGCACTTGGATGTAGCCCAAGATAAGTAAGCTAAAGAACGTACTGCTGTCCTTGAAATGTTTGGTCTAACTCAGCATGTGACTGAGCCCACCCACAGCAGAGGGCACACTCTAGATGTGCTCATTTCAAAGGGTGTTGTTATCTCAAATGTGGATGTCGTCGATGTTGCTTTATCTGAACATTTTTGTGTTTTCTTTGACCTGTCTGTTACACCCAAACCAGCAGTTGGGTCTGCAGTTTTTCGGGGAAGACTCATAAATGACAGAACAGGGACACAGTTTATGAAAATGATTAGGTTTGAGAACACCCTGTGTTCTAATGTGATGATCTATTGAATTCTTACACATCAAGTCTCTTTAATGTTTTGGATACTATTGCTCCTGCCAAGGTTAGAATGGTTAAAAGTAGGCAAAGGGTGCCATGGGACCAGGAAAAACAACCATATTAGTCCAGTGCTCAGGTCTCTGCCCTGGCTTCCTGTCACTCAGAGAAAAGACTTTAAAACAGCTCTGCTCGTGTACAAGTCTCTTCATGATCTAGCACCAAAGTACATCTCTGACATGTTAGAGCCATACAAACCAACTCAAACTCTGAGAAACTCAGGAAGGGGTGTCCTGCTGGTGCCCGGAGTCAGGACTAAACAAGGTGAGGCTGCGTTTTAGGTTTATGCTCCTAAAATCTAGAACAGTCTTCCAGAAGATGTGAGACAGGCCTCAAATCAGACAATGTTTAAATCCAGGCTGAAAACAGTTCTATTTAGCTGTGCCTATGACAACTGAAAGTATTTCGACTTGCTCCAAAGGAAAACCTCTCCCGGTCAGTAACACACTTTTGCTGTTTCATTATTGGATTAGTTCCAGACCTACCTGTACTCACCTGTTGGCTACAGATCTGTATTCAGTGCCCCAGACAAACACTGGATTTCAACTCACACTCTTTCTGTTGTAACAATAAATCGTTTACCGGTTTTACTCTTGGTTTTGGCTTCTGTGTTTGGATCCTGTCCTTTTTTAAGGAATCTATCAGAAAAGTTATTTATAGAGAGAGTCTTTAGAGCAACATATGCAGAAGAAACAAAGTATGAAAAAGAAGACTGAGAACTATTAAGCAGCTAGAATCCTATAATGGATTCCTCATTCCTCTCCCACTCTGCTTTTATCTTTATTTTACTCAGTGTCCCAACCTTTATCAAACTAGTTTAGTCTGCTTTAAAAAAAAGTTTAAAATGTCAAACATCTGATTCAAGGGGGGCGGAGGAGATCATGAAAAACTGATAAAGTTGTAAGTATGAACACGTTTAAACTTTAAAATCTGTGAACTTCAGACGAGAAAAGTCTATTTCAGTCTCATACAAGAATGAAACATTTACAAAGTAACATTTTAACAAAAACTTCCATTATGTCATTATTTATTCAATACACGTGTTCATGGAACAAAATGCCTTTTTACCACAGGCATACAGGCATATTTACTTAAAGTAAATTGAAGCTTGTTTATTGGAATGCTCAATTCAGTTCACCCATGTCAGTGCATGAACATTTGCATAAAAAGCTAAGCCCAGTTTCTCTTCTAATGCTTTCCTTCACTCATCTGTCAATGCAAGAAATTGTTTGAACTGTCGACACACATGATCCCCACAAAGGCCATGGACGTAGATTAATGATACAATCATTAATAGTAGATAAAATCAATAAATTAATTTGTCGCTTATTCACTCAATTTACTGATGTGCTAACAACCCCCCCCCGGATTCAATAAAATGTTTTAGTGACTGACTAAAAGCGGCCGCTGTGTTGAACAAGTTAACGCATGTCTGTGATGATATAATATTACACAGATGAAAAAAAAAAAAAAGACAAAATGATCATGAAAACAATTAGAAATTCATCATTAAGCATTAAAAATTAGACATGTTTGATGGTGGTGTTCTCCGTGGTTGTGTAAGGCTTTTTAATATCTGAATACCTGTTTTGAACTGCTGCAATGCAAAATATTCCACGCAGAGAAGTCTGGGATATGATTAGAACTCCCCCCAAGAGTTGTTTAACGCACACTCTTCAGCATTGAAATTCCATCTACAACATTTATTCATGAGTAAAACTAAAACATGCATTATAAACCATAGCCAGAAAGAAGGTGTGGAAAATGGAGGAATGAGAGTGAATGGATGGAGGCAGGAATCTGAGAAAATTTGTGTTTACCACCACTGACCTTCTCAATCCATTTTCTACACGATTTAATGCATGATATGCTACCACTTATACAGATCGGGTTGTATAACTTTCAGATGGAACTGTCCAGAATTTTAGATGTATATCATTTATACTGAATAACCCTGCAAAGCGAGGGTGGTATTATAAAGTGTCACCTGCACTTCAGGGTTTCCTCCCTCTGTGTGTCAGATGACATTGAAACTCTATGTTATGACATGCAGACCCTACTGTCCACACAGTGTTTTGACAGCCAATTAAATCCAGCCTAGAGCTAGAAACACTGTAATGCAGGTGGACATTCAGTACAGTATCGTTGATGATTGAGCGAAGGGCTCTTATGTTATTCATTGCAAGGTCACGCGGGTTCAGGGAATATCCCTCCCACTGGAAACAATGTCGGCACTAACACACCCTCCAAGGTTCCAGGGCCTGATTCATTTATGCCATTAATACAATCTGGCTGCTGGCACCAGTAAGAGCTCAGAGGGTAAACCTCTCACTCTAACCTCTCCATTTACTCAATAAAAACATGCACGTTTCCAGTCAGATGGTGGATGTGCTTCCATAAAGGCTTCCTATTAAATAAAGTGGCATCAAAGTGCTTTAATACAGCAAATATTTAGAAAGAGCTGACAGTTGACTGTAGAACAAGAAAATGAGGGACGATGTCAGTGTAGAGGCACTGTATGCATCTCAGCATGTGTGTGACTGACTGTCAACCTCATTATTCATATGCCAAGTCCTTCAGCACTCCTGATTTCTTCACACAGTTAAATGCTAACACACACTCACAGCTAACACTTCACGTTCAAATGTGTTCAGTATATAAAGCAACCACAAAGACACATTTACGCATGTGCTAACTCACAGCGGAAGGCCGATGCTGTGATTCATTCACACACAGCCACGGAGCGTGTGAATGTGGGTAAAAAAAGAAAAACACTGATATGTCCCCACACAGTCAAACAATATTTCGAGAGAGTGAGGCCAAATATTACAGATTAGGTTCTGGTGATAGAAATCATAGACTGTGTTCTGAGGTGTTCATCTTTGTGTTTTGCACACTACGTATAAAGTGCAAACACTGTGTGACCTTGTCTATTTTATGCAGTGTGTTACTAGATTAAAAAAAAAAAAAAACTTTCATTGAATTTTTACTCACACTTAAACCAGAAAAACAGATATGAGACAAGTAAAAGATATGAAATACGATTGACAAATAAATTAAATCTAGTAAAAAAAAAAAGAAAAACCTCTTTCATTCTAAGGTTTTCAGTATAAGGATGTAATAATAAATAACAATGATAATCGAAATCAGATAAATGACAATCACTTCAGCTGCTTCATGTATTTATTTAAAGAAAAAAAGCAAGTTGATGCATTGTATGCAGTCCACCCTCACAGCTTCCGTGGGAACTAAGAGGTAAGTGGGTACTGCTAATCAAATGCACTGGATTCATTGATCATCAGTAAGTGTGAACACCTCCATGAAAGCAGGAGTTTTTGTCAGTTTGCTGGGCTGGAGCATTCAGGTGTGCCTTAACACAATGCCAAGGAGGAAAGAGATCAGCAATGATCTTAGAGAGGCAGTTATTGCGGCCCATCAATCTGGGAAGACCATTTCCAAACTATTTGGAGTCCCTCATTTTACCATGAGAAAAATGATTCACAAGTGGAAAACACTGGAAGTTAATGATCCTTCCGCAGGTTCACCTACGGATACCTTGTTACGACTTTTACTTCCTCTAGATAGTCACGTTTGATCGTCGACAGTGTTTTCCACTTCCACTCAGAAAAACTGCAAAAAAACCTTGACACTTAAATCTCAGACTCTACAGGCGTCAGCTAGTACGTTAAATGTTAAAGTTCATGATTGTCAAATTAGAAAAAAAGTTCAAAGTATGGCTTGTTTGAAAGGGTTAGTGGAGAAAGCCTCTTCTCTCTAAAAGAACATGGCAGCACAGCTTATGTTTGCAAAATTACATGTGAACAAACTACAAGATTTCTTGAACAATGTTCTTTGGACAGTTGAAACCAAAGTGGAGCTGTTTGGTCATAATGCACAGCAGCACGTTTGAACAAAACAGCATATCAGCACACACACCTCATACCAACTATCAAGGACAGTGGTGGAGGTCTGATGATTTGGGTTCGTTCTGCAGTCACAGGACCTGGACACCTTGCAGTCATTGAGTCCAACCTGAGTTCACCTCTATACCAAAGTATTCTAGAGTAAATTTGATCTGTCTGTTTGGTAAAGCATAACAGGGCAACATTCCAAGCAAAGCAACACATCTACAGCAGAGTGGCTGAAAAAATATTCAAAGTGTTGTAATGAGTCAAGATCTGACCTTGACTGAAATGCTGTGGTGGGACCTTAAGACGGCTGTGAATAAATGAATGTCAGCAAACCTCAATGAACTGAAGCAATGTTGTAAAGAGTGGGTCAAAATTCCTCCACAATTATGTGAGAGACCGATAACGTCATATAGAAAATGTGGTGGTTCTACCTGCTACTAAATCATAGGGTGTATCAGTTGCTCACACCCTGCTTCTGCATTTTGGTTTAGTTTATGTTATCCATCCATTTTCTATACCCGCTTAATCCATTGGTCGGGTCCTGGGGGGGCTGGAGCCTATCCCAGCGGTCATTTAGTGAGAGTCGGGGTACACCCTGGACAGGTGACCAGTTGATCACAGGGCTAGTTTATGTTAAACACTGTAAATAATGACACAGTGTAATCATGTTGAGATTGATTTTAACTACTTTTAAAACATGGCCAGCACTTGATGTTATCATTTCCTTACATGTAGCTGTATCAGGACTATATATGATAGTTAAATATAATCATGTGGCTCACATATTTGAATTAATGAATAGGCTTGCTATAGAGAAGCTGGTCAAGAGCCTTATGGTCCCCAGGAGAATGCTTCTTTACCTTCTCCCTGACTTTATGATTGGGAAAAAGCTGTAGGAGGGATGAGAGGGATTACTAATAGACTTTATTTCTATGCCAATGCACCGTTGGTTACAAATATCCAACTGTGTTGGCAGCCAGGTATGATTTTTCTCAGCATTTCTCATTACCTGCTCAGTCTTTGTCTTCCACTGGATATTTCCCAACTAGGGAAGCTTTCAAATAGTCCTTTGTCGAAAGTAATCGGCCGGAGTGTCAAAGTCAGCTCTTTTCAGTCAGCGGAGGAGGTGTGGGCCTTCTCGGTTATGGCTGGGGTGTAATGAGTCATAGTCATATCATCAGACTGATTAATCCTCAGAGACTTGCTCCCATTGACCCTCTCCACTACAGAACAGCTGATAGTCAATGGAGGATGGTAATGGTTTAAGCTGACTTTCATGAGGTCCACTATCATCTTTCTGGGTTTATTGATCACTAGGGCAAGGTTATGACTTTTACCCCAATTTGTACTTGCGCACTCTGAACCAGAATATATAGTGATTTGTAAATGTTTGAACATTAAAATGTTGTGAAAGTTATTCAATCAATGAAGACAAATTTCTTGAACATTTAATGTTATTGTTATTTTGCTTCATTCATTTTTTTTTTACAATAATTATTTTATTTAATTTTTTTAAACAAACCAGATGTAATCGTTTCCTTAAGAACAAACACAAAGAATCAGCAATTATCATAGTCTGTAAATGGACTTTTTGTAACCAACTAAGAATCTTTTATAGCTTTTTCTGGGGGGATTTTCATAAACTTTTCTGATAAATTCTTTTTGCGATATGAATGTAAGGACTATAAGAAAGGTCTCTGAGAATTTCAAGATGTTCTTTGGATCATAATCCTAAACACAAACAGTATATAGAGACTATCCATTTCTGTAATAGATTGTTCACCTACTAATTGAGAACATGAGCTGACTTCAGAACCTTGTGAGATAGGTTAATTTTACCCTAGTGATAATGCGTTGTCATAATAGTAATTCAATGGCAATCAAATTGTAATCCTATCACCACACTCCTCTCGCCTGTCCTCTTTCCTCACCCCAGCCAGTTGAGGGAGATGGCTGCTTTCCCTGTTTCTGGTTCTACCAGAGGTTTTACCCTGATGAGGGTTGATGAGGGTAGATGGAATGCAGGTGTGCATGCAGGAGCTGCCAGATTCCGCCCAGTAGAAGCTCTACAACCTGCTCAGCCCACCCTACGACACAGCACCATCAAAAAACAACACAACCAGGCACAATCATGACAGGTGTGGCTGCACACCTTTGGCAGCAGAACAGTAACTCATCACTTCAGAGTCTGTAATTAGGATTAACTTGATAAAAGTGGGTGTTGTTTCAAATTTGTTCCGTCTTGACTTGGAGAAAATAAAAAATCTTTTATCTTTAAATCTTATTTTAGCATATTAGCATTCTAATATTCTAATATCTGTTTATTAACTCCTACTAAGGTTAATAGAAAAGTCATGATCCACAGGACAAATCTGAATTATAGTCTTTATTTAGACTATAAATGCTATAAACTCTTTATTCTAGAGTTGGAGAAATATTGAACTGAAATAAAGAATTTCAACCACATCAAGAAATATCAGGGGTACCTCTAACATTACAAATACATGTATATAAGCATCAGTATAAGGTACCATACATATCGGATTAACATGCAGTTATATTATAATGGAACAGAACTGCTATTCCATTGGTGAAGGAACTGATAATATCCTCTTCATGACTTTTTATAAACCATGTCTTGGTTCATTGGGCCTTGATGTTTTCAGTGAGATTGGTTTCTACCAGGCAAAAATTTAGCAAAAATAGTAGTGGAAAATTTATTTTGAACTTTTGGCCACAAATACACCCTTGTTTCATTTTCAGAGCTACCAAACCTCTCAGGATAAGAAAACAAGATTTGAGCTGGCATTTCCAACCTGACCTCTGCACTTGTGGAGGTGGCCTGTTTCCAGCATGAAAAAAGCTGGCCTGTAGGCCTGCAGCCAGGCAACACAGCGCTGGACTAGAGATGGAACATCACAAGCAGTTACACTCCCCTGGTGTAGCACTTATTTCTTTAGTTCACCACTTTTTACGTGCCACATCTTTTTATATACTGCTTTCTCTTTTTTATAATATCATTCTCTCTATTCAGTTCTGTTTCTCACCTTCAAAGGTAACATATATGGTTAATATTCAGAGAATCAGAGAGTCACACTTATATAACAGTTATTTTTTATTTTGTCTGGGTTCTATAAAGTGCTTTACATGTGTTTTTCACTCACACAGATATGCATACAGCATTTCTTATTATAAATATGCATTCCATATGCAACACTTTACTGTATCTCCACAAACACACCTATGAACATATTGGGGGCAATGCATGGTTCAGTGTTTTGCCCACTGACACTTTAATACTGTTGGCGTTTGCAGTGTTCCTTCCCTTTCTCTTGTGTCTCTTCCCTTTTCCCTTGTTTTTCTGTCTGTCTCCACCTCCCACTGGGCATGACAGTTGGTGGTGGCCTGATTGCAGATACTCTCCACCTGTGGCACATGATCCTCTCATCCTTAAAAGCCATAGTCTGCTCTCTATTCACCACTGGTTTGTTGGTGACCACTGTGGTATTGGAGAGGCCAAATTAGTCTTGCGATCAGTTAAGTTTGATTATGTATCTGTTGTGATCAAAGTGAGTCGATATTGCAGTGCTCTTCATTGGATAAGTTATATCACTCACCATCTTGTTCTGCTTGTCTTCTGAAGACTCTTGTTGAATGACTCTCTTCATCTTCGCTGGATTAGTTTCAAGGTTATCAACCTCCCTGGAAGTAAGTCACTCTGCCCTGCTGTTCACACTCACCTGGGTAGGTCTGGTAAGGCTTGTTCACTGCAACTTACAGTCAGTAACTTTGCACATCAAAAACAAAACAACAACAAAAACTACAAGGCTGTCCAACTGACAAGTTGCTACCAGTTATATTGTATGTTGACTTGTTGTACTTGTAAATTTCACAAGGACAGTAGTTCAGTTAAGTGAGCTACTTGTTGATCGAGCTCTAAAGATTAAATTCTGAATTAAAATGTGCTGAGGTGATGTCAGAGCTCCCACACAAGATCGTGGCTTGAAATTAGCTGGCACGACACCATACCTCCTGAACTGCATCTACACCAAAGATAAAGAATTTTTATAGGTACCAAGGCATCACCATGAAAAGCCCTGCTTCTCTGGCACTGAGCAACTCCACCGCTCTATGCAGACAGTGTTTTGACTGAGAAAAGACCAAAGTGACAACTGTGAGTACCCATAGGTACTCTATTCAGTGTGGTTTTGACCTTGGTCAAAGCTGATATTTCACAGTGTGCAGCAAGCTCACTTCACATGCTGAGATTTTCTGTGGCTCAGAAATCCCCCTTCTGCTGCCCATTCAGAGCTTCTCCAATCAGTCCTCATATTGTTTAATTGAAATGTCCTCTTTTAGCTTTACATATAACATCAAAGAAGAAACACAATCTGCTGCTAATTGGAAGTATATCTGAGGCTGGAATACTTTGTTTTGACTAATTTTCTTCTGGTGCACAGGTGAACAGAGGAGGAGGATTTGTATTAGTGGCAAAAACAAACATGATAATTGAGGGGAAAAGAAAATTGGAACAGTTAAAAATAGCACAAAATTGTTAATGTGCTTTGCTAATTTCCTCTGTTCTGCTCAGGTGAGGCAGAAATGTCTATGAAGTAAATATAGTGAGGGACTGAGAACTGAAGAGGGTGCTCATAGCTGCAAAAGATGGCAAGAAAAGGCAGAGAGCTGAAAAAGCGAATAATCAGCATGGGAACCAGTAACAGGGCACTGATAAATAAAATAAAACTTAATTAAAGATTGTGCTGTTCATGGGGCAGAAATGAGAATATTTTTGACATATTTTTCATGAAAAATAAGCAACGACAACATGAAGAAGAACCCTGCTAAAGATGGCATCGCAGGAACCAAGATGGCACTGCAGATTGCTGCCTTGGTACTACACGGCTTGGTAATGTGTGTTTTTGTATGTGTTTTTTTTTTTTGCGTGATTGCATACACTAACCCCATCACTTTCATTAGGGATGAGCTTCGGACATTATTTCAACTTTTTACATGCACCCAGATAGCTATTCAGAACTTTTGGTTGGCAGAGCAGCACCACTCTGTGGAATATGAAGGAGACGGGTGTTACATAAGAACAAGACATCCAGGCTCTCTGGTTATTATGCTAGGGGACTTTAACATGGTATTTGACTCAGGAGTGGACAGGCTCCGTACCACAGGAAGTGAGCAGAACTGGCAGTTCACAGAAATTGTTAAACAGCACATGAATGATTTTGGTTTTTGTGATACTTGGCGCTCCCACTCCCCCCCTCTTTGAGATTACACCTTCTTCTCATCAGTACAACACTCATATTCAAGACTAAATTATTTCTTACTTAGCAGCGCTTTGAGTGATATTTCAGAAATCAAAATCCACCCCATCACTATCAGTGATCACGCACCAGTTTCTATCACGCTGAACAATAACAGAGTCTCACCACCAACTAGAAATTGAAGATTTAATACATCATTACTAAAATACCCTGATTTCATGAACTATTTCAAAATGGAATGGTCTATATATCTAGAAAATAATGACCTGCCAGGAATGTCAGCTTGTGTTCTCTGGGAACCAGGAAGAAAGGCAAAACAATCTCATTTTAAGTCGAATAAAAAAAACAAAAAAAACAAGGAGAGTTCAAGAATATTTGAACTTTGAACATGGCAATAAATCTGAAAAAAATTGTAACCAATAATTTAAAGATAAACGGAGGGAAAACAACAATCACTTCTGTAGGCAAAGTCCATGAAGCCCTTCAACATAACGCCCCAGGACCAGATGGTTTTCCAGCAGAATTCTACAAAGAATTTTAGACTATTTTGGCACCTATAATTCACAAAATGGTTTTACAAGTCAAGGAGAATGGCAGAATATTCCCAAACATGACCTCTGCTGACACCATGCTACAACAGAAACCAGGAAAAGACCTCATACTTCCACCCAGCTTCTACCCAGTATCATTAATAAATGTAGAGGTCAAAATTATTTGTAAAGCCCATAGACCGGTGTTTCTCAATCCTGGTCCTGAAGGCACACCGCCCTACATGTTTTCCATGTTTCCCTGCTCCAGCACACCTGATTCAAATGAATGGGTCAGGTCTATAAGCTCTGCAGAAGGCTGAGGACGATCCATTCATCTTTAATTTAAAGATCAGAGCAACACCAGCTTTGTGAGATGTGCATAATTGCAAGTAACAGATTTGTTTCTTTGCAAAATGCATGCTATAACCATTTGATAGTCATTACATTGACATTATATCATCCTCAATACCCAGTCACTGTTGTTTCAAAAGACATTATAAATACATCTTACCTGCTGTGATTAGGTTTGATGACAATAATCTTAACCTAGTAATAGCAATTAAAAGTGTTTAAGTTAAATCTAGGCAACTTTCATGTTTATATGTACCTTTTGGGATGAATGTATTTTTCCTTTCATGTCATCTCTTTTTTTCTGTGGCCACACAAAGATAGGACATCTATCTGTCACCAACAATCCCAAGCAGCCTTTTACAGCTGACCAGTAAGAAAGCCTCAGCCTCATCTTAAACTCAGCAGCTTGTTCGGTGTCACCTTGACAGTATTAAGGGAAGCAGGGGAACATTACTCACTCATTCTCTGTGCCCACACTTTCCCATTGGCCTGTGCATTTAAAATATGGGCCCAAGGGTTTTAAATGCCATATAAGCAAATGTACTAGGCATACATCAGCTGAATCACACCATCAGACTTATTCAGTGACTCAGACACTGAGTGAAGAGCAAACTTCAGACACTAAGATACAATGTGAGCTATAAGGTATTGAAATAAACTCACAGAGGCCTGAACTGATTCCTGTACTACTGAAAACTCAGTAGGGACAAGAAGATTGGTTGAACTTTCATGATTCCTCCATACATGTTAAATATAGATAGATACATGGATAGATACTTCAATGATTCCGAAGGAAATTAGGGGACTCTGCAACATTTGCATCAATAAAAGCAAAAAGTAGTTTCAGTAGTAGTACTATATTAAGTATTCACATCTTATTGGAGAGTTTTTTGTTTTTTATTCATGGAAATAATGTTTGCACTCTCTAAACACATGGGTAAAATGTGAGTTGCCTGATCGAGTAACTGTAATACAGAGAAGTTGTGGTTTTTGTTGAAGTTATTTTACTTGCATGCTGGTCCAATCAAGTTTTGAGAAATTGTAGCAAGACAAGCAATTCTGTACCTTTGCAAAAATGTTTCTTCTTTTCCGACCCACCGATAATTACGTGTTGTTTATGAGTCCAACATGTTTTGTGTATTTTCTGAAGATGGAATCCTCACACAGTATTCAGGAAAAATGCTATTTTGACGCAGTAGATGATTACAGTGTTACTATGTTTCATCATCATGTCTTTGCCTCTCGTCTTCCTGCCAGAGTATCTGTAAACTTCAAAAGGCTGTCTGTTATATGTATTCATTTTATCTGGGGTTATTTGAAATCAACAGTGACTGGGATAGGAGCAGTACTGAGTTCTTTGGCTCGATAGTTGCCTGACAGTCAACCATCAAACTACTCTAATATCCAAATAGCCTGTTAATTGTCATATAGGTACTTCCAAGTTCATATTCAGACTTTACATACATGCATGCATGCACGCCCAGAATGATAATGAGTCAGTATAAGCACAATGAGCATCACCCCTCATATGGACCTAATACAACTTTTGTGTCTCACATTTGTGAGCTGGTTCTTGCACAGAATCATATCATATGCAGCTGGAGGTAACACACAGACATGCACTTTAGCAAACTAATACAATGAATATCTGATTAATAATTAGCTCACTAAGATCTGATGCAAATGAAAAACCTATCTGCAAGATTTTCTGATTGGTGGATTTCACTTTGGAATCCAAGTTTATTTCAATCAGCCAAGCAGCATCCAAACTTTGGATGATGAGAACTAGGAAGGCTGCTCATGTTCAGTTTGTCTGTAGAATAATCCCACCCTCTGTTTTGAGAGAAAGGTCACTTGACGAAAACCTCCAATCAGGTTCGCTTGGAATATGTTGACGAGCGACACCTCCTATCTGGGTCAGCATCAGATTGAGCTGAAATTTGGACATCTGAAGTATGTAGACCCATCTGAATGTCTGTCAGATTGTTGTGATTAATTGTTCTAAAGATAAACCGTGTCTCCCACCCTTACTAGTGAGGTATTTGGTAGTATCTCTGTTAAACCAATGATAAGAATAATCTGAATAGCACAGGGTACCATATACGCACCCAGTGATTAAAAGCTTGAGTTGAGTCGAAAGTATTAGGGATAAATACTTGAAAAAGTACTGGAGAATGCCTGGATTGCAAAATCAGTGTAACTGAGAGTCAAAAACTATTTCCCAGTTAAAAAAAAAACCTTCTGCATGTATGTAGATAGAAGGTTTTGGCAGTAAACATTTTTGAACTTGTGGTTAGAGGTCATCATTGCCGCCTTGATGTGAACGTCATTATCATGATCTCTTACATCTGCCATGCCGTAAATTGTTTCTTTTTTTAATATATCACATACATCATATACATCGTCTCCATTTGGGCTTCTATGTCATTTCTATTAACTGGACGGTAATTATTTCCTTTGCTTTGAACTGTGGTGGTTCTAAGTGTGTAGCCATCCTAGTCATGTGACTCTGTAAAAAGAGGAACTGACTAAGGCAAGTAGTGGTATTTATGCATTTTTGGGACCAGTTCCAGTGTGATATAATTATAGTTGGAGTAAATGGGGATTTGAAACGGCTGAGAATAGCCTGAAGGTTTGACACTAACGTCATAGGCAAAGGGCATTATTTAGAGAGTATGAGATGGAAAACTCAGCTGGTTCACCACGAGTAATGCTTCTAGCCCTGTACCACCACTATTAACAGTAAAATGAATAATTACAGCATAATCAGAACTCTAACTCTGTGTCATGGTGGGAACATCGGGGATAACAAAACCGAAAGCTTTAGAGACAATTTAACACATCAAGATACTGATAATATAGCATCTAATTTAAAGGAAAAAATGTGACAGTGTGGCAATGTGGAAAACAGAGAGCTGGGCAAAGAGTACAAGGGGACAAAGAAAGTGGAGAGAAAAAACATTGAGGAGACAGATGTCATCATGGCTGCAATGAGGGTCAAATCACAAACAAGAGATGACAACAATGTCTGAAGAGCAAAGGCAAACAATCTTTTCAGACTTCTGGATAATGACCTGGGAGCAAAAGAAAGGTTTATGTGAAGAGCATGGAGTGTCCATTATTGGGCCAAATCGGACACAAGAATGCAACAGGCATAACAGCAAATGCCATCAAGGAGTGGTAGTCAGCAGGATGGTTCAGGATGTTGGACAAGAAAAGTTATGCAGGAGATGAATCGAGTTTTTCAGAAAATCCTGAAAAAAGGTCCCAAACAAATGGAATGTTATAGCATACGCGCTGCCTGTGAAAGAGCACTCAAGGACCATGAGATCTATGTCCCCAGCAACTACAAAACAAACATGGAGGAAGCCCGTCCAAAGCATCCCAACAAGGTTGAGAACCTGAAGCATAATTTCTTTGAGACATACAATGATCTAACTTATTGTTCAGCAATCCGTCCCAGACATTTTGAATTTGATTAATTGGATTTGATTGTATTATGATTACAATGAGTGGTTAGCACGTCACCTCACAGCAAGAGGGTTCCAGGTTCAACTCCAAGCTGGGGCCTTTCTGTGTGGAGTTAGCATGTTCTCCCCGTGTATGCGTGGGTTCTCTCCGGTTACTCCGGCTTCCTCCCACTGTCCAAAATCATGCATGTTAGCTTAATTGGTGTCTCTGAGATTGAATTGTGTGAGCGTGTGTGTGGTTGTTTGTCTCGTTTGTCTCTGTGTGGCTCTGTGATGGACTGGCGACCTGTCCAGGGTGTGCCCCGCCTATTGCCCGATGACTGCTGGGATAGGCTCCAGCCCCCCAGCGACCCGATCGACGGAATAAACGGGTACGGAAAATGGATGCATGATTACAATGAATTGGACTCTAATTAGCTTGAATGGGACTGTATCATTGAAGTGCCTTGAGATTACATTTTTTGTGATTTGACGCTATATAAATAAAACTGGATTGAATTCAATTGAATTGACATAAGCCCAGTGATACAGATGTCACTGATATCTGTCAGCTGAGATACAGAGACGGGTCTCTTGAGTACAAACTTGACTACTGTAACTCGAAATTTCTTCCTTTGCCTCAAAGGTGGAAACAAAACACAGTCAGAAACACCACAAATTGAAAAGTCAAAATATGTTGACTTAGAAGCTCTGAAGGCTGTACTTCCTCAGGACTGCCATGCATTCTACAATGGTTTACCCCACTTCACTGCTTATAGAAGCCATAGTGTTGAACAGTACTTAAATGTACACAGCATTTGCATGTGAGACTACTTACAGGGAGTGAATAGAGTCCATTATTTTATGTTACCGGATTCGGTCTGGCATGCATTTTTACCTGGTGTTACACAAAAAGTTGAAAGTTACATTGGATTTTGTCCTGATCCTGGTCATATTGTTGGTTTAAATTAGTGTGGCTTTGATTCAGTGGGGCTTTTTTTCAGAAGCACACCTACTGCAGTACTACAAGTCTTACCGTTAGTTACATCACTTTTTTTTTTTTTTAATGTAGCACACATCGCCGATAATTGAATCTTTGAGCCATCCAGCGAACGGTATTTGTTAAATTTGTTCAGTATTATTGGAGGTTTTTGAAGAAAACAATAAAGATAGTATTACATAGTTGAAAATGTATGTTTTTGCTTCTACAGAGTTTATATATAGCCGGTACTTTTTGTCATTATTTAGTAGTTATGCAAACTAAACATCATGGGAAACAAGGAAGCAAAGACATTGAATTTAAGGGATTTCCCACTTCAGGAATTCTGAGCCCTGCATACCAGAATGTAGTAACTATTACATTTACTACATTGGCTCAACTTTTGACCTGAAAACAATACATTTTCAATCATCAACTTATTTTCAAATATTGTTTTGTAGAACCTCTTCCAACTTGCACCAAGTGCAAAAGCTCCTAACTGCAAAATGATCCAGGAAAAGTGTGGAAAAACCTCCTATCTGCACTGTGCAAAGCAACAACACCAGGTTGGTATTGTTAACTAATAGCATTCTGCAAGAAAATAACTATTTTTTTTTTCTCAAAGTAAATTTTTTAGATAGGAGGTTTTGCTTGACAGCCATTGGTGAAAATCAAGTTTCAGGTCTTAAAAGGTCGCAGCTGACTTTTTTCATGTTATGACTGGACTTCGTTTTCAGTCATTTACAATTTCTCATGATAACTTAAAGTTCAGGAATTCAATAAGAAATACATAAATTAATTGTATTTTTATTTTTTTAAACTAGCTCTTCTTTAAAGCCACATTTTTGGACATCTCTACTGGTGTACTGTGTAGATGTAGCTTAAACAGAATTGTAGCTTTTGTCAGCTTTATTTTTTCAGGTTCCAGTTTGGATTATATTCTATCAATAGGAAGAAAAGTTCAGTTCAACGAGTCGTTGACTCTATCACTCAGTGATATCATTCTGTTTTACCTAAATGTCAACTGTCTTCATTACCATGGTTTCATTGTCTGCATTTGTAGTTACAAACACGCTTCTCCCTAATCAGACATCCGCACAGACTGACTTGGTGTCAGTGGTAATGTTATGTGGTGACATGTCTGAGGAAACATGCTGAACAATAATTATCATCAGTCTACTCTGGTCAGCTTTCTACTCATGTGATAATTAATGCCTCACTCAAGTGTCAGATGAATGAGAAAATGTTTTCACAAAGATGAAATGGTTCAGAAAAAAAGATTATGGGGGATCAACTGTGCCAGCGTCTTATCCTGACTGTGTACATTTTAATGTGAAAAATATGTCTGCGACACCTGCTAAAGCCTAGTTTATGCTTCTGCGTCATGTCGACAGTGTAGCCTGACGTGCACCTCCAAAGAATCCTAACTACACGTCGCGTCTTCTTTAAAGCCACATTTTTGGCAGAGACTGCAAGGGCACTGATTGGTCCTCTCAGAATGTAATTTCCGACAGTTGATTTTTCCGGTCTCGATGGCTGTGCACGGCGAAGAAGCTCTTCAAATTGGCCTACTGGAATTCGAAAGTACATTTGTCCATCCAGGTCCCTCAGTGGGTGAACAGTGTTGTAAATTCACCAGTTCCCAGCCTCGACTGGTTTAGTGGTCGTACAGACCACCTCCGCAAAACGTCTTCTCTGTCGCCTGCGCTTCAACATTTGCAATATAAGCATTTGTTCTTCAACATTGATGAGCTCCAACTGCAAATACAGCTGCTCCACCTCGGTTGCCATTGTTTACTGTTGTTAACTGTGACTGGAAGAAAAAGCAAGGATTCGGCTATAACCCCTGAAACCACACAGCCACACTCCCTCGCGGAATGGTGAATTGCAGATCTTCATAGTTGAAATTACAATAGGTGCGTTAATCACCATTATAGTCTGATATAGTACTTAGAATATCGTTATAGAACTTTTATCTGTGTTGTGTTACCTTTTGTTTGTTTGTTTGTTATTTAATTGTGTGCTTCAATGGACACTCTTGGGAATTATTGTAGCCTTTCAGGATGCAATAATAATAACAGATCGGTTTGCTGTTTTACTTGCTTATGCTGTTTCAGTGCAGTGTCGTACAGGTGCCTGTACAGACGCACTTCCTCGATCCATCCAGTTTGTCGTGTTCCGCGCATGCCAAGTTACAAATTTTCACTGGTGCATGGCTACTTTCATGGTGTGCGCCAGGCGGAAATACATCATTTTGACGTCATGCGACGTGAGCGACGCGTCAACTATAAAAGAAGCTCAAGGCAGGGATTCATCCACAACCTGGAGAAAGCATACCACTTTTTTTTCCGGTTGAGAACTTTGACTTAGCATTTGGAAGAGCTGACTTTCATCCTGGCCGCTTCACACTCAACTGCAAACCGCTCCAGTGTGCGCTGAAGGTATTGGCTGTAGAAGCCATCAGAACCACATCATCTGCAAAAAGCAGAGATGTGACCCTGAGGTTCCCAATCCAAACACCCTTCACACCACGACCATGCACTGAGATCCTGCCCATGAAAATCCCAAACAGAATCGGTGACAAGGGGCAGCAGAGTCCAACACGCACTGTAAACTAGTTCGACCTGATGTGAAGAATGCAGACATAGCCGGTATCCGGTACCCCATATTCCCTTAGCATCCCCCCACAGAATCTCTCAGGGAATACAGTCGTGAGCCTTTTCCAAATCCACAGAACACATGAAGACTAGATGATCCCATGATCCCCTCAGTAACTATGCCAGGGTAAATATCTGGTCCACTGTTCCACAACCAGGAGTGGGTGAAAACCACTTTGCAAGTTTAAAAGTTGTAAATAAAAGACAGTTCACAGTTTAGCACTGAGATCAGCTAATAAACAAGTCAGTGCTGTGCCTAAAATCCAGTTACCTGCAAAATCCAACGCATTTGTTGGACCATTTAATGATATACACTTAATGTAGCACTTTCACCTTTTTAACTGTGTTCATTATATGGAGATGGTGGCTGTTATTAGTAAGTCACAGTGTTGTTAATAAAGATTTGCTGTCATCGTGGAAATTGTTAAAAAAAAATTAAATTTTTTTTTGCCAACAACTGTTACTCAAAGAAAAATAAGTTGTGCAATAATTCATGTATACAATTCAAAGTAAAATGATATTTCTGCTACACATTTTTACATTTTCTGCTTTTAATTTTCATTAAAAATTCATTTCTATACGTGTTTCAGTCTCATTTTCAAAGTATTCTTTAATTAAATCATTGTTGTTTTGCTTTTTTTAATCTACAGATATATTTATATCATCATTACAGAATCATTAATTTCTGCATTTTAATCACCGATTTTATTTATGTTTTATTTTATGTACAGTCCTTCAGTTTATTCATGTCATTCTATCTTTAAAACTTATCTCATCACTGGCTTTGCAACTAAAACTCTGCGGAAAACTGTGGAGTGACAGTGCTCTGGAATGAATTAAAAAAAGTAAGCTAATTAGGAACAAATCACACCAGGAACCATCTTTCGTCTCGCTTGCTACTACTTCATGCTGTAACCAACAGTAGACAGTCTATCATTCGTTTGTGAAAGTGTTGATACTGATTTGGGGTCAGCGATGTGGTTGGATAGTTAAAAAGCACTCTTAATGAGCATACTGTTTAATTCCATTTACCCCTCTGACTGTAGCTCAGGGAACAGTGGTCCAGTTTAATTTGATTTGATCCCCCACTCACATTGCCACGCCCCTCTGTATCCTCACTGGCCTGGCAGAGGAGGTTCACGGGCTTAATTGTTCTATTTATCTTGGCTGCACCTGTGAAAGGGATCATAAAGCAAGCTCTGTGTGGTTTACAGGCAGGTCAGCACTTCTTCTGCTTGCAGGTTGCTACTGAGAGTTTTAGCCTGCTTTTTTTATATATATATATAAAATAATAAACCCAAGACTCTCTTCATACCTGTGTTCAGTGGTCATTTTATTTTGCAGCCCATCAAGCTGGGTCGTAACATGGTAAAAGTGTCTCTGAGAAAGATACAGAACCCCACATTGATCCCCACCAATGTATTCTGAAACGGTATATATCTTTGGATAAACACTTGAGTTATACTCATACAGGTTTCAAGGTTATTAGCAGTGAATTTGTGAAATGAGAAATGCTGCTGTGGTGGTTTTGGATCTTGCCAACTTTATGTCTGAACTGAACGGTTTCATGAGCTGAACAGAATTGGAAAAAGCAGTTGCCAAATTGTTTTCAAGTAAACGGTATTTTCACAGCAATAAAATCTCATGAAACAGCTTAACTTGTTTTTATGTATTAGTGCCCTCCGGTACTGGGAAATAAACTGTGGAACACCAACAGCAAGATTTTGAGTTGAAAATGCATGACAGTCAAAATGAATTATCTTTTCTATATCTTTTTCTGTTTCTATCAATCTCTTATTTGATTATTTTTTTGTTTATTTAGTAAATGCCTATGGTATAAGCAGGAGAATGCCCTTGAATGTGTCAACATTGAAGCCAGTACTACAGCAGCATTTATTATTTCACAAATCCACTGCTAATAACCTTGAAACCTGCATGAGTATAACTACAGATTACTTTTAAGTTGAATAGCAACGTTACATGGAAAAAGCATAAAGGCACGGTGGCCCTGCAAAGGAATGGGAACTGCAGATTTTACAAATCTAAGCAGTGTTTGAGGACTTACACACACAAAAAGATATCCTGTAAAATGTTATGGTGACTGATCCATCGCAAATTGAAATGGCATTTATCAACTGATGGTGATGCTGATAAATAGTGTGAAATTGCTTGCCATATGCCCCAATGTTCCAAAATGACTTGACTGGAACTTATTACATTTGAATAGTAGCGTTTGCTACTTTTGTTGGAATTTCCTCGTCTCTGCGCCATGGGGAGTTTCTGACCTTTGAGTCAAAGCTGCTTCAGGTTTCAAGGGTAAGGTTTCAAAAGGGTACTCACACAGGGACACACACACACACACACACACACACACAGGGGCACCTGCATCCTTTTCTTATTTTGTGGGAACCATCCATTATCATAAATTTGTTCCAGAACCGTCCACACCAAACATCAGCATCACATCGCAAAAACTGCCTCTAGGTTCTAAACTTCAAACCAAGGTTTTAGCCTCAAACAGCCATTTGAACATTTAGTGTATATATTACTGTGCTCCTGCTTTTTGAACCCCTCATATATCATAGATGAAGCCTCCACACACACATACAGATACAGCCTGTGACAGATGTAGAAACGATGACAATACAAAAAGTATACACACAAGCTCACGCACTAAACATGCCAGTAAACACACACATTTGGACCTTATGTATCCACCTGAGCAGTGAGCAAACAGCCTGCTGCATCCATCCATGCAGCTATCCATCACCCACCCTCATAAAAGATGAACACCTGCTGATCCGTCTCATCACAAAGCCACTGCTCTGTTTATCTCACTCTTTCTTTTTCACTGTTTCGCTTTATACACACTGACATTCTTACACAAACGCACACACCATCTTCCTTATCTTGTGTTAATGAACGGCGGCAGCCATTACGAAACTCCCTCGCTCGTTTTCTCTCCTTAACGAGCTTCAATCATCCTACGAGCCGCTTTGAAGTGGCGACAGTCTCGGATAATAAGAGAACACCGAGGGAATGATAAATGGGAGAAAGAAGAGGAACGAGCTAGAAAAAGAAAAGACAGACAAATAAAGAGGAGGACAAAAAAACTGCTCAAAAAAGGCAGGAAGGAATTGTGCATGGGATTTTTTTGTAAATATTTTCCTGCTTTTTTTATGGCCCATGGTGCCACAGGAGAAATGTAATAAAGAGAGTGATGAAGATGAGTGCTGGGAGCAAGGGGAGGGTTATTTTAATTGTTTTCCATCCTTTAATTCCTCCAGGGAGAGTGAACGTTGGGTTTGGAAAGGAGAAAGAAAAGGTGAGACAGAGAGCCTGAAGAAGGAGTGATTCCAAGTTGGAGAACTACAACGAAAGACCGGAAGGACACTGCCAGAATGAGTCCTGTTAAATACACAAGGAAACATGCTTGGGGCAGGTGGAGAAGCCAATACAGCAAGATGCAGGAACAAATGCAACAACTCTGTGCACGCTTGCATAAACAAGTTGTAGAAAAGAGCAGACGTATACAGGATGTTTACCTTGAGGGGGACTGGCTGAAGGTTTCACAGACCAGAGCAGTCCATGTGCAACACAAGCAAGGGTTTGGATGTAAATGCAGGTGGATGTGTGCTCAGGTGGATAAGAAGTGGCAGGATGCTGGTGAATGAGGGAGCGGGTAGAGAACAAGAGAATGACAAATACACAGTGGCAGATCTCTGACTTTTACGTCAATTCTTATCATCCCAGACAAATTGAGAAGAGAGGTGTCTCTTCAGCTCTCACGCCATTGCTTTCCATTCTCAAACAATTATGGATGTTATTGATAAATGGTGAGAATTTTAAGGATCAGATATGGCAAATAACAAGTTTCTCTTTTTAGCGTCATCCCGATGGAGGTCACACAGGCAACACAGTGGAGGATGTGTGCCATCTTGTGTGCTTGATCTCAAATTTTCCACTTATTGCTACAGACTGATCCAGTCTGTGGCTACGGTTTACTATTGTTTACTATTTGTAAAAAATCTACTTCAAAGGGTCTTGAAGATGTCTCCACGAGCCTTCATTTTATTTACTAAATCTCATCCCAGTGCAGATAAAAACAGGCTGATAGAAACAACAGTTTTGATATATTCTGTGATATTTCATGTAACATGTGGAAATATGACATTATAATCAGCAGGAGACCAAATTAGATTTCTTCTTCTTGTCAGTCTGGTTAGGAAAACTCATTACAATGAAACCCAAATTTCAATTTGTACAATAGAAGTAGAGCTGATTAAGGATGTATAAAAGGATATATGTTGCTTATTTTATCTACAGATGTGTTTGTAGATAAAGCCAACGTCTTGGGTCACAGGTAAAGTTAATAGAGGAAAAATAATGGGAAACATGAACAAGTTCCTCTCCCTTCACCAAGTACGTGGTATATGGGAGTAATATGTTTCGTAGGCACCTCAGTTCTTCACCAAATAGTGATAACATTTAAACCCCCTCCCTTGTAACTTGTATGTCCCGCTATTCCCAACAAAACAGCTTTGATCTGTGGTGGCATAGCGTGGGATTCCAGGCACTGGGACACTGGCAGGAGATCCTTTTGGTCCTGTCAGATGCAGAGAGGGTACTGTTTGTTTCTCACAGAGGCTTGATTGGATCTGAACCAGTGAATTTTGAAGGCTAGATCAAGAAGACAGTTTCCATAACATTAGGAACATAAAAAGATTTTAGTCCAACCAAAGTCTGACTTCTAAAATACACATAAACACTTTCATCCTATTGGAATTGTAAGAAATCAAGCCTCTTAAACTAGTCTAACGCACTCAGCTGCACTCATGCTCCAAAGTTCCATCTTTTTGTGAAAACAGTAAAGTGTGGCACACTGGAACAGTAATTTCATATTTGTTAATGTTAGAATATCAGTATCATGTGTTACGGTTAATTCATATTATTGTAATTATTTCAACGTTAAAATATTATTTACCTGAATTTCTGCATAATTGGAAGATTGCAAATGTTTGTACTTATCCTTTAGAAAAGGTGCTTTAGGAGGACGATTGAAGTATGTTGGGGTATATACAGGCTAAAAAAAACTGTGTGCGTTTACAGTTTTTTCTTTTGTTAAAAGTTGCAAAAACAAAGACGGACGTGGTTTTTGGCAGTTCATTCCGAGGGTGCAACAAAAGCATAGATGTGTATCAATGAAGCTGCTCTCTTTTACACGTCTTTCTGTTTCTTTTGTCAGACTGCAAAAGGTGTCAGATATTGAGTCCATTAAGACTATGTGTCTACTTGAGGTCACTCAAAGTATTTCCAGAGTGTAAAATCCTGATTTTATAACTGCAGCATCATCAGAGTGAATTACTAATCAAGGAACTTAAAGACGACATCTGTGCATTTTCACATGCATGATGATCTCCCACAGAGGAGGTTATAAGCATCGGAACAGCCGCAGCATTGCGTTGGACGTACTTAATAACACAATTCTGCTACTGTGCATGTATACTGGGACAAACCCAGTGGTCCTCAAGCTATTCCTGAGAAGTTACATTCTTTAACTCTTTCTTTCTAAACTCTGAATTCACACATGCAGCCATGTAACAAAACAAAATACATTCTCTTTTGATGAAAAAGTTGACAGCATCATCAGGACATTAATAAGATCTAACCTTCACCCTGTACAACAAGGCAGGATTAGTGGCTTAGTGAAGTAACTTCAGGTTGAAATGAAACCGCACAACAAGTTAGGTTTCCACATAAGAGATAAACACCTCCCAACCATTCTCCTAGAAAATGAAAATATAAGACAATGGTCAGTGGAGAACGAGAGAATAACACTGCAACCAAGATAAAATACCTCCTGTTGACTTTTACTCAGAAGCAGCTTTATAAGAAATGTCATTAGATTGATATACAGATGAGCATGATCATGATTTAAATAAAACAATATCTGTTCAAATCCATATCACTCTTAAAATATGTATATTTAAAAACCAATTTACATACCAACAAAAAAAAGAAAAACCTTTTTGTTAACATTCTACAGGCTGGATGACAGAGAACGAAAATAGTAATTTAGAAGGAACCCAATGACTGGTTTGAATCCCTTTTCCTTTCCGTTCTTTATTTAGTTCAAAGACCATTTAAAACAGCTAATTCTGTATCTGACAGAATAAGACTAAAACTTTATAAATACACCTACAGCCCAACTATTTGATACACTACACAATCATAAATCATCAGATCTATTTGTGCTTTAAAGATGAGACAGTGACAATGATAAGCTTATTAACTTGCACATACATGCATTCACATTGTCGGCAGCTGAAATGCTGACAGTCAATTCATCAATTTATCATCATCCAGTGTGAGCAGCTCTATAAAAGGTTTTGTCAGTTTGCTGGTCTGGAGCATTCAGGCATGTTGTTTGCACAATACCAAAGAGGAAAGACATCAGCAATGATCTCAGGGAAGCAATTCATGCTTCCCATCAATCTGGGAAGGGTTATAAGGTCATTCCCAAACTATTTGTAGTCCATCATTTTAAAATGAGAATGGTTATTCATTAGTAGAAAACATTGAAGACCGCTGTCAATCTTTCCAGGAGTGGACGTCCCAGCAAGCTCACCCCAAGGTCAGTATTCAAAGACACTGAAAAAAAGCTACATGTCAGACTCTACAGGCCTCTACAGGTTAAATGTTAAAGTTCATGACAGCACAGTTAGAAAAAGACAAGGATGGCTTGTCTGGAAGGGCTGCAGGAGAAAGCCTCTTCTCTCTAAAAAGAACATGACAGCACAGCTTAGGTTTGCAAAGCTGCATCTGAACAAAGCACAAGACTTCTGGAACAATGTCCTTTGGAGACCAAAGTGGAGATGTTTGGTCATAATGCACAGCAGCACGTTTGGAGGAAACCAAACACAGCATATCAGCATAAACACCTCATACCAACTGTCAAGCAAGGTGGTGGAGGGCTGATGATCTGGGCTTGTTCTGCAGCCACAGGACCTGGGCACCTTGCAGTGTGAAGTTTGTCGATAACTTGGTCATACAACAGGACAATGATCCCAAACGCAGCAGCAAATCCACGACAGAGTGGCTGAAAAAGAGATGGGTTATTTTTTCTCATTGAAAAACAAAGACGTGTTGTTGTTCGTTTCAGGTTATATTCATCTAATTTCTTAAGATGTTTTATCAATATGTACCCATTCGTAAATCCTTACAATTGAAAGACTGTGTTCTACACGACTGCAGACAATGATTTAGGTGCTCTTGTGAACTTGGTACAAATAATGCATATGATCCGAGTGGACGAACACATGTAGAACAATAAACATCAACAGCTTAACATTAGCCAAAGAAAGGTTAGTGAGCACAACTTGGAGGATTTTTGCAAATAAACTCATTAGTGCTGAGAGGGGAGATTTCTGTGGCAGTTTAGCAGCTTCAGGATTACCACCCATGGGGCACAGCACTGCACACTGAGATAAGCTGAGTAAAATATTCTGCAAACCTCACAGGAGAGCTGTTAACCTCAAAAAAGAATAGAAAATTGTGCGTTTTTTTTTGTCTGTGTGATGGAATGGTTCCAGTCGGCATGTGTGTGTACTTATTTGATGTTCTGTTTATCACTTTGTGGCCCCAGAACAAAGACACCAATATGATTCCATCTCTTCCAATAACAATATGCTTTCCATGTGTTTTGAGGACTGATCCTATGGCAGCTGTTTTGCTTCCTCATTACCTCTGGAGCTTTTTTTCATTGAAGCACTTCAGAAGTTTGCAGCTGTGTTTTTACCTTCTCAAAAAGAAAACAAAGTGTTGCATGGCACCTCTTTGATAGTTTTCCTGTTAAGCTACTTTCTCGTTTTTTGCCTTTGTGTCTGAGAACAACTTTGGACTCAAACGCGAAGCAAAACAAATATTAGCTGTATGTGAATACAAAATGTTGCAACAACAATTCACGACTAAAATAAAAAAAAATTGGAATCAGTGAATTTATTGTATGGATGGTTCACATTGGTGGGAATCTAAACAATGTAAGTGACTTGCAAAGAGGGGTCTGGTGGACCCTCAGGGGCAGAAACTGTAACTGTCCTTTATTTCTTCTCATTTTACAAGCTTTGCTAAATGTGCCAAAAAAGTACATCTCAAAATGCTTTTGACGACAGTGTTTGTACATTTTTCTCACTTCAGGGTGCAGTAAAAAACTTCACATGAAAATAATTTTTCTCTGAAACTCCTGCAGGAGAGATGGTTTAAATACCAGCTTGGCCATCTCCTGGGGATGACTTTGCCCCTGGGCTGACCTTTCTCTCAGACAGTGGTCGGGAGGGCATCTCTTCAAAGATCATTGAAGTGTCTGTGCACAGCTTTTTATCAGAGGTGGGTATACTGACCATACAATCATCTGCCAGACAAGCAAGGTAATCGTCCTCTTTGAAGTTTTTTCTCTTGTCCAGACAACCCGCTGTGTTGGAAAAGACATCACCGTATTGTGTATTGCAATTTCATAGTATTTTGCAAAGCAAAGCTAAGTCAATATAAGTGGGATGCTTTCTGTAGCTTGATATTTTAAGGGATATCTATTTTTTTAAGTTGGGTTGTGTGTAGTACTTATGAGTGATCAGTGTCTAAGCAGTAGATCAACGTGTGCTCAAGTCATTTGTCTGACACTTAAAGCTTGGCTGAAACTGGGTCACCAACAGGACAATGATCCCAAACATAGCAGCAGATCTACAACAGAATGTCTGAAAAAGAGAAGAATCCGAGTCTTGTAATGATCCAGTCAAAGTGCAGAACTCAACCTGATTGAAATGATGAGGTGGGACCTTAAGTGAGCTCTGCATCAACAAATGTTTGTTAGACCTCAATGCAACATTAAAATAGGGGTAGGCCACAAATCTGCCACAATGACATGAGCCTGATACTACTATCATACAGGAAACAATTACTTCAAGTTAGTGCTGTGAAAGGTGGTTCTTCAAGCTACCGAATCATCGAGTGTACTTAGTTTTTCACATTCTGCTTCTTCATTTTTGCAGGGTGAAATACGTCATGTGTCGATTTTCATGTATGGTTGTATACCAAGTAAGGACCATGGGCTTCATGTATAAAAGGCTGGACAGCCTTCATACTGAAAAAGGGCATGGTCATAAAATCTGAAAAGTATGCACACCAAGAAATAATAAGCCAATAAATAAGCCATTAACATGCCTGATTCTGCACATCTTAGCTTTTTAAATCCCAATAGACATGAGATTGAGTGCCAATGCACAATCGAGTCCCCTGCCCTTGTTTCATCAAACAATGACAATGCCAAAAACATTAACTCTCCCCTCTTTCCACAGCTTGCCCAATCAACCATGGTTAATCCAACTGCAAAGAGCAAGGGGAACTTCAGCGTGTGTGATTGAAGTGTTGATCACACAGATGGAAGCAAGAAAAAAAACGTTTTGCTCATCCTCTGGATCAGTAACAGATGGAAAATACTGAGAAGGCATTGTTGCAGTTAATGCAGAGAGATACACAGAAAGCTAGATTTAGTTTTTAAAAAAGTGGTCAGAGCCTAACGTGGAGGTAAATAAAAGGGTGATAGAACAGAGTGTGGCTGACACAGATCGGCATGCCAGAAAACTGGAACTGCCAGCATCCGAAGAGATAATTTACCAGTAAATACACAAAGTAAATAAGTAAAAATACGAATTGAAGTTATATAGAAGTGATGTACTTGAAAACACAAGTCCGTCACTGAAGTAACCTTAGTGAAATAAATGCCAAGCCATTGTTTTTCCTTTTTTAAATTATTTGTATCACACATTAACATGTCGTGTAGCAGCTGCATCCTTTAGGGGATTATCGTCATTCGGTACATGGATTTATGCGCCTCTCGTCCTGTCATCGATGCCTCTGCACGTTAGCTACCATGCAGTCCTTGACATAATATTTCCACATGAATAAAGCAAACTGTCCACTGGCTGGCAACATGAAAATACGTGTAATCTGTGGGAAATTATATTCAACAGGATGTCAACTACTCTCTATTAGACAAGTTGTGAATATTGTGGAAGGCATATTTGCCTCTAATACTGGGGAAACTATTTTGAAGCTTTCTGATGTTACAGAAAAGGAATCCTTACAGATGATCAGACTAATAGTATGTCTGGTTGTATATTTATGACTTTTTGTAGACGTAGCACTGTAAATGGAGTGATTTTGACTACTGCTGTGAAGAGATGGTGCTTTTAAATTTGCCACCAGCAGCTGACAGGAGCCAGACAGAAGTTTACGTGACGGTCCGTGCATTTTCATGACTCTTTGACTACTTTGTGGCTTCACCCACACACTCTCACTCTACGTTTATTTTTATGCACACCAATAATTGGTTGAATGTTGTCCAAGATTCTGTGACACTGAATTAGCCATTTACACTTTGATAAATGCTTACGAAAACACGTGGCTTTTAATCACTTTAAGAGCAGCTCTACATGTAATTATACACAGATTAAGTGAAAGCATCCAGGGAACTAGGGGTATAAGCTGGAGGGGTGTGCGCGATGTGCTTAAGGTTATATTTCCAGGTAATTTATGTACAAGCATTTCCTTTGAAACGGCTGCTGTTTGTTATGTTCTCAGCATTTACATATATTATTATCTGCTGATTAACTGCTTATGCAGGGTAATGCAGGGGGTTATGTTTTTTGTAGTGCTGCAGATTATGCTGTGCTCCATGTGTAAACAAGACTCACTTTTTATCAGGCCCGTTCATCCTTAAACAGGCCGTAGTTTGGCAACAATGCTGCACAACGGTGTTTTGAGCTAATTAAATGAGCTGGCAGCCCATCATGCTTTATTTGCCCCGTCGTTCTTTTTCTGCAGGAGCACAGGAGGAAAAAGAGAATGTTTATTCATCAGACCAGCACTGGATGTTGCTGTGTTTGTTTTATTCATATTCCCCAGAATTGGATGAAATGTAATGCTATCAGCAGAACAGCCCAAGGTCAGCAGAAACAGGTAGTAAACAATAACATATGTATTTCTTTATTATTACTGAAGCACAGGGTGGGCTGTGCACCGGCTGAAATTTTGAGTAGTCATGAAAAGAACACAAACACAGTGCAATGCAGAAGGTCTACTTAAACTTTATAACCTAAAAACCTTAATGATAAATGTATCCTGTAACTTATTTTTAATCTCAATCTTTTTATTCTAAAAGTGCGAGTCATTGCTTTGTAATATCAGTAAATGATTACTTTACTCCCTCTTGAGCAACGAGTATAATTCTGGCACAAATTAGCTGCCATGAAGATTGGCAGCCTCTGCTGCTGCGTTGTTTCTAATGCTGTGTTCACCAGGTTGAATACAGCAAGAAATGAACTGTGTTGTGAGACAAAGCAGAACCGGCATCTGTGTTCAAGTTTCCAATTTCTCCTACACTCTTAAAGCCGTTTCAGCTTGGAGTTCCCTCTGTGGTTTCAGAAAAACACAACCATTGCCGTCTTTAGAGGTCACCATACATGATCCATTCAGTTTAGAAGCTGCTGTTGTTGTTCGACTGTGGCTGACATGGAGGTGGCTTTGTTGAGCTTCATTGCAGGATCACTGACTTCTCTCTTTTTGTTAGGTAATCAGTTTCTTCCTAAGTTTTTTTATGAGTGAGTTTATCAAATCTCACTCTGGTGCAGTGATACAGATGACACTTACTCAATTCCAACATTCTCCAGTCAATACAATTCAAGGCTGCTCGGTTCTATAGCTTTTACTTACTGAATTAAATGTAATTTTTTTTTAAACAGCCTGGGGCTTAAATGACCATTCCAGTCATTTTGCCCAGTTGGTGTGAATGATGTCCTGTTCAATAAATATTTAAACTTCAGATAATTCAGTATGGCGTCATAATAAATGAGAACATATTTTGCCAAAGTTGCGACACATCAGTGTCTATGCAAACCAACGCCTTAATTAATTCATTTAAAAAAATCAAACGCATTCTCTAAAATACTCTAAACAAATAGAGTCTGAAAATTATTAAAATAATATTGACAGTGTTCCTCTTAAATTGAAGCTTTGGTACACTGAGTCAATATTAAAAGTAGGCGTAAACCCAGAACTGTCTCAGGAAAGAAAAAATGAAATTGTCACAAAACAGAAAATTTTGTGGTGAACACAAAACTGATTTTATTTTTTTGCCCCCCTGTACGACTTTCAAAGTAGTTTATTACTTGTGTAATACTTTCTTACTTGTGTCCAACAAAAGGATTCTGAAGCCAGAAGTCCAAGAAAATTCTATTTCCTGGGATTGCAGTGACTGTTTTAACTAAAAAATGTATCCAAGTATTTGTTTTTTTTTATACTCAATCTTAACCACTTACATAAATTATAACCTGAACCAAGTTTAAACAATGACAAAAACAATAGGGACAACTCAAATAAAAGATTAAAATACATTTATTAGGTGTGAAATTATGAAAGATTGAAGAACAGATGATTGGAATGAAGTTTGACGAACAGGATTAGAATAAAGCTTTTGGCGGTGATACTCCGGTGCAGCATCGAGGTGGACATGACAGGAAGTCTAGACCTTTTTGTTTGTGGTCATCGGATGAGGCTCTATCTTGTGCTGAAGAAGAACGTAGAGTTGGAGAGGAGGTTTCATTCACAACATACAGACTTGAAGGAAAATAACAGCAGATGTGAGATTTAGAAATAAACGGAAGAGAGACCGATTGTCTGGGAGAGAAAGGAAGCAGGAGGACCATTGGACCAAAGCGGTAACATCATAATTAATGTAAAACATTTTGACAGCAAATAAAAAAGGGAAGAGTCAAGAAATAAGAGGAAATCCTAGATGTAAGAAGTGAATGAAATAATCAAATCTTCCTTAGCAAAAGACTCATTTGCAGATTAACAACTCCTCCATACAACATTCCACCATACAACCCCTACGACTTCCAAATGCAGTTGTTTTGCTCTTTTAAATCTGAAGTCGTTATGTGATAAATTTATGAAATGCGGTGAAACTGTTTTTGTTTGTGGAGTTGTTTATGCCCAGTAACACTGGAAAAAAAACTGTAAAAAATAGTGTCTATGGACATGAACCAGTAGACACATGAGTGACTATTTCATGTAGTATTGTGAGACAGCTCAGATAAATCATTTGCATTTAGTATTTGAGAATCATTTGACGGAAACAACAGCAACTTCTTCAACAGAAACAACCCATTTTCCATACCCGCTTATTCCAATTTAAGGTCGCGGAGCAGCTGGAGCCTATCCCAACTGTCATTGGGTAAGAGGCAGGGTACACCCTGGACAGGTGGACCCTGGAAAGGTCGCCAGTCCATCACAGGGTCACGCAGTCTTCACTTTTCTGAATGCAACCCTTATACCCTTACTTACCCTATACTTTCTTAGGAGTTTGCATTTGACTTATCATCATTATCCTGTCTAATTGACCAGCAGGAGTCTGTTATTTCTTGTTATTTAACTCGCAAAGATCAAAACAATAATTATACTTAACTGAGATGCCTGTATGATTTGTTTTAAGGAGGTACCTAAGTAACTGATTTAGCACTGTATGCCTCTAAGGTTTCTTGTATTTACTGTCTGGCAACATCAGGTCATGAATTACCTCAGAGTCCCTGGTTCACAGGATCCTTTTAGAGTTCAGTCACTGATTTCTTTTCAATTGGACCCCACTGGGTCAGAGTATACAGGAGTTTTGAAAGGGGAAATAGAAAGGCAGTACAGAGCAAAGAGAATGTAATTGAGTAAATTCAGTCTTGCCCTCTGATGCGGGCTCAGTGATAGAGACGTGCCTGTATTCAAGCTCAGTGAATTTACACTTTTCCCTGTGCACAAACTCCAAGAGACTTTCTGGGGAATCTAACCACCAGGTGCCAAGACCTGAGGGCGATGAGGAGAAAAATGGGATGAGAGGAGACATTATATAGACAGGAACGTGATTTGGATATTTTACACTCACTTGACTTAGGGAACAATACACTGATGAACTGTAATTGTCTATCAGTAAAGCAATAGGAAACAAAAACTCTTGTTTTCTCAGTGGGATTTTGTATGTGTGTGCAGATACAGCAACTGAACTTCCACTACGTGTGTGTATGCTGAAACAAATTATGTTGTAGGAAAACCAATGCAGGTACATAGATCACCATTTCAAAAACTTTTTTACCTACTCCATTATTACGTCAACACACACACACACATATGTACACACACACATTTAACCTGTGCTATTTGTGAACCAAAGTGAATGTATAGCCACAGGTATTGTTTTTTTTCTTACTTTAGCGTGTACCAACTTCCTCCCAAAGGCTTCTTTGGGCTGTGTGTTTTTCTGTCTGAATACATTGTTTCCTTTGTGCATTTGGAATACCCTGCAGCGCAGCACGTGTGTGTGTGTGTGTGCGTGTGTGTGTGTGTGTTTGAGAGGCTGCATGTTTTGCATGCCTCGGAGAATGTACCTGTGACTTCCAGCTGAGAAAAATTCTTAGTGACACTTGTCCTCTTCCAGTTCCTCTCCTTTTATTCTTATGTAGTCTTGTCTCCTCTGAATAGTGATTCAGCTCTCACCATTTCTTTTGTGCATTCACAATATGTACTTTATGACTTTTTCTTCGCCAGACTCACATTAGATTTATTGCTACTCCAACTAGAAAATGTGAATAAAGATTTAAAAAACACGATAATTTGCAAATCTCAGAAAAAAATATTTTTCACACATAGAAAACACATCGAATATTGAAAGTGAGACTTTTTACTACATCTTAAAATATATCGTGATGCAATTTCAGAGTAATGTTCTTCAGTGTAGCATTGTAAAGACTTTGAATCTTTCATCATGTACAGTATCTAACGTCATTTAGAGTTTCTGAGAATCTGGAGTTATCGCTGTGAGCAAGGAACACAGCTGAGAGCCAATAATGGATGCCTGGAATCTTTGGACCATCGAAGAACACTGAATTAAAGACGGACATGATTCTGTCATGGAAATCCCTGCATGGACTTGGAAATACTTCCCGAAATCATCTGTGATGACAGTCCATTGTGCCATCCACAAATGTAGGTTAAAAGAAACAGATTATGTCTTTTTTTTTATTTTTATAAATTGGCACAAGCTTTGGTCAAAATATACTTTGCACTTAGCTCACCCTTATTGAAACAACACTCCTCAGACCAACCTGTTTTAGGGGTGGGGGATTGTAACCGTTCAACTAGGAATCATGCAGTTAACAAAGTAATGGTTACTATAATGTTAATCTTTTAAAAAGTAATAACTCCCCGGAAGTGTGTAATTTAGCTAGTGCTAAACGGGAATATAAATACAAACAAAAAAAAGATTGTTTAGAAAATATTGAAATTTCCTTTGTCTACGTCTGGGCCACTGGTAGCTGGAACTGATCCATCTTTGAGTCTGTTGAACTGATTCCAAGTTGGTAAAACAGTCATTAAAGCCATTAAAAAAAGTTAAGTCTCTTTCTAGCTCCTTTTGGAACATTGCCTTCAAATACACAGTTTTCTTATATAAGTGTTCTTATATCTTCTGAGACTGGGAGTAGCTGTGAGATGCTGCCAACAAGTACAGCTAACAACAGAACGTTTCCACAAAAAGCTGGCTTTCTCTGTCCTGCAGGCTGAATGTGAGCAATAAAATGAGGGCAGGGCTCAGAGGTTGAGGCCACACAGGGGAGGCGGGGTGAACTTAACAACTGACGTAACTCCTCACTGAAAATTTGAAAAGGTCATTGATTGATATACCGTATTTTGCGCACTATAAGGCTCATCTGGTTATAAAGCGCACCCTCAATTGTGGGGTTAATTTCTGTACTTAACCCACACATAAGGCTCACCTGATTATAAGGTGCACGTATTACTTAATGTTCTCTGATTGGTTTATCGCTGCCAGCACACGTGGTGTATGTGCGTCCCTGTGTCAGCGGGAAATGACCCGACGTTCAAGGAAAATATTGTGTAGTTTTTACACTTATAAACTGCACATCGGTCTGCATCACCCATCTCAGACTGAAGAACGTGCACTCACTTGGACATGGGCAAAAGCATTAATGATGACACGATTAAATCGCTAAGTACTAGCTCCATAGAATCTTCGCCCCATTCAGAGTGAATGGCTGGGATCCGCCTGATCCTGGATTCACAATGAACGCAAAGCAAGGACGGAAGTGGCCAGTTGCCATTCATTCCAATGTACAAGAAAGAAGAGGCGCGGCAAACGTGAACATGGCGGTGAGCAGCTCGAAGGGAGAGCGGTGAGTGATGCGGAGGGGGATTAATGCCCCGATGAATGGAGCTCCCCGCGATAAATTCAAAATGACGGCATCCGTGACAGATTTTGGAATCCGGTGCACACATAAAGTGCACCAAATTATATGGCGCACGGCCATTTTTTGAGAAAATGCAAGGCTTTTAGGTGCGTGCGCCTTGTGGTGCCGAAAATACGGTATTTGTACATGTAGGGAGCATGAACCACAGTGCCAGGCTTGTGGGGTTTTTAATAAGATATTCTTTTTATTCAGTAGTGACTTCAGAAGCCCAAATATGTGCTCGCAAGAATGTGAAAAGGTTATTATTTTTCAAATGTCCCCATTAAAAGTCTGTTATGCAAACACGAAGCCATATGTGACAATTATCAAGAAACGCCTGATCCAAAGCTCATTTAAAATTGACTGAAGGGAAGTGGAAAATTGCTCTGCTAACAAATTAATCAAAATTCGAAATTCTCTTGGAAGTTCAGGATGTTGCGTCCTCCAGACTGAAGAGGAGAGAAACCATCCATATTTTTCATCATCCAGAGTTTTTTTCAATCTTGCTTTTAAAAAGAACATTGCTTGGCTTAAGGATTTGACAGAAAGTGAATGAATTAACTGTGTCGTCTCTGTTCATATAGATGGACAAAAGACTTACAAAGACATACAGGGTATGTTGGATATATTGGAAAAAGGCCCTTTCATTTCTCCTTCTCTTGGTCCTTCCATTTTCTGTTATACATGGTAATTTATCATGATATATAAACCAAACAAATGAAGGAAATTGAGAATGCTTCTCTGTGCTATTCACTTGATTAACTTGTGCTTGACAAACAGTCTTTAATTTGTGTGAAGAATGACACTTCTAAAGTTAAAAAAGGTTCTTTGAAGTGCAGGAGGG
Organism: Leuresthes tenuis; assembly: GCF_036924035.1. Classification (NCBI taxonomy): domain Eukaryota; kingdom Metazoa; phylum Chordata; class Actinopteri; order Atheriniformes; family Atherinopsidae; genus Leuresthes; species Leuresthes tenuis. The sequence continues at coordinate 26,100,013 of NW_027325365.1, read as the reverse complement.
TAATAACCACAGTGAGAAAAGAGGGCTGACCATTATACGAGCCCATAAATGACCAACTGCAATATTTTTTTCTCATCTATTTAACTGGGTTCTCTGTATTTTAGGGACCTGTATGAAAATCTGATGAGGTTTTAACTCATATTTATTCAGAAATAAAGACTTTCATGCACTATAACCTGAGGAGAGATGATTCATCTTGTCTCTGCAGCTGCAAAAAAGAAAAAAGTAAGTGTTTAGGATGTTGATTATGCTCAAATGCTGGGGTAGTCACATATGGTTAACCTGAGTGAGGCAAATTACCTAAAAATATCAATTTGACTGTAAAAACTTTATTTCAAAGTGAGCATTTAAGCAACTAAATGTTATAGCTCAGATGAATACGCTTTTGTTTTCGGCTTCTGCCGCCTTATTGTGAGTGATTGGTGGTCCATCTGCTGTAGCTTGTTGTGAGGATGAGGACCTTTGAATCGGAAACACTGTCTTTTGAAATAAAACAGGGATCTGAGAATCTGCATATTTGTATGGAAGCTCTCCACCTGCATCTTTGCATGTGTGTGAGTGAGTCCCATGCTCAGCTGGTGGTCTCCTGAATCACTCTAAGCAAATTTAAGACTGCAAAGCAGACTTTTCCATTATTCATCACACTCTTGCCTCGCTTCCTCTCTGTTCTCTTCGTTTTTCCTTCGCTTTGTCTTCTGCTATTCATGTTTCCCCTAATTTTTCACACCTCTTTTCCCTCCTCTCTTATCATTCAACCCCTTCATTCTCAGTGTTTGCACTTGTTGGAACCATGCAGCTAATTTTAGCAGCAAAACTATCAGCCGCTGGGGAGAAACTCTAAATTTGAAGACGCCACACACACACTGGGACACACAGACACAAGTTGGAGCAAAAGAGACACTTCTCCCCTCTGATCTCAGCTCTCCATGGAATGAAACATCAGACTGAGTAACAGTCCTTTCCAAATGACTGATTTCCTACATTAATTTGTAATCAATGATGTCATAAATTCCTCGCCACAACTGTAATAAGATTACTGGAATCCCATTTCATTTGATCTATTAAAACATGCAAATATGCATGCATGGTGAACTATATTCATTTTCTTTTCTTGTCTTTTTTCTGTCCTCTTTTAAAAAAGTGCACAAGTTCATAAAGAGAAAATTCCCTCAAAAAACAAGCAAGAGAGAAGCATGTATGAGAAGTCCAGGTATATGTGCTTCTGCATAGTTCTGTGTGTGGCGCCAGTGCACTGAGAGAAAGAACACATGCTGCAGCTTTAACATGCCGGCATGCTCGTGGGCCATCAGCTCATATATTTATTTTTCTTTGCTTCATACACAATTGCTGCATAACTAGCATGCACACATGTAACATTCTATTAGAATCCTGAGATTATTGTGATCCAAAGCATTTTACAAGACAGGACATGTGTATGGGCAGCATGGCGGTGTGGTGGTTAGCACCATCTCCTCACAGCAAGAGGGTTCAGTTTCAATTCCCAGCTGGGGCCTTTTTGCATGTTCTCCCCTTGTATGCATGGGTTCTCTTTTGGTACTCTGGCTTCCCCCCACCTCCCGAAACATGCATGTTAGGTTAACTGGTGACTCGAAATTGCCCCTAGGAGTAAGTGTGGATAGTTGTGTGACTCGTTTGTCTCTGTGTGGCCCTGTGATGGACTGGCAACCTGTCCAGGGTGTATCCTGTCTCTCGCCCGATGATTGCTGGGATAGTATCTAGTATAGAAAATGGATGGATGGATGGATGGACGGACGGACGGACATTGTGTAGAAGACCAGTCAGTCTGCAGTCAGTGTAAGCCATTCTCTGAGATGGCCAGAGGCAGTCAATCAGGTTAGTCCGTAAACTGTATGGATTAGTTTGTCATTTTATTTCACCAGTTGGGTGGAAAAAGTTTCTTTTAAAGGCAATTCACAGAAAAGACTTCTGGCAATCAGTTGAAGAAGTATGAAAACTGACAAAGTTGTCACAGAGAGGCGGTCACGTTGAATGAGTGGTTCCAACACATAACTTTCAATATTAAGTAATAAAAAAAGTCTGTTTCCTTATAGTTTTGATTTTAGTCACATTTTCACCAGATTATTTCCACAAAACCATTGGTTTAGGCATAAAAATTTCTTGGCAATGTCAATTAAAACTTTTTTGATAGACATTTTCACATTTTTAACCACATGATAAAAAGCCTCTCCCCCAAAATTCACGAGCTGTCACCACTGAAAGATTCAATTCAATTCAATTTCATTTATATAGCGCCAGATTACAACAATTGTCATCTCAAGGCACTTAAGTAATATAGTCCAATTCAAGCCAATTGGAATTCAATTCATTGTAATCATAATCCAATTAATTCATATAGAGCTAATTCAAAAAATTAATATCCTAGCTAAGGAAACCAACAGATTGCACCGAAATGTGTCTTCAGTCCAATCTCCCGTCCTGAGCGTGCCTGTGGCAACTGTGGAAAGGAACGACTCCCTTTTAACAGGAAGAAACCTCTGGCAGAACCAGACTCAGGAAGGGTGGCCATCCGCCTCGACCAGCTGGGGTTTGAGAAGACAGAAAAGAGGGAAAAGAGGGGGGAAAAACACCATAACGCCATTCAAAGGATATCTGTTGGAACAGGGAAACATAGGTTAATAACCACAATAATGTCACATGTACATAAAATCAATTTTGAAATTAAACAGGGGGAAAAAGAGAGCAAAGTGAGGAAAGGTGTGACAGATGAGGTCCCCCAGCAGTCTAAGCCTATAGCAGCTTAACTATGGGATGTTTCAGGATTACCTGAGCCATCCCTAACTATAAGCTTTATCGAAAAGGAAAGTTTTAAGCCTAATCTTAAAAGTGGAAAGGGTGTCTGCTTCCCGGACATTTACTGGCAGCTTATTCCACAAGAGAGGGGCCTGATAACTGAAGGCTCTACCTCCCATTCTACTTTTAGAAACTCTGGGAACAACAAGTAAACCTGCAGTTTGGGAGCGAAGTGCTCTGTTAGGAAAATATCTTACAATTAAATCTTTAAGATATGATGGAGCTCGGTCATTAAGAACTTTATATGTGAGAAGAAGAATCTTAAATTCTATTCTGAATTTAACAGGGAGCCAATGAAGAGAAGCTAAAACTGGAGAAACATGATCTCTCCTGTTAGTTCTCATCAGAACTCTGGCTGCAGCATTTTGGATCAGCTGGAGGCTTTTCAGAGAATATGTGGGACAGCCCAATAATAAGGAATTACAGTAGTCCAATCTTGAAGTAACAAATGCATGGACTAGTTTCTCTGCATCACCCTGAGACAGGATGTTCCTGATTTTAGCAATATTACGAAGGTGAAAGAAGGCAGTCCTAGAAACCAGTTTTATATGTGCGTCAAATGATAAATTCTGGTCAAAAATAACTCCAAGGTTCCTCACTGTAGAACTAGAAGCCAAGGAAATACCATCTAGAGTAACTATATAACTAGACAATTTCTCCCTGAAGCGCTCAGGTCCAAAGAGAACAACTTCAGTTTTGTCTGAATTTAAAAGCAGACAGTTCTGAGTCATCCAGGTCTTTATGTCTTTAAGACAGGCTTGTAGCCTGACCAACCTGTAGGTTTCATCTGGTTTCATAGATAAGTACAGCTGAGTATCATCAGCATAACAATGGAAATTTATGCCATGCTGTCTGATAATGTTACCTAATGGAAGCATGTATAAAGTAAAAAGAATCGGTCCAAGCACAGAACCCTGAGGAACTCCATGACTTACTCCAACGTGTGAGGAAGATTCCTCATTTACAAGAACAAACTGGAATCTATCAGATAAATATGACTTAAACCAGCCTAATGCAGTTCCTTTAATCCCAATAACATGTTCAAGTCTCTGTAACAGAATGCTGTGATCGATCGTATCAAATGCAGCACTGAGATCCAACAGGACAAGCACAGAAACAAGTCCGCTATCAGAAGCTAACAGGAGATCATTGGTAACTTTCACCAGTGCCGTTTCTGTGCTATGATGCACTCTGAATCCTGACTGAAACTCTTCAAACAGATTATTTCTATGTAAATGATCACAAAGTTGAACTGCAACTATTTTTTCAAGAACTTTGGACAAAAAAGGGAGATTGGATATAGGTCGATAATTAGCCAACACTTCTGAATCAAGAGTAGGTTTTTTAAGTAAAGGTTTAATTACAGCAACCTTAAAAGTCTGAGGTACATATCCTATCAACAAAGACCGATTGATTAAATCCAATATGGAAGTGTCAATTAAGGGGAAAACCTCCTTGAACAGTCTGGTTGGGATTGGGTCTAACATACAAGTTGATGGTTTAGAAGAGACTATTGCTGTTGTTAGCTCAGAAAGATCAACTGGACAGAAGCTGTCTAAATACAATTCAGGTTCGAAAGATACTTCTAAAGCTCCTCTACTTGATGATACATCAGTGATAATAATGGGAAGGATTCCATTAATCTTCTCTCTGATAGAAACAATTTTATTGATGAAGAATCTCATGAAATCATCACTGCTGAGAGTTAAAGGAATACATGGCTCAACAGAGCTCGGACTCTTTGTCAGCCTGGCAACAGTGCTGAAAAGAAACCTGGGATTATTCTTATTCTCTTCTATCAATAATGAATAATACGCAGTTCTTTACGAAGTGCTTTCTTATACGTTATTAAACTATCTTTCCAGACTAATTGAGACTCTTCTAAATTAGAGGAACGCCACTGTCTCTCCAGCTTTCTTGCAGTCTGCTTTAACGCACGAAGCTGTGAATTATACCAAGGAGCCAACCTCTTCTGACTGATTACCTTCCTTTTCAGAGGGGCAACATTGTCCAGTGTTGTACGCATTGAAGCTGTAGTGCTGTCAACAAGAGAGTCAAGTTCTACTGGAGTAAAATTTAGGTAGCCATCCTGTGTCATATCAGCACATGGCAGTGAAGAAAAGGATGATGAAATCAACTCTTTAAATCTGGTTACAGCATTCTCTGACAGACACCTTCTATATGTAGAATTCTTCTCAGAAACCGTGTAGTCAAGTAATGTAAATTCAAAAGTTATTAAAAAATGGTCAGACAAGACAGGGTTATGAGGGAACACTGTTAACTGTTCACTCTCAATGCCATAAGTCAGCACAAGGTCAAGGGTATGATTAAGGCAGTGAGTAGGTCTGTGAACACTTTGAGAAAATCCAATAGAGTCTAATATAGAATTAAAGTTAATATTTAGGCTGTCATTTTCAACATCTACATGAATATTAAAGTCACCCACTACAATGACTTTATCTGTACTCAGCACTAACTGGGATAAAAACTCTGAGAATTCAGACAGAAATGCAGAATAAGGGCCAGGTGGACGATACACAACAACAAACACAAGAGGTTTTTGTGATTTCCACTTTGGGTGGGAAAAACTGAGAATCAGAGATTCAAAAGAGCTAAAACTAATCTTGGGTCTAGGACTGATTAGTAACCCTGATCTGAAGATAGCTGCCACTCCTCCTCCTCTACCTGTGGTTCTAGGAACATGAATATTTAAATAGTCAGAGGGAGTTGATTCATTAATGCTAACATGATCCTCCTGCTGCAGCCAGGTTTCTGTAAGACAAAATATATCAATATGATGATCACAAATCAAATCATTCACTAACAGAGACTTCAAAGGGAGAGATCTAATATTCAGCAAACCACATTTAATAGTTTGATGTTTTTGTTCAGTTAAAGTTTTTGTTTTAAATTTTTTTTGCACAAGAGGATTTGCTCCTTTTGTGTTTTTTGATTGAGGGGGTGCAGCATCAGGTGGGAAGCCGCAGAGAAGTGTGTTAGACTACAACTCTGCATCCTGGTCTCAACCCTGGGATGTCATGTTTTTGGATGACTAATAAATTCGTCCATATTTCTAGAAATGAGAGCAAAGTGGGATGGATGCCGTCTCTCCTCATCAGACCAGGTTTTCTCCAGAAAGATTGCCAATTATCTATGTAGCCCACGTTGTTTGCTGGACACCATCTAGACAACCAGCGATTGAATGAGGACATGCGGCTAAACATGTCATCACTGGTCAGATTTGGCAGGGGTCCAGAGAAAACTACGGAGTCCGACATTGTTTTGGCAAAATTACACACCGATGCAACATTAATTTTAGTGACCTCCGATTGGCGTAACCGGGTGTCATTACCGCCGACGTGAATAACTATTTTACCGTATTTACGCTTATCCTTAGCCAGCAGTTTTAAATAGGATTCTATGTCGCCCGCTCTGGCCCCTGGAATGCATTTGACTATGGTCGCTGGTGTCGCTAATGCCACGTTTCTGACTATAGAGCTGCCAATTACCAGGGTTTTGTCCTCAGCGGGTGTGTCGCTGAGTGGAGAAAATCTATTAGAAACGTGGACAGGTTGATGGTGAACCACGGGCTTGACTTTAGGACTATGACTCCTCTTCCTGACAGTCACCCAGCCACTCTTAAGTCCCGGCTGCTCGGGATCTGCTCGGGGACGACTAACAGAGCTAACTACGCTAGGTGGCTCCGCACTGACTAAAGGGGCCTGGCTCGCTATCGGGTGGTTTTCAACAGTGCAGAGCCGAGCTTCCAATTCAGATAACCTTGCCTCCAAAACTACAAAAAGACTACATTTGTTACATGTACCATTACCACTAAAGGAGGCAGAGGAGTAACTAAACATCTGACACACGGAGCAGGTGAAAGCAGGAGATAGAGGAAGAGAACTGGTAGCCATGCTAAGCTAGAGAACCAGACACACCGCTAAAAAGTGAAAAATAAAAACTAAAGATCTGTAAGAGTGAGCGTTAGAATATAACAAGTATGGGATAGAGTTAACTATGCAAGATGTGTAAATTATAGGGAGAAATAAGGTGATTATTAGTAGTTCAAGAAGAGCGAGAACTGTCACAGTGCACACACAAAGCAACAGGAAGTGATGCAATACGTCTTACCGCAAAGCAAAGCCGTCAGACCCGGGGAGGGTTAGCTAGCAAGATGCTTCTTATACCCGATGACACTGTTGTGCAAGCTTTTTTTTTTTTTTTTCAGCGTCATTTATCGTCAGCTATCGGATAAGGTAATCATTTTCAGTTAAACTCCACTGAAATCACACGCCGAAGTATCATATGTGTTTCTGCATAATCATCTCAAAGGCACAAACATAAGCAAACTGTAACTCTCATTCTCTCCTCATTTTTCTTTTGTTTACCATGTAAAGATGCATATATTTATAATGGAGCTGGTAGAGGCTGCAGTCTGCCCAATACTTTAACACACTGTCTGCTTCAGGTTTGAGTCTGACTGTGTACATACATATACATCAGTTTATGTTCATTGTTTTAGTTTGAGATATCATAAATATACAGCCACCATGTTTCAACATTTAACAGCTGGCTTTAACGTGTATACACTGTTGTTATTTTACCTGTACTAACTGACTTTGATAAGCTTCAAATACTGTTGGACGGATTTCCATAAAATTCAGTGCATTCAAGCCAACCACCTCACCATGAATTATTCACTCTGTAACAGCTCCACAACTGTTAGGCCAAAATGAAAAGCCTGAGGAACCATGGATTAGTGACACTCGAGGAAGTGATTTAAAAACCACAGGGAAAATTGGTGAATTTAAAACCTCAGCTCTCAAATCAGTCTCCTCTGAGTGGTGGATGAACATGGCAGGTTATTCAGGGCCTGGAATGTGTCAGAATAAGGTAGAAAATGTCAGTGTGGATTCTCAGTAATCCAGGTCATGGTAATCCAAAGAGCTTGAATAAGAACAACTGAACTTCTTTTACCTGGATCTTGAAGACTTTTCATCACTTATTCAGTTTTAAACTAGTTAGTGGGGAGTATCGGCTTATAAGTAGTAATCCAGGCCCGGCAGGTTGTTAAAGTCATGTGTGTCACTGAACCACCTGACCAATGTGTGCACACATTGGACAAAGAAGAAGAAGTCCAGTCACCCTTAAAAATCATCAACTACAACATTTATGTTTCAAGAAAGAACATGTTGGATAAATAGAACTTTATATGTATGTTTGTAAAATGCTTACAGACGTGTTGATCAAATTACAATTTGCATGAAATAGATACAAAGCCAACAAAGGTCTCCAGGTCGGTCCTTTAAATCCTGTAAACTGTGAGGTTCAGCATCCATGAATCAAACTTGTTTGTCCAGCATATGCAGATGCTTGATTGGATTAAGAAATGGAGAATTTGGAGGTCAAGTCAACCATCTTAAACTTGAGGTAACCCTCAAACCACTGAGCTTTTTTTGCATTGTGGCAGGGTAAATTATTAAACTGAAAGAGGCCACTGCCATCAGAGTAAAGTGTTTCCATGAAGGGGTGTACTTGGACAGCAACATAGCTCTAGGTGGTAGATGTCAAATTCCCATCCACATGAATGGAAAGACCCAAGGGCTTCCCCATAAACATTGCCTAAAGTATCTCACTGCCTTTGCTGGCTTGGCTTTTTCCCTTACTTCATCCCATTTTCATGGCATCCCCATTTTGGCTATGCAAACAGACCCAGCCATCCATATAACGTAAAGGAAAGGAGTTATGACTCAAAACAGGTCACCTTATTCCATTGCTCACTAATTCAATTCTGATGTTCAATGCCCACTGAAGGTGCTTTCAGGGTAAACATGATTCAGCATGGGTACTATGACCAGATTTAGACTTTATGATTCAAATATACTCGAGGCTTTACATTGTGGTTTATGGTATTACCTGTTAAAAATGGTGTATTTGCATGTCTGTGATCTATGAAGAAGGTGAAGAATGTTTCTATTCCACCTATGCTTCTATGCGACTGACTAAGGAAGCCATTTTACACATTTCAAGTGTTTAATTAACCAAAGTTTTAGCATTTGTAGCACAGTTACTGCAAATGGTGAAAGCTGTCAGTTACAGTTTATATGAAAACAGGACAATATAAACGAACTAGCTCAATTACATTTTACTCCTGAATTTATCGAATATTAGAATCCAGCTACATCAAAAATTCTCCACCTAACATACAATTTTGTCACCGCTTTTCTTTTAATGACTGAGAGCAAGATGAAAAGAAAAAGGGCTCTGCAGTGCTATGGTGATTAGCACTATTGCTTCACAGAGACAAGCTTCCTGGTTCAAATCCCAACTGGTTCTTTTAGTTTACATGGTTTCCCCATGTATGTGTGGGTTCTCTCCAGGTACTCCGGCTTCCCCACACCCATCCAAAAACATGCATGTTAGGTTAATTGGTGACTATAAATTGACCCTAGAAGTGAGTGTGAGCATGGATAGTTGCGTGTCTCTGTGTGGCCCTGTGATGGACTGGTGACCTCCCAATGATAGCTGGGATAGGCTCCAATCCCCCTGATTTGGATTAAGCATGTATAGAAAATGGATGGATGAAAGGAAAAAATACACAATAAAGCTGAAAAGAAAACCAGAACTCTTTCAAGTTAAAGTGGGACAACTTATGCAAACATAGATTTTTCACTAAATATGCTGTCCCTTCTTCATTGCCACTGAGCAAGCCTTCAGGAAACTTATTGGCACTGTGTTCTACAAATGAGATACGCTTCATTTTCAGGCCTAATTATTTATGGCCCATATTTACAAACTTCTGCCAATGATTCAGGCCAATTTCAAATTGTTATTATATGGGTCATGATACATAGGCCTGTTTTTTTGCTTGTTTTTTTTTTAAATTTCCATTAGCTCATATTGAGGTGAAACTTCATTACACTGTTGAATTTGGTATAATATAGAAGCTATTTGCCTCCACCAGTGTTTCATTACATGGCAATCATATGATAAGACAGGAAATGTAGTCAGAGATTGAGTTTTACTTTCTACTGAGTGTACAATGGCTTAACAGCTCTTGCTTGTGGTCAGGCATTTCTTGTTTGCTGGCTGCCTTTCCATGAAATCTTCTAGGACTTGAGACTTGAAAGATTGAACAGGAAGTGTCCTTATTTAGTGCCAACAAGGCAGCATGACAGTGCTACGTCACATCTGCTTATGGGACACCAAGAGATTTTCAAATATAGCTGTACAAAAAGTTATTTCAACTGTGACTTGATCTTTATCAACTTTTTTCATATTTTGCATTTCATTGTTTTTTTTTCGTATTGTTTTGCAAGCTAAATAAGACTTTGACTTGATAATCATTTTGCTTTTTTTTTCTTGATTCCCTGTTCTTTATCTAAATGGCAAGGGGCTCTTCAGTCAATAATTTCAGGCACGGGTTCCTTGCTTCTTATGGCTGACTGAAATTGACAAGCTTTAACTTTAAAACAAAAATACATAAATGGCTTAAAAAGTACATAACTAAACTAACTGAAAGCTAACATAAAGTGAAATTTTAACTTAGGCAATAATTCATGTACAAAATTACGACAGAGTATTAGGGCCACATTTTAAAAAACACTTTTTGGGAATTAGTTACGAGATGAACGCCTTTTCCGTTTTAAGAACAACCTACCAATTATGACTTTAGTGTCGCCAACTTTAATCTTGTAATTAACCCCCCACCCCATTTATTTTTTTTTTTTTTACATTTGGCCCTAATACTCCGTCTGCAAAATATCACTTTTATATTCTCAGTATTAATTTAACCTAATAATAAGTTACACTACTACCCACACTACTAATGTCACACTTAACGTGTTAATATCCCTAGTTATTTATATGGTGATATAAAATCAAATTACTTTCTTTCGTTCTTTAGTAAATTGTCATTTATTTATATAATTGTATATATTATTTATATATTAATATGAAAAGTAATATTTTTTTCATATTCTCTTCTAACTCTTGACTAAAGTTACTAATTTCTTCATTTCATTTTCAACCACAATTGATCTTTTAATCAAGACATTGAATTTTAGTTTTATGATTTAGATTCACTTTCTGCATTTCCCTTTTGCATTCGTCCCCCTTTCCATTTCCCTGATATGTTTTTATTTCTGTGAATCTTTTTTTACATTCATCTGTGCATTTGTGCTTTATTATGTAATTAAGAGAGGACTGTCTTTTAGAGAGGGTCCTGGGAGGTCTACTTAAATGGAAGCTAGTTTAACTCTCCCTATCAACTGCTCAAGCGCAGTCAGCCCAACTCTAACAAAAATAACTGTAAGCTACACAAACTATTACAGTTAATTGAATAAACAAGGTAATTGTATTGATGCTTCCCAACAGGAAGTGCCTTGGAGCCAACAGAAGAAGAGGAAGCAGTAGCTGGCACTGACTGTAGCAAACAAACAAGCTAACAGAAAATATAGAGGAGTAATAATTAGTGAAAGCACAGTAATCACAACACTAGCAGAAGGTGCCGGCAAGTCAGCATCACCTTCACCAACATCCCCTTCCACAAAGAAACCATGTTCTGCAGCAAAAATATGTATTGACAAAAAAAAAGAAGATAAAAAGATCCAAATAAAAAGTAAACACTGGTGATGCATTTTTTTTTTGCTTGAAACAGCTTTTAGACAGTAAAGAATTTATAACGTTTCTTCTGAATTGGTAAATTAAAAGCTTGTATTATTGACGTTATTATTAGCTGAAATGGAGTTTACCTTGACTTGCTACTTTAATTGCTACTTTTATTGTTATTTTATTTCTAATTTACCTGTGATGCAGTTATTCTTATTGCTATTTTATTGACGACTTTCTTAATCTTTAAATGCAGTTGCTATTGGGAAGCACTTTGGTCAGCTGTTGTTTTAATGTGCTATATAAATAAATTTGAATTGAAAAAAAATTGAAACGTTATGGATGCAGCTTCAACTTTTCTCGCTGATTCCATCATGTTGTCTTGCTGTAGGTAAACACACAGTGAGGTGCTGAGCATCCTCTGTTTGTGGTATGTGATTTACCAAAGAGGAACCTACAGTGTTAACCCTAATATGGTCTTCACTTTTGGGACCCTCTCGTGGGGCATAATTGGGGCTTTAAAAACAACTCTAACATAAAATCTTACTTCATAAACCATTAACATATATTGCCTTTATCTCAATTTCAAACAACTGAGATAACATATATGTTTATTTAATACAATAAGTCTCAACAAGGACACAATTAACATTTGAAGCGCAATTACTCTTTTTGTCATAAGATTATAATTGAAATTAAAAATCCACTATACTCAAAACTTGGGTGTCATAAATCATGCTTATATTGGAGAATACATGGAAGTAGAGCCCCGCGCTAAATTTCTGACCATTACGCCATGTGTACGTCCACTCCCGCCCACACCCGCAAAACTTTGAGAATTTATGCCCGCACAATAATTATAGAAATGCATTGATTTTGTGTCTTCTCCCGTCCCGCAGGAGAAAACACTTCATTTTATAGGCTATTAATAAAGAGATTCATGGACAATTGAGAAACATCTCCAAATGTCAGACTTGCCTTGCTTCGTCTTTGTGCTGTAAAGACCTTCTTTGAGCTTCCTTTTCACATCATTTATTGACATCCTGTCGCTAGGATACATCCCGACAGTGTTGCCACGTGGGAAATGTAGTATTATTGTACCAGAGACATAAAATGATCGTATTTTGAGGGAAATTATCGTACACCCATCATAACTAAAATAACAAGTCTATTGATGCGCTATAGTCACTCTAGTGTTGAATATCGTCTAACAGGCACTCGCGGCTTTGCATCAACAGTTGCGTTCGGCTAAATGTCCCCATAAACAATGATGAGTGGGAACTAATGAGCCAAATAATGAGGCCTGGAGGCCATCTACTGTTAGGAACTTCTGAGACAAACGCATGCACGTCACTCGTAGCTCACATAGAAAAGCACGATTGGCTTGAAACTTGTCACATGGAAATGGAAATGCCTTCAGGGTTCACAAGAAAAATCTGACAAATAGTTGCGACAGGCTGATTACAACCGAGTACAACCACACATTCACAGAATGGTCAAATGATCATAATTATCAAATTTTGGGATTATTGATCGTACATCGTACACAAGGCAAAATTATCATACAAATACGATAATTATCATACACGTGACCTGGCAACACTGCATCCCGATCCCGCAGTGTTTATTTTTTTTAACCGGCCACGCCCGCAGCAAAGTTCATACCGCCCGTGTAAAGGGTTGAAAACAAAGTTCATTGAATGTATAGGTTAATGAAAAGATGTTAAAAATACATTGAATTCATAGAAAATGAATGATTAAAAACAGTATACTGTAAATATAAAATATGTTGTCAGTTAAGTAGTTGTAGAGCTCATTAAATGTTAAAAAAAATATTGAGTGCATTAAACTTTGTGTTTGAAATGGTTTAAAACAAACAAAAAAAAGAAAACAAGACACCCCAATAAATGTTTTTTTCTATTTAATGTTATTGTATCAGAAAATGGGATTTCAGTGCTCATTTCATTGTACTGTTATTGTTTTCGATAGTAGCACGATACTCTTTCATGTCAACAGGGGGCGGCTTACGCCTGAGAGACCCAAAACCCCTACGCAGATTCTGCAGGATAAATCCTGCAGTCCTGCTGTAAAAAGGCCAATATCGTACTACCTTTTTGTATTCACATACAAGTAGGGTTAACTTATCTAAATGTACATGTCTGTGTTTCAAAACAAGTTTCAAGAGTATCGACGTTATGAGTGGAAAATATAGAGAGTTACAACCGAGTAATTTTGAGTTTTAACTGTGTTAATGTCATGCGTTGGGGTGACGGTTGCTAACTGCTAACGTAGCTAACAGGGTACAATGTAAAATGTAAGCAAGAAAGAAAGAAAGGGGTTTGTTTTGTGTTGTTTTTTTTGTGGTGACGGACAGAAGCATCACATTTATGCATGGTTTGTAATAATTACGAATGTGCATTGTTGGTTTATGAGAATAAATCCTGCAGTCCTGCTGTACAAAGGCCGATATCGCCATTTGATTTGTTCATTCTTAGACAAATATGGCTGTATGTCTTTGACTGGCTCTTTTGCTGCTCTTTTGCTGCTCCAGTGGCTGGCTCTTGGGCTGCTCCAGCGGCCACCTGTGGTGCTCCTTGTGCATAATCCAAGTGAAGGCCATCTTCAAATTCACTTTCAGACATCTTCCTTTTCCATAACGCTATATGCCTGACTCTCTTCAAAGATGAGTTCCAAAGCCCTCTGGCAGCTAAATATTTTGGCCATACTGATGGTGGAAGACTGTACTGTGATTTAGACAATAGTGCGAAAAAGCGTATAGCATGTAGTGCAAGAAAATGTCTGATTTTTACAATGTTATGGAATAACATCTAAAAAAGAAAGTGAGAACAAACAGCTTCTCTGTGCTTTGATGATAATAATGTGACAGTGTGTGTCTCTGTGTATGCGGGTCAAACTGACCCGAAGACCATATGAAGGATTCAAATGTGTGGGGTATAATAGTATGTGTGCGCCAAACTTTTTTTTGTTTGTACATATTTATCACAGAAAACAAGCTAAGGCCATTGAGTTTCAGGTAGAAAACACGTATACTTGTACTGTTTTTCTTATTTAAAAAATTTGATAACCTACAAGGGTTAATATATATTGTACCATGTTTGTGCTAAAAGCTGAGCCAACAATGTTGTAAATTATTCACAGGTAAAGGTAGCTGTGTTTTTGTGTCTGACCTGCATATCATCAGTAGTAAGATGTTACTTACTGTTAGTCAACAGCCAGCTGTTTTTCTTGATATTTTTTAGTTAGAATGAAAAAACAAACAATAGTAATCAACAGATAACAAAGGTAATGCGTTTTTTTCTTTTGTCCTTTTGTTACCTGGTAAGCTGGGGAGGAGATTTGTAGATGAATAAATCTTGAATATGAATGAATACATAACTGCTTTTTTTTTTTTCAATGTTACAGAGTGAACCTTTAAAATCTGGTACCTTAATAAATTGTGCTGCCAGTATACTGTTATTGGAGACTAAAGTACACTGACACTGCCAGTTCAATATTACAATATTGTTTGGTCAACATAACACCAGATGGTTCTTATCAGATGATATTTATTATGCTATGAAGACTTCACACGGCAATATGTTTCTGTAGTCTGCAGCAGTAAGTGTGCGTCATAAAATTAATTACAGTTACTTTTAAATGTGATATTTGCATATTGATTTTTCTGTTTGAATGTATCAGAGTTGAATTACTTATTAGAATGGTGAAATAATTGTTCACACAAAATCAAACATTAGTCTTTACGAGAATGAAAGAAATGTGATGAATATTACTGGTGTGCAATGAAATGTGTACTCCTTTATTAAAGGCTGTGTTGGGTGATGGGGCATCGTGATTAAAATATACAAATGACTGTCGGAACTAATTTCATTGTTTGGATCCCCATCCTCTCCACAATCTATATGTTAATATAATGGGCAAAATGCAAGAAAAACTTTTTGATATAATGCAGTCCTGTATACCACCACTACCAGCCACTGAAAATGAACTACGGTCATTTAGAATCTAAGTAAAGATAATGTATTGGACCTCATTAGACTGCACAGTCAGACTGAATTTTATTTTCTTTTAGTCTGGTTTCAGGAATATAATTAATGAGAAGGAAAAGAAAAGAAGAAGAAAAAAATATGTAACAGCAATAGCAGGGTTGTAGAGTGACACTATATATTTTCATAACAGATGTGCATCTGTGAGGTATCATTTTAACCTCTCCCTCCCTCTATTATCAACAGAAGCAAGCCTCCATAGCTCCTCTCCTCCATTGATTTACCACCTTCGACTGTTTGACAGATGGGTTGAGGGGGTCACTCTGCATTTGGTATTCCTGTGTATAAGTGTGTGTATGTGTGTGTGTGTGTGTGTGTGTGTGTGGGGGGGGGGGGGGGGGGGGGGGGGGGGTCTGTGTGATAGAGAGAGAGAACAGTGTCAAAGACCAGTACAAAACACTTAGGAAGACATCAAATCAAAGAAAGCAAAAACCCAAAGAAATTAAAATAGCATCTTCACAGCACCAAAGATCAGTAAAGACATCCAAAGAACCCATTGTCTTGTAGAAACAAAATTCCAGTGAAACATTCCTAAGGATCGTTCCTAAGGATTCCTAACTAAGGAACTTTATTCTAACTTTATTCTTTCGACTTAAATGAATAGCAAGCTTTGCCTGCCCAACAATAAAGTTCATCAATCGACACTTTGTGTTACATTTTTGACTGTAAGGGAACCCAAGTATAAACCTTTGCCTTGAACACATCACCCCTAATGGGCTAAGTAACCCATGAAAATAAATAAACTGTTTTCCTCTCATCACAAAATGGACATTTATCACTTGCTCCTGGATTCATCACAGCAGTAAGTGCATTAACAGCTATGGCCCCATGCAAAATCCTCCACTGAAGATCTCTTGTCGTTTTGTCAATGGTGGTTTGTATAGAACGCTCCAAACTGGCTTACTCTTTCCATCAATCTGCATCTTCTCTCTCCACACTGTCTCAGGTCTATCTTTTAGTTGTTTCTCATTCAGAATCTTTACCATGACTTTATACAATACTTTCCCATCAGCTGAACGCAGGTTAAGGTTGCCATGGATCCCTAAGTCCAGCAGTGGACTTGTGCAGCTGGACTCACGGAAACCAGGACTAAAAACAATGTCAGGAAAAGGGTCATCATCATTGGGCTGAAGGTTACCTGAACAGTACCCCTCTAAGAGGGCCCTCTCCCCACCATTCAAAAGTGCAGCCATTTTTTCTAAAAGCCTATGAGCATACCTCACAGACCTCAGTCCCAAAGAAGAGGCAAAAGCCTCTGCATCCTGTAAACTGCTCCCAGCTTTTTCAAAGACATGTCGCAATTGAAAGCAGTTACATGCACACAATACATTCTTCAGTCCTGGGGTGTCATCCCCACACAAATCAAAACGAGCCCCCAAGATGACCGGTTCTTCAAGCAACCAATGGAGAGAAACCACTGGATTCAGCCAGCGGTGTTTGATGAGGCCCCAGACCTTGAAGCAACTCTGATAGAAGGGTGACAGTCCACTTAAAGCAAGTCTCTTATGATCCACTTGGAACAAGGCACAGTCCATTCTCAGCGTGTCCACCTCCCGCAGAATAGCCAGCGACAGGGGGCGGCAAACCATGCTTTCTGGCACCAGTTTTTGGATGAACTGTAGGCGAAAGGTGGCCTTTCTGCTTATCAAGATGACGAGGCCCTGCCCACCCTCATCCTTGGGCAGGAAGAGCACACTCTGAGGGACCCAATGGAGCTTGTCCCAGAAACACTGTCAAGCATGAGTCTTTGGATTTGGGCCAAGAGTCCAGCAGGCGGTTCATCACAGGCTAACCTGTGCCACAGCGAAGAAGCGACCAAATTGTTGATCACCAAGGTTCGCCCCCTATAGGACAAACGCAGACAGAGAGACAGACACAGCGAGAGAGAGAGAGAGAGAGAGAGAGAGAGAGACAGACAGACAGACTTTGGCCCTGTCAGGTAACTATGTAAGCTGATATATCACAGTGTGTCACACATCTTAATTTATTTAAGACAGTTCATACCTACAGTCATGTGAAAGAAGAAGCACACTTTTATTTTTAATGAAAATAATCCAGTTCTTATATGGTGTTGAAATTAAGTAAATACAACCTCAGAGAAACAGATTTATTGGTTATGCTATGAAAATCATGCATGCCTCAAAAACATCAGCATTAATCAGTACGGAAAATTATTAAGAAAGGTGATTTTCATACTTCATATGTGAAATTGTTTTATTTTCATATTTCATAAATGACAAAATACTTTATTTTATGAAAACATTTTGTACACTAAAGCAGTTGCAGGTTGCAGGGAACTATACCAATTACAAATCAGTTTAAAGGAAAGAAATATATGAACACATCCCTGATTTGGTCATGTTTAAACAGTTTATCACTGCACACTGCTGTTGTCAATTCTAATTAGGTCATTAAAATAGTCTAACAATGCAAACAAATGATCATGAATAAAATGAAAAGTAGAGAAAAGTTTATTTAAAGTGATGGAGACAGAGTAGTGTTACCATAGTAATTTACACACACACTCCATCCTTCCTCTGTGCAGGTCTGGACTATCTTGCTAAATGTTTTCTCACTGTAATCCATGTCCTTCTCATTGGTGTGGTTCAAGAGGGTTAACAAGGTTAAGTTACCTAAAAAAATATTTAAAAAACAATGTTTAAAACTTTTTTTTTTTTTAAAAAACCTCAGCTTTATTTTGGAAAACAAACTAATGCTGACATTCAAATGAGCCATTTAGCAATTTAAGCTAACATTGATTGGGGTAACTAAGCTGTGAAACAATTGTCAAGTTTTGATTTTGGTGCTAAAATTACCACTACAGTAGAGGAGTACAGATATTTTCAAAGAAATATGTTTTCTGTTGCTCAAACTCAATTTGTCATTCTGCAGGGTGCTAGGCAGAGTGTGGTATTTATGATTAATTGATCATGGAGCTTTCCTGTGCCCGTTGCCAGCTGTAGGTGGAGTGACACGCAGTGGCCAGCTGTCTGAGACTCACACACTGCCCTGGACAGCACCCAGCACAGGGGAAGAATGAGCCGGGTGGATGGGTGTACAGGTGCCGGTTAGGCCACAGACTTCTATTTTCACAAAACATCCCTTTCACGTTATTCTGCTGTGCTGTAGTTCCTATCTGTCATTTGTTTTCCCTAACTAAATGTAATCCATATTTACAATAAGTCCCAGTACTTCTGATTACACCTCCTTTTATTTAGGGGATAGAAAGCAGGAAGAAGTTTAAACCACTTCCTCCCTTGGCTGTTATGGGACATGCAAGATGTCTAGTAGATAAAATTAATGAGCTTGGGGCATGACATTGATGGAGCGGGAATATCAGGAGGGCAATATTGTGTTTTTTCTTCAAACACAGCTGCAGGGACAGCAGCTCTCAGCTCTAACATCTCTCAGCTTTCAGACTCTTTGCACAGACAGGGACTGCAGACAGAGGGATAATAGTAGAGGAGGAAGGATTTTGGTGCTTGTTGATAACCGCTGATGTTCTCTGAAATAGGTTACTAAGAAGATGAGTACCTGCGGCATGTTAAACTGTTGATTCATGTTGTCTATTAAGAGAGTTCCCCTATTACACCTGCTATGTGTTGACATTGTGTGGTATTATCAGTTGAGCTGTTATTGAGCGACACAAACAATTCCCCAATCCATTCATGGTGATCTCTGGTGATTTAAGCCACGCCTTTCTCTGTCTCTCTGGTACACTTCAGTTTTCCTTTTTTTTTTTAAAATTTTTAACTAAATTTTATTTTAACAATAACTTATCCATAATGTTCAATTTTCCGGCAGCAAAACAGTTTTCCATTGAGAATTACTGGAAAGAAAATCTATTTTTTTCTTATGCTTATTGTATGCATGTCATCATATAGCCCATCACAAATATATTTCAATTAAATTGTAATTAAAATGAACTTCACCTCAGATTCTTAAATGTCAGTCTGCAAGGACAATAACTGAGAAAGAAATAGAAAATAGAAAATAGAATAGAAAAATACTTTTTTCATCCCCCATTGGGAGAAATTCAAAATTAGTCAAGTAAAATTTACAATGATTAGAACAATATCAATAATGATAATTAATGAATACATAAATAAATAGATACATTTTAGAAAAACATGTCAGCAGTCACTGTTAGCTGTGGGGACAATGGACCTCCTGAACCTTTCAGTCCTGCAGCACAGTTAGATGAGCCTCTCCCTCTAAAGTTTTGAGCTGACAAGTTTGACAGTCTGAAATTAAATTTTAATAGTTAAAATGTAATAATGTATGCAGTTCAGGACTCATCATTATAAGGTTATCATAAGTAAGGTTTAGTGACTTCCAGCATTGAAGATGGAGATTGCAAGTAACTGTCTTCCCCTTTAACATGTGCACAAAGAAACAGTAGCTAAAATGACAAAAAAAAATGCTAGTCCCTCTAGAGTCAGTTTGGTTTGTCCCTTTTTTTAACTAATATAAAAGCCCAGATGATGGTGCAGCATTGTTTAGTTAGAGAGGACCTCCACTGTCTGTGAATAAATACTTATTTCACATGTTTTTACATAGATTTAAATAATGTTCCACACTGGAGGATATTCTTGCCCATTGGCTAAAAATGACATACTTTGCTTTAAGGTTGTACTCTTCTACAGTCTTACTTAATAAAGATTTAACTGGCCACTCATGAGGAACAGGCCCCGACGATAAGGTTAAGGAGAACCCTTAAACCAGACCTTTAAGTAAGGTATATTCATTTTACTCAAGATTTTAGGTGTAGAATTCAAACAAAAACATATATGTATGGCATGCCACCTCAGGCACACTTTTGCCACACTAATTAATTATGACGATCATATTGACACCAGCTTGCAGGGTCTTATCTCTCTAATTACACTCAGCCAAGTTGTCCCCACCAATCAGTTCATAATATTCACCAATTACTTTTGAATATTTTTTTTGTATATCATACAATTATATAATAATTATGAGGTAATCTCATATATTCTACATGTTTCCCTAAACACAAATAAGTTTAAACACTGACCTTGTTTGAAAGTGTAATTTGTCTCAGTTCACCCTTCTCAACAGGTTGTTGAGTTGCACTTCACAGGCAGAATCACACACACTCACAGTACTCACTCACCCACACACACAAAATCAGTATCCTGGAGCAGCTGCTGGGTTTGCATCTTATTTCCTGAGGTATTGATTTCTTGCCTGGCATTGCGCCCTACTCCTCCTTTCGTCATTATGCCCACTCTGCCCCGAACGGACCGGCAAACAGCCAGTACTTCCACTGGACTCCGTTGCATGGAGACAGGAATGGGTCGATGTTTTGTAAGATGATGAAAATGTTGACGCAAACAAAAACTTTTCTCTTTTGCCCCCATGCTATCTGTCTCCCTTGGTAACTGTCTGTACTGGAAACAATCATCTCAAGGTGCAATAAGAAGCAGTAACGTAATGGAGAGAAAATCTATTTCAAATCACTTACACAGTGAAGACCTCTATATACTGTCAGACTCTTAGCTGTTCCAGGCACCAGTTTGTGGAAGAAAACTGGTAGAATCAAAATGTGGTAGTAAGTGTAAGTTGCCCGCTGCAGATAATGCTGGATAATAGCACATAAAACAATAATCAGAAACTGTAAAGAATAACATTTCACACTGACAACAGCTAACATCAAAGATGACCAGGCAAACCAGCAAAGGACAAAACTAGTTTCTTTGTTTGTTTATTTCTATTTTGTTTTAACTTTTAAATGTTTTCTTTTTTTCAATCTGGCGTAAGGCTGTAGTAGTTTTGTGTCATAAGTTCTGGTTTGAGTTAATTCAATTTGCGTCTCTAAATTGTAAACACAAATTATAACTGAATGAAATGGAAAAAAATTGTATCCCAAAGAGAACACACACACACACACACACACACACACACATACACACAAACACACACACACACACAAACATATAATAAAGATATAAAACATTAAAGGACCTAAGTTTCCTTGACAAGGACAGCCTGTCATGTCCTTTCTTGAAGACAGGTTCTGTGCTGCATTGCCAGTCCAGCCTGCTTTTTGGTAAATTCACAGGTATCTGTATTCCTCAACCACCTCTACCTCTTTACCTAGGACAGTGACAGTGTTTGGCTTATTCCTGGTCCTCCTAAAATCCACAATCACCTCTTCTGTTTTGTTTGTGTTCGAGATGAGGTGATTATTCTCACACCGTACCCTAACTGATTGACCAGTTCTCTGTACTCAGTCTCTCGACCATCACTGATACATCCATTAACTGCAGAGTCATCTGATTATTTCTGAAGATAACTCTGAGTTACTGGAGGTCTTACGTGTGCAAAGTGAAGAGAAACCTGGAGAATACAGTCCCTTGTGGTGTTCTCATGCTGCTGACCTCAGACACACGACTGTTCGGCCTCACAAACCGTGGTCCGCTTGGGATGTAGTCAATAATCCAGGTAGTTGGGGAGGCATCTACCTGTATTCTGTGCAGCTTCTGACATCACATCACAGTGCAGGCTGAATTGTATTAAAAGCACTGGAGAAATCAAAGAACATGATCCTCACCGTGCTGCCTTCTTTGTCCAGATGAGAATGGGCCTGCTGAAGCAGGTAGATGATGCTTTAAAATCATTTTCAGAAATGATTTTTTGTGGCATTAAAAAAATGAATAATAGTGTTTTGTCATAAAACAATCACTGTGTAGAATTATTGTTGTAGGCTAGAATGGCCTCCTGTACCATTCTTTTCTGAGCTGAAGAAGACTCAAACTGAACACATTCTGCTGTTAAATAACTATATCATCAAAAGGGCGTACTGCATTGTCTATTATGTCCAGCAGCTTTTACAATACTCGTTATTACATAATCAGCTCCAGGGCCTCCAGAGCAGCCTCCAGCACAGAGCCAGCCTTCTTTATCAGTTGCACTTTCCATCACAAACATAGATTATATGCAACATCATGTTCCAGACAGTGAGGGCCTAAGCTTCCTCAAGAAGCATAGTCTGCCCTGTCTTTTCTGTAGACAGCCTCAATATTGCAATTCCAGTTCAGTCTGTTGTTCAGGTGAGCACCCAGGTATCTATAGTTGTTCACCACCTCCATCTCTTCTCCAAGAATGGAAATAGTGTTTGGCTGATATAAAAAAATAAAACTCAAATGGGCCTTTTTTTGTATTGATTCTGATCTATATATATATATATATATATATATATATATATATATATATATATATATATATATATATATATACAGCACAAATAGGCTAGTATATGGCAAAAGAAAAGACAATCACAAAATGGGCACAGTTATTCACAACTTCCTGAGGTTTTCATAGGATTTACCACAGGCCAATGCATGTAATTCATCAGTTTTTCCTTTGCATGCATTTTTCCTTGCTGTTTAGGTCCTTGTCCAGCTGAAAAAGCTTAGACCTTCACCACTGACACTGAGTCTCGCATTTTCTTAAAGACTTTGGAATTCCTATGACTTCACCTAGAGGTTATATGTGGACTTTAATTTTGTCACCTATGAACAAACTGATGCAATACATGTTGCCCAACAGCTGTAGATGCTTTTATCTCTTGATAGATTTGTGCTACCCTTGTATACCTTTATTGCAGTTGTGGACTCCTCTTTGGCCTTTGCTCTTTACTCATTCCGAAACCTTGAAAATGCAAAATATTTCGTATTGTGAGATAAACAAGAAATAGTCCCCCCCAAAAAAATCAGAAAACTTGAGCATAAATATTCAACCCCCCAGAGTCCAGACTTTGTAGAGCCACCTTTTGCAGCAATTACAGCTGCAAGTCTCTCAGGATATCTCTCTCTAATGATGTGTGCTTTGCCACATTTAACAACTGGGATTTTTATCCATTCTTCAAAGCAAAACTTCTCAAACTCCTTCAAGTTGGAGGAGTCTCGCTAGTGTACAACAATCTGTGAGTCATACCACAGATTCTCTATTAATTTGAGGTCTAAACTTTAACTATGCTTTAGTAACAAATTCAAATGTTTCTCCTTCAACTACCCAGATGTTTTCTGGCAGTGTTCTTAGCATCACGTCTTGGGTTTTGTGTTTCTGATTTCTCTATTATGGCTTTAGGTTTTTTCATGTTTTAGGTTGATATTAAGTCATTAGTTTTACCATTGTTTTTTCCCCAGTCACTCTTGCCCCGTCGTTAGGTTAATCTATGTCACCTGTTTCGTTCTCAGCTGCACTCCATCGCCAATCACCTCCCCACAGAATTTAGATTCCAGGTTCCCTCATGTTCACTGCAAAATCCTCACTGTCAGGAATGCTCGTGTTTTGTCACGTCAGGTAATTTTTTTTCACAGTCATAGTCAAGTTTTGTTTGCTTGTTTATTTCTCCACAGTTTAGATTCATTGTATTCCAGCTCAGCCACACTTTGTGTTCTTTTTGTTTAAATAAATCAAGTTTTCCTTTAAATATCTGCATTTGCATCTGCATATCGGTTATCTTTTAGTCACCTCTCTGGTTAATGGCTTTCTTGCCTGCTCTGTGAGTTTTTGGTGGACAGACATCTCTTGGCGGGTTTGTTGTTACTCCATATTCTTTCCATTTTATGATGATGACAGATTTAATCTTGCTCTGTGCGATTTTTTTATTTATTTATTTTTATTTTTATTTTTTATTTTTTAAAGCTTCAGATAACTTTTATTACCAAACCCAGAGCTCCTTGGTCTTCGCGGAGTCACTTGCTTGGTGGTACCTGGACTCTGGAGACTTTCCAAACAGGTATATATACTGAGATCAATTGTGCTAATTTTCTTTCTTTTCAATTTTTAAAATAAATGCTGTTTAGAATATTTGTTTTTTCTTCATTTCCCTTTGCCAATTTGTACTATTTTGTGAAGCTCCATTACATGAAAATAAAAATCTACATGACTTACAGGTTGTAATACAAAAAATAGGAGAATCACCAAGGAGGGATGAATACTTTAGGAAATGCAGTAAATTATAACTTTAAATAATGAAATTCAGTCAAAGTTACTTATG
This sequence comes from Leuresthes tenuis, assembly GCF_036924035.1. Classification (NCBI taxonomy): domain Eukaryota; kingdom Metazoa; phylum Chordata; class Actinopteri; order Atheriniformes; family Atherinopsidae; genus Leuresthes; species Leuresthes tenuis. Next base: position 26,075,476 of record NW_027325365.1, on the reverse strand, counting down.
TTATTTTATAATGATAGCGTTCTTAAATGCCAGTCAAATGTATGTTTTATCTAGAGAAATATGTTTTATTCTGACACATTGCAGTAAACCTACATAAGTGGTACAAGATTTATTACATTTAATTAATGTATCTTTAAAGGGTAGACTGGTATAAGCCAAAGTCATTAATCAGAGCAGCAATAAAGACTGTGCTGTAGGCATGTGTTGGTGTGCTTTTGTCTTTCTTGTCACATCTTGAAGCGGAGAACTTTCCAAACTTTGCCATGACACCCTTATTCCCTGCTTGTCTCCTGTGACTGAATTGACCCATTCACTGACTGTCTCTTTGAAGTTTTCCTTTCCCTTTGATGAAAACTGACATCCCACAAATGATAGCTCATCTGCATAAACATGGGCTCCTGCACCTCGCTTACAGAATCTTCTCTGACTGCCACCTTGTTTATCGGCAGGTAATAAAAGCATCACGAACAATTGTTTTCCTCTGTGTGTTTTTGTTGTTTGCCCAAGGTCAAACCAGGCCGTGTTCATTTGTAAAGATGATTAAAGATCTTTTATTTAATTACTTTTGTATTCACTTCTGTTTGGTTAGGATATGTGTCAGCTAACAAAATGCTAATTAGCAGAGCAGAACAAGCAGGGAATTTGCTTTATTACCATTTAACCTTCATGAAGATGCAACAGCCATGCTAGCAGTGCTGTAAGACTAATTATTATGAAATTAATCACATTTATCCACTTTTCTCACCTGTACGCTGAACACAGCTGGAACCGCTGGCAGTATGTTAGCATGCTCCTGATGACACTCTTAACTAGTTTTAACTATGTTTAAGTCCATGGAAACGGAGATATTAATTTCTTTAATCGCATGATTTCCTGTGATTAATCGCATTGTTATAAGCAAACACTGGCATAGCATTGGGTGTGCATCAGAAAATACTGGGTGTGCCAAATTTATTTTCAACAGTGTTACATGTCCACAAAAGTTCAAAAGAATGTATCTCTCCAATACAACGTTATGAACACAAAAGATATCCACACGTTGTGTGCGTTCTCATCAGTAATAGTCAACATCAGTTCAAAGCAGGTCTAAACATTCATGTGACGTGCTCTCAAAGATCAGTAACAAAGCAATACAAAAAGCACACTTTGTGTTCTCAAAAAAACACAACGCACACACAGACGTTGTGTCCAATGAGATGAACATAGTAAAATATAACACACTCATGTGCGTACTCATGCACTCTCACATAGCCATAAGGTCTTAACCATCTGAAGACAGCTACTGGGCTTAGCAGCAGAGTAAAGGACACAGCAATATTGCTGCTTATCTGTGCGCACTGCACAGCTCTCAATTTAAAGGGCAAAACGGCGTGGCTTGGATTGAACGCATTTATTATTTCATCAGAGTCCAGTTTCTCCGTGAGCTTTTTTTCAAACACGAGCAACACTATTCTATTCAGTCTCTCTGTTTTATCGCTATTAGCAGCAGTTAGCGCTCCCGCAAGGGGTCACAGTCAGGTCAATAGGTTACCAGGTGCAGGAACGCATTTTTTGAGTGTGCCAGCTGCCTCTTAGGATGGCACTGGCGCACCCTGGCACACCCGTGGCTATGCCATTGCCGTAAAATCCAATAATGAATTCAAAAGTAGCATATAACGCACTTTTATTGGAACTGTACAGTCATATGATCAAAGTACTCCAGTGATAAGACAATTCAACATTGCAGTGCTTATAAATAACTTTGGCTCTGTTGACTGCGCTGTCTGGAAGAATTTTGAAATAAAAATAGTAAAAGTTCCGTAACCTTCTCCATGTTTGTTTAGCTCGCTTCATCCCCACTCTTTTCTTTTCTAACTGTTCCCTGTGAGTGCCGCAGCAGTAAGCAACATACTAGGCTCGTTCGTGATTATTTTTTTCAAAATAAAAGCCAGTGAGCAAGAGACGTTAACAATAAAAATGATGAATAATAAAAACTGCATTAATGGCAGAGAAATAATTGTCGGCTATAATTAATTAATTAGTTAAAGCAAAACTAACGCGTTAATGTGGCCAGCCCTTCTTTTTTTGTAAATGGTGCTGTGTTTGACTGGACCCTCAGACCTCAGACTACACAACTACCGCACAGTTATTTGACATGGAACTAAAGAACCTGTAGGAGAACGTAAATGACACAATCATGTTTTGGGAAAATCCTGTTAGTCTTTAGTGTACCAGTCTTTTGCTTGTTCTTCAGGAAAGGTAAATGAACCAGGTCTAGAGAAAGGTTTCAAACCAGATGTGAACAATACTTCCGAAAACTTTCCAAAGTGGTCCAAATTTGAGAATTATTTATCTATTCTTTAATACACTGCTTTTAGAATATACAATATTTGGGATTTGGTTAATTAGAAGAAACAGATAGTGTCGCAAAACTTCCACTTGGTTGCCAAAGGAGGAAAACCCAAAGAGATGACCTATTAAAGAATAAAAGAATGAGTGGCTTTACCTTGGCTTTCATTACTACTGTGAGGACAGTTCTTTTTGACCAGGTTCTGTCATTTAACTGCATTTTTTCACCTTCACAATACTGGCTAAATCAGGAACTTTCTGCCCCAGATTTAGAATATTACATGTATAGTTGAGTCGATCTACAGTTAGAATTTGACCTGGCCACAGAACTGGACCACTTTCCTCATCCCAGTATGAAGGGGCGGTCAAATGAGTTTTCACCATCACGCCACAGATGTAATTTGCTTACTCAAATAGTGATTTTGTCAGCTGCTGCTGCATGAATAAAATGTAGGGTATTAATAAGGAATTTACAAGAGCAGAGCAGCATTCTGGAAATGCTTTAATCAACTGCGTGTTCAGACGTAGTCTTAATGGGCTAATTTGAACGCACAGGTTCTGATGTGTTTCGCTGTTTGAAAGAAACAGAAAAATATGTGAATGAGAGCAGCTTTAGTGGGAAACCAGCTGCATTAATAAGCACTTGTGATGCAAACTTTGAACATGTGTTTACAAATACTATGGTTTGGTTTTGGTCTGACAAATACAATAGTTCCTTTTTTTTAATCCATATATTTGTTGCTTCAAGATTAGACTACAGCAACACAATCATAGCAGGCTGTCCCAAAAATTCTCTGAAAAATCTCCATCTGGCCAATCATAACATTTTCAACACCTGCCTAATATTGAGTTGGTTCTCTTCATGTCTGTAAAAGAGCTCTGACACATAAAGATGTGCACTGAGAACATCTGAGGGTGTCCTGGAATGTCTGGTGCTGGGACGTTAGCTGTAGAGTCTCACTGTTGCCTGTTGAGAAAGGTCTGACTGATCTGCAAAAATGTTTAGGAAGGCATGTGTCAAAACTTTCTCAATAGAATATTGCATTTTAACAAGATGGGCAGTGCTACTCGCTTTACCTGTTGGTGGTCACAGTTTTGAATGATTTAAGGACGCCTTCAGATTATGGAGAACAATGTATGTCACCATGCTAAGATACTGGAGCTATGGGAAACATTTTGACCAGAGAACAAGCTATAATCCTCTCATTGCAGGCTTTCTAACCTTTAATGGAATTACCTTATATTGGATTACAGCCTAAAGGCTTGATATCAAGTTCTACTGTTTCTAAGATGTATTTTACTGCTAGTCTTAAAGCTCAAGTCTTGGGCAGAAAAGACTGAACAAAATAAAAGGCCAAACTCCTGCATGCTGGATGAGAGTTTGCAGGGATAAAACAGTTCTATGACAGCCACAATATACCAGGGCTCTGTGACTCATTAGAATGCAATATAATGAGTAACTTTTGCACTCTGGAAGGCAACACGGACTAAAAGATTTCACCAGGCAGTCTTGCTTTGCCTGCATGTATTGTATGCAAATTGCACTTTACAGTATCCACTTTGTCTCAGTTTTGAAATGTCACCACAGTTAGTGCTGTCTATGCTTTTGATCAGTTCTGGCAGTTTAAGACGCTTGCCACATCCAAAGAAGACTTTCATGTACTAAATGAGAGGGGAGTCATACAAAGTTAGAAATGAGCGTCCGATGTCATGGCTGTGTGTGCCTCTGGGAACCAGCACAACATGAATCCGCGTGTTAGTATGAGATCAGAAGAAAGATCAAACATCCAGCTGTTAATGTTTCTCAACAATTTCAGAGAGAGACGGGAGATGGACGACTGCCAGAATGAGAGCTAAACAGGAAGAGCAGGTGAAAAAAAAAGGATCTGTGCAGGTGGAGCCCCACAGCTCCTAAACTTGGACCTTTGGCAGTCTTCACGCACTGAGCCATCAAAGGTGCTGTTCTGTCATAGCAGTGGTATGGCCGTGCATGTGCACATCACAGAGCTGCGCCACACACAATTTTACAAGTAAGAATTCAAAGGAGGATGGAACCCCTGCCCTATTGCCCTTAACACCACAACATACCCCCCTCCTACTCTGTGTTCTCACAGTCTTAAAATAAAAGAGTAACAACATCACATCCCAGCAGGACCTACTGCCATCAATTTTTACTGTCTCTAGATTTTAAAAAGACTAAAGAAAAGTTTTATTCTTAGGAGGCGCTGTGCCATCTTTATTGTTTGATGCTTTTCTCTGATATTCTCTTCCCTGGTACAATTGTTAGACTTTTGTAAATGACAAAATGGGTCATACTTACATGTTTATATAAATTACAAAATGTTCCCCATTGAATACTTCAGACTACTAATGGACTGATAAAATGATATTAGAATGTGCTTTGTTTTTATTTTGTTCTATTAAAGCCCAGAGGGAATGAACACATGAATGTTGTAACTGTGTTTTTGCATTGTCAGACTGCTTTAAAACATATTGCCCATGTTTGCTTAAACATGGGCAATGGGCTCAGCCCTTCAGCCTACCTTCATCCTATGGATGGTAAATGGTAAATGGACTTGTACTTGTATAGCGCTTTTCTAGTCTAGCTGACCACTCAAAGCGCTTCACTACATGCCGCATTCACCCCACTCACACACATTCATACAGCATGTCTTAAGATGTCTTAAGACACATTCATACCCCCAATGATACACTGGTGGAGCAACGTGGGGTTCAGGGTCTTGCCCAAGGACGCTTCGACATGTATCCTGGGGAAGCCAGAGTCGAACCCACCGATTGGTGGGCGACTGCTCTTCCTCCTGAGCTACAGCCGCCCCTACAGCCGCCCCTATCAGCAGTGCAGTGTTTTAACAGTTTTTTCCTGTTCAACACATGCCTGAGATTGTGCCTGATAGAGTTATCAGTGCCAGCTGTCTGTTGTAGGCAAAAGAAATGTCAGTATTTGAAGCATACACGCCTGCAAAGTCATAGGATTCTGCTATTGCAGAATTATATTTTGTACCAGCAATGAAATGTTGCGAAAAATTTGTGCACAAGACAGTTTTAACAGTAGGGGATGTCCTGATTCAATCTCAGGTACTGGATCCAGATCAAGGCTTTTCTTGATTGATCGGTAGCAGGGTCACTGAACATACCTTATCTCCTGGTGTTAGGTTTGTCAGGTGTCTATAATACAAATTCCCTAAAGAGCTGTGGCAGGAAACTAAATCAAAATGTCTGCAGTGTGGTAATGATTTAAAGAGGAAAACGAGAGCTGTTGAGCAACCGCTGTGAAGCACTTATGCATGTGCAAAGTACTAAGTAGGCAGTGTCTAACTCGCAGTAGACTCTGTTGGGAGAAACAGTGGAGCTATTCAAAAAGAGCCAGAAGAAAGTGGAATTTTTGCCAACTAAAACGAAACCTAATAAACTTCTGGCAGTCTGAGTGAGCACTATATTTTAGATTTTTACTCTAGTTATTTTTGGCCCCAGATGGTTGTTTTTTCTTTTTAGACTCTGCAGTTTCTCCACTGAAGATCGTTTGTAATGTAGGTGGTTCGCAGCAAGCAACAAGGATATACTTTATCCATCCCCACTTAAAGATATGAAAATAGATAAATATTCCTTCAATAGCTGCCTGTATAGATTTAATTGTATACAAATTAACAGAATTATTTTGTTAGATAAAAAAAACTATTCTGCATGATATAAATGTCCAAAAATGACTACATGAGACAATTTTAATCTAATAAAAGTGTAGTTTGCAGCTGTTGTAAAATACACATTGTATTACCAGATATTCAATCTGAAATGATTTGTATCAGTATCGAATGCAAAAAGTCATGATTGCAACATCCTGAATATAAAATTTGCACATTAATACTGATGACACTGTGAGTACATTGTTCTGAATTATTCAGAAATGGACATTGTAAATGTAGGGCTTTAAATTGTAAGGTAATTAAAGCCTATGTGGTGGAAATCTTTTAGATGGATGAGAATATGGCCTCCATTCCTTTCATTTCTTCCCTATGATTCCTTTCATTTTATGCTTGTCAGGTCAGAGCTTCAAAGTTTTGAGTGTTACATGTCTGTTCCTTCAAATTCTTGTTTCTAGAGTGTGTCCCTCTAAAACCTCAAAGTGAGTCTTCAGATATGTACCCCTAACTGTGATTAGCATATTTAGTTCGTCTGGAGCTTTCTGAATTAAAATGTGACTGTGGTATGCTAATCAAGGTGCCCTAACAGTCCACAACACACCTCTGGCAGCAGTCAGGTGAAAACAAAAGACTTAGAGACAGTTAAATGAAAAAGAAAGAAAGAAAAAGAAACTCTCTCTCTCTTGGCAGAGGAATACCCATATGGATAATTAAATATGAGTGCACTTTGAATTAAATCAGTTAGCTACTCTGTCTACTAATGTGCTTTCAGGCTAGAAGCTCATTGTATTGGCAGATAATGGAAAGTTACAGAAATTATGCAAAGTTGGGAGCTAGAGCTATAAAACAGGCTCAGTGACAAGTACAAAGAATGTCTTATTAACTTATTTTTTCTATTGTTTTAACTCATTAAAACAATTCCAGAAGATGAACTATAAACTGCATTTCCTGAAAAGCGAAAAAATCTTTAATTTTTTAATTTCTCACCGTTACGTAGCAGACATAAACATAAAGGAAATGTCTTCCCTGAAACGTATCTTCACTGACCAAATTAATTGTTCTCAAGAAATATAAACAGATCAAAACATGATGCCAGTAAAGAGACAAAAGTTTATATGATATACAAGAAACTCGGTTCTGAAATATTTTACAATCAGCAGGTTAACTGGTGGCAGGTGAGGGTGTCACGATTGGGTATACAAGGTGTTTATCCTTCCAAAAAAAGATGGGTCATGGCTCACCACTCTGAGACAGACTTGGTCAGAGAATCATTGATCAGTCAATTAAAAAAATATCTTCAGTTTATGACATTATAAGGAATACCAAGGAGTCTGGGCAAATCTTTTATATACGCATGTGATGGAGCACTTGATGGCCTCATGAAATGTGAAAACTCCCATCAGTAAAGCCACATGGATTCCAAAGTCCCTTGGAAAACTATTTTCACTCAACACTGTCTACAGATGCAATAGGAGATATAACCTGAAACCGTATCACATGAGGAGGAAACCATATATCTTCACTTTGCAGAAAAGCCGCTGAGTTCTGTGGGTATAAACTAATCTCCGATGCACAGACAGACATTGGACACATGTTCTGTGGTTAGATGAGTCCATGTTTCAGCTGCTTTTGGGAAAAAAATGACATTTGGTTCTCCATATCAAAAATGAGGAGGCCCATCCAGGCTGTTAAAGGTGCAACAGCCAGTGTCTGTGATGGTATGTGATTGTATCAGTGCATGGCATGGATGGCTGCATGTGTGTGAAGGCACCACTGATGCAGAGGTGTGTATTGGAATGTTGGAGACATACTGTATGCTGGCCTTAGGGGTGATGTCATCTTCTATGAGGTCTGCAATTATTTCTCAGGGATTTCAGATCTCATTTTTCTTCATTGACACAAAGTGTGTTTGGTTGACTGACCCGCCTGTAGTCCAGCTCTACTGAAAACATATGGAGCATCTGGAAGAGCAGAGTTGGATAATATCGACCACAGACTGTTGAGCAGCTGAAATTTTATATTGAGCTACAATGGATGTGGATTTCTCTTGAAATACTGCAACAACGAGTGCCTTCAGTTTCTGAATTATTAAAATGTGTATTTTAAAGGAAAGGAGGATGTAAACATGTAAACATTAAATTCAAAGCAGTTAGTTAAAAATAATTTCATTTCCTTTCCTTTGCACTTGTATCTGTTTAATCAAAGTTCAAACTAATTCAAATGTACAGTTTGATTTTGTTGTAGGGAACTTGCCAGGTTTTCTGACGGGAAAAAAAAAAGATTTATCTACAGTGAGCCTCTAAAACTAAAACAGAGGATGTGGACTGTGCTGAGTTGTTTTCAGTTTAGTCAGAGAAAAATCTACGTATGCATATTAGTTTTTGAGCTCCAGCTGCAGGCAACCTTCTGCGAGTTCTTAACTAGAAGTAGTATAACACTTATGACATTTTATTCTTAGTTAGAACGAAAGAGTCAAACACTTGACTGAACTCAGTAAAGTAATTGGTTTGGGTAACGAGAAAAATCAGTAGTGAACTTATGTCTAGATGTAGGGTTTTAAAAAGTGCATCTATATGTGTTTATACATTGTTGTTCCGAAAAAGTTGAAGTATTTTATAGTGTAGCTGGGATTTTCTCTTTCGATTCCATCTGCTCATTTGAAAGCAAATGAGTTTCATCCCCATCTTTACACAGAGTAAATTTACACTCAGCTGTCTGTGTGTTCATGAAGCCTTGCCTTTTTCTAAATGTATGTTTCGATTACACTTCTATCTTTATTTCGTGTTTTGCTGATACATTTGAATGGTGGTGAAATAAATTAGAGTAAAATCAAAGGCTGCAGTCAGCCAAACTGTACTGATGCATTTAGAACGGAATACAAATGAGCACATATTAGTGTTTTCAAAGGTGTGTTAAAGTGAGTGGAATGCATTTTTAGGGTGGTGATCAATGATGCCATGGCCTGTAAGAAAATCTAAAGTCTAAATATTAAATCTATTTTAACAGCTTTTCGTATTTACATAAATTACTATCCAATGAACAATTTACTCTTGAGAGACTCTTACTCACTAAGGTACCCAGTGCTGTTACTGACTTGTTGAGATGAGCTGATGATTTCAATTCAACATTAAAATCTAAAAAAATAACGAAAATTAAAAATGACAAAAATTCAACTTTTTTTCCCATTAATAATAGGATGCTGTTTTATAAGCTTAGCAAATCATTGCATTGCTGTTTTATCTACATTTTGCTTTGGAAATGGGTCAGAGAAGCTTTCCAGTCAGGGCGTGACCTCATGTCTCATCAGGCATCAGTTGCTTTGATTAAGAAAAAAAAGGTGGAATGGACCAGAAAACTTTGAGATGGTACAAAGATGTCCACTGTTGCTGAATGCCTGGAGTTAGTAAGCTCATAGAAATGAGCAGCAGAAGAAGAGTACGAAGTATTAGAGGGAAAGAATGGTGGTGGGTGTGTGGTTTCATCTCCTAGATTAATCATTAATCCCACAGCTACTACAACACTCACTGTCACACGCACCATATCTCCACCATCTATTTTGCTTTCTGTTAAAGTTTTATTGACACAGTACATAAAGCACCTTGCCAGGTGAAGGCTCTCCTAGTTTGCTGTTTGATTTAATCAAGCTTTATGGTCTCTTACATGAAAGCAAACATCAAAGGCATTTCCTCTAAAATGTAGCATTGGCTCATACCGCCGCAGACATTTTCCACTTCTGAAGAATTCCAGCATATATCCTGTCATTTCGATATACACCTAATGGCAACATTGTAATGAACCTATATATCAACTAGATTAAATAAAGGAAACAGCAGCATCATTTGTTCAGTGATATTTTGTTTTATTTTTGTTTGTGAGTTACTTTTAGACTTTTTAGATTATATGCAGCTCCTACATTGCTCTGCAAAATCTGATTTATAGTCATTCAACTGCTGACTTGTTCAACTATTGTGTGTGTTTGTGCCTACTGTAGACAATTTGTCAGGAAACTGTGGCTTAAACATACATTCAGAAAATCATTACTCAGGTGGATATCAGCTTTGTATAGCAGCCAAAACTCAATTTGCAGACGTACACAGTCTCAGTGTGCAGACGCTATACAGTTTCCACACACTCAGACACATAAACACCATCCCTCAGAATCAAAAGCATTATTTGTTGGTTAACTGTTGGGAAAAGTTAAGCATAACATAATGGACAGCCCCAAACTACTTTATTTGATGATTCCACAGCAATGAAATACCCAGGAACGGCTGGTATAATTGGGCTAACAGGGCTCAGCCCTCCCTACATTATTCAATAAAAATGAGAATTTAATATATAAATAATTCAATAAAAACTTTAAACAAATTGTTTTTTAATTTTTGATCAGAGGCGGAGCAGAATCTGAACTGAAACCCATGAAATCGGTGAAAACGAGCTAATTATCTACAGCCCAAGTGAAGCAACTCAGTTACACTTGACTTTTCTTCAACATTTGTGACAGGTTGCAAGTAACGCCCCCTCCATTTGCAGCTTGTTTGGACTAAATCTGTACAGCCCAAAGCCAGAAGATTTGGGCTAATTACAGACGACTCTACTTGATGGGAGTTATGCATGTGTGCATGTGTGTGTGTGTGTGTGTGTGTAGGACGAAACTTTGACAATGGCAGGCATCAACGTTAACGAAGTTTGTTATTGACTTTCGAATCCGTTTTCTTCAATGTCAAATTAGGAGAAAAAGGAGAGAAAGTTGAGCTGAAAAAAGTAGGGGCACATCATCCAAAGGATATCCAAATTACACAGAAAGAAAAGCGCCAAAATCGTAACTTTTGTGTAACTTAGTTTGAGAGAAAGGACTGGCTAACGGCTAGCCTAGCTAAAAAGTCACTGAAGAGGATCAAGTCTTTTCTGAGAAGTAGTATGGGACAGGAAAGACTGAATGCACCGGCCGTGCTTTCTATTGAGCGAGACTTAATTCAGAAATCCCCTGACTTTAACGAAATGGTGATCGACCTGTTTGCATCCCAGAGAAATCGTTATGCTGAGCTTCTCTTCAAATAAGGTAGACCATCCCCATTCATGTCACACAAATGGCACATTTTGTGGAGTATTTCTTTTAAGGCTCTCTTAACGTTAATTTTTCTGGAGTTACTATTTTAGTTTTGTGCTGGTGTTTGGATTAATTTGTTTCAAAGCAAATTGCAATGGGCTATAAATGAAACCAATTTTTTAGCACAAGTCTGGGTTTACCTTTTTTTAAAACCTTTTATGGTGTGAAAGTATTTGTATTTACAGAGAGATGGTAGATGGTATATTTTCTATCAGTGCATTCTTCTAAATAGTGTTTTGGTGGTTTGTTGAAAAGGCCCACACTGTTGTGATAGTTTAAACTTACATTCTAACAGGACACCTTTTATGTTGAAATACAACTACTTGTCTTTGATAATACATTAGCCCACCCATTCAATGTCACCACAAGCCATCACTGGAAATACATGGGGGCAAAGTGAGGAAAGCTGTGACAGAAGAGGTCCCCCAGCAGTCTAAGTCTATAGCAGCTTAACTATGGGATGTTTCAGGCTCACCTGAGGAAGATTATTAGCCTCGTCTTAAAAGTGGAAAGGGTGTCTGCTTCCCGGACATTTACTGGCAGCTTATTCTACAGAGAGGGACCTGATAACTGAAGGCTTTACCTCCCATTCTACTTTTAGAAACTCTGGGAACAACAAGTAAACCTGCAGTTTGGGAGCGAAGTGCTCTGTTAGGAAAATATCTTACAATGAGATCTTTAAGATTTGATGGAGCTTGGTTATTAAGAGCTTTATCTGTGAGAGGAAGACTCTTAAATTCTATTCTGAATTTAACAGGAAGCCAGTGAAGAGAAGCTAAAACTGGAGAAACATGATCTCTCCTGTTAGTTCTCTTTAGAATTCTGCCTTATTAATGTTCCCCACACACTAACAATGTGTGATAATAATGACCCTGATAATAAGCAACTATTGAGATTGAGTTAAATGTTTTTTGTGTATAAAATTAGAAAGAAACATTTCAAGATTTTTGCATTGATAGATGCTTCTCTGCTGCCTTTTGAAATTTTAACAACAAAGTCTGAGTGTGACATGTAAAGATAAGCTCATCAAACTCTCTAAAACAGATTTTTAAGAGGAAACCCCATGGAGCGCCTGCAGAGCTGCGAATAAATTACTCGCATATAATTGCAAATAACCACAGCACAGGTAAATTTAGGAGGCAAGGTTCCCAGTGGCTTTCTGGTTATAAGGTGCTGTGTTGCAGCAGAGAAAGTTGGAAGTGCAGATCTACCTTGTTACAGAGCAGATGGAATCATCTTTTTAATGTATAAAGAGAGAGTTTAACATCAAAGCAAACAATTAAATGTTCACAGCTGGATAAAGAAAAGTAACATCCCGCAATAAAACAGCTTTAAAAACTAATTTAGGCTCAATTTAGCCAATGTTGCACGTAGACACAGATGCCTTAAATTCCCCACACATACAGGTGTGTTCAATCACTCTGACAACTGTAGTGTGATGGAAGTTTGGTGGAGCCATAAAGCACAATATACGTTGTCACTAAAGCATATGTAATGGAACACGTTATACATAATGTGACCCTGTCACATGCTGGCTGACACCATGCAGAGTTAGTTGCTTTCACATTTTAAGTAACAGAGCACATTCAAGGGTTTTATTCCACTGAGCCCCGAGTAGCAGATTTAGTGCATTCATTTTGGTTTGTGTCCTCATATTTAAGCGCTCTCTTTTTCTCCTCAGGGAACATTTCCTATCCTGAACATTTCACCCTCCCATTACATCTCAATGTGGAGTCACAGTCCAGCTGTGGAGAGCTATTTAAGAGGAAATGCAAGACTTTGTGTGGACCTTGGTTTTAGTGTCACAATTCTGTAAATTTTTCACAACACAGTTCTATTTTTAATAAACTTTACCAGAATTATGTCTTGACAAAGTGGAGGATGGCCTTTGTTTTTTGCAAGCTTTGTGAGGGACTCACATGTTTTCCAGCTGACCGACCTGTAGGTTGTGAGTATGTAGGAAGGCAGATATGAATCCACAGAGGGACTTAACCCAGGGCTGCTCAGTGGTGTAGCGGTTAGCATTAAAACCTCACAGCTGGAAGGCTTCATATTCTGATCTAAGCTGTGGGAAGTTTGCACGCTCTCCCCATACATATATGGTTTTTCTTTGGTCCTGTGATGGGTTGGTGACCTGTCTAGGGGGTATCCTGCTCCTCACCTAATGGCAGCTGGGATAGGCTCCAGCTCTGAGTTTGATGTGGGTATAAAAAAATGGAGTGATGGACTAAATTTATCGTACAGTACCATCTACATGAATCCTAATTACATATAAGTGCAGAATACACGGCTGCTATAGAGGGAAAAAAAGCACTTCGGAAGTGTCAAAACATGCCAGAATTTTTGCTCTGAAAGTATGAGTATGGAAACATAAAGGGACTTCTGACAGTAAGTGTTTGAATCACAGGGTGTTCCAGATACCAGGCAGTTCAAATTTGTTAATTGTCACTCTCCAAAGGGATCCCATTAATTTCTCCAGCAGAAGGTGTAATTCTACAGAAGTGAGCTAATGCTAATGACACCGTATTCAAGTAAATTGTTTAAACTGGATGATTGTTTTTGTAGGAAACAAGTAAGATTTTTCCACCTCACTAGCAGATCATTGCTCCCTTTGTTTTAATCAAGTATATGAAGATTTTAGGACTTAATTGCAAACTTATTACTTCTATTGATCGAAGGTGTCAATGGGACGAGCCAATACGGACCCTTTATTCATAGTTTATTCCAACCTATAAAATCACGGTAATTGTTGGCATTGCGTTTACCAAAGAGGTGAATGCAGCAGTTCTGATTTCCTTTCACCCCAAGTGTGATTTGTAATTTGGAACCTGATTGGACTGAAGTGTGAAGGTGTCTGTGCGGCTGCTGTCTCTTGCACATCTGAGTCATCAGCACAACAGGATGTCTGCTTTTACTGCTCCATGTCCTTCTGCCCTTTGACACTGTCATTTCGGCTAATCCCTTCTTCACTTTGCCCTGCTTCATTTTCTCGCTCTCTTTTCCTCCGTGGCAGGTTTTTAATTTCACCTCCTCAGCCGGCTCTTCTGCCCATAATCTCATCAGAAAAACTAATAAGTCTTTAACCCGTCCACATGTCTCACTGGCTTGTCTCTTCCTTTTTTGACATATCCATCAGGTTCATATTACAGTAAAATAAGACAACCACATCAGCGAGGGAAAGTACACACACCACACTTTCATTTCACTTCCTGCTATCAATTTCAAAGCAATTAAGGCATGTAAAGGGTTTTAATTTCAGATGGGAAATTGAATTCTGTCAAGATATGATCTGCATAAGGACATGTTCAAAGCTTAGTGTGTTTGTGCCCTATTTATAAGTTTGTGTGCGTGTGAGAGAGAGATGCTACAGTACAATACACATTTTATCACAGTTTGACAGGATTGGATTAATACGCAAGAACCAGGATATATTAAATGATAATGTTATCTTTTTAAGAAGCCTCGGAAAGTGCAGTGAAGTGACATCATTGTTTTAAGAGGGAAGGTTGTGAAATTAAAGATCATGCAGATGAAACAGCTTATTATCAGTTTGACATCAAAGTAGTTCAAAGTCATCAGGTAATGGTTTTCAAAAAAATTTCACCACTTTGGGTGATTATTTGATATTTATTCAAGAACACAATGAGAACTTTGTCATGCAAAGTCTGTGTGGTGCTTTGACCCTTCTTCACCTCTGAATATTTCAAATGGGTCACACTTGTGCCACCTTCTAATGTTATTACAATGTTATACAACCCATTGGGTAATTCTCTAAATCAGCACCGGTAAAGGTGGTAGGAGGTATGTCATATCTGAAAAACCTCACGAGGAGATAGAAAGAGAGTGAGGACAGCTGTCACTGTTATGCTCTTTTAACCTTAGGATTCCAATTTGAGACTGAACAGGGACCATTGTTTTTTCAGTTCTGTACAACTTTCATGAAGAAAATCAAGATCACTGAAATTGTTTCTAAATCTCTTTTGAAAGGTCCTGTTTGACCTTGGCAATGAAATTGATTAGTGCTTGAAAAGAAAAATAATGTTTTGTAAAACTATACAGTATACATAAATTTTTTTTTTAATAATTCCTCTGCTAAGAAATAGAATAGCAGTTGGTTGCCTTGATGATACGTCAACACAAGACCATGTCACAACCATACAGAAAGACAAGACCAAACCAGATTAACCAAGCAGACAGAAACTCCACAGGAAACAGACCGAAGAGGCCAAAGCCAGCAGTCAAAATCACAGAAGCTCCAAAAGTGCTGACACAAGTCCACAATACAATACTGTTAGTCAGAGGCCGAAAACAGGTAGTTTTACCTGGGCGTAGACGGAAAGGAAGCATCCAAAACAGACACAGTTGGCAGCAGGTGATCAAACCAGGGAAAAAGGCTGGAAGGTATTGCACAGGCACAGCAAAGACAATCTGACAAGGAGTGAATGAACTGGGGAAGCTTATATACTGGTTTGCTTGGAGAGTGGAAGACTAATGATGCACTCGTGAGCTGAGTTGGCTGAAGAGGTAGGCGTGGCAAACAGGCAGAGTGGAAATGTACTGAGAGATGAGTAGAGCTGTGACACTTCTTGGTTTAGTTTTGATGATGAAAAAGATGATAAAACTGCTTGATTGGGAGTAGAGACATATCATGGTTAGTTTCCAGAATGCCACCATCACATTCATGTTGACACCTTCCACACATTGTTTCTCACAACCACTAAGGGGGTGGAAATACTAAAATGTAATTAGAGGTAGTAATTCCCTGTATGAACAATAGACTGTCTTAAAGGTTTCCAGTCTACGCTACTATCAACCACCATGTGGAAACTGGAACACTTCCAAAGCAAAATCAAGAAAATCAAAAGGGAACACACCCTCAGTAGAAGAAAGAAGCAGAAAAAGGTGCTTCACAACAGCTGTAGGACAGACTCATAAAATCCATAACTGAAATGATTTACTAAAATCGTTTATTTAAAAATCAAAATTATCAGAAATATATGGGATATGTGGATCAGGGCATCACCTTCAGTTGAAGAGGTCAGTCTCGTTCTGACTTTTAAACTTTGCTACCAAGATGTCTCAAGCAAGCCGTCTTTGTTGCTGTCATGAGAAGAAACCTGGAAGGCTTGGAAGGCAGGAATTGATCGGGAAGGCTGGAAGGAGGTACATGGTGAGTTGTAATGCGATGTTACAACTCTGGAAGGAGGAAGGGTACAGCTGATAAATGTCCATCAACATGAGGTAAATACTGGTTTCAGGTTGGTATGACGTGCACACAAGCTGCTGATGATTTATGACAGTTTATATAAAAGAGAGTTGCCTTTACCACAACTTTTCATTGCTGACAATTTTCTCAAAGCTTGCTCTCCAGTCTAGACTGATGCTTATTAATGAACACACGTGTCTATGGATAATTTTCGGACAGCACACATGTTCATAATTGGCTGACTTCAAGCCATTAAATATGCTAATTTAATTAGAAAGTGATTAATCATCCTAAATGTGCCAATTACAGCCGTGTCAGTGAAGTCTGCTGGCCTCTACAGTGTAATAGGCAGGTTTACAGTGGGATTCTGAGTTAGCCGAGTCATGATGTGACAGAAGACCAAAAACTCACCAGATCATTATATCAGATTGCATTGTGACTGTTCATCAGTGACTACTATGGAGCACTGATGCATTCACACAAGTATTTAAAAAAAATTGAATACTGAGTGGGTATGAATAAGTATTTTTTTTATATTTTATGGTATTATTATATCGTATATGGACAGTACAAACAACTTAAACGGTACTAAATACAATTACGAATCAAGAACTTACTGTTCAACACACCACATTTAGCTCTTACCAGGATAGTTTTTAAACTATAACTAAATAGTTTTGACAAAGGGGAGTTATTGGTTAACCCAACAAGAAAGTGACAAATGTGTCTTAGTTAGGCTTTGTTATTAACTTAACATAACTCAGAAGGGAAAAAGGAAATGTCATACTCCATCTTGGTTTTGCACTTGTGTTATGAATGTTTGAGTGATTCAAAGCGCTGAGCGTTGCTGTGCCATCTGCCACCCTCCCCTTACTTCCTATGAGGATGTTGTGACTTCCTCATAAGAAGGAATCACTTGAGAGTGACGTCTGCTATAATGTGGGAATGCTCAATTGAGTCTTACTTCTGAAATAAATGTATTCATTTATCATCGTAATTTGTTTATCATAAAAAGGTTTCGCTCTCTTGCTTGTATAGTGTGACAACGAAAATTTAATGGCCAAGAGAGGGTATTGCTTTATCTTACTGTGGCATGCCCGACTACTCCAGGGTTAAACTTAAAAGACAGACAAAACCCACCTTGAGAATTTCACCCAGAAGATATTCCTTAATTAAAATGTAATTAGACACCATTACAAATGCCACCCCCAAAATAAAAGGCACTTAGTTTTGTTTTACTTAGGACAGGAGACGTGTTCCTGCTTAAAATATAGCTGAGCCTTACCAGTGGGGAGGCAGGTTAAGAAGAAGGAGACATCTTAAATCACCCCACAGCACACATGTATCACACCCACAAATAACCTGAGGTGCAAATCACTGGAAGGAGACGCCGTCACCAGAAAGTCCCCGACCACCACCGCTGGGAGCTCCGACCACACACAGGTCAGCTGTGCAAGCAGGCTCCAGAGTAGCAATGAGCGAAAGATTGAGAAAAACCCAAACAGAGTCGGATTGTTGCAACAAAACTCGATCACAGAATGCTAAAAGCAGAACAAAATTATAAAGTCTAACATGAAAAACAAAAGTGGAAAGAATGAATGAGGTAAGGCAAGACAGCAGCATTCCTGCAGCCGGAACCACAGCTGCAGTGGAGCAAGCAGTGGTCACATCCCAGCTAAACCAAGGGCCTCAAACAGGCCAAGGATCCGTGGCATGAACAAAACAGCATGTTAGAAACTGATCAGTGTTATTTTGAACTTTGGATTTTAGCAGACACTATATACTGATCAGGCAGTGTCTCCTACCACAGGAGGCAGTGTGACGCTTACCCAGTTATCTACTGTATAAACCAGAGGCAAAGCAACCACTTAATTTCCATACGGCAAAGACTGATGATGGGTAAGAAGCAAAGTTACCGGAAACGATCCAGAGGAGAGCAACCGGAGGAAGCCACACAGCGAGCTGATCTAACAATGGTTAAATGCTCACAATAAGTAAATATTACAGAACGAGTGAAAGAACGAACACCATGGACACTCATACCTGCTATAGCAACAGCAGTCAGGTAACAGGGCGTGTACTCAACACTGGAGGAGAGCTCATCTAGCTTTTATACACTGCAAGCAAAGACCCGATTGGCTGGTTATCTCAGCAATCAGGAAACTCAAAATACATTTCCTGCCACACTGACTTACCTGTGACTGTAAATGTACTTATCCTCTTAGACTACAAATGTGAATCTGATACTTTGTCTGATTTGATCCTCCTAAAATTTCAGAGAAAAAAGTACACTGACAAAACCTGCAGCTGGTGACAGAGCTGCTGATATTAATGTCAGTGAGGCATCAGTTGCCTTCCAAGCTGCCGATGTATCCTTCTATGACCATAAAGATGAAAGGGCTGGAAGAACACACAGGTCTGTGAAATGATTGTCAGGTTTGCAACGGCGCTGCACTTCTCACTGGTTTGACAATCAAATTGAAACTGATAACATGAAATGAACTTGCAGTGTTTTTCCTCCATCTGCTTCTGCTTGTTATGCATCGCCTCATTTTCACTGACAAACCGTTTTATTCCCAGTCATTTCCATTCTTTCTTAGTCTCTCGTACTCTGCATTCCCAACAAAGTGGTGATCATCATGACCTTTGATTAAACCCTCAATAAACACATTTTCATCTTGTGTGCATGAGTGTGTGATCATCCACAACTGTCATCGGCATTTTGGTGGTCCACACTGCTGCCCCTTGCCGATTCCCAAACCCAGACAATTGGCAAATATAACCTTTAGTTGTCCAGACATGCTCACACACAACACACAGTCACATTTACAGACAGGAAAAGAGTTGAAAATGTATCCAAAAATGAGTGCTCAAACTTTCCGTCAGTGTCTGTGCTGTATTAATTTCTGGGCCGGCTGGCCATGTTTAATGCATCAGGCATCAGATTGGCCTGGTGGTTAGGGAGACAGTCCCATAATTAAACAGTACCAGGTTTGATCCCTTATGCATGGAAATAATAATGACTCAAGTATTTGACAAATGTGGGCTCAAACTTTGAGACATTTTCATTTCCAAGCAGGTGTTTGCATCTGGATATGTATATCACACTAACACAAACCGAAAGTGTGTAAAAATCCTAAGATTTTGAAAAAGTGAGGATTGTGGGATAAAAAGACCCTTTATATCATTATTGTAAACCCCTATCTTTTGAAAAATGTGCTACTCTTCTCCATCAGGGTTTCATAGGCTAACACAGTATGAGCCCTGATGCTGTTGTTGTTCATGGCTGTACTGTAAGATACTTTAGTCCCTTTTATTTGACCTACTTTTGTATGTTTTACATTGCCATTAACAGCCATTAGGTGTTTGCTGTGTATCCACAGTGAGTAGACGAGTATGATTTGTATGCAGTGCCTTCATAATGAACTAAACAAATGAGAGCCAGACAATCTCTCATCATTTGTCTATGATAGGCACACTGTTGATACACTTCACAGATGATTTTTGCACCGAATCTGCAATATGAAATGTGTCTGTCATGTGTGGGTCTTGCAATTCAATTTAAGCTACAGCTTTCAGAAAGAATGAGATTGTCACTCCAAAATTAATTTTATGAAATAGTTTTGAAGCGTCTTAACTCCCTTCAAGAGCCTTGCAGTCTCCGAGTTTGGAGATGAAATCTTAAAAGAATTTCTTGGCTTTTCATTGTATTAATGATGATACCAAAATATCACCGTTCTTCAAAGCAAGTAAAATACATGCATTCATTTTTTAACTTTGTTCTTAGTCTTTGTATTCAATACAGTTTAATAAAATGCAGCCATTTCACACCTTTTCAAAAGAAAAGGTAAAGCAGTTCAACACAAGTCCAGTAAAATACAATCGAATTAAATGGTATTATGATCAATCTTGTATTCAGTTAAATCCAGCACTGTCCAGTCTAAATCGCAGTCTTGTCCATCAAAGCTGTTTAGTTAGAGTAAGGCTGAACAGCTTAGGCACTAATATGTAAATATAAAATCACATGTATCACTGTAAATGTCATAATATATTTGTTTTTTAGTTTTTGTGTAATTGTTTTTAAATCTTTTCAATACAAAACACACTTGTGTCCTCAAAAGTCTGAAGAATTCTGTCCCAAAATGGTTGCAGTTTTGTACATTACGAATAATCACTGCTTTATTTTGATGTAGGTTGGAATGAAGAAACAAATTAAGTTCTTCCATCTAAATTCCCTGCATCCTTAGTGGAACATTGCATGGAATACAAGTCAGTCTCTGACAACTTAGTGTTCATTTCCTGCTTCCATTTTAATTCAAAGTGCAATGAGTTTATACCATTTCACTTGTGTAAACTCTTGTACAACGTAGAGACAATTTTCCCAGGGGTATATTTGTATGCAGCTATCAATATATCAATCAATTTGTTGCCCCCTGCTGAAATTGCCGTTTTAATTTCTGTGTCATAGAAACATCTCAGCTGTAGATATCTGAACAGGTCCCTGCTCTCTGAATTCTTTTATACGTTTTTCAAATGTTTTTCCCTCTAATAGTGTACATACAGCTCTTATTCCTTTATCTCTCCATCGTGCAAATGTAATTTCCGTCTCTCCTGGTCTAAGCTTATAGGTTTGGGAGGGCCACATAAGAAGCTTGGAAGTCTCCTTTCAATTTATATTTTTTGACAACTTCCTTCCAGCTCATCAAATTCAAGGTAAACACAAGAAACTTGTGCTAAAGAAAAAATGGACCAGACTCAGTCAATAATTCCCTATATAGACCAGAGAGCAGTGCTGACCAGCATGTCATTGGGGTCATCGGGTGGGAACCTCCCGCCCACGACACCTCAAGGAGGCTGGACAGTGATCACTGGCATCCCAGAGTCCCGCCCCCAATGCCAGCCACCATTGCTCCTCACACCACAACAACCATATTTTTTTTCCACAACCACAAACTACCCCAGTCTCTCACCAATTGCACACCAGTCATAGCGGGGTGGAGATAAAAACCCTGGTTCGGGTAGGGGGTAATGAAAGTATAGAGGGTGCCAGAGGTGGAGGCAGGACAAGACACAGTAGCAGATTCAGCAGACAAACTCACCTAAAGAGTCCTACAGTCACTAGAAATGCCAGCAAAAACAAGGCCATACAGGCCAACTCACCCAAAATGGCCACCTGGTTTCAAAAGGCTCACATGGGCCACACCCTCCACTTATATATATCCTGGATTTCTTCCTTGCTTCTTCCAAGAGTCTGTATACTCTAAATGCTCCCCCTGCCGGGCCCCCAGCAACTATTGCCTTTTCTAATCTAAATCCACTGACTGGACTTTACTGCTTCATCTGACACTTCCTTCACTATTTTCCTCTGTCCACTTACACCCAACTCCCTCAGCAATGAGACAACAGACTTTGCACCAAATCCTCGACATCCTACTTCCACTGGACATATCCTAACTTTCCATCCTCGCTTTTCTGCTTCTGCCCCCAACTCCACGTACCTAAGCTTTTTTCTTTCATATGCTTCTGCCACTAATTCCTCCCAAGGAACTGTCAGCTCTATGAAATAGACTCTCATTCTACTCCTAGACCACAAGACTATATCAGGCCTTAGATTTGTAGAAGCTATTTCCTTTGGAACAACAAGCTTTCCTCCTAAACCTTCAATTTATATTTTTGGTCAACCTCCTTCCATGTCATCAAAATTTACTTGAATGTGCGATTTCCTCCCTTTGGTTAATCATACTCACTAAGCCTGGTCTGCGGTTGAGTGTGTTTGTATTTAGCCTGATACCCTGGAGAGCTCCAATAAACAATGTATCTCATGTGGGCGGCATAACAGTATTCTCTAAGGTTAGGCATTGCTAGTCCACCGTATTCCTTGTCAAGTTGGAGTGTTTTAAATTTTACCCTCGGCCGAGCCCCTGCATAATATATAAACTGGGATATCAGCTTATCCCAAGCTGTGAACTGAGAATCCATGATCCTTACAGTGACGAAAAAAAGATACAGAAACCTTGGCACTAAATTAATTTTTACTACCTCAATTCTAGAAGTAAAATCTATTATTAACATTGACATATCTTGTCAATGTTCATATCTTGCGTGATCAAGACTCCCAGGTATTTTTTTTAAATAGGTTAATGCCTTATTGTCATGCTTGATTTGTAATTAATAGAAAGCACTTGTGTTTTAGTAATATTTACATGGTAACCCAATATCAGACCATTCAAAATGTTCATAACTTTGGGAAGAATTATGTTTGGATTCTGAAGGTAGGCTATAAAATCATCCGCAAAAAGTCAAATTTTATTATTTTCTTCCATGACATTAATTCCTTCCAGCTCCTCATTTTGCCGAATTCTGGCTGAAGGATCACTATGTAGAGCTTGTATATATTTTACTAATAGTTCATTAAAACCCAGCCACTCAAGACAACAAGTGCAACCCTGGCCAGTCTTGTGTTTGCCTACCTTTAATAAACCCAGTCTGCTCTTTATCTGTTAATTCAGGGAGAAAATGTGAAATTCTTTTTGCGATTATGGATGTAAACAGTTTGTAATCGATGTTCAATAAACAATATCACAGCCTCTCTCCATGATGGTGGTATTACTGCTTTCCTAAGGGTCCAATTTGAGGACTCCAGCAATATTGGGGCGAAATCATCTTTAAAGATTTTGTACCACTCAGTCGGAAAGTAGTCACTCCCTGGACATTTGTTAGACTTAAGTCTACTAATTGCTGAGTCCAATTCTTTCCTTGTGATGGAGCAGTTAATTCACCACTTTGCATTGATCCTATGGACGGAGGGTCTAGTGTTTTCTTCATCAGCAGTCAGTTGTAATCTCTGAAAATCTTGTGAATTTCCTCTGTCTCACAGACTAATATATTGGTTGAGGGATGTCTAATCTTGTTTATTGATTTAGTTATTTGTTGTGTCCCAAGATGTCTCGCTAATTTTTTTTTGTTGCTTTCGGGCCTGAGTCACAAAAGGTTTCTTTTCTAATTCTTCATTAAAAAATTTATCTATTTCTTTTTGATTTCTCTCATCTGGATTGTTAATTCTGCATCTTTCTCCTGTTGTTGTTATTTCTCTAAAATTCCTTCTTTACCCTTTTCTCTAATTCATAAATTTCAATCCTCCACATCCTCTTTAAATAAATTGTTCTCGAGATTAGACCCCCTCTCATTGTTGCTTCAACTGTGTCTACACAACAGTTGGATCTATTTGACCGTCTTTTTTATGTCTAACACTGTCACTAATTTATTTTTTATTCTTCTTTACCACTCAAGCTGCTAATATTTAGTCTCCATAGTATATTCTTTGGTCTATTATTATATAGTTAAATAAATTACAATATGATTGGATGTACTAGATATTCCTATGGAGCAAACCATTATCCTCTATCTGTATTATCTACATCTATCTGTAGTGTTCAACAATATATACATATAGTAGGGTTGGGCAAATATTAAATTCTTTAATTGCGTTAATCGCATGATTTTCTGTGATTAATCACGATTCATTGCATTGTTATACGCAAAATCCAATAATGAAATCAAAAGTATTTAAAAAGTATTTAGTAAAAGTAAATTCAACAAGCTTTTATTGGAACTGTACAGTCATATGATCGAAAGTACAAGTGATAAGACAATTCAACGCTGCAGTGCTTACAAATAACTTCGGGTCGGTCGACTGCGCCGTCTGGAAGAACTTTGAAATGAAAATGGCCATGTAAAAGTTCTCCATGTTTGTTTAGCCCGCCTCATCCGCTATTCTTTTCTTTTCTGACTGTTTCCTGTGAGTGTCGCAGCAGTAAGCAACGTACTAGTCTTGCTCACAATGGACTTTTTTAAAAGTCAGTGAGCAACAGACGTTTACAATAAAAATTATAAATAATAAAAACTGTTTTAATGGGAGACAAATAATTGTCGGTGATAATGAATTAATTAGTTAATGCAAAAATAACGCATTAATGTGCCCAGCCCTAATATATATATATATATATATATATATAATACATTCTTACAGGACAGCCTCCTTCATCCATGAGTTCAATAAAAGTGCTAAGACCATGAATCAGTGTATTCATAATCACCTGAACAATGTACTGTGATAATGTCACAAATGACATGCACGACTGACAAGTTGTAACACTCAAAAGTGAAAGAAAAGCTGACAAGAATTTTCCACAACAAGCATTTCCATACCTGTGATGATCATCATATTTGTAAGGTGGAGCCTAAGCTGGGCTGAGCTCAGTGGAGAACTGCCGTGACCTCATATTGTCAGAGGCTTCTAAACGTGCAGGTCACAGGATCGATCTCAATCATATTTGTCAAATGGCTCTGTGTTCACAGTTCACTGCTCAAAAAGAGCTTTTGATCGGTCAAAAAAGTAACTACAGGGGTGCAGAGATTTAATTCCCCCAAACAGCAAGGAGTTGTTTTTACAGTTGATTATAGTTACGTTTTTATTTTATATTTTTTTTATTTTTTGCAGTTGAAAGTCAACACAACGGTTCAAGCTTATGTGATAATCAAATGGATACTAAAGAGTCAGAGAGGACTGTAACAACTGAACAATGTTCCGTGGGATCATTTTTAAAATAATGAATTTATTCTTTTCCAATAGGAGAGCTTAATCTTACACCATCATTGATCTGTTTGCGAGCCTCTCTCATGGAATCAAACACCTTACTGTACGACCATTTCCTCAATATCCAGTTTCACGATGAAGAGAAAAAAATGATACTGAGACATTGTGGCAGTGTCCTCATTAAACGAAAACTTGCAAGTTTTCATGCATGATTTTTTTCAAACGTGAGACGTGTAAAGGATGTTTTCAGAGTCATCCAGCTAATGGTTGAGGAACTGCAGCTTCTCTGAGGAAATGAGGTAAAGGCTTGGCTTTGAAGCCCCTTGTAACTGAGGGCGATGGGCTGCATAAATTAACTTTTTTAGATGTATTTTTCATGGCTCTTGATCCGCTACCCTTTGATGCCTGTGGACACAGTCTGCTGACTGGTTGATTTGGCTATAGACGGTCATTCTCTAGTTCCTTGAGTCTGTTTAAAGCAAGAAAAGGGGAAGGGCGAGAGGCAAATCCTTCCTTCCTGCTCTCTCATGCTGGACCAAACTGTGTATTGTTGTAGGTCATTTTGACTCTTTGTACACCACAGAAGCAAAGAAGAAAGAAAGACAAACATTATTTATCTATTTTGTACATTTATATGGTCTGAAAAAACTCTGGCAGTCAAATGACACTGGTATTGGTGTTCCCTGAGCTGTCACCTTATCGTGGTGGGGGAGTTTGCGTTCCCCAATGAGTCTGGGAGCTATGTTGCCCGGGGCTTTAAGCCCCTGGTAGGGTCACCCAAGGCAAACAGATCCTAGATGAGGGACCAGACAAAGAACAGCTCAAAAGACTCCTTATGATGAACAAAAAATTTGGACCTCGTGATCCCTTGCCCGGATATGGGACACCGGGGCCTCCCCTCGGAGCCAGGCCCGGGGGTGGGGCCCGGCAGCGGGCGCCTGGTGGCCGGGTCTGTGCCCATGGGGCTCGGTCGGGCATAGCCCGAAATGATGACGTGGGTCCCCCTTCCGACGGGCTCACCACCCGTGGGAAGGGCCAAGGGGGTCGGGTGCGATGTGAGCTGGGTAGCAGCCGAAGGCAGAGGCCTTGGCGGTCTGATCCTCGGCTACTGAAGCTAGCTCTTGGGACGTGGAATGTCACCTCTCTGTTGGGGAAGGAGCCGGAGCTGGTGCGCGAGGCTGAGCGGTTCCGGCTAGATATAGTCGGACTCACCTCGACGCACGGCTTGGGCTCTGGAACCAGTCCTCTTGAGAGGGGTTGGACCCTCTTCCACTCTGGAGTTGCCCGTGGTGAGAGGCGCAGAGCAGGTGTGGGCATACTTATTGCCCCCCGGCTGTGTGCCAGTACATTGGGGTTTACCCCAGTGAACGAGAGGGTAGCCTCCCTCCGCCTTCGGGTGGGGGGATGAGTCCTGACTGTTTTTTGTGCCTATGTGCCAAACAGCAGCTCAGAGTACCCACCCTTTTTGGAGTCTCTGGGGGAGGCACTGGAGAATGCTCCTACCGGAGACTCCCTCGTTCTGCTGGGGGACTTCAATGCTCACGTGGGCAATGACAGTGAGACCTGGAGGGGTGTGATTGGGAGGAACGGCCCCCCCGATCTGAACCAGAGTGGTGTTATGTTGTTGGACTTCTGTGCTGGTCATGGACTGTCCATAACGAACACCATGTTCAGACATAAGGGTGTCCATATGTGCACTTGGCACCAGGACACCCTTGGCCGCAGTTCGATGATCGACTTTGTGGTTGTATCATCGGACTTGCGGCCGTATGTCCTGGACACTCGGGTGAAGAGAGGGGCGGAGCTGTCAACTGATCACCACCTGGTGGTGAGTTGGCTCCGCTGGTGGGGGAGGATGCCGATCAGACCTGGCAGGCCCAAACGTATTGTGAGGGTCTGCTGGGAGCGTTTGTCAGAATCCCCCGTCAGAAGGAGCTTTAACTCCCACCTCCGGCAGAGCTTCAACCATATCCCGGGGGAGGTGGGGGACATTGAGTCCGAATGGGCCATGTTCCGTGACTCCATTGCCGAGGCAGCTGATCGGAGTTGTGGCCGTAAGGTGGTCGGTGCCTGTCGTGGCGGCAACCCTCGAACCTGCTGGTGGACACCAGTGGTGAGGGAAGACGTCAAGCTGAAGAAGGAGTCCTATCGGGCCTTTTTGGCCAGTGGGACCCTGGAAGCAGCTGATAGGTACCGACAGGCCAGACGGGCTGCGGCTTCGGCGGTTGCTGAGGCAAAAACTCGGGCCTGGGAGGAGTTCGGTGAGACCATGGAGAACGATTTCCGGACGGCCTCGAAGAGATTCTGGTCCACCATCCGGCGTCTCAGGGGGGGGAAGCGGCTCACAGTCAACACTGTTTACAGTGGAGACAGGGCTTTGCTGACCTCAACTAGGGATGTTGTGAGTCGGTGGGGGGAGTACTTCGAGGAACACCTCAATCCTACCAACACGTGCTCGGAAGAGGCAGAGTCGGAGAGCTCGGAGACGGGGCCTCCCATTTCTGGGGCTGAGGTTGCCGAGGTGGTCAAAAAGCTCCTTGGTGGCAAGGCCCCGGGGGTGGATGAGGTCCGTCCTGAGTTTCTCAAGGCTCTGGATGTTGTAGGGCTGTCTTGGCTGACACGCCTCTGCAGCATTGCGTGGACATCGGGGACAGTGCCTCTGGACTGGCAGATTGGGGTGGTGGTCCCCCTCTTTAAAAAGGGGGACCGGAGGGTGTGTTCCAACTATAGGGGTATCACCCTCCTCAGCCTCCCTGGTAAGGTCTATTCGGGGGTATTGGAGAGGAGGATCCGTCGGATAATCGAGCCTCGGATTGAGGAGATGCAGTGTGGCTTTCGTCCTGGCCGTGGAACAGTGGACCAGCTCTATACCCTCGGCAGGATCCTGGAGGGTGCATGGGAGTTCGCCCAACCAGTCTACATGTGTTTTGTGGACTTGGAGAAAGCGTTCGACCGTGTCCCTCGTGGAGTCCTGTGGGGGGTGCTCCGGGAATATGGAGTGCCGGACCCCTTGATAGGGGCCGTTCGGTCTCTGTATGACCGGTGCCAGAGTTTGGTCCGCATTGCCGGCAGTAAGTCGGATACGTTTCCGGTGAGAGTTGGACTCCGTCAGGGCTGCCCTTTGTCACCGATTCTGTTCCTAACTTTTATGGACAGAATTTCTAGGCGCAGCCAGGGCGTTGAGGGTGTCCGATTTGGCGACCTCAGAATCGGGTCTCTGCTTTTTGCAGATGATGTGGTTCTGTTAGCGTCGTCAGGCCGTGACCTTCAACTCTGACTGGAGCGATTCGCAGCCGAGTGTGAAGCGGCTGGGATGAGAATCAGCACCTCCAAATCCGAGACTATGGTTCTCAGCCGGAAAAGGGTGGAATGCTCTCTCCGGGTCGGGAATGAGATCCTTCCCCAAGTGGAGGAGTGCAAGTATCTCGGGGTCTTGTTCACGAGTGAGGGACGAATGGAGCGTGAGATTGACGGGCGGATCGGTGCAGCGTCTGCAGTGTTGCGGGCTCTGCACCGACCCGTCGTTGTGAAGAGGGAGCTGAGCCAGAAGGCGAAGCTCTCTACTTACTGGTCAATCTACGTTCCCATCCTCACCTATGGTCACGAGTTGTGGGTAGTGACCGAAAGAACAAGATCGCGAATACAAGCGGCCGAAATGGGTTTCCTCCGCAGGGTGTCTGGGCTCTCCCTTAGAGATAGGATGAGAAGCTCAGTCATCCGGGAGGGGCTCGGAGTAGAACCGCTGCTCCTCCGCATTGAGAGGAGTCAGATGAGGTGGCTCGGGCATCTGGTTAGGATGCCCCCTGGGCGCCTCCCTGGGGAGGTGTTCCGGGCACGTCCCACTGGGAGGAGACCCCGGGGAAGACCCAGGACACGCTGGAGAGACTATGTCTCTCGGCTGGCCTGGGAACGCCTCGGGGTCCCCCCGGAAGAGCTGGAGGAAGTGGCCGGGGACAGAGACGTCTGGGTTTCTCTGCTCAAGCTGCTGCCCCAGCGACCCGACCCCCGGATAAGCGGCAGATGATGGATGGATGGATGGATGGATGGAGCTGTGTAGTTAACAAAAGCACCCCAATTCCAAAAATGTTGGGACACTGTTTAAATTGTAAATTTAAAAAAAATCCTGGATGCCAAAAATGTACTCACAATAGATACGTCAAATGTTGAAAGAGAAACATTTTAGTATTATTTGAAAAATATTAGCACATCGTGATTTGTTGGCATGTTGGGACTGAGTCATATTTACCACTGTATAGCGACTCCTCTTCTTTTCACAGTCTCTAAACATCTGGGATTTGAGTAGATCAGTTGCTGGATGGTTGAACTTTCTACTTGTCTGATATGGGATCCTAGCTGCTCAGCAGACCTGGGTCTTCCTTGTCATATGTTGTGTTTCACACTGCACTAAATGCCTTCAGTTGGTGAAAGATCTGAACTGCAAGCAGGTGCAAGCATGCTGTTGTAATAGATGTTTCAGGGTCACCTGAGCCATCTCTAACTATAAGCCTAATCTTAAAGTTAGAGATGGTGTCTGCTTCCTGGACATATACTGGCAGCTGGTTCCACAGACAGGGGCCTGAAAACTGAAGGCTGTGTCTCCCATTCCACATTTAGGAACTGAAGGAACCACAAGTAAACCTGCAGTCTGAGAGGAAAGTGCTCTGTTGGGAAAATGTTAAACTATGACATCTTTAAGATATAATGGAGCTCGGTCATGAAGATTTCAACCATGTTTCCCTCACTGTTTCACAACCAGACTGTCAGTAGTTTGTCATCTGCTCCACCAGAGAAAATAAAAAGCTGGATTTATATTAAATACATTTGGAAGATGCACAGAGCTCCTCTGCCCAACTTTCTCTTTTATAACTTTATTAATTAAGTAATTGGTCTCCTTAGTTCCTGAAAGTTTAAGAATAATTATTCAGGGAAGGCCATCAAATTAAAAATAAGCAGGCATTTCATCAACATCTTACACAGCATCCCAACTTCTTTTTGAAAAAAAAAATAGTTGTGAAGCCGACCATTTCCTCAACCCCATTCACTTTATCCCCAAACCACCACACATGGTACCATTACCTCTTACTTCTCCTCATCTTCTCACTCTGCTTGAGCTGGGTTTCTTTCGCTCAGCTTAAAGGCCAAAATATTTGCGGAGGAGAGGCAGAGCAATACGCAGCAGATTCCCCACAGCATATATATCGGCATCATCTGGCAGTGATGAGCAGGAGAGGAGAGGAAAGTAATGAAAAGGAAAGAGAGGAAACTCTGCAGAGCCCTCTGAGGATGCATCACATATTTCATACCTCAACACTAAAATAAGAAGGAATGGAAACCCCCCCTGCAGCTCCCTGTAGGAGCTTCAACACAAACTTATCACTTTGATGTAAAGCAGGATAGTCCAGCGGAAGAGAAAAAGACATAAATGAAGCAGGAGACCTCGCAATCAGCGAATTAGCAAAGACAGAACAGAGTGAGGAGAGCGAACCGGATCACGTATTCCAGCCATTTCTCCTCAGCCAGTGACAATAACACACACATTTTTGATTATTCCAATATGTGAGACTCAAATTGGAAAGGAAACAATGGCTTGAAACTCTTTTGAGCTTTCTCAATGAAAATCATCCATCTCACCAAACCTTTTAGTCCAATCTGGTTTCTCAGGAAGTCCTTTTGTTGAAGCAAATCCATATATGGGACAATGACTGACCAGTTAAGGCAAGCATTTTCTGCAGTGAATCGTGCATATGGGTGTTCAGATGCTCAGACCGCCACGGATATGGATTTGTACTGGTTTTGTATTCTTACAAGCAACAGTCATTGTTATTTCAGATGTGTGTTGCTGGCTCTGTGCTGCTCAGCTCAAACTCTGAAACTCAAACCAACTGAATGTGCTGCTCGAGGGTGCAGAGAGGATTCGGCAGAAGTTAGAGAGGGTTTAGTGGAAGAAAACAGCAACGAAGGCTAGAGAAAGGATACGGTTGCAGAATGAAATGGATGGAGGCAGAGTAACGGCAACAACTGGGAGAGTAAGAAATTAACACTTGTCTTTTTAAGACCCCCACTCACATTTCTCACAGCCTTAGTCTTTCCATGAATGCATTATGTTGGATGAAACTGAAGCTGCTTGGACGGGCTTGATATAACGTCCTTGATTTCAGCTTTGCTTTTAACTGTTACGGAAGTCCTGGGAAATTCTTATATTGTTTTCTTTAAAAAATCATATGACATAAGGGCCCCCTATGCCCCAAGTGAGTGTCAGAAGTTAACCCTTTTGAGCCTTGTTCATAACAAACAAATCATCCACCATCCACAAACATAAGAAAAGCTCAGAAGAAGAACAATGTTTTTACTTAGCGCTGAGAGCTTACATGCTGTTTTATCCCCTTGACCAAACTGTGAACTTCAAGTTTCTTGTGAATATTTTATTTAGCTTGCTGTGGCCTGTAAACAAATGAGGATATTAGAAATGAGCCCATTACTGGAGAGAAGCAGCTTATTTTAGATAAATGTATGACTGCCAAGTGACTACAGTGATGCCATGTCTGTGTCTGCTGTGTGCTTTGGGTTATCTTTCAGTTTTCACATGAAAAATCCCCAAGACTTTAAAAGGTTTGATTTTGCTTTTGTCAAGGTTTTACACGTAATAATGTTGAAAATTCCACTGATTGGCTCTTTGGAGAGAGGAATCTACCACCCATAGAGCAGAGACTGATGGGGGGTGTGTGTGGTGGGGGGTGATAATGGAGAATTAACTGAAGAAAAAAAAGGATGAGATTCAAGCTTATTCATAACATGGACAGTGATCAGTGACTTTCTGTGCAGCTCCAAGTTGGAAAATGATTTTTGAAATTGGTTACTGAGAGTCTGTTAAATGACTAATTTTATTTGAAAAACAGTTAAAAAACCAAATCTTCCAAAACAACCAGCTCAGCAGTGTAATGATTCTATGGGTTTTCTCAGCTGCATGTTTGACCATTTCTGAACTTGTAAAGAATTTATGAGGAAAAAAAAAACAAAAAAACATCTAAAATGAATGCGCCGATTGTTCAGAGCTACTAACTGACATTAGGAGAGGTAGAAGACAAATAATTCTCAAGAAAAAGTTATTCTATGTTATTTTTCTGAAAAGTACTATACAAAAAATAAAGCTGGGTTGAGTGGCTTTAGCACAAAAATTTTTTTACAATTTACATGACTATTTCATATGTTGCCGTGAGACTGGGTTAGTTCCAACACGAACATTGATCATGAATTTGCAATCTTGAAAATTTGATTGTGTGGCACAGTTCATCACGTATCTGTGTTCAGACCAAAAGGAAGTGGTTCAAATTCACCTTATTTCTGCCAAGGTCTTTGATTGTACATCAATAATGTATTATCTTTCTTTTTGTGGAATACACTTCAGTTTAAAGATCAGTTACATGCAGAAACATTTCACCCATGTCACAGTTATAATCTATCACACTTAAGGACAGACAGTGGTAGAAGCATGACCTCTATACCTGCCCTGATATCAGATCTGATAGATATATGCAGATTTACTTGACTTACTTCAGTATCTGTGGACTGCAGGGAAAGTAGAGGTAAAACCCACTCTCATGACATTTGCTGCTGTAGTGTCTGATGTTTACCACCTGTGCAAAGTTGTTTTGGGAAAATGATAAGAAGTCTGGTAATTACCAGCTGTGTAAGGGAGTCATGGGTATAAATCAGGACATTTTGAGAATAACATACTCAAGTGTACTCAAAAGATATGCACACACCATATCCGGGCATTGTGGGAATATACAACATCTTCAAGGTCACTAAGAACCGGCAGATTCTACTTAACGAGGAGCGCACCCACAGTAAGTCAGAGATTTGGGGGAATCCGGGCTTGACACATCTCTCCGGACTCGATGCATCATTCTGTAATTCTAATACGGACCTGGATGACAAAGGTTTCTGTGTTCGACCAAATCTGTGTCAGCAGAGTTCTTCCTGCATCATCTACACACAGGCTGATTGAAGGCGACCATCCCCAATACACCACACTGCCTTCAGCCTTTGATGACAACAGCATGGAATGTGTAAAGATATATGCTGCAGAAACATGTATCAGTGTTTTCATACTGTATAATAAAACAAGGTTATTACTAAGACATGTCAGGGGAGAGAAGGTGAAGATGGGTGAGGAACAAATACAAGCAGACGTGTAAGGACAAAGAAAGTGAGGAAAGAGGCACAGAGAGAATAGAACTCAAAAAAGGCATATCTAATTCAGCTATCCTTTTTCTGTACCCACTATCCTGTTCAGTGTGGTTCAGGGGGGTTAGAGCCTATGCAAGTTGCTACTGGGCGAGAAGGGGTTACACCCCGGGCAGGTAACTGGTCGATTGCAGCGCATATCTGATCAGATTTTAATGTCAAAGATATATTTACATTCAGGGGTGGACCCCTGGATTGAATAAAATGTACAATATCTAAGTCGATGCCCTGACTCTGCATTTAAATCCAGTGGACAGAGGTTTTGACTCA
Source organism: Leuresthes tenuis (assembly GCF_036924035.1). NCBI lineage: Eukaryota > Metazoa > Chordata > Actinopteri > Atheriniformes > Atherinopsidae > Leuresthes > Leuresthes tenuis. The sequence goes on along the minus strand of NW_027325365.1, from coordinate 26,042,060 downwards.
GATGCTACACAGAGTCAACATCAGATTTCTCCATCCACATCAGGGTGAATGTCAGAGTGGGTGCTCACCATTACTACAACCAGCTGGTTAGACAGGTACTCCATTCAGATCTAGCAGTGAAAGAGGCATGTACACTCATTGCTTCTAAGTTAAACAAAAAAACATATCTAACAAGCAATACTGAGAGGAATTACATCGCTCCAAGTTTAACATTCGAACATCTTTTGGATTTACAAGAAGAAAGCAGCTTTAGATAAAAGTCTGTAAAGCAACACTTTAGTACAGCACAATGGAACCGAACACTAAACTGGTGAGTCATCATTGTGAGTACCTGGAAGCTAATACAGGTAGCACAAGAAAGAACATCAGCATAGCGCAAGATGAAACATTGAAGATGTAAAAAGATAATTACAACAACTATTGTCCAATTTATTGCTAAAGCTTTATGATCTTGTAGCACAGTGTCATGCCAGACTTTTATATCAAAAGCAAAGAATGAAGTTAAACAAAAACCATCAAGTGCGCTTTTTTCTGTGCGAGTCAAGCTACAAAAATGCTTGCGATTCTCTGGTCTTTCATTAAGCAAATCAATTTGAAGGTAGCAAACCAATGCTACATTTGGCATTTTTTTTATTTACAACGTGAAATTAATATCTAAGTTAAACATATGTAAGAACTGTATCAGAGTGCATTGAATCAAATCCTATTGCATGAAATCAAAACTATAAATGTTTCATCGAGTGTCTTATCATGTCTTACCACATGTTTCTACATACATATTGATATGTCTTATAAATCACTGGATTTTAGTTCCTCAAAATAATTAAATTTGGAGCCTATGACAAGAGAGTGTCTACAGTAATGCTATTAAAAGCTGCATCGCTCTCAATTTTAACAAAATGAACACAACATCCAAATGTAAGATAGAATGAACAGGAGAAAAAAAAGGTTCAGTAACTCGGGGTCACCTGATGTCCAATAATGAACCGCAACTACCGTGGTGCCAAGTTTCCTACCATTATAAGAGAGTTCTAACTCTCTGAGTTTAGCAGTACTTGTAGCAGACTCTGTTGGACAATGGATAATAACCCCATTCCTGCGTTCACATGTTGCCCGAAATGAACGGAAACTAATGCCAAGCTGTGAGTTGCAGTGTGCAGCTGGCAAAGACCCAGAGGTCACGGCTCCGACCTCCCAGCATGAACAAAGCTTCATCACAATAGCTGGACTCAGTGGGGTTCAGGCAGAACTGCCTCATTTATCATTAATCAGTGGCTCTCAGATGATTACTTTCAATGATTTAAACTTCTTTGTGGATCAAAGCTTACCTTTGTCTAATGCAAGTGTTTTAACTATGCAGCTAACATCTAAAATGTCTAAAATTCAGACATGGGAGACTGACAAGTTTGTTGGCATCAGGCCAACCGTAACCGACAGTAAGTCAGGCTGTTAAGAACAGTGCTTCAATGCAGCATCAGTGGTTCAATTCAGTACCATAGACCCATCTTACATGATAGTTCTGAGTGTGTGAATTACTTCTTATGAACAATACAATAAAAATAAAATACTTGCATTTATTTCTAAATGGAATATTTCCTCTCTAGGACAGAGATTTGAAACTGAGTCTAAGAACAGTTCTCTCTCTTTTCCGCCCATCTCTTCTTGCTTATTTCTCTTTTTGCTGTGATGAAAACCAATCACTTGATTTTTTTTTTTTCTTTTTAGTACGGGTGGGATCTGTGTCCATGTGTGTGGAACAGCTGGTGCTGCACTCAGTTGCTGTTTTGATTGGATGGAACAGTAATGCAGAGTCACCAAGTCATGAAGTTTGTCAGGCAAAGAGAGAGCATGCGAGTAAGCACCTCTACAAAGAAATTAGAATAAAAATACATCATGGCAAAGGAAATCTGGTTCTATCAAAGCTAAATAAATCTGTTCATGGTGCCCATTATAAATTTGGGGAGTGAGTCTCCTGATATAACTTACTGATAAAAAGGAGGGAAATTCTCTGCAAAAGTAATTCATTTTTTCTTAAAAATTCATTAGGCTCAATAGTTTGAGAAAAACAGGATTTTCCAATTACACTGTCCCAAGCTTTTCATCATCTCCCATCTCTCTGCTCCCCATTTCCTCCCTCTCTCAGTTTTCCATCTCATTTAGTTCTTTTGTTCTTTTTCTTCATCCCTGATTTCCTCTCCGCCCAGCCATGCTGCCCTAAAGCCCCTCTCTTCTCTTTTTTCTCCTTTGTTGTCTCTTATTTCACTTTCTCCTCACTTCACCCTTCACCCACAGTAAATAGTACCTTCTCTCACGTGTTTACTTCACCTAGTCTCTATGTTTTTGTCTGCATTACCCCTCTATTTCCTCTCTACACACACACACACACACATGCGCACACTCACATACAGTTTCTGCTCTTTCACAACTTGGCCTATAAGACACCCGTCACACAGAGCCTGCAAATAAAGGTTTTGTGTGAAAGTTTCAACATCAGTAAAGGCAACAGCCTTCCTTTTTTTCTCCCTCGCTAGTCACTTATATAAATTAAACCATTAATCAGATTAAGGCTAGAGTGTCATGTGTGGCATCAGGCCAGCAACTCCATTTTCTCTCCCAAGCAGGGGAGGGAGATTGTAGGAAGGATGGAGGGCACAAGAAAAAAAAACATTCTTCAAAGGGCAGGATAAGAATAAAAGAACCGAGACGTCTCCAACATTTTAACCAGTCTTTCAACGCGGTCACGAGTCCACCGTGGCAGCACCCTGAGAGGTTAAGTAGTACAATCTCAGATAGAAGAGGATGGGAATTACAGTTGATTTCAAGGTAAGATTTAACTGAAAAGGTAAACCGCAATCGTTCTTCCCTTTTTTTTTACATGTGTGTAGGAGATAATTAAACTTAAAACTAATTTAAAGGGTTTCAAACACACTGGCCAACATCTAAGCTAAGTGTAGCTTGTCATTACTTTAGCTGAATGTAGTTATGACATGTTAGTGTAGTAGCATGAGGCACCTCTGTCACATGGAACACCAGCTTCTGTTTCACCACTCTTTCTCTCTGGCTTATTAGCCAATATTTGTTCATGCCAAGGGGATAAAAGTAGGACGTGTCCCTCCTCCTGACCTCCAAACGAGAAGTCTTGCCTCTTCGGCCCTTCCAGGTCGTTGTGTCCCCGCTCACCTCAGAGCACAGGTAGGCACACCTTAGCGTGCTGTTTGTGCACATTCGACAGTGTTCCATCTAACTCAAAGATGGAGCTTTTTTGGACAGGATGCAAATTAACTGGACTAGGAACCGGAGTTTATGGACACTATAGCTAAGTGAGGAGAGCCATCATGGCTATTTAGCCACGTCTATTTTGTGACTGCTGCTTCACTGCCGGTCTGTTGCTGCTACTTCACTGCATCGGCCGCTTTGCCAGCTTTGTTCGGCGTCCTGACGACTGTCTCTGGTCGACTAGCTTCTGCTACTGATCCTGTTTCCCATTGCTGATGGGTGTGGTGATGTGTGTGTGTGTTTTAAAGGTAATTTACTAAAGTGTATGTAGTTTTCTTTTTCTGCTAAATGGTAGATGGTTTTATTTGGGCAATCTGTTTATTTTAATTACTTAATCTTCAGTTGGGAAGGAGAGGGTAACTCAATTTGAGCCCTCCTTTATTTGTGTTCAAAACTGATTAATTATGGTTAACTGTTGAATTAACTGACCAGAGACTTGTTAATTTTATTTTTCTTTTGTTTGGTTGATTTGTGATTAATTAAAATCAATACTCTTCAGTTTATTAATTGATCATTCATCAGTTTGGTTATGTTATGGGATATTGTTTCTTTATCCTATTAAATGTGCCTCTTATCTCCCTCTAGAGTTGAAGGCCGACGGTGGTGGTGCTGGTTTCCCTGGGTGGCGATGATCCCATGTGTGTGTGTGTTCAAGATTTTTTTGTGTGCACATCACAGTTTTCAAATCAAATCAAATCAAGTTTATTTGTATAGCCCTTTACAATGCCCAAAAGGTACCCCAAGTGCTTTACATGCAAGTCATAAAACAGTAACCGACATAAAATAATACATAAATTGGCACATAAAACCAACTCCAAACATAAAACCAGTATAAGCAAGTGTATTAAATGACCTGAGGAAAGGACTTCTCTAGTTTCTGTTAAAAGCTAGACTAAAAAAGTGGGTCTTCAGCTTTGACTTAAAAAGGTTGAGGTCTGTAGCAGTGTGAATGTCAGGGGGCAGTTTATTCCACAATATGGGGGCTGCAAGGGCGAAAGAGCGTTCACCCCATTGTTTACATTTAGATCTGGGGACATACAGTAAAACCTGGCCTCAGGAGCGTAGGGCCCTGCCAGGGTCGCAGATGGTTAAGATCTCGGACAGATAGGTTTAAAATCAATTCTAAAACGGACTGGAAACCAGTGGAGCGACGAAAGAACGGGGGAGATAGCGTGTGGACATGCTGGTTAAAAATTGGGCAGCAGCGTTTTGTACAAGTTGAAGACGTCCAATAGAAGACTGGGAGAGGCCAACATACAGGGCATTGCAATAGTCCAGTCTAGAGCTGATAAAAGCATGGATTCCTTTCTCAAGGTCCTGCCGATTAAGAAAAGGCTTCACTTTGGCCAAGAGATGGAGTTGGAAGAAGCTAGTTCTGACAAATGAACTAATCTGTTTGTCAAATTTTAGCCTGCAGTCGAACATCACACCAAGATTTTTTTTGTGTGTTTTAAAAGAATGGGCCAGGATGCCCGAGTTTTCAGCAAAAGTGCTTGACAGTGGAGATGTACCGAACAGAATACATTCCGTTTTGCTGTCATTAAGGTGCAGGAAATTCTTTCCTAGCCACTGCTTTACGTCATTTAGACAGTCCAGTAACTTGGTCAGTGCGGAACTTTCGTTGTGTCCCAATGGCAGATATAATTGCACATTATCGGCGTAAAAGTGAAAGGACAGGTCATGTTTTTTTTATAATCATAGTCAAGGGCAGCAAATACAGGAAGAACAGGATAGGGCCAAGAATCGATCCTTGAGGGACCCCACAGGTAAGAGGAGCTTGAGAAGAGCAGTGGTCACCAAACATCACAGAAAAGGTCAGATTTGTCAGGTATGACCTGAACCACTGGAAGACAGTGCCTCGGACACCAACGTACTGCTCCAAGCAGGTAATAAGTACTGCATGGTTGACTGTGTCGAAGGTGGCTGTGAGGTCCAGGAGCACCAACACAGCGGGACTCCCTGCATCCACAGACAGGGCGATGTCATTGTGCACCTTCAAAAGTGCTGACTCAGTGCTGTGTCGGGATCTAAAACTGGACAGGAGCTTTTCGAGAATATAATTTTTCTCTAAAAAAGACTGTAACTGGTTAAAAACAACTTTTTCCAGTACCTTTGACAGAAAGGGTAAATGAGAAACCGGTCTAAAATTAGATAAAACAGAGGGGTCAAGATGCGATTTTTTAAAGAAGGGGTCTGACTACAGCATGTTGAAAGCAGCTGGGACAGACCCTGACAAAAGACAAGTCTTGATTAAAAACAAGTAAACTTGGTCCAACACAATCAAAAACCTTTTAAAAACTTAGCTGAAATAAAATCCAGCGGACAGTTAGTGGGTTTAATGCCTCTAACCAGTTTAGTGAAGGACGGAAGAGAAATTGTCTCAAACTCCATTCATCTCCAAGCGAGATGCTAAATGCAGATGTTTTGTTGTGCGACCAGTTAATCGAAAATGTCGTTGATGGTTCCCTTCGCCGTGAACTAAAACAACACGTACGCGGGCAGCCTGTCATCTCTCTGCTGGATGCTAGGGCAAAGGCAATTAGGTGGGAGCGAGAAGGATTGCCAGGGGGTGTGCAGGACCGAAGCCACTCAGTTCCTTTGATTATAGGCTTGCAGTGTGGTGTTCAGACTGCTCCTTCCGTGGCTAGTCCACTCCAGGTTTCACAGTTGCAGTAGGTGAAACAGATGCTGAAGCTCCAACAGGACAAGCTTAATAGCCTCACAGAACCTCTTAAAGATCAATCAGCAGCGTAACCATTCTCTTCACCGTGGTCTGGTAGTCTGCCAGCGGTGTCAGTAGCCTGGCCTCTTTGCTTGGTAGTGCAGAGGGATGCTTGCCCCTCCCCCAGCTTCAGTGTCTGCTTCTTTGGGGCCAGCCTCTCGGTGGCAGTCAGCTCAGCTTTCGGTAAACTAGCTCCTGTTGAACTGCAGAGCCAAAGTTCAAGGGGAGCCGCCACTGGCTCACCAGTTATGTTAGGGGAAGAAACTAAGTTAATCAGCGCTTGTCCGCTTGATGTGGTTATGGGGGGAGTAAAGCTTTCTTGCTGAGTGGACACGGTCCATGGTGTCCACCGTCAGAGAAAGCTTTTTGAACACTTTGAAACTTGAGATCAAGAGAAACTTCAGTCTTCCCATTTGCTTCGGCTTCAAGCGGCCAATGGACTGCTCATCCCATATCTTGGCAACTTGTAGCTCAAAGTTGAGCTCTGTGGTAGGACTTTGCCAAGGTGTGGGCTATTGGTTGTCAAGGATCCTCCAGCTGATGCTTCTCCTCCTGCCCCGGGTGTCTTAGGGATGAACATCTTACGAAGATGCTATAGCACCTTGTTTGAGGAACATGGCTCTGCCCTGTTCAGTCTGCCCACCATTACGGAAGCACCAAAGCCTGTGGTGCAGGCACTACAAAGATGCCATCAAGCTTCTCTGGCTCCCCCTTCTAATGCCATTAGTAAGGTCAAGCTGCGAGGCAAGAAAACTTGTGGTGGCACTATGCAGCTTGTTCTGGCCACCTATTCTACCCAGTAGTGGTACTACGGTGCTCTTTGAGCCCTCGGATCAGGGCCTTCCTGCTGGACTGCTGATGTCCTCAGCAGTGGTTCGAGTTGAGAGAGGCACTGTGTACATACCCGTTGTCAATGTGCTTTACCCCCGTACAGAGGTTTGTGTGGTGAGCTTACCCTCTGGGGTTAAGGAGGTTCCATACTATCCTATATTGTCAGCCGAAGCGCAGGGGGAAGCCTGACTTCTCGTTTGGACTGGTGACAAACAAATTTCCTGTTCTGGGATCGTGAGAGGAAAATACGAAAGCAAATTTCCAGAGTACCTGCAGACTGACGTTATTCCTTCAGAGCTGAAATCTGACCACAGATTGAGCCTGACCACCACCATCCCCGTTCTGCGCTAACATCAGTCATGGCTAACATCACTTTTAAAAGTAACTGGTTAGAACATAGGATTACTGCATGTCAAAAGTGATAAAATATATTTTACTATGTTGCTTGTTCAGAAAAGTAACTCTTTCGAGCACTTTTGCATAACGGAATATCAACATCACTTTGTGAGAACTTCTAGAACATGTACATCTGCTGTCCCTCTCACTGAGTTAGCTACACAAGTACACTCACGTGTGCAGAACTGACTACCTGCTCAGGACCAGAAGAGATACAGAGACCCTTTTTTGTGTTTTGTAGCGACAAAATATGTCGGCTGGCACAGTAAAATGTCAACCATGACTCATTAATTACAAGTTGGTACCTAGCAAAGATAGTTAGGCAGCTTTTTGCTGCTTCTTCTATTCCTGTTTCCTTGATTCAGTATGAGGTGCCCACCAGTGTCATGGAGCAACCCCCGACGCATTCCCTCACTCCAATATGTTGGAGGGTCAACCAGGTATGAACTGACTACAGATTACCCACATTTTCATATATTATTGAAATAACTTCAGTACTTGTTTCAATGGTTATTGCATATATCAGTATAGAGCAACAACCATTGTGCAGGAATAAAACTGCATGTGTCACGAGTGTGATCCACTACTTGTTAGATTTTGGTTCTGTTATGCATTGTGTATTTGGTTTAAGTTGCATGTTTATTTATATTTTGTTTTTGTTACAGTTGTGTTTGCTATGATTTGAGTTCATGTATTGTCTTTTTCTGTTAACAAGTAAGTGGATCCACCTGTTGGCTGACTGCGGTGCCAGCCAATCAGGTCTTGGGACTGGCGCCTAGATTGTTTTTAAGGAGGCCAGGTAGCCAGAACAAGCAGGGGGATAAAGATACGCAAGCAGGAGCGTTTGGTCGGCGCGGACGTGGACAAGCGAGAGGCGGCAGCAGGAGGGACTCGTGGGCTGGCCAGAGACGCCGGAGCAGTGCATTGGTAGCTGTTGGGACGCAGTGGCAGAAGCGGGAGCTTCTGCCCGAAAGTTGTGAGTCCCTGATGTACAATGCACTGTTAGCTGTAGGGTCAGGCCCACTCTGGAGGAGAGCGAGTGACCCTCCTGTTCGCATAGTTGTCTGCCGCCCATGTTCTTTGTTTTTCTAGGTCCACGTCCGTTGCTGGGACCAGTGGGGAGCACCGGGGACCAGCTGAGCCGACCAGCCAGGAGACGGGATTGGCTGGCGTGGTGGAGTGGCAGGGACAGTGGTCGTCTTTTAATAAATATTGTCTTTAATTGTGCATCTAAGCTGTGGCTCGTCAGTACCGCTCACACTCGTAGTTATAAGGAACAACTACAATCGGGTGAGAGGGGTGGTTCATACCCCTCATGTATATATATGTGACACATGTTCATACCTGATGTAAATGTGATATTAACACATTTGTGGTTCCTATAACTATCATGCTTCTTTCACCAACAAACAGGATAAATATGCAAGCTTGAGTTTCTTTTTTCACAATAATTTTTCTTTTCTTTTCTTTGGAATCTTTTTGAAAATTTTAAATGTTTTACCCTTTCAAAGTGCAAAGCACATTTTGATCGCCCCCAAGAAGCATATCTTAGTTCCAGGTTGTATGATAACAAATATGGAAAAATGCCAAAAGGGGTAAACACTGCACAGCAGTCTTGACTCCCTTCAGCGCTTGTTAGTCTGTCTCATCATCTTTCTTTTTTTTCTCTGGCTGTCTTACTCATCTGCGTGGTTTCTGTCAGTCATGTTTTGTACCTGTGCTTCAATGAACCTGCTTGTTTTTAACTTTCTTGTCATTTCACTTTCACCAGCTTTAACTAAAGACACTTTTCCATTGATACACCTACATCCTCAATCCTGCATTATACTCAAACAAAAGAATAACATGTTCCCATAAACCTTCCTGTTAAAGCATGGGGTGTAATTATCGCCTGTGTAAATCCTGTGTACCTATAACTAGACATCTCTGTCATTTGAATGGCTAAATGAAAAACGGACACCAAGCCTATCTCCAAACATGTAAAACAGGAATATAGTCAAGGGCTAAGGGAAGGAAAACTATTGTGTCAGAGTTAAACTTAATGTTAAACAAAAGCAAGCAAAATAACATGACCTTATGGCAGATGGGAACGACAACTGCCACACCAAAATGAACTCTGTGGTAGGTCATGCAGGTTGGACCTATCAACATTGTAAGGATACCATGCAGACTGTAACATTCACTCAGCCTTAAAATACAAATCTACAGGGTCCCTTATAGCATTTCTGGATGCAAATGCGTGTGCCTTTATTCAGCTTGTAAACAAATGCAACTTTTTGTTGCATTACTGGCTGGAAGCTTGGCTTAAACCTGAAAACAGTACAGGTACAGTAATGCACCAAAAGTGACCTCACTGAATGAAACACAATTACAGAGCATTATCTGGGATTTTATTCTAACTCATGACACGCTCCCTTCAGTCTCGCTCCATCTCATTTTCTTTTTCACACACTCTGCCAAATCATTTTGACGCATTTTTATTTATTTATTATTTTATTTTATTTTTTTGCATTGTTTTGTTTTAATTAAACCTCATAATTTTCTGATCATCAGACTGAAGAAAAAGCTGAATGTTGTTCCCACATGGATGGTCCCATCTGCTCTCTGGTGTATGCGTGAAATACATTCACGGAAGATGGGAGCATACTTATTGTTATGAATGTAACTTTTTTTTAAATTAATACTCATATAATTTGTCTTGTAAATGCTGTACAATTTTATGGCAGGTTAGGGGTTTTTCCTCCCCCTTCCATCCGCTGGGGCATGGCTACACTCAGGTGTAGTGATTGCGGGCTGCGCAGCATGAGCAGATATTGTGGAAGAATTTAGCGCTCAGGTGTGCCTGTGTCCTTGTCCTGGAGCCTGAAGGCAATAGTCACGGCGTGGCGGAGACTTTCGGTATGGCTGTGGCCAACCATGTGGCGACAGTATACCTAGAGCTGCGTCGTATTACAGGAGCTGCTGCGCTCCGTCATATCCGCAACAGTTGAACGGCGTCCTGGCACCGGCGGATTAGTCTGCCTTCTTCCCCTCAGCCTGGTTGGACTGTACACCGGAAGGCTGCTTTGTCTCTGTTCTGTTCTGAATTAAGAATTTGTCACTGGCTTTTTATGCTTTTGTTTTTGTCTGTTTTTGTAACTATGATTGTAACTTAATTTTGGTTCCACTCGTTATGAGTTAGATGTGTCTGGTTATTTGTTTTGGTTCACATTTTTATAGCCTTATTTTGTCCCTGTTTTGTTTTATTTTGTTAATTTGTTCTTTATTAGTTTATTTAATTGTAGTGATAACTGGTTTAATTTCATTAGGCTGGCTGGTATCTCCTCCACCCCTCCTGTTAAAAGTACCCTATGACTAGGTGTGGCAAACACTGTAGACATGCAGGGATGATTTGATTTCTTTTACAGATTGTTTTGGTATTTTGTTTGATTTACCTATTCTTGCATTATTTGAATTATGTGGGGTTTATTTGAAGGAATTGTGTGTTCTTTTTGATTATATTATTTTTGTGAATTTCTTACATCCTTGCTTGTATTGTTTTTCTGTGACCATCACCTGTGGGGGTTAGATCAGTTCTTTGGAGGATGTCCATCACCAGCTGTTTTTACTGCTCATTTTCAGTTGTCACTTAGTTTTTAAAGGATTAAATAAAATATATCTTTGTAATGTAAATCACATCTGTCTTAGTGTGGTATTAGAACCTGAGTGACCTTAAGACTCCCTAGGTGGAGTTCCTGGGGTTAAGGCCGCCCCAGGTGGCGTTGTCGAGCTTTTTTTTTTTTTTTTTTTTTTTAACACTCACCCTTTTAGTATTGTGTCACCACCTGACACTCTCCTCTCGCGTACCTCACTCGCCACATATATATTTATCTATACTAGTGTATAGTTACACACCATATGGTACACACACACAGAGCAAGAGTGTTTTATCTGCTCTTCCACAGAGACAATAAAAATGAGATAAAAACAGTGATGAGTGGTAATGGAGCAAGAATCCTCGGACAGATACACACATAAACACAGACCGCTTCTCCACTCCGAATGCACATCGAAATTAAAATGTAGCCTGGTTTGTTTTTAATGCAACAATTCAAGTGTCACTTCATCACAAACAAGAAATCTTCTTCCAGCTTAGTCCATTATTCATATGTTAGACCTCAGTGCTGGTACAGTGTCTTAATTGGACACAGTAGGCTGCCAGGGATTGACTCTTAGAGCAGTAGATGCATTCATGAGAAAAGGGGAGAAAAACAGAAAGTTAAGTCCTTTGTCTTTGTATTCTGATTTGAATCATCAACGGCTTCATCCATTAACTGTATTATTATAAATAGCAGTTCCTTTTCTCTTTTGTATATTTTGTGGTGCAGTAAGAAACAGAATAGCAACGTTGAACAGCTATCCTTAATGTATAAGTTTGTTTCATAATCTCTGCGAAAGTACCATGGCAACGAATGAAACTGTCACAAAAAGTATTGATCTATTTATTTTTGTGCACATGGACACAAAAAGCATGTAGATAGAATACAGTCCCATAATATTTTCTCAAAACTGTCACAAAATTAAGAATTGTCATATTTTAAAGGCAAAGACAGTACCTATGTGTAGGTCAGTGGGGTTTGATGATGAAGCACTCTAACTCTAAGGTTTATAGATCCAAGTTTGTCATCCTATTGACACAATGCTTTCCAAACTTAAATAGTCTGGTGAAATCACAATGATGCCATACATAAAATTGTCAAGTGGGATCTTAGTTTTTTTGGCATATTCCAACCATAGGTGGAATATTAAATACATCAGCAGTGTTCAAGTGGTTCAAGTTTGATGAAGCCAGTGCCAACGGTCTTAACGATGTCAGACCTAAAGCTCACTTACAAACATCTACAATATTTCACTCTGGTAAGAAATTTAGATAACATCTGGAGCAGTTACTTTTGTTGGCCTTATTATTTTTCTTCTCTTTTTTTTAAAGTATCTCCATTGAACATTAATGTCACAGTCTGCTCAATTTGTCATGTCATAGTTTATGTTAATCATGTTTTCAGGTTTTGTTCTAGTCATGTTTTTCCCGTCACGTTCAGTTCACTCTAGTCACCTGGTTAATTGTTCACAGCTGCACCTCATGTCACTGATCACTCCCCTCACAGTATTTAGCTTCCTGGTTTACTTTCAGTCACTGCAGAATCCTCACAATCCCTCCATGCTTTGTTGCACTAAAGATAAGTCTGGTTTCATGCCTCGTGTTATTCATAGTCATAGTCTTGTTTTGCCATAGTTCTGTTTTTATGTCATAGTCCTTTTGAATCCGGCTCTGCCGCGCTTTATTTTTGCCTTTGCTCCCTGTCTTGTTTTTTTGTAAATAAACCTCTTTTGCGAACTAAGAGAGCTGCATCTGGGTCCTACCTTCCCATCGATCCTGACAATTAAACATTCAGAATATCAAATTATATTAAATGGTACATCTCAGTATACTCTGCAGCAAGTGTCTGTGCTTACTCAAATTCCCCATTAGGAGCAAGCGATCAACCCCATTAAGTAAAAGAAAATAACATACACAGCAAGGAAAGAAAATGTTCCTTACACTTTTTTTGTGATAGTATGGGTACGGAGTGATGGAAAGTGGCAAATCTTAAGACATCATGGTTAAAGTATAACATTGCCCAACTATTTTGATCTGATTCTACCTTGCTCATGTGTACAATGAACTGCAACAGTGTAGTCATTTTTGTGGCTTGGTCCCTTGGCCTCATTCACCTTGCAGCCTGTTTCTGATGAAGAAATACAGTTGAAGTAGTTGCATCATTCTACATCTTTCAGACTTCTGGTATCTAGAACCATCTGGAACTTCATAAATATCTAATCATAATGTAACTCATAACTGTTTTTTTTCTGGCTTACCGGTAGTTGAGTCACCCATCCTCTGCAAAAGACAATATACATTCAGGAGACATGAACAAAATGTCCTGCTAAAATACTTTATATTCAAAGTCCTGCTTGATAGCACAAAGAAAAATCAAAGGCATAGAGATTCATATTAAACAGAAACATACTGTTGTCAAGCTTAGACTTGAATGTTACTTATTTCCTTTGTAAATAAGTAATAATAACATGAAGATGCGAAATACGCTTAAACATTGCATTTGTCCATCGCAGAGCCAACAACAGAAAACTATGCCCACTTATGGCCAATTAGGAACCACCAACTAACCAAACATGCGTGTCTTTGGACTTTAAAAGGTATCCAGAACTCACACAGGCATAATATGCAAACTCCACACAGAAAGGCCTCAGCTGACCAACAGGTCTTAATCCAGAACTTCCACTAATGAACCACTACGCTGCATTGGAACTTTACCATCTTTTGTTAGAACAGAAAAAATAACACTAATGAAACAGCTCTTGGTTATTTGAATATTAAAGTTAAAACTTTAATATTCGATTGTGATTGCGCTTTATTCAAAGGTTCAAGCCCTAACTGAAACTACATCAAATATACGTCAAACAGAACTTTAAAAAGTCCTTGCTGAAAGTTTAATCAAGCCCTTATTGCCAAGTTCTCTGCCGTTAAATCTAGTTGAAACATTTTCTTCCTTCGTCTGTCTCTAGTCACAATGGGACTTACGCTGCCCTCCATCTTTCTTCTTACTTTCTCTGCTCTGTACAGGGTAGATATTGCTAATTTAAAAAGCAGTGTTGCCCTCCCACTAGAGTCCATACATCACATCCAGGCAGGCTGGCACTGCACATCTCCTTTTTTTGACATTTAGCTCCTCTCGACTTCTTATTATTCCCTTGCAATTGCTTGATCTTTTCAATTTCTTCAGATGAGTCATACTTTGTATTATTTATGTAAATTTACCTCCTACTCTTTTCTTTTTTGCATATATGCATAAATACAGTATATGTCTACCAGTGGAGAAAACTTTGCAACAATAATATAAATAAGCTGCTTTATTTCTGAGTTAAAAAATTAGATAGACATATGGATAAATAGACAAAGGGAGTAAAAAGAGTAGGTGGACTGTATCCTGTGGGTAATGTATATAAAGGCATGTTTTGATCTACAACATCTGCACTTTCTGTAAAAGTGTTGTTGTTCACAAAGCATTGCAAATCAAAGGAACTTCTATACCACCATATAAATCAGATGTCCATTAAAGACCAACAGAACAGACATGATGTTTGATCCAAAAAGCCAGCAGTTGGAGCCATGCAGAGACACTCATTACTGAGATCTGTCAGCTTCATCCACCTTTGTAAAAATTCTAGTAAAAGCCTCTGGTTACATGCTACCTCGAGCACAAAAAGCAAGCACTCTTTCTGTTTTGCTCATAAACCCTGACTTCTGTTTGGAAAATGGCTATCTGATAAGAGTTACAATGTCATGGCCTGTTAACTAGGCATCAAAATAATATATTAGGACCTCTGACTCTCACCAGCTAATCACTTTAGATCTTGTGTTAAAGCTTGTTGGGGCTATTTCTTATATTGCAACTTGTTATCTATGTTAGGTGCAACCAAGAGGCATTCAAGTTATCATGCCTAGTTGAGAAGAGAAAACACATTCAGTTATAGTACCTTCAGGTAGAATCAGCCCAACAGCTTCTCCTTATTTTCAGTCTGCTAGCTGTATGACTTAAGTTTGCAAAGTTGCATCTGAACATAAAGCAAACAAGTAATGTAATAATTTGAACAAACAAGACCAAAGTGGAGATGTTTGGTCATAATGCACAGCAGCACATTTGGAGAAAATCAAACACAGCATATCAGCACAAACACCTCATACCAGCTGTCAAACACAGTGGTGGGGGTTTTACAGCCACAGGACCTGGACACCTTGCAGTCGACCATGAACTCCTCTGGATACCAAAGTATTCTACAGTCAAATATGAGGCCATCTGTCTGACAGCTAAAGCTTGGCTGAAACTGGGTCATCAACAAGACAATGATCCCAAACACAACAGCAGATCAACAACAGAATGACCAAAAAAGAAAAGAATCAAGATGCTGTAATGAGCCAGTTAAAGTCCAGACCTCAAACTGGTTAAAATGCTGTGGTGGGACCTCAAGAGAGTGGTGGATAAACAAATGACTGCAAAACTCAATAAACTGAAACAAAGTTGTAAACTAGTAGTAATAGTAGTTTTTATTGCTATTCAAGGTGATTCTAAAAGCTAATAAATCATGATGTGTATTTTGTCAAGCACTGATTCTGCATTAGGTTTGAGTTCTTGCTGAATAAGTAATGGTATGGTGTAATATGTCCCATGTTCTTATTGTTTATCCGTGGTTATATTAGGTTATTTTAGCCAACTGTTAAAGACCTTCTGATTTTTTTTTTTATGTGCCCTGATACATAAACCCTGAAACTGAAAGGAGGTGTATGTCCTTATTCACATGCCTGTTTCCATTCACAAAAAAACACCCATGTGTTTCATGAAATATTAATGTATGATTTCCATCATTCCATCTATCTACTCTTCACAAATGTGGTGGATAGACAAACATGACAGAGTTTCTCATTTGTATGTAACAAGAATGATCTACCTTCTAGTCGACTGTCATTTTATCTCCTCTCTATAAATCACACATTTTAATGCCGTTACTCATCCATTATACATCTACCAGCTTTATCCATCACTGAAATACAGTACATCATACTCTGTGTCTCATAGGCACTGTGGGCTTGAGCAGACTGTTTTAATCAAGAGTCAGATGAGGCACGTAGGTCTCACATCATGCATATATCTGCAACTTCACTGACAATACAACTATTTGCTCTTAATCTGAACTCTGAACGTGGGATCTGTACATATAGGAGTCATTGAAACTAAAAAAGAAAAGTCCTATATGGATATACTCACTTGGACTGGTGCCACACGGTAGATTTGCTTTCTGTAATTAGGTTCTATGGAGAAACTAGGTTACAGTGTCTTGATTAATTCTCATATTTTCCATTACTGGATTAATCTCTCTGACGTTTCACATTGCACGTCTTCCTCTGGGTGTGCCCCAGCATCTCCCATGAAAAGGCCCTCTGCCAAGTGCTGTTATGGCTGTGGCTGATGCCCTATGCAGTATGCTATACATTTCCACAAGCGTACTACTTTTTATCCTGATGTATGTCACTTTGCATTGTTATAGATGAAGTTTGTATCCACCCTGGCATCCATTACAATTGCAAATTTTCATGTAGAATTCAATGAGTAACAAGTATCCTGCTTCTAATTTTCAAAAGCACAGTTAATGTGATTACTGGCTTTGACTTTGTGTGTTTCTCTGCTGCAGTATTACAGGGCTCTCCCTCACTGGGCTGGGAGCCAGATCCTGTACTGTCAAGCTCAAGGCGAGCAACATATAGGACAGATGGCACCATCTCTTCATTACCCCTCTTGGCGTACAGCCTTCATATCACTATGGGTGCATATGAACAACCTGTATCATACTGTGCCCCAAAAGCGCTCCTTAGAAACCCATTCATTCATTCAAATCGGGATGACATTTATTCCTCCTTTTGGGATGTATCTAAAATATGAATGGTTCATAAAGAGAATGCATCTTTATTAACCTTCCTGTATGTCTCCATGTTGGTATGGGCCATACATGAATGATAGTAATAAGGTTCAAAACTCCTGCGAGAGTTAATTGACCCCAACCTAATAATTGTCTCTAATTTAGTAGGAATAATAAAGTGGTAGTGTTCAATTAACTTGAAAGGTCATTTGCAGCATTCTTAACACTGCTAATAAAGCTTCAATGCATTTCAGCAACAGCCATCGTCATTTGGCAGATTGTTCATTCTGATTCCAACTAACCTTGGACACAACACCATGAGGGGGAACAGGGGAATCATATAAGAAAATGTGAACACCTAAGTTGTATACATGTACATGAGGTAAAGGCGATGCAGTCTAGGTGCTGACTCAGCACCTTTATATTTTCAGCGCTTTTCTGAGCCAGATATAAAAGCCAGATATTGTTAAACCACTGAAACAAAACAGTGATGTGCCTGTTTCTCAGGTACCAACAGTAAATCAGCAAGCTGGATGATTTTTATTTCAAAATATTTGGCAAGGTGACAGTTTCAAAGCTATAAGATCTAAAGATTTTTTTCCTGGGCGAAAGCATTGTTTGAATATCCAGGACTTTTGGGCCCATTACAAAGGTTACTATGTTCGCTAAGTAGATCATAAAGTTGGGAATTTGTTAATTTGTTTTTCTCTTTTCCACAGGAATACTATATAATTAAAGGTGATTTAATTTTTATGTCAATTTGTTTAGTCAGCCTTGGATAACTTGGGAGAGGGTACTAAGGCATTCTGAGGGTCAGAAACGAAACACCAGGGTTGAGATATTTTTAGTCATTGGTAACATCAGTTCCCATAATAAATGCTCTCGAGCACAGAAAGATGTCCCCTTTGAATTCATATTCTTCATGGAAGCTGCGAAATGAAGTGAAACAAAATAAGTGTGGAAGTATTTATGTCTGCTTGTATGTGATGTGAGGGGAATATGTTGATGGTCACAACTCTTTTCTCTGACTTGCTACATAAGTTAGGAAGACGTAATGGGTTTAATTCATCTTTAACAAAGGCTCCCCTTCAGTCTGCCTAATCTGACCCTAGATCTGCTTTTCTGTCTGTCTCTTCCCGCTTGTCTCTCACAAGGCTTGTAAAGCTTTGAGTCCAATTTCATACACTCTGTTTCCTCCTTTTTTATTACCTTCGCTCTTTCCCTTTCTCACACTGCCTCTCCCTCTAGCTCTCCATCTCTCCATCTCTCCACGCCTCTACACCCCCTTCATCACACAAATCAGACTGGTGGTAATAACCCAGACTGTCGACAACAAATCATCTCCTCAGTTTCAAAGGTTCACTGCATGATGCACGGTGACCTTATGCTCGGGAGCAAATAGTAGAAAATGAGAAACCTAGGGGCTGGAAATTGCAGTTGTCTTGTATCCTTGGTAGCATGATGGTGCATCGGTGCAATAACATGACAAGTGCTGGAATCTTAAGCCTGGGCTTCGAAATTGAATAGTTGGGCTCATATGTTTTTGAAACATTTTCAGCTCTGACAATACTCTTACACTTTAACATGAAAACATGTTTTTTTTTTCTCTACAAGGCAGATATTGTGGAAAAAAACTGTAGGATGTGTAAGCACACCAGGCAGCCTATTAGTCAGCGGATTTTATCTTGACACATAATCTGAGGCAGAAGACCTTACATACATTAATCATGGTTATTAAATTCTTAAGTTTTAGGCCTCATTAATAAAAGTAATTCTTTGGAAATTTGACCTGAAGGTTCCTAATGAGTCAAGAATTTCCCCCTCAGGGGATTAATAAAGTATTTTCTGATTCTGATTTCTACCACAGATGTATGGACTTTGCTCCTGTGGTTGGCATTAGACACTGCGACTCCCCATATTGAAACTTGGTAAGCAGACTGTATCAGCAGTCGGGTTTATCTGTTCTTTGGCGGCTAGCTCAGCCTGTCTTCAGAAAGACAGCTGGTTGCAAAGATATTTGGCAAGTTTGTTCTCATTGAGATGTACAGCAAAGAGCTGGCATTGGATATGCTGACCCAGACTTGATGTTTAAGATTGTTTCTTGGAGCATTTGCCAACTAAATTGATGGTTATTTTGGACTGACAAAGTGCTTTGATCTGTGGCTCATTACGTGGTTCTCTAATTAAGTGGATATAGAGCAGAGGTGGAAGGAGTGGAAGAACTGGCTTGTGGAATCTCATACTTTCCAATTGCACCCATAATCCCCCACAGTTTGCCAGAGCCAGAGCTCCATCTAAGCTTCTGTCTGTGATTTTGTCTTTGCCTACCCAAGTCCCACAGTGTTCTCCCCATTTAAATCCCCCCAAGCCATGTATTTTTTATTGTAAAGGAAGCAAGTGTGAATGTTTAATGTTTTTTGAGTGTGTGTGTGTGTCAGATCCTTATATCGCCACTGAAATGATGCATCTCTCTCTACTTTCATTATTGAAAATAGTATTCAGACTTCAGTAGATTTAGAAAATAGATGTTGTCCCTTAGTACTATTCTTTGCTCGTCTGCTTCCTGCCATTCGAGTGGTTAGTGACTTAGTTTTAGTGGTTAGTTTTTCCCAAAACAAAATGAAGCACAGCAATTGTCTTAAAGTTCAGACACACCCATTTCAAAATGAGTATATCTTCAGGCCACTCCAAAATGCTGACGTCATTGGCGGGTTGGCAGCAGCCTGTGGCTGGCTGCCACAAACAAGGTGAAGCTGTAAATTACTGAGACAGACTAATGCATTGTCTATTTTTAATCTTTTCACAGAAATTTATGGATCATTAAAACAATGAGTCTCAAAGGTTTGGCCATAATTTAAGTAGTGTAGTCCTGAATAAGTATTTCGACCCAGTCTCACTCTTGAATGTTTAATATGCTGGTCCAAAGATTAAAAAATTCTGAGATCTTTTCTGTGCATTTTTTTCTTTTTAATTGGTGCAGCATTTATCCGTCTGAGTGTTTCTTAATTTCTGAACCTAACTGTGCATTTCTAAAAATTTAACTTAAAGGCTTGTCACGCTTCGTTGGAGAGGTAGGACCCAGATGCAGTTCTTCAAAGTAAAACTGGATTTATTTACAAAACGAGAACAAAAGGTGCAGCTGAGCCGGATACAAGAAATCTTAACAGTGGAATGAATAAACAAGACAAGACTATGGCTATGGAACAAAACAAGGGCTATGGAAAATACGGCAAAACCTGACCTGACAAACCTTAACAAACATGAACCAGAAGCATCGAGTGAGGTAAGGATTCTGCAATGACTGAAAGGAAACCAGAAGACTAAATACTGTGGAGGGAGTGATCAGTGAATGAGGTGCAGCTGTGAACAATTAACCAGGTGACTTGAGTGAACCGAGGTGGCAGGGGAAAAACATGACTAGAACATAACTGAAAACACGATTAAACATATACTGTGACAGGGCTGCACGGTGGTGTGGTGGTTAGCACTGCCGTGTCACAGCAAGAGTTTTCTAGGTTGAACTCCCAGCTGGGGCCTTTCTGTGTGGAGTTAGCATGTTCTCCCCGTGTATGCATAGGTTCTCTCAGGGTTCTCCGGCTTCCTCCCACCCTCCAAAAACATGTATGTTAGGTCAATTGGAGTGAGCGTGAGCGTGTTTGTGGTTGTATGTCTCTGTGTGGCCCTGTGATGGACTGGCGACCTGTCCAGCATGTACCCCACCTGATGGCCGCTGAGATGATCAATGGATTAAGCAGGTATAGAAAATGGATGGATGGAAAGCTTCACTAAGCAATGTCACTATTAAAAAATATATACTGTAGGTATGCAACTATGTTGGAGTCCAAAAATTTATGTCAATTTCCAATTTTAGAGGCATGGTTGTGTACAGCTATGTTTTCTGCTGTGGATGTCCTGGAGTGACCAAACTTTTGAAGAGTCTTGCATTTCTAAAGCTGAAAAGAGTTGAGCTCTCCATGGTGCTGAAAATTCAGGGACTGCTGCTGGTATTCAAAGCTGTTTGTGCAAGTTCTTTGAACCAACAACCAGGCAACACAAATAATTCACAATTTAGCATTCAAGCCATTTGTTTTCACAGAAAACGTGTTCAAACAGATTCAAAACATGACTGTCAATATGACATGTGAGTAAAACAATTCAAAAACCTTTGTCATCTTGTGCCCTATATGAGTTAACCTCATCATTGGACTGTTTTCTATTCTGGGCTGTGAGCAGCTGTGTGCATGTGAGTATGACCACGTCTGTGTGGATATGCACTCTGAATCTCCAAATGGGGAGTAACTTACAATGGGGAAGGGGGGGGATTCTAAGAATTCTGGCAGGTTTTTTCTGTCGAAGGGTTTGCCAGCTGCAGCTTTATCTAATGAAAAAATATTTAAAAGTATGGAACTCAACCTGTTTCCTCGTATTTTTTTTAAAAAATGTTATGATACTGTAATTATTCAAGAAACACATGGGAAAGTGGCAAAACTTTTCCAGCTTTTCACCATGTCTTGAATATGGTTTAGAAAATTAGCTCTTTCACATCAGACTCCTGTTCCTTTTGTAACACAGCCTAGATACAGAATCACCATGACAACATGTATTATGGTTGAGTTTCTAGCTTTCACAGTACTATGTAATACACAACAATACATAATCGCAAGCAAATATGAGAGTTTTAAATCTATCAATAACCATCCTAATGTGCTTTGTAAAATGTTTGAAGGTGTTTTCATGTGTCGTTTTCCCAGTGGCAACACGTTTTTAAACGTGTTTCAGCTAAGCAATGTGCAAAACACTGCCAGATGAAGGCCATATCAGTTAATTATTTGATTAAATTTATTCAGCTTCTGTATTTTCTCCAGGACCCTGATCTTACAAAGTCGTCTCACATTGTTGTGATTCGCTAAGAGAGATAACGGAGTCGGCAAAAAAGAGAGAGGTAAGTCAGGACAAAGAGGCTGCAGGTGAAGGGGGGGAGATGAAGAGGAAATGACACAATCAAATTTCAAAATTTCTTTTTTGCAAATTAAGAATCTCCACTGCAGAAGAATCAGAAAAGGCCAAATGGGAGGAGTAAAGGAAGAGAAAGTGATGAAAGAACTTCTTCTATCCACCCCCCCGTTTGCAATGTAATGAAAGAATGACGCCACCAGAGGTTCTTTTCTTGGATTCCTACTTTGAAAATGCGTCACAAGTGGTGCAGCTCTGTTCTGAAGAGACTTTTTGGACAATACATTTGCAGTTCACTGGTCTTATGACATCTCAATAAAAAGCTTGGGGATGTTCAGAGGGAATCATGCAGTGGTATTAAATGAGCCTGGATGATTCTTCTTTAAGTGCTGATCAAGTCCCATTGCTCTCTCTGTGATTTCTGGGGCTCTATCAGTTGAAACTGGCAACTTTTTGTTCTCATCAGCTCACACCTCTCTCAGAAGCTGCTCGATAGCTGCACATGTGTTCTCTCATGAAACTTTGTTAGATTATTGTGGAATAAACTTTATCTGGCTGTGTCATCTACGTATTGCTATTACATAGAAATATATAGTATTTAAAAAAAAAAAAAAAAGTTATCAACAAGGCTTTAAAAATGTTTCAATCAGTTCTCATCTTCGTCATTGTTATTGTTTATATTTCTAATATTTTTTACATCTCACTTTTCTTTGTGAACGCATAATTCCTACGAACAAGTTCAGCTCTTTTGCTGTCTTAGAGAACATTTTGTTTACTTTCACTTTCACAAATGGGGTAGCTTGTATGTTACAGATCATCGATACCACCTGGCTGCCTGTGGCTGAATTAATGAATACCTTCATGGACTGCTGAATGTGAAGCAGAGATAAGGATAAGGATAGATGACTCTGAGTCCCAATCAAAAAAAGATGTAATCATAATTTCAACTGAATTTCTGTTTCTGTTCAGTCAGTTAAATAATCTACAGAGCAGTATAACACCTATGTTACTGTGGATGTGGTACTGATCCGCCTGGACGCTACCACAATATTAGCTGCCAACCGTTCAAGTTGGATCTGAGCTGAGCATTAATAGAGCCAGAGAGGACAACCTGACATGTTTCTATCTGCCTGCAAGCTCATACTGTGCACACGCTAGAACACAATTTGAGTATACATCTCCTAAATGTTGCTGTGTATTATGTTCCTTTTATGCCTCTACTCCAACGCCAGCCGTGACCAAGGACATTAGGTTGATTTTGGGTTGTCCATTTGTCTGTCCATCTATTCTTCAGACCGTCCATATATAAACGTATTCTTGTGAAAGTGCTACAAGAGAATTTCCTCAAATTTGGCAGACACGTTATTTGGACTAAAGGACGAACTAATAAGATTTTAATCATTGGTCAACACCATTGTGGTATCACATTTATCTTATTGTTGTGAAACATATCAGAGATGCCTGAAGGGAATTTAATTACATGTGGCATAAAAATACACTTTTACACAAGTAGGAATTAATTAAAAGTATTGCTGCCTTCAAATGGAACTCCAGAGCATATAATTGGAACAGAGAAAGTCATGTACATACTCATGAACCCAAAACATTCAGAAAATGTACTGCTTGAGTGCCATGAGAAGGGGTGTTCATATGAACACAGTAAACTGGAAACAAAATTGTATTCAAATATTTAAAAACATTAAAGTAAGTTTTTTGATTTGGCTCTTTGGATCTCCCTACAATTTTGTAACACAACTGTCATCAAAATAAATCTTGGTCTGAACCCTGCAGATGTACAGCCATACACATGATTTTGTTGTCATGTTGAAGAGAACACAAAGATGCCATCAAAAGCCAACAAAAATGTCAAGACAAGGTAGGATAATGTAGCATTATTTGACCGTAAAACAAAACTGTGTCATCTGGGGCTGAAAACCATAGTTGTGAACTGTGGTATCTCAGCCTCCAAGTACAGTTTATGGCTCAGAAATGTGCAAAACAAAAGTCTATGCACTTCAAAAAGAGTCAGGAAAACAGATTTAAGATTCACAAATTTGTGTTGCTTTAAGGAATTAAGCAAGGAACAATAACGTTCATCACACCAACATTTCTGGCAGTAGTTAACGCTCTAAGAACAAGACATTGAAGATTATGATATTTCAACATTTAACATTCATGCTGCTATTCAGTTGTTAAAACAAACAAACGAAAAGTGGTTTATGAATATGTATTCAAAGCCTTTGCTACGAAGGCCCTAAATAAGATCTGGTTAAACCTGTTAACTTCAGAGCTCAAATAAGTAGTCAAATAAAGTCCACCTGTCAACTGTCCCTTGACTTCTGTATGTATACACCTGTTCTGAAAGGCCGATGAGTCTGCAACGCCACAAATCAAGAGGCACCACCTAGTGAGCAAAGAATAACATGATGCTTTTCATCAGCAAGGACTGGGAAACTAATTAAGAGAACGACGGGTGGTGCCAAATAAAGAGAAATTCCTGGGGAAAATCTTTTTTCAGTCTTCCAGTGTTGAATACATATACATGCACCACTTTTTAAAGTAAGTTATCTTTTTCTTTTTTTAACTTCACCAAACCAGTTTTTTGGTTGATTGATTGATTGTTTTTTTTTTACATAAAATTTCACAAAAAATCTATTTACATCCCTAGTTGTTATATAAAAAACATAGAAAATGCTAAAAGGAGTTAATGCTTTTGCAAGCCACTGTATACTCAATTGTTCCTTTTTTGATTGGGTCTACAGATTTGTATCTTTGCCGTTTCCTTGTGAGAGAATACATGTGTTTTTATAAGTTGTCTTTGCTCTTGCCTTTGGTAGTGTTTACCTTGCCTTTTTACCTGCCTGTATTCTGTGTCTGGATTCTCCATCTGTTCCACATTCATAATATCCAAGGCAAAGTACATTTGAAATGTACATTTAAGCAAACTGGATTAGTTATGACCTTTCTGAATCCACTAACAAGGTGGCCAGGCTATAATAAGTTTCTGGCAATGAAGTGTAAATCTCAGTAAGAGAGAAAAACACAATCTGCAGAAATAATCTGGCTGATCATTCTGGGGATGCTGCAGTTCAGACAGATCCTCCAAACGGATGACTGGTCTTCAAACCTTTGTGTCAGCAAACACCTCCTCTGCTGGAGTGTCCTTGAGCAAGAGTCAAAGCATGCTTCAATTGGCCCTCGATAACCCCTGACTTCCCCACAGCGGGGAGTGTGTTATTGAAAATCTGTTCTCACACAAGAAACAAATGCAAGCATATTTAAGAGGTCCATTGGGAAAGGAGCAGCTGACAAGTTCACATAGGAAATGAGAGAAAGAGCAAGTGAAATAGAGATAGATTGAGGCAAATGAACCAACCAGCCAGCATTACCACTGACCTTTCCCAGTGGTTGGGCAGAGCCAGCTGGGGCTGAGACAGGGACCGCTGGTATACTACTAAATGCTAACAAGTCACAACCTATCTCATCAAATCCTTAATACAACCTTTCCTCTGCCCCAATGGACTCTGGATGTAATAAGCAATATCTTCATAGCGCAAAAAAGGCCAAGATACCAACAAGGTTTGGTGTGACAAAATGAGAGTTTATGGGTGTACATGCGTGTGTGTGGGTGTGTGTGTGTGTGTGTGTGTGTGTGTTTGTAAGCTTCATTGTTAGAATTATAGGACACTCAAGTACTAAAAGTGAAAGGATATCAAATAATATCACGAAAGGTTTGTGGCATTTGAAAAAAAAATAAAAGAAAAAAATAAATCACAAGGCAGCCAGCCTAGGAATGTACCCCTCTACAAGACTGCTTTATTTCAGCTTCAAATAATATGACCTCAGTGATAAAAAATAAAAAAAAAACACCCCAAGGCAGATTTCATATGAGCTAAAATAACAAACTCCGAGATTCAGCTTATCAGTCCTTCAGCTGAACTCTACTAGAACAGCAGGGACAGGAGAGAAAAAGGATTAGCCTTTTGCTTCTGTCACCTACAATCACATGTTATTCAATTTTCGCTTGTGCAAATCTCTCCTTATAGTACTAGGCCAACCAACCAGATCAAGGTGGAGCCGTTTCACTGACTGTCGGAGAAGCTTAAAAACACAACCTTCGAAGTCACTTACAAACATTTTTTATAGGAAATGAGAATTCTGACTATTTCATTACAATAAAGCAATTTTATTTATCTATTTTGGGTCAGAGTTGCCACCCTATTTTGAGTTTGTATTTATTTTGGTGTCCCCTGTCCTTGGCAGAAATTTTGAAGTCCTTAGTTGTGAAATGAGGGGGTCTGAAACTAAATTAAAATGATAAAACTGTGCAACATGCAATGACTGAAAACCACTAAAAAGCTCCCTACAGCCAATCAAAGACCTCTTCATATAATCATTCCTGGTCTGTCTTTAAAAAAGTATATTAAAGGATGTATCTTAACTTCATGTCATTTCTTTATTTAGTCTTTTTTGTTTTTTCAAACCTGTATCGTTTACATACATACAAAAGAAGTATTCATAAAAAGCTGAGTCTCTGTGGAAGAAATGGAGGATCTCCAGTTTATTAACAAATCTTTGAAAAAAATCATCAAAATGTTTTAAAACAATGATCCCCAAAGGAAGATTGGAGGGGTTTTTCATTGTTCTCCCTCCAAAGTTTAAACCCTCTGGAGAATTTCATTGCATAAAAGGCAAGAGTGCAGGCCTAACCTTGACACATGTGATCTCCGATCTCTCTGAAAGTGCTGCATCAAGAACCATCATCGTCAATATATGCATCTATAGCTAAAATAATTACATGGGCAAGGTATTACCTCAGGAAACCTTTATAGGATTTGGATTCAAAAATCCCACTTTAAGATTTTGCTGTGCAAAAAATGAAGCCTTGTGTTAAAATTACCCCTCCATCACACTGTAGAAAGGGTATTGTTGTCAGACCAATCGGTATTCTAGATCTTTTTTGGAGGAACTGGATGCCATGTGTTCTGAATAAAAAATTAGATTAAACATCCAGCCTGTTATCAGCCACAAGCATAAAAACCAGGCTCTGTTTGGTATCAGGTTGTATCAGTGTCCTCAGCAAAGCTCATTTGTACTCTGGGGTGGCTGTGGTTCAGCTGGTAGCGGGGTTATCTTCCCAATGGAAGGTTGACTGTCCAATCCCCTGGGTGTTCACACTTATACTGTATTTTTGCTCCTTATATATTCATAGAATGTGTGACTGTGGAGAAAAAGTGCTGCAAACTGTGAAAAGAGGCGCTGCATAAGCACGTTCTGGGACCTATACAAGGTTAAAAAGGCACCATGTAAGTGTGTTGTGTAGCACTCTGCGGTAGCATCAATGTAGAAAGGTTCTCTGAGATTCTACAATATTGTATGCTGTGCAGAAGGAGCTGAGGGGGATCAGTGAGCACAAGAGCCTGAAAACTGTCTCAAACCACAAGGAGCCCAACTACCAGACTACAGGGGACCAGGAGTGGGTCAATGAACTAAACTAGATCTTCAACAGGTTTGATCAGTCCCCCATCCTTCCAACCGTGCCTGCTGCAACCATATTTTCCATACAGTGCTTATTCAGATTTTGGCTTGTATTCCAGTGATAAAAGGATTTCAATAACAGGAGTTCAATCCTTGGTCAATTGATTATGAAAACATTTTCTTGGCTTATGGAATTAATGTATTTAACACATCCACACAAATGTCAAATCTTTGCTCTCATACAGCCCTTTTTTTTTAATCAGTCAAGTGTAGGTTCCACAAAACGCTTGTGTTTCATTTTTATTCACACACACACACTCATGCAACACCTACATCTTATGTACAGTATGCAGTGCTTTTTTAGCAATCACACACATAGTAACATTTAGGTAGTAATGTGGGGTTCTGTAAATGTTAATATGTGGTAATGTGGGGTTCTGTAAACGTTAATATGTGGACACACTGGAGCTCAACCAGCAGGTAAGCTAATGAGTGGAGCAGTTCTTCAAGAACCAATATTGATGGAGTTCTGGGTCTCACTTGGTTCTGAATTTGTATCTCACCTCATGACACAACTGTTTGTATCTACTGTCCTGTATGTTTACTTCAGAACAATTGACACACAGCCCAATGCAAACAAAATTAATGTTCCACTGAAACATCCCAGTTTCAATCATACCCTTCATGTGCATCAAAACACAATTCAGTCATTTTAGTCACTTTGGCTGATTGCATAGGCTGAATAACAAGAATGTAGCCATTTCACAGAAGTGTGCCTGAAAGCAGCACTGTGTCGACTCCTGTGCAAACCTCTGCTTCTCAGTTACAAGTTAAGCAGTCTTTATATGAGCTCAGTGAAGCAACTGCGTGATAAAAACAAGCATAAAGCTTCTCCAGGGCTTCTCATCCTTCATTGCCATGTTTGACACATTTTCACACATTTCATCTGATGGTTTGTTGTATCATTGTACAATTATTATCATTATTAGCTATTTTGAGCCTCTCAAAGGGTCTAGGGAAACAGTCAGATTACCCAATTCAAATGAAGACCTGATGAGGAAATGCTCTTTGTTGGTGGTAGTGTTGTGGTAGTAGTGCAGAAAAGATTTGTTTAAGCTGAAAAATATGGTTCAAATGGTAATATATAAATTCAAATAGTTTGTTCTCTTAACAGACAGATGTGAACTTGAGCATTTGAAATAGAATTGTGTGCTTCAGCACACAATAGCATCAATGTCATTAACACACATTATTCTGCAAGGTGAAACTCTTGATAGAAAATATTCCACTGAATCGCTTTAGTAATGGCACAAGGGCACACACAATA
Source organism: Leuresthes tenuis (assembly GCF_036924035.1). Taxonomy (NCBI): domain Eukaryota; kingdom Metazoa; phylum Chordata; class Actinopteri; order Atheriniformes; family Atherinopsidae; genus Leuresthes; species Leuresthes tenuis. The sequence continues at coordinate 26,013,567 of NW_027325365.1, read as the reverse complement.
GAAGAAAGCTAGGCCACTTTCCAGAAGGTAATTCACAGCTATTGGAAATCATAGCAGATGAGAATCTTTTCAGTGAGTTATTGTGTGTTTGAAAACATTTTAAATTATCATCAAATGGAAAGGAGAGTGGGGAGAGAAGAGAGAGGAATAGGCTTTTACTAGGCAGGGTTCACAAATCTTCAATCCCAATTACAAAAAAGTTGTGTAAAATGTAAAGAGACATTCATCTCATCTTGACTTTGATGACACGAAGACGTCTCTAAAAAGTTTGGACAGGAGCAACAAAAGGCTGGAAACATAACTTGTTCTAAAAAGAAACAGCTGGAGGGACGTGTCGAAGCAAATTAGGTTAACTGGCAACAGGTCAGTAACATGAATGGGTATAAATAAAGCAGAAGTCAAGATGAGCAGAGGTTCAGCAATCTAAAAAACACTGCATCTACAAATTTGAAGCGATTCAGAATGATGCTCCTAAACATAAAATAGTGATTACTTTAAGTATTCCAATAGCTACTGTACATAATATCAAAAGATTCAGAGAATGTGGTGACATCTGTGTACAAGAGACAGCCAATGGTTGTCATAGTAATCACTTCAATGGCTCAGGAACACCTAAAAAAAAAAATCAACAATCAACGATCAACAAATACAGATGCAGTTCTTTCAAAAATCAAAAGGTTTATTCCAAAAACACAGAAACAGGGAACAAGAAAAAACAGAGGACGCGGCAGAGCCGGATTCAAAAATACTGTGAATTAACAAGACTAAGGAAAATAAACAAGACTATGAATGAATATTCGGAACAAAGACTATGACGCAAAACCAGACTTAACTTGACAACTGTTGCATGAAGGATAGTGAAAGTGAGGATTCTGCAATGAACATGAGTGCACCAGGAAACTAAATGCTGAGGAGGGAGTGATTAGTGATGACGTGCAGCTGAGGACAATGAAACAGATGACATGAGTGAGACTAAGTGACAGGGGGAAAAAATATGACCAGAAACCTGAAAACATCTGAAACAAGATTTAACAAAACATAAACTGTGACAGGTTCAAGCTCTATCATGCAAAGAAGAAGCCATATGGGAACATGTTCCAGAAACGCTGCTGTTTTCTCTGATCCCAAGCAAGACAAATTAAAAAACTGTTCTGTGCTCACATAAATTTAATTATAGAATTATTTTTGGAAATCATGGACACAGTCCTCCAGATATAAGAGGTGAGGGACCATCCAGTTTGCTAGAAGAACATTTAGCACATGGTGAAACCCAAAATATGATAAAAAATAAAAAAAAGACCTCGGAATGTTGAGCAGGTAGGATCCTATATCAGTGAAGAATGGGCCAACATTCTCTCCCAAAGGTCCAGCAGCTGGTCTCCTCTGTTCTCAGGCGTTCACACACTGTTGTTTAAAGAAGGGGGGATGCTGCAAAGCGGGGAACTTTTTGAGAAAAAATGTTGAAACTCAAATACACTTACCTCTTTTAAAAGGCTCATTTTAATTTTGATCGTGCCAGCAACACACTTTCCTTCAAAGAAGGTGGGACAGGGACAAAAAAATAACTGGACAGTACGAAAACCACTTGTGATGGCATGTAGGACAATGAGTGCACATGAGCCATTGGGAAGGCACAGCTCATGCCAAATTATACATTATATACAGGTTTTGCAACGAATGCTGCCATCCAACAGGTTTCTTTGTCAGCAAGAAAATCCCAAACCACATTCCAATGCAGTTTCACTCCAGAGTCTCAAAGAGCAACATTGATCCTCATCTCAGACTCTAATAAAAAAAAAAAAGGTTTCCAATAAAGCTCCAAAATTGTAGATTGACTTCTGTTTCAATGTTGCTAAACCATTACACCTACATTTGTCTTCAAAAATCATGACATGCCCACATTTTAAATCAACTGATTCTGTTACATTAAAAAAATCTATTTCCAACACTTTTGAGATGCACATAAACATTGGCAAAGAGGCGGAGACGGACCTGAGGTCAAGCCCTGTCTGACCAAACATCTTTTATAGTTCACTGTTACTCGTGATTGGTCAGGTTTAATTTAAAAAAAAGACATGAATATAGTCACATATTTAAATGTACATGCTTTTGGTATGGTTAGCTGCGTGATGCATCACCACTGCCATAAGAGCAAATGTGTGTGTGAGTCCTGCACATGCACAGCCATACGCTTGGATTTGTTGTTGTGTTGAGGACAGCACATAGACACCATCGGAAGCCCATGAAATGCAAAACTATCATGAACCCAAACTGTAGTGCAGGAGTGAAAACCAAAGTGGTGAACTTTGGTAACACAACAGATGTTGTTTTACTTAATAATTATAGTTTTAAGGTTCACAAACGTCTCTAGTGCTGCTTTACTATAGCAATTAATTTTTTCTACCTTTCAAGTTGGTAATGTGTTAATTTACCAGATTACAGATCCATTAGACATGGAAGTTTATGATCACTGATTCTAAGTTGTTTTCTTTTTTTTTTAAACAACAAATACATTTCAGTCTAATATTCATCTGTTCAGCTTTGGTGTGTATCAACAACTCAGAAGAATATAAAATCTCTTTTTTATTCACCATCTAGTTGGAAATTCTAAATTCTAAACCATTTAGTACAGGGCAGGTGGTCCATCAAAGCTCTCTCTCTCAGTCTGTTTTGTTCTAAGCAACATTTTGTTGTTTTGGCTGAGAACAGGGTCCTTTGAGCCAAAACCCTATTGGAAATGACAGAAATAATGTGTTTCATGGAGGTAAAACCTTGCACTGAGAGATGATTAGCCATTTCATGACATTTTGTTTATCCAAACATTAGCTGGTACAGTCTTTAATAAATAGTGGTTGACTAAGGGGGAAAACATAAACAACTGCAGTAGGGTTGCCATTTTAGTTCAACTCTCCTTTCTGGAGCTCTGCTTACAATCTGATGAACGTCTGTGTGCAAGCATGAAATGGTGCCTGCCAGTGTCTGTGCACCACAAGAGGTTGTGAAGTGATTCTTTTAAGCCCCTCTTATATCAAGTGAAATACATAATACATGTAGCATGTGCATGCTATCATAATGAGAGAGTTTATTGCATATAATAAGGCCTTTAATGGCTCGTTTACAAAGTGCACCCTGTTACATTCTCACCCCCAGAACGCCTCTGTGACACATCTACCTTTCTCCCTCATTCTCTCTGTGGGCCCATTAAACCCAGTGTGGTGCTTTTCTTAAGTATGATTAGTGGGGCTCCACAGTTCACCAACAGACAACATATTAACACAAAAACATGAATGTTGTATGAGCAAGATAACAAAAAGCTGTTGCACATCCATTTAGCCTGATTTTTAACTTCACCGCTGTCATTCAAAGATGGAAAAAAATCATTTAATTCAATTTGTTTATTTACCTTTATTTATTTTTTCATTTTCCTGAGGGAAGTTGAAACAGCCAAGTTTGTTTCCCGTCTTTTTGTTAAGTTTTTAATATCTGTTTCCCAATGAGCATATTTTCTGTATTACAAGCATTCTGAATTGTTGTTTAAATATTTGAAAAAGTAATCCAAATAAATAATCGTGCATTGGAAGTTCAAAGCAGAAAGCAAAGCAAAGCGGTTTGTTAAAAAGTAAACACTCCACACGAATGTTCGTTTGTGTGTGTGACTGCCGTGTTAGTCAGGAACCAACACACAAGGAAACCTTATGTGTATCTTGGGCAAGTTTTTGGAAGAATAACAATTTTAAACTCTAACAAAGCTGAAATTCACAACGGGTTTGACATGAAAGAGCTACAAATACTTCCCTCTGCTGCAGTGTGTCATGGTCTGTGAGACTTTCATTTTTTTATTCCACATCGTTCTGATTTCCAGTTGATTAAGATGCAGTATCTGCTGCAGGCTGCATCTATGACAAGACCGTAAGCAGACTGTAAGTGTCATGTTGATTTGAAGTAAGTTCACTGAGCCTACAGACTGAAAAATCACTGCTCTCCACGACTGTGTAAATCATTTTGTTCACCGTTTCTGCTGCCACAACTCAACCAGATTTGCTTCTTTGTTTGAATTCCACAAGTTGCATTTATCTCATTTGGCTTCGCTTTCTACAATGTTTAGGTTTGACTTGGTTTTCACAAAACAGCACCAGCGTCACATTGATCAATACATAACTCCATGCTGCTCGCCCACTGGTTGCTAAGGAGACGTAGGTCATAGCAACACACACATTAAAGGATGATCCTACTTGTCTTTGGTCATCTTTGGCCACACGGCCATGTCAACAGTAGTCTTTGAACCTCTCGCTGTTTGAGGTAAGAATACTATTGTGGACAGAATCAAATCATAATTCCTTCTTGCTCATCATCTTTCAGATGGGATGGCCGAGATTACACATGTTGCACTGAGCTTTCGTCTTGTTCTCTGCTCACTCTGCAAACCTGGGTTCAGTTAGCAGGTTACCACATCACTTTATATAAGTGCACCCATTGAGTGTTGAGTTAGTTTCTGTCAAATTTGCTTGCTGTTTTGAGATTAACTGCTTTCGCAGCGCTAACGGTTGTTTTTAATTTTTAATTTTTTTTCTCAGCCTGCCTCCCATCTGTGAGTCTGTGTTTGGGTCCACCCTTAAGTACAGCTCTGAAACAGAGAAGAAAATCACAGTGTGTAGTCAAAATCATTTTTTTTCCTCCATTTAGCTTCACGAATCACTGTTAGTACGACTGAATGAATATAATCTAGTGTTGCCATAAGAGCTGCATCCAAAATGATCTCATACAGCATGGTCTGATGTATCTTATACCAAAAGAGAATATTAAGGAAGCACTGGTGCTCCTATCCTTAGTATTTAGAGATTTCAAACAGCTTCTATCTTGGCTGCTACTTAAATACTTCCAAGTCCCTTCTCTCAGTAAGGAAAGTTCCTAAGCAAAATAGACTATTCGACCTACCAATTCAAGCATCTCCAGCATAAGTTGACTATAGCTTAAAGGGAGACTTGATTTCTGCCACAATTGTTTCATATAATGAACAGAGCCCAACAGATGTTTAAGTATACATTTCTGCCATTTTAATGGCATTTTCTAGTTTTTGAAAGATTACACAAAGTCATGACATGACATCAACGCCTCACTATTTCATGAGTTACAGCCAAATCTGGCTTTGGTTTCCAAATAGTAGGAATTTATAAAAAAAAGATTAGAAGTAAAGAAGACGATTTCACATCTGCTGTAAGTAAACATCATTATGCTGGTTGATGCTGAAAAAAACTACAAAAAAAAAGTTGAGTTTTCAGTTGTATTAAACAATCCTTTTAAGAATGACAGAGTTTTCTTAGTTGTCATGGAGCTCAGTGACTCTCGTCTTCTTTATTGTTGTCAGTATTCATCACTCTGAAAGCTCAGGGAATATCCATTGTGCCTTTGAAATTGTTGTGTGGTTGTTATTCTGTCCTCTTTAAAGTTGGTGATAGACATTCATTGTGGTTTTTTTTTGTTGTTGTTTTAGTGCATAATCTCTTACAACGATTGTGACTATTTCCGGATTGATTATATAATTAAACATGTGCATACACACACACAACATAAAAAACGACCTGAGTTTGTCTCCAACTGTGGGAAGACTGTTGTTTGGCTTTTATAGGCCTTGGTTCAATTTGAGTGATCACACTCCTGCAACAAATGCTGACTGCTGCAAGAGTCGGATGCAAAAAACAAAAACACGAGGGGACCAAGAGTTAAATAGATCCCTACATTATTAGGGCTGTATATGACACACGGCTCAGAGCGGAAGAGAATAACCAGAACGTAGGAAGGTGGAAGTGAAGGGGGGAGTAAGGGAGAGATAACAGGAGGAGGTATTTACAGACCTTTTTATTTTTCCATCATCCTCAGCAGCGGAAACAAGAACATCGACGATCATGACAACAAAAGGAACAAAAACATGTAATCACAGCCTGTCAGGAGGATAACAAAGTCAAATTTATTAATATCTACACGAGCACAGAGCCAACAATAACAACCACAAACACACAGCAGACCTCATTTCAAAAGTGTAGTAAGAAATGCACATGCTCCAAAAACTTGTAGACACAAGTTGATTCCATACGATGCAAATATGTGCTCTTGATTTACTTAAACCCCATCACACACAGAGGGAAAACAGGGCTGATGATGACAGAACTTCTGCCGTCAGTATCTTCCTGCTGTAGAGTGTGTTTCACTACTGTGCTTCAGCACTCTGACTCACAGAAAGCTGTTGATGTATGAGTTGTAATTAAGGGTGACAAGTGGGCGTGTAATATCTATGTATTCGCGCACATAAGAGTGTGATTGCAATCAGACGGTTGGTATGATATAGGAGGTATGGCACGATTTCTACTGTACTGTTGAAAAGAACAATAGACGGTAGACATGGGTGACAGCGATACTACCCAGCACGAGAGAAAGGAGGCTGGGTCAAAAAATGTAACAATGGAAGTCAGATTTAGAAAACAGAATAGCTTAAAAAAAGCTAGAAAGACAATTGTACAAATTGCATCAATCTGTCATTGTTGGTCACAGTAATTGAGAATAATTTCTTTAGTCTTGGTTTAACAAGAGAGATATAATTGTATCTGGTTTCTTGCAATTCTGTGGCTGCTCCACCTTTATACTTTTGGACAGTGATGGCTGCTTTCGGCCGTCACCCTGCCAGTCATGTCCTTATTTATAAGTGGCACAGGATTTATTTGTTCATTTTTTGGGGATCAATGTCAAAAATCCGCAGCCTGAGCAACAAGATCACATCATCATTCTTGGGGCCATAGCAGCAATGACAACAGCCTTGTTTTAGATACCCATACCAGTAAGAAAAAGCAGGCATATGATTATAAACTACAAAAGCACTGAACGATATTTATAGACTGCTGCAATGTTGCTTTACCGAGCAAAATTAAAACCCACTTATATTCCTGGAAAATTTGTCTGAAATGTCTTTTCATACCTTAACCCTTGTGTTCATATTGTTGTTACTCAGCCAGTGTTTGTGGGTCTGATGGACCCGTTGCATTTTGTGGCTTTTAATGCCTCACAATCAAACACTTTTATGTTAAAATACTGAACAGATGTTTACTTTATCCCAATTACAAGCAGTATAAACAATATATATGGTTAATATTTGCCCTTTACCTTTGTTAGGTCACGTTTATAACTTATTATTTAAAACATAATAAAGAAAATCAATCAAAATCAAGACATGAGTGGAAACAAATTTACAATTGAAGCAAGGTTTTTCAAAGCTACTGACTTTTATTTCTTTGAACTTGAAATTTAACCCATTCAGGTGCACAACACATGAACACAGAGTAAACATATCAGTCAAGACAACACATCAGCCCCATAGAACACATGGCCTTTAGCCACTAGCCTATAAAACACATGAGGGGCAGAGCTTTACTGTATGTGTGTTGCAGATATACTTTTTGCACTTGATGCATGTATATTGTGTTTTCCTTTCCATCTTGGGTCCACACACTTCGCACAGCTTCTTCTTGTTGTACTGCAACAGCATTACACACTTACTTCAGGCTCTGCAGATTGTGGTTCTGTAGGTTGGGTGGACAGGGCACCAGCATTCTCCTCCTGAATCCTCCTCACCATGGCTGCAGAGGCTGGGGTTCTGGGGACATGTTTTCTTCTCTTGATTTGTGGTCTCACTAATGCCTTTGCTAGATCCTCAAGAAAGAGCCGTCTTTTCTGGAGCTTCACTCGTTTCCACTCTGGGTTCAGTGCCATCCAAATGACAAAGGCATTATACCCTGAGACGTCCAACATGTCAAAGAATATCACCAGTGGCCAGCGTAGAGTCCTCCGTTTGTAGCTGTAGGCCGTCACCAGCTTGTCCATGTTGTCTACCCCTCCTTTTGTGGCATTATAACGTTTATGTTTATGTATTTAGCAGATGCTTTTATCCAAAGCAACTTACAAATGAAGATATAAGCCGTCATATAATCCATGATGATCTCTGGTTTGTGATGTTCCTGGTCACAGATTCTTCCATCCCTGTGCAGTGTACTCATGAGTACCACATTCTTGCCTTTCTTTGGCACATAGGATACCAGGGATGTGTCAGCCGTGTATGCAAACTTGGAAGACTTGACAGGCCTGTTTTTTGAAGTCAGCAGTTGAGGTGGGAGCTCTGACCTCCTTTTCCTTATTGTTCCCACCATGGTCAGCTTCCTCTTCAGGAGCTCATGTCCCAGTTTGTGTGAGGTAAAAAAATTGTCGCATGTGATGTTGTGTCCACTGAGTCCCTGAGACATGTCGAGGACAACTCTCATTCCTTGGTTTTTCTTGGGGGCTCCTCCATCAGGTTTCCCTGTGTAGACTTGTAAGTTCCAAGCATATGAGGAAGTGGCATCACAGGCAGCCCAGATCTTTATACCATACTTTGCAAGTTTAGATGGTATATACTGCCGAAAGGGGCAGCAGCCCCTAAATGGCATCAGTGTATGTGCGTGTGTGTGCCAAAGTCAGTGAGTCTCAGTTTGAAAAATTGATTAATTGTATAATTTTTCTTTTAATAAAAAATTAAAACGGGTCCCACAGACCCGAACACCACACAAGGGTTAAGTTAATTAAGAGCTCCGTATGGAGTAAACGTTTGATTTAGGTATCTCTAGGAGCGTCCTCTGGATGTCCATATGGCATTTACATCGTGTGCGACATCTGTTACAGTTTCCCACAACAACATTGTGAGTAGGACGTCTAAAACAAGGTGTCGTTTGGTCTTGATGTGAATGAGAAGTCAAATGGACCTTAAGTGAAATGCCCCTTTTTGGTACCTCAGATAACACTTTCCTGTTTTACCGTTTTCTGGGTGTGTTGCGTGTGTTTTCATATGTACATCCTTAAAATCATTCATTGCAACCATGGCTTTTTAGAAGATCTATACAAGTGACAAACTTTTTGTAGTGGACAATGAGGGTACCATTTTTCTGGGTTTTCTGGGTAATATTCAGAATATTTATTTTCCCCTAAACTGTCATAATTACACATTGATTTAACCAGCTGTGGTCACTGTGTTGTTATATGCTTTGGATCATTCGCATAGCAAGATTATGTAGAAAACACGTGACCGCCCACCAATTGGTCTTTTAAGGGGTCAATGTAAAAGACAGACAACAGAGAGTAGTCCCTCATTTTATGCGGTTAAGCTTTAGAAGAAAGAAGATGTGTGGTCCCTTTTGTGCATAGAGCATACACTGGTGGGCAGGTTTGGGTTAAGACGTGTTCTGTTAGCTGCTACTTGCTAGAAGCCATCCCATCCGATGTCTAGTTAAAGTTAAAACCTGTGTTGAACCTCACGTACAGGACAATAAAACACATATAAGATATTTAATCAGTGTACTTTTGGAAGTGGAAGCCACTGCATCCGTGCCACCATCTTGGTCCTTCAAAAGAGACAAACTTCTATATTGTACTAGAATAGCTTTTTGTGGATCTGTCCCAATCATTTCCGCTTTTGTGTTGTTTTTCTTTTTCGTTTACTTATTCTATTGGTAAAAATAAATAAAAAAATTTAATTGAATTTTAAATCAAATCTATTCAATGCAAATCTCACTGAAAAGGTGCATTCAATCGTTGCTCAAGTTACGGGTAAATAAATAAATTGAATTTAAAAAATAATAATAATAAGCTGAGTTATCTGGGAGAATTTTGAACTGTTCAGGCATTTGTTAGTTGGGTTATTGTGCTGGCCAGCTAATCACTTGGTGAAAGCCACAAAATGAATATGGCATATTAAAATCGACCATTTCATGTGTAGGACTGTTTTATCAGCATTACCAGTAATAAAAAAAATATATTTTTTACAGTATTACTTACATTTGAAAATAAATATGAAACCTCTATTCGTCATGCAAACTGTACTGTGGACATATAACCCAGGCAACCTACAAAATAATGTGTCTTAAACGTTTTGAAATTCTTGGTTTTAGCCCCCAATCATGATCTTTTCATAATCCTCATCTAAAGATACATGGTTATGTTTGATTCCTAAACTTAACCAAGTAGTTTAAGTGTCCAGTTGTAAGCAAAGAGTGGGTGAAAGCCAAAGCTCAATCAAGAGGTCTGAGGATGGCATCAAACTTGAATCTGCTGAGTCTCTGAGGATGTCACCTTGCTTCTTTTTTTTTTTTTTTTTGCTTTGATCAAAGGTTTGGTAAAGAGAGCAAAACTTTTAAATTGATCAGTTTCAACATTCCACCTGAAATCCCAAGTTAAGGTAGAGAGAGTGTGTATAAGTGAATATATGTTCAGTATGGAGGTTTTTAATCTAATAATTAATAATTAAGATTTTAGGTTGACAGACAAGTAATCTAATCTAAGTAATCTAAGTCCTGCAGTGACGTGCAACTAATCTGTAGCTTGTTAAATCAGAAACATGTGATTTTTTTTACAGGACATGAATGAGTTCAAATGATTTTATTTCAGTAATACTAATTCCATCAAGACAAAGCTCTACTCACATATCCTGAATTATGGCACTGCAGTTCTTTCTGAGCAGGTGAATCCAGGAGATAGCTTTGATCCTGCACTGAATTTAACATTGATATTAATAAGATATACATTACCGTGCTGGTTCATGAATATTGCATTCAACATTATATATAATTATTTTTAACCTCCTTTTTCTTGGAGAGTTGACTGAAGACTATTAAGAATATTAAAGCCATTTATCTTGGTTTAGTCTTAGCCAAGCCACACATTAGGAAGTGAAAAACTGCAGCATATGGATTAAATTCAACGACCTTAGTTCTAAAATAAAAGTTAAGGTCATAGTCTTGCAATGTAACCACAAATATCAAAAATAGCCTCTGTTTCGGAGAAAATGTTAATCCTTCTAATCAATAATCACACCCTCATATAAGCTTTACATATGCTCAAATGGAAACGACTAATAGGGGCACAACATGCAAAACAGCTAAGCACACAAATCAAATTCAGTCACATTTGAGTTCACACAGCATAGGACCATCAAATCTACTTTATTTTCCAGGGTGCATTGTGGAATACTTTGAAGGTATACAAAGTGTCACTCTCTTGTGACACGCTAATGGCTGCCTCTGACATGAAAAACGAAAAAAGATTTAAAAAAACTGAGAGTTAAATACATCTACCTCATGTTCCCAGATCTCCACAGACAGAAACTGCATTTGTGTGTGTGCGATTGTGTGCTTGCGTGACGTGTGCGTCATGCTGCTGTTGGGCTATTCCCGGGGAGAACAGCAGCAAACACATACAGTGGGTTTGGAGAGTGAGTCACCGGGATTCCCAGCAGGGATTTGCTCTGCCACGGTGCTGAAAGTAACCATCAAACACCTGCCAACAGTTGACATTTTTCAGCCAAGAAGATACTGTCCTAATAGTATAATTTTTTTTTAGACTTCTGTAATGAGAAAAAAGCTTTTCCTGCTGTCAGGATACTTCAACAAATGCAGCTACGTGACAAGTTTTGGGATCATAATATAAAACTTTAATGAATGCAGGGGGCAAATGCAGTCTGTAACAGTGAATGCAGATGTGATTTAAGCAGCCAAAGACATGAGGTTACACAACTGTTTCCTCGAGGGGTTCTCTGAAGGAAGGTGAAGGTGAAGGTGAAGCTGAAGCAAAATAGAACTTGTTACTTTATAAAGATGGTGTTTAGTTTGAGTGTATTCAGTCAAAGATAAACACAACAGCTGAAAATGCTCAATAGAAAAGTAACATCTGTATTTAAAGACGTCAGTTTGTGTGGAGCATAAAATCATTACAAAACATTACATGAATAACTCTCTACCACATGCAGCTGCTACAGGGAGATATGTGAATATATGCCATATTCATTTGTCTGCTGAAGGTATCACATAAACAGTCAGGGTTCAGTCGAGAAAATGTGTCATTACACCCTGTTAGTGTATTCAGCACCCGCACAAATAAGCTTTAATGTAGTCATAGCTATTGGCAATGCATATGTGCATTGTGTAAAATGTGACTGTCAGTTTTATTGCTCTTTCGTGGTTCATGAGCAATTTAAAAAGATGTTGTTAGAGATCCACTGTTTGAGCAGGAAACAAATGTGACGCCAACAGCTAAGTGTCTGTGCTTTGTATTACTATAAGAAGGCGTTTGATTTTCTATGGTAATGGTTCCGTGTAGCTCCTGTGAAACTAAACTTAGCTTATATTTTAGAAAAGGAGGGCCTTTCGAGTGATTGTCGAACTGCAGTGCTGGTTAGAACCAGTGTGCTGGGACCTCTAAACTATAAGTAAAGACATTTTTATTCTCTTCAAAGTATACATTCAAAGGAACTAATTTGTCATATCAGAAAATAACTTGTGCCCAATGATAGGGAGAAATAACATAATTTGTTTTCTCTTTTCTGGAACAGGGTTAGGGTTTGTATGCTAGTTTATATAAAAATAGATTGGAAAAACAGGAAGCGCCTGTCTTGTGTGAAACCAAATAGAGCTTAGGAAGTATGAGATAGTAGGTTTGATGAATACAAGATATGAGCTCTGGGCTATACAGACATGCATTTGGTACGCTAAAGACTTTTGTGATCTGTAGCAGAATAATCAAAAAGTAACAAAGCTACTTCTTGCTCTTTAGAAGTAATTTGGAGAGGTAGTTAAGTTGGAGATGACGATACATTTCAAACAGTAAAAATCTGAACACTTTTTGAAACGACAACAAATGCCATCTCAGTCCAGAGGTCTGTTTCACAAAGCAGGTTTAGTGAAAACTCTGAGTTTATTAACCCTGAAAAGAGGGAAACTTAGTTTTTTGTTTCACAAAGGGAGGTAACTCAAACCAGAGAAAGAGGGGTAACTCTAGCCTGTTTCAGAAAGAGAGGTAATTTAAGCTCTCGGTCAGTTACCGTAGTAACAGACTCTATGAAACTAACCAGGTCAGGACCAGGTTTTTCTCAATAAACCTCAAGTTTCTTTCTGTCTTCGCTCCCTTTCAGCCACACACGCCATTTGATTTCCTCATTTGTTCACTCAGCAGGCGAGTTTTGGCGTAGCCTTGTTCTTCTAGAAGTTCTGAAAGCCGATTAGGCACAAGAGGAGGCGACTTTTTTCACAAACATGGCATGTCCTTTTGACAACAATCCCGTGGATGACGGTGCATAGATGTTTTAGCATTTCCAGGCAATTATCTTTTTGACCATCCGAATCTGTTGGGACAAAAGAAAAGAAAAGATAAAAGACTAATAAATATTTGTATGAATAGGCTTAAAAAATACATCTCTAGGCCTATTACAAGGCACTTGTGTCTTGGGGGGTGGACTGAGAGGATGAGCTCCCTCCAGGGATCCCCTCAGCCACTGGCCTTCCAATATTCTGGCTTAGAGCCAGCTCCTCTGCCTCAGTTAGAGGTGCTGGGTCAACACCCGTTTAGATGAGAAGACATGGGATGAGAAGACATTTATGTGTGTGAAAGCAGCATTGTGTTGGGATAAAACAACTGCACAGTAAATAGCCACTTAATATTTACTTTACAATGTAAAACATGATCAAAATGAGGCTCCTCCATGACGAGGTCTTACCTATTTGAACAATGTTTTTATATTTCATCTTAAGCTGCTGCCAAGTGCACTTCTCCCCCACGGGAATGCACCTAAATTAAATAAATTAATAGGCTACCATTAAAGCAATTACCCCCTGTAATATTATTGTGATAGCAAAGGACTACATTTAAACGTACGCAATGACCCGAGCAGCAATGTTCTCCCACGCCGTCTCGCTCTCTCCATCGGTGTTGCACTTCTTTCTAAAAACTTGTTGAAATTTGCCGTATGAGCGCATTAAGATTTCCAATTCGAGGTTGGGAAAAAACGTAGCCCTCCTCCTCCCCGTTGGCATGGTGACTCGTCGAATCGTGAATCCATTGATGCTGGCTTTTTAAAGTTGTGGTGCAGGTCGGAGTCGACTAAACTAACTCAAATCATTGAGATAGACTGTTGCAATTCTTGCTACATTACTAGAAATACAAGTGATACCATAATATGACCAATAAGAGAGTGCTGCTTATCCATCCATCCATTTTCTATACCTGCAGCCGCCTTCAGCTGCCATCAGGTGAAATTGCTCAACACAGAGGATCGATACATTTTAACCGAGGATATACAGATATGTTGCTCTAATAGTGGTATATAGGCACATAGGAAAACATCAACCAATGGCAGTGGTTGATATTCATCTGGTGTGTTCTAGTTGTGTTGCATCGACTATTCACTGAAACTGATCTATTTACATTTAATGTTTCTTGGCGCAAAAAAATTGTCGGACTGTTGATTGTCCAAGATTGTACTTGGACATCATTTCTAGCAAATAATACTCTCAGATCAAACCATACGAACTATGTATGTAAATTACCGTGGTAACCTGCGAAAATACATCACCTTCAACATTTTTCATTTTTGCCATCCTACAATGCACAAGCACACTAGCATTGAATAATTACTAACTTAATTTGGTATTAGGCACAAAGTAGACTTTAGGTTCATGTGAGTCTTTTTGGTATTGGTCATTAATTAAAAATGATGATCTGATAAGATTGCATAATCTAAAGTTTTTGAAACATCAAGGTAATCACAAATTATCTAAAGGGAAGGCTAAGGCTAGTCTAGTATTGCAATCAGCAGCTTTTGTTTTTTAAATGACCAGTTTTAACCTCATAGTGATGCTTGAGAAGAAAATCAGGATAACACAAATCATTTGTTTTTGTCCTCTAGGCACTATTGATATTTGTACTAAACCTATTGGCAAGATATAAAATATATTTTAGTGTGGCACACAGTGGGGAAAAAACCAACTGACATATATTGACATTCCTATAGCCTTGCTGCTAATGTGGCTTAAAGCAGTGAAGACTGATAAGCCAAAACATTATAACCTTGATGATATACCATTGATTTTAGCACCAAGATGTTAGTAGGATAGTTCTGTAAGGCACAGGTAACTGTCTGGCAGTCATATTGCGTCTCGCTAACCTCATACATTACCAAACTCTCCTAAAGGTCAGGTATCCCCACCATCAGTCTATCAGGCTTTAGCATGTATTAGTGTTTGTTCTTCCGCTTTTATAGCTGAGGATGATTTCCAAAATGACTTTAAGATTTTAATTTGTCAGATGACAGTTGAGTCGTCTAAAACAAGCTCAGGCCCAGAGGAGGATTTTGTGTCTGTATTTTTTCTTTGCCAACTTGTACATTTTTTGTAATTAATTGTCATCATAGTGTAGCTCTGTAAACTTGTGCACTAAAGTTTTTATACGTGGCATTAGTTACTGTAGACTTTTTGAGATTTTGGCTTTCCAACCTCTACGCACACTTTCAACAGGTTTACAGCAAAGTAAATTCTTTACACAGGCTGTTGCAAAAGAAACATTGCAAGTAAACAGGGGCAGGATATCCAGCCTCTGACTATTCAATGTCTCAGTAATTAATATTATCAATGTCATCATTGTTGTTGTTATTATGTAAACAAGGTGTAAAAGTCTTGCTGCTAAAGTTAGTCACCCAGCTAACTAGCGTTAGCATTATGTGAGCTATGTTCAGTCTCTTTATTCAAAGCATGGCTGAATAGGATTGCTGAGACTACAAACGACTACGTTTTTTGTTTATTTATTATAGAAATAAGTTGAAGTTGATCCATGTACTTTTATTTCAGCTGTATTAGCATGGACAATGACGTAGACATTTTTTATTTTTTTGTTGGGCTCATAATGCTAGCTTGGTGCTGATACTAACATTAGCATGGAACCATCTTTACTATTCAATCTGTCAGTTGGTAAAAAAATAAAAAATAAATGTATCCTACACTGAACAGTGAGGAAAACAAAGTGATGAGTCCAAAACTTTACTAATCTTAAAACTGATATGCTCTGTCAGTATGTCAAATTTTGGTATATAACATGATTCTTGAGTTGAAACCGCTTCTACAGTTTGAAATTCAGGATTTTCCCAATGACTTGAGATGAGGTGGTACATTATAACTGATATAAAGAAAAGCACACATACTGATGTACTCAAACAAAACTGCCGAATTGGACAAGACAAAAGAGCATTGGGTCCTATGACACAAAATCCAATCCAAAACTAAGCACTATGTTAAAAGGTGAAAGTTGAATATTATGTGCCAGTGGCTGAGTATTTATGAACACTGGCAATTACATTCTACTGCTTGTCATGTGAATATATGGCTTTTATCATTTAAAAAAATATGATTCATGAGAAAATTTACAGGCATATGAAACAGAAAGTACACTGTCTCATATTTCTAAATTTTTTTTTATGCGTCAGGAGATAATTAGAAATTGATGAAATTAGGTAAATACCTCAAACCTCAAATGAATAGTAGAATAGATCAAAGAATAACAATGCAAACAGTTTTAAGGGTCCATGTGCTTACCATGTGCAGTCCAGAGTCAGACCTTTCAACTGAAAACATATGTACGATCATGACATATAAAACATGAATTATGAAATAGTGAAATGTCTCTCTTTCAATATTTGAAATCATAATCAAAATATTTGGTTAATGAGATTTGCAAATCATAGCATTCTGTTTTGGTTCACATTTTCCACAACATCCCAACTTTTTTGGAATTGGGGTTGTATATTACTTGGTGCATCCTGCAGAAGAACACGTATACTTTATGCTCCCAGGGAGATTGGATGTTTCAGTTGTGAAACAACAAGTTGACATGGGTTTGGAAAGTGGAAGTCTTCTTTTGGTGTACACTTCTGGTGCTTCCTCAGGGTGCGAACAGCCTGAGAGTATGTCACACTGCTCTCTTTCTGCACATGTGTGAGTGTATCTGTTTACCAGATAATGCAAATGTGAAACTATGTATATGTGTGTGTGTGTGCATGTGTGTGTGTGTTTGATTCATCCTTGATATACCTGCCCACAAGGCCTACATCTTGAAAATAGACACCCTGCAACTTTAAATAGCTCTGTCTCTCTACCTTATATCACCTGCTTGTCTGTGGCATGTTTGTGTATATGTGTGAGATGCTGTGATGTTAGCCCACAGTACTGAAATAGCTTTACTTAATCCCCCAGGTTACAATAGCTGTCACCATACCTTATATCACCTGAGCCAGGAAAGGAAACCAGAAGCAGGAAATAAAATAGAAGAGTAAATTTAGATAGAAGGAAAACACAAAATCAGATGGGAAAGGAGATGACAGTGGAGATGAGGGTTTTAAGAAAAAAAAAAGTGAAGGAATTAACTTCAAAAACAAGTCAACAAAGTAAACAGACAACAAATGGATAGTTTTTCCTTTGCTTTCTTGCTGCAGGACAGTCAGTCAGTCAATCAGTCACTCAATCCTCTGAGCAGTGAATCTTCATCAATTATTTACCCTCAGCTCTTGTACTTTCCACTACAGATTGCGGGCCTATTGCAGAGCCCTGTAATCACATATCTCCTGTGCCAGGGGTGGTTGAAATAGTTATGGAGGACAAACACAAAGCCATTGTATGCCAGGACATCATTTGCATTGCTGAACCATGAACACCTGCAGGGTCAGTCATCTGGTAATGACTCACTCACTCTGGCCTTGGCTTTAAAACAGCTTCTAATTGCCTGCAGAAATGTTGACAGGCTGTAGTCAAAGTATGAAACTTATGGGGTGAGCCAGTGTTGTGTCTACTCATAGCAGACAACTTAGTAAAGAATTATTCTAAATTGTACCTTTAGGTACTTTGCCTTTCAGAATGACACATAATTTGTTTTCATTTCACACAATTTGACAAACATAAAACAGTATTTTGGACCAACAAGGTGATTTCCAAAGAGCTTTAAGCTAAAAAAAAAAAAAACTAGCATTGTATGCAGTGTGTTCTTAATAAAACTAAAGAAACTGGAAGTGGAAGACAAAAGAGGAAATAGCAGGCCTAAAATATAGAATATGAACAGTAGCTAAAGTAATGTCCTTAAGAAAGAGGGAGAAATCCATCAAGACCTGACAGGACCTGAGTGATACATCAGATCAGAAATGGTCTCCATGGAAGTGTGGCTGTCAAGAAGCAATTTTTAACGAAGGGAAACAGGGAGAATAGGCTGAGGTATGTCAGAAAACACAAGAAGTGGACTGAAAATCAGTGGCAACAGGTCTTATGAAGGGATGAATCCTCCCCAGAACCAGAACCTCAACATTATTGAAGCAGTGTGGGATCATCTGACAGAGAACGGAACAAAAGGCAGCCGACATCCAAAGATGAGCTTTGGGATGTCTTTCAAGAAGCCTGGAAAGGTTGTCATACCAAATATGAAGAAAGCATGTACAAACTGTACAAACTCTGTGTTTGGCTTATATGTTGCACTTATATTAAATTTTTTTAATATATATAAATGTATATAAAGAAATTAGGTGAAGTTTAGGTTGTCTAGTTTTTAAGAAAGTCGCCATAGTTACCACTCTGCAGGGGAGGGTTGGAGATGCAGGGTTGAAGCACAGCAGAGAGGAAGCATTTGAAGCACCTCTCTTCAGTTCAGTTCCTGAGGTTCTATTTCACTGATCTCCGCTGATAAAAACTCTCGTTCTACATTGTGCTGTTCTGGAATGATGACCAAGCTGGTCACATAGCATGCCAAAATGTATGTATTCACTTTAACTGACCTATATCCGCAAAATTAATGCTTTACTGGCAATAATAATTTATATTAGCCCTGTTCATTTGCTCACACTGACCAAACAATGATGGCATGATTTCTCCAATCATGTGCTTTCAAATGGCATCAGTGTTGTGGAATAAAATGTGTGACATGAAAACTCATACCCCATAACCTTTGGCCTCCCAGAAACTTGGCAAAAGATAAAACTAGTCTCATCTGTTGAGGCGACTATGGTTCGCAACCTTTCATGTGTTTCTTCACAAATTCCAGTCTAGCCTGTAAATTCTTGCTGTTGTTTGGATTCATCTACAAGGCTTTTAGCGTTGGAACATTTTCACACAAACACACACTAGCACTTACATACACATGTGGCTCTTGTTTCCACCATTGTGTGTGTTGACATAAATCAGCTATCAAGTGATCTAACCAGCAGCTATATTTGTGCCAAAGTAAAGCGTCAGCTGATAAGGTCAATGCAAGGTTATAGGGTGATGATTATCAGTTGCATGTTAAGGGTTTGTTGAAACTTCCAGTGTGAAGGAAGAAGCCCTTCACATCAGCTAGAGACACAGGGATGTTAAAAACCATCAGGATTCTGACACTCTCTCTCTGGGAAAACCAACAAATGTCTATTGAGTGTTAAAATTAACCATTTTGTCAAGCAAGCAGTACTGAAGTGTGCAAAAAGTGTCCTTGGGTAATGGTGTGGTCAAAAGTTTGTTTTTCTCACATTTATGTCCCCTAAAAATGTTTGATCTTGCCTATGCTGACTGATATCTGTGGAGACGATTTGACTAGAGAAGTGTTTTCATGTCCCTCTTCTTATAGGGGAGTAGCTAGACTTCCAAATAATCTGAGATTAAAATGTACAATCTCTGTCACAAAGCCATGCTCTGTCTAATTTTTCTAATGCTGATGAAAAAAACTTAAACTTTCATGGACGTTGTTATAAAAAATGAGTTCAGATCATAAGAATCACGCTGTGAAAGCCACGTGGAAAACTGCCAGCTTTATGATATCAGAATAATTAGAATAAGTTTGACCTACCTTCCTCTACAACTGTACTGCTTTGTTACACAATAAAAGTTCTTGGTTAAATTCAAGAATGACATCAGTCTAAGGCATTGATGTACACAAGGACATTTTATTGCTGAAAGCAAGGAAGAGCTTTTAAATGTCCTTCAAGAAGCCTGGGAAACTATTCCTGGAGACTACTAACATTTCCCACATTGGCATGACAATGCATTCTGTGAATGAAACGTTTCCAGCTCAGGAATCCTTGCACATATAAGAGTGACCAAAAATTAAACAAACCGATTCAGTAGGCCCCAACCAAGCATCAGTATGTAACAAGCTGGGAGTGAGAATGGGTTGACCTGCTTGCTGACATTTTCAGAAACAGGTTCCTCATCTAATTCCAGTTCTGACTGAGGCTCAACTGAGGTAAGATTAAATATCTTTAATGATTTTGCTTAAGCTGAATCAAGTGCTTTCAAAGTTAAATGGATTTTGAAGGAGGAAACCAGATATACGGTACTTACATCACTATCTCGATGTCCACTGCTCCTTCTGGTAGAAGCAGCAGTGTTGGTTGCACTGTGATTCAGATCCACAATTTGTCAGTGAGAAAAACAAATGGACTAGTTTTTGCAATAGTTTCACCAAAACTGAACTTTTTAGGAGGAAGTAATTATATTAGTAGAGTGAAATCATGCAAAATTCAGCTTTTTAAAGCAAGACAAACAGATTATGGGGGGAGGATTAAATCACTTAAAGTTTTGATGCAGTCTGTTGCTTCCCTTGGGTAGGCACATTTTTATGAATTGGCTTTTTATAAATTGGATTAATTTTGTTTTTAAAGGAATATCATTTGATTTGACTGGATTATGAATCCAATCGACTGCATCTTTGAAGTGCCTTAAGATGACTTTTCATGATTTGGCCCTATAAAAGTGCAACTGAATTTAACTAGACTAGACCATCTTTTTGGTAAAAACAGTAAAGTGTAAGTGTAGCTTAATAATACAAATTAATCCTAAAATGTACATACTTTTTGGTTTCTTTTGTCAGACGGCTACAGACATCCTAAATTGTGACTGAAAATCAGACCATTGAAACTGCATGTCAACTCTTAATCCCTTAAAGCATTTCCAGACTGTTGCTCTGCTTTATCAACGTCCTGATTTTATAACCGCTGTGTCATCACAAAATCACCATTTGTAACTTAAAGCCAACTGTGCACTGAATAAGATTAAACTTACATGTACAATGATCTCCCACAGGGAAAGTTAGAAGTGACAAGATATCTTAAACAATTTCTCACACAGTCACACATCTGTCAGTAGTCCAGTTAAAAAGCCAGGTTGAGCTCTAACTGTAGCTCAACTTAACTGGGCGACAGATTCTACCATGTGTGACAACCTCACAATCTATGGCATTTATCAGACATCGACAAGGTGTCCTTTGGTGTTGGTGTCATGATCATGCTTGGCTTGGAGTCTTAGGCAGGGGCTGAGCAGGTTTCCTGAGAGCCTTGGGCGGAGACTGAATTGCTCCTGCCATCACACTTGCTCGTCATCTGCCCTCATCAGGACACCCTTATAGGAGCTGCAGGAGCAACAAGTCTTTGCTAGATTGCCTCACAATCATTGTGGTAATTCAGCCGACTCCAGTGCGAGTTTACTCACTGTGAAAACCTTACCTTAACCTGTCTCCCCCAAAGCTCGTCTCCCCCGTCCACTCTCTGTGTTCTGTTCAGCCCATGGTTAGATTCACTCTTCAGCCTATATCACTTACCTGCCTGCTTGCCCTGCCGGCGACTCGGAACTAAGCAACACAGCCAGCACCCACCCCACTGACTTGCATCCCCTCTGGGCAATAAGTAAGGACAAGTAAGGACCTATTATGGCTCATTCCTCATCCTTGAAGTACCCACTTACCTTCTCCCTCCTGAAGAATTCCTTGTTAACCTGGTTTCATCCCTCAACTCTCCACCTACATCGCTTGCTAATAAATTCTTTTATTCCTGGTTCTGTTTTCCTGTTCAACTCCAGTCTGAACCCATCATTATTTAACTTTGTTTCATTGTGGGTCCCATGAGAGACAATTTCTTTTCCAGTTTTGCTGTCACACGCTGTTTTGAAGGTTTAGACACCAAAACTACATGTTTATGGCGTTGCTTTAAGCATCTGGTACATGTCAGTACAAGAGTGAAAAGAAAAAAAAGAAAATGTTGACTATTTTTACTTGATGGTCATTACTTACCTTTGAAGAAATGTGTATCACATATGACTTTGAGAGACCTTCAAACCCTCCATACCCCAAAAAACACAAATTAAGTTAAATGATGGCTGTTATAAGAAACTGAAAGTAATTTAGGGAAAATATATAGGTCTAGGAATGAGGAAGTAAATAATTAGCACTTTTGCAGATGTGAAACATGCTCCTAACTGAAACAAATTGCTAAGCAGTAGCCGGAGGTAGAACGAAACCCTTAAAGTGCGAGTCCACAGTGGCTTCAGGTAACAGGGACATGACATTCTAGAAAGTTCAGAGGCATCTTAATGAGATTGAGGTCTGTGCACAGGGCCAGTGGGAGAGCGAGGAAGCAGACACACACACACATACACACACACACACAAATATTTACACACACATAGTGGGCAGGTGTGGCTAAAAAGATACAAGATGAAAAGAAGAAACAGTCATTGTTCCGGGTGATTCAACACCTCACAGACACACTCACACACAACTGCGTGCACATACACGTACATATAACCTATCCCAACAGTATCACATGATGCTGGAGGAAGCACAGGTGATCAGCTCGGCTATCTTTTGATCTACTTCCACTGCACAGAATGGTTATAAATTAAACAGAAGCTAAACAGATCCAGTGTCGTTACTTGTGCACGCGTGTTTCAGTTGTGTTTGTGATCCCTGCCTCCGTGAACACCCATGTCTGCATACGTGTGTGTATGCATGTATCAGGTGGAACATGTTGAAACCTGCCTCCTGGTATTGGTTTTGCAGAACAACCTTATCACAATTTAATGAATTAATCTAAGCTTATGGGTTACTTGTCATTGGGTCGTGTTCAGCTTGTAGCAGGTGATGTGGGGCCAAGAAACACTGACCTAAAAATAACAAAAGGACCAGATCCGTTGGCACTGGGCTACAGCTCTCATGTTGAATTACTTTGGATTAAATGATTAAGGCTGAGGTTGAAGCGATTCACATTAAAAGTGAATTACTTGGACCAAACAAAAAAATTTATCCCAATGCGCACCTGTTGCCTTCTTGCTTTCAGTTCGATAAGTCATGTCAAATTACATCATGGCCATTTAAAATCTGCCAAAACTTTAGTCCTCCATTCAACTATTTTCTACCGCTTATCCAGGATGGGGTCGTAAAGGCAACAGTCTATCAGAGATACCCACCTTCCTATCCTCAGCAACCTCCTCCAGTGTTTCTGATGGGGCACTGAGATGTTCCCTAGCCAGCGAGGAGATATAATCTGTCCAGCAACTCCTGGGTCTGCCCTGAGGACTCTTCCCAGTAGGATATGTCCAAAACAACTCAACCTCTGTAAAGGTATCCAGAGGGCATCCTAACCAGATGCCTGAGCCACCTCAACTGGTTGTAAGACATATTTTAGTGGCAGTGAGCAGCAACCAGAGCGCTCTCAGTTTCGAGAATCGGCAAAGAGTTCTGACTGGGGAGCTATGCTAAAAACTACTTAGAACAAGGACGACAGAAGATTGAATTTTTTGCCATCATGTGTAAAAAGCTTAGATAAGCTCAAACACCATTTTTAAATGTTTGCATAGTAAGCTGAGGGACTCTGCAGTTTAGCAGCAGGCTACATTGAGCAGGCATGGTGCATGTTATGACCCAGAACTATAGAGATGTTCTTTGGCTGAGAAAATAGTGACAAAGCAAAAAACTGGCTGTTGCAAAAGTGATGACACACAATGTATGATAGTCGATCAAACCACTATGAAACTATAACCACTATAAAGTCTTGAGATTTGAAGCTGTATTAAATGGGTTAAGATTTGCTATTCTGTGGACACTTTCTGAGGAGCTGTAATTATTCCAAATGGAGAGAGATCTGACTGCTGCCTACTGCAGGTAGGAAAACTGGACCATTATTTTAAGATGAATATTTTACTCAATGAGTTAAATAAACCAACAGAAGACCAGCGGCTCACAAACATTTGGTTTCTGCTGTCTTACAAACAGCAGTGTATGGTCAGGATGATTTCAAATGGCGTTCCATCAAATGAGGCTCTCACTCTTACTCAGCATTAGCTTAATGATGCCATACACTATATCATTCAGAGGGAAATTTTCTTTAGAAATATAATTACTTATCTAAAAAAGTCATAAAAAGATAACAGAGTAGCTAATTAAAACAGCAATACTCAATATTTTCTTGTCAAATAAAATACATCTATATCATCTTGCTTTCATTTCAACCACTTTCTGCTCAGTCTGAGAGATTAGTCATAAAAGAAAACACTTTCCTTTGTTCACATGGAGATGGGTGCAGCTTGTTCCTGATTCATTCCTCTGACCTTACTCTGCTACATGTTTTCTAACTATTTTTAAGCTTGTTTTGCTGTTTCTCAAAAGTATGTTTTCAGTCCTACAATAACCTCCACAGCATCTGCTGATTTTGACATTTAAACTTTGCCAGCTTGGAAATGCATCTCAAAGTCAAAACTCAGTTTTATGGCTGAATTTGAGATTTTAAATCCTCTTTTGTTGTCGATGAGGGTAAATAAAAAAGTCATGTGGACAAAGAAAGTGGAAAGTTAGATTCTTTTCTCATGTACTGTTATTAAAAAATATATTTTCAAAAAATTAGTGATTATTTACGAGCATCATTAAAGTCCTCCCTCAAACATCCAAGATGATTTAAATATTTTACAATGAGGAAAAAGGAACAGTGTAGTTGATCTATCTGTACCTATCAATGTAGAACCAGACTGTCAATATGTCTGAGCACAGGAAAACCAAGCTTAAACCGACCACGCATGTAAAGTGCCTTGCATAATTATTCACACCCTTTGGCATTTTTCCTAATTTGCCTTACAACCTGGATTTACAAGAGTTTTACAGGGATATCATCATTTGATTAACACATCACGCCTTCCACTTTGAAGTTTCTAAGTATCTGCCACTGTGAAAGAAAGAAAAGAATAACTTGAGTGTTCATTTAAACTCCTGAAATCAATATTTTGCAGAGTCCTCTTTTACAGCAACTCCAGCTCTAATTCTCTTGCAGGGTGTATCTGTAGGTTTGTGCAGTTTTGCACATTGCTCAGGAACAAACTGCTCCAGCTCTTTCAGGCTGGATGGTGTCTGCTATTTCATAACAATCTTTATGTTACAGATTATCAGTCATACTGACACTTTCACGAGGCCATCAAATCACTCAAGTGTTGCTTTAACAACATGCTTAGTGGTCACTGTCATTCTAAATGATAAAGCTCCGTCCAGTTGTAAATTCTCTGGACATGAAATAGGTTCCCCTCCAGAGTTTTCCTTTTCTAGCACTATCTATTTTTCCTTCAGTACAATTTCCATGGCCTTGCCAAGGACAAACTTTCTCACGGCATGATGCCACGACCACCATGCTTCACTGCTGAGACAATATTTTTAAGATGATGTTTTTCAGTGCCAAATCTGCCTCCTTGTCTCTTTTTCTGGCCACTCCTCCACATCCCATCTCGGGGCAGTGAGATCCTGTGGATGGACACAGCTCCCACACAACTGCCTTTGTTACCTCTCTGATTAATGTTCTTCTTGCCTGCTCTACTAATTTTGATTGTCTTCATTTTAGGTAGCTTTATTGATTTGCCACATTCTTTCTAATTTTCTGATAATGGGTTTAATGGTGATCTGAGAGATATTTAGAGTTTTTAGGTTATTTCTAAAAGCCAACCCTAATCAATATTTCTCCATAACTTTGAGTTTGACCTGTTGGGAGATGTGTTG
This sequence comes from Leuresthes tenuis, assembly GCF_036924035.1. Taxonomy (NCBI): domain Eukaryota; kingdom Metazoa; phylum Chordata; class Actinopteri; order Atheriniformes; family Atherinopsidae; genus Leuresthes; species Leuresthes tenuis. The sequence continues at coordinate 25,987,923 of NW_027325365.1, read as the reverse complement.
GTCTTCATCGTGCTGCTTGTTTAGTGGTGTTTCAGACTTTGCTGCATACCATAAAAGCTGCATATATAAATGCTTCAGTCATGCGGAACTTAGATTGCACACAGGAGGACTTAAGTAATGGAATTTTATGGGATTTATGAAGATTATGGGTAGTACTGGATAATATTTTTAGACTTCAATGGGTGAATAGTCATCCACACACTAGTTTTCAGGGTTTTTATTTGTTATTGTATTTTTTAATTTATTCTTTGGAGTTTGACTTTGCCAATTTGGATTTTTTAACCAAATAAAATAAAATAAAATTTAATAACAATGAGTCACATCCAAGTCTTTCCAACTCTTCCCATACACGCCGCTCCCCTTTATCATCTCAAGTACATCCTTTTCGATAGACGGTGTAATGAATAGCTCAAATGCTGATTTTATGTCTTGGACATGGCTGACAGCGTATCTGGTGGGGCCTGGAACCATTTTGATTACATTAGCAGCACTAAGTCTACCCTGTTGTTCAAAAAGTGGGAAGACAGACCGTACTAACTTTCTATTTTTGGAAGGCAGTGTGTTTGTTGGTGGTTGAGAGACAGAAGGGTCAACACTGAGGGTATCAGTTTCATCAGATGAGGATGCCTCATAATCAGGGTCCTCCTCAACATCATCCTCTGTCCCCACACATTCTTATCCATGTCACTGTCGTGGTCAAAGAGTTGTGACAACACATCACTGACACACAACCTTTTCTGAGAAGACATATAGTTTGTGCAGAGAGCAGAAAGAGGGCACACAGAAAAGCAAGAAGACTGCTGTGCAAGCTTTTATAAGTTTGCTCCACCCCTCATGTTGTGTGGACTATCAATGTCTTCCCGGGAACCATAAGTTCCCGCCCCCACCACTTGCAGCTGGGATAGAGTCTGAGCAAATCAAGACAGAGGCTAAAATATGTGGGAACGTGAGAGCAGACAGGTTTCGGTGCTTGAATTCATCAACAATCTTGCAACTTTGTGCGGGAACAGGCAGAGGCATAAAAACCCGCGCGCGCACACACACACACACACACACGTGCGCACACACCCCACATACACACACCACAAGGGTTATGTAAGGTTAGGGCCCTAAAACTTTCTGAAGATTATACAGTTGTTTGTTATAGTGACCTCAATATCATCCAAAACAACCAGAACCAATGTGTGTAACATGCTGATATTTCTTATATGTTTTGCACGGTAGAAAACAGCTTGGGGTCAAATTGCCCCCGAAGAACACTGTTGCGTACAAGTTGTGTAAAGGAAATTGAAAACATATCTTCTTGTTAATTGTATGTTTACCCAGTTGTCCCCAATGAATTAGGAAAAGTCATGAAATATGAAGCAAAAAAAATTACGTCAACAATTTATTTAGAGACGTTAAACATTGAATGGGGTCAAATTGACCCCAAAGGTAATAGGAGGATTAATATACAATAGATCTATTGCATCAATTCCAAGCATATATCCATTTGAATTCTCATTGTAAGACAACAAAATAACAAAAATGCCCTGGGAGAGGACTACTTTTACTATTACTTTTTTCTTTATCTACTGTTTTTTTATTTCATAAATTGATTGCATCAGCATTTGAGTCAGTGTTGTGACTGAGGAACTCATATCAGACTTATTAGCAAGTGAGAAAGAGAAACCACAGTGCTTCAAATCAAATGAATAACTCCAGCATCAAAGTGGAGTCCTGATGACAGTTAGTGTTGAAATAAGTCTCCTACTTTACATTTGAAAAACACTGATGTTGGCTATAATTTAAGAAGCAGTTAGTGGGGGATTTCTGAGCCTGGTAGCTCTAATTAACTTTTCCCCTGCAGCAAAGGGAACTCTTGATCTGCCTTTGCTTGGGCGGATCCTCGTGAGAGCCAATTTCATCACAGTGTTTGAAGGTTTTCGTGACTGCATTTGAAGAAACTTTCGAAGTTACTGGATAACTCGACTGGTTGAGCAGATGCCCCATGTATGAAAGACCTTGTTGCAGCAGGCTGAGGTTTGAATCCTGACCTGTGACCCATTAAAAGTAGAAACTTTAAAAGTTGATAACACATTTTGCACTAGCTGACATGAGCAGTATATTCATTTGAAGTTCGTTAATAGCGGTTTTGACTATTTGGTTCGGTTCTACTTTGTGACCTCTCAAGGCTTTGTCATGAGTTCGTTTAGCTCTGATGTTTGGATTTTTCTTTAATACTATCGATGAGTTATAAGCGTATTTTATAGGTAGGTGTATCCAAACTTTTGTCAGGATCTTTACATTTTATGTACAAAAGACCACAGAATGGAGATTCTTTGACTACGTTTGTGTGTCTATGTCACACAGTTCTTTTTTTATACTTGTCCCCAGCAGTTACACTCACCTATTTTTCTAAAAGTTACTTCTTATAAACCTATAAATGCAGCAGTTGAAAACACCTGTACTCTTGTGCCGTTATTATCATTTTTTACCAGGAGTTTTGTGTTTTGTAAATCAAACCAAATAAATCCTTCCCTATTGTCATGTTCATGCTCAGAGCTCTGGGGGCTACAATGTATTAGGAAACGGTCCAATAACTCCCACTACTTCCAAGAGGACAAGCCTGTAACTATGACAGTATGAAGGGACGGCATTATATTGTATCCTGCAGGCTGTGTTTGATGACTTTATGAGATGTTCTGGCAAATATATCAAACTTGTCTCTTTTTCTTCTTGAGCTGTTGCTGTCTGTTTCAGAGCAGATGTCTGATATGTTTCAGTTGGTAAATGTGTGTTTCTGCAAAGAAAAAGCAGGCTGTTCCCTCTAATATAGTTCTGATCATAGCAACCTCACTGAAAATTAGCCTGTGCACCTTGGTTCTGTGCTCCCATCATTCCTGACTGGACCAGTAGCAGACAAATACCCACAACTGCTGCAGATTCATTTGCTGAATGCAGATCTAAACAGATAAAACATTTCCATATTGCACCCAAAAGCCACATATAAGCAGGTATTAGCATTTTTTTTCATTGTACCTGAGCACACTGCACTGTAGCTTCCAGCATAGACTGTCACACAAGCAGTATCTATTTTCTGTAGAACTGTGCAACATCAAAGTTAAAGATTTTATGATGTATTGGCAAAAGTCAATTATTGTGCGACCTGTTAAATTATCACATTTATGTGTTTGCATTGTATTATACAATGATAACATGTTTTAATAGTGGAAGAGTAGAAGACCTAGATGTGGTTTATATTATAGCTCAGTTAAATCCATATAACTTTGTAAGAATTTCTTTAACCATTTTCAATGAAAACTAATATATGTGAATTAATATATGTGAATATATGTTCTTGTCTGGAGTGAGTTCTTGACACACGGCAGGAAACACAACCTGCCTCTCTCTCCCTACGCCTGGTTCATAATTGATTAAGAGGACATTGATATGCACGGCGGTACTCTGCTCCAGCTTCATTCTTATTCACTCCACTGGTACAGCACCAAGGGTGGGGGGAGATGGGTGAAGGAGGAGAGAGACAAATACATATGTAATGAACTGGTCTTTGTGTGTTTGCATTTGTGTATGAGGAACACGAGCTGTGTACAGTACAGTAAATCAGATGCATGAGCTCCTGTCTAAATTGAGTTGCAGATTAGAATGGATTACAACCCCCACCCCCACCGCCTATAAGCACACAGGAGATTTATTGATCCATTATTTGATCAATCTGGGGCTGGTCACATGTTTTCTCCCTCTTCTTTTTCTTCTTTCTCTTCTTGTTATTGTTTTTATTATTATAATTTTGAGTCTTTTTGGTTTGGAGGTGAGTATTATTCTGTGCTGCAAAATACAGTTAGAAAGTAGATCAGCTTATATAAGATCAGTGATAGAAACACTCAAGTTGCACCTGTTGAGATACACGTGCAGGTTTATTTACCTTGTAGGGCTGCTGGACTCTCCCTGTGACTTTCTGTGACAATAGAATCCATCTGAGCGGGCTCCAAGCCGAGTGTCTGTGACCGAGTCACAGTTGTGTTGGACTAATTGGTGTCCTACACTGACACACATATATATACATATTATATATGACCTATACAGGTGTTGCAAGTGATGTTTGCTAATTACTGCACATTTATAATGCCATGTGGTAATTAATTGATTTGGTAATGACTTGTTCCTTTTTGACGTTATGTTTGTCTTCAGTGCAGAGAAGACATCAAAACAATAGAGAACAAGATTCTGATACCCCAAATGTCACAGCTTTGTTCCCTTAGGGAATGACAGACACCTGTTGGTTGCCTCACCACAGACACTCTGTATTAAACACCGCAGGACCACAGCATGGACACACAGCAGTCATACTCCCTCTGAAGGAGCTCTGAAGAGGAACCACACTGGCCTTTGAGCCACAGGGCGGTGACATTGTTCTTATACCTGGATCATAGAGCCTTCAGCAGTAGTAGGAGGTGCTGTCCTGCACTTAGAGATGGAACTCTCTTTCACATTGTGGGCGAAAGGATTTATGACCCCCCTTCAGCACTAAGCTCAGCACCAGCCAACATCAGCAGCCATCCAGCTGTGTCTTACTGCAGTGCACGGGTTTTAAAAGTCAAAGATGGATAAACAACTGCTTTGAACACTTGGCAGCTGAAATGAGTGAAGGGCAATGTTAATTTGGGTACTTAACTGCCTAAACAAAGTCAGCTCAGTGGTATAAGTTATAACCTGCAGCAACACCTGTCATTATTGCCCTCTGCATCACAGAATCAAAAAGTTAGGACACGCTGCACCCAATCAGTCCTATAGTTACCTGTATATGGAAGTCAATTTGAAAAGTCCAGAAGGGCTGTTCTGTGTTTGTAAAATCTGTCACCGAGGTCTGTGCTGCACATCACTTTTGTTAGAAGTCATTCCTTTCAGTGTATCACAGTGAAGTTTTGCTGCGTGTTACCTTTTTCTAAACAGTCATAGTACTTAATGTCATCATCATTATTAATGAATAAGCATCCAGGTACTGAATGAGAGGAACTGTGAGTCAGTTTACACAATATTTAAAAACTGAAGATGAGGCTGGTTCAGTCTACCTGGTCAAATTTAATTTGATATAGAAGTTTGCCCTTTCCATTGAATGAATATACTGAAGCGAAACTGGCAGGCATCAAAATGAAAAATAACATTGTCAACAAGATTATTCAAGCGTGTACACATGATAGAATGCTATCTCAATATTCGACCATAAAACATCAAACTATCTGACGTGGTTCAGATGAGGCAGATTCCTTGGTCGCAGAATGAAACAGAGTTCTAGCCTCCTTGTAAGAGAGGAAACATTGTTTTAAAAAAAGAGAGAAAGAAAATTCTCCTTCTAATTCTAACTACAGAATTCAACAAAGAACAAAAATCAAGCATCCATTCCTATAACAGAGGAGCTAAGAAACATTACAACAGAAATCACTCAAAAGGAGAAAACCAAAATCGACGATGAAAATTATTCAAAGCTAAGCTGAGAATCTATACAAAACATTAACCAAATGAAAACTCTGAAGGAGATACGCTCGACTTCAGTTTTATAATTCAGATCAATTCAGACTTCAGATCAAACAAAGGATCAAAATACTGAGCACCGCAATGGTCAAGAATCTGGACCACAAGGAATCAGGCTAGAGGTTTCGGAGGCTAGGATGAAGACTGTAAGGTACAACACCCTGGCAACGAGGTGGAAACACTTGGGTAATCAGGGGAGATACGCAGACACATGACACAGAAGAAAGGGCAAGTTATCTGAAATGAGAAGAGAAGTCCATCCATCCATCATCTGCCGCTTTTCCGGGGGGTCGGGTCGCGGGGGCAGCAGCTTGAGCAGAGAAACCCAGACGTCCCTGTCCCCGGCCATTTCCTCCAGCTCTTCTGGGGGGACCCCGAGGCGTTCCCAGGCCAGCCGAGAGACATAGTCTCTCCAACGTGTCCTGGGTCTCCCCCGGGGTCTCCTCCCAGTGGGACGTGCCCGGAACACCTCACCAGGGAGGCGTCCAGGGGGCATCCTAACCAGATGCCCGAGCCACCTCATCTGACTCCTCTCAATGCGGAGGAGCAGCGGTTCTACTCCGAGCCCCTCCCGGATGACTGAGCTTCTCACCCTATCTCTAAGGGAGAGACCAGACACCCTGCGGAAGAAACCCATTTCGGCCGCTTGTATTCGCGATCTTGTTCTTTCGGTTCTTACCCACAACTCGTGACCATAGGTGAGGATGGGAATGTAGATTGACCAGTAAATAGAGAGCTTCGCCTTCTGGCTCAGCTCCTTCTTCACAACGACGGGTCGGTGCAGAGCCCGCAACACTGCAGACGCCGCACCGATCCGCCCGTCAATCTCCCGCTGCATTCGTCCCTCACTCGTGAACAAGACCCCGAGATACTTGAACTCCTCCACTTGGGGAAGGATCTCATTCCTGACCCGGAGAGAGAGCATTCCACCCTTTTCCAGCTGAGAACCATAGTCTCGGATTTGGAGGCGCTGATTCTCATCCCAGCCGCTTCACACTCGGCTGCAAATCGCTCCAGTGAGAGCTGAAGGTCACGGCCTGACGACGCTAAGAGAACCACATCATCCGCAAAAAGCAGAGACCCGATTCTGAGGTCGCCAAATCGGACACCCTCAACGCCCTGGCTGTGCCTAGAAATTCGGTCCATAAAAGTTAGGAACAGAATCGGTGACAAAGGGCAGCCCTGACGGAGTCCAACCTTCACCGGAAACGTATCCGACTTACTGCCGGCAATGCGGACCAAACTCTGGCACCGGTCATACAGAGACCGAACGGCCTATATCAAGGGGTCTGGCACTCCATATTCCCGGAGCACCCCACAGGACTCCACGAGGGACACGGTCGAACGCTTTCTCCAAGTCCACAAAACACATGTAGACTGGTTGGGCGAACTCCCATGCACCCTCCAGGATCCTGCCGAGGGTATAGAGTTGGTCCACTGTTCCACGGCCAGGACGAAAGCCACACTGCACCTCCTGAATCCGAGGCTCGATTATCCGACGGATCCTCCTCTCCAGTACCCCCGAATAGACCTTACCAGGGAGGCTGAGGAGTGTGATACCCCTATAGTTGGAACACACCCTCCGGTCCCCCTTTTTAAAGAGGGGGACCACCACCCCAATCTGCCAGTCCAGAGGCACTGTCCCCGATGTCCACGCGATGCTGCAGAGGCGTGTCAGCCAAGACATCCCTAGTTGATGTCAGCAAAGCCCCGTCCCCACTGTACACAGTGTTGACTGTGAGCCGCTTCCCCTCCCGAGACGCTGGATGGTGGACCAGAATCTCTTCGAGGCCGTCCGGAAATCTTTCTCCATGGTCTCACCGAACTCCTCCCAGGCCCGAGTTTTTGCCTCAGCAACCGCCAAAGCCGCAACCCGTCTGGTCTGCCGGTACCTATCAGCTGCTTCCAGGGTCCCACTGGCCAAAAAGGCCTGATAGGACACCTTCTTCAGCTTGACGGCTTCCCTCACCACTGGTGTCCACCAGCAGGTTCGAGGGTTGCCGCCACGACAGGCACCGACCACCTTACGGCCACAGCTCCGATCAGCCGCCTCGGCAATGGAGTCACGGAACATAGCCCATTCGGACTCAATGTCCCCCACCTCCCCCGGGATATGGTTGAAGCTCTGCCGGAGGTGGGAGTTAAAGCTCCTCCTGACGGGGGATTCTGACAAACGCTCCCAGCAGACCCTCACAATACGTTTGGGCCTGCCAGGTCTGATCGGCATCCTCCCCCACCAGCGGAGCCAACTCACCACCAGGTGGTGATCAGTTGACAGCTCCGCCCCTCTCTTCACCCGAATGTCCAGGACATACGGCCGCAAGTCCGATGATACAACCACAAAGTCGATCATCGAACTGCGGCTAAGGGTGTCCTGGTGCCAAGTGCACATATGGACACCCTTATGCCTGAACATGGTGTTCGTTATGGACAGTCCATGACTGGCACGGAAGTCCAACAACATAACACCACTCTGATTCAGATCAGGGGGGCCGTTCCTCCCAATCACACCCCTCCAGATCTCACTGTCATTGCTCACGTGAGCATTGAAGTCCCCCAGCAGAACAAGGGGAGTCTCCGGTAGGAGCATTCTCCAGTGCCTCCCCCAGAGACTCCAAAAAGGGTGGGTACTCTGAGCTGCTGTTTGGCGCATAGGCACAAACAACAGTCAGGACCCGTCCCCCCACCCGAAGGCGGAGGGAGGCTACCCTCTCGTTCACTGGGATAAACCCCAATGTACTGGCACACAGCCGGGGGGCAATAAGTATGCCCACACCTGCTCTGCGCCTCTCACCACGGGCAACTCCAGAGTGGAAGAGAGTCCAACCCCTCTCAAGAGGACTGGTTCCAGAGCCCAAGCCGTGAGTCGAGGTGAGTCCGACTATATCGAGCCGGAACCGCTCAGCCTCGCGCACCAGCTCCGGCTCCTTCCCCAACAGAGAGGTGACATACCACGTCCCAAGAGCTAGCTTCAGTAGCCGAGGATCAGACCGCCAAGGCTTCCGCCTTCGGCTGCTACCCAGCTCACATGGCACCCGACCCCCTTGGCCCCTCCCACGGGTGGTGAGCCCGTCGGAAGGGGGAACCACGTCATAATTTCGGGCTATGCCCGACCGAGCCCCATGGGCACAGACCCGGCCACCAGGCGCTCGCTGCCGGGCCCCACCCCTGGGCCTGGCTCCGGGGGGAGGCCCCGGTGTCCCATATCCGGGCAAGGGATGACGAGGTCCAAATATCTTTTTCATCATAAGGAGTCTTTTGAGTCTTTTGAGCTGTTCTTTGTCTGGTCCCTCATCCAGGATCTGTTTGCCTTGGGTGACCCTACCAGGGGCTTGAAGCCCCGGGCAACATAGATCCCAGACTCATTGGGGCACGCAAACTCCCCCACCACGATAAGGTGACAGCTCAGGGGGGAGCAGAGTTTCCAGAAGTCAATATTTCAAAATAAAACAGGACAATACATGAAACAAAAACCTAAAACCTGACAGATTTAACTCTGTTCAGCTCAAATATAACTAACATAGACGTTACCTCTACTTTTCAAAGCATTGTCTCTATTTTTAAACATTTATAAAACTTTATTCTGGAAATATATCTATCATTAAATGAATGGAATCAGGGTTAAAATTTCCATTTCTCATGAAGAGGTCTCCATGGTTTGATGAGAGATCCAGCAGAAAGCTGTCACCCACCTCTGCAGTGGGTGAACAGTTTTAGTGCATTCTATCTTTACAAGTAGTACCCGAGTCACATGAGCCCAATTATTCAATTAAAATATGTTGGTTAGGGTTTGATTTTAAAAAAATTAGCGTTCAGGCTAAAAAAACCCTTCTTTTTACAACACAGCCCCATCATTTGTATCTTTCACATGCAGTTGCTTTAACAAACACGAGAGGTTACATATTCTTTTAATGTCATTAGTAATTTGTCCGCCTGCAGTTGCCACAGAGGCAGATTTAGCAGTGAATAGTCTCATAGGGTGTGTTTGCATTTTTGCATTATACAGTGCGTAAACCATCTTTCTGTACTGTTTAAAAATTTTACTGAAACTTTTGATTCACTTTACCCTCTAATACAGTCACATGGTACACAATAAAGAGAAGGATTTCTGTTCTGTGGAAACAGACCACCATGCATTGTGCCCTGAAGCCAGACGCTAATGTAGCATGCTAATGAGCACCGAGCACAATGATTTTCTTGTCTGTGAATGCACGGTGAGCAAATAATACTCCTTCAACAACTCAGCCAGTAAGTGGTTAGTCTATTTTTCATCCTAAGAGGCAGGATTTGAGTAGAAGAAGTACAGGAGCACTGTGTGAAATTGTTCAGTCACAACTTGCTAAGGGTTATGTATTGTACTGTTGGTTGCTTTTTCAGTATCTAAATGTGAACTACAACATATTCTAAACTAAAAGCAGCAACTCTGTGCTGTTCTTTACTTTAGATTTGGCAAGTGTTTATCCTGAGTGTTTCATATATAACTGAATATACAGCTCAATTACAAAGTACTGCTGCGTTAATGGCAAAAATGCATTAGCAGTTGGCTATCTGTACCCAGAGTTATCGAATGAACAAATAAGTGAAGAATCTGAACACAACCATGGCCTCAAACTTGAGTCTAATGTTTCCTGGTCAGTACGTACATACACATGACGATAGGAATAAAAAAAAAAAAACAGTCATTGTGTAAGTCTAACTAAAATCTAGACTTTTAAAATGCATGTAAACATGGTGCTCTGACCGCATAGTAATAAATTGAACTTCTGAAAACTGAACTAACAGATTCAGATAATGTGACCGGGGATCAAATCACTACTACTTTATACACTCAGCTAGATTCAAATGCACCTAGACATTCTGTACATCATTTTGGATGTCTTTGTAAAAACGGTAAAGTGTAAGTGTAAATCAACACAGCTAAAGTCCCAATAAAACTGTGTGTTGCATTTCCTGACTTTCGCCCAGCTCCAATACAATCCTGGTTTTATAATCACAGTCTCATCTGAATACAAATGACAGATCAAGTCATTTAAAAACAAACGTCTGTGCGATCTCACATGGAGAAAGTTGGAACAAGGCACAATGTCTCACTATAAGTATGATATCTCAACATCAATTCATGTCTAATTGTAGAGTAGACATAATCAATGTTAAGTTTTCTTTATTCCATGTTGGCTGTTTGACTCTGTTTTTACAAAGAAGGTGTGCACACTTGCTTTAGGGTATATAATGAAAACTATTGTACTTACATCACACCCAGAGAATCCCCAAGCAGGATAACAGAGACCTGGCACAAATAATCCACGAGGCATTCCTGTCATGTGTCTGAATAGATGCCATAAAGGCTGGAAAAGTATGTTGAAGAATAATCACAAATTCTGACACCAAACACAAGTACCCCAAAAACCACCTGCTGTCAGCCAGGTCCATTTTCCTTTTTCCACTTTTAACAAGTGGCACAATGTGGATAAACACACACCATTATCTGGGTACTACAACAGTTCACATGTTGGAGAATTGAAGTCAAGCTATGCTGTGGCAGCCTGTTGCAGTAGCTCTGGACATACTGTCTCTTTCTATCACTCTTCTGAAAAGCTTTTTTCTGCAATTTATTTTTATGCTAACCTGGATGCTGTGCTGGTGAACTGATTACTGCTTGTAATTCTGCCCTTTTTTATATATATATATATATGCTATGATGTGTTACCAAAGTTGTTCAGATGTAGAAGAAGATGACTAATCTTTCCAATGCCTGCAATAAGACCCAAAATCCAGGCAAGTTGGAGAGGAGATGTCAAGGATGCATAACAGGAACAAAACAGAGAGAAAGGAGGAGGAAGTTTGAACCATTTCTTCCGTTGATCCTATGAGCTTGAATAAGGGCAAATAGATTTATTTTTCTTGGTTCTTGAAGATGTTGCTCGTCTCATCAGAAAGGCTTCTTTAGTTCTGAAGTAATTGGTAGTTACTATCGGCTCATAAGTAGTTGAAGAGTTTGTTCACACATGGCAGGTTATTAAGGTCACATGTGTGTCACTGAAATTACCTGACAGATCGTCATGTGAAAAGTGAGATCACAGACAGATGAAATAGACGAGCCTAAAGCCCTGACAAGGATGCAGCAGGATCAGCGAGAAGGTGCTCTCATGGGAATAAGTAATACTGCAGCAGTGTGAGTATTGCATTGTTGAAATTAAATGAATGATCAAAATTCCCCATTTCTCTTGTCACTGGGTTCAAATGACATTTTATTACCTTTTCTCACTAGGTGACAAAATTTCCTGAAGTCTCAATCAACTCTCTGTAAAAGATACAGTATTACACTTACCTTTCAAGCTGTGAACATACAGCTCTTTGTCAATGCAACTGGTTTTAAGGTGTGAAGGGAGCCACTCCATGAACTCCCTTCATGAATTGGCTGTCTTGAGATCGGTCCGTCAGCTTCGGCCACCACACAAACGGAAATTTGGACACAGTTTAAACTCCATTACCTTTAAAGTCTGTTCTTATATTCTGAAGTTGAAATCCAGAAAAAAAATATCTTGCATTGTGTGCAGACAAAAAAAAGAATTGTTGATGTTTTGTTTGTGGCATTTGACCCTAGTTTTACAATTTTTTTTTCTTTTTACAAGCAGAAGTATAATGTCTGTGCTACTGTGTGAGGTTTTATTCTGCTAAACAATAAGCTCTGCTTGCTCCTTCATTGCTTCCTTTATTACAGATTTTCACACGATTGAACAAAAGGTCTTGTTGCCTCTGGTGAGGATGTTGTAAAGAACTGTCTCATCCTCAAAGTCTGATCTGCAAATAGAACTACTCCTTCAACTCATGGGCAACATGTTAGCATTGGCCAACTTTTGCTGACAGATGATGGTCTGCTCTGTGGGAGAAAATCATTCATTTGTCAGTCAGAGCCTTTCATTTATCACACTAAAAATTCCCTTTATTCAGTCACTGCTATGAACAGACTGGGGTTCCATTTGAGAGACGTTTTTTTATCTTTACAGAGTAAAGAATTCACATTCTCTTTGGGAACTGAGTGTGTGTAAAGTACTGTTGTAGTCAAGTAAAACTCATTATTCATTATCTAATATATTTTTAAATTGTGTGAAATTTCCACATCGGGGCCATTTCACACCATGTGGAAACCTCATGTCCTCCATTTCGTTTTACTTTGATTACCTTTTTTACAGCACTGTCTCTAATCATTGTAATATATACTATATCAGTGACAATAACGGCTGGAAAGCCCATAAGAACCTCTTGTGCTAGTTCATAAAGAGGCTATCTCAGCTGGATGAGTCGTGACAGAAGCATAAAGACTTGTTGTCAGTCGTGTCCTTGGTGCTAAGCACAGTGATGCCGTCGTGTTCGTTTGTCTTTGAGAAGATGTAGAAACTCCATGTCTAGCTCAGAATTTGTTAAATGGTTCAAGTTACACAGCGCTGTGGACCTCTCTCTGCCAGGCAGTCTGATCAGTCTCTTTTGTAAAATAAGCTTTTATATTGCCGTACAAACACAATGTTAATATTATTGGTTGCATATATTTTGCATTTCCTCCACCGTTACTGCTTCCCCTCCCTCTTTCACTGGAGCTCTGTAACATTTTCTCTGCATTTCTAAAGCTTTTCTGTGATGCAACCTCTTCACGTCTTTCAAGTGTAGACAGTTATCACTCTCACCCACACATTTTATCAAATTTCCCAAGGTATTCTGCGAGGCACAAGTCTGCATACTGTGCACTTCTCAACATTTCATTTGAACTTGATTCTCCGCCTGCTTATGCCTGCTTCTTCTATAACTTGCATGAGCCCCACTCTGTGAGTAGTCACGATTTGTTAAGCTTTCAAGCTGTGGTGCTCTACAGATTAAAAGTAGAAATCTGCAAATCTAGTGTTTATGGCTGATTGTTCTTGAGAAATGTTTTTAAGTCATAAAGGAACACAACATGAACTTATTACACATAGTTAGAGCAAAAATACATATTTTCTTCATGTTTGTGTTCAAGTGCCTCGGTCAACTTTATTGACACGACGGCATGTTAAGATGACACTTATGTCACTTCATGGTTGTATTTAGGCGATAAAACAAAGTTGTAATTCCCTGTATGAAGCGGGGGGTCTGAAGTGCTTCAGTGTTCCTATACACAAGATAAATGATGTGACGTGCTGTGTTTTTAAGTAAACCGGGACCCTTGCGTAGCCCTGAGTAAATTCCTCTTGACATTTTCATATAAATAAAGGTCATCAGTGTTACTCAGTCACAGACGGATGGCACAGCAGGAATTCAACTGACAGGAGTGAAGTGAAACAGCATCACAGATGGTGTGATCTGTGACATCTGGACTCCTCCAACCTGTCTATTGCAGTGTGAAACAACGTCAGCGCGAAAACAGGACGTCATAACAGGAAGAGTTTACTGTACAGCACGAAACTGTAAAACCATGTGTCATTTTCAAATGTTTGGTTTGATGAGAGATACTTAAAGATGGACTTTAATGTAAGTTAATGTAAGTTATCATTATATAAGTCACGTACGACATAAATAAAGTAGGTTTTTACTGTTGTAAGTGGTTGAACTATTTTCTAATATTCTAAAGAATATTTCCCATCATGGATTTATCTCTTGATTACTTTCCCGATTCAGAGAGTCGTGGCAAACACGGAGAGAACATGCTAACTGTCATGATAGCACTTGTTTGTGGCATTGTGGTCGTGTCCTGAGTTCCAGGCGGGGCCAAGCAGGTATCCAGGAAGTCCAGGGCGGAGTCTGGACTGCTCCTGCCAGCACACCTGCTGCTCGTCTGCGCTCGTTAGAGCTCGCCTCTTAAGGACCTGCAGGCGCTCCAGACTGTGCCAGATTGCCTTACAGTCTCTGTTGGTAATCAGGCTCTCCAGTGTCGCAGCAATGATTCTAGTGAAACCGTCCTATGACTCATTGTCCTTTTACTTTTGTTCCTCAGTGCAACCTTGCCTCTTCCAAGTTCCTTGGATATCCCTGTCGACCTCTTCACGTTGTCCGTATTAACACCTGCACTCTACTCGGCCTCCCCGCTTTATACCTGCCTGCTCGCCTCGCTGCCATCCCGAACAAACCACTCCACAGCCAGTGTCATCATTACCCTCCCCTGTGTCGGAAACCTCCTAGAAACACTGGATAGTGGACTGGTATTATTCCCACCTTTCATGTGGGTTCAAAACCCCTACATACCTTACCTCCAGTAGGGGTCATTAGGCAAGACCCCCTTACCCTACTTGTAAGTCGCTTTGGATAAAAGCGTCTGCTAAATGCATAAACAAACATAGAAAGCCCCACTGTGGAAACTACTATCCTTATTCTAGCACTCTTTGGATCCATTTAACTTTTCCTCCACTCTTCCTAGAGATACTGCTGGACCGGACTTTCTGTGTACCCACCTTGCACCTTGATCCTTATTAAATCAGTTTCTTTCTCCCATTTCTCAGTCTCAGTCTGCTCTTGGGTCCCTCCCTGTAAATATCGGCTATTCCATAGCCGTGGCACAAACTCCACACAGAAAGGCTCCAGCCGGGCAAGGAACCAGAATAACTTGAACCAGGAACTCTCTGCTGTGTGGTGACGGTGCAAACCACCACACCACTGAGCAGCGCTCCAAAAGCGTACTTAACTACCATAATGGCATTTCATTCAAGTTGCATTACAACAGACCAACTTTGTCTCTTGACACTATAATTTAAAACACGTGTAGCTGAGTTGTTTGCAGTGTTACAGCACAGAACTTTTTTTTTTATTGATGAACTTGGGAGATGCCAAATCTTGCAGAAATAACAAAGAAATGCAGAATACCATAAAATGATAAAAACAATTATTTTAAACTCTTAAAACAGACTTAATTTTAGTGCATTTTAATTGAACTAGTCAGTTTTCTAGTCTAACTGTCAGTCATTCAGAGGCATTAATGTGGAGCAAACAAAAAAGTTTGGATACCATGAAACTTTATATTGATCTCTCTGTTATTTCATTTTGATGTCACATGTCTGTGACATGAGCTGACCAGCCTGCTGGCCAGAGCAGACGCTCCTGTCTGTTCTGCATTACAAGTAAACAAACGCCTCATCTGAACCGCCCACCTATGTGCTTCAACTGCATCTCCAAATCACAACTGAATTCCACTTCCACCTAAAGTCCCAATCCATCTCCATAAACTCAGCTGTGTTCGTGTGAAGAGAGGAAAAAAAGTACATGTTGAAGTTTCACACACAGAAATACCTAAAAAATAAAAAAACACTCATGGCTTTGAAAAGCTGGTGCAGTCCAGGTTAAATGTTCGTGATTGCAGATGTCAGCACTTTTCAAATGAACGATTATGCTATTTTGACTCTCCATCTCCTTAACACTGCCTTCCCTATTTCTGCTACACTACGTAATGGCCAGTTTTAATATTTACATAATTCAGCTGTACATGTTTGAACCAGCGAGTGATTCTCAATAAGAGGATGCTAAATTATACAAGGTCGCATTTCAAGTGGAAGTAGTGGAATGGTAATTTATTCACTGTATATCGTTTCAGTAATATTAGACATTGGATGATATGAGCCTTTGCTTTGACAACTTTATCAGCAGACGTTTTGGTAGCTTACATTGTAAAGACCAAACAGATAATCAAGGCTGCTTACTTGCATGCATTGAGCATGAGACTCATGGATTTTCATCATGAGAAGCAGCACACACCAGACGGGTGCAGCTGAGCAGGTGGCTGTGCCTCTCCAGCTGGAGCTTTTAGCCTGCGGGTCCTAGTTTCTTGGTGCTCACCTGCCACAGCCACGTGGACGAGATTCACCGTTTCACTGCATGAATCGAAAACAGTAGCTGGACAGAGAAAAAACATGTTAAAAATTTGAAATGACTTCTTGATGGACATGTCTGCTCAGACTTTAATAAACCTTGTAGTAAAAGCTAGGTTTTCGGATCCAATTGAGTAATCAGTTGCCTGAAAAATGCAGGCTGCAGACTCCGTCCTCTCAGGTGTTTCTGATGGGATATTGTGATGTCTTCAAGTACAATCCTGACTCCAATGTTGGAATGGGGGGTTATTGTAAACTAAACTAAATTGTGGCTGAAAACATATCAAATGTAGAAAGTAAGACATTTCACTATTCAGTGAAAAATGATTGCAGCATTTGATGGAACTGGAAATAAAGACTTGGAGGAACATGTTGCAATTGTTTAGGTTTATTGGTAAGAGCTAAAGTGTTATTAAAAAATAACACTTTAGAGAGGCAGAAGTTCAGATATTCAGGTAAAAGTATGAACATGATCCAGAAATTAAGCTATCCTTACTGTGGCAAAGCTAATTTAAAATTGTTTGATGCAAAATGGAAAACTGTTCTGTGGTCAGATTAATAGAAATCTGAAATTCTTTTTATTAAATCATGGACCCTGTATGCTCTGGATTAAAGTGGGGAGGGACCATCTGGCTTGTTATCAGCATTCGGTTCAAAACCTGCATCTCTGATGGTATGAGGTTTCATTAGTGCCTTCGTGCAAACTGCACATCTGGAAAAACACTGCCAATGCTGAAAGGTCTACGCTGTACATGATTTAGACTAGAGCAACATATATGGATGACACGTTCTTTCAGTGTAGGTCTTGCATATTTCAACAATGCAATGTTAAAACACATACTACATCTCTTACAACAGCATGGCTTCATAGTAAAAGTGTCCTGGTGCTGGACCGACCACTCTGCAGTCCAGACCTTTCACCGCCTGAAAACACTTGGAGCATCATGTAAATGCAAAACAAGTCAAAGAAGACCCAGGACTGCTAGAATCCTACACCAGACAAGAATGGGACAACATTCATCTCTCCCAAAGGTCCAGCAACTGGTATCAGTTCACAGATGTTTACAGACTGTTGTCACACATTTGCCATTTTTAACATGTTCTGTTGTGAAGAAAATATTGGTTTATGAACTCTGCAGTTTGTTTTTATCAACAATATACAAAGCCTTACATCTTTTTTGGAATTGGGGTTAAAAACTGAATTATCTAGTTTGATATCTTCTGTAAGACACAAAGGCCTACAGACTCTGATTCCGTACCATCACAGTTATAAATACAATTTCCCATCTACTGTCTTCTTTACAAAAGCAAAAAAAAAAAAAAAAAAACGACAAGCAGAAGGTGAAAAGCTTGATTGTTAGCGGAGGGGGACTTTAAGAGTCAGTCTTGGTGAGATTGTGATCTTTCAAAACATTACCTGAAAGAAACATAGAAACTAGCTATCAAATACACTTGACCACTTCAGTGTTGGGTAACACCAAACCTTAGAGACCTGCCTTTCATCAGCATGTTAACACACACAGCCTGATGCAGTCATTATCTTCTGAATAAGCAGTGCTGATTTATTTCTCCCTCTCCCGTGTGTGTCTCATCCCATCAGAGGACTCCTGAGTGTAGTGCCACGTCCATGTTGTTCTTTCATTACCACGGGCTTAGGCAGATTTATGTGGATATCGTGGTTGGTTGGGGCCTTAAGCCATAACGGCTCCGGCAATAAGACAACTAACTGTGTGTGTGTGTGTGTGTGTGTGTGTCTGTGAGTGTGCGCGAGACAAACTGAGGTGGCAGATGATCATTCATTTGAAGAAGAACTATATGACATGAGAGCCTGTCAGCTGATATAATCTACCACCCACTCCTCTTCTGCCTCAGTCTCTCTTTTGACACTCTGCATTTGCATTGCCAACTTAAATCACATTTCCATCGTCCATATAACACAGACACTTTCTTAGAGACTTTCAAAAACTCCTAAATGGATCATTGGAAATTAAAGAGTGATGGGGAAAAAAATCGTTCCACATCCTAAATTATGGTGGGTACAGAGGCCCAGAGAACATATAGAATTCTAACTCTAACGCAGCTTCCCCTCTGGAGAAATGTGAGGCTTGAATTATTTCTTTTTTTACCTTCTTTCTTCGATTAATTTTAAATTCATGTTCCAGTGATAAGTTCAGTCAAGCAGAAAACTGAAGGAACATGAGCTGAGGAGAAACAGCTGTTATCCAGTCGTTTTTGTACTAAGAAACCTGTGGTACACATTTTTCACAGTTTGCATTAATCTGCAGGTCAAATGGAGATGTGGAGGTGTTGGTAAAGCTTTGTGATGTATCACAAGTCGAACAGCAAGAAAACAGCTGGTCTAAGCAAATATACCATTGTAAAATCCTATAGACAAATCCTTCATACAACATTTCATAGTTTTAGGCATCATATGCTGGAAAATCCACTGCTAACAGCTGGCAGCATGACTGTGGGCAGCTTCTCAACAGTTTTTCTGTTGTTCACCGATGAGCTTTCTATGTTCCATGTTTTGCAGGCAGAGAGACAGTCAAACTTTTGGCAGAAAACCTTAGGAAAATAAAAAAGGATATTTTTCTGAAACAAAATTCATTTAATTGGGTTTCCATTCAATATTGAACCAAAACATTTAAACAGCCCCACCCAGAAAAGGGGGATCAGTTATTGGTTTGAGACAAATAAATTAGACCTTGTAGTGTTGCTGTGGAAGAAGAAGACACCGGTCAGTGATGTGAGTCACATCATTTTAAACTTTGCCAAGTCAGATTTCCTTTTTCCCTAATGCACATCAAGCCTTCGTTGAAAGAAGGACGGATGTTTAACCTTTTCTTTTTTGGGAGACAGTGTACGTTTTTCCTATTTTTCTTGTTCACATCCTCCAAATGAAAATGAGTAACAGCAATAGAAACCCAACTGTTGACGAAAGTAATTGTCATCTACTATTCAGGTAGCCTTTCCTTTTCATGGTTTTAGTCCCGCTATGCTATGGACCATTTAGATCTACCAATTCCATTCAACAATCCAAAACTAAGTGTTTTTGACTGTGGGAGGAAACCAGAGACCCCAGAGAAATCTTGTGTCACTTCCTATTTCATACTTTACTTGAGTCTTGAGTCAACTTCAGTGCAACATAGAAAAATGCATAGAAAATCCACAAAATAAAACTTTTAATGAGTCTTCGTTGCACAAGATGCCCAGTACTCCTATCTGAAATGTAAGATTGGGACAAGCTGTTATGATCATTATACTGTTAGAGCGGCCACAACATGCATCACAAAACTTTCAGACCTAAGCTTATATGTTTAGTTTCAGAATAAACTGATACTCATTGTACCACTGGGTGTCCTCCACATTGGAGCTACTTTTCTTATCTTTGAAGGGTTTCTTTTTTTCTTCTATTAACCAAGTTCAACCAAGTCCAAGTGACTTGATACAACGCCATAGCTTTTCTTGTTATGTTTCATCTGTCTGAAAGATGGAAACATTATGTTATCATGAACTTCAGTTGACAGTTGGGTGTTATATTTGCTTTGTACAGCTTTGTAATTGTTCTCGTTCTTTTTTTTCTAGCTATTCAAGCTCTCTTTCCTGCACACACATTCCAACACTAAACTTCCTTCACAACAAAAAGTGGCTGTGTAGAGATTGTCCTGCAGCCTTTATCTTCCCATACAAGGAATTACTCATATTAGACAAGCTTCTCATTCAAAGAGGGCTTCTCTCCATTGAGAGAGACTGAAATATGTCTATAAGATGGAAAACTCGTGTGATGGTAACTGAATATAATAGTGCACAAGATATGTGCCTGCATAGATGTAGAGAAGAAAGCGACTTTGTTCAGGGCCGATTGTATCATCAGTCAACATCACACAATTACTGAAAAGCCACCACAGAGAGAATAGGTACATTTTGATATGCTGTCTTAATGTTTGAGAAAATCAAATTGTCATGTGACTCTAATGGAGAGCTTAATGCTGTCATAGTTTTTGTGTCTCAGTGTACTTTTTGCTCTTTAATTTCCTTGGTTTCTCTTTTGTTTTGCAGAGTTTACCCTCTTGTCTATTCAGTTGCATTTACTTTCTGTGCACACCTGGTCTTCAGTTCAGATTGCCACACCTGATCTCTCAGTATATACCCTTCAGATTTGTTCTGTTCATTGACATCTCCTGCCTCTGTTTCTGTCCAGTCATTCTACGACATTTTTGGTAGTAAGTTATTTTACTTTATGTCTTTGGATTACAGGCTGCCCGGCAAAACCTTTTGACAAATGCCATGTAATATCAATCCCAGCTGTGGAGATATTGTTACAGTGGAGGACTGTTTTATACATACTTTTAATGGTTTTTCTTCGTATTTGTATTCTATGTAATGTCTTGTTTTACCTTTAGCCTTTTGTTTGAAATTCAATTATACATTAAAAAGTGTTAAGTGTTAAAAACTAAGCACCCTTGCTTTAGGTTTGTAGAGATTATGCTTTTGTAGTCACATGGCGACAATTTATTTATTCTTATTTATTCTAAAAAACCCATTGAGGCAACAGCTGAATCAGTCTCTATCGTGCGCTGGGACTTGACCTCATGGATTGTTAGTTCATTCAGACAATGATGATTTATAATTTCATTTAAATGTACAATCTCCAGTGGCTGTGAGAACAACTGCATGTGAGGTATGAAAATGGCATCCATGAACATCATGGTTGCATAGTAGAAAGAACATATCTTAGCCCTAACCATGTTCTTTATTTATAACTTACAGAGGAGCTTTTTTTCCAATCAGAATCTCATTAAAGATTTGTCGTAACGTGTTCTAATACTGACACATCACCAAGGAAACCAATATTAAATGGCACCCATTAAGATTGCAGTGGCCCTAGCCGAGCTCTGTTTGTAACTCTAAATAGTTTGAACGTTGAGATTTGATATTTCATGTCTCACAGTTGTATCTCTTTCCCAAACTGGTGTCCGATAGTTGAAAGGGCTGCACATGAAATGCTACATGCACTCACCTCCTACCTCTTTAAATGGACTTTGTGGATTGAGAATGTAATTTGCTCCAGTGTGGAAATGCTTATGAGTTGTATTTCAGGGAGTAACAAACCATGTCTGTGATATTATAGTTTTGAGACGAGCAGCACTTCTTGGCACCTTAGTGGTGTTAGTTTAAAGGACAAAATTAATTATATGAAAAATGACCTATAAAGTAATTTGGACTGGATGACGGTTCAATGCATTCATGAGATTTGAGAGGTGCATAAAACCCACATTTTACCAAATAGACCTTGTCTGTATCAGTTCATGTATTTTTTGCTGGAGCACAATTTCAGCTGTAGGCTTAAGGGTTTTTTAAAAATATTTTTACATTATGGAAAAAGTTTTTTTTAGCTGATACCTCAGCTATCCAGACAACTAACTGTGTCCAGGTTAACCATTTCTTAACTCCAGCCCACAACAGGCATTGGACAGATGTTGATCCTTTAATCTGAAAAAGCCTATTCTATTTTGTCAGATTTCAATATGTACAATGGTGATGGGTGAATTCCATCTAATTTGACTACTTAAAGGAAATTGAGAAAGTATTGTCTTCTGAACTGAGTCTTTAACTATGAGACCCACTTACTTGTGTTGGGGATCTAGTAGGAGCTGGCTTAGTAATTAGTAATTATTAATAAGCGTCCATGGACAGTTATTAATATTCAATGGGATTATTAATGCAACTCATTAATTACAGGGCACCACTGCCAAAGGCAGAAGCTAATAACTAAATTCCAGTATCAGTCTCAAAAGTAAGGCAAGGCAAGTTTATTTGTATAGCACAATTCAACAACAAGGTGATTCAAAGTGCTTCACAGAGACATTAAAACAGAAGAAATAAAAAGCATGATTTAAAATTTAAACAAAAGAAGGAAATAAGAACAACAGATAAAATCAGAAAAAATTATATATATGAAAGATAAAATCAATAGATGAAACATGATTCCGTTTTGAAACTCAAGCTTATTCAAATGCAGCTGAAAATAGATGCGTCGTCAACCTGGACTTAAATACATTGAGTGTTTCAGCTGATCTGAGGCTTTCTGGGAGTTTGTTCCAGACATGTGGAGCATAGAAGCTGAATGCAGCTTCTCCATGTCTGGTTTTGACTCTGGGAACTGATAAAAAACCGGATCCAGATGACCTGAGGGGTCTGGAAGGTTCATGGTGGGTCAGGAGGTCACTGATGTATTTTGGTCCTTGACCATTCAGAGCTTTATAGACCAGCATCAGAACTTTAAAGTCTATCCTCTGATGGACAGGCAGCCAGTGTAAAGACTTCAGAGCTGGACTGATGTGCTCCACTTTTTTGGTCTTAGTGAGGACTCGAGCAGCTGAGTTCTGGATGAGCTGCAGTTGTCTAACTGACTTTTTAGGCAGACCTGTAAAGATGCTGTTACATGCATGGACTAGTTTTTCCAGGTCCTGCTGAGACATCAGATCTTTTAGCCTTGATATATTCTTAAGGTGATAGTAGACTGACTTTATTATTGCCTTAATGTGTTTCTCCAAATTTAGGTCTGAGTCCATCACTACACCCAGATTTCTGGCCTGGTTGGTAGTTTTTAGATTTATAGATTGAAGCTCTGTGGTGACTTTCAATCGTTTATCTTTGGCTCCAAAGACAATTACCTCAGTTTTGTTTTTGTTTAGCTGGAGGAAGTTGTGGCACATCCAGTCATTAATCTCCTCAATGCATTTTCCAAGGGCCTGTACAGGCCCTCTGTCTCCTGGTGATATTGTTATATACATCTGTGTGTCATCTGCATAGCTATGGTAGTTTATTTGGTTGTTTTTTATAATCTGTGCCAGTGGGAGCATGTAGATGTTAAACAGAAGAGGTCCCAGGATGGAACCTTGGGGAACTCCACATGTGATTCTTGTCTGCTCAGATGTAAAGTTACCTATTGACACAAAGTACTTCCTGTTCTCTAAGTATGTTTTAAACCAGTTTAGTACAGTTCCGGAAAGACCAGCCCAGTTCTCCAGTCGTTTGAGTAATATATTGTGGTCAACTGTATCAAAGGCAGCACTGAGATCCAGTAAAACTAAGACTGACATTTTTCCACTGTCTGTATTCAGACATATGTCATTAAACACTTTGGTCAGAGCAGTCTCAGTGCTGTGGTGCTGTCTAAAGCCTGACTGGAAGGTATCATAGCAGTTATTTTGTGTTAAAAAGTAATTAAGCTGTTGAAAAACCGCTTTTTCAATGATCTTACTTAAAAATGGGAGATTTGAGATGGGCCTGTAGTTGTTCAGTTGCGTCTTGTGAAGATTGTCCTTTTTCAGCAGAGGTTTAATTGCAGCTTTTTTTAGTGGCTCTGGAAACACACCTGACGTTAAGGACAAGTTCACAATCAGTAACAGGTCTGACTCCAAAGTCTTTGAGACCCCTTTGAAAAAACCTGTTGGTAGGATGTCTAAACAGCAAGAGGAGGACTTCAGGTGACGTAAGATGTCCTCCAGGTCTTTACTGTTAATGGGTTGAAATAGTGTCATGGTGTTTAAACCGGTTTTCGGTGGACACAGTACATATGCTGAACCTGCTGCTGATGTACTAACTGCTTGTCTAATTTTTTGGACTTTGTCTATGAAGAATTTGGCAAAGTCATTGCAGGCCATGGTGGAATGGAGTTCATTTGCCACTGACACAGGAGGGTTTGTTAGCCTGTCAACTGTAGCAAATAAGGCCCGAGCATTATGACTGTTTTTGGTGATGATGTAAGAGAAGTAGGATTTCCTTGCATTCCTCAGTTGTAAATTATAAGAGTGAAGTTTCTCTTTATAGATGTCATAATGAACCTGGAGATTTGTTTTTCTCCATCTGCGCTCAGCTTTCCGACACTCTCTTTTCCCATTTTTCACCAGTGTGGAATTTCGCCATGGAGACTTCTTCCTTCCAGAGATAACCTTCACCTTAATGGGAGCAATAGTATCCATAACATTTAACATTTTAGTATTAAAGCTACTGACGAGCTCACTGACTGAACCCCCGGACAGGGCAGGTGTTAAAGAGAAGACCTGGTTAAAGATCTTACTACTGTTTTCAGTTATACACCGTTTTGAGATCACTGCTGTTGAGACATTTGTGTGCACTGAAATCGTACTCTCAAAGAAAACACAGGAATGGTCAGACAGGCCCACATCAGACACAGTAATCTTTGAAATGCTTAGACCCTTAGAGATCACTAAGTCTAGAGTGTGCCCCCTATTGTGCGTGGGCTCTGTTATATGCTGACTCAGCCCAAAGTTGTCCAGAGTGTTACTCAGGTCTTTAGTCTCTCTGTCCTGAGGGTGTCCATATGGATGTTAAAATCACCAACAATAATTATACAGTCAAAATCTTAACAGAGGTCTTCAGAAAAATCTGCACAGTATTTAGGGGGCCTGTAAACATTCAGAAACAGGACTCTGGGTGAGGCCTTCAGCTGTATAGCCATATATTCAAAGGACTGAAAACTTCCAGGAGATAACTGCTTACATTGAAATGATTCATTGAATAAGACTGCGACCCCCTCCTCCTCTCCTGCTCACTCTGGCCTCGCTGATAAAACTGTAACCAGGAGGGGTTGACTCAATAAGAACAGCAGCACTGTTATTTTGTTCCAACCAAGTTTCAGTTAAAAACATAAAATGCAGGGTGTGCTCAGTGATAAAATCATTAATTAAGAATGTTTTCCCAGCTAAAGACCTAACATTTAATAAAGCCAACTTAAGTGTTTTAGAGGTATTATTTGTGTTTGGGAGCAGTCTGTGGCACACAAGGTATGTTTACTTTATTTAAAGATCTTTTTGAGTGAAACTCTCTGTGTTTTGACTGGGTCACATTTCTCCTTCTGTCATCTAAAAGTACAGAAATTTTAAAATCTTCTAATAAACAGGGCCCCAGCTTGTCCTGGGAAAAGTCACGACTGTCAGAATCCACACAGCCTGGACCCCTCACACATCACACATCAGACTGCGGAGACAGTACATGGTGGCAGTGTGAAGGGACAAAAGGGGCTGGGCTCCGTCGCTTCGGCTGCTCTAGTAGGGGCGGGGCTCGGCGGGGAACCTTTGGCCGCTTTGGTGGGGGGTTTATGGGGGATAAAAAGGGATTGGGCTCGGGGGTAGATCTAAGCCCAGCATTGACCCGTTCCATCATCTCCTCAGTGAATTTCAGGTGAGGGGAGGAGGAGGGAGAAAGGGAGGGTGAGGAGGACAATGACCTGTCAGGGGTTTGGGGGGCTGGGGAAGGTCCTGGTCCTGGTACCTGGTCCTGGTCATTAGTGCTGTTGAGAGGGTTTGGGGCAAATAAAGACCTCTCTTCTTGCCTCTGATGTCTCTCCTTTCCAAAGTTCCTCTTGGGTGGGGGCAGATGGAGTTCCTCCTCAAGGTTTCTGCTGGGATTTGTTTGTTCCTCTCTATGAGATAACTCCTTGTTTATCTCAGCCTTGGCCCCGAGCACAGATGGATGACGTAGGAAATAAAATATGTTGGAAGTGAACAGTTTCACCCCTGACTTGTTAAAACTAAATCCATTTGCCTTAAAAAGATGCCTGCGTTCCCAAAAAATGATAAAATTATTAATAAAATGCACTGAGTGGTCAGCACATGCCAATAAAAGCCATTTATTCAGTGCCAGCAACCTGCTGAATCTTTCCTCTCCTCCTCGGACTGGTCGTACAGGTCCACTGATGAATACAGCTGCATTCAGCGAGCTCACTGTGTTTGATAATCCAATGAAGTCCCGTTTCAGAACCTCGGATTGTTGCTTGGACACACCGTTTGACCCTGTATGTAGAACGATGTTTGTCACAGTTGGATATTCATGTGCAACTCCAAGAATTCTCTCCTTTAGATCGCTAACCATATCCCGAGGAAAGCAGAGGACTTTAGCGTTCTTACCACACATCCTTTGAACATCATTTACGGAAGAGTCACCCACAATCAGAGTTTGAGGCCCAGCCTTAAGCTTTCACTGTGGCCTTTTACTTTCCAACTGGTTGTCAGTCCTTGCCTTGCTGCTTTGGGATGGATGGTCATCCAATAGAGATCCAGAGTCCTTCGATAGTGGAGCAAATCTGTTCTGGAGTTTCACACTCGGTTGTTTTGGAGGTTTGTTGTTAACCTTCCCATTCACAGATGTCCAGTCCTGTTTCCTCCCATGTACAGGGGTAGAAGAGCTCCTCTGTCTCGTAGGGAGTGAAGGCCAGTCGGTTTCTCATCCTCCCCCTTTCAGGAGACATGATTTACTCTTTGGTTTTGCACTGAGACAGTTCCAGGGAGGATTATTATTAGCTGATTTATTATAATTCACAGAGTCTACTTTCTTGGTTGTGTTATCTGTGCTCCTTAGCTGTGTGTTAGCTTTCTCATCTCCGCTGTTTTGAATCAATGGCAAGGTTGTTTCATTTCCACATAGTTCATTTACCTCCACATTTACTTCTAAGCGATGAATTTTCGTCTCCAGTACTGCAATCTTCTGCAAGAGGCTGTAGTAGTCATCTGTGGAGAAGGGAGGCATCTTGTTGCTAGTTAGCCTAACGGTTAGCACCTTTCCAGGCTATTTAGCTTTAGCTGAGTGCTAGGTGCCCGGACACTGTAAATCAGGCTTCAGCTGTGTGTAGGCCATGCACACGGAGTTGCTGGCTCGTCAGATAAGTTGTAAAAAGAATAAAAAATTATTAAAAATGATTTAAAAATTCTTGGTTCACTTAAAAGAAAAAGAATAGAATTATATCCAAGACTTGTGAAAAGAAATAGAATGATTTAAAAGCAAATTAAGCAGTAACCAGCAGGAGGAAGCGGAGACACGTCTGCACTCTTTAGAAGCAGGAAGTATAAGAGGTAAGTAAGTAAGTAAGTTATTCTATATGTACCATATTGTCTACTATGCTGTAATAGTCTGTACAAAATATACAAGGAAACTACAACAGTGAGAGACAGACAACAAGTGTGTGTGTATATGTGTGACATTTATACAGTGCTTTGTAAGAATGTATGCACGCCAACATTCAAACACTTATGTGGGCATCCCATCACATTCTCAGGCGATGCACTCTGCTCCTGACACTTTCACTACAGCTGCTGATTGCTCTTTGAACTGGATCATCCTTCACTCATCTCTTACAGTGACCTGCAAAAGTATTCACCCCCTTGGCATTTTTCATGTTTCATTGACCTAGACTTAAAATGGATTGTTTGAGAGTTTGCACTATTTCATTGACAGAACATGCCTACAACTTTGAAGATGTATCATTTTTTTATTTATTGTGAAGCAAACAATAAATAGCACAAAATAACAAAAAACTTCAGCGTGCATAACTGTCTCTATGAGTTCGCCACATGTTTCCACTGGGACTTTTGTCCATTCCTCAAGGCAAAACTGCTCCACCTCCTTCATTTTGGATGGTTTTCACTTGTGAACAGCAATCTCCAAATCTAACCACAGATTCTCAACTGGATTGAGGTCTGGACTTTGACTAGGCCATTCCAACACAATTAAAGATTTCCCCTTAAACCACTTGGGTGTTGCTTTAGCAGCATGTTTCAGGGCATTGTCCTGGCAGAAAGTGAACCTCTGTCCCCATCTCAAATCACAGGCAGACTGACACAGGTTTTGCTCAAGACTATCCCTGTATTTAGCACCTTTCATCTTTCCCTTGACCAATTTCCCAGTCCCTGCTGCTGATGTTCTTGGGGTGATGGGATGTGTTGGGTTTGCGGCAGACGTAACGTTTTCCTTGGTGGCTGAAAAGTTCAGTTTTAGTTTCATCTGACCAGAGCACTTTCCTCCATACACTTGGGGAGTACAACAATATGTAAGGTTTTTTTTGGCCACTCTTCCGTAATGTCCAGCTCTGTGGAGTGTATGGTTTTTATTGTGGTCCTAAGGACATATACTCCACTATCTGCTGTGGAACTCATTTAGGGTTACCTTTGGTCTCTGTGCTGCCTCTCTGATTAATGCACTCCTTGCCCGGTCTGTGAGTTTTTGGTGGGCGGCCCTCTTGGCAGATTTGTTGTGGTACCATGTTCTTTCCATTTGAAGATGATGGATTTGATGGCATTCTGGGGATCATCATAGATTTGGATATTTTTTTTTAATCTAACCCTGACTTGTACTTGACTTGTACTTCTCAACAACTTTGTCCTTGACTTGTTGCGAGAGCTCCTTGGTCTTCATGGTGTGATGCCTCTGGCTTAGTGGTGTTGCAGCCTCTGGGGCTTTCTAGAAAAGGTGTGTTTATACTGACAGATCATGTGACACTTAGATTGCACACAGATGGACTTCATTTAATTAATAATGTGACTTTTGTAGGTAATTGGTTGCACCAGAACTTTTTAGGGGCATCATAGCAAAGGGATACATATGCACATGCCAATTTTCATTTTTTTCTTTTTTTCAATTCAACACTTCAATATTTTTCTCATTTCATTTCACCAACTTAGACTATTTTGTACAGATCTATCACATTAGATAAGATTGAAAAACATTTAAATTACAGGTTGGAATGTAACAAAATGGGTAAAAAGCCAAGGGGGTGAATACTTTTGCAAGGCACTGTAAGTCTGAAGCATTGTAGTCTGTGCCATGCATGTGACAATACATTATGCAGCTGTGAATACCAACATGTTTAACTGCCCAACATTCCAATAATCATCACTTGGCCCTAATGGGATGAATGAGCTATGAATGGAATTATAGAGTTGTGCCATATGTTTCTGGGATGCTGATGCATAATGGAATTTCCTTTATTATCTTATAGAATTTACACCAGTGTGTTGCGGTCGAATAGCCTCATACATTACTATCAGCAAGTGGGTTTAGAGGCTGCTATAATTGCATCACATATCCCCCCTGTGGGTGTGATAACCATTATATTATACTGTATATAGCTCATACACAACAATTATCCAAGCCTATGTGCTGCATCAAAAAGTTTTCTTCAAAACTATGGCTGGCTTCAGCTGAAAAGAGCTGGAAAAAAATATCTGAAAACTCTTTTTTTGCATTACCTGTCACAGCAACTATAACTTTTCTATTTAGACTGCTTTATCCCATCTTTAAAATTTTGCTACAAAATATGACAACTCCTGGCTGACTGTGCTCTCCTATCTGGAGTCAGTCTCTCTTTTGATGATTACTGATGGGTCTTAAAATGAGATAGATACAACCTCAGACTAACAGTAACACATGGCATATCCCATCATGCATTTAATCAAAACTAAGCTAACATGCAGAAGCAGTGTAAGAAAAACTAAACTCACCATTATTGCTTCCATTGGAATTAGCAGTCAGGTGCTGCTGATTAAATGCACTTTATTAAATGATAATCAGAATACAGAATTTTTACAATTAAAAAAAGACTATACAAATTTGGGACTTTGTAAGAAGGGTTTTCAGGTCAAAGCTAAAACAAATTATAATGGTAGGTGTGCAAAGTTGCATTTGAACAAACCACAAGACTTACGGAACAATGAACAGACGAGACCAAAGTGGAGATGTTTAATCATAATGAACACCACCCTGTTTGGAGAATACCACATGACATATTAGCACAGACACCTCATACCAACTGTCAAGCACGGTGGTGGAGGGCTGGTGATTTGGGCTTGTTTTGCAGCCACAGGACCTGGACACCTTGCAGTTCTTGAGTTCTCCTCTGTAAGTATTCTAGAGGTCATCTGTCTGACAGCTAAAGCTTGGCTGATAATGGATCATATAACACAACAATCATAAGAGCTTGAATAAGGCCAACTGGACTTCTTAGAAGATTTCCATGGAGGACTGAGAATCTTCATCAACATCACAGGACAATGATCCCAAGCACAGCAGCAATTCTACAACAGAATGTCTGAAAATGAGAAAAAATTCAAGGTGCTACAATACTGCCTATGTTGTGTTGTTTTTAACCTGGAACAGTATTTATTCAGTTTTAAGACCTGTCAAGGACCACACAATGTTCTACTGCCCTGATACACAAAACCTCATATGTGAAAGCGGTCTTACTTTTTTTTCTCTTTTCTTTTTTACATGAGTGTAATTCTTACGTAGTTTGATTTTTTTAAATTTATGTGACACCAATAGACTGCACACTTTTTTAATGGGGCCCTTTATTTCCATACATCGCCATGTCTGCTGTTGACTCAACACTATAAAACTTCCCTGACAGCCAACATGACAGAAGGGAAGAGCGATAGCCTTCTAATTCAAATTAGGTTTCCAACCATGCAATAACTTATTGTTGGCAAATCTTTTTTAACCAATAAAATGGATTCAAATTGACATTTTCCAGTGTTAGGGCCATTCTAGTAAAGCTGCTCCCATGTGTCATCCAACCGTATATGTGATGCAATATAGGCATCCAGCACATACGTTATTATAGTAACGGTGAGTAATTGAAAGGGAGAGACAGACGAGGTTATTAGGAGATTATACTAAAGAAGGCAAAAGGAGGATGGACAGGTGACAGATCATAGAAACAACTTTGTCGGGTTTCAAGGTTTGCAGGATCCAAATATCCAAATAGAGGCTGAGATGGAGCAGTTAGCTGTAAATAAATCACTTAGCTTTTACCTGTTAATATGGCAGTGAGACCTTGGAGTGAAGGATCTCCTCAGATCTCTGGTGACAACTCAGCAAAGGGACTGTGGCTCTGTGAGGGGCTAGGTAGGTTAATGGCCTGGTTGGAGGGTATTGGATATTGGATATTGGATATCCAGTTGGCTGGGTGGCTGTGACGTCCATGGTTGCGTCATGAGGCTCCTTGCTGCTGTGATTATGAGACAATGGGTTACAACTCTTTGAACTCTGTGAACAAATAGAACTTTAACATAAATCTCACAAGACTTGCTAGACTTGGAACTTGAATTAACATGAGTAGTTGGCCAATGAAGTTCCTACCAAACCCTGGAGACACTGGAGCTTAAAAAGGAAAGTCTCAGTTACAGATGTAACACATCACGACAATGTGGAGCCAGCAGCCACCAAACCAATGGAAAAGAGGAGAGGAAAGTGACATAAACACACAATACACAAAACACCACAGACCCTGACAAACGTATTTGTTGCCTTTGGAAAGCTGTCTGTCTTCATTTGAATTCCGAATCATGTACATATGACGAATACTGGGCAGAACACCTGCAGATTGAAGGCTAACAATGGTGTGAAGAAGATCATCCTAAATTTAGAAATTTTTAAGTTATAAATTCATGATGTATTTAACCAATGCAAGAATTTCAGAATATCTGATTTCTCACCATTTTCTTGAACATATAGTGTATTCAGTTTCCATTCTAAAAAAAGAAGAAAATAAGCTAATTAAGTAGCTGTTACCACTGTTCGAATGTGTGTTCAGCATCGTGTCAGAAAAGCTGTAACTGTCAGCCCATTAAATCTGTAAAACTTTAAAACTATTAAAAAACTGGGCAATAGATCAGATTTGATGTGCTGCTGTAAATCGTGTCGGAGTTGGTTGCCTAACATTTTCTATGTATTTTACTTTGCGAGCCACAACCGTGGACATACATGAAACATGCTTTGGTAGATTCATGCACGCCATTTGGTGGTCGAGGCAATTGAAATGCTGTTCAAAAGGTGCTCACTTGTTATGATGAGGAAACACTCCAACAATTTACTCTGTACTTTCACTTTATTTCTGTGGAGGTTCTTCAGCAGAACTTTAGTACTTCATTTAGTATTCTATTCAGTCCAGGGGTCACTTTTCACACCCCAGTTTAATACCCATATGTTTTAATACAATACTAATCCAGGTCCATTAATTGTCAGTACACATAAAAAAGAGTTACTCTACTCAGACACAGCTTCAGTTTTTTCTACCTCCCGGACACTTATCACCTTCACTAATCTCCACATGACTTGAAAATGAGCAGAAAGAACACGTTTATTTCACCTGGAGAGGAAAAATCTGGTTAAATGTGCACGTGTTTTCAGATGTGTTAACCAACTGTGGGTTACTATTTTGGGACCACCCAACCTCTTGACAGTGAAAGCAAGAATAGAACAATGATAAAGGACATCAGTGTGCTGATGACTCAAAACTGTAGTGAAAGCTTAAAAAAACGTGAATGTAAAATGGCATTAAATGAGATGACTGAGGCCCTGTACGCACGAACGTGGGCATTTTGTCACATGCACATTTTTGATGCAGTCGTTTGGCCCTTGAAAACTTCGGTCAGGGTAAAGACATTGAAAAACTCTACAGAGCTGTAATATGAATGTCAGATTTTGTGTTGCTATCTACACAATTCCACATCTAATCTTTGTTGACATGGCAACTGGATATGCTAGCCATACAGTACCAATGCTAACCTTATTAACAGGACTTTTTGCATGTCTGCACATAAATGTGTAGTTACTCTCCAGTTATATTTAAGAAAGAATATTTTAGTAATAACCCTGCTGCATATTCCAGCACAGAGCCAGCTGCCAACATCAGGACATTGGATGAGACCTGATGAAACCTTGAGTTTTTTCTGATGTCTTTGAGTGAGCTACTTTATCTGTACAGAACGAAAAGATGACAGTTATGAGATCAACTGCTCCTCATTTGACTCTTGACTTTGCTACATTTGTTTCATAAAGCATTTCTTCACTGAACTAACTCGCTGCACCTCACCACTTTTCAGACTTGATCTGTGAGACTATTCAAAGCTCATACTGTATGCAGAGGAAGCGGCAAGGTGATGTCTGTCGTGTTTTATCCATGTATACCATGTGTCTACTCAATAATAGAAACTAATCTGCGACATCCTGTATGCATCTATTACTTGTCAGCTTGTTTTATATATTCCTGTCAGTTACTTCTACATCCCTGTATTATAATAATTTATCATTTGCATCTGAAACACTCAGCTATTCACCGCACTGTGTATAGCGCATGATATTGATGTTTATGCAACATTTAAGCCATCTTATGTCACGATGAGTCACAATGCATGAGCACTCATCTAATTGGATTATGTTTCTTATAAATTTCTTATCACAGGGGTATAAAAGTGGTCTGCAAGGTTGCAGGGCACATGGTTAAGGTCCTGCAGGCTAGAGATGTGACTTTTTTTGAATGAATGAGTATTGTAAGGAAAGAAAACACAGATAGTGACTGTGGGTGTGATAAACTCATTATAATGATTACACAAATTATGGTGCTGTGCCGTTAAGTGACATAATGAGACTGCTTTAAGTGACAGCAGCAGGGGAGGGCTAAATTATATGTGAGCAAGTTTAATGTACCTTTTACTGATGGTGTCACATCAATGTAGCAGGGTTTAGAGTTTCTGCTCCGCAATGTAGTAATGATGTTATAATGCAATTGTTCTGCCATTAATGAAGTATTAGAATTCTTTAGTCATGTTGAGAAATTGTGTAACTCATAACACTTTGATTTCACAAACAACTCGCCTGCAGAAAAGTACAGAAAATTACGATATTTTTAAACCACTTCAACATTTGCCACATCAGTTTTTTATTTGTCAAATAAATTAAGAATGAAGATCTTGAGGCATATTTCAGTACTCAGGCCAACATTAATATGTTTGTCCAATGTTTTTACATCAATTTGCATTCGGTACTGAACTTGTTCAGGAATGTCATTTGATTAAAGCAAAGCCAAATTGAATTAAATCTCAGTACAGAGTGAAACAGCAAGAATGGTCCATGGCACTTTGAGATTTACGTGACATTCACACTGAAGAACGTTCCAACTGAAGAACAGAATGCTGTCCTTTGGTTTCCTACAGTTGAAGTTTCTATTCACCAACAAGTCAACGTTTTACATCTTCATATTTTCTCCTTTGTCATGGCATCCATTTTTCACGCCTTACGAGAGTTCATTTGGCCACTAAGAAGTGAGGGGATGGTGAAGGGTGGTAATCCATCACCTGCCCTGCATGTTTTCAGCAGCCGTTACATTTTCTACCTCCCTCCCACTCATGATTCCTTTCTGATCTACACTGCACACACTCTTAAATAGGTCAGAGTTGTCTTAAGATAAATTAAACATCCTTTTTATCCTGAGTTGATAACATTTATATTGAGAATGACACTGAATTTTCATCTTAAACAGACAGAGCGGGATTACTGCTGTTTGATAAAACCACTGCAAGCGTATCATGAGAATATGATTGTTATGGCATTATGACCTGTTGTTGTTGGAAAACTCAATCAATATTGTTATATTATACCTCATGCACTGTGCAATCTCACGCAGATTAGAAATGCTGCAGGTGCATCATTAGTTTTTTGGTCACTTTCACATGCAGGTCTTAATGATGCCAGAAGAATATTAAGGGAAATGTGAGCAATGTCTGAATAACTGATGGCCACAGCTTTAACAGACCGATGAAGCCATTAATGTTACACATCTCATGTTTGAAAAAGGCTTTTACATTTTCCTATTTGAGGCTTACATTTGGGATACATTACTATCTCACAGTTTATAACCGTGGATTAGAGGTTGTGTAGCACTCATTTATAAAAACACTTTTGGTTGCTTTCTGTTTACATGGGATCAAATGCCATTAAAATACAGAACATTTTTATTTAAAAAATAATTTTGATTAATTTTGATTTGAGGGGAATATATGCTGTAGTCATAATTATGGTCAACTTTTCCATGTCTTCATCTTATTTGTTCATGCTTCTTCTTGCTGTATCAGGATCCTGAAATTCCCCATGATGTCTCAGCAGGTGAGTATTAAGATCTGTCACAATCAACAGACTTTTACCTGTGTGCTAGATTTCATAGTGCTCTGTAAACTGCCTCAATGTTGGTCACCAAACGTGTTTTTCTGTTTCTTCAGATTGAAGTTTCTTCAATCTGAATGAAATTATTCTGAATTGAACTTAAACTTAAGTTAAGTGTTTACCTACTGCACTACGTTTTCAGTATGAAAATCTTGAAATGTGAAGCAGACACCCTTTCCACTCAAAACTTTCCTCTTTGATAAAGCTTATAGTTAGGGATGGCTCAGGTGATCCTGAAACATCCCATAGTTAAGCTGCTATAGGCCTAGAGTGCTGAGGGACCTCAGCTGTCACACCTTTCCTCACTTTGCCCCCCCCGTTTAATTTCTCAAATGATGTATTATGATGATTATGTTATGTACATGTGACATTATTGTGGTTATTAACTTGTGTCTCCCTGTTCCAACAGGTATCCTTTGAATGGTGTTATGGTGTTTTTTCCCCCTCTTTTCTGTCTTCTCAAACCCCAGCTGGTCGAGGCGGATGGCCACCCTTCCTGAGTCTCGTTCTGCCAGAGGATTCTTCCTGTTAAAAGGGAGTCGTTCCTTTCCACAGTCGCCTCATGCATGCTCAGGATGGGAGATTGGATTGAAGAGAAGTTTCGGTGCAATCTGTTGATTTCCTTAGCTAGGAAATTGTTTTTGGATTAGCTCTATATGAATGAATTGGATTATGATTACAATGAATTGAACTCCAATTGGCTTGAATTGGACTGTATTATTGAAGTGTCTTGAGATGACATTTGTTGTAATTTGGCGCTATATAAATTAAACTGAATTGAATTGAACTGAAATGTAAAAAGTGAGCCAGGCTGCTAATCTACTAATAACATAAATAAAAAAAAGTACAACTTTATTTTCAATTGGGAAACATATAGGCCAACTTCTCCTGCTGTCTGTACATGAACAGAGAGTTAAAGCGGATCATTGAAGCTCAGTTCACTCTGTGCTCTATCTGGGAGCCTTTGTTTTCCTCGCTAAATTTACTATTCAGGAAAGGAGGCGAACCAATCACAAATATTCAACAATTCTTAACTGTTCTCAGGCATGCAAAAAAGAAGTGTCTATCACAGACCCGTTAAGCTTTGTTTCTACCTCTTGGAAACATATAACCTCCCCTAATCTCCACGTGTCTTAAAAATGTGCAGAAAGAACATGTTTATTTCACCTGGAGAGAAAGAAATCAGGTTAAATGGGCACATGTCAACATTTTCCTGCTGATCAGAATGACAGAATGTTTACACCGCATCTCTTGATCTGATTAAAAATTAATGGATGGGATCAGTCTGATCCGACCGAGATGTTTACATGAGGCGTTTTTTTATTCTAATGCGCACCAATTTGTGCTGCAGAGGGTTTCTATTTTTGGACCACCCAACCTTTTTTTTTTTTACAAAAAAAACAATATTGGAATGATGCCTCTCAGCCATTCTCACATTCTCGATCTCAACAGCTGGAAAGAGACTCTCATCACACAGACAGTATTTCCTGTCTTATTAAATCTACTTTATAAAAGCAGAACCACCTTCCAAAAATCTCTCCCTGAAGTCCAAGTGCTGGCAGTCAATGCTCATCAGCCTGATTTAGCAGCAAACAAACCTAAAACACATCACGGCTGCCAATAACCGTATAAAAACAGCCAACGTTTCTATTAGAAATAATCAGCTGGCCTTGTTTCAGTCTCTAGCATTTGAGTGCCAACAACGTACCAACAGCTAAATATGGAGTCCTGAGGGAGACAATGAAGAAAAAGATAGCCACCTTGTTTCAAGTTTTGAATGCTAGTCAGGAATTTTTACTAATGCTGAAAGTTGAAGCTTAAGTCTTGTTCCATTTGTTCCCACAACTCTGTTACATAGTTGATAAGAAAATAGAAAAGCCTTCAAACCTTGAAAGAATTACTAAGATATTACATATCAGTGGCCTTGGTTTATAACAATGGTCTTAAAGGTCCCAGTAGCTCGTTTCCTTTGATCAGGAGCAAGAAAAATTACAACAACAATTAAGCTGTTGTGTTTTTTCATCATACTGAGGATAGAGTGCAGGGTCTGACAGGCTCATTGATTGTGGGATATTTTTACTTTTTACCATTTTTACCATCCATCCGTTTTCTATACCTGCTTAATCCATCGATCAGGTCACGGGGGGCTGGAGCCTATCCCAGCAGTCATTGGGCGAGAGGCGGGGTACATCCTGGACAGGTCTCCAGTCCATCACAGGGCCACACAGAGACAAACGAGACAAACAACCACACACATTCACACTCACTCCTAAGTACAATTTTTAGAGACACCAATTAACCTAACATGAATGTTTTTTTGTACTTATCATATATCATTACTATTTTTTTTCCATGGGGAAGGGAAATCTGAATGCCATTGCTGAATATTGTTGATTATTCTGTCCTGATTTCTGCTCTCTGGTGACATAAAGAGCTCAGAAATAAATTCTGTTAAGTAGTGAGTGTTGTAAGTCATGACTGAAGCTCAGAATATCATGAGCACATAGAAAATTAAAACAGGTTTTATTACAGTTCATTATCATGGTGAGAAATACTCAAGTCTCTGAATTTGCTGACATTAGCTTAAGCAGAAACTTGTACCAATGTGAACAACTTTCCACAAATCTCACCTTTCATTGTTTTGATGGAGAACCCATGCACAGTGAAACAAGTATGCAAAGCCTGCAGAAGAATTAGATGACCAATGAAGGTGCAACAATTGCTTGTTACTACTTTTTACTAACTCAGTATGTTGACAGTGTGATGCTTGTCATAGGACTGTATCATACAGTTTGTGGTTGGACTGAACTGTAATCAGGGCTGAGTTCAAACTTCATGGGTGATTTTTCACTGAGGTCCAGCTCAATCTCGGGGCAACAACTGCACCGCAGAAATTTCTCCAAAGGTGCAAATTGCTTTGAGGAGAGTTTATATTTCAGTACTGTTTTTTTCCAGTACATTTATTCCTAGTTTTTATTTCCCCGAGTTTCTATATAGTGTTTCAAGTGCTGAAACCCAGAATGCATTGTCAAAGTGATTGATGAGGATAAGGAACATGTCACTTGATCTGTGACTTCAGAAAATGTTCATTTTGTAAGTCTTATAAAGACCAAGATGGACACAAACAAAATGCAATAGGGGACATCACAGTGGTTATATCTTTCTTTGCTCTCAACAAGCAGAAATTGAATTTAAGTGCCAAAATGACAGCTGAAGAGCAGAGGCATGATTGTGAGGGACAACTAAAAACACATTTTTGTTGTTGCTGTATTTTAAACTGAAAGCACTGCTTCTGGCAAAGAAGACCATTGACCATATATTTGACCATTCAAACACAGCAGGTGTTTTAATGGGAAAAACAGACTAACCACTGACATGACTGTTGTAAACTTGTAACCGTGCATCATAAAGTTCAAGGATTCTCTTTCATTTCAGCTGACTAGTATGTCGGCTGAACATTTTGTAATTAACATCTCAATATTTTATATGCAGTTTGAATTCATCCAACTACAGCTGTGATATTCAATATGCTAAGAATATATCGATATTACCTACAGAAAGCTATTAACTATCACGATTATCCCTGGCTGTGGCAGTGTTTTGAGATCTGAGCTGTCGGTTGGGGCTGAGCAGGCTGCAGAAGCTTTCCTGGGCAGAATCTAACTGACGTGGGGAATCATAAGTTACTGGCAATAAAACTCGCTCTGGAGGACTGGAGGCTTAATAAGAGTAGCTGTAGACCCCATATTGGGCTATCGCAACCTTTAGAAATCCCTGGTCTGCGCCCTTACCAAGGAAAGACTACCATCCTCAATGTGACACAACAGAACAGCTGTTGGCAAACAGCTGGTTTTTAAGCCATTACTGTAGCTCTAATTTAAATACTTAAAAAAGCAAACCCCAAACAATATGACTGCTCTAAATATATTACTAATAATTTCTCAAGTCCTGTATCATGGGAAAAACAAACTAACCACTGCATGATTGAGACGTTTGAGGAGTATTTGTTTGTCAATCATTTTCAGAAAAGCACAGTAACCAGCCACAAATGTTAGCTTGTGCCAGCTGGTGCTAGCAGCAGCTACCTGGCGGACTGCTGACTCCAGGGAGCAATGTAAGATGATCTATATCTACTGATCTACTGTTCAGCTTCTGTGCATTACATTTGCAGTACCACATGATGAGTTTTTCATACAGCACACCTCCCATCTCCCATTCTTTCCAATGGTTCCTACAGAGGAACCATTGAGAGTGTGCTGAACAGCTACATCTCCATCTGGGCTGCTGGCTGCAAAGAGTGGTGAGAACAGCTGAGAAAATTATTGGGACTTCTCTGCCCCAGGTCCAGGATATAGCACAAAAACGCTGTGTGACCAGGGCACTGAGGATATCCACGGATCCTTCTCACCCACAAATCATTGCATCACAAATCAATGATGGGGAGATGTGTTTCTGGAACACTGGAATGCAGTACTGGGGCTCCGCAGGGTACTGTTTTGGCTCCTTTTCTTTTCACCCTGTACACATCAGACTTTTGGACAACTCAGAGTTCTGCCATATACAGGAGTATTCTGATGATACGGCTGTTGCGGCATGTGTGCGCGTTGGACAGGAGAAGGAGTACAGGGACCTTGTGGAGTCCTTCTATGGCTGGATCAAACAGAACTGTTTTCTCCTGAACACTACCAATACCAAAGAGCTGGTGGTGGTCTTTGATGGAGGGGAGATGGAGACTGTTTAGACCTGCAAATACCTGGGGGTGGTGCTGGATAATAAACTGGAGTAGTCTGTCAACATAGAAACAGTGTACTGGGGGGGCAGAGTAGTCTCTTCTTCCTGAGATGTCTCAGATCTTTCAATGTCTATAGTGATATGATGTGCATGTTTTATCTCACTATCATTGAGAGCGCACTATTCTATGCTGTTGTCTGCTGGGGGAGTTGCACTACAGACAAAAACTGTAGGACAAACTGGTGAAAAAAGCCAGTTCTGTTGTCAGCAGAAGGCTACAACAGGCTCTTAGTGCTGTGGAGGAGCAACGGATAAGGAGGAAATTATATTCTGTTTTGGGGAAAAATAAACATCCTCTCGACAGCATCCTGGCAGGACAGAGGAGCAGCTGCAGTGAGAGGCTCATCTCACTGCGCTGCAGGACTGAGAGGTTCAGGAGGTCCTTTGTCCCGGCAGCCAAAAGGCTTTTTAACAGTAACTGCTGACATGTTCTTCTCAAATATATTATTTTATTTATTTAGTCATTTATTATTATTATTATTATTATTATTATTAGTAGTAGTAGTAGTAGTAGTAGTAGTAGTAGTAGTAGTAGTAGTAGTATTGCTGTTGTTGTCTAATATACAATCATTGTAAATATTTTTTTGAGCTGCTTAACAAATTTGAATTTACCCCACTGGGGGATGAATAAAGTATTTTTCTATTCTATTTATATTTATAAATGTCTTGCATGCTTTCAAATAATAATTCAACAAATATTTTCTGTTTTCTTAACTTGGTGGATTTTATTTCCTATGAACTGATCAGCAGCAAGACATTTAAACTTGCTATTTCTATGGAATTTGAAAAAAAAATTCTCCATGAATCTGTTACTGATAAATGTTACAGTTAATAAAAGAAAAAGAAAGAAAAGAAAAACGGAGAATAATAACAAACCTTATTCAGTCAAAGAGCTAATAACAACAGGCTCTTTGACAGAATGTTGCAGTTTCATGTTTATTATCTGAATCCATTTAGAATTGCAGCATAAATCTGAGACTTGTAGAACTGTTAAT
Organism: Leuresthes tenuis; assembly: GCF_036924035.1. Lineage (NCBI taxonomy): Eukaryota > Metazoa > Chordata > Actinopteri > Atheriniformes > Atherinopsidae > Leuresthes > Leuresthes tenuis. Next base: position 25,946,981 of record NW_027325365.1, on the reverse strand, counting down.
TTCAGGTCCAAGTTTTTCAAATAGAATTTCATCACTTATTGTGTTTGAATTTGCGGTTTGAATGGCCAAGAAGAGTGTTAACAATAAACAGCTCTGAATGAAGACTCTGTGGGAATAAGAAGGTTCAATCAGTGCTTCTGACTTTGGGCGTGTTTAGTGATGAATATATCTCCATGCCAGGTCTTCTGTGAATTGAAGAATTTCGCCAAAATCTCTCAGGTGAAGTAGGCCACTTGCTATAAAATCAACTTTACTTAGAGTAAAAAGCAATTTCTCTGTTTCTCCCGTCAATTTAAGTCTGGGTCTTTGAGAAATAAAGAGATTCATGAATGTGCCAAAGGCTGCATTGGCAAATGTGGAACAATTTCAGAATTTCAATTCAATTTCTGAACTAAAGAGGTTGTTATCAGTGCTCAGTTCAAAAGTCTCTGACTCTGACGGTATGGAGGTGCATTAGTACCTATTGAACAGGCAGGTTTAGACATCTGGAAAGTCATCATTAAAGCTGAAAGGCATTTACAGTTTAGAACAATATATGCTTCCATCCAAACAGCTTCTTCTGCTGACCTTTCACCACCTAAAACAATTAAAAAATAATATAGGAGACCTACGAATGTTTGGCATGCTATATTAAACATGAGTGGGACCAGCAACGGCTCTCCTCCATTTGCAGACTATTATCAAAACAAGAAAGGAAGCCTTGTCTCAACTTCTTGAGACATGTTGCAGCCATTAATTCAAGATGAGCAAATTAAATGGAAAATACTTTTGTAATCTCAAAGGGAATTGATATATTTTCTAATTCTATTTATATAATATAATAATATTTTTCATGAAATAAAAAAAACATCTCACTTTCAACATTTTACATGTTTTCTATGTTTTTATTTACACTTTATAAAGCATCTCTGTATCCAAAGGGTAGTATTTAATTAGTTTCTAACAACCTATTTCAGTAAGAGAGGGTATCTCATTTTAAGCAACTAACTTTTTTCTTCATAGTTTTTTTTATTGTCCTTTCAGCTGCCAGTCTTCAGCCAGAAAAACCTTTTGCACGTTAGCTTGCCTGTCACACTTTGCTCATATTACTACACAATGCATTCTAGATTTTATGATCATATCATGGATATCTTTCTATTTTCTATTAAAATCCGCTTCTTTTGTGTTTCATTCCTGATGTTGCAGTGACCAATTCTTTTATTCAAATTTTGTCAGTTCACTTTAGATTTCTTATTTAAAAAAGTCAGTCGTGATGGAACACTTTGGTACAATATGAAGAGATGCTTGCAGAATGTGGTTCATGGGGCTGTCTGACATATCCACTCATAATGCATATCACAGAGCTTTACCGTATCTGTCTCCCACTCCTCCATTTGAGAAGGCATGACGGTGGTGTTCTCTGGTTGAGTTGGCAGTATGGATGTGACAGTTCACACTTCCCTCCAACCAGCCGCAGTGAATACATGACACTGCGCAGTGGATGGTCAGCTGCAGTCGCCCACTCCTCGGTGTTATTTATTGAGAAGCCAGCTACAGAGAGTTTGCAGTTGCATTACTGTGTCCTAGCAACCACAGCAAGCAAAATCAGTGATTGAGGTTCCTCACATATTGATGGCTGTGATCAAATGAACAGGGAGAAGGAAAATAAAGACATCTAAAAGACACGTCATTTTATAAATTTAGTGTGTCATGGCCACTACTAACAACGATATCACTGAGTTCTGTCTTATTCTTCTCCAGTGCACTGGCAAGTGTTGCTCTATCTGAAAAACTTTGTTATATAGGAGAGTTGGAAATTAGGTTTGTGCGAAATAAAACTGATAACTAATAAAATATTACTGTCACTTATCTGTGTGAGGCTGCGTTTGTGTTTTCTTGTTTGTCTGCAGCCTTCTGCGTGTTATCTTGCTGTGGTGAAAAATATATTCAATATGGTGGATGTCGACAGGTTAGTCTACAGGCTCAGAGCTATATACTGCAATTTTATTACAAGAAACTTTGCTTCAATTAATGAATACTTGAATGAGTTGGTTGCACAATCCATCTGAAAGAGGTTTAACAATTTATTCTACTCAACTCAAGATGCCACTCAAAGACAATATGGTCTGGCACTGAAACCAAACTTCTGAAAAATATGTCATGACAATGTGAAAATAGGAGGGCGATATAAGAGGGGTTCTCTCTGCCTCTTTAGAGTTGCAGTCTGTGATGTTCATTTTAAGCTTATCAAGCTCTTGGCTCTACAGTTTAAAAACTGGATCACTTTTCGAAGCAGAGCGTAAGATGCGGCCATTCACAAAACCTACTCGTGTGGGTCCTAGGACACAAATTTCTCTCCCTTTTTTTCTTGCATGTTGAATAATGAATAACTGCACATTGGAATATATCCTCTAGGCTTTTTTGTGAAAGTGTCACAGAATGAGCGATTAGATGCTTTTTAACGTCCAAGTACAGTGGAAATAAATCTGTCTGAGTTCTGACTTTGTCCCATCACAGATAAATATCTTATTACCACGTTGCCAAAAATGAATAAAACAATCACCAACTATATAAAATTCTAAAAAAATAGCAGTGTTCTCTGCTCTAAGTTACTGGGGCTATTACCACTGAGGCCAATGACTGACATATCTCAGGCCAGCTTTAATTAACTAATGAAGCAAACAGCAGTTTGTTTTATTCGAACCAGACTGGACTAAGTTACCAACATCGTTAAACAGTGCAACCTAAAATGACAAGACAGGTCTGTTTATCAGTTAATGCTAGAGAGGTTCAGGACGTCCTTTGTCCCCACAGCCATAAGGCTTTTTAATAGTGACTGCTGGTCACTGCTGGTATTGGCTGTGATACTTAACTCTTTGTGACTGAGACTGCACAAAATCAACCCCCCCCGCATATGTATTTTTGTATTTGTTCTATTTTGTGTTCTGTCATATCAAAAGCAATGTATTTCCTTTGACCCTTGGCTGGCTCCTGATTGCTCCTGATATTCTCCACCTGTGGCTCATCTCCTGATGTCTGCATTTAAGCACCACATCCTTCCTCATCTGAATGGTGCTAGATCGTTGTTTCAGCTTCAGTTGAGTCTACACCAGCCAAGTACTCCTGTGTTCTCGAGTTCAAGTCAAGCGGTTCATGAAAAAGATCTCTGAGGGAATCTCATGTCCATTGTACACGGTTTTACTGGACCTTGGTGTTGATATCACCACCACTACTGCCATAAGACAGCGAAGCTACTCTCCACGGCCAACGCAATCCAGTTCTTCTTACCATCTGGATATCACAGAAAAGTCAGTCCTCAGGTCAGTACAGTCTTCCTTCATTTAAGCTCATATCCCAACCTCAAGACACTCTGTTTAACTGGTTACCCGCCACAGGAACTGTCACAGAAACAAGGGACACTGGAGCTCATTTGCACATTTACCTTCACAAGCACCTTTGTAAATAAATCACTTATCCTTCACTAACCTGTAAAATAATTCAGTTTCTCTTCTGGTCATTGCTAAGTATTTGTGTTGTCAGCATAATGTCTGTAAAGTGAATTTAGCTATATTTGAAAGTATGGTCTCCCACAGAGAAAGTTAAGAGCAGTAAAACAACTTGGACGTTTCTCCACATCATCATGGCGTCAGACGTACTTGAGTTGATGATTCTATTTTGCTTACAAGCAAGAATACTGGGATAAGGAGGGTGGCCTGGTTGAACTCGATTGCGCATGTAAATTTATGATGTAGGCAGAACAGTTAGCTAGTTAGATGGTGTGGTGGCTAGTTTGAGGCTAATGCGGTGTTATAAGACGGAGGCAGCAACTGTGGTGAAGACTCAAGAGCTGGTGAAGGCAGTGACTGCAGCTGCGGTGTGAGCAAAGACCAAGACTTTGCTGAAGACTGACTGACGAAGACAAAGACTGTGGCTCAGGCATGAACCGTAAGTACTAAGAGCACCTTTAAGTTATTTGCAATATCAGGCAGCTCGAGCAATCTGGGTCTGAACCATAATGCGTTATTCAACAGGGAATAAACAAAAAGATTGCACTTAATGTCAGCAGGTCTCTAACAGTGAAAGTGATAACAGTCATCATTCAGCCTGATCATGCGGACTTGAGACCTGTACAAAGAACAGTTGATTTTAAGAAACTGAGCATCTGTGACTGCACTGAGTGCTCTTCAAAGTGACTGCAGACAGTGAATAGTCAATACGTTACAGCAACTGGGTGAGACGGTGCCGTGAAATAAGCTTAAGCACAAGCTAATACTTACCACCATCCAAGTTATTTTAAATGGTTTCCCTGCTTGGAACTTACTCCAGCCTGTGTCTGCCTCTGGTAAAAACCCTGGATTAAGTTCTAGAACGCCCTCGTCAAGTCCGTTGAACACTGGAATCCACACACCAAGCCAACGGCCTCTTGGTATTAAAGCATCCGGTCTGTCATTCCTTGAATTATGCTGCCAAGCATCAACAACCTCCTTTAAATTCCTACTGAGATCATGGACTCTTGCAAAACAACCTCCTTTATTACAATAAATCACCAAAATCATCCTCCTGCTTCCTGAATCTGCTTTTGGGTCCAGTACTGTGACCCACAGCACTCTGTGTTCAAATTCAGTAGAAACAACAGGTTGAAGAGGAAAGTTAAAATGATAAAGAAGCGAAGATACAATCTAAAACACCGAAAAGTAATGTACAGGCAAGAACAAAAAATAAAGAAAAAATATACAAAAATGCTTTTATCCAAGAGAAACAGATGTCAATGTCAGATTATTGGTCAATCTCCCACTATCAAGAACTCATGCAGCTGAATCTCTGAGGATCAGTTGTAATGACAGTTAATGCCTTGACTTTATATCAACTGTCAGCTGTAACAGCCAACATATCTATTCATTCATCTAATTTCTAGACCCACTTAATCTAATTCAGGGTCACTGTTGGGTTGGGGCCTAACCCAGCTGCCATTGGGAGAGGCAGAATACACCCTGGATGAGACACCATCCATCACAGGCCAGTAGATCCTAAATGGTAACTGAAACATCATGCCACAGGGAGGTCAACATTCTCACATGTAATGATATAAAACAAGTACTATAGTTTATAACACCAACCAAAGAGATTACACAGACATTCATTGTTTCCAGAAGATCTGTCTTATTTGGTGTCTAAATGTTTTTTTTTCTCTTTTTTGTAGTTCTGACTCTTATAAACAAAAAGTATTATACATTTCAAACCTAACAGAACAGCAGTCAACTTTTTGATATGTAGAGATACAGTGGTGCAATGCTAATCTTCTCCTTTGGATCTCTGAATCCTCTGAATCAAGCATGTTCTTCAGCTAAATGAACTCCCACAAAGAAAGGGATCAGAGCAGGGTCAAATTTTCTTTTAGTTTTGAGTTGCAAGCCAAGGTTGTACAGCCATGATATAGAAAGAACACCCTCTCTCACCGCTTTACACATTTTATTTATCAGGGCATAATAAGAAAATCATTTGGTTCAAGGAAGTCAATATGCAAGTCCAGACGAATAACAACACAACACATATTACACCGTGTCATGATGTCTTGAACAAAAACGAAGCCGAACCAAGTGGTTTTTTTTTAAAAAACGGCATTGTCCCCAATAAGGCAGTGAAATACTGTGTGTTGGTGGTTTTCTTTTCTGGAGCATCTCTAATTGGTGAACATGTGCCTGCCTATTATATGTCTGCAAAATGAATGACATTCCAATAACCGTCTGTTGTACTTTATGCTTAAAAGCAGACGATCGCATTTTAATCATGATAAGCAATGAGTAATTCGTAATATTTTTAAAGTACTATGGTGCCTACACACAGGTTCAAATATTTGCAATAACTGTGATATTAAAACAATTATCGTGTAATAAGCATGTGAAATATAATTTATAACTGAGTAACATTCACTTCTTGGTTGACTCTTCAACATTAAAGGGAATAGCATTGCTCCCTAAAGTCAGTGTTGACATGGTATCAAAGGGAGAAAGAAGAGAAGGAAGCATCAACTAAATGCTCTGTGAGTACCTGCCATCAACAGGACTCAGTGTGTGGCTGCTGCCACATGAAATGAGTGAGATTCTACCCACACCCAAAATAAGGACACTGTCACTGTGTTGTTTGCTCATCAGAGGCAAAGCGACCAATAGTTAGGTTAGAATAAAATACAACATGCTAGTGGGCATGAGAGCAACTGCACGATAAGTGTAAAGCTCCCGTCTATGAAGTTGACTGTCACACAGTAAAAACAATGTATGGTTGTCCTAAACATGATCATTTTCTAACCCTTGCCAACACAGAAGTTAAAAAAAAAGAAAGAAAAAGAAACGTCATATGTTGTTCTTCAACATGAATCCTACATTTGAAAATGTGAGGACAATGTTATCAGGCTAACTAATCTCAGTATTTCTTCTCCCCTGCTTATGTTAGGGAATATCAAAGTAATGGTAAGGTGCCAGAGATTCAAGGGAGTTAATGTTTGAAACCATGAATAAGAAAAGAGAAAAATGACAAGGATCATGCATGTTAGCATGAGGCCTACTTCATAACAAAGGATAAGATATACTTTACGATTGTCGAGGGTTTAAAGAACTGATGAGAACATATGCAATAAATTTATACTCCGCACTTGTGATATTGTTTCAACTGATTCTGTGTCGATGATTCAGCCTTGTGAAGCTTTTATTTGCTTTTCTTTTGTTTCACATGTTTGTCTTTTCACTGCAATATGATCCTACTTCATGTTCTTTTTTAGGCTAATTTGTTGTAGAGTTCTGGTTATCATCTCTCTACATCTCAAATAAAAGAAAAATACATGCCATAAAGGTTAAAGAATAATTTATAGAATTTCTTAAGTATCATCATAATATTGTCATCACGTTCCTTTAGCCACGACAATCAGGTCATGAATTCTAATGTTGTGACAGCCCTAGTTCACATAAACAGCCTTGCCATACAATTTTAAACAAGCAGGGAAAAAATTATGCTTCTGTATTTCCACTTTCAAAGTAACATTGAGAATAAAATAATATTCTGTGAGCTAGCTTTAGCATATAGTCATTTTAAAGCATTCTTGAGTGAAAAAGTACAGTCTCTCCCCAGACATGTTTAGTTAGTAGGAGCAAGACAGCAGGAAAAACACAAATGAGACAGATTTTACTAGCAATGGTTAAATTCTATCAAATGTGCAGATGTTTTCCTTAAGGCTAACGCTTTTATAGCCATGAGTAACCAAAAAATCTCAGATTTTGCTTCACCATAAAGCAGTTGTCTGGCAATTCACTGCCTGCAATTGGTAAGTTGTTTTGTTTTTTCATCTAATATACATCTGATATACTGCTGACAGCTTAAGGTCTCAGTTGTCAGTGTTTCTACTTCATTCAGGTCAAATTGAGATTGTTAACAATCACGCACAGTTCTCAAGAGAACAGACCAATCCCTGCAAAGCCCAACAAATCATTGAGAGCTCAGTTTTTCACCTTGTCAGATACACTCCCTCCTGTCGGGAACCACGGCAGGTATTGTGATGTGTATGTCTTACCTAAAAACCTTTAGGGGCTGTAGTCCACAAAATGAACAAGAACAGTGTGTTTGCTCCTACATGGATGACAAAAGGCAATCATGAGTAAATGTGTGAGTGAGATTTTCTTGCTCCAGTGGGAATTTCTCAATTGTCCATGTGACGGTCAGTGTGACTCTCTGGCTAGATACCTGTGAACTGCTGCTGAATTGCTTTGAAATGAACTGGATATCTGTCCACATTGATCTATCCTCAATGCCGTCCTGGTTTGTTGGAGAGTGAAGGCTTTCTGTCATCTGGGCCAGAGACGCAGGTCAAATGGAATCCTGTATTATGTATTTGAAGCCTCAGAATGTAAGATGATTTTCTTTGATAATATATATTTTAAAAAAAGGTACTGTCGTGATAAGAGAGCAGATGGCTTGAGAATGACAAAATAGACACTTTAAAGCAACACTGGTGAAGTTTGTGAACCCTAAAACTGTGCTTCTGACTCATTTTGAAGAGCAGTAACTTTTGTAAAGAACATTCCCGGTTCTGAAACTGACCTGGCGCGCCTGGGAGCTGAGATACTGACTTTGGTTTCCAGCCGTGCAGCACACCATTTTGGTTTACGGTCTTCTGACATTTTTGTGAGCTTAAATAACCTCTTTGTGGCCTATTCAGCATGACAACAAATGAATGTGAATGGCTGTACATGTACAGGGTTCACATGTGTATTAGTTTAAATGACAGTGATGTTATCCCACGGCTGTAGGGGAAGCCAAAGAGCAAAAAATTGCCTAACTCTATTCTGTTAGAAAAGAAAGTGTTAGAATTTTGGAAAATAGCTCTACATTTGCTATATGTGGTTCTTTTGTCCAGGTGACCATACAGTACAAAACTATCCCGTTTAGATAGTAGATCACTCAGAAACTGTCATGTTGAGCTTGACAGTGCGCTGAATGCATGAAACGTCAGCTGCCAAAACTGACTGAACATTCCATAATGAAGCATCGAGGAAAGATAACAGTTTTAGCACAACTTGAGTTTCAGTTCCACTTTTTTACTCTTTTAATCCATTAGCTATTTTGAATTGACCACAATATCACTATTACTGCTGGAGTCTCTGAATACAGCTAGAGTTTTTTACATGAATCTCAAGAGACAACCACATGAGCAGTCAGGAGCCGAAATAATCTATTTATAGGGAACTGAGAAAAGTACAGCAGTACTGAGGCAGAAAGTCAGGTTGTAAACTGAAGTGAGTGTTTGAAACAAAAATACTGAGTTGCAGTTTTATCACCTGCAATTTCTGTTGAAAAAACTAGAAATACTGGTAAAAAACTGGAAATATTTTTAAAGCCTATAAGACTGTTTCTTGCTCATCAAAACCTTCGACTCACCTTTTCGTTTTTTTTTTTTTTTTTTAAAACGGAAAGTGTTTCTCTTAATATCCAATATTCATGTAAATGATTTTTAGACAATGGAAGCCTTTAAAACACAAACACCAAGTGAAAATTGCCCATGTCAAATGATTCAAATAGAAAACAACATATTATTTCCAAGAACCAATAGGCAGAGAAACATGGATGTGTGCTGAATGAGAATGTATGATTTGTTGAGAAAATGCACGCACATCCATATAAAAGATGACTGAAAATTACAGTGTAAACAATCTTTGCCAATGGCCCTGATACTATCCCATACCATCACAGTTGGACTCGCTGATGATACCATTCTGGATGCTCCTTTTCATCTTTGGTCTGGATCCAATTCATAAAAAAAGATCTTGGATACTTACTGGTGTGAGCCAAGAGAAGTCGACAAGTCTGGACAAGGTTAACATACGGCTTTTTATTTGCACAGTAAAGTTTGATAAGATATGTGTGAATGTAACTCTGTACTGTAATGCTTGACAGAGATTTCCCATAATAACTTCTTGTCCATGTAGGTATACCTGCTGGGACTGAATGACAGTTCATGGTGCAGTGTTGTCTGAGAGACTGGAGAGATCACCCTGCGAAAACTTACTAACTTGTCCTTGATACGCTAAAATTCCTCCAGATTCGTTGAATTGGTCTCTGTAGAGACACAAATATACAAAACCCTTCCAAGTTCTCTCTGGAAGGCACATTGTTTTTAAACATTTAAATGATTTTCTCATGCATTTTTTTGACAGTCCTTGACATCCTTCATCTTTGCTTCTCATATTGCTTTTGTACCCAGTAATGATTAGAATCGCCTGATGACATCACTGACGTCATTATTATCTCCTTTACCCAATTAAAGCTGGAATTTTCCCCTGTCCCAACATCTTTTGGGTGTTTGATAGAATAGAATAAAATTTGTGCAAAACAGGCCTTTTAAAATCTTTAGAATACACTTCTGCCACATGCAGTCAATGATTATCCATAGCTGTAGTGGCTGCTTTTACACACATCTACATATTGAAACATAGTACTGTGTGGAACCCCCTTGTGTTATTTAAGCTTTGGAATGTGCAAGCAAAAAGACCTCATATTACTAAATATTGAATGTGAAATGTACAAGGCACACTGGTTGTAATATTTGATGCAAATCTTTTTTGCTGAGGTCCACAACATGAACGAAAAATTACCATTAATTAGTAAACAGACTTCACTTGTGCTTTTCTAGTCGAGTCAACATTTACTCATACAGCATGTGTTAGTCCATAAAGGCGACACAGTACTTTCTTCTATACACATTCATACATCATACACAACGGGTTCAGTGTCTTGCCCAAGGCCCAACACGTGGCCAGGAGAAGCTGGGCGTCAAACCACCAACCTTCCGATTGGTAGGCAACTGCTCTTCTTCCTGAGCTGTGACCCTAACCTCATTACTGTAAAGCAAAATGGTGTAGTGTGGGGGTGGAAACCAAACGTGTAAACTGTGCTTCATAGTCCTGAGCACATTTATTGAACTGCCACATACTTGACTGTCTTGGGCTGCTGCGTGTGCTCACTGTATACTGATATACTTTTATAGACTGGATGTCATCTTGGCATACTAACTACAACTAGAACATTAACTCACAGTACCAAAGAAGTTAGCCTTCTTAAAAGTTTGCCCAATGCTTCAAAATATCAAATACGTATTGATTTATATAAAATACACGGCTGCAGCAAGGATTTAACTCTTGACGGTTGGTATGCCTAAAGCAATGAACTATCACAGCAGCCAATCAGAGATTAGACACATGATTAGTCAGTTGATTTGACTGGCTGCCAATGGAAAGGTTGAATATTCTCTACTTTCAAAGTAATGCCAGTAAAGTGTAGTGGTGGACTCAGAATTCAATTTGTCAAGATGTCAGCCCATTTAAAGTGAATGAGAAGTGAAACTGTTTGACGCCCACTATGCATATCTGTCAATCCTGCCTTTCTGTGTTACTTGAACCTCTGGCCAGGCTGAGTCAGCTTGTCATGGAGATTTAGCTCACATGGACTGGCTCTATCATATAAATTCAGTCAGGCAGAAAATCTCTTCATACCTGTCTTTACTGTCTCCAAAACACAAGAAGCACGTCAGGAACCTTGGTATTTTTCATTCATGCATTCATGTCGACCAGGGTAGATTACTGTTTTTTTCTTTATAGGATTATCTAAGTAGCAGCCAGAGTTCAAACACAACACGGAAATTTAAGCATATCACTGCAGTACTAAAGTCCCTCCACTGGCTACCTTTTCAGGACAGTGACCTTAATTTCTTTTTACTAGTCCATAAAGCACTAAATGGTTTGCCCCCCCAGTACACCTCTGACTTTCATCCTGTTTAAAACCCAAAGCTTCCTAAAATAAGATCCAAATCTGCTGAGGTTGCTTTCAGTAATTGTGGTCCAAATCTCTGGAACAATCTACCTGCTGGTCTGAGGTCCAGTCTGTCAGTGTTTGTGTGCATGAGAACCAGTGCTGCAATTTCCTGTGTAATTTTGTTATGTGTTTGGTTCTCTCATGCTTTGTCTTTGTTCATTACGTTGGACTTAAATGTAATAAAAATGCTCTATATGAATAAAATGACCATTGTCATCTAAATAAGTGACAGTAAACAACTCAGTTTCTCTCCCATGGCTTCCAATTATACTTTGTTTCATATTCTTCTTAGTTCTGTAGCATGTAACATAACTTTTTCTTTTTAATTGATTAATCATGTGGTGTCTTTCCTCTTTCATCCTTATCCCCGTGACATGTTTTGACTTCACGTGGAAAAAGAAAGGAAGGCCATGAAAAGAAAAGACATGATTTTGGAGAACTCTGCCATTAGCTAATACACCGGCTTTACAATTCAACAGGACAACGTTTTTGTGTGGCGGCCTTTTTTAAAACAGTCCTATCGGAGCTGGATTTTTTATTTCTTTAAATAACAGGAGTTCATTTTATGTAAAATATGTTGTTGTTTAAACAAAGCCAAAAATATGGAATAAAAATATCGATAGACACAAGACTGGGACTCCAGTAAAGTAAAAAGATTCTTTATATCATAATACTGAAATTTGCAAGGCTGTCATTTATAAAGTCATAGAGCGGCTTCTGCTTTGTCTTCGTCCACTTGCGTCTTTCCCTGCAGCACAACCTTTTAAGTTGTGCAATCTTCTTATTTTTCACTGGGCTCTTGGTTTATATGTGACTTTTATTACTTTTTGCGGAGAAGCTGAGTCAATGGTTGGTCTTAGCTTTAAGGTAAACTCTTAGTGAGTGCGTCAGAGGACAGTAACAGCACTGATTTGGCCAGTTTTTAAAAGGAAGGACATTTTCAGTGTACTGTGACAGACACATGACGACATGTCATCATTTGTATGTTCCTGGGATTAGTTTATGGAAATTAGATGAACTGGAAGTAAAAGAAAGAAAAAGAAAACAAATTCAACACAAAAGTAGAAGTAAAGAAAAGGGGGCTGCAGAGAGATTGTCACATCTGTCGCCATCACAACCAAGAGCTAGTCATGATTTGATGTCAAAAATAGCACCGTAGAATGTCTCACATAACAACCTCAAAGCAGAAATAGAGAGACAAGAGGAGACAACATGACTGAGAACCACCAACCTGTTTCATCAACTCACATTTCATTTCTTTGAATTACACAAACTAAAAAGAGAAAACATCTTTGGACAGTAGAAAAGTAATCAAAAAGGAGAGAATCACCACAGTAAGGTGTTGCTAAGCAGTGATGCTGGAGCGGGAGGACAGTTAACGTGACGTGAGGTGTTCACGCCGTGCTTCTCCTGTTCCCACTTCCACTGAACTTTTCATTCAGTGTAACATTTCAGCACAAACCTTCCAGCCTTACCATGTCATTAATTTGGGACTACTGTGAACTCTCACATTTGATAGTTTCACCTAAACTTAGCATTACCTTTATGTTTCAAGTGTCTAAGCTCTGGTGGAAAATCACTTTAAATTAGTGAGAAGTTCATCTTTCTTCTGAGTATAAGTAAAATTGTTCCTTTAGTGGTGAGTACAACAGGTTAGAATATAAGCTTGGCTTCATTATTAGTGCGACTGGGCAGTTAAACTCAGATGTGATGTCTTATTGGTTAGCCAACCAATGAAAACCCTGTGCATGACTCAGTATGAATACTGTGTGAATAATAAACAAGGAATGACTTGAAAATTGTGGACACCCATACCTGTGAGTATCAGAAGCTCATATTTTGAAAATCAAACATATAAGTTCTTCCTGTTACTTTTCTAAATGATTTGTGACTTTAAATCCTTAATCAAATTCTATAAAGCTTGCTGAGACACTTGTTGCTCTGGTGATTCTTGTGCCTTTGGGGACCCTGAACAACCAGCAGTCTCGGCAGACAGAGATGTAGACTAGAAATAAATCCTCAGACAAACAGTGGCTGTGTAAAGCCTAGAAGTCACATCAAATAAGTTTCTTGAAGTGTGATTGACAGAATATTGTGCTGGACACATGGATGTGATGCTTGTTAATCTGTTGGGTATTATATTGGTTTTATTGCAGTTTCAACAGACCCTTTGCCTCTTGACTTGACCAGAAAAAATTAGAGCTCAAGTAAAATTGGAAAGAACTGGCAGGGTACAGTTTGAGCTGAAAATCCTTCTGAGTGCTATTAAATTCATGATCTAATATATATAGATATATGATATATTTAGTGAATATGGCATGACAGAGTAAACCATTAAAAACTTACGGACCAAGCAAGAAAGGGCATTAATTAGAGAGGTGACACAGAGGCCAAAGGTGACTATGAAGTCGTAAAAACTCAGTAGTGATTGGATCGTGTGTCCACTGGATCACTTTAATCCATATTACAATTAGCTCAGCTTTTAGCACAAACATGGTTAGAAAGCATAGTAATGGTGGGTCAGTACTGCATCGTGTGCCTACACACATCAAGACAGTATGGCAGAATCACCTGCAAAAAGTAATAGCTACAACTTAATCTGCATCCACGACATGAGCAATACAAGCTTTTTACTCGTAAGCTATCAGTTCGGCATCAGATTCCAGTCCTGACTTCAGTTTTTTTTTTTTCATTGTTAGTTCATTGCTGCCAATGCCTTAACCGTTTCCTCTTCTTATTTGTTGGCTCCAGGGCAGACTAAACACTACATGGACTCACATTCCACCCAGTGGTACAAAGTGGTATCATAGGAATATCCCGTCAGCACCTAAAGTTTCGTATTTGTATATTTCAGCTGCAGCTTTTTTTTATGTAATGTCATATGTATTACTTATTTTCAAATATTTTACAGTTATTGAAGAGTTGTAAAAAACATCTGCTTAAATCTGCTTTTAGCTTTTAAGCTCTGACTTAGTAGAACTCCTCACAAAGAAAACAGAAAATCAACTCTTTGATAACTCTTGATCAATTTAAACTAATGGTGGCAAACCAGTTTGCCATAACTGAAATCCTGGACAGATTTGAAGTCTGTAACAGGCCCCTTACTAGTATATCTGACAAAATGGGAGTTCCTGAGTTGCTACCTTTATCTATGTAGGATTCTACTTTATTCCCTGAATGAATCAGTGAGTGAAAAGACAGGAAAATGGAGACAGGAGAGGGTTAAGACAAAGGAAAACAAGTTAAATAGTTAATAATGAGTATGCACAGATAAAGTTGTGTACATCTTTTAGTGCTGAAAAATCATGTACGTACTTTCTTTGTTCTGTACAAAGAAAAATATTTCTTTTAAATAGTGTAAAGTTATTGGTTAAGCATGCAGGAGAGGTCCCATAAACTGTGTATCATCGCTGATAATAGAGATAGCCATTTCAGTTTTAGTGGGGTGAAAAATTGCCTTAACTTTCTCTTCATCAAGATGATTTAATTATACATTTCCAACAGGGCGCCTCTATCATGATTACTCTGACACCAGTTGAATGTTTTAACAGTTAACTTTGTCCCTGCCATGATCCCCGTCTCAAATAGGGCACTCCTGAGCACTCTGAGTGACTTCCCACTGCGTTTCACTCCATCTGGTGAAAATAAGCCGTGAAAACCAAGTAAACACACTTACTCGAGCCTGTTCGCTTGAGGGAGACTAACGGCTTGGTTCTGTCAGAGTCGCTGCTTGAGAAACTTGAGCGTCGCTTCACTTGATTCCCAGGCTGCTGCTTGCGGTTCTCCCTTGACTGGGTGGAGTAGAGAGAAGATGGGAGGGTGGGGCACCACAGATGTTGGAGGATGAAGACAGGAGGGGGAAAATGAAAGACAATATTGGTGTGTTGGATTTAGCAGTAAACTAATCCTGCGATGTATTGATAAGATTCTGCTGAACTGTGTGTGTTTTGGGCTGTAAGTGGGGAAAGGTATCTGTTTAAGTGCATGTCAGAGGGGTTA
This sequence comes from Leuresthes tenuis, assembly GCF_036924035.1. Taxonomy (NCBI): domain Eukaryota; kingdom Metazoa; phylum Chordata; class Actinopteri; order Atheriniformes; family Atherinopsidae; genus Leuresthes; species Leuresthes tenuis. The sequence continues at coordinate 25,931,648 of NW_027325365.1, read as the reverse complement.
AGAGAGGCTGTAAAACTACCACGACCTCTTGCCTTCCCTTTCACCAGTCTGAGCATGTTTTTTGGTGCTTTTTTATTTTTCATAGTTTTGTCCTCTCTCCTACTTTTTTGCAAAAAGGCATATAACAGCTCACTGTCTATTCATTTGGGTGTCTGATATGAAGAGTTTCATTCAGACAGAGACAGTTCCCAACAGCTGCATGCACACACACAGACACACTGCCTCTAATCTGATCACATCAAAGTAAAGCATTACACACTAATCTGTGCAAATATGCACAACCCAAACTCCGGCAACTTAAAATGGATTAAGTTTTTATACGTAACTTCCCCCATCCATAGTAAAACATGGTGGTGGCAGCATAATGCCATTGAGATGTCTAACCTTAACACAACCTCTGTTGGTGTCCTTAGCTAGACACCTTTTTTGGATTGGCGATGTATGAATTGGAGCGATTTTTTTTTTATGAATTTGATTTGAATGGATTATAATTGATCCCGCCTCTCACCCGATGACTGCTGGGATAGGCTCCAGCCCCCCCGCGACCCAACTGAAGGATTAAGCGGGTATAGAAAATGGATGGATGGATTATGATTGTATTACAATGAATTTAATAAGAATTGGCTTCTATTGGACTGTATCTTTGAAATGTCTGAAGATGACATTTGTTGTGATTTGGCACTGCAGCAATGGAATAACATAAATAAGGCCTAAGAATTTGGTCAGAATTGAAGGAATGATGAACGGTGCTAAATATGGAATTCTTGCGAAAAAAAGTTGTTTAAATCTTCAAGAAAGTTCAATTCAATTCAGTTTTATTCATATAGCGCCAAATAACAACAAATGTCATTTCAAGGCACATAAATAATATAGTCCAATTCAAGCCAATTGGAATTCAATTAATTGAAATAATAATCCGATGAAATCCAATTAATTAATTTCAAAATGATACAATTAATTCATATGGAGTCAATTCAAAAACAATATCCTAGCTAAGGAAACCAACAGATTGCACCGAAACTTCTCTTTAATCCAATTTCCCATCCTGAGCATGCATGAGGCGACCTTGGAGAGAAAGAACTCCCTTCTAAAAGGAAGAAACCTCTGGCAGAACCAGACTCAGGGAGGGTGGCCATCTGCCTCGACCAGCTGGGGTTTGAGAAGACAGAAAAGAGGCGGGGGAAACACCATAACACCTTTCAAATGATACCTGTTGAGACAGGGAGACACAAGTTAATAACCACAATAATGTCACCTGTACATAATATCATCCCGTCCTGTTGAGACTGGGACAGAGATTCATCATTCTGAATGACCATGTCCCTAAGCTAACTACAAAAGTCAAATCTGTGTGGTTTATGAGGACATTTAAATGTCTTAAAAAGCCCTTGTAAAAATCATAGAAATCAATCTGACTGTGGATCTGCAGTGTGAATTGAAGAGTCTTGTAGATGAGCAGAGCGCACCCAGCTACAAGAAGCTGCTGCAGTTTTGCCTTTCGGAAGGACATAAATCCCTATAGCTTGATGTGCCAAAATTAAAGCTGGTGGTGATTCAAAAAGGACTGGAGGGTGAATACTTGTACACACTGTGACTTTTCCATCTAGGTTTACCTTCTAAGTAGAAGACAGTTTGTGTTGATCAAACACAAACATTAGACTTGATCAAATCTGATTAAAGAAATCGTATTCCTTCTCGATTTTTCCAAAATATGCTGTGAACTGAAGCCTTCTATTCTACGTCATATGAGGTGGGGCAGTGTCAGCAATATAGCTGGCATTCAGATTAACTCACTTGGAGTCTATTCAGAGAGAACTCTACTGAGATTGCAAACAGAGTACACTGTAGACACACAATGCTGATGCAGATAGATGTTGTGTTTACACGTAGTGTTCGAGCTAACTTATCTGCAGAGTAGTCATTTCATCTTACTGCAGATGTTCTTATCACTACAACCGTATAATGCGTATACCTCTCCTATGATTACAGTGTGCTGCTATCCTTGGATACACACACAACACACATACATTCGACGACTAACAAATAATAACCTCCTGTGATTACACTGTGTGTTCCCCTGGGATCTGCACACACACACACATGCACACTAAGGTGCCCAGTGCCATTTTACCCAGAGGAATTATCTCTGTCCCTGCGGCTGGTATTCCAGTGAGTGAGTTTCCTCTAACTGGATCACTGTGGCTGTTCCTGCCACTGCCACAGGTGAGATACTGCAACTACAGTATGATGCTGCAAAGCTCTCTGCTGACGGGAGAACATCCAGACATCCAGTGGGGAAGGAGCAACAGTGGTCACATAAACCTTAATTTCATGCCTCAAATATGAAAGATCTTATTTTCGATATGTTGGAGTTGGGTGCCAAGGCATGTCAATACTTTTCTGCCTCCCCCCCCAACCATAAGGCAACAAAAATCTGGCTCAATCATGTTTTTTGCTGATCATGATAATAGTTGGACAAGTGCACATTCACCACTTGAGCTGCTGCAGATGCTACAATCAGCAAACAGGGCTCACATTCAACACCTAAACTAAATTAACTCTCAATACCTCGACTACTTTGTGATTTAACAAAAGAAAATAACATGGTCATCAAGCAAATTATAATGCAATGCAGACACACTGGTACAAATGATCAGAAGCTAGAACGATGCTGAGCTGAATGGAGACTTGATACCTGCAAGATGACAAAAGTCACACTGAGAGAGAAAAGATTATGAATCAGACTCTTAGTAAGATGGAGGACAAACAGTGGGAGGTTGGGGGTGTCACGTTTTATGTTTTGATTATTCTTGTTATCAGGTCTTTTGTCATGTTTTCAGTTCCTTTGTTATGTTTTCAGGTATTAGTTCATTTCTGTCATGTTTTTTTTCCCCTGTCATCTTAAGTCTCACTCGAGCCACCTGTTTTCTGTTCCACAGCTGCACCTCGTCACTAATCACTTCCCCACACTATTTAGTTTCCAGGTTTCCCTCACTCATGGCTGAATCCTTACCACACATCCCATGGTTCTTGTTCACGCTCAGTCAGGTCAGGTTTTTGCTCCACGTTATTTGTTCGTATTCCATGGTCTTGTTTTGTTAGTTTCTTACAGTTAAATACTCTTGATAACCAGCTCAGCCGCGCCCTTGGTTCTTGCTTTGTACCTTTTTGTTTTTGAAAATAAACCTTAATTTTTTAAGTCTGCATCTGGGTCCTCTTTCTTGCACCACGAATCTTGACAGGGGGTGGGTGTGTTTGTACCTCCTCTGGATGTTATATGTGGATGTGTGTAGTACTCATGTTTCACATTTCAGTTTATATGTAGCCGAATGTGTATGAGGCTGTGTGGTATTTTACGCTGTTGTTTCCCAGCAAGAAGACTCCCAGCTCAAATCTCAGAGGCTGAAAAACAGCCAAATGAGCGGGCCAGACATTCGGTTTCCATATTACAATTAGCTCAGCTTTTAGCACAAACATGGTTAGTAAGCATAGTAATGGTGGGTCAGTACTGCATCGTTTGCCTACACACATCAAGACAGTATGGCAGAATCACCTGCGAAAAGTAATAGCTACAACTTAATCTGCATCCACGACATGAGCAATACAAGCTTTTTACTCGTAAGCTATCAGTTCGGCATCAGATTCCAGTCCTGACTTCAGTTTTTTTTTTTTCATTGTTAGTTCATTGCTGCCAATGCCTTAACCGTTTCCTCTTCTTATTTGTTGGCTCCAGGGCAGACTAAACACTACATGGACTCACATTCCACCCAGTGGTACAAAGTGGTATCATAGGAATATCCCGTCAGCACCTAAAGTTTCGTATTTGTATATTTCAGCTGCAGCTTTTTTTTATGTAATGTCATATGTATTACTTATTTTCAAATATTTTACAGTTATTGAAGAGTCGTAAAAAACATGGCAACTTAAAATGGATTAAGTTTTTATACGTAACTTCCCCCATCCATAGTAAAACATGGTGGTGGCGGCATAATGCCATTGAGATGTCTAACCTCAACACAACCTCTGTTGGTTTCCTTAGCTAGACACCTTTTTTGAATTGGCGATGTATGAATTGGAGCGATTTTATTATTATTTTTTTTATGAATTTGATTTGAATGGATTATAATTGATCCCGCCTCTCACCCGATGACTGCTGGGATAGGCTCCAGCCCCCCCGCGACCCAACTGAAGGATTAAGCGGGTATAGAAAATGGATGGATGGATTATGATTGTATTACAATGAATTTAATAAGAATTGGCTGCTATTGGACTGTATCTTTGAAATGTCTGAAGATGACATTTGTGGTGATTTGGCACTGCAGCAATGGAATAACATAAATAAGGCCTAAGAATTTGGTCAGAATTGAAGGAATGATGAACGGTGCTAAATATGGAATTCTTGTGAGCAGAGGTTTTTCTGTTTGGACTTTGTCTCTGCGTTTGTCTCTTGATAGCTTGTGTGGGCTCTGGACATTTGTGAGTCTGGTTTAAAACACTTTTTCAATTTAAACTTTTCATTAATTCTCACTCACTGGTCAGGTCTGAAAGTCCAGGGCCAGGTTGCAGCTACTGCTCATTAGAGACCTCTTCCATAAATATTTGGTTGCTGCACACACTTGATGCGAGCTCTTTGAACTGCAAACACAGGCAGTTGGCCACCTAGTCTTTGATTATGAACATGTATACCTTGGACTTTGCCTCAACCTGCTTCTGCTTCTTGAGAAATCCTTTGGATTTAGTCAAACCTGAAAACTTACCAAGGAACTCTGGGATCAATACTCCAAGCAAGTCGCCCCTTAAAAATGATAATGCTCAGTCTCTGGTCCTTGGATTTACTCTGTCAAGTGCTACCAAGTCCCCTGAGAACCTGAACTCCTGTCAACCATACTCACCTGCCTTCTTACTTTTCATTTTTGATAAATCACCCAAACCATTCCCCTGCCTTCTGAGACTGTTTAGATGAGTTAAATGATTTACTTCCCAGAGGATGGGCCCTCTCTGTATTTAAGGTAATTAAGTTTCCTCTTTCCAAATATAAGTTCTATATTTCCTCCAGCAGCATCCTTTATGGTTGTAATAATTGTTGGAGCCCCAGCTAGCAAGTCACAGTGCTTATTTAATTATCGTTACATCCTGTGAATGTTCTTGTGTCATAGAAATAAAACCATTTTCCATTTCATGCATGTGCTTTTCAATGGGGACCTTTCAATCTGCTGTTCACTGTAACCACAGACAGAAACTGAATGCAGCTTAAGAAAGGAAAGCGGTTAGATAAGCAGCAGGTGGTCCTCTATTGTGTCGTCAGACCTGTCTGTCATCTTATGACACAAAGACTTAGGCAGATTTGATTTTATCTTTTATTTTTTGACAAAGTGGACAGAGACAAATCCCAAGCCATCTTTGTGAATTAAAAAATAGCAAACATGTTCCCTTTGGAACTGGTGAACGTTTGTAAGACATTGTCACCCCCCAAAAAAATGAAGCTCCTTTCACAAACTCCCTTTCCTCTAATATCCCCCCTCCCCTGCTTTTCCAAAGGTGTGAACAAATAAACACAATATGGACTCGTATTGAATAGAGTGATTTTATTTTTTATCCATACACCTATAAAAACACTACTACACATCTTGCACACTGTTTCAATAAATAAATGCTTTCTCATGGGGATTAAATAATTCATATTCTGCGACTTGCACTCTTCCTGGTGTTACAATTTTTGTGCTGTATTTGTGTACTCAAGCTGAGGTATGAAAAAATAACAATTTCAAGAAACAGCCGAACAAAAACATATGATGGGAATTGACATATGAAGAACCACACAGGCAAGGGTGACTGAGTTAAGAATAAGCAGTCAGATGTAATATAACAGCCAGGGATGGAGGGATAAAGTGCTGACTGTTAAAGCATGTTGGGTTTACGTCTCCTCTGCTGTAAATTCTACCCAACATCTTCAGTATTAGCATTTCTTGACTTGAGTTAGTTCATGTTTGAGCTTTTCATTTAAGTAGACTAACACTGATTGGATCTCTTATAAAACTAGCACTGTACTGCCATGCTATAATCTATGACCATATTTCGGCATACAGTGGTGGGGTGAACACCACTATCATAAAAACAAGTCTGTGTGTGAGCCCTGCACATACACATGAATTTGTTGCTATCTTGAAGAGGCCACAAAGACAGCATCAAAAGCCCACAAAAAATGCCAAGCGACCTCAAAGCAAAATGATGTGGTGCAGGGCTGGAAACCAACGTTGTGAACAGTGATATCTCAGCCCCCTGACACTCCACAGCAGTTTCAGGCTCTGGTGAACATGTTTGAAATGTTTCCCTTGGAGTCACTTTCAGTGTGATGCTGGTACTAGACAGAAAATCTGAGCATACCATAGCAACATCCAGAAAACATATGTGGATCAAAGATGGTTCCGATCCATTTAGTGTTTTCACTAAGAGTCTGACTTGCTGAGTCAATGGGTATTTTTTAGAAGACTTTAAATGTAACAAATTTACTGACAAACAAATGATATGACAAGATTTCAAGACTGAGGCCGAGGCAACACATAATGTATTTTGACAGTTTTCCCCTCCCTTGTTCTTAAAACAAAATCATGTCCACTCAGCACGTTTGCAAAAAAATCTCTGTCTGTGTGGAAACACAAAACATGAACATGAACAACAGAAGGAACACAGTGACAGCTGTTTTCATATAGAATACAAGTGATACACAGTTGCTGTATTATTTTTCAAATCACTTCACTTGACAAACCAAAGGCTTTCTCAGTGATGCCTGATCTCTCTTTGCCTGCTATATAGTTCAGTGTGTACACAACTTGTCTGAAAGCGCTGTAGCAAGGCTCGCTTTATTCTTAAAGCTTTCCCACTGACTACAAGTTTGATCTGGTCTCATCCAAAACCATTAATGGTGACAGCCGGCACTGTGCGCAGCATTGACCTCCACGGTGTAGAGTTGTAACAATACTAGAATTTTAAACTCGACACAGATACAAAGGGGAAAAAATCAATACCATTTTTAATACCACTGAAGGAAAAATGACAATGTAAGAGGCATACACTCTTTTTAATGCCCAGCTTTAGTCTGACTTATCCTCTTGAAGAATAACTGCTCCTAACTGACAAAAGTAGCAGCAACACAAAAAGGATCACATCTAAATATACAAATGAGTCTGCAGTTAAAAGAGGGGGCTTAAGGAGCTTAATGAGCTGTTGCACCTGACTGCAGGCAGAAAACATGGCCCCAACAAGGGAGCTGTTAGAGGGAATAATAAACTGCTTCAAGAAGTTAATTCAACCCAGAGTGTAACAAAATATATTGGTTATTCTCTGTCAGCTGTGTCTAAATTGTGGAGCAAGTACAAACAAAATGGGAATCTTGTAAAAAGGAAACGTACAGGTCGAAAGCAAAATCAAAGCTTCAGAACAGAAAACTATATGCCTTGAAAATAGAAAATGCACAACAAAAGAATGGGATGTACATCCAGAAAAGCCAAATGTGGACGATCACTATCACCGAAACAGAAGAAAGCAAGGTTACAGCCACACAAATGCCATGATGATGGCAATAATTTGATATTATTGATATGGTAAAACTCCAGGGGCCAGTTACATAAAACTATCTACAACTGTGTGTAAGCAGAAACGTTTCTTCATATTTATAGATATGTACATAGTTATGGTTCTGTTTTTATAAAGTTGAGTTACCATCTATATTCATTATGATTAATAATTGATAATTAGTATTTAATGAGTTGAATCATCAATGGTCTATGTTGCAACAGAGCTGAAGAGGCCTCTGTCTGAACACACTAAAATGTTATGTAGAAGGTGTGCTGTATTATCCACTATGTTGAGCAGCTTTTGCAGGATTCTTCTTAGTACAATCACTTCCAGGGTTTCCAAAGCAGTCCTTGGCTCTGATGCTGCTGCACCAACAGATGGCTGTAAAGCAGATACCCTAAATTGTCATTAATTTGGCAAGAACAAAAAAACCCTGAAATGGTTGGAATATAACGGAGTAAAAACATGTATCGGCTGACCACAAAGAAAGCAATGGAGCTACAGTCGAAGGATTGGCAACACATACTGGTGCAGTATAGCTACAGTCTTTATTGGAGATGAACAGGAGGGAGACACAGATGTACAGCTGGGTCATGATATTTTTACTACTTTCTTAAACAGCCTTGTCTCAGAAAATCTGAACAATCTGTAAATTTTCTAAATTTTCTTTCACATTAATCTTGATGCAAAATCTTGATCTGTGAGGCACGCACGTCATACTTCCTTTATACATACCAGTTTGTGTGGAAGAGAATGGTATCTGCGTGTATTCATCGTCTAGGCATCTGGCTACAGATTTAATTAAATTCATAAATACCACAGTTGGAGTATGTGAAAAGCCCCAAATCTATATTTGCAAGTGGACAACATTTACAAACATATAAAAGGCTGCGTTTGTAAAATTACCCATCTATGTGTGAATTAAGCCTGACACGTAGGGATGGGAATTGTTAAGAATTTAGCAATTCTGGTTCCATTATCGATAACACTTATCGATTTGGTTCCTTATCGATTTTCTTATCGATTCTCATCCAGTTATATAGTACAATATATAACTCTACATATCTAACTCTGCGTCACACTTGCAGTCCTCTGTGTTCACCTTCATCTTATCAGGCAGACTTTTCCAAAGGATTTTACAGCAACGAGCCGTTTGGAAAAACTAGACTTCCTAGGACTGCGCAGATTTGCACCATGTCGTTTTTACTGAGGTGACAGCAGTTTGTTTATCAGACTATTCATTTAGTAGTTAAGATACACAGATAAACACAAACTTTTATTGATGATTTAGATGTAGTCAAAGTGCACTTTGCCAAATAAATATAACGGCGCTACTTTTAAATGTTAATCTATAGTGTAGGTGGAAGAAGTGGAATCTTCCAGCATTTCTAAAGCTTTTTTATTACACAAATTTAGGTCTGCTGTGTGTTATAATTGGCTTTGTTCTGAGACATTATGTATTCATATTCGGTATTTTTCTAATAAGCCTATGTTCCTATCTTGTACTTGTCCACTCTGCTCATACTATACAATGTATGTCCCTGAATGGTCCAAGACTTTAAGATCACATAACTGGGTAGAACTGAACTGAATAACAGGGACAGATGAAGCTTCTCTATCTTGTCAAATAGGTCTGTTACATTAGATACACGCCTAGAAACAACACACACACGCTGTTTATCACATCCCAAGAAGGTGACATGGACAGAGTTGGCCTGTTCATGTCAAGTAACTGGCCAATTATACTCGGTCGCGTACCTCTGTAACATAAATGGCCCAGAGCTATGGCCCATTTCCAAAGATCAGGGCTGGTTGCGACGGAGGCCCTGCGAGAGCTCTGTCACTCTGAGCCCAGTGCTGCCATACTTTACCTGTGACCAAAATAAATATTTTGACAGTGAACTGAAGATTTCTCCAGTTAGTGCTTGGCCTTCCAACTTAAGCTAACACGTGGGAAGGTTTTTTTTTTTTACATAATGTGTTGGAAATGCATCCAAGCAGGCATTAATGCTTGACTGTGGGGCTGGGACGTCACAAAGATTGAGGCTCTTAAAGTTTAGACTTGGCAGGAATCATAGCAGCAGCAGTAGAGGCGGTGGGGCCTTGCTTCTTTGCTTTCACAGAATCTTCATGAGATGGCAGGAGAGAACCTCTAGAGCCATGAAAGCAGGTTTCTCATTCATCAGAGCACCTGAAATAACTTCACCTGCTGTGGAACTGCCTACAACGAGATGTCTTGAGGACAAAGGGGAGCTGAAGGCACCAACAAGCAGCAGCTATTGTGGCAAATAATGAACAATCGTTGATCTGCTAAGAAGGTGTTGACAACGAGCGGAACAAGCAGTCAACAACAGCACAGCAGGAGGCTCAGGGGGTACCGTGGAACTGACAACACGCCTTGTTTAGAAATGCAAAACGTGATTGATGTTTGTGTGGATCAGACCGTCGAGCAAACACAAATGTTCACTTTTACTGTGCTTTACTCAACTGCTTTACAGGAACTGCATAAATAAAGCAGTTTTGTAGATTTACTAAAGCTTTTTGTGACAGTCTGTGTGCTTGATGATGAGTCCCCACACTGAGCTAATGACAAAAGGAAGTTATGAACAGACATGAGGCAAGTCAATCATGAAAAATGACACCTCTGCCATTCAATATTTCAGTCACAGAGGAATTCATTTTGGTGGATGCCTCAACACGGGATAATATAAACAATTGGTCTTCGAGTCTGAGCTTTCAGACAACCGTGTATTCATTCATCCTCACTGGATTTATAACATCGCCTGTCTGACGGTGGAATTGGAGTTGCATGTATGTGTGTGTGTGTGTGTGTGTGTGTGTGCGTGTTTGTTATTCACAGAGGGAAAGTAAATAGGAAAAAAGATGATATGAATAAACAGCAAAGATAAATGTGAGGAAGAGACAACACAACTCATTGGGTGAGGATGTAACAAACAACGTTTCGAGGGACAGAGAATGAATGCGATTGTAACAATACTGAACCTGAGCCAAGGTGGATTTGGAAGATTATAATGGCCACTGCTACAAAACTTATTTATTTTCGTTTAGGGTGTCACATCTTTTTTAAGCACCTCTATGCCCACTTTATCTCTTCATTTCTGCCTATATCTGTCTCTCAGTGCCCTTTGTTTACGCCATTCCTCTTCCTTTATTTTTTTATCAGATTCTGCCTCTTCCTCATCACACTGTTGTATTGTTCACTGTCTCCCTTGTTGTACTGTTTACCTGGCCTCGAGACTGATGAATCACTGTCTGCCCCAGGCACACCCAACTTTATTTTGATTAAGTCATGCTCTATCTTGGTCTTTGAAATCCTGACAAAGTACATTTCATTGTAATTAAGTCAAGGCACTGGTGCAGCAGTGATAGCAGTCATCACTGTACACTGCGAGCTGAGGCTTAGGTCTTTCTAAAAGTTGTAGACACCGGGTAAAAAAGAAGGCAACATCCCGGAGATTTGTCAATCCCAGTAGACCCCAAAACCACAGATTTATATTTCATGTTTTTTTCGTAATTCAGCCAATATATTCAGGGCACGAAGGTATTTAGAACCTGGAGTGGGCAGTACCAAAGTCTTTAGTCTTTAATACTAAGCTCTGTTTGCTCTGGAGCTTAGTATTCATTGAGCTAAATGTGCAAACCTATTCAAGATAACACTTGTGTCACAGAAGTAGGTCTGGAAACAGTAGGTACATGTTTTAAACATGTTTTAAACACATTTAACACCGTGTTTTTACATTATTCCACAGACATCAGGAGTCTTTTTACAGCTATAGTTTTTGCAGAAGGCAGAAACTGACTGTTATCCATCTTAAGATGAGGAGAAAGCAGCAGAATATCCAGTGGAGTCTAGTTGAGTGCAGGTATGCTCCTGTTTATAACTACCTATAAACTGCTGAGAGCTAGCAGTATAAGCCAAGAAAATTGTGTCCAAGAAAATTAAATGTAAATCAATGTTGTCAGTTTCGTGACCAAGTCAGTGGGACACAAGCAGGACACACCAGATAGATGTCGGCCACGGCCAAAAACCAGCGTCATCCTCTTTGCTGATAGGCTGATTGCAGTCAACCAGCTGAAGATCAGCCTATACTGATGTTAGACCGATATATCTCTACTATTTACAGTACTGTATACTGTATGTGGACTGCTATTGTAGTCCATCTATTAGTTACTTCTGGTCAGTATTAAGGATGCACAGACAAACCAGCCTATCATCGATATCAGCCAATATTCAGCTTGTTGACCGCAATCGACCTATCGGCAAAAAAAATAGCAGATTTTAATCCGACGTTGCATTGACTTTAACATTAACAGGATTCGCTTGCAGCAGCAGATTCAACATATATCCAATAGATGGTAACCTAATTCCACAGCAAGAAATTTATTTTCAAGCAATGATGAGTAATTGAGTAGGTAATAGTTTAACAGGTTGAAAGGGCTTTTGGAACTTTTATTTGTCACATAAAGACATTTTCCCTTGTGAAAGGTAATAATAAAGGTTTGTTAATATATTTGTATGAGACAATAAGAGCTCATGTAAAGATAATGTGATGAAGGGCTAAAATACTTGTTATTTTTTTTATAATGCAAATTCTATTGTGTCACTGATATAAAAGGAAGAAAAAAATGACAAAAAAAGTTGGTATCGGCTACTGGTAATAGGCCGAATTATTATTCCCCACAGTTAGTGCATCCTTAGTATGTATATTTGCTTTCAACCAAGAAAGACTGGTATTCTACTCTTTTAAAATATGAACGGGATTATTGAAGAACACACATTCATTTCTAAACAAAGTGTTTGTTTTCTATAAAGCCCAGTGAGGTTCTTCCTTTTTTGGTGTTTCATTTCCCCCCCTTTCACTCCATGTCTTTGAAATGTGAGTTTGTAAACCTCATGCAGTTTTCCTTTCTTTTTCTGAGCTCCCTGAGCCTTACTCTCCATTTCCTCGTTGTCCATCAGTGTATCTGTTGACATATGGTCGGTGGTGGAGAGTGCGAAAGCTCTTAGCTTTCTGCCACTTCACATTACTGCTGCTGACAGGCAGAGAGGACTACGAACACACACACAAAAAGCTGATGCAGATACAGCTGCAGGAATACGTTCATGCACCCGAACACACCAACACTCACAGCTGACTGCCATGTTTAAGTATCTGCTTTGCGCGGAGGAATGTGTAAGGACCACCATGTCCCCCAGCTCTTGACATTTCAGTAAATGAATACTGAAACCTTTCTATCAATATACAAATACCTCAGCTATATCCGTGCCTGTGTGTGTGAGAGTGTTGAAAGGCATTAGTCAGGGGTTACATAGGGGTCATATCAGGGAGGAATGTTTTTGTCACACACACACACACACACACATTCACACCACACAGCCTGAAAAGCTGCAATATTTCTTCGTGTCACTGCTGTCCCAACTTACATCAAACATTCAGCAGCCTTAAATGCTGTGAAATATCTCGATGTCTCTCAACTGGAGTGAGTTTATTTCCATTTCATTCAAAAATAAATGTCACACAAGAGCAGTTTGTTGTGTTTTCTAACCTCTTTAAGGACAGAAAATCTGAAGGAAAAGTTGCGCTTAAATTACTGATTGTAGAATTGGTTTAATCGCCTGACAAAAATCGTCAAATGAAGCTTGTATCAGCTCTACAGCAGTATTTGACTTGATCAAATAACTTAATATCTCTGGACGACAGACACATTTCAATTAACAGTTTTCTAAAAAAAATGTAATGCATGAGAAATGAAGAGCCCAATACAATGATTTACTGATGTCTGAAATGCTCAGTTACAGCTCTTCTACTGTCGCATGCTCACTGTCAAAATGTTTAGGATGGGAGGGTGGGGGCTAAAAAGACCCCCCCTACACACACACACACTCAATCTTAGCTATTTGTTATATCACCACTAATTATCAACAGTTTTTTTAAATAAACTGTGAACTTATATCCTATATATCTGCTCCTTTTTGTGTCTTTTTGCAGTTTTACGAACTGAAAGATAATTATTTTGGTTCTCTCACTGCTATTTCAACCCAATTAAAATCAATCTGGCAGCCAAGATCAGGGCCAAACAACCCAAGAAGATATAAGCGGAAAACCCAAACTCCCATCCACCTGACAGTAAAAGACATGAGAAGATAAAACTAATTAATCTTGCTGTCAAGCAGATATAAAAGAAATTAATCTGTTGATCCTTTTTGCTAATTATTTAGGCTATTTCTGTCATAAAGGTGCCACTTTTCCAAACAGGGGTGCATCCATCCGTTTTGGATGATTTTTTTGGCGCACTTTATCGAACTCAGGGTCTATGAGGAGGGATGCAGCCTATTCCAGCTGCCATGGGGTAAGGGGCAGGGTGCAACCCAGACAGCTCGGCCGTCCATCGCAGGGCCAACACAAAGACAAACCAAGCAAACAACCATGTGCATTTTGTCAGTATTACAGGACAGGAAATGTAATCTATTGAGGACAGTAACAAGGTGCATGATCATCCAAATGAGCTTTGGTCCTATATAATATAAAGAGAAAAAAATATATACATTAGCAGTTGGTGCAAAGCTCACTCTGCTTCCTCCAATTTGCCAAAAACTTTTTGAAACTTTCTCTGTTTGTTGATCAATCAACCTTCGAGCTACTTGAAATTCTTCACATGAAGGCTGTTCTGCAACTTTATAGCAAGTAAATTGTCACGTCTGTTAGTTTTGCTATGTTAAGTTCCTGTTTAGTCTTTAGTTTTTGCTATGTTTTCCTTAGTTTCGCTTGCCCTGCCATCAGGTTCATTCACACCACCTGTGCTTTTCCCCTCAGCTGCACTCCATCACCGATCACCCTCCTCAGTATCATGCACTGTGCCAGATCGTCACCGTCACTGAAGTCACAGCTACTCAGGTCAAGTCAGGTTTGGTCTTGTCAGGTTTTTCTCATGGTTTTCATAGTCACAGTCCGGTTTTGTTTTGCCAAGTGTTTTTCATAGTTTAGGTTTTGTGTTCTGGCTCAGCCGCGACTTTTTGTTAGACTGTTTAAATAAATCATGTTTGTCTTTTGAAATATCTGCATCCGGGTCCTACCTTCGCCACACACTCCAGTCCAACGTGACATAAATATGTTGTGATTGGTTTTCTCTTTTTCTACACTTTGACTTATCACACCTCTTCTGAAAAGGTCTGACAGAAAAAAAAAACTTCTGATCAAATACCATTCTCACCAGACAAGTTTTTTTCAAGTTCATTCCCCAAGTTTTCAGAGTCAATGATGTTTCTGAGATGCCTGTTTTTGGTACTGTGATGCACAGAGAGCAACAACATGACATTCTGAGAGCCAACACCATCCAACGCTGTTACTTATGTGACAAAGAACAGATGTTTCTAAAGAAGCTTGAGGGATCGGCGAAATAATAAATCTAAGATGAAGACCAGTTTGAAACAGGTGTTCGCTGCTTTCTTTGGCTTTCACTCCCTGGTTCAGTTGGTTTGGGCATCAAAACTGCTTGGTTAGGTTTAAAAAATAAAACAACTTGATCAGGGGGAAGTTGTGAGTCCTTTGGAACCCTGATCTATCTTCTTCAGCTTTTAAATCTCATCAGGGTGAATCTGCATATTACCTCTGCCATCATCTCCATAGTTTAACTTGATTTTTGTCACTTTCCCACTGATTTGGTCTTTTTTAGATATCTATCTTATCTTATTTCAGATCTTATCAACAACCATAATGTCCTTCCCTCCCTCCGTAGTTGCCTACGTGACAGTTTGTCTGAAAACTTCATACGCAGCAGCAGTGTAAGTTAATTAGTCAGATTACCAGAAAAGGTTGGTGGTGATAAACATGTTTTCTGCAAACTGAACACAGTACACACGTCACCTGCCTACACATCACCGCTGGCTATACGTCACCGCTGGCTATACGTCACCGCTGGCTCATCATAGTTGTGTTTTAGACACATTTTGTAGGTCGTGCATCTGTGCAAATCCTCATGCAGCACATGGAAATAAATTCTGCAACCCTGAAGTATTTGAATATGACTGCGACTGTATGATGGCCTAATATGATCATATCTTTTGTGTTGATTTCTGTCCACAGATTCAGGCTTTTTTAATGGATCGTATGATAATGAAAAGTGAATAATAAATCTTGAATGAATGAATCCTAAAGCGGATCAGGACATTATGGTAATAAGGATGTTTTTAAAAATTTTTTGCTTGAGCATGTTCCAAGCTATGATTTTCTGCAATCTGCCAGCATAATCTTCATTGAATAGACTCATAAAGAAGTACACCCTCTTTCAATTGAAGGTTTTCCATATCGGGACATATTGAACAAAAAAAACATCTGGCCCATAGGTCTTAAAAGTTAAACACGACATATTACACTGAAACATTATTTAACAAAAACTAAAACCATAATTCAGATGCAATGTGAACACCAAATGATTCAACAGCTTGTATAACCACTTTTAGCAGCAATGAATTTAAGTTATTTCTTTTCTGTACATCATCAGTCTCTCATATCATCCATCTATCCATCCGCCATCTTCCGATTATCCAAGGACGATTGCAAAAGCAACAAGTCTCGGAGGCAAACCCAGACACCCCCAAGTTACACTCTCCGACTCCTCTTGGATGATCTTGGGGTATTCTCACACCATAAGGGATATATAATCTGGGTCTGCCCTGGGGTTTCCTGCCAATCCCTGAAAAACCTCCTTTCCACAGCTGACTCCTTTTGAGAGAGCAACAGTTCTACTCCAAGTTCCCTCTGGTGGCCAAGCTCCTCACCTTTTCTCTAAAGCTGAACCCCGCCACCCTGAGAAAAAAAAACATTTCAGCAGCTTATACCTGGCTCCCATAATCATTGTAGAGATTTTCACACTGTTGTCTTTACAACTTTACTTCAGTTCATAAAAGTTTGCTGATATGTGTTTAAGCACAGTTCATGGTGGACTCAATGACTGCAAGGTGTCCAGGTCCTGTGGCTGCTAAACAAGCCCAGATCATCATCCCTCCACCACCGTGCTTTACAGTTGGTATGAGGTGTTTGTGCTGATATGCTGTGTTTGTCTTTCATCAAACGTGATCCTGTGAATTTTGAGCAAACATCTCCACTTTGGCCTGATCTGTCCAAAGGACATTGTTCCAGAAGTCTTGTGGTTTGTTGAGATGAGCTTGTTTTCTCCTAATTGTAAGGCCTTGTAAGCACCAGATGAGTTTGTAATTATTTTTTTCTTTTCTTAAACCTTAGAATTCAAAAAGAGGGGTTATTTTCTTCTTTGACCTGGTTGTATGTCTTGTAGAATTGTACAGGTGGTACTAGCTCTGTGTATTTATTCATGTTCCCACTTAGTGTGCAAATAATCGCATGATAGCACAAAAGGATATTCATTAGTTGCTGGAGCAGTATCAAACTAACAGTTTTGATTTATTCATTCAAAATTAATTTCAAGCAGGAGTCATAATGATTCAAATGTCTGTCAGGAAACCATGTCAATCATTTTTTTTTCAGTGAAAAGAAGAACAGAAAGAACGAAGAATACAGGAATGGCTTCCTTAGCCAAAAAACCCACAATATGTGCGTGGGCTGGTGTACATGGACGGCCAATTTCAGCAGGTGCACAGGAATTCAACATAAACGGACTTGTACTTTAAAGTGTTCTTTACAAGCCAAGGACAGGCTGTGTTTTTCAGCAGTGATGTTGGAGAATAAAGACAATGATTTACTGTAGTCAAAAGACTAATCTGCGGTTATGTTGGAAGGTAATGAAGCCCTGAATAATTAGAATCTGAATCCGAGGTAGGTATAATCTGACTTTTAAAACATAGAACTGTATAATTACCAAATATCACTTATAAAATGTTAGTTTGACTGGTATGAAGTTAAATAGGAAAGGGATCTAAGGTAAATAGGTATGGATATAAAGAGGGAAAAAGATCATTTCTTATTTACGTCTATAGAATTTTACAGGCTACACAGTGCTATTTTCCTATCTTCCTCCTCCTATCACCCACCGATGGATGCATCATGGATGGAAACGTGGGGATCAGCGTCTTACCCAAGGAAATCAATGCTTTAAAAAGCAGATTATGTGAATTTGCAAGCACAGAGGAGGTATGTCAATTTTTAACCAAGCACAGGGGATGCAAAGAACATCGAGACATGTCACAGTACCAGGGGCATGCCAACCGGGTGGCAAAGACTGCCAAAACACAGAAAATACATCTAAACCAGCAGAGTCAGCAAGAAGTCGTGGTTATATTTTTACAAATTTCCAAAAACTAAAGAGAAGAAAAACAAATGCATTGCTGCCAATCTGATTCTGACATAATAAGGTAGATCTAAATATCAGAAAACTCATATTGTGATGTATAGGGCAGGATGTGCTCAAAATACCTGTTAGTTTAAACACAGTAGCTTAAAACAAAGGGATGGAGACTTAGCAAGTGCTCAACCGTGCCACACTCCACCTGGTGAGGTCAGCAGCCCCTCACCAACCCCCAGAGGCCCAGAGTGGGCCAAGCCAAGCCACGTCCCACTCTTGAAGTTTCTGAACAGAAAGTGACTGTGAGCTACCGGAGACATCAACCGGAGAGTTAGCTTCTGTATGTTTGACTGTGGTGTGTGTTTTCATACATTACCTGAAACCAAAAACACTCAAACTCTATAGATCAATAAAAATAGTTACTCTATTGATCTGAGAAGGAAATAGATTAGCAGTGTAGCTGTAAGTTAGCAACAGATGCTGGTAAACAATGCTTTCTGTTCAACTGTAATGGAACAAGCTGGAGGTATACTCGGCGTAACTTGTAGTAATGTATATATGTATCGTTAGTTATTGCATTTATTAATGCCATTAAACAATTTTACATCGAGACCTTCATCATTTTCAGAAACATGACAATAACATAATGTGTTACATTGTTACACATTGAGAGCGGTACATGGTGTGAGGAAAGTGAGGAGAGGACCAGTGTTGTGTTGAAAACACATCTTATCCACATTTCTCATCAGCGTTGAACTGGATCAAGTTGTTAAAACTGTCGATGAAACCGATGAAAAGTGATTGCTGCACATACGCAGTCTTTACTGACTCTTGCTGGAACGTTAGCCTCAAAAGGTTTAGCCCCTGGGCTCTGATATCCTGAGGCTGCTGGTAGATGTCAGACGCATGCTCCTCAGTACAGATGACAACAGAACATTTCCACGTGAAACGGGCTTCATCGGTCCCATTTGCAGGGTGGATGCAAGTGGGCGTGGCTCAGAGGTCGAGCAGAGGAGGTGGAGTGAACTTGACAAGTGGCATAACTTTGAAATAGAATTCAGAAACCCTTGTTAAATTAGGAACTTTCAAACAAAGGGCACAAAAAATGCCTGAGTTGTGTTTTGGGGGAGTTTTTCACATGAAAATGACAATCAATCAATGGAAAAACAGTTAACAATTTCATATGCTATTTTTAATGGGCACCATTAGCTGCAGGGGCGCAAGCTGTTGGTACTTTGTAATCTATGTTGACAAAGACGATGTCTGTAAATCTTTTACATTGTCAGTACTAACAGGACTTCACACCCAGCAAACAAAGAGCTGTTATTGTGTATCCTTGAGTGTTTGTGTGTACATGTGTGTGATTAAAAGGGCTCTTCAGCATGAAACTCATTATAAACTCTAAAAATTCCAGCCACCGCGTTGTAGATGAAGAGTGGCAACTTTGTCTCACATTATTTTCTCCATGTTTGCATGAGCGATTAAGCCTATGTGTGTGTGAATGTGAGAGCAAATAGGAAGAGACAAATCTCTGTGGATGTTATTAAACTGATAAACTCTGTGAGCATGTGTGTTCATTATGTCTTTTACACTCATAAAAGTCCTTCACCTGAAGAGGATATTCTACGTGTCTGAGTGGGTATTTTTCATTTGTGACCGTGGGTGGATGTACATATAAGAGATGCCTCCGGCGCTTTTATGCTATAATTCTTAACAGGATATATTAAAGACAACACGAGAAAGCCCACCGCCATTTAGAAGACAAATGTATGTGCTTCAGTATGAATATATGTGTTTGCATTTGCTGTGAGCAGCGGTCATGTTTCAGTGTGCATTTGTCAGGTCCAACAGAGAAACAGACTGGCTGAGCAGATGTGCAGGAAATGTCGAAATAATTCCATAATTACTAACAGAAAAATCATACAGTGCATAAATCTATTTATCCAACAAATGCAGTTATAAAGGGACTGAGACAAACACAGTGAGCTCTGGGGCGTGGCTGCATGCCACACCACTTGGAAAGTTAAGTCTTTCACTGCACTATCAAACAAGGGTGCAAATCGATTTCTCTTCCAGTATTGTCATGTTTTAAAGTAAAGTCTTATCGGAGGTTTTCTATGACACCATGCTGCAGTTTCAGTTTATAGGCCCTTGTAACCAAAAATATATATCGCCGGCACACGGGACACCAACTATATATATATATATATATATATATATATATATATGGACACATGTAGCGTGATGTGATAAGATATAAGGATTTATCCGAAAGTGAATAAGCCTTATTTTACCTCGTTTTAGGGCAGGAAGGAAAAAGACAGAATCTTACGATTCTGGTATGTTCAATTAATAATTAATAATGAATCAATTCCAGTCTTATATATTCGCTACTCGTGAATTCTCATTTTGTTGGACACACACATACGTAAAGAACACATACACAAAAACGGTTGATTTTTATATATATATATATATATATGAACCATTTATTAAAATGATATGACCAAAGACATGAACTTTAAGACAATAGGAGAAATGCTTTGAATATGGATGATTATATAAGAAACACTTAGTGAATTGAAAAGAACTAAGGGAAGGGGACGGATGGATACTGGAATAATTGATATAGTCTAGGTTTG
The DNA here is from genome assembly GCF_036924035.1 of Leuresthes tenuis. Taxonomy (NCBI): domain Eukaryota; kingdom Metazoa; phylum Chordata; class Actinopteri; order Atheriniformes; family Atherinopsidae; genus Leuresthes; species Leuresthes tenuis. Next base: position 25,911,153 of record NW_027325365.1, on the reverse strand, counting down.
TTATGATTTGAAGTTAAAGGCTAACAGCTTGGATTAATTTATCATTTTAACAGTGAATTCTCTCGACACCCACCGCATACCGTCTGGAATGGAACAGGGCGGATCTTACACACTTTTGTCCTGTTAAGTCAGCTCAGAACCACAGGTGAACACCAGCGGGTCCAACTGGGTCTCTCTCAGTTGCGCCTCTCGCAGCCTTCGTTGTGGGTGACTTTCGTGGACTTTAATTAAAGTGGACTGGACCGGTCGCTCTCCTGTGCCGGAGGGGCTTCTGGTGGCTTCTGGTGGCTCAGAAGACGAACGGGGTGGTGTAGGAATTCACCGCAAATAATGACAAAATTGTCCAAGGGTCGAGTTGATTTTTGGTTGCTGACTAACTCTGGTGAGGTGAACTTAAATTGACAAAAGATTGACAAAAAGGTTGACAAGCTTAACGCTGGCTTTCATGGTGAGCAAAACTAGGTGAGGATACGTGCAGGGGTTAAAAATGTGCTATAGAAAGGAGACAGGATGAAGGACAAACAAAAACGCAAAACCTATCTTTCTACGACATTCTTCTCTTTCTGTCTTTGTTCGGACCTTCTTCTTCCATCTCATCTTCCTCTCCTGCCATTTTCAAAGACTCTTCGCAAGACTCTTATTCGATTATTTTAGAACTTTCTGTTCAATTCTCTACCATCTTCAATTTTCTCTCTTCTGATTTATGCCTTGCGGTTTCCGGAGTTTGATTCGCGGAGGCGGGGCATGACGAAGGCTTACGCTACAATTTCAGCCAATGGTATGCCTGAAACTGTTGTGACGTCTGCCTGGGCGTGTTTTGTAAGATGATCTATGAGTTACGAGCCTGCAACGAGGGTGCCACAAAGCAGCTCGGTTTCTTCATTCCTCCGTGTCATAAACATTTGTTCAGAGGATTCTAAAATCACCATAACTTGTTAAGATATAAAGGTTAAACATATAGCATAAACTTAGGATATAAAGACATCAAAAACAACGTAACATAACATAACATAATGATTATGAGTCTCAAAATTCAGATGGATATCTGTAAAATTGTGACGTATGAATAACGAACCAAACAATGTTATTTTCCTGTGTTGAACACGAAATACAATAAGAAATAGCCGGAAGCAATGGTTGCATTATTTCATGTAAATGTCACATGTCATATGCAAGATGTTGACTTAGTTTTGGGTTTAACTATTCAAAACTACAGACCACTAGGGGCAATATGGCTCCATAAACTGATTACTCATTTTCCAAAATAATTACTTCTTTCGTATCCTTCCACGTACGATCATGAAAAAGGTAATAAAATGCAGCTTGTGATATCTCTGAGAACATGAAAGAACTTGTACAAAGATATAAAGCACATTTAATACAGTTTCAAGATTCAGCTAAAACGTGATTCTGGGTGAGATCCTTTTGAGAGGTCCATGATGCAGCTGACTTTCTCTGGCTTGAGTCAGAGTCAGGGCAAACTGTCACCATTGTTTACTTTGACCCAGATAGGGTCAGAAGTGTCCTGTTCTGGTTTTCTCCAATACTCTCTTGAGAGGGTCCGTTGTTTGTTCAGCTTATTTAGCACTAAGTAATAAATACATTCACCTAAAGTTATGGCACAGGTCTGTGGAAAGAGGGGCTGAGAAACTCCCCCAAAATGCTTTCATTGGCCGAAGGTTGTTGTAAATTTCTCTTCTTTGATGTAGAGATCCCACATCTGGTATTTCCACACTGACCATCCCCACGAAAGAATGTTGCAGTCATTTAAAGTCTTAAGTTTGTATTAAATTCCACACTTGAGTTCGCTGCACCCTTTACAAAAGGCTCCTTTTCTATTCTGCACACCTTTTTTGTTATTAGTTGGCCAACAACTTTGGTCAGGACTGAACTTGCTCCCTCCATCCATTTCTTTCTTTCTGTCATTGTCACAGGATGCAGTTAATTTCAGCACAAAAAGGTAAGATCAGGGTACAACCTGAACAGGTCACTTGTCCATCACTGAGCTAACAAAAACAATCATGCACACTAAACGCAAATTTAGAATCATCGATTAACCTAACCCTTGTGCATATCTTTAGATTTTTGGTGGAGGCATTAGTCCACAGCCAGCCAACTGATTCAAAGTGAATAACTGTGTTTTTTAAGGTTACAATTCTAACCATGGCTGTACTTGAAGTGAATGTTGGGGCTTCAAACTTTTTGGGCAGAACCAAAGCAGCCAACAGTGGGCAGAGCTTGGGACTTCCTCAACTGTTTTGGATGCATAGATGGGAAAGCATATTGCAATTGAAGCCCCTCCAAAAGCGAGATGTGACTTCTTTAATTACAAAGGTACACAGTTCATCCTACTTATGGCAGACTGTGATGCAAACTATTAGCACTTGAGGTCTCGGCTTGTTACTGAGAAAACTTTCAGTATTTTGCCTGGACATTGGAGGATTCCAGATAGTCCATTTGAATTTCACCCAGATGAGGCTGTAGATGGTGCGAGACCTCGTGTAGCCCTTCTCAATATGTTTACACGTACAGATGCTGCACAACACCAGCATCTTGCAACATCCCACCCAATTTCACAGAGTCCACAGCAGCATTGAGTGAAGTACGCATGGTGACTGAAGATGGCTGTGGAGAGTCTGGAGATCCTAAGAGACTCACCATCACGTGTTTGTCCTATCTTGTACATGTTTTACAACAACAATAAAAATCTACAAACACCCCTCCAAAATTATTTTCATTACTCGTTTATGGTTTGTCTGGCCATAGTACTTGTATCTGTGATAGTCATAAAGTGATGGGTCCCCTTAAATTTTTAATGTTTATTCTAATGATGGAAAAATGCAGCAAGACTTCACTATCTATGCAAGTAGAAAATGTGGGAAAAAAACATGACCACATTTCACAACTACTTAACAGCATTAAACACATTAATACACTCTCTACAAACACTCCCAAAAAAGAAAAAAAAGTGGTTCATGCAGGGGAGGGTCCCATTTATTTAAAACAGGTGTGTTGAAGCAAGGACACATTTAAAACGTGCAGGGCTCTGTGCCTGAGGCATTTAAGATTTACATGAAAAAGAAAGTTTGATATGCTAAATATCCTGTAAAAGTGAAGGGAATCCTACTGTCATTACCTCACTCCAGTTCCTTCAAGTGCAGATATATGGGGCTTTGCAGCTCTGTGGTAAAGAGTTTGTATGGCCTCAACTTTATCAATTAAATATCAGTATTTGTGCCATGTAAAAAAATGGACTTCCTCCTTGACTACCAGAATTTCTGCAATGTGTGCAGTAACCTGAAAATACAGCTAATGTATTGTGGAAATTCTGTATCTGCTGAGATACTGCTGAGGTACGAATAAGCATGACAACCACGGTACAGCAAAGCAAATACAGTAGGATGGATATTTTGCCTCCCTCCCCACCAATCATTTAATAATAGGGACACCATTGAGTGGTAGGCTGTTTTTTAGTTCTTGAACCAAACATATGTAGGTTGGAGGTACCACTCATTGGGCTTCTGCCTTGCGAGTGAAGCATTGCACCTTTGAGTCTTTAATAATACTGCTGAACACTGATGAATGCTAACTCCATAATAAACTTCTCACTTCTACATAATTCCATTCAGCTTCTTCATCAAATCATTTGTTTATATATGGCAGGGAGCAATGAGTTTCTCTAAATGCTGAGTCTGAAATTAAACTTTAATGAATTTATGCAAAGGAGTCAACATGTGTCAGGTAAAATAAATCAGGTTCCTCAAATGTTCTGCCTGTTTTTTAAATGATGTCCCTTGGTCTGTGAGCAGTCTTTCAGGTGCACCAAATATGTACATGAAAATCAATACAAAAGATTCTATACTGAGTTCCTTTTAAGAGAAAAGGTCTTTGCCTTCTTTAGGAAATCAGCAGTAATTACACAAATGTAGTGATTACCACCCTCAGTTGAGGTGAGCTTTACCAGGTCTGTACCAACCAGATCAAAGGGCTCTGTCACCTGAAAGTGTTGCAGAAATTTGACATTTATCCTGGAAAGAGATCATTTGTAGGTTCAGTCATCTGTAGGAAGTTGGTGCCTATCACCTGTATTTGGGTTTTGTTTTTTTCTTCATTTTCATTTAGACGATTGCTTGGCCACAGTATACACCATATGTTGAGAAATAGGATGTAATACAGACTGATACCCAGGCTTAATTTAATATAGCTTTGATTACCTTGAACCACATACCGTGTCTGATATAGTCAATGACTAAAGTTGATGCTGCATCAACTTTCTTCTCATAGTTAATTCCATATGTAGATCTTCGTGGACACGGAAAATTGAAGTTACTTACCCATCTGCATCCATCTCAGGCCAGTAGTAACGGATAATTATAGCATGGTGGGTTTTCTCCACCCAATAATTGCTGCAGTTCAACGTGGAATGTTTATTAGCTTCAGAAGCTGTCGGAACCACCTTTGATAAGTGTTTATCTCTCCTTCCTCTGCAAATGTAATGCAATATTTTGTCTTCACAAAAAAAGTAGTCATACTGTTCCAGTACAAGCTGGAACCTTAGACTTAATGTACTACGTGAGCTTACCTTTTAGCACATTTTTTAAAGCTATTCTCTTGATACTACACAGATGGTGCTTGTTAAGGCCCTCTTCCAAGGAGTTGTTGAGTTTGAAGTTCAATTTCCTTAATAAGTTTTGGGTCAATCATTTGTTTTGTTCAGATTCTCTTTAATTGCACAACTTTTCCCTTCTATCAAGACGTGTGTAATTCTTGAACAACCTTAAACCAAATTTCCACATCATGGGTAATCTCTCCAATTTACCAGATAAACTCAGTCAAGACTTGGAATATGTTGAAATTCGCAACATCAGTGCAGCTCTGATTTCAATGGTAGTTTTTTATCATTCATTCTGAAGGTCCAATGTATTGGTTGGTACTGGGCTGCACTGGATAGACGTTTTACCAAAGCGGTTTTGTAATGGAGCACAGGTCTCTCACTTAATCCTACTGCGTGGCAAGGGTCGATTTGTCTGGCTATTCCTTCCTCTAAGTGGTTTAGGTGTGTGATACATTAACCCAAATCTTTTCTGGAGTTGAGGTGGTGTAGTACAATGTTTGTTTTCTATGCTTTTTTTGAAAAAAATATAATAATTTGCATATTTCCAAGATTAGAATGAACATTTACAATTACTTTGCGACCTTGGTGTCATGCTCTTAAGATATTTTGTGAATTTAAGTGATCCAGACACAAATGAACAAGTGTTAGAAGATAGAAATGTGAGATTTTAGTTCATGTAGGTGGCAATTTTCAATATAAGTTTATCTCCTTTAATCTAACAAGCCCTTCATTGTAAACATCAATTTACAGGTGAATTCCAATTATACATTAAAGACCAATGTTTTATTATTGATTTGTTATTGATTATTGATTTTATTAAAACTTTACCATGAGGAAAAAATATAATATATAATATAATATAACCTCAACATCAACAGACCCAATGAGTGTGGGTTAAAGTAACAGAACTCAGTGGAAGATGGACAACGTCACACGTTTGACTGTTGCAGTGGTGAGCTATTGTCATCCTCCCACATAAAGTTAAATCTGCTAATTGGCTCTCACGAGCTTCCCCACATGTCAGACATCATGTTAATGATCATGGTTTTGAGATGAGATGGTTGCTCACTCTTGGGTATTACATTTATGTGCTTACATGTTAGTGGTCAGAACTTCATCTGGCTACTTCCTTAATTCTTAAGACATTATTGGTCATAAATTCAAGGCGAAGTACTTGTGAGACCAATATCCTCTGTGAGGCTTGTTGAGGTGGGAAGTCATCATGCTGGCAACCAGTTTTCTCATAGTGCGGTTTCGAGTCCCACCACTAATGTTTTCTTTCCCTGTTTTTGTTCTGATGCGACTAAACTTTCGTGACTAATATTCACTTACACAAAATCATGTACAAAGCAGATCAGTGAAGAAATTTGACACTGGAATTTGGTTCTTCTACCTTAATCACTTCTGACTTTTCAATGTGTAACACAGGTTTCCTATTGAAAGAATTTCAACTCTGAAAATCAAGGGCTTCACATAAAAAAAAAGGTTTGAGTAAGTGTAATAACCTTAAAATACCTTCTTTGTGCATGTGAAGGCAAAAAAAACCTGTGCCAACTTTTACATGGTTCAACTATCAAAATGCAAATTACTTACACAAGAACTGCTACATTTGTCACAACACTGTGGTGCAAGGTAACACGGGGAAGGGGACAATGAATTGTTGGTGCCTCGAGAGGGTAGGATTTCTTTTACTGATGTGTATTCAAGCACCAAAAGTCAAATAAAATTAAATGTAGCCTTTAAATCTTTAACATATTTGAAAAACAATATACATGGAACTAAATAGTTGTATGAGTAAATGTTTTATCTCTGAATATCAGTGTATCATAACTAGAGTGTTGAAGAAGGTTGTCACATAGCTCCTATTAATGGAAAAAAAACAAAAACCTTTTTGTGTACAACAAAGCACTGACAAAGAAGCGAGGAGGAACTTTGTCAAACCTCGCCTCGTTCCTTACCTGGATGGCCTCCTGCTGAGAGCCAGGGAGCTCATCCCGCTCTGCTTTGACTCCCTTCTGCTGACAGAAAAGGGATGACTCCACCTTCTAAATCAGCTGGCTGACCCCCTTGGAGCGTGAAAAAGTGGCATCAAACTGCCACACCGGACTGCACAGAGACAGGAGAGCTTGGCAGCGCCAGATGAGCTGGGGTGATGGAGAAATTGATTAGAGGCAAGGAGACAGATGAGCAAAACGGTGAGGAGATTGTAGACAGCTCGTGATCGAAGATTTATGCACAAGCTGCACAGTACTCTGCTTTTGCTTCTTCCTTCTCTCTGCCACACCCAGAGATGAGAGCAGCCAAGATATAGCACACACCACCTCCATAACATTATCTACCACCAGCACTCTGGCCAATGGTCCCGAGAGCCAAGACACACGTGAACAAAATGCTTTTTGCCACCTATACCTCTTGGAACTCTTCTGGGGAAAACAGATCTGCAAAGTCCATGTTGTTTGGATCCTATTATTATGATTGGTGGATTGTGGAGGTTGCAGAGGACCCAAGAGCAGAACAGCGAATCGCAGGCAGATGGACGATTACTTGAGGATTTTACAGAAACAAAACCGAAAGTGCAGCAAAGCTGGAAAACCATACACTAACAAACAAAAGATTGGATAACTAAATAAGACAGATGAAAACCAGATGAGGATTACATACTTGACTGACAGCAAATGTCGCTACAACAATGATGAGGATCTGACAAGGCACAACTGTAAACCAGAAGCTATATTTATTGAGGGTAATCAACAACAAAAAAACAGCAGCTGTGATGATTGGTAACAGAAACCTGATGTGAACAGAGACATGATGTAAAACTAATATAACACACAAGAAACAAGGGCCTTGAAAATAAAACAGGAAGTAACATGATCTATGTTAACTGGGGGAATCCAGGTAAAGAATTAAACTGAAATACTAGAAACTAGAACACAAAAAATTAAAATGCAAACTCAAATGAGGCATGACCCTGAAAACAAACTAGACCTAAAGACATAACTCTAAGTTGAGGACTGACAACAGAAGCTAGAAACCAAATAGGACATACAGACTCAATTCTAAATTACTGCCCAGATACTCCTTTTCATGTGGCAAATATCAGATTTTTAGTGGGAATGATTCACCATATTGGACCGGCCTGCATGCACAAACAACAAAGACGTCATGACACGCATTAGTAAAAAACAAAGACATCACTAGAAACAGGAATTAGCCTCCCCCGTTAAAGCCAAGCACCTTGCTGATCTTCCACTGGCTAATGTCTGTGCTCAAGTTTAGAAAAAGACAGACACAGACATGTGGTCGCTTCAGCCTGCACACAATTCTGAAAAACATTGATCGAGAGTGACGTAGAAGTCGCACATATTCCAATATGACTGTTCACACTGAGGACCCATTGCAAAAAATCTGATCTGTATCCAATGACCACATCCTGAAGTGGCCCGAACTGGTGGATGAATGAGGAGATAACTCTAATGTCATCCTTTTTTTTTATTGCCACCTTTTGTGTCATAAATATCAGTTCCAACGTCTGACCAAAATATCCATCCTAACTTATATTGATATCTTCGTCTTCCTCAGTGGATGGACGGTTTGTGATGTCACCCATTTGTCTGATTGTAACCTTTTGTGTAATAAAAGCTGGTTAAATACATGAAAAAGTACTTGTCCCTGTTTTTTTATTTCACAATGATAATATTTTATGATTTTTCACCACCGCAGAAATCTGGTCACCTTACAATATTGCACCGACAATAGTAAAAGCAAAAGCCGTTTTAAATTAGTTTATTATTCTCTTTAGCAATAAGCTCTGCAATGAACAAACCACAATGAAAAAGTAAGATTTTTTTTTTACCAGAAGTCCCAAATTCAAAACACTGTTTACTGACATGGAAAATTGCTACAAAACACCAACTAATCATCACATCTAAGCGGTTAAAACATAGCTTAAAATGCCACAGTAAATCTGATTTTGTTTTAGTCTTCTATTCAGACTTCACAGCACTGACAGACATAAAATTCTTTGATTAGACATGCTTTTTTCATTTTTCCTTCAAAGAGTACAGTTTTCAAGGTACTGCATAAAAAAGTCAGAATCAGCCTTTAAAATAGCTACTCATAATGCATCTGCAAATAACAACAGAACTTCTTTATATCCATTAAACATCTTAATTACAAGAAACAAAATTACTAATAGACAATAAAAGAAAGTCCTTTTTCAAATAGATATGCAATTATGGGGAACTATTAAATATGTTATCTTGTTTTGTTGTTAGTTCCAGCTGTTGTGTCACAAGCAAATGTTTTCTGGCACAAGAACTTGAAAAAGGTCTTCAGAGCCTAAAATTATCTTATCTTCTTTTTCTTATTCTTTGCCAGAGGATGGCATCTGTTATCTGCCTATTTATGCCACTATGGACTGATTTCAACAGAGTGAGCTGCAGGCAATGAATGCAGCTTAAAGCACTAATAATCTATTCCCTGTGAATTTAAAGACAGCCATAGAATTTCTGCATTCCAACCAATCTAAACCTGTTAGACTCAATGGTTTGAGGAATGTTTCCTTTTTTTTTTTAAGACCTTGTCTTTTGATATGGTTGAACAGAAAGCTCTAAATTAGCTGATCAGAGGTGAATCAAACTGAAAATCAATGGAAATCATTTAGGATGGTCTTAGCTCTCCTACTGCTGAATTCCATTTTGATTCGGAATGCATTTTAAATACCCTGCAGTTTTCAAACATTCATACAAGGAAAGTTCAAAAAGAGGTCCTCATAATGTCAGCAGCCATGTAAATATTGTACATTGAAAAGGAGTTTTTATGTGGCCTGATTGTCCCATTGAGATTAAAATTTGTTCTCAACAGGGAAATATTTTCAATTTGGGATTGATCTCCTTTTGCTGCTTCAAACAATAGCTAATATGTTATTAACTTATAATGCATGAAGTGACAGGACAGAATAACTAGGGATGAACAGAAAAAAACAGAACCATGTAGATTTCTGTACTCCAACCTCGTGCTTTGTGAGACGTAGATCGAAACATTAAATTTAACACAAAGCACATACGTTAAAGTTACATATTGTGGAAAAGTCACCAACAAGTGTAAAACTCCCCAAAAACACAACACTTGCATTTCTTTAAGTTCCCTTTTGATTGAAAGCTTGTCATTTAACGAGTCAAACTGATTTTCATTTCAAAAGTATGTAACTCAGTAAGGCCACTCTGCCTCCTCTGCCAAACCTTGACCTCTGAGCACAGCCAGCTCGCATCCACCCTGCTCAACCAATGAAGCCAGCTTCTCCTGGAAATGTTCTGGAAGGAGGAGCGTGTGTCTGACATCTACCAGCAGCCTCAGAGGATATAGCAGCCCAGTGGATAAACTTTCTTGGTCCATTTCAACGCTGAACCGAAGAAACTGAGCTTCAGTTCCAGTTCTGCCTGAACTTCAGACTAGGGGAATCTAAGTCTCTGAGAAATAATTTGCCATGGTTTATTTTATTTTAGTTTCCCCATGGAGCATTTGCTTACACTAACAGCTCAGGTGATGACTTACGTCACACGCGGTAGTGTATGGTTGTTTTTAAAGCACCAGCGAACAAGTTTATTTCCACTGTGAAAGAAAAAAATATATATAATAAAAATTCCAATATAATAGGGTCTAAAGATATTTATTGCCAATAAATTAGTAACAAAGACTCAAAAAAAATCCAGCACAAAAAGCAATAAAATACTTCCAGGTTAAAAGATGTCAATTTAAAAGCCAGCAACCATCACATGCCAAAAAATGATAAAATATTCTCTTTAGACAATAAAATAATTTAAAAACAGTGACCATTGTTTTGCTAACGGAAGCTTTCTATTGAACGGTTTCATTCAGTTAATTCAGGCAACCTGCAGCCGTGTGTATAATGTGTTTTCAGCCCAACACTGGTCTTCTCCTCACTCTCATTGCTGCACTGAATGCGTTGTACCGCTCCGAGTGGTAACATTACATTATCGACATGTTTCAGATAAAGATGTGGGTCTCAGAGTACTTAATGAACATTTAATGGCGTTAATACATGAAAAATGTTTAGAAGCAGCTATTAACGGTACACTACGAATTATGTGATGTACATTGGTCCATTATAACTAATCACATAGCATTGTTTAGTAGCATCTGCTGTTAACTTACTACCAAACAGCTAAACAATTTCCCTCTCACATCAGCAAACTAATTACCTTTATCTAAATAGAGGGCGAGAGTGTTTTTTGGTAAGACTGGAGGAATAGCATTATTATCTTCATATTGACTGCATTAAATTACACAACAGAGGCCCAACTTTCGATGACAAGTAAGATCAATAAACACACTGTAACTCGCCACTGCCATCATACACACATCAAAACTAACCCTTCACCCATATCCTGTTGCAGACTTGAGGGTCGAACCTCTTTGGTAGCTCCTTGACTCTGGTTCAAACTGATAGAATTCCACGGTTCCTTTCAGAGAAAGTAACTTTCTGTTCGGAAACTTTCTTCATTGCGCCACTCAAGCCAAGCAACAGAGCAGCTGATTTGCTCTTAGGGGGTGGGGGTGGTGGGCTGCTAACCTCTCCAAAAGGTCAGGGTTGAGCACTTTCTAAGTTTCCTCCCTGGAAACACACTGTGCTTAAACCAATAGGTATTTTGACCAAAGCCTATGTCATACAACACAATAACAAAATTAGATTAAAAAGTTCACAATGTGACACCTTTAATGCCTAATCATATGCAATTACATGATTGTGTAGACTCTAAGAATAGCTTTCAGTGCCATGGTCATAAAGATTTGCAATTGTGAAAGTAACAAAGTAGATATGACGCAGGTTCCCTTGAGAGCAACCAAGGACGCTGTGTTAAAGAGGGTGAGAAATAATTCTTCATTTACAGGACTGAACCGCTAACAAGGCCGGATGTAATTATTCATTCAATTGGAGTGTGGCAGGAAAAAGACTGAACCACCTGAGTACTTTGTAAAAGGAAAAAAAACTTCATCATGAAACAGAATCTGACATTTGTGAATTGAACATATTGAACAGCAGTAAGTTTAATTCATGTCGATGTAAAAACCATTTGAATCTAACCCAGGTACACCTGGGATGTGAAATCCACAGAAATATCTAGGTAACTATGTCTATTTTTACCTTTTAATCTCTTTCAATGTAGCAACCCCTCTGAGCTTTTCGTATCATAGAAATTAGAGTGCATACCTCATAAAAGGCAATTATCCAAAACCCTGTGAACTTAATAAGGAAGTGACAATGGCTGCCACATGCCCTGTGGATCGATATCGGTGCCCTGATGTTGGTCCACGTCTCGAATGCCGTGTGTGTGATCACTCAGACAAAAAGCAAAAGTCACCTGTTTTTCCAAATCCGTTTCCATTCTTAAAAAGTACTCAGAAAAAAAAATCAATTTGAACAGTTTTAGAAAATTTGACACTAGATATAGATGGATGTTAGTTTTGTCCTTGGCTTGTGAAAAATAGTGAGGAGTTAAAACCAGAATGAAACACCATGAGAGGGAATTTAAGGCGAATGCTTTGTTTCTCCAAAAAACTCCAGAATGTCACAAGTACTCTTTAACATGGTCACTACTGTATTTCTTTAGATGTGCATCATGCATATAGAGCTTGAAATAATACAAATTTGGGATTTGCCATCGTGTCATGTGAGGACCACTCTATGAGCACAGCCATCATGAAATGCTGCCATCACGTTATTTTTGAGCCTTTACTGTAACATTTCCACGTTATTGTGCTGTGGACAAACATAGCCCTTGTATATTCTGGAGAGAATATAGAGGTGCTGGGTGTTGGCACAATGTGCTGGTGGAAAGAAGAGAAGTGAAAGCAGTTTAAATGAGTGACTTATCTCATTACTGGTCACTTTCATTGTTGGCACGGTCTGTGGCTTTTTTGTTCTGTGCTACTTTTCATTCTGATTTCCGGTTCTATGTGTCAGGTTGGTTTAGCTTACTTTGGATTTCTGTTTCATGTCTTGTGTTCTTGTTTTATTACCTTTATTACCTTAGTTTTTTGCTCGCCCTCCACACGTTGATGCAGTTGGCCAATTACCACCACCTCCCGTGTAAATCAGTAGCTTTCTTAGGATAAACACTTCCTGCTTTCCTTTGATATTAAGCAAGTAACAACCACAATCCTCTAATTCTTAACAGTCAGTCAGTTTCACACCTAAGCCTTATTTCCAATTTGATTTTTATTCTTGGATTTCCCTGTCTCTGCAGTGTTTTGTTTTTTTGTTGGGTTTTATTTTGGTGAAAATAAAGTTTGCTTGTCTTAGGTTTGGGTCCTCCATTAGTCATGACAATTGCTGACTCAGTAAGATTATTCAATAAGAAACACAGCAATAGCATAAACAACATTTTGAATCTAAGTACTTTCAGAATAACAATGCTTGACAAGGCCATCTGCACATGTCTAAGACATGTCTGCACCCCGTTCTTCAGAAAGGTTTGAAAAGGCTAAATTACAAAAAAGAAAACCGGTCTCATTTGCTATGTCACATTTTGAGTTAATATTGCTATTCATTAATATTTTTTTTCTCATTTGCAGAGGAAATAAATGTTCTATTTCTCATTTGTCTATGAATGCACCTTCAGTGGCTCTGTTTTTACTAAACTGGGGAAAAATTATTGTATTTAGCCTCTAAAAACTTAAAGCAATAAAGAAATCAATTACTGTGTGTTTTGACTTAAGTAAAAACCTTCCAGCTTGCTGTTACATGACCTGTTGTTAGACTGTGTGTATAAGTGGGATTAGCAACAATTGTCTCACATCAAACTTCAGATGAGGATAATGTAAATTCTTCAGAATACCAGTATTTTTCTACCCTGTTTGGTTAGTGATAGTCTGAGCTGGGTTTGCTGAGTGTGCTAGTGTGAGCTCTGACTTAGACTATGTGCTATATACTCTGTCATAAGGTAATAATGTGCTTCAAGGGTTTTTGAGTACTACCGATCTCAAAAGATGCAGACCCTGCTTAGTGGCGGTCCTGGCTTGTTGTGCGCCCTGGGCAAACACCCCCCTTTCTTAAAATGTCATGTTTTAATGTAAACAGCTAGCTCATAGTGGAACTAATGAAATAAAGCCAATAGTTTTTGGCCACACACTGCCTTTATCAGGGCTTAACAATGAAATTAATGTATAAAAGTAGTAGCATAACAAAGCTAATGTTGCTGCTTCTAGCTATTATTAGCAAAAGGCTAATAAACGCACTAATTCACATTAGGCTATTGCTATCTGTTTCACTGCATGCATAATACTCAGAGACACTGATATGCCGGCATAGCGCATGCCAGGTACCGGGGACTCAGAACACAGACGCAGGGTCTTTTCAGATTCAAAGGTTTTTATTATTTAACAAAGCACACAGAGCACAGCAAGGCAGTGCGATCTCCAAGCAGAGCAAAAGAACGGGCTATGGAAATCCTATGGCGGAGGACGAGCGCAGCTATGAAAGTTAACAAACAAATCTCTCCACGCTGGGAGGAAAACAGAAATGCTAGGAACAGTTTTACGAAACAAAGACACGCTCTCCTAACGAGGTGGATTTAACAAAAGACGCACCCTTTACAAAACAGAGGCACTATGAAACTTTACTGATTTAACTTAAAACTCTCCTTTAACGGAGGCGACTATGAAAGGTTGCAACAAAAAATCTCTCCTGGAAAACGGAGGAACAAACAAGGCTATGAAAACATATCTGATTAATAAATAAACTATGACTAGGAATAAGAATAAATTACAAAACAAGATAGCACTGCAGGAGGATCGCTCACTGCAGGCTCGTAGAACTATGACTGTGGAAACTGTGGTTCAAAGTAAGGCTGGTAATGTGGCTCATGGAGAGAGACAACATACTGGCTCAAGACAAGGGAAACACAGACTATTTGAACACATGAGGGACCAAGGGGAACAGGTGGAAATACTTGGGAATCAGGGGAGACAATGAGACACGGGAGGAAGGGCAAGATACCTGAAACGAGAGGGGAAGGTCAGTGATTTTTCAAAATAAAACAGGAAATGACGAGACAAGACATGAAACAGAACGTAAACCGTGACAGTGCATACCTTTAGCTTTTGTCATTTTCTCTTCTTCTTATTTCCTTCTTTTCCTGAACTGGGCACCTGTCAGCTTTTGACCTTTTATTTTCCCATCCTTCATTGAGCATGCACTTGACTTGAGAATCAACTCTGGGGCGGAAAAGCCTCCGACGTAATTTGCGTCTGTCTTATGCTTATGCATGATGCGCTGTGCCGTTTTAGCTAGCTACATATTGTTGGAACTAGAAAAATCCAAACAGTTGCGGTGCACCCTTTCACAGATTGCGCCCTGGGGACTGCCCACTTCGCCCATAACAAAAACCGCCCCTGACCCTGCTGAAGATAGGAATGAAGTGGAGTAAATGCATCACTCCACTCTATAAAACAGGCCAATGCAAATAGTACAGAGCAGGTTTAATGTCTTTCTGAGCCATTTTGAGCAAAGCATGTCACAGACATTTTATCAAGACATCAGGAAATTGTGTGAATTTGTGAAAAAAAAAAGGGGGGGGGGGCATAGTGTCCTTTAGAGGAATCAGAGTAATTTTACGGACAATAAAGACCTCACTTTTTAATCAACTGATGATGAAGAATCTTTAGACTATTGATTCAACTCACTCTCACTCATCATGTGATGGACTAGTCTTTAAGATAATATCTATATCACAATGTTCTATTGACAGCTATGTAAAGTTTGCATATAGCTCTCTATAAAACCTTTGATTAAGGATAAGTGGGATAGCTGTCTGTGTTTGTCATCACATGCTGAAGAAAAAAAGAAGCCAATCTCAAACAAGCACAATTTACAAATGTAATTTCTTCTTGCTTCTCTCATCCCTGAATGGATTTTTCTCTTTCAAAGATGTCAGTAAAATTAGGCAAAGAAAGCAAGGAGATCTTCTTCAAATTTTCGTGTCTTTTCTGACATGCAGCTCTTCTTTCATGCTTTTTTCCTTTCCAATTGTTTTTCATATTGTGTTTGTTTGAGAGAAAACCAGGCTTATCTCCTGACTGGGCTGTTGTCTACCAGTACCAATTTTCATATCTGTCTCATATTCATATGCTGGTAATCCAGTCATATGCTTTGAGTCTTTAAAGAATTAAAACACATCACACATGCATGCATGTGCAAAAATAAGTAAGTATTTCAGATCAGAAAGTCAGTTGTTTGTAATGCACAAACAGTTTTGATTTACAGTGATTTTACAATTCTATGGACTGTAAAAAGGGTGCTTCCAGTACTAGTGTGACCACCTTTAACAATATTTGCAGTTAAACATTTGAAGTTGGTCAGTCTTTGGCCATACAATTTTTGTCCATTTGTCTGTACGGAGCAGTTTAAGCTCTATGATGATGATGGGTTCCCCACATGAATTCATTTAGTCACTTGGAGGCATTTGACCATAGTTTTAAAGTGTAGGAAAAAGCACGAGGGACTCACTTCTGAATGTAATCAACACATACCCAATATAGGGACACACCTCCTCCTCCTGTAATGGAAAAATGTCACACAACTAGGTTTGTCTTGTCCTGTCTTCAGGTCTTGTCTTGTCATTTCCTGTTTTATTTTGAAATAGTAGCTCTCCTGTCATTTCAGATCACTTGCCCTTCCTCGTGTGTCCCAGTCTGGTTGTCTCCTAACGTTTGCACCTGTTCCCTGTCGCCCTGTGTATAAGAGTCTGAGTCTCCCTTTGTCTCCCTGTGCCAGTGTGTTCGTTTTCGTCCTTGTCGCAGTGCGTTCACTCTAGCCTTACCATAGATTTACCACAGCCTTGATCCTAGTAGTCAATTGTGTTTTGCTTCGTTTCCTCCAAGAGAGTGATTTTGATTTGTAAGTTTAATGCCGTAGTTTTGATTTAGATAGTTAAAGATTTCATAACCTTTTGTTTCCTCCGTGTAGAGCAGTTTTTTTTTGTTTGCTTACCTTATTCATAGATTAGTGCCTCCAGTTTTCAGGAGTGTTTTTTTGTTGTTTTGACTTTTTCCTCCGTAGCAAGAGTGATTCTAAGTTATTGATAACGTTTAATAGTCTTTTGTGTTTTCATCCTTACAGTGGAGCAAATATTATTTTGCTATTCTTCCTTTTTTTGGAAGAAGCGTATTAGGAATACATTTCATAGCCTGTATTTATTTCTCTGTCTTGGAGACTTGAACCTGTGTCTTTAAGTAAAGACTGTTCATTAAGGAAACCCTGCATCTGCGTCCTGTGTCCAGCCTGGTCGTGACACAAATAGACTTATCACATATTGCTCTTTTCTGCCATCTTGAAATGTTTTCTTTAGAGGACAAACCAATCAAAGAAACAATAAAAGTATGTCAAGATTTTATTTGTTTGTGCGTGTGCTTCTGATTCTATTTTGTAAAAGCAACCTCATCACATCTTTATTGTGTACAATTATCAGATACTGGCCAGAGGATCGTAACCACACCAGGCTATCCAACTAAGGCATCATACAAGCTCATTTAATTCATGTTATCGCTCTCACTCATCAGGTTATGACACTATCTTATTTGAATCATATTCAATTTTAATTCATGTGTTATGAGTCTAAGTGTGCATGTTTATCATGTACAATCCAGGAGAGTGCAGCCTCAATATTAGAGCTACTATCTTCATTTCATGAGGTACCTTACTCTAGCAGCTAAAGCAATTCATTTGTATTGGGAGATAAATAGTACTTAGTGTTAAATGTTGCATTTATTTTTATTACTGTGGCTGATATCTGCTATTGGGAAAGAATAAATGGTCCATCCTACAAATCCATTTTATGCCCTTTAGAATTAAAGGGATATTTATTTTTATTCATTTATTCCTAAAGTGGGGTAGTTTGATGTGATTATGAGTAGTTAGTACCTTACCTGCAATAGACAGTCGGCGCGGCCTCAGTTTGGAGATTAAGGGAGATATTCATTAAAGGGAGCTACAGCTCGTCACATACAAAGCACAGACACAGAAGAGCGCATTTTCCCCATTTTAAACCGCTCAAACCTCAACTTTTTACCTCCAGTACTCTTTCATGTATGTATAAATTGTGCTGTGAATTGATCGAGACCACTCTGTATGTAGCAAAGTTCATTTTAGTTTGTGTATATGGTTACAATAGTAGATTAACACGATATTCTATACAGATGTTGGTGAGAGGTTAAAGCAATGGAAGATGAAATACTCCATTGAGCAGATTCAAGTAGGTGGAGATTTTAATGTAGATCCAGACAACTCTGTGGCTCGTCTTCCCTCTTGAGGGCAACATCATCTCTTTGATGATACTTTCATAAATTTAGTCTCCAATACTAATCTGACTGACTGCTGGAGGCTAAGAAACCCTAACACTAGACAATTCGCCTGGTTTAATGCTTCTTGTAATGGGCAGTGTTCAAGGTTAGATTACTGGTTAATCCCACACAATATGATAAACAGTATTTTGAAGTGTGAAATCATTGTTCAGTCACACTGTTCCTCTCTTCTAATAAATGTAAGTCCCCTCCAAACTCCATCTGGATACTACATACTACTTAATCATGATTTTTGTGAGGAAGTTAAGAATTTAATTCAAAATATTTCATTGCTGGAGCTGTCACCTTTAAACCAATGGGAATGGTTCAAATTCAGTGTTAAGGCAACAGCAATTAAGTTGGGTAAACAGGCATCTGAGCGGATGAGGGCCAAACAACACCACCTTGTTAGCAATATCAACACATGCGCAAAACCAGTGTTATCAACTGAGGAACAAGGCCAACTAGAAGATCTCAAATCTCAATTAGATCAACTTTTTATGGATAAAGCTAGGGGAGCCTTTATCCTCTCCAGGGCTCGATGGATCGAGGAGGGTGAGAAAAATTCTTCTTATTTTTTTAATTTTGAGAAACAGAGACAATCTAAAAAGAAAATTACAAAACTGAACATTGATGGTATCATTTCTGATGATTCTGTTAGAATAAACCAAACAATTAGAAATTTTTACAGTTAACTGTACCATACCAACTATTCTGAATCAAATTGCAAATCCTTTTTTGATGAAATTGGTCATTCCATTAAAACTATTGACTCTGATTTTAATAGAAGTATGGAGGATGATTTAAAAATTGAAAAATTAGATCGAGCAATCAACCAAGTGGCTAAGGGCAAGTCTCCAGGCCTTGATGGTCTAACCGTGGAATTTTATATTTTCTTTTGGAAAGATATAAGATTAATGTTATTTAATGCCCTCCTCCCACACCATGAAGCTAGGCCTTATCACCTTGATCCCAAAGGCCAGCAAAGATCCTTTGCCTTTAGAATATTGGAGACCCATCACTCTATTATGTACAGATTATAAGTTGTTAGCTCTTGTCTATGCAAATCGTTTAAATGGTGGCTTAGAGTCTGTTATCAATGAATGTCAGTCAGCTTTTATGAAGGGAAGGAATATACTTTATCATACCAGATTAATTCTTGACACGTTGGACTATCGAGAATTTATCAATAGTGACAGTTTTATTTTATTCCTCGATTTCTATAAAGCGTTTGACTCGTTAGAACACTGCTTTATTATAGAAACCTTAAAATACACGGGGTTTCGGACAAAATTCTGTAATATAATTAAGGCGTTTTATACAGATATAAACAGTTCAGTATCCCTCGGCACAGAGATGACCTCCAGCTTTCTTATGACGAGAGGTATTCGTCAAGGTTGTCCAATTTCGCCTAAACTATTAATTTTGACAATCCAAATGCTTACTTTTACAAAACTCTAGTCTACATGGTATTAAATTTTTTGATCAAGAATTAAAGAAAAGTCTGTTTGCTGACGATACTGCCCTTCTCTTAAAGAACAAAAATATGGTCGATGTAGCATTAAATTTCATCTATTTTTTTTCTGCTGCCTCCGGTCTCTTAATATTAAAAAATGTGAACTGCTCCCTGTTCATTCTTGCCCTGACACATCTATTTCCTCCATTTTAGTTAAGTCTGAGGTGAAGTATCTGGGATTATCAATCTCAAAAAATCTTATGAGGAGAGAGGAGGTTAATTTTGGACTTCGAAGCGTTAATTGGTTCATTCAGAGTAAATTGGCTAAAAACTTATTTCTCAGTTCCCAACTCAATGTGGTTTCATATTCCTAGAGCTATATTCAAAAAGCTCGGTGGTCTAGACCTTTTGCTTAAATGTGACTTCGATTTAACTAAGATTCCTATTCAGTTATCTAAATTCCATAAACAAGTTTTGCATTTCTGTAAAATGATATTCACTCATAATGGATCAGTTTTGTGGAATAACAGAACAATGCTAATTAATAGGAAATCTGTCTTTTAAACTGATTGGTGTGAAAATGGTGTTCTGTTTGTGATCTAACAAAGCACCTCTGCTATCCATTAAGTCGGTTACAAAGAGTTTATTGACAAATTTAATATGGACTGCACTCGCCGAGAGTATAACAAAATATGTAAAGCTATTCCCGTTGCTCTGATCCATCTGATTCAAAACACTTTAATCTACTCTAGTGTCACTTCCACTTTACCCAATTTAATAGTAGGTGGCTGCAACTTAACTAATAAAAAAATGCAGCAATGCTGTTCTCACAACTGCCCTTAAGTATTTTTTTCAATGATTATAACAGAATGACACCAGCAGCAGTAGAGCCAGATATAGCAGAAAAGGCGTTTTCTAAATACATTAAATGGCCAGTTCCACCTCAGGTCAAAGAGTCACTTTAAAATCTTTCCGGTGGCTGACTTTTTCACTTGCCCCCCATCTCCAATAAATTTTGGGGCGGCATTAGAAACTGTCTGTCTTTGACAATAGCAAACATTCCAGAGTTTACCATAAACCATGTCTTGTATTATTTTAATGACCTCGACAGTAAAACATCTGATATCGTAAATATTATTTTCTTACTTGCTAAATACGATATTCATTGTTGTAATTGGAGAAACTCTGCCTCAAATTTTGATTATTTTTTTAATGAATTTAAACTTTATTACTCCTCATTGAATCTTAAATATGAATTACCTCAAATGTATCCAAATTCCTTTTGTTTTAAATACTTGCTCCTTGCACTGCTGTTTGACTTTTATTTACACTCATTACCTCTGTGTATTTATTTCCCTATTGCACTGTTCCTTTACAAGATGTTGTATTTGTGTTTGACAAATAAAATCAAAACATTTTTTTTTTAAAGTTTTTAAAAACAACAACAACAAAAAAAACACTTATCACTTGTCTTAATTTGTCTTAATTTAATTGTTAATTTAATCCTTTCAGCAGTTGTTTTGACTATAGGGTAATATGATAGGTGGCAGAATTTATATACCAATGTGCCATTGAACAAACATTATTTGCAAGAATAAGAAAAAGAAGCAAGTTTCTTCTAGTCTATAAAAGTCATGTTTTGAGCATTAAAGCAAATGGTTGAGCTCTCTGGTTAAGTGTTCGCTGACCTTCACTGTCAACAGAAATGAAAGATTGGACAAATAACGGAATTTGTGCGGTGGGTTATACAGACTGTCTTATAGATAAGCTTTGGGATAAAGACATAAATCAGAAAGGAAAAGGCCACTATGAAACATCATTTTGCATTCTTACAAGACTGACTCCTTGAAGCAACTGAGTATTCCAAAGCATTTATTTAAATTCCATCAGGCGCCATATGCATAATGCTCAGTCTAACAAATCCGTCACAGAAACTCCCACAACTGAGCAGCACATTCACCCTGCCAGCTGTTTAAAGAGGTTCAAAATGAGCAGGCGGGGGTGTTATGGTGAACGAGTACATTACTTTATCACAGTTTTCAATTAGCCTAGAAACTGTTTGTTAGAATGTTACTACTATTTACTCTATTTACTATTTTTACAAAAACCTTCCACTTTTCACACAGAATTTTGGGCTCATGTATGATTTCACTCTTTCACACTTATTCTGAAAGATTTTACAGGGTTATTGATCATCAAACGGGCTTCCCTTTGGTCCTTTATTGTGTTTGACTGTGGTTTTGGCACCAACATTGAACTCAAACATAAGAATATCCTATCAGAATACAAGGGTGTTGTGAGTCCTGTCTGACAATGTATTTTCTGTAAACAAAAATATTTGCACATTAACTTAATTCGATTCCAGTTTTGACTTATAAGCACTAATGTTCAGGTGAGAGGACATATTTTTATTTCATAAAAAGTGATAATATTTCTGTAGATATATATATCTTACCTCTTTACTATTTTCTCAAGAGAACAATGTTGTTCTTGAGCCGATTGTTTCTATTAGCTTTTACTCTCACTAAAATCACTCAAAAGTATGTATTCACTATGTTCTCATCTCTTCAGGGCTTTAAATTATTGTGGTGGTACATTTTTCTTTATCTTTTTGCTTTTAAATTACTAACCTCCTTGAGAATAAACCACTGATTTGAATGTCCTTGTCTCTGTGTCAAGGGAGATTGCCATAAATCCAGCAACCCATTACAGTTATGGTGTCAATGAGAGCATGTGTGGTGTGTATATCAGATAATGCCTTTTTCATATTGTTAACTTAAACTGCCGACTGTTATTTGTCAAATAACTGCATTAAGTGTTCATTCACATGCAACAGATTCAACTTGAACTATTCTGAAAAGAAAGATACCGTTATAAATCCATAGTAAGTATGCATCAACTCCTAACAGTTTAGCATAATCTAAACTAACTAAGTGTTGATATTTTAACAGTTCAAAAAGCATTTAGCCAAATGGTCCTGCACAGTATCACAAGAAATGACAAACTATAGTTTCCGCTTTTCTATTTTTGTAGACTGAAAAACAAAACATGTTAATTAATTAGAAAACCTCTATTTAACGAGATAAGTCAGCTGAGAACAAATTCTCATTTACAATGACGGCCAGGCAGCACAAAAAACTTTACTTATAGGTACAGTTAGATGGATTTTGTCACCTTTGGACAGAGAAAAGAAACTAGTTGAAATGAAAGAGGTTTAATGTTTGTATCTAATTCTTCTCACACTATTTGAGTTTGTGAGCTTAAAGTGAGATCTTTGTGGCCTCTTCATATGACAACAAATGAATGTGTCTGGCTGTACATGTAAAGGGGTCACACGGAGATTTGTTTGCTTTTAAATCTCTTTATCTTAATCGGAGACAGCAACATTTGGTTGATCTTATATAGTTCACAGCATCAAGCAGCACACGGGTATTAACAATGAACATCACTGTCTGCATGCTTTACCAAGTTTCCTAATGTTACTGAATTCATGATGCAATTTTACTTCAAGTACAAGCATGATATATTCATACAATATATAATTACAGTAGCATTTAACCTAATCCACAGATGGCGATTAGCACTAGGGCTTTGGAATTAAAGTAGATAATTCGAGCATGGTTTTGTCTGATTGCTCCACCACACAATCACAGAATGCCTTAACCATGTATTCTCTCAAAGAGGACTAAGTGTAGTTTTATCCCTCGAGTGCAAAATCTGTGACCAGGCTGAAAAAGCTGTGCAACGGTACCATGGAGACTGCTCTATTTTTCTCATTTTGGTTAAGCAAATTCAATGACACTTTTCATACTGTTGATGGAACTTTTCAATCAAGAAGCTGCGCTGTTTTATTTGTATAAAGTTATGAAATTGCCACTCAGTCGTTATGGGCTTAAATTTCCTTCAGCGATTTAGTTCTTTCATCAGGATGCTTGTGTTCTGAACAAAGCATATAATGAGTGCCTTAGTTCTCTTTAATAATTCTATAAAAAAAAGCACTTTCCCACAATGTAATGGAACCCAGTGAGTGGAAAGAAGGTGACAGTTTTCATTAGCGCATCCTCTGCTGCTGTGCACAAGAATAAGTGTGTAAAATCTACTGCCAGGAGAATGAGCTCAACAAGCTGCTGGTTTTTGCTGGTGCTACTGGTTTACAATGCTTTGACCAGTGATTAAATACTGCTTCACATTTACAATTTAAAGTGAAATTTACTACTATTCTCATCAAAGCAGAATGACTTAAGCTTGGGGTTCTAAAACCTGTGATTGTATTTACCATTATCTGGCCCACTGGTTTTCTTGAACCATAGAAAAAGACATATGCTTCTGTCAGCTGAAGGCATTGGCTCATTATTAAAAGCCTATGGATTTATGGTCGGTTTATGACCAAGTCAATATGGCTGTAAAGGAGCTCAAAGCAATACTCTCACTGAGCTGAATCCTTGATTCTGTTGGATGTAATCCCACTGTTCCAAGATTTATTTGGCTATAAAATCATGTAAGCACACTATATATCTGCAGCAGCAGTGGAAAATGCAAAATAAGCTTTTTTGCAATAGTCAAAACCCACATCACAGATGTAAGATTTACTTTAAGAGTTTGCAGAACTGAAAAACAAACTGTTGTTCTCAGTAGAAAAATGACAAATTATTGGCTTTTTAATGTGGCCAGGACAATATGTGTTTGTGTGCAGCTGAATATCCATCCATTTTCTATACCGTCAATCCGTTAATCAGGTAGCGGGTGGGCTGGAGCCTATCCCAGCAGTCATCGGGCAGAAGGCGGGGTGCAGCTGAATATGTCATTGTTTAAACGTAAACACCTCTGTGATGCCGTCTTAGGCTGCTGGCTGTTTTCTATTCAACTCAAATTAATGGGAGGTAACTACTGTGTGGCCAGTATCTTTATTTTTTTTAAAAAACTGGCAAAATACAAGGCCTACAAAATTATTTATGAAGGAGCAGATGTTACGGTTTACATTCTGTTTCATGTCTTGTGTCGTCATTTCCTGTTTTATTTTGAAAAATCATTGACTTTCTCCTCTCGTTTCAGGTATCTTGCCCTTCCTCCCGTGTCAAGCGTCTCGTTGTCTTCCCTGATTCCTAAATGTTTCTACCTGTTCCCCATGGCTCCTCGTGTGTTCAACTAGTCTGCGTTTCCGTTGTTTTGTGCCAGTGGAACTTGCCACGTTCCTCACTCTAGCATCTTGTACCACAGAATTCCAAGCCTTGAATCCTTGAGCCTGCAGTGGAGCGATCCTCCTGCAGAGCGTTCCTTGTTTGTAACCTTTTTCATAGCTTTAGTTATTTTTTAATTCCATAGCCTGTTTTTGTTCCTCCCTTTTGGAGTGATTTTTGGTTCCCTACTGTTTCATAGACACCTCTGTTAGAGGAGCGTTACATTCAGTATTTGGTTAAGTTTAACAGTTCCTCCGTTAGAGGAGAGATTTTGTTGTTTAGTTTTCAGATATCTTGTTGTGCTTAGAGTTAATCGTTAAGCTTTATAGTGCCCCCCCTTCGTGGAGTGATTTGTGTTCTTGAGCGTTTGTGAAATTGTTTAATTCCGCCTCATCAGGAGAGCGTGTACGTTTATTTGTAATCGTTTATAGCCCCATCTCTTTTCCTCCTGGAGTGGAGAGAGCTTTTGTTTTGGTAATTTTCATAGCTGCACCCTCCTCCACAATAGTTAGTGAGGAGAGTGCTCCAGGTTTTTCACCGTCTTTTGTTTTCGCTCTGTTCTAGAGAATCTCCAGTGGTTGTGCAACAATAAACCACCTTGTTCTGAAACTCCCTGCATCTATGTCCTGTGTTCTACCGGGAGTTTCGATAGTCTTAAACGTGGTGTAGGCACTGCTAGACGACAATCCTGTGTTGTGCCATAAGCCTTTGCATAAGCATTCAAATACATGGGAGCTGTTCCATGAAGCACTTTGTAGCTAACATCAGTGACTTGAAGTGGAGTTCAATGAACAGAGGGGTGACGTGTGCTCTTTTAGGCTGATCGAGGACCAGATGCACCACCGGACGACACAAGCTGGGAGACCAGTTTGGACCACTTTTTTTTTTTTTTTTTTTCCAGCAGGTGAATCTTATAAACCTCTTTTACTGTTAACTGGGAATACATAAGGAGGACATTGAATTATACAGTTGCACATGAATTCCACAGAATGAACCTCTTGTGTTTACTTAACATCTCATTGAGTCAATCGGTGCAGTGGAAGTTGAGGGACCCTCCTGCTGCTGCCCTGCCATGCTCTGTTAAAAAGGATGAGGATGTGTTAATACTTCGGTGTAGGCTAAATGTCACTCTATATTCCACCAGAATGTTAAGAAATGTGAATGGGAAGAGAGACACAGTTTCCTCATCCTCTTCCTCCCAGATGAGTGGTGTGTTTCAGTGTACTTAAATCTTTGGAGTATTGCCTCCTTACAGTTACAAGGTCTGTTGTGGGGTGAGGGGGCTCCATCAGGCAGATGGCACCATCAGAATCTGTTGGGACAAAAGAAAAAAAGAAATATTTGTGTGAATAGGCTTAAAAAAGATAATTATAGGCCTGTTACATTTTATGAAGGCACTTACGTCTTGGGGGGTGGACTCAGAGGATGAGCTCCCCCCATGGATTCCCTCAGCCACTGGCCTTCCAATATTCTGGTTTAGGGCCAGCGGTGCTGGGCCACCACCCATTTTATGGGCATCTGCCTTCTTTCTGTTGGCTGAGTATAAGTTAGTCTCTTGCTAGTTTAAATAGGCTTAATTGTTTAACAGAATATGATATAGATGAGAAGACATTTATGTGTGTGAAAGCAGCATTATGTTGGGATAAAACAACTGCACAGTAAATAGCCACTTAATATTTACTTTACAGTGTAAAACATGATCAAAATGAGGCTCCTCCATGACGAGGTCTTACCTATTTGAACAATGTTTTTTATATTTCATCTTAAGCTGCTGCCAAGTGCGCTTCTCCCCCGTGGGAATGCACCTAAATGAAATAAATGAATAGGCTACCATTCAAACAGTTTTCCTCTGTAATATTATTGTGATAGCAAAGGACTACATTTAAACGTACGCAATGACCCGAGCAGCAATGTTCTCCCATGCCGTCTCTCTCTCTTTTGCAGCTACAGCAGTGTTGCACTTCTTTTTAAAAACATGTTGAAAGTCCTCGTATGAGCGCATTAAGATTTCCAATTCTACGTCAGAAAAAAACGTAGCCCTCCTCTTCCCCCGTTGCCATGGTGACTCGTCAAATCGGGGCTCCATTGATGCTGGCTTTTTAAAGTTGTGGTGCAGGCGCTTAACTCAAGGTGAAACTACTCAGAGTCGACTAAACTAACTCAAATCAGCGTTTCTGGAAGCGGAAACTCAGTGTTCTCTTTCTCAGAGTAGATCAGCTGAGAGTTTAGGATTAGACTCAGTTTGTTGAACCTGCTTTGTGAAATGTACCTCTGATGAAGCAAGTTACTGCTTAAAGCCTTTAGCTCTGAATGCAGCTGACATAAGATTAAATTGTTCCATTACTTGCCATGTGATACAGTGATACATAATAATATAGAGGACAAATATTTTGAGCTAACCTTTAAAAAGAGAAAAGCACATATCTGAAGATTTGTTACCGCACATTCATGCTGCCAGTCTCCTGTTCTACTGTATCCCAAATGTGTTTGTACAGAATCCAGATTTTGTGACTTACAGTCCACCGAAGAACACTGATTCACTGGCCAGTTTTAGACTAATTTACCTCATTACTGTGGTGCTGTCAGACATGGACTTTAAAGAAGACTCAGATGCAGAAGGATGACCGTTAAGCAGACTTTATTAATATCTCCAACCTCCAACACTGAGCGATAAAATAACAGGCTTTGAAAACGTTTTCTATGTAATCTATAAAACTCAATAAAGAAAAATAATCAGTTTTTTTGTTTATCAGATTATTTCTTTCTCTCTGAATAAAGGAGGAAATAACCCTAAAAGAAAACAACAGAAACTCACTCTCCTAAGAGGAGCACCTAGAACTATGAACTCAAAATCACTCCCTAAAGAATAAAACCATCTTGGTACTACAAAACAAACTAAATCCACTCCTGAAAATTGGAGGCTCTACAAACTGAAAAGTTATCTATAACAAAAAAACACTCCAAAAGGAGGCTATCAAAATGGCTATGAAACTTGAGATTAATCTATGAAAATTACAAAAAAAAAATACAATAAAATAATCACTCTCAAGGAGGCAAAAGAATTCTGGTTTAAGAATCTAGAACAAGCAAAGCAAGGACAACTATGACTGTGGTGGCAGGCTTGGGTGATCGACAGAACGAAACCCTCAGACACAAGACAAAGGTAGACGCAGACTATAAGACACATGAGGGCAATGGGAACCAGGTGGACACAATCTGGAAACAAGGAAGACAATCCACAGGTGACACATGAGGAAGAGCAAGTGACCTGAAACGAGAGGAGAGTTAATCTTTCAAAATAAAACAGGAAATGACAAGATAAGACATGGAGACAGGACAAAAACCCAACTTGACCTCACCACAGTGTGACAGGTTCATTATCATTCTTGAGGTAGTCAATAGAAGATGGTAAATTGTGGCCTTAACGGGATACACATGGTAAGGTTTTATTCTATTGTTAATAAGTAAAAAAAAAATGTAAAAGATGATATTTAAATACAGATGGATACATACATACAGATTAATTATAATGAAGCATGGCTGACTTTGAACATCAGGATTTTTTTTCCACTGCAGCAATAGCATTTTTCTTCTCCCTGGTCCCCTCATGTTGCCTGTCTGCTCAAGAAATATGACTATAACTCTGTCTGTCTCTGCCAACAATACAAGGTGAGATGTGTAGAGGTTTTTTTTGTCCTGGCAGATCTTTTTGTCTGAGGCTTCAAAAGGTCCTGGCTCTCTGGTAAGCATATTGATGTAATCTGTTCCCATTAAGGGCTCATCCGTTCTCCAAAATCTCTATGAAAGTTCATGAACCCCATGCATACTTCACTGACAGGACGTCTGAGCACATACAACAAAAGTTTCCTCTTATCAATAGACTCATCTCGATCCTGCCTCTGGATCCTCTCTGTATGATTTTTGGGCACCGTCATTTTTCACTTTCTACATGTATAGGATTCATTAAAGCAGACATGCCATGTCATTTCCAGACATTTAACTCTGCACCCATTATAACTTCACATAATTTGTAATTATTTAAGAATGAAATTGCGAGGCATGCAAGGGAAATTATGTTGGTGTCTCATGAATCTGCACTGCTTGGGGTTCCACTTATCAGGAAGATACAACTTGTAAGCAAAAGAGAAACTTTGACAAATATGGCATGTTTTGGAGCATGACAACATCTGAAATCCAACCTTTTACATGTTTCAGGCCAGACGTAGATCCAGATTATGGAAGTGAGCAGCAAGAGGGAGCTTCAGCCAGATGTGTCTGGATATGTCTGGTATGAATACTCTAATTAGCTGCAACTGTGCAACAATTCATTTGCTCAATTTTTTGAGTATCTGTACACTCCCGTGTTAATAGGTTAAGATGTGTGAATGTCATGTGTTGAATCGTCAACTGCAGCTGAAGTAATTTGCTCCAAGAACTACAAGAGGTAATGATTTCATACTTTCATATTATTATGACTGACTGACATTATTACCCAAAGTGAAGTTGCTAAGTTTTCTTTGAATGCAATACATGAAGTGTGAGGGGTCGCTTGTGTAAGTAACTCCATCTTTCTGAGCAGTTGTGGGAGTATGAACACTTTCCGTAGCTCCATGAACATTCATTCAGTTTAATTTTCAATTAAATTTTCTTGCCATGATCATGAATCATGAATTATCATTATCTCCCTTAGCTGCCTTTTCACTCAGCGTGCCTATGATGTTTGTACTAACTTACGCTTGTACGCCTAGTGATAGTACAACACCGACATTTGAAACAGTTGTAGTCACCGGTTGAGGTCGAGGCTTGTGCCCTTTTAGTCTTGGAACAGCCTCAACTTTTAGCTTCAGTCTCCTCGCAAAGCCAGCGTTGTACTGTGCCTTGTTCATAAAACTGTTGTCTGTGAAGAACAGCAAACAAATCCAAACATTTTCATGACTGTGTTGGTTGACAGAAAAAAACAACTGCAGCCAGTGATCCAAGGTTGCTGGGTGTTCAAGGAAGCCTACGGGTCAACTTGTATCCTAAGCAAAAACTAATTTTTCCAAAGCTCTCTCCAAAAAAAAAACCAAGATGCTGTGCTCTGAGAAACGGATTACTAGTTCTTTGTGGTGGAAAAAATCTGTGATCAAAATTGCGGATAACATGCGCGCTGGAGATGTGGCACATGATGTGCCTGGAGAAATTGACCATACAAGGAAATCTGGGAATAATGACGGGATAATGACTCGGTTGCTCAAAAAAGTCCTGCGAAAACTGCAGATGAACCAGAAAATATAAGAAAAAATGCCATAGGCCCTTCAATTTTTTTTTTAGGTTTATTTATGTGTTGCAGGGATGTATTGTCTTGTTCAAATCTACAAAAAGCAACATATGTGAAATATTCCCATGACTGAAAACAGTCCATACACTATAAGTACCTCTATCAAAAGCATTGACTGAAACGCTACATTTGTAATACATTCAAATCTTTGTTGTTGATGCCCTTCCTTAGACATATGTTGTTTTGAATTTTTGCACTGAACGTGTTTTAGTTTCAGCATTTTCTGTAGGGCAGAACTATCTATAGCTAAATTTTCCGAACTTGACATAATCTTCTATTCCACCCTCTACACCTCAGTGGCATGGATGCCCCTAAATGTGTTTGGCGAGTGTAAATTCATTATTTCTTCCTAAAAGTTATTGTGTGAATCCATGGGGCTTCATAAATTCATTAAAAGGGAAGAGATTGTCCTTTGCCCAAATACGTCTCTATGGGGCCCATAATAATGTTTGTAGAATATTCGATCTTGAGTGGTCATGGGAGCAACTGCATGTGAATTGTAAAAATGGCACCCATGAAGGTGATGGTCACGCCTGCATTGTGAAAGAATGTATTTCTATCCAAGATCATTTCTTAACCCTAACCCTGACCATTTGAAGCTACTGTCCAAAGCCAACCAGAAACTGACAGTTTCATCATAATGTGTTGTGTTTACATTTAATCAAAGCAAAATGGTGTCCATGACTGTAACAGTTGTGTTGTAAAGAAATCTATTTTTGGGCTGCGGTGTTATTAAATGAATGTAACTCAAAAGTAAAAAAAGTTGTTGTCATATGTTGGGCTTGAACTCATATCATGATTTATTGAATGTGCTGCACTACCATATGAGTATTTGGTGGCCTTCAGAATGACGTCTTCTATGATGTGGAAATGATCGTATCTGTGATAGTTTCCTCGGCCACTTGTAGCGGTGATTCTTTACAAGATGCCATTACGGGTCACATGGAATGGTATGAACAAAAAATTCAGATAGTCGTAATGACTGGAAGACTTGTTCAAACATGATGAAAAATTTGCAAAACTTATTTCAAAGAAAAAGCATTATTTATATAAACAGTATGTTAAATAGCCAAGACTCGCTTTGATACCATGAATGACTATAGGCAAAACATAGACCTACTTTTGACTGAACTATTGCCATAATTGTAGTTTAAACTGCAAAGGATATATATTACAGTCATTTGTTTCTTTCTTATTTTCCCCTAAAAGGTATTGAAAAATAGTTTCTTATGTGTTCTCGGTCTCCTTATAGAAGTTGCTTTGTGTGAGCTGCTAATAACAGGACTGGTGTGACAGCAGCCATGTTGCCCAAAGATCCAGAGCCAAAACGTCTGAGGTTCTGTCATAGAAGCTTTTATTTGCCATTCAGTTCTATATGTGGAATTATTTTCCTCTCTACATGTATCAAGAAATCTTAAAACCTGAGATGCTAAATTTAGCTGATGCAAAGTTGATGGGAGTGTTATTTAAAAGCTGAGATATTTCAATTTACCTGCTGCTGGTTTGGCTTTTGATTTACTGATGGAAGTCACAGCAAGGAAACAGACTTTCATCTTGAAGTCACCTGAAGATTCCCATCATGTTTTTCATTTTCCAATAAGCACCAATGTCTTGGTACATTCAAAAGCAGCCAAAGACATGACTATATCAGTGTAGCAGTATGTAACAGTAGGACGGATCTCCTTCAGGCTTTCAACTGGAGCACTCAAGCAATTTACATGGTGTAAAATAAGTAACACTTTAAAAGCATCAGAGAGGGGAAATAATGGAAAATGCTAATCAAAAGCAAATCATATCCGCTATAGAAAGCCTGGACATATTATCTAAGCATAGGCACTTTAATGGAAATTCAGCATGTTGGAGAATCATTTACACAGTGGGTTAGATTATGGCACGGAACAGCATGTTACACAAAGGGTTACACTGTACATTTACTGCTTTGTTGTAAACTAGACCGAATGAGTGTGGACACCAGTAGAGAGCACATAAAACTTCCATTAAACAACAGTTTTGGCAGAGGTGCTCAGAAAATATAATGTCTTTCTCTTAGATCCTGTTTGAAAAGAATACTGTGTTTGGAAGGCCTGGAACTCACCTCTGTTGACAACTTTCAAACAGAGAAACGGTGTGAAAAAAAAAATCACAAAACCACAAAAGAATTAATAAAAATTTTAAAAGTGGAATAGGATTTCATCAGTTCATCTCTCTGGGGGGGGGGGGGGGGGGGGTGTCATTGTTTTGAAAATAGTTATTTAGAGGGCCTTGTCAGGCAGCTGGTAAATGATACTTTACATGTAAGCTAGAAACACTCATATCCTATGTGATAAGTATGATTGTCTTACACTATAGATGCAAGTTAGCTGTGGTAATAGTGAGGCCAACATTAGGCGGCTGTCAGGACCTTTGTACACTAAGGCCTGCTATATCCTTGCTTTTAAATAGTGTATAGTGTATACTACGACTTTTACTGAAGGATTCTGCAAGGGGGCACAACAGATGACTTGGGAAAGAAAAAAACGTGCCATCAACACTTTCCACACTCAGTTATTCAAACATTTTCTTCCATGCATTGATCTTTCCCAAGTGGTACTGATCTCTTGCCAGCTATTTTGACTAGAACATTTGTCACTGTGCAGTGGCAAAGACTTTCTGCCATTTGACCCACATATGGTCAAAATTAGCCCTACACTGCCCCTACTGGTCAAGTACATATTGCAGCTTGCAAACGCAGATCTTTAATTTAACAATAAACCAAACAAACAGGAAAAGTGAGACAGCTATGATCAACACACATCAGTAATTAAATGCATGTATATCCCAAGCGTTTATACAACATTCAACCGGCAGACATGTCTGCAGTGTCGGTGAATGTCTGTCTCATATTTTCGGTGTGAGATATACTATTTTTCAGCCAATTCAACAAGTGAAATCTAATTTGGGTCTGTTGGTACAAAAGTTCACTCTGATTGGTCATTCAGTCTAGTGATGTCCAGGAGGTAACAGCTAACTTAACATGTCAAACACAATCTGGCATCCTTCATCTCTCCAAAAACAAGCAACACTTTTCACAAAAACACATCAATATGTAGTGCAGAACCTGAAGAGCAGCTGATTATCATGACTCATGAAACCCGCTCTTACAGGAAAACACCAAGTACATGCTGTTACATTAACTTTTTTTTTCAGTCGTTCAGTTTTCCCACCGTATGATACTAGCGCTGCTGGCTCTTTCTGCATCTGAGAGCTATGCCTTCTTGTGCATAGCTCTCATAGACCGGCGGTTGGACATTGTCTTTGCGGTTGCAAGGGGAAAAGGCACAGCAGGGTGACTTTCTCTGCTGCTCGTTCTTCACATCGTTTTGACATTCCTTAGATTGCAACATGCAGTTGTTTGCCGGACTGACACCTCAGCAACTACTGTGGCTAATGCACAAGGTTTCATAAAGTCTTAAAGAATGATAATGTATTTAATTCAGGTTTACAACACCTGCAACAGCCACTTAACAAATTCAAAAGTCTAATCTCTACACTTTCACTCATTACTGATTTATATAAATAAAAAGTTATGAAATTATATTGCTACAGTATAAATCATTATTAACTACATGCTACTGTTATAGACAGATTCAAAAAAACATATCAGCTGAAACATTTAGAGTTAAAGTGTCACATAGAGAGGTGTGGCACAAATCTCTGAATGGATTGGGGTTTTGTTTTTATAGCTTGGCAACATTTTAGCTGACGAGTTCACACAGAGCAGCAGCAGCAGGTAACACAGGTGAACTCTCTCAGCTGACAAGATGGACAGGGACTCCTAGCCAACAGTTCAACAACTGGGTCACAGAGACAGTGACATGTTCAAGATTACGCTATCTGTTGTGAACAAGCGCTGTAACCCTCCTCCTTCGCTGTTACCTCTCCATCTGTCCAGTCTTAAGCTGAGGAAAGAGGTGTTAGCGACCTCCCAGCCACCATGTTCCAATAAAAAATATTATATGCCTTCC
Source organism: Leuresthes tenuis (assembly GCF_036924035.1). Classification (NCBI taxonomy): domain Eukaryota; kingdom Metazoa; phylum Chordata; class Actinopteri; order Atheriniformes; family Atherinopsidae; genus Leuresthes; species Leuresthes tenuis. Next base: position 25,877,219 of record NW_027325365.1, on the reverse strand, counting down.
TGATATTCAATTCAACTCAGTTTATTTATATAGCACCAAATTACAACAAATGTCATCTTTGATCTTGTCCATTTTATTCGCCAGTGATCTCTCACATCCCATGATGATCAAGGGAATAAATTGTTGAAACTTTCTCCTTTTTTTCTCTATTTTATTTCTCCTCTGCTTACTTGACATCTCCTCTTAAAGTCATCTGGATTTATGATCTTACGTCCAGCACTACTTGAGCTTTGAAAAGCTTAGTCAGCTGCTCCCATACGTAAACTTTCCGAACAGATTTAAGAAGGAACCGTAGTTACCTGCAGGAATCATTTCAGCAGCACAGCATCCAAACCGGTGTAGAAGAATGTCTAAAAGAAAGAAAATCTGTGATTTTGCAGAAACACTGCTTGTGGTGACACTCCGAGGAAAGCTAAGACGACACTAAAAGTGACTCCCTCAGAAGCATCTTTGACACCCATTGGGTTCCAGGCAGCCATAGTGAATTCAGATGGCCAAAACCAATGGTTGTATAATTTGTTCGGCCTTGTCCCTTGCACACAAAGATGCCTCCAGGTTCTCTGAATGATTTGAATATATCATTTATTGTAGATGATGAAATATTTAGTGGATAAAACTTTAAATTGACTGATATTATTTTGAAATGTCTCTTTAATTTGAAGTTGTTTTTATTAATTTATTTACTGTTTTGCAGCCTTTCATTGTCCCTACTTTTTGAGATGTGCTTCTGCCATCAAATTAAAAAGTTCAATATTTTTAATTAAGTACAAAATATTTTTAATGTTTGATATGGTTTCTGTATTCTCTTGTGAATGAAATATGAGATATGAAATTTCCAATTCACTGTATTTAATTTGTATTACATTTTACAGAGCACCTTTACCTTTTTGGAACTGAGATTGTAATTCCTTTAAGTTTACACACAAAGACTAAATGCATATTATGAAAATATGCTTGATAGTTTTTTCCCCCTGTGGTAATAAACAACCCACACATCCACAAAGCACTTAAGTTTTCACTTAGGATTTCTGCTATTAATATGAATATGACTAATCACTATAAAACAATTGAAAAATAGCCTGCTCTGCAAGTCAGGCCTGCCAAGAAAAAAGAGTGAGGGACACTGTTCATTTCAGAGAACATGCTGCAATATTCTATATTGCATTCCCTATGTGTGTGTCTGATACAGTGGTCAGAAGCCATAGATTTCACTGGGATCTTCTGCACTGCAAAGAGAGACTCAGCACTCACCACACTGCTGACATTCAGGAGAAGAAAATAAAGTGCTTATTTAGAAAATCAGGTGCACACTTTAGTCTAAATAGCACCTCTTCACCGTATCCAGGTTCTGGAATGTGCTTTACAGTAAATCACTTCCTAAATGCTGCATTCCAGTCTCCAGTCATATTCCAATGAGTATATCTGGGGCAGGGTTTATGTGACACTAAAAAAAGAATTTATTATCATTTGTCACAACTGGTGAGGTTGAGCGTGGCATGGTGGAAAACTAACCATATATGGTAAAACTAACTATACAGTTTTTACACACAAAAAACAAATAATTCAGGGCCTGAACCTAACCAAATAAGGATTGCAAACAAGACAGAGGTTTCAAATTAAAGTAAGCGTAGATAAAACAGAGTTGGACAGGAGGCGAACTTAGATCTCCTGGTTGACAATAAAGTGTTTAATTTTGCCAGCCCCCTCCAAATGTGGACACTTTTTACTGTTAAATCTGATAAAACCTCTTTTTTTATAAATATCCAATGAAATTCAGTGAGAGGTCTATGCTGCTTTTTGTGTGCATTAAATGAATGAATTAAGATAAAATCAATTTTAGATTGATTATAAATTGTGTTTCATGAGATTTTTTCATGAACTTCCATGAGACTGTGTAGCAAAGCTAAAAAGTTGTGAATGTTTCATCGCAGTGCCAGTAGATCCCCTTAATGCTACACAGTGGATCCTTAAGTGTTATTGAGTTACAGTTGTAAAATGGACTGGGATGTTGTAGAATGGTGTCATTACCCTTTTGTAGATAATACTGCAGTCTTTAAATGGGAAAAGGGACGTTACATTAATCCTCTACCATCTTGTCAAAGCTGAGTGTCAATAAGCAGGAGGTGTGGGGGCCTTTTATCGTGATGGTTAGGGATACTCTGAAAGAATCTATGGCAGTTTTTGCACGTGTGTATAGTTTAGCAACAATAACAATGGATACAGGGGAACTTTTTCCTGCTTCTGATACAGACAAATGTTTTTTCTCTCCATCTTTTACTTTGCTCTCCGGCTGAATGTGTGGAAGAGTGTGGAAATAAGTGACATTTCACAGTAACGGATCAGTAGAAACAATTTTGTCTTGCCATATCGACTACATTTTTTTTTCAAAATTGGCTCTTGTCGTCTTTTTTCACTCATTTCCACTTTTAATCTTTTTTCCACATCACCAGGGATTTTAACCAGACAACTAGACTACTGGGCTGCTTTGTTAAACTTGATCCATATCTTTATTATTGTAGCATCAAGCTACAAGTGAAGCAGAGGCAAGTACTCTACTACTCCAGAAATCCTTGGAAACAGAAGAAGATAAGCATGTTAACTTTATGTATTCTGTACTATTGAATTAAATTTAACAATTAAAATAAGTAGTCCACCTACAATATGTCTGTAGGAATGATTTAAAAGGAGAAAATTCAGCTTTGTATCAACAAGTCGTTCTTAAGGCAACACAACCAACTAATCACTTTACCTCCCAAGAAGTTATTATAAAATGCACATTGATTAAGGTATTCCCATACTTAAATATATTCCATATTCAAGTGGAATAAAATATCTTTCAGTTACCCGACCCAGATCTGTTAATGCATTGACTTAAAAACTTTTCAAGTTTGCAATGTTAAGATACACAGCCCCTGGACTGTTTCAGTGCTCCTGCTCTATCATAACAACCTGCTGTAGATGCCCTTATGAAAATGGCTAAAAATCGATGGAGCTACCAAGGACGCACAAAACTAATACATTTATTCTACACTCCTACTAACTCTGCAATAATACATACCTCTCTGACTCTCTCCCTGTTCCTCACTGTGATTTGATCGCAGGGAGCCAGCCACATCCATCTCTGTCACCCGCTGACTGCAGCGTTAACAGCCTAAACACACACCGGCGCGCACACATAGACAAGCACACAAGCAAATGCACACTGAAAAGCAGTATTTGACAGACTTTTTTCCATTTCATACACAATCTCTCTTAGATATACAGTAGACCACACACAGATTTGAGGGTCGAACTGTGGGGTTTTGTATCATGCCTTCTTGCCATCCTGAGAGACAGATCAGTATCTTTACAACTTTAAATTACTGCTGGCTCTCAAAGGGCACATTATTTGTGTGTGCATACTGCTGATAAAGGACAAAAGATGAGAGGCAAAAGCAAGGAGCAACTAACAAAGAATTTACCTGCCATTCCCCAACCCCAAAAAATAATCCATCCAAAATAATCCATCCATTTTCTAAACCTTAATCCGTCGTGGGGGGGGGGGGGGGGGGGGGCTATCCCAGCTGTCATTGGACAAGACCAAAAAAATGATTTCATGAATATTTCTGTATCATTATATTTATTAGCACTACACTTGTTCATGCAGCAAAGGCATAAACTCATTGATTTAGGATGAATCTGTATATGCTTCATGAGATATTTTTAATAGGAGTTTCTAAAAGAATTTAACAGCCTTTTTTTTTTAATTGGTCTCTGAAGGTGATGGAAAGAGCAACAGATAATTGCCATTCACATGAGATTCTATAGTGCATGAAGTGTCTTTGTATAGTCATGACTTTAGCACAATATATATCATAACCATTTATGGTAGCAGCGTGCACGGTGGCTGTGTAAAACAGGGACAGTGGAAGCTTGTTTAAGCTTATTAAACAGTCTACTCTGGTGTAAGTTCAGTTGCACTTGTCTTTCCATTAAAGCTCAAATTAAGCTAACTGTAGTGTAGCATTGTGTTAAACACAACAGCAGTGGATGGGAGCACTCAAACATGTCGACAAGTCAGAAGGAGAATAGCTGCAGCTAACTAAACAAGTTAAAACCATGGACGAGGAAAGTTTGAAAAGCCCAGTCACTTTTCTTACGAAGCAAGCAAAGTTTATTTCTATTGCACCTTTCTTAGATTGAAAATAAATTCTAATAACTCAATCTGATGGATTCCTCCGAACAGCCGCTCATAAATCAAATTAGCCCACGTAGCGTACTTGGCTCTCCATTGTGAATTCAGGAGTCTGGTCGAAAAGTTAAATAAAATGACTCTTTTCCTTGACCTTGTGAAAATGCAATAGGATTAAGGAATGGTGGTAGAAAAAATTCTAAAAGAATCTAAAAGCTGAATTTTCCAACCCCACTTACACTGAGCTGTGATGTTGGTCTGCAGCACCGAAACTACAACTGTTCAATAAATATTCTACAAAAAGTGCTCGATACACTTTATGTATTACAATCTTATCACACCGTAACATGAAAATCATATTATGATTTCTTATCTAATATTATCATATCAGAGATAAAATAGGATATCAATTTATCATCAAAGTTCATAACTGAAGGTCAGAAAAAAATTAAATATGGAGTTACCACAGGGTACTCATACTCATCCTCCTGCCCTCATATTTATACAACTGATGAAAAAAAATGAATATCCCTATAAAAGCTGCAGCCGCAAGGAATTGTGGGATGTAATTATCTCCTTTCGATTCCAAAGGATGGTCTGGCGTATCCTGTGCAAAAGAAAGTAATTAAGAAAGCATCGGAGCTCCTTTTCTTTATTATTTTAATCATTGGAACAGCTCCACATGGTGGCTGCTACTCAGATACTTGTGGGTCATTTAACTCTGTTAGGAAGGTTATAAGCAGAATGGACAATTTGACCAGACTCCAATAGTTCACACTTGTGCCATGCTTCACGCGTTACATATGTTACTAAGTCCAACCACGTCAGATCGCAGAAATGTTATGGAATAGAACCAATGTATCATGTGTGAAGTTGGATAAAATCCCAAATGCAGACACCCGAGGCGGAAATAAAAGGTTGAAGAAGACCGAGATTTTAATAAAGTAACTCATGCTCCCTTACAACTGAGGAAGCTGCTGAAGCAGGAACTCAAATCCCAAGTCCAGAAACAGATTGTCCAAACATAAATCCAGGTAATAACAATACAGGCACAGGGAAACTTGGATATGCCAAAACAGTGAGCTGACAAAGGAAGATGTAATTATGTAAGCAATCAAGGGCTAACGAGACACAGGTGGCAGAAATTAAGCAAGAAAGCCTGGGCTGTTCTGGGATTGTCCTCTCCATGTCTCACTCTCTTGCATAATGTACAGAGGGAATGCAGGTGATGTCATCAGACGTAACTGCACTCAGGTTATGCTGACCGAGAGGCAAAAAGACCGCTGGCTCAATGACTCAATGTCATTGTAACGGGTGGTGTATGGACCCAATTGCAGTACAAAGGAGTCAGAAGACAGTGGTAAAAAGTTCAAGACTTTACTGAGACTCTGGCAGACAGACAAACGGTTTAGAAACCGGCAAACAGGAATCAGGAGAGGAGAGGCAAAGTTCTTGGTCAGGGACAGAAGGCTGGGTCGAATTACCAGGAGGCAGACGAAGCAGGGAATCAGGGACAGGCGAGGTCGGTACCGGTAAAGCTGGCAGGAGACCGCTGGAAAGACTTGCATGGCAAAGACAATCTGGCAAAGGATAGAGTGTGGAGCTGGTGACTATATGCTGGGCTGATTGCATGTGATGAGAGGCAGCTGTGTGCACAGGTGAGTGAAGTGAACTGATGAGGTGTGTGTGGCTGACAGGCTGAGTGGGGCAGAAGCAGGATCAATGGAAAATTACTGATGGTTGGATGACTAAACTGTGACAGTCATCTGTTTGACTAGTTCAGACAAAGAAAACACATCTACCAGAGGGTAACTGCTGTGCAACTGTCTGTACCAACACATTCAGGAAGAGGTTCGGGTTGTTTTAATGGATAGTTGAATCAAACTCCAAACCTTCCTTTGCGTTACCTGATTCCCACAAGTCAGGTTTATGTCAGTGTTGTAAGTGGAGGTGCTTGGAAACAGGTCACCAGAGACCACAAGAAAGTGTGCCCCATAAACATTTTAACTGTCCCCCAAAACTGCTCATACATACAACGCATGTGACACGAGAAAACGGCTGAATCCCTCTATAGCGGGTGATATAGTGAACGAGCAGCTAATTCCAACACAGCACATATATTACACACAAGAACATGGCATTCCAAAATTTTAAGACAAAATCCAAAAACTGACAGTCAGTTGCTACAAGATTTGCAGTGCAAGTCTGAAAAAGGGGCTTTGGATGCTATCTTTCTTCAAACATTTGAAATGAGTCAAATGGCTTGGCTCCAAGCCTGGAATTTTAGCAATTTGTCAATGTGATTTGACAGGCTTTTCTTAATGCAAGGGAAAGTAGAGGGAGGTACTTATGAAGGAATCATTGGCTACTCTCACTACTCTCGTTCTCACTGTTCCTCTCCAGTCACTTGAATGGAATGATTAAAAAAGGAAGAAGCTGACAAAGCGGCCAACAGCTTTATGTTTTACTTAAAAGTCATTCGAAACTCAGTCCCTAAGGCTAACTAAAAAAAAGATGATTGTAAACTTCAATGAAAATGCTGTGATGTTATAGCTCTGCAGGAGGCTGTGGAGTGTATACCCTCATCCACCTTCCACCCCAGATCATAAGGCAAAGCTTTAAGGATTTATTTCTTCTTGCTTCTTTCAACTTTTCAACTTCTTTCAAATAGTTGCCAACCAAATGAAGCTCACCAGGCCTGCGGTCGATAAACAATTCTGGTTTATCTATTAACTACTGTCTGTGCACACTCCCTGGACAGGCAGAGACAGAGATGACAAAATTCAATACAAAGTTGCCTCTGGCTGATACCCTGGCATTATGTTTTTACTCGGATAAACAAGTGACAATGATGTAATTTCCCATCTGCTCCTCGTTTGATGACAACAATTCTTCTCCTGCAGCTGTGGGGCTGACAAGATGATTTTGTCAGGGGGTCAGAGGAAGATACATTCTTTTTATTGAATTATTTTACATGAATGTTGCAATTAAATCCCATATCAAAAGCATCTGTTGGATTTATGGAGAATGGTTTGTTTCAGTTAGAGTAGAGGCTGGGATATTTGACACATCCTGTTTTTTCTACTTATTCCTGTTCTAAAGAAAGTTGAATAACATCAAATCTCAAGTATATATGAACATTTTGAATCTTTGATTTTGATTTGTGTTCATGTATATGGAGTATGGACATATAAAGAAAGTCTAATGTCTTACTGTTCTAAGGTCTTGTACAAGCACAAAGAGAAAAGCGATTTGCTCCTTATTAGGCGTTAAGATTTGATCAATTTGAAAAACACACTAAAAATGACATTGTGTCATTATTTGTAAAAAAAAAAAAAAACTAAGCCAAAATGCAGAAGCGGTGTGTGAAAAACTAAATATACTCCATGATTCACCAGCTTTGAGAACCACCTTTAACATCAGTGTTTTGATGTAATAATTTTTTCTGTATAGTGGATGACTCTTCCTTACAACATTGCTTCAGTCGTTCACTTAAGGTCCTGCCACAGTATTTCAATTAGGTTCAGGTCTGGACTTTGACTTGGTCATTGCAACACCTTTATTCTTTTCTTTTTCAGCCATTCTGTTGTAGATTTGTTGATGTGCTTGGGATCATTGGGCCTCATTCACCAACAGTTCTTAAGGACAAATTTGTTCTCAAGTCCTTCTTATGAAAATTATTACAAAAATTGTGTCATTCGCAAATGTTCTCTCATCCAGGATTTGTTCTCTTACAAACACTCGGGAGAACTCTTACAAACATTTGAGTGCTGCTACTGTATGTTTCGACAAAAAATTACATTTGTGTTGTCTTCTGTAGTTCATTAACATACAATAATAAAATCACAGTAATACACTCAAAAAAGTGAATGAGGTGGGTTGTGCAGATTAATTGTATATCTTCAGTTTACTTAAAATGCATGTCTTTGTTAAATTAACATATTCTTTTATAATAAAGTCAATGTATTTGTGTCGTTCGCTATGTGTACAAAATAATTATGCATTGGTTAATCAGAAATCATTTAATTTAAGTGAATTATGGCTTAAATACTTCTTCCATCCAGAGGGTGGCAGTAAGGAGAAAATTTAAATGCTTCAGACTGCATGTGCCCAAACTTTGTAACTTCCTTGTTTTTGGCGATGAAGTTGCCAACGGTCAAATAAGGACATGTTTCAAATGTATTACTGAGCAAGATTTAATTGTGTGTTTGTGATACAGTACCCGTTATATACTTCTGAAGTGCTTCTGTTTTAGAGAGCGATGGGTATGGCACGTTTGCTACTCTAGTTTTCCATCGGCAAACTAGTGGGGGGTTGTTATTATGAAACAGGTACAGGAAATGCTACGTGTTGTAAACATCAAATTATGTTGAGTTACTCGGTTACTAGTGGACCACGAGTTAGTACTTACGGTAAGTTAGCACTGAAATAAAGCACCGGTGGCTTTAAGCAAGTGCTGGAGCCATGGGCCGATAAAAGTATGAGGGCCTTTGTGGTCAGCTGGGACGCTGGTGTTAATGGCGAATGCTAACCGCTATCCAAAGTTAGCATCAAGCAAGTATTTGCTAGTAGATTTGCCAGTATTTCAAGAAACATTTATCGGGTGACAGCTTCATTCCCTTGTTCTAATTCTGAATAGGTGTTTTTATTTTTTAGATTTCCAGTTCTTTTAAAACCAATTAATGAATTACATTAATTTATGGCTCCTATATGTTGAATTTCAGATCCTGGGTGTGATAGCTGCTTCTTTACTCATTGATGTGGTGGTGGTGGCACTGCTGAGCTTGCCTGTAGTATGTTCACAGTCAGACTTTTCTTTCTTAATTTAAGACTGTTTTACAAGTTGAGTTTCCTTTACCAATATCTCATTTGTGTTTTTGTTTGTTTGTTTTTGCCCCCCTCCCCTTCCCCTCCCAGATTTGAAAGTGGCAGTGTAAAGGTTGTAGTTCAAAGACCTCAACTGGAGGCCAGTTAAAACATCAACATTATGGGCGTAGGCACCCATATCCTTGCCTGTATATTAGTTGTCCATGTACATCTAAGTCTTGGAATGTGCTCAAGTCACATTTGTGTAGAGTCCATAGAGAGACACATCACGGCAAACATTGACATCGGCCACATTCAGCTGCCATGTGTGTGGAGTCTCTGAAGTTGCCTTTGAAAAGGAGTATTTCATGTGAACATGGAGACAATGAAGACTCAGAAGAATCCCGGCTTGAAGTACAGTCTAGTTTTCAGAGAAACATTTCAGATAATGTTGAGAAGATGATAGAAGAGAAACTTGCAGCAGTGTTGCTTAAACTGGAAAACATACTTCATGTTTCCAGTAATGCAGTTGATGAGCTTTTACAGGACTTGCACTTCCTTATGAGTTCTGCATCACAGACTACATTAAAGCATAATAACTAAGCATAATCTTGTTCTTGATGCAAAAGAAACTGAAGAATTGGCCTCTGCCCTCTCTCTTTCTAATCCCTTGACAAAAGCAATTGGAGATCAGGGCCCACTTGGTACTGCTTTTAAGCGGAAACAATACTTCAAAGACAAGTTCCAAGTAGCTGAACCAGTTGAATATGTGTTAGATAAGGAGTACAACCATACCTACCAATATGTACCATTATTGCAGTCTTTGCCGCAGCTTCTTAGCAAAGATGGTATAATTGATGATGTAGTAGAAAACTCGAGGTGTGCAACCCTCTGGGTACTTCCAGAAAGAAGCACAAACTTTGTGCTATGTACTGGATTTTGAGCAACTTACCCCCAGGCCAGCTCTCCTCTTTGTCATCTATCTACTTGGCTGTAAAAGTAACTACATCAAGGAATACGGTATGGAAAAGTGCTTGAACCTCTTTTGCGTGATCTGGTTGTCTTGGAAGAGCATGGGGTGTTTGTCCCATGGATTGGAAAAAATATTAAAGGTACAGTACAATGTGTAGCTGCAGATAATCTGGGTGCCCATGGGATTGCAGGCTTTGTGGAAAGCTTTTCAGGAGAGTTTGTTTGTCGATTTTTGCACAGGGCGTGTCAGGGATTTTCAGACCAAGCAGGTTCTGTCCGGTGAGTTTAGTCTTCAATCAAAAGATGAACACAAAGAACATGTCAAACATGCAGTGGAAAGTGGAAAGCCTTGTGTTGGAGTGAAAAGGCCATGTGCGCTGACAGAAAATCTTTCTCATTTTTATGTAACAACTGGATATCCACCTGATGTACCCCACGACCTGTTGGAGGGTATGGTTCCAAAAATACCTCTTTGGACACTTTAAATAAGGTTGTTCTCAGTTTCCCCTACAAAGGAGAAGATAAAACAAACCGCCCCCATGCTGTACCATATATTTTTAAGCAAAAACACAATAGGTGGCAATGCAGCTGAAAATTGGACCCTCATAAGATTGCTGCCTTTCATGATTGGAGATGGTGAACCAGTGTTGGAGATAATTTTGGATTTAAAAGAGGTAGTGGAACTTGTTGTTTCCCAGATCCATACAGAAGAATCCATTGGATATTTTCAGTTCAAAATATCTGATCACAGACAGAAATATCAAGAAGCATTTCCCAACCAAAGACTTCTCCCCAAGCATCACTTCTTAGAGCACTATCCTCACATGAACCGATGTTTCGGTGCTCTAGTTGGAGTCTGGACCATGCGGTTTGAGGGCAAACACAGTTTTTTTTTATGGGGGTTGCCCATCACACCAAGTGTTTCAAGAATGTTGCTCTAACACTGTCAAGAAAACACCAGATGATGATTGTGTATCACTTCCATTCATCACGTCCACAGAAACCTGGAGCTGAAGTATCACGTGTATCGAGAGTCCCTCTTGAAGTGCTGAAAGATGATGTATCATTGCCTCTCCAGCAGATGTACCCAAACATGGCAGAAGTAAACATGGCTAACAGCGCAGATTGCAAGGGGATCAATTACAGAAAGGGAATGATAGTCATCTGTGGATTTACTGATGGGCTACCTGAATTCGGAGAGATACTACGGATATGTGTAATTGAGGATATGCTGAATTTCGTAGTCTCAGCTTGGTTTAGGGAGCACTACCGGGCCTTTGAACTGCAACAATGTCCAACTGGCACAATGTCCCTGATAACGCATGACAAACTGGCAGAGAAGTACCCATTACATGACTACTGCGTTGGGCCCCTTCAACTGGTTACATTTAAAAGATATCCTTATTAAAAGCACATGTTGAATAAGTGAGTAAATGGCTTTAGTTGATAGATTACTAAATTTGCACTTTATTATGGGGCTGAGCAATATTTTGATATATCGATATTGTGATATGAGACTAGATATTGTCTGGGATTGTGGGTATTGTAATATCAGACTATGGCATAAGTGTTGTGTCTTCCTAGGTTTAAAGGCTACATTACAGTAAAATGATGACATTTTCTGAACTAGCAATTATTTACCTTTTCCCACATAGTTATTATAAACACGTTACAGATAAATATTTATCAAAAATCTCATTGTGTAAATACGCAACATAATCATCTCCACTATATCGTCACAATATCAATATTGAGGTATTTGGTCAAAAATGTCATATCGCCTATTCCAACCTAAAGCAACTAATTTGAGCACCACTAACCATAGCATGACAATTAATTTTCCATGCTACTATCATTATGTCACTGGCTTCTGTTTGTGGATTACTCAGTATTTGCTTCAGTGTCTTGTTTGTTATACATATGATCACAGTCGGGTGGTAATTTATATATTCATTTATACATATTTAATGTGTACTTTATACTTGTATTTTTATCTTTTCTAGACTGACACATTTGGATGATGGCTGCCCCAGTAAAACTACGGATTATCCTTGGTTCCAACAATGCTGAAAAACTGACCATATAATCAGGCATGCCAAAGTCTGAGGATCTTTCAGATGAGATCAAACGTCAGTTTGCTATAGAGGGGGACATTAGACTCCAGTACATGGAGAGTGACTTTTGATCAACTTGCGACATGTCAATTTGCGACATTCAAGACAAGAGCACAGTGAAAATCATCCGCTTGTCAGATGCTGTAGGCCTCAGCCAAGGCAGCGTGAACCAGAGTGAGGAAGAAACATCCTTGTCGTCATCTTCTGACACAATAATACTCTCCACTGATTCAGAAACTGCTCGATCTCATTGGCCCACAGAATTCCAAATCCCAAACTTTTCATATGACGTGAAGATGCAACTTCAAAGTGCAAACGAGGCCTTCATATCAAATGGAGTTCTTCTGTCCCCTGGTCATAAACTTAAATCAGACATCTTGGAAAGTCTGGCACAGGAAATCATCAAGTTCAAGGCATAGCCATCGAACTTAGAAATAGAATCTGTTGCTGAAGCTTTAATCAAAGCACATCCATGTTTGAGAGAACAGGGACCCTCCAGTGGTTACTACGGCTGGAAAATAGGCCTTAAATACAAGATGGCAAACTACAGGACAAAGCTTAGAAACTTTGGGTGTCCAGAACGAAGCATCAATTCTCTCAAGCACAAACCTGTGGACAGATGTCAGCCTGCCTACGATGTCAAAAAACCGAGGAAGGCAGAGGTACATTTTTGTCCTCCCTATCCTGCCGGAGAGACCCAGGACAGCTTTGAAGGTGAAAGATTGGCTTTGTTATCTGAGGTCAAGAAGAGACATAATGATAAAGTTGGCCAAGACCCTCGCATCCAGGAGACAGGAGGTCATCACAGACAAGCTCATGCTCGCGGAGTTCAAGATCAGATGGCCAGGATTGTTCACTGTAGCAGATGTATGAAATGCTTCTTCGACAATTTTCTATTTTATTTTTTATTGTAATTTGTTTGGCAAGTTTTCTATATTTGATAGTGACAGTGTAGCGACAGGAAGGGCAGGGGAGAGAGAAGCGATGACATGCATCAAAGGGCCTGAGGTCAGATTCAAACCCCAGCTATAGTCAATACTTTTTGTTGTTTTAATAGGTACCAATAATATGTTGTTTGTGGACATTATGTTTTCAGGTGGAAGCAGAATTTGTGAGGATCACTACTGGTCCCCTTGTCTCAAAGTTCCATGCACACCTTGACCAACACACTGCCCAGCTCATAAAAATGTTCAAGAAGAAAGGCTCTGTAGGGACTACAATCAACAACACTTTGGTCCCAATCACACAGGTATGTTTTGAAGTATCATGTGTGAAGGTATTATTGGTGAAAAAGGTTTGTAAGGTCTGTAACATTAAGGGAAACCTGAAAGGCAAAAGTTAATCTTTGGAATTCTACAAAATCTGTGATTTCATAGATTGGTTGTGTCCTTTCTTTCTCCCCTATGTAAAGGATACTGATGGTACTGCTGTACAGAGGAAACTTGACCCTTGGCATCTACAGCGTCGAAGTTGAGGGAGGTGATGCCACCACTCCTCCAGCTGATGTTGGAGTAATACTAGTTCTACCCGGGAGACGTCGCCTCTGCATGTGCACTCTTAATGGGTGTAATATATGCACTGAACCTCAGTTATCTTAAGGAACTGAAAGCCTTCTTTGAAGTACTTCAGACGCTCTTCCTTCAACTGGATGCTAGCAACCTCTCAGCCAAGGTACAGATGCTCAAGAACAAATTGTATGAATAAACCAACCATTTGGATGCCAAATGTGAATAAAAATGAAAAATAAACAAACATTTGGAAAAGTTTAAAAAACTACTACCATAAGCAAGTCAAAATGACATTATATACGATGATAAAAGTTGACAGCAGCACGTGTATTGTTATCGTTTGACTATTATGCTGTTACAAAAAAAACTGAGAAGCCTGTTGTATTGTTATCCAATAATAATGACAAATTAGGGATGTTTTGTTTATTTATGCTGCATCAAGGTGGTTTATAATTGTTTATGTTGGGTTACAATGCTGCAACACAAGTTGACAATATAAGTATACTTCAGGGTATTCCTTCCACAATATTAAAAACAAAAGTTGACAGCAGCATGGTTAGGTTATTATGCTGTTAAGCTGTAAGCCGGTTATATTGTTGGACTGCATAAAGGCAGTTTACAACTGATAGTGTTGAACCATGCTGCACCCTAATGTCTGGGGTTAGTTGTGGGGGTTGTATTTTGGGCCCAGTGGCAACAAAATGTTGAATGAATGTTGGTGAATAAAGGAAATACCAAAATATGTTGGGTGTACCAAAATCATTTGTGTGGAACATGTTGACAAACTAGAATTAGGTCACACTAATTAGTATAAAATAAATTGGATGAAAACCTATTTTAATAAATTGAACTTGAATGTATTCTTTTACTTCTAATAAGCTACATGTTTAAAGGACAAATGTAAACTATGTAGCCTGTAAATACATTATTTATGTCCATGTAACATAACTGAATTAAGTTGGATAAGCTTAAATATCTCTTGTTGATCATAAGTAATTTTATCTATTTGGGTCAATTTACATTGTGTTGATGTAATACAAGTTCATAAAGTTTGATGACCTTAACATTTTTGCTTTTAACTAACATAATACACTTTCGTGGAACCTGTTGACAAAGTAATTTTAATTAAAGTCAATGTTTCATTTTTTTTAGTGTACTTTTGTCAGACCTTTTTAAATAACGTTTGGTAATTTACAAGCATTTTGGTACTTTAAAATAAATTAAGTACACAGTCGCTTCAATTTACATTAGTTAAGTGGAAACTGTGCCATTAATTAGTTTTTCCACCCTTTTTATACCAAAACATGGTCTTTCTTTCTTTCTGTAAGTTTCCGTATACAGCTGTAGAACAAGTCACTGTCAATAGAGAATTCAATTCAATTAAATTCAATTCAATTTTATTTATATAGCGCCAGATTACAACAATTGTCATCTCAAGGCACTTAAGTAATATAGTCCAATTCAAGCCAATTGGAATTCAATTCATTGTAATCATAATCCAATTAATTCATATAGAGCCAATTCAAAAAAGAATTTAATTTTCATTCATGGTCTTTCTAACACCATCGGTGCAACAGACTGCACATACATGCATGTTAAAGCCCCTGCACGCAATATCCCTCCATAAATGTCCACCTCATCTCCCAGAAGCACCGTCTGAATGTGGCCTCCAAATTCCCACAAGAAGCACCTATGGCTCATTGGTACATATCTTTTAATAATTAAATTTTTCGAAAACAGTGGCTTTTTAGTAGGGGTGGGCGATATGACGATATTAAATCGTGAAGACGATCTGTCACGATCTGTCAAACTGCAGAGATCGTGGGATCGACGAGGGCGCATTCTATAAATTGCAGTTCTATGCTGATGCACCGACGCACCAGACGTATTACGTCGTCAACCTGACCGACCAATCACAGCGAATTACGGGCAGTGACGCGCTTTCTTACCCGCTTCCTTGTTTGTGTGTGTAGCAGTAGCCGCATTGGAGATCCATGGCTGAAAGCCAAACAGAGGAGTTGGTCGCTAAAAAAAATCCACCTCCATTATATGGAATTGGTTTTGAAGTTTGCACAGAAACTGTTCGCACGTCAGGTGGCAACACGACGAACCTGTTCAATCACTTGAAGAAGAAGCATCCCAAACAGTATGCTGAGAGCCAAACAACGATTGTCAGATACACAGCTAGATGACATGATTGGCTCATCTAAAGCTAAAGTAAAATGTAAATGAAAACAGAATATAATGTTTGCTAATCTCATAAACCAATATTCCATTCACAATAGAACATGAAAAACATCAAATACTGAAATTCAGTAATACTTTATTAATAGCCAAAGGGAAAGAATATTGCTGCAGATTATTCTGAAAGATATGCTGTTGCTGTAGATGGATAACAAAAATGAATAACATAGAAATCAGCTGACAAACATTTGGAAAGTTAAAGTGTAGCAGAGAGTTGTTGTAGTAAAATAGGTGTTGGAGAAGTTTCTGCAGCCATGTGTCAGTGAAAGAAAATATTACTGCACTCCTGATATTCCTGATGTGTCCATATTAGGGCTCCGAGCTCGTCCATTTTATCCACCAGTGCTCTCACATTTTCCCTGATCATCAAGGGAAGAAGAGGTTAAACCTCCTCCTTTCTCATCATTTTGTTCCTGCTCTGGATCCTTGATTTCTCCTCCTAAACTCTGGATTTGGGGTCTTATTGCAGACATTACTTGGGCTTTGGAAAGCTCAGCCAGCTGCTCTTACATGTAAACCACTTTCCAGTTGCCATGGTTATGCATCATAACAGATGTGAAAAAGTGCCAGATTTTCCCGACAAAATCATTCCAACAGCACAGCCTCCAAACCAGCATGTCCAGAGCGACTGCAGCAGGCTGTGGCCCCATTAAAAAAGTGAGATATTTAACATTTTTTTTGAGATTCTGAACTATGATTAGAAAAAATGTAATCACCTTCATCTTGAGTGGTTGCTCACTTGCCCAAACCATGCCAGTCAGTCTCTGACCCTCAAGACAGCCTGCTCTTAGGAGAGGTTTTCCAATAGGAGTCTGAGAAGTGCTATTGTGCAGAAATCAATGGATATTTTGACCAAAGCATCTCGTAGATTTTAGTAAGACCAACTTGCAAAAAATAAAGCACAATATGTCACTTTAAATGCTTTTCAGTGACAACATAACATGTTTCTCTGCGTTTGCTTTACTTGGACTTGAAACATGCACATAATATTATATGTATCGCTCCTACCTTTAATGTTAAGTCAGCATATATCTCACAGTGACACTATATTAAAGTGGCTGCAGAGGTGATTCAGAGAACACATTTATTAATTTATGGGATGTTTTGCTTGAATTCTAATTTGAAATAAATAATAAGGGAAGCGTTAGGACTTTCAATGATTCATTTTATTGTTTTTTTTTATTAGTTGTTGGTTTTATGATGTCATTAAAAGTCACAATTTATTCTGTATATGCCTTGTGCAGCCCAGTCCTGTAACAGTAAATGCAAATTCTTCTGCACTGCTGATAATTAACCTTCACACCTCATGTGTGCGAGGAGTGACACGTTTAAATAGTGAAACACATTCACACTCACCCACACACGATATGAACAAGGCTTAATTATATAGGGAGCAGCATTCATTTCAGTCAAACAAACCTAACAACAAATCTCACCCACACACTTAAAGCGGCACCAGTACACAAACAAGCATGCATTAATGTATTTGTTATTATGGCAGCTTATATTTCATGCAGCCACACATGGGCCTGTCCATTTGAATTTAGTGCAGACACTGTAGAACTTCTCTCCCGCTCAAACACAAACAAATACGCTCCCTCTATTTCAGGTATTAGGGAGTATTTACTGTGTGTCGTATGCTGGTATAATTCAAATGGAATGTCCATTAGAGCAGAGAACTGATTTTTTTCACAGTATAAGTCATAGTAATGAACTCCTGCAGAACTCCCGGCAGTCTAATACATCAATGCACCGAACAGCATTTCAACCCGCAGAGACAAAGTGGTGCTGTAAAGGGATGTTTTGGTGAATTTCAGTTGCTATTTGTAATCTAATTAAATGTGCTGAGAACATCTTTGTGTGGTAAACTTCACAAGAACAAGCTTTTACAGTCGAGACTCGTGGAATCTGCAGCCCTGCACTGTGTGATTTCCAGTGATTTGTAACCCAGAATATGTCCTACAGCTGAGCACGAGATGTACAGTTGAGAGCAAATGTTGATCAACACAAACATCTCTTTGATGTTACTGTATAAGGTAAAACACTTTTAATACAGTGCATTTGGAAAGTATTCACAGCGCTCCGCTTTTTCCATAATATCCTATGTTACAGCCTTATTCCCAAATGGATTCAATTCATCTTTTACTTCAAAATTCTAGACACAACATTCCATAATGACAAAGTGAAACCGTTTCTTTTAAACTTGCAGGCTGGATGGGGAGTGTCGGTGCGCAGCCATTTCCAGATCTCTCCAGAGATGTTCAATCAGGTTCAAATCTGGGCTCTGGCTGGACCACTCAAGGACATTGACAGAGTTGTCCTGAGGTCCCTGCTTTGTTATCTTGGCTGTGTGCTTAGGGTCGTTGTCCTGTTGGAAGATGAACCTTCGCTCCAGTCCAAGATCCAGAGCGCTCTGAAGCAGGTTATCGTCAAGGATGTCTCTGTACATTGCTGCATTCATCTTTCCGTCAACCCTGACTAGTCTCCCAGTTCCTGCTGCTGAAAAACATCCTCACAGCATGATGCTGCCACCACCATGCTTCACTGTAGGGATGGTATTAGCCAGGTTATGACCAGTGCCTGGTTTCCTTAGCGCTTGGCATTCAGGCCAAAGAGTTCAATCTTTGTTTCATCAGACAAGAGAATGTTATTACTCATGGTCTGAGAGTCTTTCAGATCCCTTTTGGCAAACTCTAGGCAGGCTGTCATGTGCCTCATAGTGAGGAGTGGCTTCCGTCTGGCCACTCTACCATACAGGCCTGATTGGTGGCGTGCTACACAAATGGTTGTCACTCTGGATGGTTCTCCTCTCTCCATATGCTGGAGCTCTGTCATAGTGATCGTTGGGTTCTTGGTCACCTCACTGACTAAGGCCCTTCTACTCCCGATCGCTCAGAGTGGACGTGCGGCCAGTTCTGGGTAGAGTCTTGGTGGTTACAAACTTACATACATTTAGAGATGATTGAGGTCACTGTGCTCATTGGGATCTTCAATGCTGCAGCAATTTTTCTGTAGCCTTCCCCAGATCTGTGCCTCGATACAATCCTGTCTCAGAGGTCTAAAGACAATTCCTTGGACTTCATGTCTATGTTTGTGCTCTGACATGCAGTCCAACTATGGGATCTTTGATGGAAAAGTGTGTGCTTTTCCAAATCTTGACTGTTACGAATAACATAAGCCAGTCTTTGCTGTTGTTGTTGTTGTTGTTTATTGCCTTGTGAAACACACGGTCAAGCCGGTTAAACTGTAAACAAATAAATTTACAATATTTGACATAGTATTTTATAACATTCCAATAAACACATCCTTAAACCATACATCTTAAATTTCACTGTAAACATATGAGCATATCACAGCCAAAATTGAGTCTTCTTCAACCCACATTTTACAACATTATAAGTCACACATAATTTACTCTGAACACATCATAGTATCTGTTTGGTGCAATAAACAAGTGCTAGCATATCGCTAACGAGCCGCCAATGTACAGACCTCGTGGAAACTGCTGGTATATTTCAATAGCTTAATGCTTGTCTGCCAAACAACCTATGTATGAAAATGTTCAAAAGGAACTTACCACGTTGGGCAATATCTCAGAAGGTACATGAACGTATTCCTTCATTTTATGTAGCTGATATGCTTCTTGTAATGACGGCGAACAAGTTCCCGTTTTTTCGCGTTTCTTCTCGTTTTTTTTTCCTAACAAAATCCCTTCCGGTTTTCGTCAAAACCCAAATCGACGTCATATAAACAAAATATATATACCCTCCCTGAAGGAGTGGAAAGAGTGAACGCAACATGCCGGCCCCGATGACCTCACTGAATGGTCATCCAAGTAAATTAGTGAACGACTAGCTAGACAAAGTAACAAACTGTAATGACTAGTAATAATAACCTTGGTATACTACACCAGCAGACCTTGAAACCCCACCTCGTTACTTACAGAAATAAACAATGCTGAGCGTACTTATGATAATGACTAACAGTTTGTAGTAATCTCGAAAATGAAGTCAGCTTAAAGTCATTGTAACAGCTACGCGAAGAACACAAGCTGAGGCTAACTTTCTCAAGCCTTCATCTTTCTGCAGACGAGTGAACTGGGAGCGTTGAACGTAGTCAATAATGGCAATCTCCGCCAGCTTCATGTCATTCAGTGTTATAGGTGCACATAATCTGTGTTCGGTGTTCTTCAGAAGAATATCCTTTGCTCGTAGGATCAGAACAATAGCTCGTTTGAGTTTGTACCAGGAGGAATACTTCTGGATAAAACAATCAATTGCTGATTGGGTAGTGACTTTGGAAGAGATTGCGTATGTCTGACTCTTCTTTTTTACTTCTGCTTCCGGTGGTAAGCTTCCAAGCTCAGGCTGGCGAGGCCAAAACTCTTCCTCCTTCCAAAGGAAAGCAGGGCCTTTAAGCCAGCGCTCACTGCTTGCAAGCTCTTCAGCAGACAATCCCCTAGAAACATCATCTGCAGGGTTCAATTCTGAGCAGACATGCTTCCTTTACGAAACTGTTGAGATTTCACGGATCTGCGAAATTCTGTTTGCAACAAATGATTGGTACCTTTTATCTTCATTTCTTATATAATGCAGCGCAATAGTGCTATCAGTCCAAAAGACAGAATCCAAGAGGGATAGCTCAAAGCTTTCACGGATTTTCTGATCGATCTGTACTGCCACTACTGCGGCTGCCAGTTCTAGTCTTGGAATGGTGCTTGGTTTGACAGGAGCCAGCCTGTTCCTCGAGAGGATGATGTTACAGTAGATGCTATTGTTGCTAACTCCCGGCTGGGGCCTTTCTGTGTGGAGTTTGCATGTTCTCCCCGTGTATGTGTGGGTTCTCTCTGGGTACTCTGGTTTCCTCCCACTGTCCAGGTTAATTGGTGTCTCTAAAATTGTCCTTAGGAGTGAGTGTGGTTTTTTGTCTCTGTGTGGCCCCGTGATGGACTGGCAACCTGTCCAGGGTGTACCCCGCCTCTCGCCCGATGGAATAGGCTTGAGCCCCCCTGTGACCCGACCGACGGATTAGGTGGCTATAGACAATGGATGGATGGATGGAAGATGAGTTGAATCTATTTGGTAATAGTAACATAAGATATTGTGGAAAAAGTGGAGTGCTCCACAGTGCATCCTGCTACCTCCACTGTAAGTGGAGGTGGAGTAGAAACCAATTGGCAGCCAGCATGGTCACAAATTTGATGTGGCCTGTGTGTTGATTGACACTGAAACCCTCTAAAGCAAACTGTTTACCATCAGAGAGCTTCAGGCTACTTCCCAAGGGACATATGACATGACGGGATGGCTTTTCACTGTATCCTGGAGTTTCTGATAAGCATGACTTTCTGTGATAATTCAGCGTTTTGTGCTATTTTAGGCTGGACTGTGAGTGTTGCCCCGACACAGCAGGACTGAGCATTAGCTGCCAGCTGTATTGGAAGGTGGACACTCAACAGGTAAAATCAGAAAATCTTTTGTCCACAGTTTGTTGCTGTCAATTTAATGTGAAGATGGTTTGTTTGGGAAAAAATGTGTTTTTGTAAGTAAAATTAACTGTGACCCCTCTTGCAGCCTCAAGCGCAGCCCCCACTATGGAAATGAACACATGCTTGAAACTGGAGAGGAAAATTACCTGCTGCAGTCATTTGATGCAGCTCGCAATGCCAATTAAAACCTTTCCTATTGTACGCAAAAACCAATTGTTGGCAGGTATTTACCGACCATTGTAAAAAAGTCTCTAGATGCTGCACTCTCCCTGGACTCTGCTTTGATGATACAAAGTTCCTGTCGTTCATATCAGTGTTTGCTAGGAGCAAGGACAGTCTTACGTTTATTGCTGTAATCCCTGTTGTATGATTATACAGAATAAGATTAGATCATTTATAACCAACAGAAACCAGAAAAAGTATTGAGCGCCATGACTGGTTCAAAAACGTATGAGTGAACAATACGTGAAGAGGGAAGGATTGTTTCTTAGTGGGGTAGCAGTGCCTTAAAACCTGAGACAAAATGTCAGCTGACTGATAAAAAACAAAAGGAACAGAGAAAAAAGGGAAAAAAACCAGGTGATTCTAATTTAAATCTATAGATCCAAGCAGCAGAAGAAACTCTTTGCTCTGAACAATTTTTCTTCTGACCAGTGTTAAATTTGTCATTAGTTTATATGGACAATAAGCAGCAACCAGAAATGCGACACCCAGATGCCTCTTGAATCAATTTAATATAATTCTGAGTAATATTTCTAGAAAAATCATTACGGCTGTAACCCCTCTGTACATGTTAATATCTCATGACTCTTTATTATGTTGTAATCTTCCACCTCGCATTATAAATTATTTAGGCGTAATACCTGCTAATTGACTGGCTTAATGATATACACTAGAAGAGTCCAGAGGGAAGGAGAAATGTGTGAAAGAGAAGGGAGAGGAGAGTCGCTTTTGACTACATCAGCTCTGTTTCCCTGCAGTGAATCTGACACAGCAACGCTTTTACTCCTCGTGGTTCAACCAGTGTTTTCAGTGTGGAAAAGAAATGAAAACATGCAGCCAGTCCGTCATTACAGAGAGCTACAGAATGCCTGTCGGAGAAATGAAGGAGAAGAAATGAACATAACATGTACAGGACTCTCTCAGGGGAGAAAGTTGGCTTTGAGAGAACACAGCAACAAAGACGGAGAGATTTTGTGGTGAAATTGTCTCTTCTGCTAATCTCATTTCATGCCACCTCGATCCTGCTCTCCAGAATATTCTCAAATTCTCTCAAAGCATTGGAGGAGGGACAGAGGGAGGGAGAAGTGAAGGGAAAAATGAAAGAGGGAAAAAGGACAGAGATAGAGACAGAGACGTGCAAATAATGTCAGAGGAAGAAGGCTGGAGGGACTGAGATGGAAATTGGCCACAACTGAGATTATGCTACAGCGGTCCATCAAAGTGTGGATTGGAGCCTGTATACGTATCCAATGGGAGCAAGACAATGAATTTAAGCCTATTTTACACCTAAACATCACTCCCTGATGCCTCGGCTCCTCTAGACGAGTCTTCCTCTATCAATCTTTTCTGCATCTGAGATGTGCTAGAAACAACTGAAGCGCTGCATCTTCCTGTTTATTCTGTCCTGTATATCCTAGCAACATGGCTTTGAACAAAGGTTAGTGTTCACATTTAAGGTTGCATTATGCTGTGATGGAGCTGACCTTAGAAAACACAAAAAGTTCAACTTCAGGTTATCTTTGGACTTAATTGCTGTCGTGTTCTGGTTTTACCATAGAAGTGGCTGCTGAAGCTGACCTCCATTTGAACCTTTAAAGTTTAAATGCCTCTTTTTTTCTGTCAGATTGTTCGTACATGCTGTGCTTCATGGATTCAATGGAGTTTTTGAGGCATTTATTTCAAATTCAAAATGTACTGACCTTGTGTTATTGGTGCTTGGCCTCAGCACAATTTCAGATGTTATGTAACTCCAAAAGAGTGAGTGTAAAGAATGATGTCAAGGCATCTGAGGTAAAAGAAAGGTAGAAAAGGTAAAAAAGTGCTGTTGCAACCAATACATGAACACAAGAAGCACAGAAATACAAGGAAAAGTAAAAAGGATATCAAAAACTACCTTTAAAGTCACAACAATTTCACAAAAAGAGATGCAGCTATACTTAGTCTGCATAGTCAACCCAGTCACATTGGAAAACCTGAAACAAAACATGTGTGAGCATGCCTAAAACATAATGCCACAGTCCATGGATAGAAATTGTGAGATTACATAGGAAGTGCTAAGCTCTTTTGACAAACAAATGTATTTGTTTATGTTATGTATATGCATTTTGCAGATGCTTTTATCCAAAGTGACTTACAAATGAAGAAACCAACAGTACATACTTTCCTAACCTATCAATATAGTGATATATACCTGATGATGTACATTAATTTTAACCCTAACAATGGGCTTCTTACTCCCAAACGTAACCACTTGAAGGGAAGAGCAAAAAGTGAGTGGAACTGCAAGTAGAAAACAGAGAGAACTGTGGAAAATGTTGTGCATATGGAGTCTCGACCCAGTGATCTCTTCTTTTAGACTCAGCGGAGTAACGTGTGTGCATCCACACATAATAAAGCAGTGTAGATGGATATCATCATGTACACTGTGTGTACATATAAACAAAAAGAAATAAGTGTGGAAGATGTAGTCATGGTATAATTCTGGAGAAATTTTTTTTATTAAACTGCAATGCTTTTGTCGTAGCTATTTTACATTCTGTCATTCGATCCGATTGAAATAGTAGCAGAGCTCTGCTTCATAACAAATACGATGCACAAGTGATGACAAAAAAAAACAAAACAGAAGAATGTGAGAGTTTACTTCTTGTAAATACTCAGCAGCTGAGGAAAGGACAGTAGCAGAATTTGCAAGATCATCAAAAAGAATACAGTGCTGTTTGACATTTTCATTAAATACAACATTACAATGGTGTTTCACAAATTCAGTTCGACTAATTAAGAAAATATCTTCATTGGAAGTAGGTGGGTGGCTGAAACATGAAACTGTAAGCTGCACAAAGCAGTGCAGGTCCATGGCACCAACAGCATTTTGAAGGAGACAAACTGACAACCTGCACTGCTTTGTCTTTATTTAACATTTGGTATTTTTCCTGTTTTGGTCTATCACATCCTGTAATTTCAGTCAATATGTTTTTTGATTTTATGTAGTAAAACAAAACAACAAAAAATCCAAATTGGTGAAGTCAAAAGAATGCAATATTCAATCAAATAAAAGACTTAAAAGTAGTACATGCATATATGTGTGTGTGTGTGTGTGTGTGTGTGTGCCCCCTCCCTCTTTGCTTTGAAGCTCTGGGTTAAGTTCTGGTGCTGTTAATTACCTTCAGAAGACACACCTTTGTGTGCAACATCAATATGTGTGTATGTTTAGTGTGTTGTAACCGTACTGTTGCTGCTGTCTTGGCTGGGACACTCTTGCAAAAGACATATTTGATTTCAACAAGACCCTTCTTAGTCAAATAAAGGTTATAAAAACAGCATACACCTGCTGTAAAAAGGCCCCCAAACCTGCCAAAAAACTAGGCAAGCAGCACAATCCAGATTGAGGAACTTTTCAAACACATAAAGAATAAAGTTCTGGAGGAGTACGGTTTAGTGTTGGGTTATAAAAGAAGTCAAAAACTCACAGTATCCATTGGAGCACCAATAAATCCTTAATTAGAAAATGGTAATAACATGACACCAAAAAAAACAGACCACCAAAACCAGGCCACTAGGGCATTTTTCAACGAGGTAACAAAGAGGCCAAAGGTAATCCTGAAAGAGCAATGAAGCAGGCCAGCAGAGGGTGGAATGTATGCCCATGGGCCCACTTTCAGCTGTACACCCCAAAAAGCTGAGCTTTATGGAGTGGCCAGAGTATGAGTTAAAGAGAAAAAACCTCTCATCAGTCTGAGAACACTATGGCCACAGTGAAGCACGGTGGTGGCAGCATCACACCGTGGGGACGTCCATCCATCAGCGGGACCTGGGAAACTGATCAGAACTGAAGAAAGCTGAGCCCTTTTAGCTGGAAACAGGTGGAGGAGTTTGCTTTGAGGATTCTGGGACAAACATGGAAACATTCACCAAAATAACTGAAGCTGTAGTTTTTGCAATATGAACTCTATTTTTCTTTGATAATTTGACACACATGGACAGCCCCTTCAACTCTTCACCCTTTATACAACCAAACACAAACTCCATTATTATACCATCTTCTCTGGTGTCCTTGAGCAAATCTGCAGATTCTTTTTCACCTCTGTGCAGAGTAACTCAATATTCCTGTCCTCCTCGTACAAATCGGTTTGCCTGCCTGCCACGGCCATTTGCCATAGATAAATGTGCTCATATCAAAGATAAGCTAATTCATGTTCAAGTGTTTATTTCACACACACATATACTGACAAGCTTAAAAATAGCTTTTGCCTCAGAGCACACATGTATTCTAAACACGTTCAACGAGATTTGCTCATGCACTTATGTGTTGTGCATTCTGGGAGAGAGCCACAACCGTGAACCATCCCCAGTGTATCAGCCCGCCGACAACTGTTGTATAATAATTAGAACACTTCCAGGACGAGCTGCTTTGATGTTTCCCCCTTTGAGGACCTGGTTTAATTTAACAGATCATCCAGAGAGCAGAGATTGTAGTGAGGTTGATAAAGTAAATATGTTTTCAGGTACTGAACTGTTTCCGAGGCCCGGTAATTACTGGCCTCTGGAAACGCACAGTCACACCCTAATAAGAAGTGGCATCAGAATAGAGGAAGTAATGGTCCGCCTCACCCCACAAGTCTAGTTGGTTTAATTAAAGCAGGACAGGATGGCTCCTGTTAAGTAACTGCACTGTCTGAACAGGAAGATTTAATTCTCCGGCACCGGGAACACGCACACTCACAGAGGCTCTCTGTTTGCTTGTCTGTCAGGTTGTACAGGACTGAGGCAGTGAAGGAGCTTGTCAGCTTCAACACAGTATCAGGAAGAGGTGACATAAAAGATTCTCAGGTGAACTGTGACACAGATTTTTCTTCATCTTATTTTCCAGTGAAAAAGCAGTCACATACACACATATCCACATGTGGAAGGACAGCGCCAACTTTCACTCTTGATGTCATACAAAACCATTAAAACTCATTAAAGAGAAGAACTACTGCACATCTTGTAGTTGTGTACAATTGTAAGATTCCAGCAATGTTATAATAGTTGGGTGTTACATAGATGGGGTACTGATGCAATGTGATATGTACATAAAATGCAGTATAAAGTATGAGAGACGACTTAAAATGAAGACTCATAATCCTCCACATCACCTGCTGATGGATTCTTCATACCAGCATTGTGATAGCACTGGTGGTGCCAAGGACACTAGGCTACAGCACTCCCTACTGGTATGGTACTACAACTACAGGACTTCTTTTTTCCTTTTTTATAATTGTATAAGCAGTCTGGAATGCCATGGCTGCTCATTCATGTTTTTAGAAATAATGTTCATTTCGACTTGAACATTTTTAAGGGGTTATATGTGCAGCCTGTATGATTTGTACAATGTAAACGCAGAACATGTTATACAGTTGGGATAAAAGAGTATCGTAATAGTGGTTGAGTTTATTTGAAATGCATCCGAGTGCAAGACTAAATTCGCAAAGTTTATTTATTTATTTATTTTCAATGGTTTCCTATGGAGTATCATTTTGTTAAGCTCTACTTAGCCTTTTGACATTATTCATTAGTTTCTTAACTAAGCCTTGTGTCTTCTTGTTGTCAACCAGGTCCAACAGTGACCATATTTTAGCTGAATGTAGATGAAGAGTGATACTTGAAATATGAACGGAAACATTGATTTAAGTATGAAAAAACTGACACAATGATCGTGAGGAGTAAACTAAGTTCATCAGATCATAATGACTTCTGAGAAAATATATGAACAAAGTTGACACTTTGAATGGGAAGTGATAAGAGCCAAAGATTCTGTTAAGCCAGACCCTAGTGGCCAGTCGTGGTACTGTATTTGACTTCCTCACTGGTTTCATGTCTGCAGGTATGACATCCTTCTTTTATTTTCACAACAGGGGCCTTTCTGTGTGGAAGCCATGTGTTCTTCTTGTGCCAGTGTGTTTGCTCCTGGTTTCTTCTCACAGTCAAAGTACAGGCAAGTTTGGCTTATAGGGAATTTTAAATTGGTCAGAAGTAGTTTGTGGTAGAGGTGGAGTAAAATCACACATGGTTGTCTGTCTGTGTGTCAGCCCTGTGCACTGGAGAATTGTTTATGGTGTACCCCAAAGATGCGGCATGTTTAAAAAAAAATTCTGCAATTGTTTTGAATCCAAACATTTGTAATATAACAGTAGGAATGTGAGAACACACTTAATGAATTCATCAATTATAAAGAAATGCCAAATGGCAACAATCTGCATCCCCACTGGCCTCTAAAAGCTTCATTTCTTCAATCTTCTGGATTCAGCTGCATCCTCAGACCACTTCTATTAAGATAACCAAAAAGGTGTTTGTCCTTGTCTCCTTATGCCACCCAACTATGCATTTTTTTCTAATTCTGTTCCTGTGAGTCCCTCCCTCTTTACTGCAGAAATCCTGCCCCATCATTGTGTCAAATATCTCCTACGAGTAGTAACTACATGTTTTACAGTTTCTGCTTGTTGATGAAATTCACAAAGAGCAGATTAATGTTTTCTATTAAAAATGGATTGCTGTACGATAAAGTTTGTTCTATTCTTAGGTTTTCTATAACCACTTCTTATGTTATTTTATCTTTCCTATATTTCATTGTATCTGTTCTGTCCCGCTGGCCTTGCAGTGGCAGTGCAGGAATCTTTAGGTGGTACATGGGCTTTACACTACCTAAGATCAGTCATAGGACTCATGCGTGTGCTATAGTTAAGTAATCCTCTGCTATATCTTTCCCTGCACAGATGTACAAGACTTAGATGCTTCTTTGGAACCATAAATCTGGTTTTCTGAATCAACTGTGAAGGTCTTTGCACACCAAGTGTCTTTTTATAATCCTTCATCAGACAAAAATCGTAACACACAGATGCATTTTTTTCTATCTATCTGTTGCATATATTCGCAAAAAAATATTTGCAAAATGGAAAAATGTAATCATCAAGTAGTGAGGATGATTTTGTGGTCCTTTCTCTTCTTCAGAGTAGAAAAAGGAAATACTGTGTCCATCCGATTTTGGAAGGTGATTGCATTCTTTTAGTTCCGTCTCTTCATGGCTCCCTGTTCCTTTGGCTTTCCACATGGCATTTCTTCATGGCTTTAACTGGCGGGCTACAAAACGAGAGAAATGAATAGTTAACAGTTAGCTACTGTCGCTACAGTCTAATCTTTTCTTTGCCTTGTGGCAAGCAGCCGCCCGACCTTTTCCGATTACAAGCTGTTCTACTATATCCTGCTACAACCTCTCTGTAAATTTAGCTTTTTTTTACATGTTTGGTCATAATGCGCTTTGTGCTTGGAAACAAAATGAATCGGTTTTACAGGTGCCATTTTGGATGATGATGTTTGCATGTACAGTGGCTCTGAGGAGTCCAACGTCTCTCTCTGAAATTTTGGAGTGCATATGGATATAGACTAAAACTGCAAACTAAATGTGAGAAAAATTTCAGGAATTCACGACTGTGGCTTTTAAACATTAGCGGTCAGATTGTATCTATGTGACATAATGCTATTCACCAAAAAACTGAGAATAACCATGTCTGTAGCCACAGCCCGAAACGTGGAACTTTTGTGATTATTTCATTTTTGATAAACTCACTACAGAGCCTGCAGCTTTGTTTGAGTTATTTACAACATTTAGTGTTGTTTCATCTTCTGTGAGTTCTTCTGAATATTTTGAAGCCTTTACTGCTTTGATGATGTATTTTCCCCAATGAAGGTGTGAATATAAGGAGCGCCTGGTTTGGCTTTCAGGGGGGTTAAAACTCCTGCTGCCGCGACGTGTCATTCTATTATCTATTTAATGTTTTAGACGAGTCTGAACTTTATCTTTGTTTGGTTTAGGTGAGGTTGTCAGTAAGATAAACCAGTGGCATTCAGTGGTTTTGGAGGGCATGTTGAGAGCAGTGCGATGTGGCCCCTGCCATGCATTTGAGCCAGTCAGTATCTCTTAGCACTTCCATGTGGAGGATGTGGTATGTGAAGCTGCAGCACACAGTCACAGTAAGGTTACTGTGGATAGGCTTTCGGAGCATCATGTTGCCTGCAATAACACTAATTCATTGACATGAAAATGTGAATACATGGCCAGATGTAATGTTTCTTTAAGCTGACAGCATGTTTAAACCAGTTTGTTATCCATGGTTTAGAGGTGTTTTACTGTAATCTGAACTTGAGAAAAAAAATAGCAGGGAAAAAAAAAAGGCCCGTACTTGTTAGCTTTAGCCTTAATCGCTTACACCCCACAGCAACACAACACACCCAAACACACGTACAAACCAACAGGATTGGATCCACAAACACACGTGTGCGGAATTGTTGCTTCTTTGCAGTATCTCAGTCCCTGTTATCTCTGCATCCACATGTTTTCTTCTCGCTCTGTGTAGGTCATTGGCTGTTTGTCAAATGATACCAAACCCAGGGGTCGCTCTCTCTCTCTCTCTCTCTCTCTCTCTCTCTCTCTCTCTCTCTCTCTCTCACACACACACACGTATAGATATAAAGGGAGGGCTAGGGCTAATCTGCAGCATTCAAATCAGTCTGTAGATTCTTAGCCCATGTGTCCGTGCGGGGCTGTTGCTGTGATCGGCTCTTTGGATTGGGAGAAGTTTGTTGGGTTCATTTGTCAGTCACTGAAGTTATACCCAGACTTGCTGTGAGGGAAGTTTTTTAAATACAGTAATGGTATTGCTGTCTCTCCTTGGTTTCTTGAACACAATGTAATGCAGATACATGTAGATATATTGAGCTATATTAGATATATTTCCACTGGCTGGTTTGAAGAAAAGAAACTACTTGTCTCGTGGTTGTAACTCAGTAAAAGAAGTAGGTTTTCTCACTGGAAACAAACCTTGATGAAGAACAAAAGAACAACAACTGGGCTAGATGGACAGAACTCTTCTTCAGGGATTACTAGCATCTCAGGATGCATCTTAGGTCAGATTCTATATCTGATGTTTAAGATACCAGTCTCTGCCAGATCAGACCAGAAAGATATTTAGCTAGGTCATGTTATTCTTGTCAGATATGATTGTCAAAATTGTTTTCATTTGCTCTTTTTTGCATCATGTCTTCAAAACAAGCAAAAACCCCTCAAATAAATACATTAACATTTTTAGACATTGGTGCATATATATATATATATATATATATATGTTATGGTGTGGCCAAGTCAATTTTCCTTTCTTGGCCAACTGATGCATTACCTGAAGTGACATTGTGAAAAAACGAAAGTGGGTGGATCTCACACAAAATGCGTACAGCATTCACATTTTCCAACATCCACCACTATTTCAAATACATCTCCTACATAACATTATGTGCTATTGTTTTTTTTTTTTTAAAGAAAACAAAAGAACTGGAACAAAGATTCACCACAAAAGGCTCCATTCCTTCAGTCTCTGAGAGAGCTTGTAGCTTGATTATTTAGCTTGTACAGCTAAGCAGGTGACAAATACCTGCCAAGCATCTGAATCGCCAAAGCCCTGAAACATGAAATATATAAAGAGGAGTCTAACAGCATATTTCTCCTCTCTGTGTTAAAATTTAAGTATTTTCTGAAGCAGATAGCTAATATTTCCTTATTAACTTTGCTGGCATCACTTACACTTTGCTTAGCTTTTATTTATGCTTTCATT
This sequence comes from Leuresthes tenuis, assembly GCF_036924035.1. Lineage (NCBI taxonomy): Eukaryota > Metazoa > Chordata > Actinopteri > Atheriniformes > Atherinopsidae > Leuresthes > Leuresthes tenuis. Next base: position 25,846,059 of record NW_027325365.1, on the reverse strand, counting down.
AAAGTGCTAATACCACTACAGAATCTGTGATGTCATCCACTTTCACTAAAATGAGGATAAAAATGACTAGAAAAGCCGCAAAATGTTACAATTTGATGTCTTGATTAAATCACAAAGTTCATGTATTTTTCATGTGTCTGCTTGCTTTGCTCCTTCTCTGTGTTTATACATGCTTTATTTCAATACAGCTAAACTCCCCAAAAAGCCACTTATTTATAATTTTTAGTACCTCTAATACTGAAGAAGTATGAAAAAGGTTTCTGAGTGAAACATTGCTATAAAAGCATACATTTTAACCTGATCTATTTGAAGTCATATCCATGCTGCAGCTCTGCTGTGTGAAAATCCTGATTTTTATAACTGCAACATTGTGTAGCAAAATCACAATACAGGTAGGTGTAAGGTAGCGGCTGTGTTGTGATTTTGGCTTTGAATCCTCAGAAATAAATTAAAAGAATTTCTCTCCTTTTTCTCCCTCGCTTAGTCTCCACCTGATAAACAAACCACACAATGTTTGACAAGTGTAGCTTATTCATGAACATGTCAGCTGTCATGTGAACAAGTGAACGCGTTGCTCCTCTGTCAATCACTAAACCGAGAAGATGTACAGTGAAGTGCCTGAAGAAAGAAAGCAAGAGCTTGTGCTTCTGGGGCAGTACTGGCATCTCCCTCCAGCAGACTTTAACTAAGGCTTGTCTAATGTCAGTAGATTTGTTGGGAGTCAAATTTTGCTTTGAACTATTTGACTGACAGTAACAGCTTTTTCTCACTTTCTTGGTGTGAGAATGAAGAGTGTGAAGACGGGCATTTCGTAATCTTTCAAATCAGAAAATAAATCAAAAGCTGTTTGGAAAGGTTTTACTTCCAATCATGAGCATCGTACCAGCAATTTAGTTGTGGTAGTTTTGACTTGTCTTTAGATCAAATTCAGATTCATGTTTGTTGGTCTTGATTAAAATGTGATCATGAGAGAAAATGTTAAATTTTTACTAAAAACGATCAATTTAATGTTGTATTACAGTGAAAACTGAAGCCTATATGCAGCTGCACTTTTTAACAGTGTCATGACTAATAGACTTTTATGAGTCTCTTTGATAAAATAAGCTCTATCTCTAAGCAACAGCTCTGCTTGGTAACAGACTTCAGGAGTCAGAAAACAAACTGGCTGAGAGACAGATAATGATGGATTCTCACAGTTAAGCTTGCAACTGAATGCTTCACCTTTACTCTGCCCCTAACCTCACACAAATCCTAACTCTAACACCAAGTGTGATCCCTTAAACAGCCCTTTCACTCTGCATTTTGACAATGCTGTCAGACCCCACAAGTATCGTCCGCTTGCAGTTTCCAAGCCTCACAAATATAGAAAAACAAGTATAAAGAGACACACACCCAAAACAGCACACAGAAACAGACCAAATTATAGGCCAAAAGAGGCCAAATAGCATTTCAGCTCAAGATTTGGTTCTCATCTAAATGGAGTTAGTAATATAAAATATCCTTCAAGCTGACAGAGTTCTGTTCTACAGCGACCTCTTACTCACACAATTCTCAGTTTGATTAAGGTCTGGGCTCTGACTAGACCATTCCAAGACATTTCAGTTTTGCCTTCAACCACCTGGGTGTTGCTTTATCACTGTGAAAAGTAAACTTCCATCACAGCCTTTATTCTCTGGTAGATGATTTGCCTGTATGGAGTACCATCCTTTCATTTCTTCCAATCTTACCAATTTCTCAGACCCTGATGATGAAGAACATCCCCGCAGCATGGTGCCTCGAACGCATCACTGGGGATGGTAGTGTTCTTGTAGGATGCTTTCGGGTAGATGGGTTCGTGCCACATTTGAGGTTATCCTTGATGACTTAAAAGTTCAGTTTTGGTCTTATCTAACTATAGACATTCTTGCACTGTTGGGAAGATGCTAATTTATTTAGATTTTTTTTCTGGACACTCTTTTACAAAACCCATCTTTATAAAGTGTGCTGCTTAAAGTGTTCCAACTGACAGGCACTCCACTCTCTGCTGTGGAGCTTTGTTGCCCTTTCAGGGTTAACGTTGGCGTTGTTATTATGGTTTGTGATTGATGCTCCATGTCTGGTACGGGATTTTTGGTGGTCATTCCTGTCTTGGCTAATTTGTTGTGCTGCTGTATCTAGTCAAAGTGTATATAATGATTCATTAACATTATGCCACAATTATTTCATCATTTCCAGTCCAGTTCCATGTCCAGTCATATATTAAAAACAACAGAATTCAACTGAACCATGGACTGAACATCTAATGCATTTTTAATCATACATGCTGCATCAGCTCACATCACATGTTTTAACCAGCTTTAATCCTATGATCTCTGTGCTCATACAGTCTTCTGTCTGCGTTGGATCAGTGGGTCTTGACATGAGTGCTTACATGAGTGTGTGAATGGTGATGAATTTTCTCCTCATGTAAGAGGACAGAACTTTTTCTATGAATCCACAAAATAAGCCAATTCTGTCCTCTTACAAAAGGACAGTGGATCCATTATTATTTATCGAGGTTTGCTCATTTACAATTGCAATAAAGCCAATAAAGCTCCATGCTAACGGAATGACAGCATCCTTGTTACAGAGAGAGCGAGAAAGCAAAGGCTTTTGTCCTTACAATGTGCTCACTGGTCTGCTTATGTTTATTATTGTTTGCCTCTCTGCATGCATGCTGAATTGTGTAATTGCTTAATTTGCAAGACTGTTGAATAAATAATTGGTCCAGGAAGCAGATCATTGATCTTTTGGGAGATAATCACAATTTGTGATGCCCCTCAAACTGCAGAGGAAACAACAATTGATTTGTCAGAAATCGGGAAGTTGGATCACATTTGTAAAGTGTAAAGATTTGTAAAGTGTCTGCCTATCTTGAAAATTTTAAATGTACTAACTGATATATCAGCTCGTCTCTAATCGGACTCAACAGATGTTTAGTACTGGCATTCTCAAACTAGGGATTTTTCACAAAGCTTTTGATCACGTAAAAGGACAGGCCAAGTATACCAAAACAATTAGCTGAAAAAGATTAAATGCTGGGTGATCATTTGCTTTGTTCACCACCAGTAGCAAACCTTTATGTAGTCATTAAACATTAAATTGTTCATATTAATACTAACAAGGAACAAATTAATGAGAAAAAAGCAAATCCTCATAGTGACGGCATCTTGGTGGCTCTGATACACTGTAGGGGAATTTTGTAACATGGTTTGAGCTTATTCATAGCCTTTGGGGAAGGTTGACTATGAAGCAATGCAATTATGTTGTAAGTGATTACCTTAATCCTATGATGATACATGTCTGATGGGAATGGTTTCTTCCGGAATGAAAATATCCCCCTCCATAAAACACAAGGAGGTGCAGAATGCTTTGATGAGTATTTGAAAAGTTCTGAAACACGTGTAACAGCCTTTAGTAACAGACCGAAGCTTTTGGGGACTTTTTTTTCCTATTTATAAACCATTACAATGTTTACAATGCTAAAATTTTCAGGAGTCAATTACTTTTTTATTTTTCATAAGAACAAAAGTACAGAAATCAACATAAAAGTGAACCACATATTTATTTTTTCTTTTAGATAGAAAGCATAAGAAGGAGATTGTATGATTCATATGAGATGAGTGGTACTTCTTAGAAAGATGAGCTATCAAGTGAGAGCAGCTGCATAAATTCACAGATAGTCGAAAAAGAGATAAAGATAGACAGAAAGATATTGACTCAAAATCATCATACAAGTGAGAGCAAAATAAGATGCAAATAAGGATGCAGAACAGAAAGTGGAGAGACTGACGAAAAGTAGACATCGAAACAAATAACCCCCTATTTCTATCTGTCAAATATTCATCTGTGCAATTTCTTGATTTCAAACTTTCTCAGTGACGTAAGGATGAACACAGAATGTGGGATCTACCAAAATACAAAGTTTATCTGCAAACTTCTACCTGTCTTGATAAAGACTGGCAGAAAACAGATAGAAAAGACATTGCAAAGACGCTCACCACCGACTGCTCTGACAGAGAGCACAAAAAATCCTCAGCATTTCTGATGTCTGTTTTTTCTGTGTGCTACACAGGCGTGAGAGGGAGAAAACAGATTTAAAGATGCAAGTAGTGAGATAGACAGAGATACTTTCCCATCCCTTTTACTCTATGGACTTGCTCACCTCCTGTAAACTTCCATCACTGTCCTTGTATGCCTCCCCCTTTTTTGCCTCTTTCATCTTTACTTTGATGTCCCTCACTCATCCATATAACTTTTTTTTTTCATCGTTTTTTGCCAACCACTTCTACTAACACAACGTCTCATATTGTATGCACAAGCAAATTAATCTCAGTAGTTACCTTTCATTAACTACTTTTACCTACTCTTCTGTACAGCACTTTGAGCCACTGTGGTTATTTTAAAGTGCTTTATAATAAAAAATCTGGATTAGATATTGAAGAGCAGATATTTCAGCTTTAATCCTAAACTGTAGTGTTCAGCAAATCGGCATCCAATGCCCCCTGTAATGCAATTGTTTGCCTTTTGAATACCCCAGAACCACATCCCAGTCCTTGCTTCCATCCATAGCAGAGGCTATTACATATGCTAAATGAATGCTGCAACCACTCCTAGTAGAAATCTATAAGTCTCAACGCCTGTTGATGACTGTCAAAAGAAAAAAAATTAAAAACCTTTGCAAAGCCTTGAGAAGTTTTGCTCAAGACCACTTTAATAGAATGCAAGAAAGTCTTGCTTCTTGGAAGCAAAATATTAACAAATAAGGTGTGACTCAAAATTTTTCTATTCTATGTCTGTACTTCTGTCTGTTACGTTCTGTCAACGCTAATGTTGAGAACTTTCGTTGACATGAGCAAGATTCTACCACTAGCAGGAGCTGTGTACTAATGACTAACCAATCATTGTGCACTTACATTCATCTGGACTAAACATCTGACATTTAATTAAAAACTGGTTCCCCTCCTGTTGGGAAAGTGACTGCTCTAAAGTAAGAGCCAAAGGTAATCGTACAAATTAGTTCCTGAGGTGTGGACATAATAAAAAGAAGGGGGACTCCCCTTTCATAGCTACAAAATATATGGAAAAGTTCTTGCAGTCTGAGATCCCCTTATGCTGCCTTTATGAAGGATTGACAGTGATGGGAAGTGTCGTGTCACCTATAAGAACAGCCAGCACCGATAGGACACCTTATGTTGTCTATAGGAGGGTCCAGCGCCGATAGGAAACCTTATGTTGTCTATAGGAGGGTCCAGCGCCGATAGGACACCTTATGTTGTCTATAGGAGGGTCCAGCGCCGATAGGACACCTTATGTTGTCTATAGGAGGGTCCAGCGCCGATAGGACACCTTATGTTGTCTATAGGGGGTCCAGCGCCGATAGGACACCTTATGTTATTTATAGTAGGGTCCAGCATAAAAAGGAAGCTATATGTCAGTTATAGGAATAATCTACCTATAGCAAAGACGGGCACCAATAAGATAGGAACTTTTATGATGCCTTTACAAAGGACCAGCATTGATAGGAAGCCTTATGTCTCCTACAGGAAGGTTCTACAATCATCAACAAACATTTTTCTGAAGGCAGCTGAATGAATGGATGTAAGAGAATGATAGATTTTAAGAGTACAAGTTAAAAGGCAAAAACCCACCCACCCTCCCACACAAATACTGCACAGAGGCACACAAGACGATAAGAAGTCAGTGGTATTTGTGATTCCTCAGGAAGAAACTGTGATGTAGTTTTCTACTTTCCTCTCCACTATTTTTCCTCCAGTACATTATGTCTGTGGAGCCAGAGTGGATATGAACCGTCAACAACTCATCATGAATCCATACACTCTTTGTTTAGTTCTCAGCAAATGCACTTACACACACCTTCATCTTCCACATAAATGCGCCGAGTGCAACCAAAACAAATTATCTTTACATAAACATGTAATGCTCTCAGTCATCAAGGGCATTATTACACATCAGTGGAGATGTTCACCACTCTGTAAGATATTTGCAGGCAATTTTAGCATGGCTTAAAAGAATTTGGGGATTTCAACAGCTTTGGGTGACGGTGTTGTTAAAATATTTGGAAATTATCTGCAGAGGAAACGGGAACAGGGTCAAAATCAAATTCTAGATACTTGGATATTCAGTTCCTAAGACAAAACTGGCATGATTCTGTGGTGGATATCACGAGAAGGCTTCAGCGACACTGAACAAACACAAGTTAAAAATCTGTCATGCTAAGAAAAAAGCAAGCATAAGGAAGTTACAGAAACACAATATTTTCTGGGCCTGAGATCTATCAAGATAGACAGAGTTTAAGTGGAAAACTGTCCTGTGGTCTGACAAATCAAAACGAATTGGTCCAGAAGGAGACAGTTGCACAAGGGATAGTCAGGGGGCAGACTGTAAACCATAAGAACCAGGGCCGTAACAGTAGGGATAGGGTTGGCAGGTGACTATTCAGGGTGAGTTGTTACCAAAGAAGAACAGGTGGCTGAAAAGACCAGGAGGATGGATCCAGCTGTGAGTTCCACCAGAGGAGGCAGGTAGGTCTTTCACACATGGCACACCGTAGTGGATGGCACAATCTGGCAGAAAGGCACAGCCATAACCAACTTTATATACAGCCAAAGATGAGAAGATTATTTGCAGATGTGCAGGAACAAGCGTGGGAAATACAGCAGCATCTGAAGGCAGAGACCAGACGTGGTCTGCCCACCAATCCACCTACAGCAGAAAAAAACAGAAAAGCCAGCCCAGCCTGCCTGAACCATGACAATCTTATGCCATGGGTAACCTGTACATACAGCAAGTGTCACTTTTATTTATACAGGTTTTTCAGGGAAGGCCATGCTCATTTCAGCAAGACAATTTCAAATCACACCAGTGAAAGAGCTAATGAGACAAACTGGCCTGCTGGTATTCCAGACCTGTCACTCACTGAAAACATCTGGACTTACTGTATATGAAACAAACAAAATGCTGAGCAGCGATATCAAGAAGGTGTTTTTGAAAAATATGTGATGGCCTTTGTGCCATGTAAAATAAATAAGGCTCTGTTGATATCCTTGTCAATTAATCACTTTTCTAATTATATTTTATATATATTTAACATTCTAACTGAATTTGTTTCCTTATAGACATACTGTATATGTTTTTTAATGGCACTGTTATCGTTGAGTGAACATTTTTAAAAAGTAATATAAGTAACTTTGAAAGGCGACCTTGCTCCTTTCAGTGTTCCTACCTCTCCGAGCTCTCCTCACAATCTCATCCTCTTGTGTCATCTCATTTCTTATACTTGCTCATTTTCACTATGATTTTCTTCAACTCCCCTCATCCCCTGTCTATTCTTTGGATCAACTGCAAACCCCTTTTCACCTGCTCTGATCCCCACCACACTTTTGTGCTTATGTATTTGAAATTTGAAGAGATTGGACAAGCACCACGTTTTGTGGGGTTTCAAACGATTCAAAAGATTATACTCGAAGCCCAGCATTTGGTTTTCTGCTGGACTCATGAACAGATGTAATGCCATAGTTTCAAAACCCCATTTTAATACAGTGTCAGTCAAAGCTTTGGATACATCGACCCAAACCTTTAACTGTAGGATTAAAAACAGAAGAAAAAGCTGCAATAAAAAATATTGCATAATCCAGTTTTCTACATAAAGAAATGTGAACAAACTTGCATGGTCAAGCAATCAGAGAATTTAGTTAATCTCATGACTTTGTGTGGTTAATTAAAAATGTTTTTCTTTGGTCATACATAAATTTGATCCTAAATAAAGATATTTCTATTGAGGTGTATTAAGAAGAGTGGACAGGATGCTTCATGCTACCAGCAGAGCCTTCCTGTTGCCGAGCCCTGGTGTGTCCCAGGTACATCTGCTAAAGAACGTTGATTTTAGTTACATAGAAATGATTGAGAGGCAATCGAAAAAGGAGCAGTAGTCTCTTACCAGCTATTTAGGTGCATAAGTAGGGATCAAAGCCAGATCTCCGGGGCCCAAGTCAAACATGTGACCCACTGAGCTGTTTACCCAAACTACAAAAACCTGATGAAACACTTTAGTCATGAATATTCTGACACACATCCGGAGAAAACAAAACACTGTTACAGTGAATGATTTTATACACATATACACACAAACACACACAGACACAGCATGTATACCTAATGAGACAATCATTGATGGCTTTTGGTGAAAGAAGAGAATGTTCTCCACAGAACCAAAATGGGACATTTCCTGAAGGTTCGATTAATGTGTCTGTTAAAATGTCATCTTCATTAAGATATGTTGCTGCTATCAAATTAAAGATGAACTAATATTTTTCAAGAAATAGTACAATACCTCGCTGTTAACATTTTGAGTGAAATCTTGGTTTATTTTGCCAACAGACGTTCCCTCAGCTGATATTCCCAGTGCAGCAACCATGAACCATGAAGTTGTCTTAATGGTTGACTTAACGTCAAAAGAATTACTAATGGAGGTTCACATCCTTTGACTTTACACACAAGCAACTTTACACAAGCAACTATTCTAAACTAAGACTTATCAAACTTTCTTTGATCTCAAAGATCTCACTTTTTCTCACTGTCATAACCAAATGTCTGAACCTTTTGAACCTCTTTTTTCCCTTTGTCTCACCTCACCTCCTCCGTCTCCTCATTTTTTCCCCTCTCTTGACCTTTCCACACTTTCTTCTCATCTCTCTGCCTACTCCTATTCCCCTTCTCTTTGCCTCCCAGCTTGTCTCATCTTTTATTCTCAGCTCATCCCACCTTTTCTAGCTCTGCCCTCAGTCTAAAATATATAAAGTGCAAATTTAAACAGGTGATTTAGTCTGGGAGTGAGTCATATTCTCACCGGTGCATTCTGGCTGCTGTGCTTCATGGGATGGGGAAAATGTGGGTGGTAGGAGTGAATGAGTAACATCTCTTTAATAACAACTGTCGACATTCCCCTGGGCAGAGAACCTGACCCTCCATCTGTGACTTCACTGTAGCTGCTCAGGGGTCAATAACAGAAGAATGTAGTTATATTGAACCTACAACTCTCAAAGGTGAATGTGTGTAAATCAATGAATGTGGACAGGGTACTGGTTTAAAAAGAAACTTCCTCCTGGGTGAATGAAGATTTAAAATTTGAATGAGGTTAGTGCAAAAACATTAAAAGGAAAGAAGAAGAAGGAAACTAGAAACTAAGATGAACTCCAACTACTCCTTCCGTTTCGTGGTACTAGTGCATTTGAAGGGAGAAAAAAATAGATCATTTTGCTACATAAAGGCTTGAGCCAAAGAGAGAAACGAGACAGAGACCACCTTAAACAAGAGAGGTCTGAGCCCAAGAGAAATAGAGAAAAAAAACAGACCAATCAAGGTCTTAAAACACCTTGCTGAGTGATAAAAGAGAAATAAAAGGCAGAGAAAGAGAAACAAGCTTGTGTGGGCCTTATCTTAGGCATTATTGAAGGGCTAATCTTAAAAGCTGTTTTACTTAAGCTTCTGGATTTAGGATCTTGCTTCTGATGAAATTCTACCCTATGTCCCTGATGTAGAAAAGGTTATTTGTCAAGTACATTTTTAGAATATTGTGTTTCACAGCAGCATCACTGTTAGGAAATGGAGGGTTGCAATTACCTTTTCTAAATGTTTGGACTGGTTTCACCCAGAGACAGTGTGTGGTGTAGCAACATGGAGAGATCACGGTGGTATCCTGAAGTCTCAAACCTATCAATGTGGAGGCTATCATTGCTCTAACTTTACTTAATGACTTTCAGCTGTTACCTGTGGCGGTGCGTGCCAGTTCTTGAGAAATGTTTGAGGGGATGAATCTAATGGATTCTATTCAAAAATCCAGTTCAGTTTATTTTCAAGAGTTCCAGCGTTTTAAAACTGAAACCTGAACAACTCAACCACGGTTAGAAGTCAAGGAAAGGACTGTTTAGCAGATTGATGTGGAACCGGGGGGAGCCTCTGGAGTAACTGGAGTGCAGGTTAGCAGACCCTACTATTGTTCACTTCATGAAACCAGTCCTAATCAGCTTTGGTTCACATGGTTTCCTCCTGTTGGCACAATGTAGGCTGAATCTTAAGCGGAAGCATTTTAGTCACTGTAGTGGCTGTGCTGCATCGTAACAATCATCATCACTTTCCCTTTTAATTTGTACAATGAGCAGTCTATAGTATAATCAGGCAATCTGCTGTCTTTCAGTACCAAAACAGTTTATTTTTGTCTCATAAGGAATGCAGTTTCTGACCTTAATAGCTTCTGATGACTTTTGTTTGTTTTGATCAAAAGAGAGAAAGAAAAGGACTGTTAAGTTTTAAGAGGTGAAAAAAATCCTCATTAGAAGAGAGCCGGGTGTGAAAATTCTGAACTATTATCTACAAAATCAAAGGTCATCTCCTGCTCAGAATATGTTATTCCTTTTAGAGGTTGGCAAGTGGAGCTAATGACACAAATCTGGTTCGAGCATGAAAGATTATAACACATTATCTTGAAATTTTTGCCGAATGTTTCACAATTCACATTTGTCTGGATGAATTAAATGGTTTGGTATTCCATGATACTGAACTGGGGAAAACAAAGAAAACCCAGGGAGAGAGGAGGAGACACATCAAAAACCGTCTGATTTAGAGCCCGGTGTTGAATTTCACAGCTGAGATTAATTAATGTGTTTTACTGAGTCATTTGCAGATTCTACACTGACTCTCTGATGCAAAGTGAAAGCTTCCTTCAAACAAGATAAGCAGTTGTGATTATACTATCACTCATAATATTATTAGTTATAGATACTGGCTTAAAGTATCCATCCATCCATTTTCTATACCGTCAATCCGTTAATCGGGTAGCGGGTGGGCTGAAGCCTATCCCAGCAGTCATCGGGCGAAAGGCGGGGTACACCCTGGACAGGTCACCAGTCTATCACAGGGCCACACAGAGACAAATGAGACAAACAACCATGCACGCTCACACTCACTCCTATGGACAATTTGGAGTCACCAATTAACCTGACATGCATGTTTTTGGATGGTGGGAGGAAGCCGGAGTACCCGGAGAGAGCCCACGCATACACGTGGAGAACATGCTAACTCCACACAGAAAGGCCCCAGGCAGGGATGGCTTAAAGTATCACCAGAGAATTTTGCGAATTTTATGCCTTTTGGCTCCTCCGACATTTTTGCGATGCAACACCTCTTTCATGAAAGCATTAACCTCTGTGTCAACCCTTCAAATGTACAGCCATACAAATTAATTTGCTGTCATGTTAAAAAGGCCACAAAAACGTCAAGCAAAACGGTGTGATGTGGGGCTGAAAACCCAAGTTGTGAACTGCTGTTTCTGGGCCCCACCGACCGCTTTAAAGGTCCCGCAAGTCTGACCTACATCTGGTGCCTTTGGTTCCTGGCTTCAAACTTTCTGGGTGACTGAGGTTGTGCTAAGTTCTTGTATTTCTTCCTTTTGCATTGAAATGCTCACTACATCATACCTCACACAAGTATCAAACAAAGACACTAACACTTAAGTTCTATCATTGGATACAGATAAAAATGCTTGCTCCCCACATGTGTTATATGAAGCACAAATGCACATGCATTTGTCATCAGCTTAAAAATGAGATGAGCCTTGTTTGAAAGAAGAAATATGAACCAGACGGTGAACTGGGACACAGCAGTGGTGTTAACTGTTGCAACACACTGAGAACTTTGTATTCTAGAAAGCCATTTATATTGACCTGATCTCACTAATCCCCCTGGCTACACTACAATTCCTATGTGCCCAAAATCACTGTAACTCTATCCTATAAATGTGTAATTTCTATAAATTAATAAAGAATAAATTTCTGTGGGACACTGTAAACATTACAAAAGTTCCAAAGGTAATTTCTAAATGTCTGAAGCAATCATTTCACTCTATCACCTCTTGCCCTCCATCTATTTTTGGTGCCTTCCAGTTGTATTTTCTCTGATTGTGTATGTTGCAACGGCTGCCTCCTTATCTTTTTAATTACTTTGATCTGTTAGCTTCTATCTCTGTCCAAGCTATCTGTGTGGGGGGTGCTTTTGAGTTATCTTTTTGCTAAATGTGAACCACTACAATCTTATCCAAACCTTTTATTGATTTAGCATCAGCCACACTTCACCCCAAACCAGGTGAGCCAAGTGTTGGGAAAGTGTTGGAGTTTAGCCATGAGGGGAACATGGTTTGGAAGACTACTCTCTTTCAGGGTTGAACCGATAAAGCTTTTATCATCACTTTTTGGTTAACCGTTGAATCCACGACAGGTTTGTAGGGCAAAGGGGTGTCAACGGCTGAGATTGGCATAGATCTGCAGCATTTCCAGGGCATTTCAAAGGGAAGCATTATTATGTCCTGTACTCTGTAAGAGTTTTGCTGGGGGTGAATCAATCCTAGATTTAAATATTCAGTGCAGTGTGACTAAGGCAATCATTTACAAAAATACCAAGGACATTTTTACCTTATCTTTACATTCCAAATGACGTACTATGTAACTGAAGGTGTTTACATATAGATTTTAAGTGTAATGATGTCAGCTTATTCAAATGTGGCAAAAAAGTAGTGTGAAGCAGCCAGGATGAGAATTAGCACTTCCAAGCCTGAGGACATGGTCCTCAATTGGAAAAGGGTGGATTGTCCACATCTTGAAGTCTTGGACAGAAGTAAAAGCATAAAGGAGCGGGAGATTGGGGGGAGAGCTGAGAAGCTAAGTCATCTGTGAGGGGCTCGGAGTAGAGTTGCAGCCCATCTGTATTGAAGGGAGCCGGTGGAGATGGTTTGGGCAGCTGGTCAGGATGCCTTCAGGACACCTCCCTGGTGAGGTTTCAGACATGTCCTACCAAGAGGAGACCTGAGGCCAGACCCAAGACCCGCTGGAGAGACTGTATTTCTCGGTTGGCTTCAGGACGACTCTGTGTTCCAAAATATCGTTACATATTATGTTTCAATCATATGTAACCTCTTATAGTAAAAATAAGATATAAAAAACTATGAAGTGTCTGAGTGGTGTCCATTATCTTCAGTGACATAGTAAAAAGGATGTACTTTAGCTTTAACCATGATCTTTTTGAAACTTCAGTTTTGACTCCTCTCAAAGAGACTGAAAAGTAACCAATGAAAAATATCAAAACCATTTTTTGTGGATTGTCTGTGTTTTAGTAGCTAGAGTTATTCTCTCTATTCATCAGGGATGTGAGTGGTACAGAGTTCTGAACTAAAACAAAGCCGACCATGTGCTGGAAGCAGGGTAATCATCTGCCCTCTGTGCTGTCATTTGTGGTGTCAAGCTCTCTGCCCAGCTCTCTGTGTCTCTCTCTGCCCAACGGTGTTCTCTGTTATGTCTGTTTCATACATAGATTTTGGTATTTGCCTTTTAGTACATTTGAAAAAAAAAAGTTATTTTCTGGTTGTTGCAACAAACTAACTGCAACTAACTGCATGTCGTTTCAAATAACATGCAGGTTATTTACAGAAGTTTATTACAAATAAATAATAAAGTGCAACAGATCCCATGTAAACCTACAGAATACAATTATTCAGTCAGTAATTCATGTCTTTAGGTCCTTTTCGTAAACTATTTTCTTTCCAAAATTATACCCAAAATTACAAAATGGCAACCACTTAACACAAGCAAAGTATTTACATTAAAGCCAATCCAACTCTAAATAAGAGGATTTATCACAGAAATATTGTCCTCTGGAAAATAAAGTATTTAGAAAATGATTAAAACTGTTAAAAACAGACACTTGTCAGAAATCAAACTGCTTGAAAACAAGGTTGAAAAGTCTTCTTGCACTTAAAAACATGGTTTTATTTTTGATAATCTCTTTTAAAACTGCTCGACGTATCCTTTGGTTGAACTTAACCTTTGGAAAGTCGCTACTTACTTCCCAGTCATCCCTCATGAGTCAACAACACCGAGCCGTGTCCGTTGTTCCTCGTTTTTTCTGCGGAAGGTTCCTAACTGAGTGAAATGAGCTGGAAGTAAGTGACAACCATGGTAAGAGCTTCAGTGTTTCCCCTCGCTTTAGCTCAGGATACACTGTACCAACTTTTCTTATTCCAAAGAACAATAACACATTTCATTGTGGCCAAATTATTCAGAGCTTTGAAAACAGCTGTGAGGATGGTGTGATGAATGTGAGCAGTCATTCTTAAGGAAAACATTACACTTTTGTGATTTATTTTTTTTCAACATTTTCTTTTTTTATCGTTTAAATTTGGCTACCATATGTGGTGAAAATAGAAAGTCAAACTCTGACTGATCTGCCCAGTTAAAATGGTGATGTTGCTTGATGCAAAGGTCCATCTGTTCAGCTGTTGCACTTTCATCACTGTAGACACCGATCGCAGCTAAGTGTCAAAGCAGTTCCTCTTCACACCATTCCTCAACTTTACAAGGTTTGTCATCAAAATCAAGGAACAGTGCATAGGAAATGACAGTGAAGTTAGTTTTCTGGGTATTTGACTGCATCTTCTCCACTTTTACACCAAAGGTAGATTTTTAGAATCTGATTAAAGACTCTCCTGTTGCGTATAGTGGTGGTTTTGTCGTCAGTGCTCTGAGGGCTCCAGCTCACTTGCCTACACACGTCACTACAATAACATGCAGGGATGCCATTACACTACATCCTGCAGGCTGTGTTTCTGATAATGATGAATTAAGGTTGTTACTATTTCTGACAGGAGTGGAGATATCAAGCCAAGCCGAGATGAAGCTGATTTTAAAAACCTGCGTCGACTTGTAGTCGTTTGACGTGGGACCGAATGCCAAATCAACACTTTCACGTTGCACTCAAGAGCTAGAGGTGTACATGTCTGTAGGTTTTTGACCAGTCTTCAAAGGGCTTTACTGAAACGTAATGTGTGGGGTTGAGAGGCACTGGATGGTGGACCAAACTACTAAGATACATCTGAAATGGTCTAAACTTAACAAATGTAACTTGTGTTTCAAAAGCATATTATGTAATTGTAAAAAAAATGACATTGTGTTTTTAATTAAATGTCAAGGAGGACAACAACTAGCTCAAAAAGGGACGTTCTTGACCATCTTTTCCTCCTGTGAATCACACGTCTGTCTCCCATAACAAGTGTTCTTAACTTTATGCATTTAGAAGATAGTTTTTTTCATTTATAGGTTAAAACCATCTTTACAGCTATCAGACAAAGATTATAACCAAATCTATTGGTGTAAAGTAGCTTATGAGTACTGTGCACAACCCATTGGCAGCTTACAGTACACAGCAAGTACTCCGAACAGTCCAAGACAGTCGAGGCTGAGGTGGCTGACTGACACACAAAGGTCAAGGGATTAATGTTCACATTTGGGCTTGCAGCAGAGCCTTGATACCACTTGAGATTTGTCCCTTCCTGTCTCCCTCTCTCCTCCATTCAACTTCTCCTTGATTTCAGATGCTGAAATCAACCAATAAACCTATCAAACTATTCAAATGGCCCCCAACACACCAGCTGAAGGCCTAGATTACCACTACAAACTGATCCCGGTAAGAAAAGTGGCACCGTACTCTTTTGCAAGGGGAAGGCCAAAGGTGGTGAGTGGGACAGGGCCCCGGTGAATGAGTCTTTTCACCAATAAGTCTCTCTGCAGCCATTTAGTTTATCCATTTATCTTAGTTTAGACTGCTACCTTGACCTTAACTCCATTCATGGTTCCAACCACTTGTCAAAGATTCTGACACCCTGTGACCAGGGCATAGTTAGACAGACCGATAGATAGAAGTATTCTACTAATAAATCAAAACTGAGGACTAAATTTAGTGATTACTAGGTGGTGGAATATTCAGAGAATCTAAAGACATCTCGAGTAAATAAGAATCATTAGTTCATAGGCATCATTATCTGTAAATACCCATTTTTGTGAGTTGCTCCTGATTATAGCTGAACTCAAACGCTGAGCAGTATCTGCTTATTACTATTTCATAAGTGATTTCTCTAATTGTAGTTATTCCCTCTGACCTTCTCATGTAAAGTGAAGCATCGTTCTTGGTAGTTACTCATTAGTTCCTTATGTTATCCATTAGTTTTAATTAAAGTCAAGCCTTGTAATGACTTGTGATTCAGTAGTTCTTTAAGCTCACAGTGACAGATGATACACAGTCAGTAAATGATTCGTCCTTTTCACATATGAACACCAGAGAGGGTTTGAAGACTGTCTGCAACTCACATGTTCTTCATGAGATGCACAACTGAAAATATTCAGGACCGCAGAGACAGGAGATGATGCAAACAGCAGGATGATTTGTCTATTTCATGGTTGCTTTCTGTTTTTGTGCGCTTGTATTGTTGCTCTATATTTTATTGCATGTGTTGAACACTGAGAGGGAAACTGTTTCAGACTTTAATGCAGAGATGGGTCATGCAGAGCAGCAAGAGAAGGTGAAGCGTGTCCTTCGGGCTTCACCACCAGAGGGCGTGGTCCTCTGTGATGGATGTGTGGGGGTGGCCACTGTAGACTGACGCCTCACTATTGATCTTTTCATGGGTGCCTGGTGCAGCGTTTGACTGTAAAGTGAGACTCAGCTCTTGGTGTCTGGATCAAACGATGATTTCTGGAAGTGTTCCTGCTGTGATTTCCATGACAGAATCAAGTCTGTTTTTAATGCAGTGCTGCTTGAAGGACCCAAAGATCACAGACATCCAATATGGATTTTTGGCAGTGTCCCTTGCACTGAGATGTCTTTAGATTCTCTGAATATTCCACCATCGAGTATGAAATATCAACAAAAGATTCAAAGTTGAAACATTTGGACTGATGAACAGGACTCTGAAATATTGCAGATTGCTGAACCTCTGCCTGTCTTTAATTACTGGGAGACTGCTTCTTCAAAGAGTTCTTTTTCTATCCCTATCCCTTCTATCCCTATCATGTTACTGACCAGTTACCAATTAACCGATTTAGGTATTTTTTCAGTACCACTTACTTGTCCAACCAATCAAATTTAAGATGAGATGGTAGAAATGTCTCGCCTTCAACATTTTCCATATTTTATTGTGAATATAAATCTTGGTTTGTGAGATATGCAAATAATTGCATTGTTTTTATTTACATTCTATACAGCATCCAAACTTTTCTTTGGGATGTAGATAAGCTAAGTTGCTGTTAAATAATGTAAAGAAGGTTCAAGTGTGTGTGTGTGTGTGTGTGTGTGTGGGGGGGGGGGGGGGGGGGGGGGGGGGGGGGGTAATCCATCCTGTTGTCGGCAGAGTTAACACGGAATGAAGCTGCAGTTTCCTTCAGTCTCTTTCCCGTTTTTTAAATCCAACTTCAGCTGCAGAACTCCTTTAAAGGTGCCTCCAGCTGTTTTCACTCGGCTGGTTACTGGAAATGTTGAGAAGAAAATGGCTTATAGAAGTATTCGAGGAGCCTCGTGTTTGTGGGTAACAGGGCCTTGTTTACTGTTTGGCAGTGGAGTTAATGACCTTATCATTGTAGAGCAGTAAGTGTGAAGCCCCATCACCACAGCTTAGTGTTTATTCACACAGCACATGCACGCTCTTATCTTCGATGCTCATTCACGCAGACACACACTGCAACGCACAAACGCAACACAACACAAAAACAGATACCGAGTAGCATCATTATTAATGCACACAGACACATTATTAATAAACACACAAAAACATTCAAGCAGCATTTGAATTGAGCACCTGTTGCTCTGGTGACTTTAAAAGTAATTTCCCAGTAAGTTCATTCACAGGTTGTGACCCTGTGAGTCCAAAGCAACTGGGAGCATCTTGAACCAATTTCATTCAACTTTAGAGCAGCCTATTTTTCAGTGTACACACAATTGTTACGGATTACACTATAATCTAACTAATCAAAGTGAGCCTCATTTCAGTGGATTTCATATACATTCCTACAAAAATGAACTAATCCCTAAGAATTCATGACCTTAGGATAACTTTGAAATTAAAATGTTTCTCCACTCTTGAATAACTTCAGTTCATTTATTGGAGTAGTTAACAGCATTTAAATAAAATCCGTATGATTGAGTTAAAGCTGCATTCACAAACACATGGCAAATTAAATACCCTTTATTTTAATTACCTTATAGTTACACACTACAACACACTATTTTTCTTTTAGCATACCACACCTTCTGTACTTGAACCCATTTTGACAAGACTTGACTATTTTATTTTCTCCAGTCTGCTGTGAAGGTGTTCTCAGGAAATGGATTTGTCAGGCACACAGAATGTCACACTGAACTGACCTTTGTGTAATGTATGTGCAAAAGGGCAAGTGCTCTCACAGCATCATCATCAAATCCCCTGAATCTGAGCAAGAATGCATCACCGTGGTCACCAAATGCATGAGACTTATACGCTTTTTTAATGAAACTTACAAGGTTTTTTTATCGTTTTGTGGCAGTTTGGTTTCCTTTTCCATTGCCGTGTTACCACTTTTAAGTTTTATTTTTAAAGCCAATTCCTTTTTGTTTTCGGTTCATTGAAAGGGGAACTCTGGTACTTTTAAACCTAGACCTTATTTCTGGCATGAAATACGTTCATCTGCTCACCGAGAACAGTTTGGTGAAAGTCGGCGTCCTTCGGAAGATATTTAGATCACTCAAGATCCATATAACAGGAGAGAACGGGGACATTGACAATACAGCCTCTAAATAAGGCATTATCTGTCTTTATTTCACAAATACTTTAAGACGAATGAATAAATTAACACATACATTTGCACTGTTAGTTCATAGCTTCTGAGTTGTTGTTATTGGCGGCTATCGGGGGCGTTATAGAGGGCTTTCTACACACTCGTCTACTTGGATGACGTCAAATAAGCTGCAGCACAGCTTATTTACTTACCACTTGGACTTGTTTATGGTGCACGTTGGACTCCGTTTATGGACAGGATTGTAAGGCATAGTCGGGGGGGGGGTTTGGAAAACCTCACGCTTACATCTCTTTGTGTGGCTATTATAGCTCGGAGCGAACTGGAGCTGTTTGCCGCTGAGTGTGAGGCAGATGGGTTGAAAGTCAGGGCCTCCCAGTTTGAGGCCATAACCTAAACAGGGAAAAGGGTGAATAATGGAGAAAATTCTGCCTCTAGAAGAAGAGTTTAACCATCTTAGGGTCATGTGCACAAGTGATGGTTGGTTGGTGCAAGAGATGAACAGACCGATCGAGGATATTGCACTAAGAGGGACGTCACCTTTGGTCACGAGATTTGGGTAGTGACTGAAAGAAAGAGATCATATATACAGATGGCTTAATTGAGTTTCTTTCGAAGAGTGTCTGGGCTCATCCTTAGGGTGAGGAGCTTATCCATCTTTTGGAAGCTTGGAGTAGAGCTGATTCTACTCTGTATCCAATGGAGTCAGCTGTGGTTCGGACATCTGATCAGGATGCCTTGTGCCTTTTCAGGTGATTCTGGCACGTCCAACTGAGAGGGAAGACCATATATATTACCTGTGGTCTGGGAATGCTCCAGGATCCCCCAAGAGGAGCTGACAAGTGTCACTCGACCCAACCTTGGAAAAGAAGAGGGAAATGAAGGGATGGATTTAAACACTCCCCATAACAATTATTTGTATGTAAAAACATTGCTTGCACGGCAACTACATAGACATGACAGTAAAAGCAAAAATAAAACACACTTTTTTTGGAAGTCTGTTTATTAATCATTACCAGAAGAAAAACTACTGACTGTGAAAACATTGTTAAAAGATTCAGAAATAAATGACCTGGCAAAGAGATGAGGGAAATGGTTGGAATACGTGCCAGAAAATCTGAGTGCTCACTGACAAGTCGGTCTCTTCAGTCTTACAGTCCTCGAACGACTTTATGGGCTCTATTTATGGGCACGAACAATAAAAATGAGTGCATATTGTAAAAACCAATGATAAGACAAAAAGAACAATCACTATCACGCTGAACAAGTTCTTTTGTACAATTGTTTTGCTTTACATAGAATTCTGTTGCCTCTTTCTCTGCATTTAAAGCCTCAAACATTTCACCATACAAGCCTTAAATTGCTATGAAAAGGTGTGAATTCTTGGTCTTAAAATGCTTGAGGTGCACACATTCCCAGGCTCCATCTTCAGATCCAAATGTAATTTCCTGTGTAGGAAAATGCACACGTGTGAAGACAGTTTATACATCTGTCCCAAAGTGTCCGACTAATGTGGGATGATGGTTTTTATTTTCGCCTCAGACCCAGCAGTTCCAGTCTCTTGTGAGTCCATTGTTGTTGTTTTTCGATTAGAACTTTATTATGAAGTTTACAGAACACAGCACTATCATTGGCCTCATGAGAAATAATTCTGAGGCCTGATATCCGGTGAAAATCAACAGCCGAGCAGTTTGGTGCACAAAAAACAATCTTCTGCTCAACATCAAGGAAACAAGGAGCTGACAACGTATTTCAGAAGAAAAGGGACAAAGACGCACAGTCTCCATCAGTAAAACTCTGTTGGAAAACAGAACCTGTCAGAAATGGCACATCTCCGCTGCAGTTAGGGAAAAAAGACTCCACTGCTGAGTTCTTGTTACATTAGCTTTGACTGAGGAGCTGCAGCATCCAGACTGGAAACGTCACAATGTGACAGCAAGGCCCTACACTGCGTGATTAAAACTGCCCGAAACATCATCAGTATCCATTCACTGAGTGTCAGTGATACCAGTGGTCCTGAGCCCAAAGGGTACTTAAAGACAATCCCACTGCGGCATGTTCACCCTGCTGTCATCAGTCATACCTGCTGTATGTACAGTACACAAGTTTAGGCCCAGGACAAGTTCTTCTTACTCGACAGTTTCATTTTTATTCATCTCATTGTTTTTTGTGAGGCCCATAAAAGAAACATCCTCTTAAATTCCATTTTACCACCTCTGGTTTAATAATGACTAATAAATAGAGCTTGGATTTTCTTCGGTCAATAACTGCTTCAATAAAGACTAGAATACCTTTGTCTTTACACAGTAGCGCCACTGAAGTGCCAGAATTGATTCTGGTCCTTGGAGAAATTTGTCCGAGCACCAGTTATATCTGCTTAGTGATTCCCATTACACCAAGCCATCTGCACTGAACTAAGACGAGCACCAAACAAAAGAGCTAGCACAGCGGTGACAGCTGATGAAGGTCAAACTGGTGCTGATGTGGAGGACAAATGCTCAGAAAGTGGCTAACTCTTTATCACTTTCAGCTGCACACAGAAACAAAGCAGTGGGTTAGGGTTAGCAATGGATAGGGTACATGAAGTACTAGTATTTGGATGGGTAACTCTGCTAGTCTTTACATATTTTATCCTACCATATCCCTATAAATGACAAATTGATTAGTTTAATTGTTGTATTGAGTACTACTCAGACTTTAGCTCTGATCTAAGATGGGTTTTGAGACCTCATGTTGATAACAGGGGAGCCAGCCATACAAAGTGAACGAATGGAGCTTTATACGGTAATGTTGCCCCTTTAACACTGAAACCATTTGAAGTTTTGTGAGAGAAATTCATAAATGAACCCTGATTATGTTAATGGTAGCATGGGATCCGATCACTTTGAGACAAAACCATTATAGTGCTAAATGTATATATACATATGTATATAATGTGTATTCAGACTGTTTTTGGATTTAAGTGTATTTAACCAAGTCTATGTAACCATTTTAGTTTCCAAAAATTCTCTCATCACAGTCTGCTGTTTCTGCCTCAGTTACTCATTAGAGCCCAGTTCATAACACTTTAAAAACATGGTTAATGAGGCCCCTCAACACGTCCCAAACTCTAACCAAAGATATTTTGGAGGAATCAGTGGAGGAATGAGCGTAAGAGACAAAGTGAAGATTGTGAAAAGTGGCAAGAACATCCATAATTTTAACATTTTAATGCTTCAACTGAGCAATCTAAATAGACTCGAGCGAGAGAGAAGAAGACATGGTAGTTAAGTCTGGTGAAAATTCTTGTAGACCCCCTGGTACCGATCAATTATGTAGTCTGAACCCACAAAGTTTTCAAAAATCCAAATAACAAGAAAAGGAAATCATGAATTTGCTCCCTCTCTGCTGTGTAAACTGCCCCAAGTAGAGCAGTGTCACTGATGTGTAGCCACAGCAACTGTTAAAGTGGCAGTAACCCATTTAAGCCTTTTACACACAAACACAGTCAAAAAACCTGCTAACAGCTGCTAACACTGGATTTTTTTGGTGCAAAGTGAAACTACTTAATCACTCAGGTGTGAAATAACTTTGCAGTAGTTTTATAATAATATAGAGTTTATCTTTCTGTGTTTGACCCTTGGCTGAAGTTGAGCTACATCAGCACAGACGATGTAGCACCAATCCACGCCAGGTTCTTCTGAGATGGTGACTGCACCTGTTGCTATGGTAGTAAGTTCTGTGATTACACAGAATTTATAACAAATTAATTAAATCCACGATATAATGTACTCTCTAAATATGGATGCTGAATGTCTTAATTCCCACACTTTCATAGTAGATGACAGACATGGTGAAACTGCTGAGGATGCCCGTGCTCCAAAGAAGAGAAAACCCATGAGGAGTTTCTTCAAGACCACTAAAGGTACAACACTAAGACCCTCTCTCCACTTAGAATAACTAGTGATTGCCTCTAGGCTGCCGTCTTACCTAAAATCAGGTAAAACAGAAAGTGAGGAGCCGCTGAACCGTTGGAGGGAATGTCTATGACCAACTGAAAACTGGCAAAAAAACACGAAAACAAAACTTGTGCATCGCGGCTACAAGTTCCCCTTCAGGGAGGGATTTTTGTCTCTCAAGCCAGAAAATGTTGACAGGCTGGTGTTTCTTTCCAAAAACTTGTAAAGACAAACAGATTAAGCTTTTCCTGCACAGTCTTACACTGACAGAGATCTCATAGTTGAGTATTTTGCCAACAGACTCTCAGACTGTGGGTTTTCTTGTGGTTCCTCTTGAGTTTCTTCAGCCTTCAGGTATCAGGGCTCTCTCCTGATGAACCAGCTGTCAGTTTGACTTCAGAAAGCAGATTTCCCTCTATACTTTAAAGATCAAGCTTATAGTTAGGGATGGCTCAGGTGATCATGTTCATCATGCAGGTGTAACGGCTGCAGTAAAAGACTATATTGAGCTCCAAGGAGATGCACTTTGGTCTGATTAGTAAGCACCATATTTGTCTGGAAAGTTACTGAATTAACAGGAAAGCAGCATAACATGGGGGTGACAGTGGTTTATTTGTGACATATAATTGAGATAATCATGTTTGCCATAGTACAGCCCTATCATGCATTTCAGTCAATGTACAGTAACGGTTTAAGAAAATGTGTTTAATCCGTGTAGCCAAGCTCTACTTTAGGCTAAAGTATCAACTTGTACAGATGTTTAGTTTCAGTCTGACAGGATTTCTATTTAAAAAAAAAAAAAAGGGAGAGTTTATGTTGGACGATATGCAAAACAGCTGATGCTTAACATTTTTGTTTAGTTTCATAGCTGAATGGTACATGAACATTATCTTGTTAAAGTGAATCAGTTGTTCTGCCAGAGGGAGGGAGTTTAACACAACTTCAAATGTACTGCTCCAGTGCATCAAAGCCCTGCCGGCAATGTTTAGCAGACATGCTGAGCGAAGGATTCCCTCCTTTTTTTTACCACTAGTGTGGATCTAAAGCAGTGAGACAGCAGTTGCATCAAAACATGTTCTGCTCTCAGATGTACTTGGTACCTAATTGTGATACAACTGACAGCATCGGAGACCGGGAATTACCTGCACTCTAAAGAATTCTTACTACATTATGATGTTATAATATAAATAGCATTTAGTTGCTAATAGACCATACTGAGAGCTTGTATCCTGACTTTAGATATGTGTTTTTGAAATAAAGGCAGCCTTATTAAAGCTATAGCTTCAAATAATATGGACTAAGTAAGCCGGCTAAACAGAGCGAGCACTTATGGGACCTGAATGTGTCTCCTTGCTCCACATTAGACTGTCTGTAATTAAGCCAATTAGTGCACAGGAACAACACTGGTATACCTCAGGGAGGGATAAGGGTAGAGATACTTTAAAAACACTGCATCAAAACACACCCACACTGAAACACATCGCTGCTCCATGTATCGTCTGGGGATCCTCTCACAGATGGTGCAGGTGCATCGACGTGGATACAAAGCTGATGGCCTCAACATATCAGATTAATTAGTAACTCTTCAGGTGGTTTCAGTGGTAGACAAATCAAAATGCATGTGGGATGTTTTAAGGGGGCAGCATATTATTGCATAAGCTCCAACGCTCTCTGAGGCTGACCACAGTTATTTTATTTTAGTTTAATTTATTCTGTGTTAGCCAGAGGGTCCTTTTGCTTTTGATTTACAGAGTCTTGATGGAGCCAAAAAAAAAAAAAAGAATCACAGCACACACCTTCGGTTTGGCAATGTCACAATATAGCTTCCGTAATCACAATTATGATATTACCATTGATCAGTTAAGGGGTCTGGTCATATTGAATAGACCAGTGTTTCCCAATCCTGGTCCTCAAGGCACGCCGCCCTGCATGTTTTCCATGTTTCCCTGCTCCAGCACACCTGATTCAAATGAAACATGGAGAACATGTAGGGCAGCGTGCCTTGAGGACCAGGATTGGGAAACACTGGAATAGACTACCTTTCTCAAACGTTCTAAAGTTTATTTAGAATTTTTGTCCCCTTTTGAGACTTTCTTTTTTGCAAACTTCACTGCTCATAGCATGATTTCCAGCATGGCACATCTGTGTTCTCAGTCCAATAAACTCCTCAAAGTGGACACATTGTGAAAAAAGCTACCTTTTCTGCGCTTAAGAACATAATAATCCGTTATCTGGACTCACAACAAACTGAAAATCTTCTACATAACACAGGACCATGGTCACTTTGTAGGGACCAAGGTCAGGCAACATGTCAGTCAGTAAGCTGTTCAGATGTTCATGGTTATGTCACAGTTACGTTGCAGTAGCAGCTCAGAGTAGAGTTATCCAGTCTCTTTATTTTCATCTCCATCCTAAGCTTCACATTATATCGCATTTGCTGTACCTCAGACATGGAAAGTTTTTTACTCATTTTTGTTTATTCATATTCATTATTCATTTGACATCTTGTTAGCATTTTCTTTGATTTTCCCAGATGTTGAAAATTCTGAGCTCTCATTTGTTGCTTAATGTAGCATCGATAGGTATGTAGCAGCTCAACAGTGGAAGCTGTCATTACAAAACATTGGTAAAACTTTACCCATGTAAACAACAGTTTTTAATGTAAGCTACTAAAAAATAAAAATAAAAAAGCAGGTAAAGCAAATTTAGAGATTTGCATGACAATGTGTTACATTTGTTGGACAGCAGTAACTCAAACATGTTAAAAACTCCAGAACTATGTTTTACTGAAGTGCAGAGTTAGGCATTTTAACAGTTTTTCATTGATTTCCTTTTCAAGATTTTTACGGTAGGTTACAATTTAATGACTCGGAGGAACTGAGTAAAACAGGCAAGCAAAAGTTGACACCACCCATAGCAATGGAATATAATAAGTAGGCCTACTCCGAGACATTTGCCTCTGACTAGCAACAAGATAGCCAACTATTCTGTCAGAGTTAGCAGAAAATGGGCTGTCTTCTCAAGTTCCAGTGGAACAATGAGAATAAGAAAAACTGGATACTTTTTTTATGAGTGAAGCTAAACTGGCGCCACTGCAAATCTGGCAACACATCAGCTCAGAGAATCAGATTTGTGTTCAGTGGATTAAAAGGCCACCAACAATCCTAAGTTACATAGGTTGTGTCCGAAATCACTCACTCATTCCCTACTCCCTACATAGGGAAATAAATGTAGTGGACTATAAAGTGAGCTATAAAGTGACACTTTCAGACACTACTCTTGGCGCCAGTAATTACGTCATCACTGTCGCACAATTAAAACGTTTTTGTTAAATTAGAGGCTTTTGATTACTGTCCTGTAATTTTCATTTCGTATTTTGTTTACTATTTAAGCATATTTTCATATTTTATTCTCTTGGCTCTTTAGTAACAGCAAGTTACAGTGTAACCTACTGGAATGTTTAATTATTTTTTAATTAAAACTGTTGGGTTTTTTTAACAATGAATGAAGGAAGCCATTTAAATTGCATTGTTTTAAAATGTGTAATAAAATGAACACCGGAATAAACTGGCGCTGTAACTATCGTACTGCTCCAAAACTCGTGTTTTTTTTACATTTTTAAGCATTAGCTATAAAAAGTATACTCTTAGACATCGTTGTTTTTACATTTGGTTTGCATGAAATGTCGATGTTGATGTTAAAAATGTAATGGATTTCGGGACCTAACTGAAAAGCTTGGTAACAGAAGCTAACGTGTGAACACATGCTAACATTACATTAACGTGACATTAACGTGATAATTTCACGAAACTTTTTGTTGTCAGGTGACATTATATAAAGTTGTTTTGATTGTTAGGTTTTAAAATATCAACAAAATACTACTGCTATTACTAAGATGCTACTGCTATTACTGTTACCATTACTTAAATGCTGTTTTACTTTTCGTTAGCCTATTAGCATAATTGCCTAAGTCTAAGGCATTCAAATACGATAATTATGCTATTAGGATCACGTTCTGCTGCTCTAGCTATAGCTACTACTACTACAACAATAATAATAATTATTATAATAATAATAATGCATTTTATTGAGAGGCGCCTTTCAAATCACTAAATGTCATCTTACAAGACACAGATAAAACAACAATAGAACATTAACAATAAAAATATGAAGTTATTTTATTTATTTATTTAACAGGGACAAAACTTAATACATATATTGTGCCAGATTTAGCTGCAAGCTCCTGCTGGCGGTAGCTGCTGCTGTTCGTGGAGGCTGTTGGTGTTGGTGTTGCTGTCTGCTGCTGGAAGAGGCTCCTGCTGGCGGTGGCTGTTCCTGCTGGCGGTAGCTGCTGCTGTTCGTGGAGGCTGTTGGTGTTGGTGTTGCTGTCTGCTGCTGGTAGTGGCTGCTGCTGGAAGAGGCTGCTGATGGTGGTGGCTGCTGCAATTGGAAGCTGCTAGTGGTGACTGCTCGCTGGTGTCTTGAGAAGGAATGGAGAGGCAAAATACATCCTTGGCAATAACTAAAGTATTTGGTAGTGGCCTAGATGTTATGGTCATTGGTGCAGGAGGTTGAGCCTTCTTGTTCTGACTCTTGCTGCCAAGGTAACCTTTACTCTTGTCTTCTCTCCTTGCAGCCCTGATGCACTTTGTCGCAATCCTTAATCTCACAGAGTGAGCAGCTGAAGACACACTTCACGATGTATCTGGCCAGATGGTACAGATCACAGGAATGTGTTTTTGTGAAGGTGGGTGGTGATGTCAGGTCGACCAGCTGCTCCACTCTCAGACCTTCAGGACTTCTGGTAATGGTTTTGGTCTCCAGGAAGTCTGCTAGGTGGTCACAGTTGTCATCCAGGTGACTGCCTGTTTGCATTGTGGACAGGAGCTGCCCAACAGTGACAGCCCGCAGGGCATAGTGGAACTCAACAGGTGTTGGCACGGGGTTCTTCTGACGTATGCATCCAGGCAGTCCTGGGTGAACCGGCTTGGACAAATTTGTGACCCTGGCATAACAGATCTTCCTGGACCTGCAGTATGGTTCTTGTGGCCATAACTAATCCTGTCCCTATCTTTAGGCCTTGAAAAAGATGGACGCTCACTCTGAGAAAGCTGATGGCCTTTTCATACTCCCCCATTTTGAACCATGAGAGGGCAGTCACAACATGGCGGGATGACATAAGGTCAAACCAGTGGTCCATCTTCTCCAGGAACCACGACGTGGTGAGGTTTGATTCAGGACTCTGCTCCTCCTCTACCAGGTACTTTAAGGCAGCACTTGTCGACTTACTGAAGATATGCATGGCTGAGCTAACTTTTATCTTTTCAAAGTGGTTAGGCTCCAAGATGCCCCTGGACAGGTTGGGAGCCAGCTTTAGTGCCATGCCCTCTTGGTAGGACACCAGATCCTGTAAGGAACCAACAGACACCACACTGGACAGGAGGTGCTCTTTGTTGTTGATGGTGATGGTCTGACCATGGACATTTGGTTCATGCTACCAGCCTTTAGCTTCAGCATGTCAAAAACCTCCCCCAACACTTCTGGCTTCAGTTTTACATGCAGCATTCTTCTTTGGACAGTGCGGATGTCTGGCAGAGGTATCTTCATGTATTGCAGGGTTTTGTATCCTGTTGTGCCTGCTGTGAATCGAATTTGAATTGCCTTTTTGATGGTCTCATTGCCCCACCGAATCACCTTTTTATTCTACATCCCTAGAAGTGAAACTGACAAGTCTGTTGACAATATCTTGTTTTTGAAATGCATGAAATGGGAAAAACTGTGGAAAGATTGTGTTCACTGGTAACATACTGAGGTTGAATTTTATGTGTGGTCATCAGGTGTTTTACCTTCTGCAAAAGCCATCATTCTAGAAGGTGTTTTCTTCCTCTTGAGCTTGGGGCGATGGATGAAGATGGTTGGAAAGCATCTGGTCTCAACTTCCGTGTGCCTCTTTGTTCATGTGTTCATGAATTGGTTGTCCTCAAAGTGTAACTGCCGGGAGGTAATGATGTCATAAGTCGTAGGCTAAGTTCAGTTTCCCCTACACACTTCACATTTTCTGTTGAACTTTAAATGTAATGTTCTTCTTTACATTCAGGTGTACAATGCCCTTTGAAATCTTAGTAACTTTATCATAAAACCTCTGTGGCCATTACTTACTTCACAAGGTTTTCTGTTGTTGTTGTCACCTTTAACTTGAAAGCTTTGCCTGCTGACCATCGCCAACCATTTCTGGCGGTCAATATCCTTGGGGATGCCATACATCCGGAATCCTTTCTCTGAGCGACTGCTGCATCCAAAGCCTGCACAGCCAACCATGGTAAAACCACTGATCTACAAAATAATTTAACCATAGGTGTCTTGAACTTCGACATTATCAAAGATAGGCTTCTCTCTAAGCACTAATATCAATCAGGGGGCTGGTGGGGGGGTCATTTGTCCATCTGCTTATCTAGCAGTCTCCACCTATTGATATGATGCTGGAAATGTATTATAATCAAGGATAGACTAAGTGCTACCTGCTGTGTTATCTAACTATTCTCCCTGTCCCTGTTTACTTTTTTACAGGATGCAGATGAAAAGCATGAAAAGGGTGTGAATGGAACTGGAGATGCACCGATCCGATATCAATATCTATATCGGTCCCGATATAGGAAAAAATTCTAGATCGGGTATCGTGACAATGTGACCGATCCATAAAGGCAGATCTATTCAGTCCAATTCTATGCGTTGTGCTCTGTGTAACGTCATGCGCTAGCGAACTAGCCGCATAGATTGTTTTCAAAATGGAGCGAGCGAAAGGATCAGCCATCTGGAACTTTTTCACACTACCTCAGCCAACACATTCCACAGCTACCTGCAATACGTGCGCAGCAATGGTTCCAAAGGGTGGCACTAAAATGTTAAGCTATAACACAACCAACTTAATCAAGCATCTCCAGAGATTTCCCCCTAATGAGCACGCTCAGTTCGTTGAACTGAATCAACAAAAATGAGGCAGCCTGAAGCAGCTAACTTTAAAGGAGATGAAGGAAAGTTTCCACCTAATAGTGTGCAGCCAACAGAAATAACTGGAAGGATATGGAACTTCATTGTCATGGATGGGCATCCACTCTCAGTTGTTGGGGATAAGGGATTCCAGCTGCTAGTTAACCATCTGGAACCACTCTACGACATGGTAAGTCTAAAATATTTGTCGGAGACGATGCTACCTGTCACGGTTTATTTTCCGTTTTACGTCTTGTCTCGTCATTTCCTGTTTTATTTTGAAATCACTAACGTCCCTCTCCTTTCAGGTACCTTGCCCTTCCTCCTGTGTCAAGCGTCTCATTGTCTTCCCTGATTCCAAGTGTTTTCACCTGTTCCCCTTGGTCCCTCATGTGTTCAAATAGTCTGCGTTTCCCTTGTCTTGTGCCAATATGTTGTCTCTGTTCGAGCGTCACTACCAGCCACTCTCCTTGTCGTCGTTCCATGATCCCACGACCCTGCAGTGAGCGACTCTCCTGCAGTGCATCTTGTTTGGTAATTTATTCTACGTCCATAGCCTTAGTTTATTTATTGTTACGGTAAGTTTCATAGCTTTGTTTGTCCTCCATTTTTTAGGAGTGATTTTTCGTTCTTACTTGTCATAGTCGCCTCCGTTAAAGGAGAGCCTCTCAGTTAAAGTTAAAGTTTGATAGAGCCTCAGTTTTGAAAGAGTGCGCCTTTGTTTTATTCCGCCTCACTTTGAGAGCGTGACTTTGTTTTGCTAAGAGTTCATAGCTTTTGGTTTTCCTCCCGTTGTGGAGAGATTTTAAGTTTGTTAACTTTCATAGCCGCGCTCCTCCTCCCTCGTAGATACGGAGGAGAGCGCTTAGGCGTTTAAAGCCTTTTCTTTTGCACTGCCGGGAGATCGCCCTGCAGTGCTGCGATCCTGTCCTGTGTTTATTATAATAAAACCATCTTGAAACCGCGACCCTGCATCTGCGTCCTGAATCCCTCCCTGGTACTGACACTACCTGAACTGCATGGTAAAGTGTGCAAACACATATGGAAAGAGATAAAAGATGTCAAATCGATAAGTTTCACAACAGACATCTGGAGCTCTGACATTTCCCCGGTGTCACTTTTCAACAGCACACTGGCTGGATGAAACTTTTGTGCCACACAGCGCAATGTTAAATGCAACAAACTTTCGTGGCTCACACACCAGCGAGGTGATAGCAGCTAGCCTGAAGGAAATGTTGGACAAGTGGCAAATTCCGTTGAGCAAAATTCATGTGATTCTGAAAAACAACGCCAGCAACATGCAGAAAGTGATGGACAACCTGGGGGCGCGTAGCGTCGGCTGCGTTGCACATACAATGCAGCTGGTCGTCCACGAGGGACTTCTGTCACAGCGTGCGGTCAGTGATGCGGTTGCATGTGCGACACTTTAAACATTCTCCTCTAGCATATTCACGGGTGCAAGATAACCAGCTCGAGATGAAGATGCAACCTAAACGCCTGCAGCAGGATGTCAAAACCAGGTGGAACAGCACTTACTACGTGGTCGAGAAACGAGCACCGTCTGCTTATTCTGTCGACTATGAGCTGCCCTCAATCCCCACAGCAAACCAGTGGGCCTTGCCTGAGAAAATAAAGACGTGTCTTCAACCGTTTGAGGAGTTTACAAGGAAGGTGAGAAACAACCACATCCTCAACCGCTGATGTTATCCCAAGCATCACCGTTCTCAAACGTCTTTTCTCAACGGAAACCAAGACTGACGCTGCAATCAAAACCATGAAAAAGAACCTCTTAGCAGCTGTTGACAAGCGCTTTAGCACTGTGGAAGATGAACCTCTGTATGCACTTTCTACACGGCTGGACCCACGATACAAAGACAGGAGAGACTGTATTCATATTATAGAGCAGGTTTAGCTCAATAAAATAACAGTATGATAAACTATCTTATTGTTTTTGTCAATTATTTTTTACTCCTTGGAACAAACATTATATAACTTAAATAGAGCTTTGAACAGATAAATATACACACCTTAGATACTACAATAATAGCTTATATTTGAAATTATAAGACAACTGGTAGGGGTGGGCGATATGACGATATTAGATCGTGAAGGATTACAACGTGAAGGCGATCTGTCAAACTGCAGAGATCGTGGGATCGTCGAGGGCACATTCTATAAATTGCAGTTCTGTGCTGATGCACCGACGCACCAAACGTCATCAACCTAACCGACCAATCATAGCGAATTACGGGCAGTGATGCGCTTTCTTACCCGCCTCCTTGTTTGTGTGTGTAGCAGTAGCCGCATGGAGAGCAATAAGCTGAACACCAAATGGAGGAGTTGGTCGCTAAAAAAATTTCCACCTGCATTATGAAACTGGTTTGGATTTTTCGCAACTGATCAAGCGCAAGCAAATGTAATTAGCAAAGTTTGCACAGAAACGGTTCGCATGTTGGGTGGCAACATGACAAACCTGTTCAATCACTTGAAGAGGAAGCGTCCCAAACAGTATGCTGAGAGCCAAACAGGGAGGGGCCCGGCGGCACCGGCACCGCAGGCGGAGGCAGCAGCAACAGACAACATTAACACAGGCATTTGACAAAGGCAGTCCGTGTGAAAAGTCAAGCAAGTGATGGAAAGAGGTAACAGAAGCAGTTACCTTGTAACTTGGTACTGCTCAAGACGGTAGAAAATGAGGGGTTCAAACGCCTGCTTAAAGTTGTTGACCTGCGGTACGAGCCAAGTTCAACGCAAAGTTCAGAAGGTCCAGAGTGATCTGTGGCACTGCCGCACTTCAGAGCCTTATTTGAGCCTGACCAATCATTATATTGACGACTGGAAGCTCTGCAGTGCGACTCAGTAAACTACATACTTCCCAGAAGATCACACGGGGGATCGTGATAAAATCGACATCAAGATTTTATTTTTAAAAAATCGTGATATATTTTTGCCATATCGCCCACTCCTAACAACTGATATATACATATATATATATATATATTCCTTTTCAAGAAGTATAACTTTGAGTCTATATCTGAACCTAATATTTTATATTTTGAATATTTATATGAAATATTATATTTAGATTTTCATATTTTATATTATATTTTTTCACCAGTGCAGACTCTGCCAAGCATGCAAAGGATGCACTTGCCAAGGAATTGGAAGAAGACTTAAGGACTACTACTGCTGATGGAGCATCCAAAGCCTCCAGGAAAGGCCCCCCCGAGTGGAAGGAGCAGCAGCTCAAAGCAGAAGCAGCAGTACCTTCATGAAAGAATCTGACAAAATTCGGGGTGAGTGTGAGGAAGATCCAGGGGCAACAAGCAGTTCCAGCACCGCTGTACCATTGCATGGGTATTTTACAGAGGAAACAATTCCTGCCACAGATGGCCCATACAAATACTGGGGAGTCAACCGTCAGCGGCTTCCTGGCCTTGCTACCAGTGTCTTCAAGTATCTCTGTGTGCGAAAGTGAACGGCTGTTTAGTACAGTCTCCACCATCCTGGATGAGACGCGAAACAGACTCACAGCTGAGAGAGCAGAAAGCTTTCTTAAACAAACACCTGCCAGCATGCTTAAGCACGATCTGGAGAAGCTTGAAATATCTGCTTCATCAAGTCAGACACAAAACTTGAGTAGCAAGTAGCAACATATCTGATTGTTTTTTTTCATTTTAAACTAAACTAGCTTGTGGAGTTTTTGTTTTAATTTGCTTTTATAATGGATGTTTAATTTCTATTTGCACAAATACACTACACCATTGGAAAGAGTTGACTGCTGTTTATTTTAAATACCTGTCAACCAAGCTGTTGTTTTTTCCTTTTATTTCAGCTCCTTATTTATTTTAAATTATTTGTAGAATTCCTGAATCATTTAAAAGGTTTCTTTCACTTTGTTTTTTCATGTTTCACCAAAGTTGTGAACCTATTGATTTTGTATTATTTATTTTACATTGGATGTTATACTCATAATTGCACTGACCGAACAAATGCAAGTTGTGCTGTTTTTACATGTTTTTATGTGTGTTTAAGTGTGCTGTACTGGTCTGTGTTTAAAATTTTTTTTAATTTTAATCGATTCAGCACTTTTTTTCTCTGTTAGATCGGTATCCGCCGATACCAAACCTCAGACATCTGTATCGTATCGGAAGTACAAAATGTGGATCGGTGCATCCCTAAATGGAACTGCCATAAAAGGTCTCGTTTGCTTGTGTATTGGTTTTAAGTTTTCATTGAGAACCCTTAAACAAAGTAAGATGTTGTGACCCTGCCTTCACCTTTCTGTCCATTTATGTCACCAGCTTTTAGCCTCGGCATTTATAGGACCTCCCCAACACTCATGGCTGTGTGTGTGTGTGTGTGTTTATGGTTTCATTGCCACACTTTGTCTGTTAATGATTTTTGTTTAACACACACTGTTGTTATTGTTCTAGTTTGTTCTTCTTATTCTTATCAGTATTTATCAATAACATAATGTGTATTATTTATAGTAATAACAACAATTATTTATTCCTATTCTTTTTATTTTTTTTGTACACACACATAATTAGGGTTGGGTAACAAACTTCGGTTCTTTTCAGGCACCGACCCAAATGCTTCGGTAGTTCCGAGTATCAAAACATGCCTCGTCTTCGGTGCCTAGTTTCGGTACCCACAGATTAATCACGTGATCAAGAACTGATCATGCTACCCTTGATTGGCTGTATTAACGTTACACTTTGCCGCATGCAGGAAAATGTGGTTACACCCACAGACGGGGTTCACGTGTATCTGCGGTGGGAACTGTAGTTGTGCGTGTGTGTGTGTGTGTGTGTGTCGTCCAACCGGTTAAAAAATGCCACCGAGGTCTAAAGCACTATAAGACTCACCTGATTAAAAGGCGCACCCTCAATTATGTGGTCCATTTCTGTACTTAATCCATACATAAGGCGCACCTGATTATAAGGTGCATGTTAAAACATATAAATTCGTCTAACCCTGGATTCACATCGAACGCAAAGCGAGCGACGGAAGTGGCCAGCTGCCATTAATTTCCAATGTACAAGAGCGAAGTGGCGCGGCAAAAGTGAACGTGGCGGTGAGCGGTGCTAAGGGAGAGCGGTGAGTAATGTGGAAGGGGCTTAATACCTCGATGAATGCTTGGTGCTCCCCGGTAAATTCAAAATGGCGGTATCCGTGACATATTTTGGAATTATATGGCGCACAGTCAATTTTTGTGAAAATTTAAGGCTTTTAGGTGCGCCTTATGGTGCAGAAAATATGGTGATTACAGTGAGTAGATTGGGCAGTTTCCCCAACATGAGAAGCTGTTTTAAATCTACCCTGGAGGTGTTTCTCATATTCATATCTGTTTGGTTGTATTTGTTTTTGTTTTGTTTAAGAGCAAAATAGCAAGACAGATTTGTGAGGAAATCCATTCGTGTTGCAATGTGTCACATGTCCTGACTCAGAATTTCCCATTCGGGCTTCAGTGTAAAGTCACATACAGGGAAGAGAACATTTCCACAAACAACAGTGACTGTGTGACACCGAGTGTTTGGATATTTTTAAAGCTCTAATGCTTTATACATGGCTGCTCCCTGTCTCATGGGGAAGCTAACCACAGACAGAAAAGCAGCTGCTAGAAATGTGTGTTTGTGTGTGGCAGTAAAACAATTTAGCATCATCTCATAATGCTCCACTAATTAAGATTAGAATCAGAAAACATATATTGCATCCAAAGCAACACACCCCAAGGCTCTGTCTAAACCTTACAATGATCTTCAGTGGGTGTTACATGTGTTTGAAGTGGTGCGGGCTGTGAAACAATGAAAAGTGCCCCTTTAGAGTGTTGCTGGGGGATGAAAATACAACAAAGGATTTGTCTAATTAGTCTGAAGGCCGGCAATTGACAAGACATTGTTATCATATATTTTTTTGTATATTTTTTGTGATATATATAAAAATAGATATGTGTGTATATACAGGTGTTGCAATGGTCTAATCAAAGTACAGACCTCAGCCTGACTGCATAGAAAATATCTGTAAACCTTAATGAGTAGATAAAGTAAACTGGTCAAAAATTCCTTTCTGAGGATATGAGAGACAAATAACATACAGGAAATGTTTTCTTCAGGTTATTGCTGCTGAAGGTGGTTTTAAAAGCTGTTCAATCATGATGTGAAGTTTTTTCACACGCTACATTTTCATTTTAGCCCAGTTTTGGTTAAATGACTAACATTCTTTACAATTGGAAATATAATGGCTCACTAAAAAAGATAGATGACATGACAGGCATGAGAGAAAGGGAAAGAAAAAGAATATCAAAGTAGTGAGAGTGGCAGAACAACAACAGTCTAACTGAAGAGCTGACAG
The DNA here is from genome assembly GCF_036924035.1 of Leuresthes tenuis. NCBI lineage: Eukaryota > Metazoa > Chordata > Actinopteri > Atheriniformes > Atherinopsidae > Leuresthes > Leuresthes tenuis. Next base: position 25,810,094 of record NW_027325365.1, on the reverse strand, counting down.
ACGGGCAGAGATGGGAAAAAAGCAGAGGAAACGACACAGAGGAGACTCTGCTCCACCATTTAATAGCAGCTTTGTTGCAGCAGGTTGCTTCAGTCATCGGAAAAACAGTGAGAGCGTGCATGTGGGCGTGTGTGTGAGAGGTTGTTTCCAGAGTTAATAATGGCATTGTAGCTCGCAGGGAGCAAAGCTTAATTGTCCCCCTTCATTCGCGAGTCATCTCTTGAATTTCCTTGCCTTCCTTTTCCCTTTTCCTGGACTTCCCTACATCCACCATTCCTGCCTTTCTTCCTGTCTTCATTCAAGCAACTTTTTTCTTTCTCCTTTAAACCTTCTTTCCTATTTCATTAAATCCATCACATCTCATTCACCGTCCTCTTTCCCCATTTTATAGACCCAGTAAAAAAAATAGAGCCTATATTTTTTTTAATTTTCCTTAGCTTTTAATCCCTCCCTCCATCCCTTTCTTTTAATCAATTTTTATGTCACACATTTACCTTCAAGTACCTCTAGCAAAATAAAATGGCTGTCCTCATATCAGGCTTTTCTCCCTGGAGGCCTCCAGATAATTTATTGTGAAATTGGACCACACTATTTCTCCAGCGACTCTGAATCATTGCTTATATCACTAACAAGACTCAAATCATACCAGATCATGTATCGGTTTCATGATGAGACACGGCTCATTTTCTCACAGTGTGACATTTACTGTTGGATTTTTAAAGTCAAGCAGTTTTTATGCAGCATAAATTACAGAACTAGCAGGATTTGCTGTAAAACGTAGAGGATTTCCATCCTTGTTAACTTGACGTTAGTGTGAATCTGTGGCCTTTTATTGACTAAGATTATGACTGGTTTACAGAATTACAAGTTCTAAAACCTTTATGCTATCTAATATTAAACTGTGCATGTGGCTTTTAAAACCTTTGGTCATGAATGTAGACTGTGTTGCAGCTTGATGGCATCTGAGAAGGAAACACACAAACCTGTGGGTAATTTAGTGGTACAAAAGGAGTTCCAATAATTCAGTAATTCAACAAGGCTTTGTGTCAATTCAGCAAATTAGCTTCTTGGGCCTAACAATCATTGAGTTTAACTCACAGAGGCAACTCAGATTCCTAACGAGCTGGAGCTAAAGAATGGGATGAAGTCGTTTCCCAGCTGGAGATGTAAATCTCTTTTGTAACAAGTTTTTCAAGAGAACTGCTGATGCTCTAGTCAGGATGTCAGTCTGGGATGAGTCTGATTTTCTAGCTTCGTGGTTGGTTATTTTCAACTGTCTTGACAGTGCCTGTCATTTCTTTGGTGGTCATCTCAATATTGGGCTCTGTGCACTTTCAGTCCTTTTTCAAAAATATGGAACCAATGCCAAAACAAATACAGCTTTACAGGTAATGGCGTGAAATCAGGGGTGGACTGGGACGAAAATTCACTACTTTATCAGCGGACACCAGAGAGAAGTCCACAAACCTTGCAGCGTCATCTCTCATGCATGCTACTGTTACCACCTGGCTCAAGGATGGCAACAAGAAGGGAGGACACAAACCTCTCAAGCCAAAAGTAAATTTATATAACTCCAAATCAAGATAGCTCTTGAAGGCCTCTTGATAGCTCCGCCTCCCCTCTCTGGGATCAGAAACACACAGAGAGCAAGTCCTCGAGCATGGACGGAGGGGCAACAACTCCTCAGGCTCTCACATGTCCAATGGTCAACCTGAGAGGGACAGTTTCCTGTCCTGCTGACTGAGCTTATGCAGCTGCCTGCCATGTGGCGAGGGAAGGTACTGCATGAAAATGAACGGATCACTCACTGAGATGACTCATTACTCCCGAGTCATATAAAAGGATAGTTCATACTGAACTAAACGTGCGCGAGCATAACAACACTAATGGCTTTGTGAAAAGACAGCACTATACACAGCCAACTGAAAACTACAGTACAAGTAACACATTTACACACAAATTAAAGTTACACACAAATTATACCTTTGAAATAGTTATCACCTCAGTAAACAATAAATGAATTGAAAGATTACAATAAATAAATTGGCAAATATAAATTAAACTAATTTTTTCCTATAGGTTTTCTTGTATTTTGTGCTAAAATTCTGTATTTACAATACAGCTTGATTCTGCATCTCTATAAAGCTCAGTAGTCTATGTGAATGTTTAGTGTTGCTATGGCAACAACAGACTGCTGACGTTTGCAGTTGTTAGCTAGCTTAGCTTATCATCCGAACTATAATAACTCATAATATCATAATTCGGCATATTTAAACGAAATCAAAAACGTTTTCTACTTTGTTTTGACATGTCTCAAAAATGTAGCCCAGCCAGTCCTAGGCTAAAGTTACTTACCGTGTCTGCCTCCAGTCGCTCATCATGGTCGACTCCTCTTCGCTCGTCACACGGCGCAGCAGCAGACTCCCGCCCATGTCGTGAGGTCCCGCCCCACCCTGGTTTGTGTTGTGATTGACAGCACTGTCAGCCCATGATTAATTGACAATGACAAACAATAGACCAATAATATGTGTCGATGCTGGCAAAACACTGCTAGTCGTCTTTAGCCAATTGGCCGGCCCAGCTGGAGGGAATTTAGAGAAAGGAAAAAAAACATAGTGGGACGGACCGGTCCTCATTGGGTCAATGGCCCACCGGGACGATGCCCGGTATGCCTGATGGCCAGTCCACCCCTGCATGAAATGCAGCCTGACAACATTTTTTTGAAGTTTTCTGTGTGTGGCTCATCCAGTGAAAGTACTCTAAGTTCCATTTCCTAACACCTGGTTTCAGAGGAGAATATTTAGAACAGATTCATGAATATCGGTGTTTGCTGGCTCATTGTTTTGAAGCTGTTTTTTTAAAATGAAAAAATTAAAGTTTTTTAGCTCTCTTTGGGCCTGATAAAGGGACAGGGCGTTGTTTCATGCCTGTTCAATGCAACTTTTAGATTGATGTGTAACATTTGCTCATTTATGCAGATACAGTAACTGATGAGGCCAATATAAAAGCCTTTGTACACTGTTTAAAAAATAATAATCTGGTTCTTGGGTACTATGAGAAAGGGTTTTTATTGGCATTCAGTCCACATCAAAAATGATCTGAGTGTACCCTGTTAATTTTCAATGATGATGCAGCCGTCGGTGCAACATACATGGGAACAGCTCACTTTTTATTTACAGAAACACACATTTGGTGGCCATAAAGTCTCACATGATGACACTGAAATGGAATGCAACAACTCGCAACTTTTTAAAATTTTACCACCTGTAGTCAAGACAGCTGGAAGGAAATTCTCTGTCCTCCAGTGTGGTGCCAACATCCGCGGCCCAGTCAGAAGTAACATGTAGCCTGATATTTCAGTTGGGATTATTAGAAGCCCAGCCCCCAGAATATAATGGCTCAGACTTCATGTTTTCTGGTGACATGCTTGTCCTCCTTGAGGAAAAGGTATACTGAACCAGTTAGTTTTAGCCAACAGAGCAGCGGAAATAATCTCGCTACAACACGCATCGAGAAAGGCTTTAATTGTCTTGTTTTAGCAGGTGTGCTAATGGTTGAAAACACTTTTATTTATTTTATTTTTTTAATGGTATAACATCTCCTTAAATTGGTCACATAACTTAATCCCTGAAATTTTAAGACAAATTAAGACAAAATATTTTTTTTGTGTCATCTGATTAAAGCACACTACAAGACATAACGGTAGGAAGGATTCCCTCTCCCTGATACATTCCTATATATAACATCAATTAAATCAGTTCTCAGTCATCCAGGTCATGGTAATCCTAAAAGCTTCAATATAGGGCAAGGTGACTTGTTCTTGGATCTTGAAGACGTTTTACCTCTCATCCAAAAGGCTTCTTCAATTCTAAATTTGGGAGTTTTGGCTTATAAGTAGTAGAAGGGCCGTTCACGCATGGTGGGTCGTTAAGGTCACGCGTGTCACTGAACCACCTGACCGATGTGTGGTTGTTTAAGTCACTTACCTGTGAGTTGTTAACCTGTCTGGAAGAGCATGTTCTGGTCACAAGATTCAAAGTGTGAATGGTTGTAAAACATCCTGGAGAGTAGATTATAGATGAACACCTTTTGGATGAGAGGTGAAGAGTCTTCTTCCCCCCCGTGCCCAGAGTTTGGTGAAGTCGTGAGCAGCGGGGAGAGGCAATGCCCCCCCCCCCCCCCCCCCCCCCCCCCCCCCCCCATCGGGAGCAGCACAAGCAGGCCAGACGACAGCGAGTCCCAGACCCAGGCCCAGTCATCACCACACGTACTTGTACGTCCCATACATCCACACGTCCTCCCTCCCTCAACTCCGCTGGGGTGTGGCGCAGCGGGCACACCAGGGGGCCAGCAGCCCCCCAGCCACCACAGACCCCAAACCAGCAGAATAATTCATCCTCCTGGCCCCTCCCGTCCCGGCCAGCAACCAGAAAACAGGGTTGTGGGAAGACCCATCCCCTCACCCTTCTGGGTCTTCAATATTTTCTAATAGTGAAGAGGTGAAGAATCTTCAAGAATCAAGAAGAGTCCAGTTGCCCTTATTCAAGCTCTTAGGTTATGACATCAATAGTTTATCAGTATTGAATCATTAATGAATAAGCTGCTGTTATAGTAGCAGTTTACAAATTTTGATCACTGGAACATTTACTGAAACCAATGGCCCATGTACAAAGTTAAGAGGGGAAAAAGCTGTTAACAGCTCTTCCACATTTGAAATCAATGCTCTTTTTGTAACATCAGAAGGCAAAGAATGTTTGAAGCTGCTGCTTTAATCTTTAACAGCGTGCTGTATTTTTTAAAAAAAACTTGCGACACGGCTCAAAAAGGCTGGAAAAGTAAAAGCTAAAAGGAGAAATCTCCAAGAACATGTTCCAACTTATTAGGTTGACTGGCAACAGGACAGTTTTATGACTGGGTATAAAAAGAGCACCTTAGAGAGACTGAGTCTCTCAGATGAGCTGTAATGATGGTAGAGGTTCAGTAATCTGCAAAAACTGTCTACAAATTGTGGAGCAATGTCAGAATAATGTTCCTTAAAGCAAAATAGTTTCGACTTTAAATATTTAATATTCTCCTGTAGATAATACCATCAGAAAATTCTGAGAATCTGGAGACATCTCTGTGAACAAAGGATACAGCTAAAAATCAATGTTGGATGCTTGTGATCTTTGGGCTCCCGGGCAGCCCATTATTAAAAACAGGTCTGATTCTGTTATGGTAATCGCTGCATGGGCTCAGGAACACTTCCAAACATAACTGCCTGAACACAGTTCCCCATGCCATTTATAAATGCAGGTTAGCTCTATCATGCAGAGAAGAAGCCATATGTGAACATGATCCAGAAAGGAAGCTGTCCTCTCTGGGCCATAGCCCTGGAAAACTCTTCTGTTGTTTGATTAATCAAAATTTGAAATTCTTTTTGGAAATCATGGATGATGCATCCTCCATAAGACCTGCAGGGCTTCATCGTGGTCCAGGCCTTTTACCAACCGAAAACATTTGGTTCATAATGAAACACAACAAAGAAAAAGCCAGGACTGTGGAGCAGCTAGAATCCCTTATCAGACACAAATGAGACAACATTCCTCTTCCAAAGGTCCAGCAACTGGTCTCCTCAGTTTCCAGACATTTATCAGATTTCAAGGAAATTTCCAGCTGTTGAGAAACTGAATGAAAAACCAAAGTATTTGCTTCATGGTTGAGGTAGAGGAAACTTATGTGGTAACTAAAGTCAGAATGACTTTTTGATTTAAAAAATAAAAATCCACATACACACACACACAATAATGCAAAGTATGTTCTCATACACCCTTAGCCTATCTCTTTGTGGAGTGATGGTATCATCATCATCACATTACTCATTCTCACTTGACTGAAAAAAGCATTGAGTGTTGTGCAGTGTGACGATTTCTCTGCCATATCAAAGACCATATATTAGAATGAGTTGCATTTAAGGAGCACATTTACCAGCCCATAGACTTTACTCTCCATTTACCCTGACTGCTGATGCATATGTATGACAATTTCACAAATCACAAAGGAGATGCTGCTGTCGTCATCGGTCATACTTAACCTAAACTGATGGATTTAGGAAGAAACAGTGGAAGAAATTAAACAAAGCGGAAAGAGAGTGAGTGTTTTCATACCAGATCATTGAAATTCTGCAACATAGATTATAATCACCCATATCCACTCTGTGAACTTTGGGCTATAAAGTATTAGCAATGTTTGCTGTGTAAAAAAATAAATGATTTACTAGACTGCTCTTACTTTTATTATAGTTTGGTCTAATAATACAGGCAAACTCTGCTCAGAGCAACGGCAATGACTCAGACTATATTTTTGGCAAAGAATTAAAATGTCCTCCTGACAAATATAATTACTGACTGCACTGGGTCTCCATGTACATACACGTCAGCCTTCAGATAAAGGTATATCCATTTTAGCTTTGGGTTTAACCTCTAAGTATTAGTATTTTCTGCTCGTTCAAAGCAATTCAACCCAATAAGTTTTGTTTATGTTGCTAGGATGCATAGCGTTAAAGTGTGACTGTGTGTGAGCTCCTTATCTGTCCCTGCACAAAAATAATTCAGTCTTTAAATCCATGTTGCGTTCCATCTTCTTGACCCCTTCACACTCTGTCTGTCACCTTGGCTCAGCTTACTTTAGGGGAAGCCAAAGTCATCCATATTTCACCAAAACTATCTATAATAGAAGGAGCTTAGAGAGCTCCTATTTAGCATGTTAAGCTCACCCAGGCATGTCAAAGAAGATATGAAGATCTGTCTCCTCTTAGCTAAATGATGCACATGAATCATATGCACAAACACACACACACACACACGTGACAGCAACATGTGACTGTGCTGGGCTTGCTAATGTTCATTTTTTTCTTAAAGGAGGAATTACCACATACAAAGTGTAAGATAGCATGTTTTTGTATTTATTTTTTTCCTCCCTTAGCTGTCATACCTGGGCAACACACCTGGCTGTATTTTAGTGTCCATTTATCTAGAACCATACCTTCCAAGTATGTGTAGAAATGTGCAGTTTTAACTAAAGGCTGCTAATGTTTCATGCTTGCTGCCAACACTTTCAACACTCTCATCTAAACCCTTTCTGTCTTTTGCCTGTGATGGATAATTCTTCCTTTCTGCCAAAAGCACTTTCATTGGTAGCACTGTTCCTGTCGGAATCCTTCCATAATCTCTGTGTAATTGTTTATTTATTTTTTATTTCTTGATCTAACTGTCTATGTCACTGGGTCAGTGAAAGTTGATATATTATGAATTTATAATATGCATATATACATATAGGACAATAATATACATCAGCACACAAATACACAATGTTACGATGTGTGATTAATGCAAAATTGCCACATAAAATCTTTAGTCCCAAGGCAGGTAAGAAGAAATAAGAAAACATTACAAGAGATGACTTGAACTCAGCTAAAACAAGAGCAAAAGACACAAAGTTACGAAAAGTGATCACAGGTTTGACATTCCTCTAATCATTCTTTGAGATGAGCCTTAAAAGTGGAGTATGTAAAATATAAATATAAAAAAGACCAACTTAGATAAGTGTCTTTTATTAAAAGTTCAGTTTGTTTTAGTTTAACCAAAGTGTTTAGAAGTAAAATAGAAAATTCACACTTATTTTGGTTACATTCTATTTGAATGCTCACTTACCAACATTGCTAAATTGTGTAATTTATATTCACATTCAATTGAAAATTTAGTCTGTGAACCTCTGTGAACCTCAGCTCTCTACTCTTGACAGCTCAGTCTTTCTTGGTACAAAATTAACCTGCTAAGTGTGCACCAACTATAGTTCTGTAACTCCAACTCTGGTTCTCAGAGCAGGTGTTTATCCCTCTAAACTTCCACAGAGCAGTGTTGGCCATTCACAAAATTTGTCCAATGTGTGAGCATACATCTGATCCTCTGAGCTGGTAGCCCCAGCTTTAGCTCCTCCAACACCTGCAATGCCAACTTAATTCTTCAAAGAAAATTTCCAGCAATTTAAGTAAGAAGCCCAAGTTCTGAACATTCTAGCAGTCAGAGACAATACATTTCTATGATGAAGGCCAAATAATTAACTAGCTAGTGGTCAGATATTTATCTACAGGAGACAGGTAGCTAACATAAGGTTTATGCAGTACTAGTAGGCCCATTCATAGAAGTGTTTGGGGAAAAGTCAGCTTTTCTTGCCTTAAATGTCAATCGGCTATGTCATAATGCCCTGATTTCAGGGATGCAAAGTATTATGAACAGTTTTTCAATGAAAAAAATATATAACAGTCAAATTCCACAATTCATCACAATAACATAGATGTTGTACAAATCTCTGAATTGGCTTTACTCAGACAATTAAAAGACCATTTCTAAAGGTGTTTTGGAATTAATTTTGCATGGACCATGACAGAAGATACTTTGGGTCACTTAGGTTGCATGTAGCTTTTTCAAACACCCCCAGCAAATGCTTGACCTGATTGGTATCAGTGGATTCTGCTGCTCGTCAACTCCTGGGGCAAACAAACCTGGTGCATTTCCAGTGTGGGACTCAGTGCTGCTGCCATGGACAGGGGGTTGACACTGGTCCATGACAGCATTTTTCTGAGCAAAGAAACATTCTTGTGAATGCCAGGAACCTAAGGTTTGCCAGCAGATATTTGCATGTTAATGATATGATCATCTTTCATCAAATTAAATCTTGTGATCTGCGTGGGAGTAAATATAAGTCTTTTTGTTTTCATATTTTAAATTACTGCCAGCTTTCATCTGTCCTCTCTCTCCTTGCAAGCTTCACTACTTAGCCTTTTACAGGATGTTTCTCAAACAGAAGAAGAAAAAAAACACCTGTTTCACATATTTAATGAACTTCCTCTGTCACACAACACACAAGCACAGACATAAAATACAAGCAAAACTCAAACAGGGACACAAGCTACATAATCAGAAATCACAAAGACAGAAAACACTGCAGGACTGACAGCAATAATATATGATTCATACTATCAGACAACTACAAAGATTTTTCAGAATGGTGAAGAGAGCTCAATGCACTACAACCAAAAAAACTGTTTCATTAACTGCAGCCCAGTTGCACTTATAGAACATATATAAAGCTATGTTTGGCTACAACACAAGAAGGTGGTAATGTCACACAAAGACTCCAAAATTATAAGGGAGGAGTATCTCATGCTGCCGGTTGTTTTGATAAGGTTGACGTTGATTAGACATGATGCTGAACCCCAGAACAGTATAAACCTGACTGTGTAGCTTTAAAACCCAAGCCATGTATGTTTAATACCTGTTCTTCATCATGTAAGTTTAATACCTAAATCTAACTAATAATAAGTCACAAAGACTTTGGAAGGTTAAAAAAAAAAGAGAAGAAAATCTTATTGTGAAGGACAGCGATTGAACAGGTCTTTTGCATCTTCGTCCACTGAATACCTCTATACAATTATTTTTGGGCATCTTCAAAGTTTTCATTTTATTTTACATTTTTACATAATAACTTGGAATCCTTTACTGAACTGCTACTTTCCAAACCAAGATGGTAGAGTAAACTGACAAGATGTCTATTGTAATGCAAAGAGCACAGACAACAACAGATGCGTTTTCAGGGACATAAAACAGAGATAGACAAGAACTAAAACATACGCTCTTTAAAACATGCCAAACAACTCCTAAATAAGCAAAAATCTTGACTCATTTTAACAAGGAGTCATGGAATTCAGTAACCCCAAAAGCCACAATATAAAAACAGTCATGTCCCAATCTAGATCATCACTTTTAGGTCTATTATACAACAAATCGACCCCAAGAACCAGTGGTGACAGCAGGAAACTCTGCTGTATTTCCTCACATCACCAGCATCTGGGGAAACAATGTGCACTCGAACACACTGTGAAGACAACCTCCTATTGCTAGGACATGCAATCTATAGTTGTATAAGAAGACATAACTTTGCAGTGCAGAATGGATTACATTGGTAATTTAGATAAAATACGGTATGTACGCAAAACTTTGTGTCGCCACGCTAACCAGCCAATCAATGTGATTTTTCTCATTGAAGTGGCGTAAGGCAGGGTGTAAGTGAGAAAACTCTGTATACATTGTTATACGAAGTATAGACATACTTTTCAGTCCTCATAGAGTATATCCATTTCAGATATGTGCACAAATTTTTTGTTCACCTGCTCATGGAAGGGTGCACAAGATATTTGGTGCCATGGCTCTCATTCTCATTATCATCTGAAGTGCAGTCTGCTGAACATCTATGATGCACTTTTTCCTGTGTATTTAATGCTTTAGTTGGATTATATTGAGGCAGTTTGCCAATAACGAGATGCACAAGGGTTTCTTGAGCTAAATGCTAACAGCAGCAGGCAGGCAGATAACACCTGCTGGAAAAGTTGCTAAACTGTGGCAACTCTTTAGATTTGTTCACTTCTCCCCTAATTTCTCTTTTAATATATACTCCATATTAATACAATGCTGCATCTGAACATCCAGATGGTTGACAGAATCAACCTTGGGTTTTCTCTCAAAACGACAATATTATGCATGTGCTGCTGTAACTCCTGACTGAGCCAAGTAAAAACAGAGAGAGGTGTTTCTACGTTACTCTTGAAAGGCAACATGGCGATGTTTGTCCTTAAAAAGATTAATCTGTTGTTGCTTTTTGGAAAAAAAGTCACAGGGGAGGTCCAAAGGGTAACTAAATCTAACAACAATGTAGTAGTGACAGTGGGAGCAGCCCAGACGAGCTTGCAAGCATGAAAGCATGTGCCTGAATATGTGGGCTGCATGGTGTTGTGGTAGTTAGCACTGTCACCTCACAGCAAGACAGTTCCTGGTTTGAATTTTGGCTGCTTTGTGTGTCGAGTTTGCATGTATTCTCTGACTTCCTCCAAGGCTAATTGGTGATTCTGAATAGATCATTAGAATGAGTGTGCATGGTTGTCTTATTGTCTCTTATGGACTCACCACCTGTCAGTGGTGGCAGCTGCGACTCCAGCCAGTAAAAGCAATGAATGTAGCGCAAGGCACGGCTAAGGTATATGCAGCCCTCCAATACCATACTTTTGGAAGTATTTGATCATGAATCTAAAATCTATTTAAATTTAAAAAGAAGTTGACCTTTCTTTCCATTTGTGCCTTCAGACTCTCAGCTGTAATCCAGGGTCTGGGCTGATTGTGTTGACATCATTTACAGGATTTTTGATCGCCGTGTACCACATAAAATCGGTTCATGGTCAGAAAGCACAACCAGAATTAATTCATACATTAGGCGCAACACATTTTAAGGCACATTGTCGATTTTTGAGAAAATTAAAGGATTTTAGAAAATTAAGGATTTTTACAAAAAAATACAGTAAATGTAACTTAAGATGAATTAAACAAAGACTGAACAGGTATGGCTTGTTTGGAAGGGTGGCAGAGCTTAGATTTACAAAGTTGCATCTGAGCAAACTTTAAGGGTTCTGGAACAATGTTCTTTGGATAGATGAGACCAAAGTAGAGATTTTTTTTTGTCATAATGCACTGGACACCTTGCAGTCATTGAGTCCACCATGAACCCCTCTGTATACCAAAATATTCTAGAGTCACATGTGAGGCCATCTGTCTGAAAGTTAAAGTTTGTCTGAAACTGGGTCATCAAAAGGACAATGATCCCAAACACAGCAGCAGATCCACAACAGAATGTGTGAAAAAGAAAAGATTCAAAGTGTAAAAAATTACTCAGTCAAAGTCCAGACATAAACCTGATTGAAATGATGTGGTGGGACCTTAAGACATCTGTAAATAAAAACATCACAACAGTCCTTAATGGACTAAAGCAGCATTGTAAAGAGCGGGGGCCAAGATTCCTCCAGAACCATGTAAGAGACTGATGGTGTTGTACAGAGAACTATTACTCAAAGTTATTGTTGTTAAAAGTGGTTCTGCACGCTGATGAATTGTGGGGTGTGGGGTGCCCTATATTGGTTTAGCTTCTGTTAAATAAATGATGAAATGATAAAATATTTCACATCTGAGGTTGTATTTATATAATTTAAAGAGGACCCAATGTTTTTTTTTATGATACTCTGATACCTTAAAACTGAAAGAGAGTGAACTTTCTTTTTCACTTTACTGTATATGTGGTGTGCTTGTCACCAAACTCTTGTTTATTTATGCTTGTAGCAGTAATCGACCAACATAATTATCAAGTAGAGCTCACAATATTGTGCACTGTGTCTCTTTGACATTTGCTGCAGTGCAGATAGTGAGGAATTTGTTTTATGAGCTTTTATGCTGAAAACAGCTGCCACTGAAATTAATGCTGTGAGCGTGGTAAGACTGAACCAAACAGTAATGTTTTCAACTGATAGATTATAAAGGAAGTGAAACAAAGTGTAAAGTGAGCTGCCGAGATGACATATAAACTAAGACAGCATTTCTCTGTACTGCTAATTGAACACTACAAACAACACCTTTGACATAGTGTTTTATTTTTTTATCTTATACTTTATTACTCTTGGAAAGAAAAGGGAGAATCCATACTCACTGTTCTTTTAGTAGAAAATAACTTCTGCTACTACAAGAAGGCTACAATAAAATATATGTTATCACTTTAAGGTTTCAGATAAATGTATGGTTTAGATTAAATTTGGGGTATATGCTTGATAATAATGAATATGTGGAAAAACTATTTCTACGGCTTTGAAAAAGTTCATCTTTGCTCAGCAATATGATATATTTATATATTTACATGATTTTTGATTGTCTGTTGCTGCATCTAGCTACCTTTAGACCTCAGTGATGTCCCCCCCTACCTTTGTACAAATGGGCCACATGGTGGTGTCTCACAGCAAGAGGGTTCCAGGTTCAATTCCCAGCTGGGGCCTTTCTGTGTGGAGTTTGCATGTTCACACTATGTATGCATGGGTTTTCTCTGGGTACTCTGGCTTCCTCCCAACCCCTAAAAACATAAATGTTAGGTTAGATGATGATGCTAAGGTGTCCCTAGAAGTGAGTGCCCAGCCACTGGGGAGCACGACCCAGTGTATTTCTAGTGCTGGTCCCAAGCATGAATAAATGGTGAGGGTTGCTGTGGTGACCCCTGATAAAGGGAGAGGCCGAAAGAAGAAGAAAAAAGCAACAGGGTACAAATATGGCTAATACTAGGAAAAACTTTACATATTTTATGAAGATGAAAGTCAGCAGTATTGCTCCACAAAGCCACAATCTAACAGAACGGAAGAAGTAGAGCTTTGTCTGGCACACATAAGCTTAAAGATGTCTGCAAATTGTTTGAGACATTCTGCCTGTATTTTTATGACTCTCTCTGAGTGAAATATATGGATGGGAGTTTTGTCAGATGATGCTGTGCTTATAAAATCAATTTATTAGCGGTAGCCTCACAGTGGTTTCAAAGCAATTCCATTTGTCCACAACAGATCCACTATTGAACCAGATAATAGACCTGTTATCATTAATGTTTTCATATACCATGTAAAAGTCGTAGTACAGTGCAAACTATAATATAGGCCTTACACTTGCAGCTGCCCTATTTAAAGATACATTCCAGTGTAAAGAGATCTGATCTTGATTGTTCTGTTTGGTAGCAAAGAGAAGAGGGTCAGCATTGGTAAATATCTTGAGACTCGGGCCCTTTTAATCACTGACCAAGTTCGTAACCTTGGAGTATTGATAGACTCAGATCTGACTTTCAGCCGCCACATCAAAGCTGTCACCAAGGCAGCTTTTTACCAACTCAGAAACATCAACAGAATGAAAGGTTTTATTTCCCAAAAAGACCAGGAGAAACTTCATCTCCAGTAGACTTGATTACTGTAATGGACTTTTAACTGGACTTCCCAAAAAGAGCATTAAACATCTGCAGCTCATCCAGAACACTGCTGCTAGAGTTTTAACCAAGACTAAGAGATCTGAACACATTACACCAGTTTTAAAAGCTTTACACCGGCTTCTAGTCAGTCACATAATAGATTTTAAAATGCTTCACCATGGTGATCATTGCTTGTTTCATACATTCATGATACTCTCTAACATTAAAAAAAAAATTAATAAAAAACTTACAACCAATTCCAAAAACGTTCAAAAGAAAAGAAAAAAACAACTTGATTTTCACAGTGTCAATGTCTAATGCTTCCATTCTTGATGCTTTTATAAGAGTTGAATCATAACTTGTTTTTTAAATTCTGTTTTTGATAGGGGTTATTTGTCAGCACAAAAAAGGGTTTTACTTCTAGAAAACTAAAAGTTTTGTTATGATGCTTCACACAAAGTAGGGTGGAAAGCAATGTAATTCAAAGGCACAAAACAAATAATGTCTTATTGACAAACCACCCAATTTCCATCTGTGAAGAACAACAAAATCAAAAGAATAATTAAAAAAGAATTTATCCCAGTGGGAAATGGACTTATGTGATCAGTATTGGCTGCTCCTGCTTCCAGAAACAGGTGATTGTCTCCAATAGTCCTGATTGGAGCATTTATAGTAAAATATGCTAAAAACCTGCAGATGAGGAAAGCAGAACTTGTTATGTTCTGCTGTCAATATTAGGACTGGATGTAAAACGTGCATAGTAAATTTCTTATTTCTAATGATTCTGGATTGGGCAACAATACATCTGCTAAGTGTAATGGTCTGAACTGATCTCTCAGACTGAGAACTTGATTAACAGCGTTCTCTATACTAACTTTGTATACCACTATGGGGCATGTTAAACTGAAAGCTTACACTTTGCCAAGTTTCTCACCTCGTTTCAGTTTTATGTTCAGTTGTTTTGGCACAAAGATGTTTTCTGTGAGCTCAGTTTGTTGATAGAATGTTGTTAATTTAAAAAAAAAAAAACATACAAAACATTAAATGTTGTTCTTCTGAAAATACAGATTATCATCTATTCTCTACTGCGAAATGAACTTGAGTGCAGACTGGTGCTGCAATACAATCATATGTCTTCCGCCTACATTATTTATGGTGGTGAATAGATTGCGTTATTAAAAAGATGCCACAAGCTGAGAAAGAGGCTGCCTCCCAGTAAGTGGGCGTGTATGCTGAACCCTCAGTGGCTTGTTAAGGATTCATAGGAGAAGGGATTGGTGCTGAGAGGCACTGTTTGCAATTCGATTTGACCTTCAGATTTTCCAAATCCCATTTGTTATGGGGCTAAACACTGATGGAGATGTATTCAAACCAACTATACAGTACAAACATACACACAAATCCAATGCACTTGGTGAGTAAGGCTCTAATGTAAAATTCTTAAATTATTCACAACTGCACATTCATTCTGCATTGTAACGTTTGGAAGCAAAACAACTGGATAGGTGCGTGTTGTGTGTATGTATGTGTGAGGGAGGGGTTTATCTACATATGGACACATGTAGTGTTGTGGAGAAAATACCACAGTCGTCAGACTCACCTCGGCAGGCTCTTATTGGGAATTTATTCAGAGGAACAGCATGGAAACATATTACATGGCAGCATACACGGAATTCTGAAAGACAGTAGATTGTGACATTCTCTTATACTTTCAGATAACATTCTGTGCATTCGTGACCAAAACCCAATCTCTAGCTAACGGCACTGTGTCTTAGATTTCCAGACATCTTCTGTTGTTGACCTTACCAGAGAACACCCTGACCCTAAACAATAAATGTGAGGAGTGGTAATGCACTGCTCCCTCCCACATATCCCCCCCCAAATTAATTTCGGGGGGATATATGGGGGGATATCAGTAATTTCGTGATTATAAAAAGCTAACAAAAAACACGTTAAACAAATAAAACACAACTAACCCTTAAAGAAAATAACTACTTAACCCTAATAAAATCAAATAAATCATTGAACCGTTACCATCTCCTTAATCCACAGTCCGCAGCATATAGGAGCAAATAAACCCTGCTTCTGTTTGAAACTCGTAACTTTATTGTTGGGAAAATTCTCCTCTGGCCCCTTCCACCAGGTGGCGACAGGATCCCGCTATAACTGTTGACTTTTGCCAATGGCAAAGGACAGCTTAGTTGAAAAACCAGTACTAGCACAAATAAAAACATCAAATAAATGAAGACTGAAAAAAATATTGAAACAAAAAGCATGTTGAAAATAAACAACACTGAACACTGAACGACTCCTCGCACAGTAGCTGATGTAGAAAATTTGCCCCATTTTCAAGCCTTTGCAGCATGAAAGGACTCGAGTATAAAATTAATTTGAAACCTGTGTGCTGAGTTGTAATTACAGATGCACCAAAGAACATTTTGGCTGTATTTTTTAATAGGAAGTTTTACATGTACTGTAACATTCTGAGGGAGCTTAAATTCTGAGATTCAACTTGTTCCTTTAAAGAAATCTGATTTTATTGGTAAGCCTCACAATTCTGAGGTCTCCAAAGATGCCAAAAGCAGATTATTGGTGGCATGTATAAGATTTAGCACAGTATGTCTACATTTTTTAAGGGAAATTCAAGATGATCTGTCCAATGCTGGGTCACATACATTTCTTCCCCCCACATTCAGTATTCAATACGCAGTAGTAGAGAGTCACCTTCCCTTGATAAGCTGAAGTTGAAAGAAGAACAGCTTTATGTCTATAGCTTTGACTAAACAGGTGAGCTTATATATGTCTTCTATAGCAAACACAAGGAAGCAGTTAATTGCTTAAAATCTTGTTACTTCAGTACAGAGTAATAAGCTGGTGGCCTCTTTTCATCTTTGGCTACAACATCGGCAAAGGTATCTAAAAAAAAAGTTTTAAGAATAACATTACTGTTTGAGATTTCCACACATACAAGACATGAAAAAGTTTGATGACTTTTTGTAACTGTATATAGATTAGTCAGTGAAACAGTGGCTGATTCTCAAAAAGGCTTAACGTAAAAGATTAGACATTTAATATCTTAAGCAAAATTCTCTTTGTGAAGGTCAGACTCATGAAAATGTGGCTTCACACTAAAACAGTGCACCACCGCTTCTTCAGAATCTACTAAATCCTCAGGTAGTTCTTCTGCCATTACGCAGGAGTTTTCATTTTCCTTTGTACTAATCCTACGAATGCTTCTCAATTACTTTACAAGTTGAAGAAATGGCTGCTTTTGAGCCAGGAATACATTACATTCAGACACACTCCTTCCCATTAATCTGACGGCAACTGAACTTATTGATTTAAGTGTCTTAATAAGTTCCCCAGAGCTTTTCTGTTAAAATATGTGGCAGGATTTTATTCAGACGGGCTTAGTTACATTAATGTATCACTTTCAAGACAGCACAAGTCTAAACTGCGTGCAGTCACATTAAGAATATGCACATAGTGAAGCAGATAAATCTTAATACAATCTGTCTCTCAAAGGGATTCCTGCATAAAGTGACATAAAATAAATAAATGATAGTCCTGTCCAAATTTACAAGCTCTGTGAGCTTTTTTTTACACTTCACCAAATGAATATAAAAGGAACCAAATGTTCTTTTCTACACTTTGGGTTTACCTGTTTTGACAGTCTCTGCTCTGACTAGCACTGGGGGAGAGCACAAAGGCAACTTTGGGCAGACTGAATGCAGGGAAAAATAAGCTTCTTTTAGAGTTGACAAATACAACTTGTTACTGTCGGTGCAATAAATTTCTCATGAATAATAAATCATCATCACACTGCCTGTTAAACAAGCTGTAACATGTAGAAAGGTAGTATTTTCTATCCGTTCCCATTTACTGTTGGTATATTTTATACATGTCACGTAGTGTGGCGTGACAAAAACATGAAGATGCAGATCGTGACTATGCAACACTGCACTGAACATGCTAATATAATTTGCCTCAGCCACAGAGCATGTAAGAAAATTTTGGATGCCACATAGAGTGAGTGATTTTCCTTTATAATCCATAAAGGACAATAATTGCTCCTTTAGTCACTGTCCTTAATGAAGCAATGACAAACTATAAATGAAAGTGAGCTATGGCTGACTGCATTGCCCTTAACCCTTTAAAGGGTACAGGCTGAAATACTTGGAAATTTAAAGTTTCACCCCTTTAGTGTTATTGGAGTCTACTTTTCACTTTTTATTTTTGACTTAAAGAAAGTTCTGGCTCATTCCTGATTGATTTGAAAATGTGAACTATTGTGAAGTAGTCTGACAATTGCTGATTGGCTGGAGAAAGTCATATGACTTTGCCATAGCATGTGGAAGTGATCAAATATGGTGACTTGCACTAACTTGCATTAACTGAGGGTTAATAGATTGGTGCTTTAACTTGCATTCGGTTTAATTTGACTATATATTTTTATTTTCAAAAGATTTTCAAAGAGTTTCAAAGTTTTACAATTGTTTGATTCAATTTTAATGTGACTTAAAAGATTTTGCTTGAGGCAGAAATGTTTACAGCGAGTGAACGTGTTTAATCTCCTATTCCAGATGACTTATTCACTTATTTCACTATGTGCCTCCTCCAATGCTCTTTCTTTCAGACTTTGTAAGACAGGTTTAGTTGATTTAGTTAAGTACATTCCTCCAAAAAAGGAACACTATCAGGAATGACTGGAACACTACCATATTTGAACCGAACAGAAATCCAGGCAAAGTGAGGGATGTAAGGGAAGAATAAGAGAAAGATGCGAGGAGAAAGAGAGGCAGAGGGGAGAAGAGTGAATAGGATCTGTTGTTGTCAGGATCTTTCTGAACATGGTTCGAATGGGATCATGTTCAAAGAAATTCTCTCAATTTCTCAATGTGAAGATTGTCATATTGAATTCTGCCAACATGCACTATATTGCCAAAAGTATTCGCTCATCTGACTTTACGCACATATCTGACATCCCATTCTTAATCCACAGGGTTTAATATAACATCGGGCCACCCTTTGCATCTATAACAGTCTTTGTAAGATCAGACACTGATGCTGGATGAGAAGGCCTGGCTCGAATTCTCCCCTCTAATTCATCTCAAAGGTGTTCTACCGGGTTGAGGTCAGGACTCTGTGCAGGCCAGTCAAGTTCTTCCACACCAAACTGGCTCATCTATGTTTTTATGGACCTTGTTTTGTGCACTGGTGCGCAGTCGTGTTGGAATAGGAAGGGGCCATCCCCAAATTGTTTCCACAAAGTTGGAAGCATGAAATTGTCCAAAATCTCTTGGTATGCTGAAGCATTCAGAGTTCCTTTCATTGGAGCTAAGGGGAAACAACCCACACCATTATACCCCCTCCACCAAACTTTACACTTGGCACAATGCAGTCAGATAAGTACCGGTCTCTTGGCAACCGCCAAACCTTTTTTTAGGTCACGTCATTTTACATGTCCTACCACTTCGGGGCTGAGTTGCTGTCGTTCCCAATCGCTTCCACTTTGTTATAATACCACTGACAGTTATATTTTGTAGCGAGAAAATTTAAACGACTGGACTTGTTGCAGAGGTGGCATCCTATCACGGTACCACACTGGAATTCAATGAGCTCCTGAGAGCGACCCATTCTTTCACTAATGTTTGTAGAAGCAGTCTGCATGCCGAGGTGCTTGAATTTATACACCTGTGGCCATGGAAGTGACTGGAACACCTGAATTGAATTATTTGGATGGGTGAGTGAATATTTTTGGCAATATAGTGTATATGTGTGCAGGTGTGTGATAAAGTTATGCACATGTCTGGATGCATATGTGATGTGTGCGGTGTGTGTGTTGTCCTTCAATTAGCTGAGGTAATGGTCTGAATAATTATGTTGTTTTTTTTGCCATCTGGCCCTATGGATGCTCATTTTGCTCTGTTGTTACTAAAATACTCAGTGAACAGTGAGCCCCTATGTGTGTGTGTGTGTGTGTGTTTTGTGCTCTGCTTTTTCTTCTCCTCATATGTGAAGCTCTTAATTACCAAGCTCCATCATATCTTAAAGATCTCTTAGTTGGATATTTTCCCAACAGAGCACTTTGCCCTCAGACAGCAGGTTTACTTGTGGTTCCCAGAGTTTCAAAAAGTAGAATGGGAGGCAGAGCCTTCAGTTATCAGACCCCTCTCTGTGGAACCAACTGCCAATAAACTTTGAGAATTGTAATTGGTTTTGTATGAATTGGACAATTATAATTTAAAGAATTGGTTCTGGTTGGGTTATCACAGTGAATTGGATAGTAACTGGCCTGAATTGGGACTGCATTTTTAAAGTGCCTTGAGGTGACATTTGTTGGGTTTTGGCACTACATAAAATAAACTGAAATGAATTAAATAATTAAATTTGGACCTACTGTATGGTATGTTCTTTGTAGGATGAACAGCAGAAGTACAGCAAATCTTTGATAAAATCCTTCTTTTTGTTGCTTTTCAACTCTTCTGCTATTTTTCCTCCATTCCTGCTATTCTGATGTGTCCAGACGAGTCCCTGACTTTTTGTGCATAAGGTTGAACCTTCATCCAGTGATAATGACAGCAAACTGTCAGACATCTGAATTGACAGAATTTATCCATTATTCATATCCCACATCACTAATGACGTTTAATAAAAATAGAATTTTCCAATTTCTATAAAATGATATGGTTAAAATTGGCCAGTATCTTCTGGTATCAAAATCTATAGTTTTAAAATATGGAATGATACGCCTGTTAAAAACAAAACAAAAGAAGAAAAAAAAAACATCCAGACAATACAGGCTCATGACATGAAAATAAAACACATTATTACTGGATTTTGCAGATTTATACTGAGTCATGGACTTAAAGTAATTTCTATTTCAGAGAAAAAGCAATTTCACAATAGTCTTAGAAATTGTACCATCACACTTATCTTTCCTAATGTAGACAGAGTCAAAGCTTTGAATATGACATACATGTTGAACGTTCACTCACATTCTATGTGATAACATTCAAAGGCCGTGTGTTGCTGTATGAAGATGTTACTGATCTGCGATGTCTCGCTTACATGCCGACATCCTGTATATTTATTCAGTTATAAGACAGATGTTGAGTGGAGGACAGCACGAAACCCCACCATCGAGATCCATCCAACACATTTTTAACAATAATTTTACTTTTCTACTTCACCCGTACTTGTCAATGGTATCTAAAAAGTAATAGTACATGGTTAGATGTAAATAAATACATGGTTAGGGCTCCCCTGTTGTACTCTGGCCCTGTTTCCTGCCTTCCTCTCCCTGGGAGTGTTGAGTTCCAGCAGTGTGTTCCTCTCAGCAGTCATCACACCTGGAGCTCATCTCCTCATCAGGTCTGGCAGTATATCCTTCTCACCATTCATTGCCAGATCAATGTTTGCTCCATGTCTGTCAGCCTGCCCCTCTGCCTGCATAACAGTGCCCACCCTTCAGAATCTGATGCCCTGACACCAAAGACAGCTTAAACAGAATGACAGAGATTTTCAATCCTGAATTATGACACAACTGCATTTTGGACATGTAGACTGTTCCTGTTACATTTTTTCATATAAGAAGGGCTGTATAAGTTCCATCCATCAATTTTCTGTATCTGCTTAATCTGCAGTTATGTTGCAGAGGGGCTGGAACCTATCCCAGCAGTCATTGGGCAAGAGGCAGGGTACACTCTGGACAGGTCACCAGTCCATTACAGGACTTTTGGACAGTGGGAGGAAGCCAGAGTACCCAGAGAGAACGCATACACCAGCAGTTGAACCTGGAAACCTTTCACTGTGAGGCAATGGCACAAACCACCACACCACAGTGCAGCCCGCGTGTATAATTTGTATTTAAGATATATGATTTGAATAAATCCCAACAGTCCTTTTGGTGGAATTACAATCTGGGTAATTTCCCCAAATTTAGTCAGCTGCCACCCCACAGCTGTAAGAATGAACAATATTTAGATTTTTTTTTTTTTGATAGAGTGAAGTCAGTACCATAATCGTTAATACATGCAGTCTTCATCCTGAACAGTAGATAATGCTACAACATAAGATTGGAAGAAATTGTACAGGAAATATACTTTGCATACACAAACAACAATATTGTTACGCAGTATTTGATGTCTTTTTAACATTTACAATAGCTGTACCTTCTGGGGTTTTGATGGGTTGTGCAGATGCTTGCACACTTTTCCTTCCAGCTCTTCCTCTTTTTCAAATTCTCCACTCGCACAGCACAACAGGTTATAAATATTGTGCACGATTGGCCGAAATAACACCAAAGCACCCACTTCTGTGACATTCAAGTTTTGGAGTGGGCGAGGTCAAGAACATAAACTTTGCATTACTTATGCTGCTATAGGCCCAGGCTGCTGGGAGACCTATGATCCACTGAGCAGCTTTTCTCTCTCCCACTCTGCATGCATTTATACATGTCATTAACTTTGTGTCTCTTCTGTAATCAGTGCTTCTCTCCCCCTTTAGGTTTAGCTCTCAGCAAATGTCTCTGGATCAGGAGCTGCGTGATCTGCAGCTACTGACCCAAACAGCTTGACCAGCGGCTTTACTGTTCTTGGTTCTTTGTTCTCTTCTCTCATACTGCCTCTCACCAGAATTGGTCAGGGCACGTTGCCACACACTGCTGAGCACATTTCCAACACAATCTAATGGATTGTAAAATATATATGTTAATCTATGAAAAACATGTTGCAATTTCATAATAAAGACTCAAAAATTGTACAATTCCTATGGTTTGCTTCCTGTTCCCAACTGCAACATAGCTCCTGTCATGCTTCTGATGATGTGTCCACACTTTTGTGACACTAAGATGTTAACGGTTGCCACTGTTACCTTGAGCAAAGGATACCTCATTTGATGGAAGGTTGGAGGGATGGGTAGCACCGAATACCCAATCTTCAAGCAAGACATTGCTGGTTCAACTCCTCTCCTTTACAACCTTTTCCTAATCTGTTTCTACTTCGCTACCACCTGCTTGGTTAAAGTTAGGAATTCATAGTAGATGGTTAGGGCTACGATCAATGTATACGGTTAGGTTACATGTTATAACAATTCATGGATAGGTTAGATAAATATGTTGTGTCACAGACTTAATGGCTTTGTTCCTTCATCTTTCGATCTTGAAGCCTGAATTGTGAAACTACTGCTCATTGGATGTGTGGACGAACATATATTTTGCAATTTCTGGTGATATTGGTCTGATATTTCTTCATGTTAAAAGTTAAAAGTTTTGTTTCTTTTTTTTCTGCACTTTTGCCAAACAGTTCCATAGATGGCATGTTTGATTTTTTTTGCTGAGAATTGGTGCTAAACAGATTAAGTGAAATGAATGTGTATTTTTATATTTTTTTACCTGGAAACCTCTGGATTCAGTCACTAAAGAATTGAAGTATTGTTGGCATTTTCCAAATGAAACAGTACATGCCCCTAACTGGCACTCCAGAATATCAACAATGGCTCATTCAGAAGCAAATATTAGTCAGCAAGTTTACCACATTTTCCTCTAATCCTCGTGGATCCGTTAAATCAGCCTCTCTTCACAGAACAAAAGGCCTTTACTGCAGAACTGAACAGTTCGTCTCAGTTTTTTACTTAAAAAAAAAAGGCTCAATAACCTTCATTACTTTAGGTTTCAGTTTTCAGTCAACATGTCAAAAACCACTTTGACAGGATCAAATCCATTTTGTGTCCCCACAGAGTGAGTCAGTGAGGCTGCTGAGTGAGTCAGTGACAAGTGTCTCTCCTCCAGTTCGGGATCAGCTTCTACTCATTCCATGATCCCTCTCTGTACTCTCTGAACAAAGCTCTTACAAATGAGTTTCACAGAAGTACCACTCTTTAATGTTTTATTTTTATAGCCGTTTCATGAAAACACAGGAAGCAAATGAAAACCCACAGTTTCACAGCAGAAGATTGCAGGGTCTGGATGAGCCTTTTATACCACCAGGGCAAATTCCCACTGGAATATCCATCTTAATAAACCAGTCTTGGTTAAAATGTGATCTTATAAAATCAGGATACTTCACAACCTGAGAAACTGGCCTTTATAAAAAGCACCTTTCTAAAATATGCCTCCAGCTACAGTATAGCCTGAATGGGCACAGGTTGTTTGTCCATTCTCTTTAATGGAACTTCACATATCTTCCTACCCATTTAAAGAGACAAACAAATAATCACTGATGATTGACTATGCAATCATTTCTGCCATTAATTCGGAGATTTATTTTCTTCTCCCCCTCCGCTGCCTGCTGCACTTTTGACATCTTGATGTCTGTTGGTATGAACCCAATTCTCAATCTGTTTTTGGAGAAGCACAACATAAAGCCTACTATCACACAGTTTATTAGTCTCGCTATGAACATCATTACCCTGTAGTCACTTGACTAAAGCTTTAATCAGAGATTGGCCCTGATTGGCTCCAAGTGAAGGCTCTTACTTATTCCTCTGACAAGGTAAAACAAGAAATAAATTAATAAAATCAGACTATGGTTTTACGGTGGTGTGTGTGTGTGTAAATTTATATTTGAAAAAACAGTCTGTGGTTCAACTTACTGAGCTTGCTGTGTCACTAAAACTACAGTCCATTACTGGGCTAACTTTAAAACTATTAGTGTTGTACTTGTGCTGCAGTAGGAAGGACTTTTCATTTGTAGTGACATCCATCCACACGACCAGCAGGGTATAAAAATCTTCTCCCAGTAATTTCCTAGTTTAAAATCAAGGTAGCTGGGAGTCCAACGAAATGAAAGGATGGCAGGGGACTTGGAAATTGGCTGTGAGATATACACACACACACATATCAAATTTCCATCTTCCAGAGATTGTAGAAAATATGATCCAGATATTTTTATTCTGGTGGAGAATGAAACAGATTGCGTTAATACTGAATTAAACTTTAGTTAGCATCATTGATAGCAACCTTGTTGCTAGTTGCAAAACTGTATAATGGTATAGGCACTGTTACAATGCAGAGTATAGTGTCTAGAGTCTAGATAGTTTAATGGGCAGAGAGAGAGGTGTATGATGCAGCAAAGGGAAGCAGGGGGGCTTTGGTGAGGAAGAACTGAGCCGTCAGAGGGTGAGCAGGCCAGTAAGTGGTGGAAGCACAAGGGAAATTGGCTGGACTAAACCGCTGATAAAAATCAGCATATGGGTCCACGGAAGAAGCTCAGGAACAAAAGGAAGTGCTGGTAAGGCAAGGATTCAGTTTGAATTCTGGATTTAGTCACGAGACGTTTCTCCTGCTGGTCCTTACGAAGGGACCCTGATGAGGCACAGGTGTGCATGCAGGAACCGGCCAGACTCCATTCAGGAAAGCTTCTGCAGCCTGCTCAGCCCCAACCTAAGGCTCAGATGTCAAAACACCACAGCCAGGCATAATCATGACCAGTACAAGAAGTGGTTTTAGAAGTAACTGTATTCAAATGAGATAAATTCACTCAGTAATAATTCCGCCATACTAAAAGCATCCCAGTCTCAATACTTTGCTCAGTGAAGAAATTTTCAGGCAACTTGCCATCCCAACACATCTTTCTTTAAATACAGTAATAGAATATAGACCAATATACAATGAATTGGCTTTAAATTGTTGAAACATATTGACAATAAATTATTGAATCAAAGCATATTTTACGTATATGAAGGAGTTACATAAAGTATTTTATAGATTATTTGTGTGTGAAAATCTGATTCTGTTACAATGTAGACTGGACAATGAGAAGAACTTGTGAACTGGCTTGGTATCCATAACGACAGCCAATCTTTCAACATTTCCTACAAAGTTACATATGATCACTACTTCAGACAGAAGACCAAAGATTGTGCTACTACTCTTTTATGTTGTTATGTTGGAACAGCCCAAATTCACACAGTATATACCTAACTAAAAGCCAAATAGCACTTTAAGCTAAGAATAAAATGTCAGTACTTTAGCACTGAGAAATGAGAGCTTTAATTCAAAATTTAAATTTACAGATTTGCTACTTCTAACGTCCGTGGTTTGACTATTGATCTGTACAAGCAAAGATTCAAGAAGACCAGAAATAGCTTGATGATAGTATCACTATTACTATGAAAGCTGACACAATGGCAGCTGTTTAATTGTTTTGGCTTTAACAGTTTGCTCAGATGTATCAAATCCTTAACTCATACCAAAGGTCAGATGGAATCAGAATTAGAGTGTAAAATATAGATGGTTGTTATCCATGGCAGAGAATGGTTCATACCAATTGACTTCTGAGTTACGGGCTCAGAGCACTTTCAGTGCACCTCTCTGCCCCTTGTGAAGCTCTTTCTGTTTTCCTGATAACTACCCTGCGGACCTTGACAAATATGACATTGTATTGTGGGAAAGATCATGAAAAATCCTAAACGAATTATGCTGGTTTTGCACATAAATACTTGTTCTATATACACTAGTATACACTTTAACCAAATGCTACACTGATTTGAAAGGGAGCTTTCAAGCAAAGAGCAAGAGAGACTGTCTGCAGCAGGATGTTGCGTGTCTGTCAGACACTGGTATGACAGTCAAATAAAAGTTATTCCTTCTCTGCATTTTGACCTAGAATAGCTTGAATATATGAGAATGTCTGTATCCACAGCAAATTCTTCAAAATCTAAGAAAGTCATACATTTATGAGACATTTTTAAAAAGTGAAACTTTGAGTCAATAATTTCTTTTGCTCTCATTCTCTTGTTTGGTGTCTGTTTAGTCATATAATTAAGACAGCTTTCTGTCCCTTTTCTTTAACTTTTAAAGTATGTTTTTTTAAACTTCATAACTTTTTGTGGCATAACACCACAGCTGCATTTGCACAAAACATCTGGCAGTATAGCACCTTCGGAGGGTTTTACTGAGGTGTGGGAACTTCTGCATGTTACTGCTGTAGGAGGAAATAGTTTATTTCTCTGAGTTAATGCTTTGCTCTTTTGCATGTGGGACCATAATCATTTACTGTTCTTATCATTTTATTACATAAATTCAACCAGAAAAGGACAAAAATGTTCAAGTAAAGTGTTTTTATGTTATAGACAGAATATTTGTTATAGACAGAACATTTATCACACAGAGGCCCACACAGTGGCGTGCACAGACTTTTTGAAGAGCAGGGGTGGAAAGAAAAAAAAAAAGCACATATAGCGCGTCCTCACCACTGTAGGGGGTGCTTTAGCACACGTTTTGGCTCGCGAGAGGGCACTTTAGCACGCGTTTTGACTCCCGAGGGGGCACTTTAGCACGTGTTTTGACTCCCGAGGGGGCACTTTAGCACGCGTTTTCACTCACGAGAGGGCACTTTAGCACGCGTTTTGACTCCCGAGGGGGCACTTTAGCACGTGTTTTGGTCCCGAGGGGGCACTTTAGCACGCGTTTTGGCTCACGAGAGGGCACTTTAGCACGTGTTTTGGCTCACGAGAGGGCACTTTAGCACGCGTTTTCATTCACGAGAGGGCACTTTAGCACGCGTTTTGACTCCCGAGGGGGCACTTTAGCACGTGTTTTGGCTCCCGAGGGGGCACCTTAGCACGCGTTTTGGCTCGCGAGAGGGCACTTTAGCACGCGTTTTGACTCCCGAGGGGGCACTTTAGCACGTGTTTTGACTCCCGAGGGGGCACTTTAGCACGCGTTTTGACTCACGAGAGGGCACTTTAGCACGTGTTTTGGCTCCCGAGGGGGCACTTTAGCACGTGTTTTGGCTCGCGAGAGGGCACTTTAGCACGCGTTTTGACTCCCGAGGGGGCACTTTAGCACGTGTTTTGACTCCCGAGGGGGCACTTTAGCACGCGTTTTCACTCACGAGAGGGCACTTTAGCACGCGTTTTGACTCCCGAGGGGGCACTTTAGCACGTGTTTTGGCTCCCGAGGGGGCACTTTAGCACGCGTTTTGGCTCACGAGAGGGCACTTTAGCACGTGTTTTGGCTCACGAGAGGGCACTTTAGCACGCGTTTTCACTCACGAGAGGGCACTTTAGCACGCGTTTTGACTCCCGAGGGGGCACTTTAGCACGTGTTTTGGCTCCCGAGGGGGCACCTTAGCACGCGTTTTGGCTCGCGAGAGGGCACTTTAGCACGTGTTTTGGCTCACGAGAGGGCACTTTAGCACGTGTTTTGGCTCACGAGAGGGCACTTTACCATTTGTTTTGACTTACGAGAGGGCACTTTAGTATGTGTTTTGGCTCGTGGGAGGGCACTTTAGCACACGTTTTGGCTCGCGAGAGAGCACTTTAGCATGTGTTTTGGCTCGCGGGAGGGCACTTTAGCACACATTTTGGCTCGCGAGAGGGCATTTTAGCACGTGTTTTGGCTCACGAGAGGGCACTTTAGCACGGGTTTTGGCTCGCGAAAGGGCACTTTAGCACGGGTTTTGGCTCGCGAGTGGACACTAGAGGACAATTTAGCATGTGTTTCGGTGAATAAGAGCAACTGGACTTCTTCTTTCATCTTCTTCTTGGAGCTTATAAGCAGAGAGGATCGTTACAGTAGGCAGAAGCCCATGGAAGCACTCAGCTGCTGAATATGACAAAAAGGGATTTCCAAGGAACCTTAAAAAAAGACACTGAAAGTGATGTTAATCGAGAATAGACCCATGAACAGAGCAAAATGCGTACGAACAAAGGATTACATTTTTTAATATTTTTTCATTTTTAAGCTTTAATATAGTCCTCTGCTCATCCTGGAGGAGCCCAGTTAAACCAGTATGTTTTGACATATGATCTTGTTCATAGATGTCTAGACTAGTCAACAACACAGTTGATATAGCTATTTTAAAGCTTAAGCTTTGCCTAATTACAATGAGTTACATATTACTAACTTTAGGAATGTGCCACATATTTTTTACATATTTAGACCTCCAGCTGTCATGCAACGCTATCATATAAGTGATCCAACAGACAGAACAAATAACTTCTATTCAAACAGTTTAGATTAAGCATTGAAAGAGCTCACGGAATGATATTTTTAACTTACCTCGTGGTGCAGGCCGAAATATAATCATGTGAGAAAAAAGAATACCCTTTATTTCTGAAGAGTTCCCAAAAGTCTTGAAACAAAATGAGTTTAAAAAGTGGAAGAGGAAATGCTGACTTTTATGACTATATTTATCTCCCTTCTCAAACAAAGAGAGGAATTCAAGGCCTCAACTAGAAAACATTGAGGCTTCATCTGGGACCTGTAAATCCCACGGTGAGTTGTATTCAAAGCTGACTAACACTGTCCCTCCAATTGCACTACGGCTCGCTAACCTCAATTTGACTGATGGATGTCAATTTGAACTTCTGCCTTTTTATCTTCTGTTCATTCATACTGCATAATTTCAGGTAAATTTAATGCTATATGAGGACTATGTTCAAATACTGCTCTGTCAGTGTGGGCGTCTCATTGTTTAGACTGAGGCTAATTACTGGAAGGGACAGAGTAAACTTTACTTTTTGGGGGAAATCTAAAACCATTGAGTGTCTTTATAGCTATTTTTTGGTGCAGTAACATCAGAGTCAGTGACACAAAGAAACTGATAAAGAAGGCTGGCTGAGTGATGGGGACTGCTCTGGAGCTGACTGTGAAAATAATTTTGCACAAGCTGCTAAACATGATGGACAGCACTGCACACCTTCTACACAACATACTGATTAAATGCCAAAGAGTCTTTGGTCAGAGACTTCTTCAGCTCTGCTGCACATAAGGACCAGTACAAAAAAACAAACTATCCATTGCCTAACGCTTACAATAACCGTGCCAGAAGACGGAGAATCCTCCATTAAGTGGCTGCAATGCACAATGTATCTGCCTTCCACTTTAGTTTTATTTTTAACAGGTAAATTGTGGGGATGTTGAAAGAAATTAACCAATACAAATCCGAACTGAAAATAATTTGTACTGTAAAAGAAGGAAGTTGCATTTGACAAATGTATGTAGAGCAAAGCTCAGAACATAAAAGCTCAGAGTATGCTGTGGTGAATCCTTGGTTGCTAATTCAGCTAGCACAGTCAACAACAACTGCACAAGATAAAGACATACATATTGAAACCTCTTGTTTAACCACAACTTAGCCTCAAGTTGTGATATCAAAAGTAATTATATTATTGACTGTCCAATATATTATCAAATCAGGTCTTTGGTTACATGGTACTGTACATACATTAAAGCTTTTTTACTGATAAATATGTACTAGACTTGTTAAGGAAAGCAAAGAATGAAGTCAAACAAGAACCATCAAATATATTTTACCCATGCAATACAGTCACAGAACTACAGTGATTTCCTTGTTATTTGTCAAATAAATCTATTTCCAGGTGGCAAACGAATACCACATTTATGGAAAATGTTAAAGAAATATTACCTGTATCAGAATGCATCAAACTTGATTGAATTAAATCAAACCAAATTGTTAATTTATCTATCTATCTATCTTACTGCAGGTTTCCCAGAGAATTCAAATTGGTAGTTAATGTTTTTGAGACAGCAATAATGTGTTCTTTGGCATATACAGCCCATTTAGTTGGCTGAGGCAGCAAACTGGAAGAAACTGTTGAACTGTATTGTTGTAAAGGTCAAGCCAAGATACATTTCTGGCCAGCTAACCAGTCTTCTATTCATTTGGAAGATGCACAGTTAATCACACTGTAAACTGGTAGAAAAAACACACTTCTGTGTGTTTATGGCCTTTACCAAAGGTAGTAGATTACATAGCTGTGTTGAGGTTAGGGCGCGTTTTTAAGGAGTGGCACCAGTACATTCTATGCTGCAGCTGGTGCAATAAGGCACAGAGGGTGCTTGGACAAGCACATGATGACAGATGTTTACTGTGTAGCAATGATGATAAAGATATGTTAAAATGGGTTTTTAACTCCGTTGAATGGCATAAAGATGTAATCCTGAGGCATTTTCCAATCTATAATCTCAGTTAAGTTTTATTTGGACACAAATCAATTAATTTCTATTTTCAAATAAGTTGAAAAATATAAAATTACTTTGACCCCCAAAAACTTTGTCCCCTAGATGGACATAGTTTTAATCTGACAACAGTGAGGCAGTCTCAGAGAGCAGTGTGTTCCCCTAAATAGCGATTAATGGAAGACACAGCGTTAGATTAATGTCACCTTATCGGTTATCTTGTCAGCGCTGTTGCACACTTTGAGATGCTCTTTAATCACACAGAGCAGAAGGACGGAGAATTAAACACATATTCTACACACAGACAAGTGCTCACACAAATACATTTAGTTTCCTTGTGACGCAATCTTTAGTCTTCCTCAGTATGTTTTTGAGAACATTGAGAAGAACACAGAAGGACACAGAGCGGTTTGCTTCGACACATGCTCAAGCACTCTGTATGTGGACTGTTTTTTTTTTTTGCTTTGTCTTTTTTACTTAATTGTTTGGCATGTGTTATAGGTATAGATTATCATAGGTATAGATTATTGTTATTGTTATAGGAACTCTTTACAGTAATGGGACAAATGGCAGCTAAAAAAACATTAGTTAGAAAATGAACAGGTGATTGGGAACCAACAAAACAGGTGACCATGATGCAACAACACAGATCATTGTGCAAAAAAACCAAACTCACTTTGATATAGCAGAAAAGGTCATTTTGATGCAACATCAGGTCATTGCACCAGGTTATCGTGATGCAATAAAAAAAAGATTTACTAAAACATGTTCCATGACTCATTCTGTTTGCTTTGATCTTTCACAATTCACTTTTCTTTTATGTTAGAGAACTCATTCTTTTCCCTTCATCTCTGAAGACTCACTGTTTTCTTTTATCTCATTACTGACTCTGACTCAATTTCATGACTGAGCTAGTTTTTGTGTTATTGTCATTCATCACTTTTTTTGCTTAGAGCACTCAATATTTTGTTTTACTACAAGCTCTCATGACACTCTTTTTGCTTTGATCTCAGATCTCTCATGACTCACTCTTTGCTTTGGTTTCTGATACCTAATTCTACTTTGAACTTTAATGCTTCACTCTTTATACTTTGATCTCTCGTGACTTGCTTTGTTTGTTTTGATCTCACAGTTGAACTGAAAAACTTTTGATTACCAGAATAACTCAAATGATAGAGCAATTTAAGATATAACAGCCAAAAAAACAGTATATATATATACACTTGTGAACTCACCTATGCTATATATATAATGAATTTAAATAATTATATTTGCCACACCTAAAACTACACAGGCCCCTCTGAGCTAAGTGGACAATGTTATATAAATAAATTGACCACAGTCATATATTTCTAACACTGAAATGACACTATCAGAGAACCATAACTTAGATTAACATATGAGATACAATGAAACATTGTTCTTTCAGATTATGGTGGTCAAATACATGGTTCTCTTGTTTCTGTGTAATCAATATTCCAACATGTGATAACAATGGTTTCAAAATGGTTTTATTCTTTCTGAAAATATGTCCTTGTTTTTTAATGGACTTTTAAACCTGCCTGTACCCATACTGGCCATAGTTTGTGCACTTACACCACCTGCTTTTGTTCCCTGGCAGTCATCCAGGTATAAACTAACCAACCAACCAACACACACAACCCCAGCACTCACACATACAGACATTCATAAACTCATGCCAGCCAGGCTAATTAACTTAGCGACTCCAGTTCTTACTTGAACCATATAATCAGGAAATTGATTTAGGCTTATTTTAAACACTTAGTTATAGTTCTCTGGAAATTGAAGGATGTGGGTCTTAATTTTATCATGATTATTTTTCAGAGAGGACATGACAGTATTGCATTTAAGGAGACCTTTATTTGATCCAGACAAAAGTACCAATGTACAGATACCTCACATCAAGACCTTCTTATTTCAACTCTCCCCGATAGGGAAAAAGAGTAAGAAAATGTGGAAGGGTCATAGTGACAAAGCATTATGATTGTTGATGTACTTAAAACTCTGAAGTGTCTGATTGCCCACATTGTATGACAAATATCACTCCACCTTTTAAAAGTTTTCACTATTTCAGATCGGAAGACAGAAACACACACATTTTAGATTAAATTTGACGTACTATTAGAATGTCATTGACAGTTATTCTAATTGAAAAATATGTCACTTTAGACTCCCAAACATGAGTTGTGTACACTGATGAGCAGGAGGACATTTTTGCTTATTGACAAGTAAACACTTCATAATGATGGTCTCTTTCAGGTTGACATTAAATGTAACACAGTGGAAACATGAGTTACGACCCATGAATGACTTTATATGATAGTTACATCAGAAATGTTATATAACTCCTGCAGACCCTGTAAGTTGCTAATATAGCGAACTCTAAAAAAAAGCTAGCAATGTGTAAATTAACTGTACTTATACAAAGCGCTTTTATGCAACATGCCAGATTCACCTATTCACTTACCCAGCACATCTTAGTCTATACAGTTTTACAGACTACATCATGCTTTTTTTCTCTATCATATACATTCAATGGACGCATCGATAGCCCGTGTGGAGTTCGGGTCTTGCCCAAAGACAACTTATGAAAACAACAGGTAACCAGGAGAAGCTGGAAGTCAAACCTCTGACCTTCTGATTGGCAAATGATTGCTCCTCCTGTGCTACACGAGGCCATACGCTCAGAGATGATGCTACACAATGATTGAATACTGATTGGTTGACAGTAAGCTTGCGCCAACTAGAAAGGGGATGACAACTACTGATCTCACAGTAAAAAGGACAAAGTGTCAAAAACATAAATGGTAAGGTGCACACACAAAGCTCAGACAACAGCTGCAACTGCTGTATCTCTTTTTTAACACAACAATTAGCTTTGCTCCATCACAAAGCAGACCATTTTCCACTTTGACTTCTGCTTTTCAACAGTAGACCAACATTAAAGGACTAACAACAGCAGTAACTAAACTAAGAGCAATCGACTGCTCAGATTGTTCCACATATTTATGAGATTGCCTCCAAGAGTAAGCAAGATGCTACAACAGGTTAGAGTGCATTTACGTGGCACCACCAGAGATGAGGATATGCCCATTCATCCATTTTCTATACCCACTTAATCCATCAGTCGGGTTGCAGGGGGGCTGGAGCCTATCCCTGTGGTCATCGGGCGAGAGGGTACACCCTGGACAGGTCGCCAGTCTATCACAGGGCCACACAGAGACAAACAACCACCCACACACCTAAGGACAATTTTAGAGACACCAATTAACCTAACATGCTTGTTTTTGGATGGTGGGAGGAAGCAGGAGTACCCGGAGAGAAACCACGCATACACAGGAGAACAAGCAAACTCCACACAGAAAGGCCCCAGCCTTCATTACCATTTAATATCAGCAGCATGGGAAGTCGTCATTAAAAATCCTCCCCTTCGGGAAGCCAGGTTGCTCAAGAAGACCAAATGAAAATCAATAAACTACCGAAAATAGAACAACAGAAGTGCAAACAGAAACAAAAATACTCAGGTGGTGGACAGTCACAGTATTATTCAATATATATTATTAAGCAGAAAGTATAGAAAATAAGAGCAGACACAATAGCAGAGTTTAAGCCATTGTGACAACACTGAAAAACACTCAAACACACAACAATCAAGCTCTACATGTGCATTCAGTAAGTTAAGTCCCACACAGGTGATCAAATAACATTTGGAACATCAGACACACATATAAGCACACAAACCCTTCTCTCCACAAACAGGCTGCCATTCAGTCAATTTGGTGACTTCTTGTTGACCTGTTCAGCTCAAAGCTGCTTACCATTGGGTGATTAACACAGTGCATCGCTGTCTGTAAAGGGGCCATGTCAGCACTTCTGTTGTATGTGTGTGTGTTTGAGCAGATACCAACCTTTGTTTGG
This sequence comes from Leuresthes tenuis, assembly GCF_036924035.1. Lineage (NCBI taxonomy): Eukaryota > Metazoa > Chordata > Actinopteri > Atheriniformes > Atherinopsidae > Leuresthes > Leuresthes tenuis. Next base: position 25,775,377 of record NW_027325365.1, on the reverse strand, counting down.
ATGTAATGTCCCCATTTGTTGTATGCATGCAAAGGATTAAAAAGTGTTTCTGGATGTTTTCCATGTGCGTACATGTGGCCTTTGTGCTTGGGTGTGTGTGTTCGGTTGTGTATTTCTTTGTGTGTCTGTGTGGTCGTGAAGCAGCAGTCTGGATCCATGGAGCCTCATTAATGGCTTCATTAAGGCCACAGAGATCTCATTTGGACTGAGTAAATTATTCAACTTGTGAGTCAGTCAGACACCTGCAGACAACAACCAGGTATACACCAGAGAGAGGGGGGAGGGAGGAGGATATAGAAAGTGAATAAAGATAAAGAGAAAATGACCAAAAACTTTCATTAAACCACCAACATTTTGTAGAAAGACTGTCAGATGAAGGGATAAACATTGTTAAAGGTTCTCATTCAATACTTTGTCAGTACAGTGCTAAAGGTACATTTGTATATAGAGAATAAAACAGAGTATGTTAACGGTCATACAACATTTCATAATCAGAAGCAGTTTTAATGAGTGCATAAGTCCAAAAAAAAAACTTAGCTCCAGTTCTGACCCAATACTTTAAACTCATAGCAGTTTGAAATGTAACTTTTCCTTTTGCTTTTGGTCAATGCTTGGTTATAGTTACGCACTGAAGTCTAAATCTGCATTTAGAATGTTATTTAAACATCTTGACTTGAATTAATAAAGACACTTAAAGCATGATAAAATACAGTTGAGTGTCTGGTTTCAGCTTCCACTGCACAACACAAGGTCTCCGTTTAGCACCAGCCACTGTAAAAGACAAGTGTTAATACCTAATGTTGGAATGTCTGTCACCGGAGTTCATTTGTGTTTAAGGTTTGAACCCCGGTTTAAACTCATTTAATTGATTATTAAATTAACTGAAATTGTTGCTGCAAATTGTTGCTTTTTTGTGGAATTACTTGATTGAAACAGTAAACTGTGTGGGGCTAAATTTAATGAAGCAAATGTTTTGCTTTAATTTTGTTACTTACTTTGTGTCAAATCCAAATACTTAGAATTTAAATTCCAAATTCTGTTTGTTATAAGCCCAAAAAATAAATATGTAATATTCTGACCACAACTGTCCAAGCAGGAGTATTTTGATACCCAACTGCGTTACCTCATGGTGTCGGTCCAGTTTTCAGAGCGTCAATTTCGTACAGTTTTGGTCAGACTAACATCCTGACGTGCATTTTAAAAGTCCAGTTTTTGACAGACTGACACAATAATTCATGACACTAGTATTTTCATAGTGTTATGTTAAATAGATCAATCCACAGACATAAAACTGCTAAGGAGTGGCTTGACAAAAGTGACAAAGAACGCAAAGTGTTGCTCGCAACTCTCATCCAGCAAGGTTCCAAGTCACACCCCACAGATTCTGCTGATAGACACCCCAGAGGTAACAGTGCTCTAGTGAGCCTAACAGTGTTTTAATGGCACAAGGAGAACCTATGATATTGGGCAGGTGTTTTTAATGATTTGGCACATGTATTTGAAACTACTTAGAGCTGGAAATATGTACATTCACTCAAACTTTGAGAGCGGTCTCATCATACATGTTGCAACTCCTTTTGGTAAATCTGCATTATGCTGGTTTTTCTGTGTGGTATGTTTGTGTCTTTTGTTCATTTTTCAGGCAAACTACAAACCAGGCATTGCTCTAAGATGCCATAATGTTAAGCCAACCCATACATATGGGTTTTGAATTTCTTTGCGTGTCATCTTAAAATGAAAATATGACTTGTGGACAACAATAGCACACACTAGAAACATATTTTATTCCAACACTTTAATATGAAGAGATCTGTACTTGACATTGAAGAAACTTTGATTTCATATTCTCATCTTGCACTTTAAAAAACAGTTTAAAGAGGGACAGAAATATAAACAAAACCTGCTATTTCTTCCTATCATTCTTTGTTTCTGCTCTCCTCTCCCACTTCTCTCTCTCTCTTTCTGCCATCCCCTCTTCTCTCAGCAGCAAAAGTCATCATTCAAACGCAACGCTGCGACTTTTAACCTCAAAGTGCTCTTTGAGTCCCAGAGAGAAATGAATGTGTTCTCTCCGTCTCACACACATCCAAACGCACACACTAATGAAATGCACAACTCCCTTCCCGCAGTGAACATTAGAGAAACCCACATGGAACAAGTCCATACACACACAAGTGCACACACACACACACGCAGGACAATCAGTATGACTAAACAGCCTGTGTGTTGCAGTGAAGGCTCTATCAATCATCCCTGAAGTCGGTAGCAGGTAGGGAGGCCTAATAGCCTTTGTGGATAGGTGTGTGTAGCTGTGCATGGCATGTGTGTGTATGTAGTTAGTGACTAGTGTATGCTTGTTACAAAGAGCAGGGAAGTAGGGATTACTCATAGCCTGTAACTGTGGAGGTATGGGAGGGGGTATCAGTGAAAAAAAATGGTGGAAAAAAGTCCACTTACAGCCTCCCGCCCTTAGATTGACTCTCTAAACTTTTCCCTCCCCCTTTTGTTATTGGTCATGTCACATGAGGGGAAATGTTTCTCATTGAGCTGAAAGGAAATGACGGTGCTTTGAATTTCATTTAAAAATTACTTGAATTTAAATTGAAAAATGATTCACTTGAAATTAAAATTAGCTGTCATCTCAACAAAGACAATGTGCAGGTAACCAGTGACACAGTCTGTTGTATATATATCGTTTATCAGCCAAAAAGCCACAATAAAGCCATGTCATATCATCATATTAAAGATCTTTTCAACAGGTTTGACCACAGTGCAGTGAGACAATTTATCTCTCTCTATTGTCTTATTTTCATAGCAAACTTGTCTATGTACTACGTCTGTTAGTGGAAAAATTCACCAGGGGGAACGCCAGATGACTCAGGCCTGAAAAAAGCATGCTATCGACATCATCCCCACTCCATTTCTCCAACATTTTTCTTCATGCACAGATGGCCACGATAAACACGTGTATCCATGATTAAAAGCAAGTATTTTCCTGATCTAAAACTCTGTCAGACGCAGGATTTGAAAATGCCAGCTGACTTTATTTAAACACCTGACAATGATCGTAAACACTCACACTCACTCACAGAGGCGACTGTTGATATTGAACATAAAACAGCAGGAAAGTGAACGGAACCTCAAGCTCATGTTTTTCCAGAGCTGCTTTGACTTTACGTTCCCTTTAAAGCTCAGTTTTTTATTGTTCTCTTTTGAATTAAGCTGCTTGTATGCAGTTCTTTGCTCTGGCCCGGCAAAGACTTGGTGTCAGTGTAGCACCATTTTGGGCCAGTGCTGTGGTGGTCAAAAAAGAAAGAAAGAACTACGTCTGAGTTAGGTTTCAGCTTTGAACCAGCACTGGAATCACTGTGATGTTTCAAACTTTAACCTCATACTTTTAATGTGTAGCCACGTAGTACAGTAGGAGAGTGAGGGGAATCAGAATAATTAAGTTAAATTAAGTTTTACTTATATAGTGCCAAATCGCAACAAATTTAATCTCAAAGCACTTCAAAGATACAGTCCATTTAAATCAATTACAATCCAATTAATTAGAATACAATCTTAATCCAATTCAAACAAAGCCATTGTTTTAAAAGGTTGCCCAGTTGAGGAAATCAACGGATTGCATTGAGACAATGCAACAAAAGAAAAAAATCAATCATTTAAATTTCCCAAACGAAATTCAAAAAGTCTCATTGTGCACACAAATGCTAACTGTAGCTAAAATATTCAGTCTCCAAGCCCAGTGGCACATTTTCCCTCACAGTACATCTGTTTTCTTCTCCACAAAACACTTGATGGGAGTTGTGTTGTGTACAATGTTGTTATTTTAGGAAGTTCACTGATCCAAGAGGTATCAAATTGGTTAGTCATTTATTTATATATTCACTCTTAAGGGTGCACTAAATGATCATTGAAGCTTATTCAGCCAAAGTGGATTCTATTACCGATAAAAGGGAAAATAAAAGAGAGGGGAAACACACTGATCACAATAATTTTGGGCAGGTATTTACAGACGCCTGCTCAAAATATCCCTGTGAGGTCTCTGTGAGTCTGCATGCTGGGGACAGAAATGTGATCCAAGGATGAAGCAAATAAGTGCAGACAAGCAACTGGCAGTGAGATCAAAGCTGATATTAGCACGAATTACACAATCTAGAATAATTTTCTGCACCACAGGCAGAATTAAGATGTCATGAACATATTTTCCATGACATATTGGGGTTGAGGGCTACACAGTGATGTGGTCCCAGGTTTAAATCCTTAGTTTGAATCCACTGCATCCTTGCAAACTCTGTGGAGTTTGCATGTTCTCCCTCTGTATGTGCATGTACTCTGGCGTCCTCCCACTGTCCATATTATTGATGGATATTGGGGTTGAACTACTGAAGTGAAAATGTGCTGTAGAGCTATATGCGAGTTAATAAAAGGTAAACATGTAGCCAAAATATGAAAATTGCCCACCAAAATGATGCACTGCACTCCCTTGTGCTCACTTACAATATACCCAGCAGCTATAAAGTGGATCAGAGGAAAATATGCCAATATGTGCTAAGTTCTGCCTGACAGAAACACATTCCACTTATTAGAAAGATATGGTTTAAAGAGGAAAAAGTAAACATTGCTATTTTCTTCTTTCAACATAACTGACATTTTGACAGCGAGACCTTTAATCTCACCATGGTGAAATCTTTAAACACTGTTGTACACCATTTGAAATCAGGATAAACAAATAAGAACACCGTCTCCAAAGGCTCCACAGGACACAAAAGCTTCCTCTTGTTTTAGCAGCAGAGTCAAATTGGGAAGAAATGGGCCGATCTGTATCTTAGCAACAGACTGTCTGTTAAAATTCCTGGTCCAAGAAAGTTTACTCAAAGGAATAATTAGCTGAGTCGAAAGCTTCTAAGCATTGATAATTCTGCATATCATCACACGTCGGGGAGCCTTCTGTCAATGCCCTGATCTTGAGTTCCCACGTTCTTGTCAAAAATATGTCAAATGTAGGTTCAGGAGCCTTGTCCTCTTAAAACAATTCTTACAATGACTGATATGTTACTGTATAAACAAAGGATTTCCTGACAAAGTTTAATCTGTTTCTGTCATTGCACTGGAATTTTTGTATCTCAGAAGCTCAGTAGCTCTGTAGCTCAGAAGGGCTAATGACTTGCTCCATTTATGCTCCAGCAGATACATTAAAGGAGAGTGACACACCACTTAATTCTTTAAGAAGAAGACTCTGGCAGTTGTATAATTCAGTACTTTTCCTCAAAAAGTCTAATTGTTGAGCCATATCATGTCGTTTCACTGGACAAGACAGGAGAGAATTGAGGTTTGCAGCAGTTTTACCTGCGTGATTGCAAAGCATGGTAAGAGATTCCAAAGGAGAAATGGAAACATTGAAGTATCGTTATTCAATGCCATCATTCTTATGCCATCATTCAAATTGGTCCCGTCAGTGCTCTCCGGTTTGAGTCATCAAACTTGTTAAGGTTGTGAAACCTTGTAGCTGTGTAGAAGTGTAGCCTGTAGGGGAGAAAGAACTTTTAAACCTTACTTTGGATCATTCTTTTAACCACCTCTCATCAAATATGACTAGAGATTCTTTACGTGGGATTTTTATGCCAACTGAATCTGGATTTAGGGTTCTATTTCCTACTCATTCAGACCGAGTCCAGGGACCAGATGCATAAACAGTGAGTCCTGCTCACAAATCGGTCTTTTTAAAGGAAGAATGTGCGGTGAGAATGGGTGCATCTTCTTCAGACCGTGTATGCACATGTGTATTTATCACAAAGTAAGCCTGAAATTAGATGGAAACGGGAAAAGAGCCCACATACTGTAATTTGCAATAAAACACAACAGAACATTTCACGGAGCTTGCATACAGATGGGTATATACATCCCTTAATTAAATTCCCTGTGCAGGGAACTCCAGACCATTGTCCAGTATACAGTTTTTACTGGCTGTGTGTGCATCCTTTGAGGATAAAACAAGAGTTGTCAGTTCTCTGACGTGACCAAGATGTGCGGTGTGAGCTAAGGTGTCTTTTGGCAGCTGTTTTATAAGCAACCATTTCTCTTTTACCACTGCAAGTTTCTGAACATATCATTTTTGTAATTCAGCAGTTTTTTCTTCTGTTTGTAATAACAGAAAACCACGATTGACAAACAAAACTGATGTTCTTTTTCTTCACTTCACTCTCAACTGTCTCAGTTTTATTTTCAACAAAACTGTGCTTCTTCTTTTCTGTTGCCTTTGTCATCATGTACAACATGTAAATGACAAGTTAAGGAAGTATCTGCTTCCATTCATGGCTAATAACAGGAATGAAAATCAGGTTTATGCGCCTGTTTCACAATGATTAACAATGAAAAAAAAGGGAAACCTACATACACACAGCTTTACAAATATGACTAAAAGAACATTACTGCCTTTCTGTGTACACACAGTTTTAGTCACAAATCTACTCAAAGTTTTGGGCCTCTGGTCCCTGGTCTTGCTAGCTCAAAATAAGTAAGTTCCCACGATGGCTGCAGTGCAGTGGGACTTCCCCGACATTGGTGGTGTTTAATATTTTATTCTAAATTAATTGGAGAAAAAAATCAGCTGTTACCAGTTTCTGTTTGCCGTGTACCCATAAATGTATAGACTGTAAGTCATCATAACCCACTGAATTTGAGTAAGAGCTGCAAAAACACAAATTTCAACACTGGCAGGGAGAGTTGCATACACTGATACAGCCCTGACAGTGAATTCAGATTACGTCCTGGACTTTTCCGAGAGCAGTCATCACCAGGCCAAATAACAATCTGTCTTTTCGGAAAAAACATCTAGTATATTTCACTGCTATTGATATGTATATTGCATTTTGTCTAATTGTGAATGATGGCAGATTTTCAAGGGCTGATGTCTGTCAGGGTAAATGATGGCCACACAAATATATAAGGTACTTCAAAAGTGCCCTTTTCTATTTTTAAACCTTTTCACCCCACAAGACTAGGAAAAACGTGTTCCCTGTGAGTCAGCCAAAGAAACAAAGTTGACAAAGCAACAGAAACAGGCTTGAGACTGAGAGAACAGGAACAGGAAGTATGGAAATCAATTGAATTCCCTGCACAGTTATATTCCTGTCTCTACAGTCATCTTTATTTTAGTTTATCATTATCTCTTTCCATTTCTGTTCCAGCTCTCTGCCACTGAGTAGACAATTACATTACATGTGGGTATAAATATACATTTCAAAGACCTTTTAGAAAGCGGGTTCAAATGAAGTAGGTTATTGAAGCACATCTCCAAGATGCTTTCATCTCTCCAAAGATGAAAGTAATTACTACACAGTGAAGGATGAATCCCTTCAAGGGTAGTTTACTGTTTATTAAATATTTGTTGTCAAACTTTACATGTAGTATTTCACCGCATAATTGTCTCTACAACTAACCACCACTGTTTGCTAAATGCATTCCACCTTCCTGTGTCTAATTAATGTCTGGTTGCAAGTGATATTTAAATTGAGTTTGAAGGTTAAATGTTAAGTGCTGCTCTGAGGCTGATTGAACCCCAAATTATCATTTCAGACTGTTAATCATCTTGTTTTCATGTAACTGCTATTAAACCACACTCTGCTTTACTCTGTGAAAATCTGGACAGATGGAAGCAAGAATGAAGCTGCAATGAATCCAGCAGAGGACTTTTGAAGGACTGTCTGTGCACAGCTGGAGAGGTCTTGCTTGGAAGACATGATTGTGTTGAGGTAAACAGCAGCTTGGACGCACCAGCCTGGGATGTAGAGTAAAGATAACCTATAGCCTGGTGTGAGGGCCATAGAGTTTTGGCCTGGTGATACCATCATGCCTGAGGGGAGAGCAACAGGAGGTGAAATAGTGTTGTCGTTGCAAGATTGAATCTTAAAGCTGTAAGTTGCCCTTTACACATTTTTTATGAAAGACAGAACTGTGATGTCTTGCTGGTTGAAATATGGAACAAGTAACAATATGGGGAAGAAAAAATGTTGTTTAATTAAGATGTCACTTGGACATATAACTGCAACTTGCAAACAAATCATTTGTGAAGCCGTGTAAAGTGTTGGTATTTTCATTTTTTGTTGTGCTTTTTCTTTATAGTTTCTTTACCCTTGTTTTCTCACTGATCGGACATTTGCTCTCAGTGTTGCTGCTGTGGTTCTGCTTTTATCTGTTTGCATTGCCAGACTTTTGCTATGAGTTTTCTCTTGGGCAGGGGCATTTGTTTCTTTTCAAGTAATGCACCCAAGAGAAAATAAACAACACAAAAAAGAAAAGAACAAATTTGATTGATAGTAATAGTGAATTAAACTGGAACTCTGTGTGAAAGGGACTTTTCTTCAGTTTCAACTCCAAACTGAACATGTGGCACATCTCGCTGACTGTTGGAGAGTACATAGTCATGGATGCCACTGGAATCAATTGTGATCTTTTTTTAGTGTGCTCTTAATGAGTCCCAGTGTGTGTGTGAACTTTTGCACTGGTAGGTCAGTTTCTGGTGGTTTGGCCATCCCAAGACAGGGTTCATTTAGCGAGGGCGAGAAGTGTGAGTTTGACCTTCCCCTGCCATATGAATCAGAGTAATGTGAAGCCACAGTCTGCCAAGACCTGGTCTCCTGGGTGTAAGTATGTAGTACATGTATCATAACACCTGCCTCACCTACTGGAAAAAGAATATGATGCAACCATGTATTTTGAAGTTGTATTTGAAAACTAATTGACTGTGTTGGATGACTTTCTAGCTGTCATGAAATATTTGTACTGCATTTATCAGCTGAATCACTTGCAGTATGTAGGTTGAGCTGGAAACATCAAAGAACAAGCTTGAAATCTAGTGTCAGTCCCTTATAAGTACCTGCTTGTCTTCTCTTTTTGCTTACATTTAGGTAGTTTCATTTCAGCTGAATTTTCAACAAAACTATAGTCAATTACTTAAGACCAGTATTACATAGTGGCATTCATTCAATACAGCTCAATATCAACCCACATTTAAGTAATTTTCAAGCCTAAATTCCTGATTTCAGCACCCAAACATTGTGTCAAAAAATGACCAGTTACATCAAGATGGCTTTGATGGCTGTGAGGTGATTTCAGCTATAAGAATTTACATGTATATAAACCTAACTTGAGGAACAACTGGTGGACATAAGGGGTCAGGTAAACCTTTAAGCTGAAGAAGGAAGTCTTCCTGGCTTTGGTATCCTAGAGATCTCTGAAGTGTTGGTGGTCAAAGAAGTTGAAACTCGAGAGAGGTAGGACTTAAACAAGGCCATGTACAAGGACCTCAGGTTGGCCTCAAAGAAGTTCTGGTAAACCATAGTTCAGAAAGGGATAGCAGGGCAGAGGGGACCTGCTGTCCCATATTGGGGATATTATTACGCAGTGGAAAGAGCACTTTGAGAACCTCCTTAATCCAGTCACCATATCCTCATCTGAGGAGGTAAAGTTTGAGGAGTCATGGGAAACGTGGAAAAAATGGGAAATTTGCCATGGAATGCTGAAGGTTCTGGAAGTTCCGAACTTCTACAGTTTTGATCTGGGAGATCTGGAACAATGCCTGTGGATTGGCACATTGGGTTGGTGGTCCCTGTGTTTAAGGAGGGCCAGAGGGTGTACTCAAACTATTGCAGGATTACACAACTCAGCCTCCCAGGTAAGTTTACTTTAGGGTGTTGGATAGAAGGCTCTGACTGATTATTGACCCTCAGAAGGAGTAGAGTGTTTTTTTGTGCAGGTCGTGGAACACTGGAACAGATCCTTATCCTTGCAGAGATACTAAGGAGGTGATGAGAACATGGCCATTCAGTCTACATGTGTTTTGTGGACTTAAAGAAGGCTTACAACTGAGTGCTTCAGTGGATTCTGTTGTAGGCTTTTAGACCCCTGTATAGTCAAAGCAAGAGCTTCATTCGCATCCTTGGCCCAAAATCTATCTTGATTTACAGTATGTGCTGTTCCCCTTGTCACCGATCCTGTTTGTAATGCTCATAGACAGTCTAAAAGTTTGTTCTTCCCTCAGTGCCAGCTGCTAAAAGCAGCTACAAACAGCTGTTGGTTGACGAGGAGGAGCAGCAGCATAATTGCTGATAATGAGCCAATCCAGTAAAATCTAAATAATGGCTGTGATAAAATAAAACGAGCTTCAAGTTGTGCACATGTGATACTGCCATGCAAAAATGGTTTTGTTTGAAATTTGTTGCTTCTGCTTCCTTGTTAAGTATAACTTCTGGATAACTATAATAGTGTACAAATGAATTTTAGAACACTGTCACATGTCAGAAAATAGGGATATCTGTAGCAGAATGCCTAAGGGTAAGCTTAGAACTCTACTCGACCTGTGTCTTCATGTTTGATACTTTTTTGTCTGATTTTTGTTAATTGATGGTAGAAATAAATCAAAGATGTGTGCAGCTGCTGTAGTCTTTAAATTTACAGTAATCCTCGTATCCCTCTTATATTTCTCATATGGTGTATGTAAGACAGAGAACAATAGCACTTATTTTATTTTGCAAACTATAGAGGACAGGTAGAAGGATACATAGGCTATTGGGTGCATCTCCTAAATCAGTGAAGGAGATAACAACAGGATTTTTATTACCTTGTGGCTGAGCTGAAGCAGGACATCCAACACCATCATCAATATTGCCGGATGAATGCAGTACAGATAGATTAACTTCTGTCCCCTATTGTCCTTGAACTGAACCAGACTATCAAAAAGTACAGAGGAACAGTAGAAGAGGGGTTCAGTTGGTGTATCTTGGCTTTTTCATCTGTTTTTTTCAACCCTCTGTAAAATTTTCAAAATACTTATTATGGCCTCCTTTTCACGTCCAGTCCTTGCCTTCTCCAGTATGTGCAACACTTGCATAAGACTGGACAGGACAAGTCAAAATTGGTATGATTCATCAAGTTCACCAGCTGTCATATGCAATTTGGAAACTGGTTTCCAGAGAATAGGCATCAGCCACTCCCAAATGTTTGTGGTCTTGTTAAATGCTGTTTCATTGCTGGTCTGGACATGTGCTCCTAGGGGCCAAGATACATAAATGTCCTTTCTCTCCTCCTGAGGTTGTGGCTACAGAGAATGACATAGCTGGTATTAAAATGTCTTCTCGAGGACTGTCATTATTTCCAGGAGTTTAAATCAATTTCAAGTTCATGCAGACAAATTAGAGAAAAGGGAGTGAAGAGCAAACCACTAAAAACGAATGCTAAAGGCTACCTTGTGTACTGATAGGAGACACCAGGGGTTTCTGACAAAAGGGCAGCATATGAGGAGTCAGAGTGAGAATGAGCTGGGAGAGCTGATCTGGAGCGTTTCTGAGACACACAGCAGTGGATCTGCTTTAATCAAAAATGTATCTCTCAGCATGTAGAGGGGCTGTGTTACAGCTGGAAGGTGATGCCGCTGGTCCATGGAATGTTTCATGGGTCAGGAGCACAGTCTGGTTTATAAAGGTGTTAAAGAAGGGCCAATAAGGGCCTGACTTTCATTAACATATGGCAACAATGTAGCCATCTGTTAATAATCTAGGTCAAACAAAAAATCATTTGGTATGTTGAGTCAAATTAAACAATTTCAGCATATACGCCACACTGAGAATCTTATCAGATACTCATGTTCTCAAGCATCTCCTGAATGTAAAGGCCTAAGTAATATATTAGCATGCTGGTGGCTCTTTGGAGTATCAACAGGAACATCTACAAAACAAATAAATCATGCTGTTGATTAGAACATGTTCATAAAATCAAACAAAAAACAAATGTCTGAGATACTGATGACTAGGGAACAAACAAGGCCAGAGGTCTACTTTTCAATTTCAAAAATTTTAAATGAAATAACATGAGGGACCAAAATAAATATCATCCCAGCAGCCCAGAGCTGGAAAAAAACAAAAAAACAAGAATTGATTTGGAACACACTAAATAGCATTTGGGACTAGCTCAGGATCATCAGACTGAGCGCTTCAGAAATCATTTATCCAAACAATCAGACAGACATTGTTGGTGGGATGAATGTTCAAACGTGTTTTCGTCCTTGCCAATCAAAGTAGAAGAAAAACTATCACAGTCTCCCATGACTTGATCAAAACTTTACTGAAGTGTATCTTAATGCAAAATGGTGAAGAAAAAAAGGAGAAAGAAAGACATATTTTGGCACACTGGGAGAAACTATAGGTGGGCTACAAAACATTTTAGAATGAAGGATGTGAGAGTAAGTGGGGCAGACACAGGGAGTAAGACAGAGCAATAAGCGATAAAGAGACAAGGAGCTTGCTCAATGCTCCTGAAGTAAATTTCCTCCCTAAGCATCAAGCCATCTGCTATGCAAATGCAACCTTCTTATTTACAAGAATAAGTGCTGGTAACATAAGATGTTAAATTCATGATGAGCTAATGATTGCAAATGAGGCTCAACTCAAAAAGACAACATGAACCAGTTAAGGCCATCACTATAATGAATCCTATTCTTAGGACCTGTGATAAGTTTTTTTACCCTCCCTCTGAGTTGTATTGTAATATCTCTCTGTTCCAACAGTCAGTCTTATGTGCTGTTTTCACACCAAGGGTGGCACGTTGAAACAGTTTTTTTTAATGTCTTTTCTCACTTTTTGCCTTCAGTGCTCTGGGGCTGTGGTATATTCAGCATCAGTCCAGTAACTACCACAACCTCCCAGGGTACAAAGTTTGGACTACAACATGAAGGGAGGGCATTACATGTATCCTTCAGGCTGTGTTGGACTGACTAGCTTATCATTTTAAATAAAACTGTGGATGAATGCCCCACACAGCGAGGCTGAGCGTGAACTGCCAACTTTACAACAGAGATGTAAAATAAAAAAAACAAGTAAATAATTAAAACAATCACATTGGTTTTTGGTTGTGACTTGCTACTGTTAATTTCAAAGCCTCGACATGAGGCTGAGAGCTGTGTCCCTTCCCACTCCTGAAATTAATAAATGGTTCTGGGTGTTGTGTTTCCATCAGTGTGGATAGTAAGTGGAGCCGATAAATACCTATGACTACTGCAGAGTCCAGACTAACTAGGGATTAAGCACTACCCCACTATTCTCAAAATGCCAAATGTTAGCAGGTAACGCAGATTAAAACAAACTTAAATTATCAGTGCACAACACTCAGTCGAAGCTCAGTGAAAGTGCTCTCTTCACAATGGGACCCTTATTTTTGGTTTATGGTTGCCATTCTCCCCCTCCCCGAACAGCAGCAAAACTGATGTGATAATAGTTAGTGCTCTGGTGTTGTTTCAGCTGGTTGTGCACCTCCCAATTTTTGTAACCTGGCTCACGCTGCTTGATTGGCTCATTTGGAAAACAGGAAGAGCTGAATGGAAGAGTTTGTGGGCTGGTACGTCTCTATAGGCATCTGTATGGCTTATTCTAAAGCTATTTCTGCTGTCGCGGCGCCATTTTCACAGAAGTGACGTCATTATTTAAGAAAAAAACTGCAGTGAGTCCAGTGCATCTTATACGCCACTATAAAGGGTTATGGTGCTACCTTGATGTTACACGTCACATTATTCTTCTTTTTTAAAATAATCATGCTGTTTTTATCATTGGTTGTATTGGATTACGCATTTGTCAAAATCTCACAATGATGCCGCTTTAATCATTAATTCAGTCCTCATATTAGTCTATGCTGCTGTTCTACATGCAGACAAAGCACATAAATCATAACAAATGCCCTGCTTAGTCAGGAGGGGTTTGAATTAATTCAATTCAGAAGAGAATGTTGAAGTGTTGTAAGTGTTGTTGTGTTGTAACCACTTTGAATGCTTTTGTCAACCGCCATGTTTTTTTCCCAACCTGAGAACCAATGTTTCCCAGCAGGATCGTAGAATGTTTCCTACGGTATGTTGCCATGTCAGATATGTTTTGTTGTCTAGTTTTTAAGAGCCTGCATGACTGTTTATTGGGTGTAGTTTACGTTAATCTGGAGTAGAGTCCATAGAAAAAAGCTAATCTTACATATCTTTGAAATGTATTTTGGTTAATTTTCCTGCAGCAGTATACATTTTTTTCCCCACAAAAATATGAACCATGAGTTAAAGCAGCATGAGATAAGTATGTGAACCGTAAACAGTGACATTAATTATATACATGTCTGAATCAGTAACTGTCTTGGAGCACCATGGTTCTGTTAAGCTAGGGGTCTTTCCAGCCTCTTCAGCATGACAACAAATCATGTGTATGACTGTCCATGTACAGGGTGCAGATGGAGAGTTTTACCTTTATGACAGGTGCAACTTTCCATGAATGTAGGGAGAACCCAAGACTCATTTGAGCTACTTTAAAGCATCTTGCTCAAGAATAGTTAACGATCCACATTTTAGGCTCCATATTTTAGCATCTTATAATTCATTCTACGTTCTTCAGAGCAGCCTTATAATGTATTTCTCATTCACAGAAATGTGCTTGTTATTATACACTGTCTGGCCAAAAAAGAAAAAAAAAGACACATTCTGCAGTGGCATTGTTTTGATACACTCTTGCAATGTATCAACATACAATTCCATCCAGAGTTGCATTCATCTTTATCGCAGATCTTGTATTGATGATGGTAGCTTGGATCACTGCCTGGAGTCCTCTCCACCACATCCCAAAGATTCTCATTAAGCTTAAGGTATGTGATGATTTTTTCTTGTGAGAAAATTATATCTCATGCTCCTTGAACCACTTGATCAAAATCTGAGCCTAGTGAATGCTATTTTTTTCATCCTGAAATATGCCTGTGGCATTTCGGAAGGAAAAATAGTGTTTGTACAGGTTAAATCTTAGTTGAGGCAGCATCATTTTTTAATGTACAGATTAAAATGATAACTGAATCTGTTTGATGGGGCTGTTTAATTTTTTGAAAACATTCCCAAGTCCTGAATTTTGTGAAATTAGGGAAATCATTCAGCAATTATTTATCTGCTTTGACAATTACAACTTCTGAGAACCTTTATAGCTCCTCAGGAGGAGCAGTCAAGATGATTCATATTTCGCTGATTGCAAACAATCAAATGGTGAATTTTTTTTTCTTGTTCAAAAGTACCTTACTGTATTACTCTCATATGTACAACTGAAGTCATTGTGAGCTATTATCATTGTTAGACAAAACAGTGAAAAGTGGTAAACTCTTCTTCAATCCTATGTTTTACATATGAAAACAATTAAAGTAAAAATCAACTGGTCCTTACCAGGTTTTAAATGGCTGTTTAGACAAATACAAACCACCATCAGCAGGTGTGAAACTGGGTCATCAACAGGACAATGATCCCAAACACAGCAGCAGATCTACAACAGAATGTCTGAAAAAGAAAAGAATCAAGGTGTTGCAATGGTTCAGTCAAAGTCCATTCTAAACCACGTTGTAAAGAAGAGTAGTCCAAAATTTCTCAACAGAGAAACTGACAACGTCATACAGAAAATCATTACTTCAAGTTATTGCTGCTTCAGGTGGTTCTACAAGCTCCCGATGCACAAGCTATGCTTAGTTTTTTTTGCTCACTGCTTCCGTATTTTGTCATTTGTTGTTTTTTATCTGAGGTTGCATTTACCAAGTTTTAAGATTTTGTGACATCAGATACATTTGAAATAAAAGAACCAGATAAACTGAAAGATGGTGTACCTTCTTTTTACCATGACTGTATGTTTGGGACATTATTGCTGTCTTGCTGATTTTTTTTTGTTTTTTGTTATCAAATTTTTTTCATGTTCTCAGCAGTTGTCACTAGCGTCACGCTATAATACTTGTCACCTTCCTGTCCTTCCCACTCCCTCAAACCAGTTGAGGCAGATGGCCGCCCTCGCTGAGTTTGGTTTTTCTTTTTTCTCTTTACAACAGTCTGCCAATCCATGCATGCTCAGGACAGGGGAATGAATCTAAGTGAAGATTTTATTTTTAGGCTGCATTTTATAAACTAGCATAGAGTGAAAAGTGATGTGGATCATAATGAATTCCATTTCATTGGACTATAATTGTTTTGTATCTAATTGTACTTTTATTAAATTTGTAAACTTTGCTTTATAGTGCCTCGAGATTCCTTTTGTTGTTATTTGACATATAATTATAACTGAGCTGAATTTAATTACGTTCATGTGCCTCGTTTCAACGTCTCTTTTCACAAGTGTAATCATATTCTACATTATTTCATCAGTCCACAGAAATTTCAGTAAGCAGGCCAAGTTGTTTCACAAATGCTGGCATCCAGGGAAAATGCATTTACATGATAAAGGTAGAACAGTTTCCTTGTTAATTGTCAGATACACAGATCGATGACATAGTTCTAGGAACAACTAGTTTGAGGTTAATTAATTGGGGCACCTGTATCTCTGAAGAAAGAGCGGTAGATTCCTGGCTTCCCCAGACCACATGCCAAAGGGGCAGACACTGTTGCCTCTGATGCGTCCATTGATGTGTGTGATGTGTGTAATATAAAAAAAAACATTGCCATAATTTTATTGAGACTTAGAAGTACTGTATGAATGTGTAAGTGAATGGATGAATGTGGCTTGCAGAGTTGTAGCGCTTGGAGTGATCAGTAAAACAAGAAAAGCGCTATATAAATACATTTAATGTAGGATTAAATAGTCCTGTTTATGACATCACGGCACAAAGGTAATGTTTTCTTGAAGAACATATGATGGGATTTGTAACACATCTAGAATAGCCTGTTTGTTTGAAATCCTAACGCCACAATTCCACACAACTTAATTACAAGGCACATCTGGAGCGTGACAAGTGGAGAATATAATATACTGCAAAAAAAAACTGCATTCACAGCCATCATCAGAACCGTGTCATGTTAAAAGCAATTGTACAGCAATTCAGCAAAGCATGCACTATGTTCTCAGTGTGAGGCCAGCATTAGGCATTAAGCAACTTTGAATGCAGTTACTGTCTGAAATATATGACATGCGGTCACTGAAATTCCTGAATTTGCTTAATTCTGACTTTAAAGCTATTAAATCAGAATGATTTACAGCTTGTATCCCTGTCTTGACAAAAATATCCATCCTTTTTCTTTACCCACTTAATCTAAGTCAGGTTCAAGAGGCAGGGTATACGCTGGACAGTTCCATCCCAGGGCCACACAGAGACAAACAACCATACACATTCACATACACTCACTCTTAGAGACAATTTAGAGTCCCTCATTAACCTAACATGCATGTTCTAGGGAAGCTGGAGCACCAGGAGAGACCCGGAGAGAACCCACACATACGCAGGGAGAATTCCACATAGAAGGGCCCCAGATGGGATTTGGACTCTCTTGATGTGAGGCGACGGTGCTAACCAGCACACCACCATGCAGCGCTTCACAAAACTGTTTTTTTTTTTCATAATCTTTATGGCTTTTGATAAGACCGTTATTTTAGGACAGTTGTTTTAATCATTATTTCTTAAATCAATTTTAGGACACGAAAAAATAGGCTGTTCACAGCAGTAATGACTACACCACATGTATGGGTTTGTATGGTCAACTTTTTTAATTGATAGACTAAGTAAAGTCTGGCACATCCTCTGAGCTGCACCTGGTCATTGTGTTTGTCACCTTGCTTTGGAAGACTTTCAGTCTATTGTTAGCGAGATGGTGACTTCACCAAGCAGTAGGCAGTGTGATTCAGTTTTATTGCTCCTAATTAATTTCTGTGACGGCAGGGAAACGAATACCATTCTCAGACAAAGATTTTTTTCTCTGATGATATTAGTATGTTGTGTGTCGAGAGCTGCAATCAGACAACGTGTGAGTCATTCAGAAAGAAACACAAACATAACAGATAAATGGAGTCAGGCGTGTGTTTGTGGCATCTTTACATATGTTGAAGTCCATCATAATTCAGCTATAGCAATTCATTCTATTTTTCATTGATGATAAACAAGCTAATGCAACATCCTGTTTGCTAGCTCTCAAACCTGTAATATGAAAAGGGATTTTTTTTTTTGCTAGATGTTCACAGACAGATGCAAAAGGGCAGAATCCACACTAACAGTTTAATCCTGGACACTCCATAAGACCACCATCCGTCTCACTCAAGTGTGCGATCTAATTGAACTTTAGCTGAATGAGAGGCATGGAGCTGGATCTCATTAAGGCAGCGAGCATGAAGGATAGATCTCTCTCATATCTGTGTTTTAATTGTCGGCTCTCCTTTATAATCAGATTAGATGGGGAGAGCAGTGAAGAGGTAGATAAGACAAAAGACTAATTGAATTAGAGGCAAGGCAAGAGGGAGCAGGAGTGAAGAGACCTAACAGAGGAGGCTGTTTGTCAAAGAATGCAACAATAATACACACACTGGTTGGAACTATGAAATTCTAAAGTATTGGGGATAAACTAAGTCAAGTGGGTGAGATTTTCACCTCTGCTACCAACAGTGGTTCACAGTCATGTCTGGTGTAGGTGATTGGCCGGAGTGTGGACATCATTTTTCTGTTTATTGCAAGATTTTTGTTATGGCAACAGTTCCGTCCCCCTCTTGAGAAGTTATCAAACCCAGTCACAGTGCTGATGAAAGGCGGGGTACATCCTGGACAGGTCGCCACTTCATCATAGGGCCACTATTTGGTGACTGTTATACTTAATTTTCCACTGCTGCTTCAGTAGCACAGGGAAATAAGTCATTTTCACTGTAATAATGCAAACTGCTCTCAACCCATAATGCACATTGTAAGACTAAAAAATCTTGTCCTCAACCAGTTTTTACCATTAAAAGATTGTACTGTTAGAGACTAAAGTAGAAGTGGATGGTTACCTTCCTTTATATGGAGTAATCTAAACACAGAACTGTGTAACGAGGGGCTAATAAAATAGAAAATAAATAAACTAAATGTTTAAGGTGCATAAAGCACGCAAAAGAAGAGAAAACACAGATTTTCAGCATTCTGGGAAGACCTCTTTTCAGTTCTTTGGGATAGTCTTCGCAAGTTTCTTGTTTTTACCTTGAATCCATTACCATTAATCCATAAAGCCTTGATAGGAAAACTATCATTGAATTGTGTGTTATTTTTTCCCTTTAAAAGGGTAATATACTGCCACCAAATGAGCAGTCACATGGCAGTGGTGGGATTTCAACCCACGCCTCCAAAGACACTGGAGCTTAAATACAGTGCCTTAGACCACTCAACCATAATACCACTTGTAAGCAAGTTTTTTTTACCTAAAGTCAAGTAGACATATATAACTATCATGTCGGTATTTGGACTGTTGGAGAAATACACAGGCAGAGAATATACAAACAATCATGCAAAAGCTGCAGCCTACCCAGAAGCCTCTGAGTAAAAAAATATAGCATAATTGACACGTATTTACAACACTTCACAGTAAGAATGCGTACTTCAATGATCTTAAGAGCAGGGGAAAGAAGACAATCAATGACAAAGTTTTGAGAAAATAAAAACAAAGGAAAGTAGCAATGACCTGACAAAGGTCAAAGTCAGCTGAGTGTACCCAACCTGTGGTACAATCCTTCACCTGCTGAGCCGCTAAGGAGATCACATCATTGTTGAGGGCGACTTTAAAGAGAGCAGTCAGCATGGGTGCCCCTAGGCAAGCCCTGGTATAAAAAAATCTAACACACCCCAGCAGTGTGAGTAATCTCACGACTAATGTCTAATATCTAATGGCCTTAATCAAAAGCCCCTGCTACGATCCTCTCAGCACTATGTTAATAAATCACACCGTTAATGAAAAATGGGCAGTAATGTAGCACAGTGCTGCTAGGCTGCTGCACAACCCCATTTGTTAAAGCAGCTTCCTGTGGTTCTGGTGTCATTTCAGTTTTCTGACTACTTCTTTCCTTTCACTTTCTCTCACCATCTCCCATTTGTATGAGCGTCTCCTTGTCATTACAGTTAATCTCCCTTTGTCATCTCTTTTAACTTCTCACCATCTTGTTTTGGTCGCTCATCTATTCTCCAGCATCCTGGGGTTTCCTCTCTTCCCACTCGGTGTCTCCTCGTTGCTTTCCATATCCTCTTATCTTCTCTCCCTACTCACCTGTCTTTCATTGCCTTCCTTTCAAGCCAATTCTTTATTCTTATCCTCACAATTTCTTTTGTTTTCTTACCCTCATTTGATCCATTGTTTCATTCTCTCAGTCTTCCATCCCCTCTTTGCCGCTGTGTCTAATTTGTTAACCAGAGGTGTCGTGTTGTGTTGTGTTCTGTAGTCTTGGTGGGTAAACTGCATGGTGAAGAGAGCTGCTGTGAGGAGGTAATTAACTGCTCCTCATTTAGACAACAGGCTCAATCAGTGAGACAGAATGACTACATGTAGGCCGGAATGCCAATTGCAGAGGCCTTTGGCACACACACGTACACACAAACGCCCACTTAAACGACCTTCAGAAGAAAAACTGAGTATATAATGAAGAGTCTGCATTTGTGCTGATGATGTAAAGATTTTTCAGGAATATGAGACAAAAAAGATTTTGCAGTGACACCTTGTGAATTTTACACTTGACAAATAAGCACACTAGCAGCTCCAATAGGCAGTTGCTGGTAACTGTTTGAAAACCGTCTCAACTACAGTTCCCAGGAATCCTGTGAATCGCTGTCATCTGCAATTATATCTGTGCAGTCCGCTGAAAACCTGTGCACATATTGGAGGAGAGAGAAGGAAACTGGAGACAAATAAAAATGTAGGTTTGTTCTGGCAGTGGGAGCATAGAGTGGTCCACTCCTGGATGATTTTCTTTTCTCTCTAGCGCTATGCCCTTAATAAACAGCTTACAGTAAACAAAGACTTGTAAGACCTCGGTAAAAGTGGAATAGGAGAATAATGTGGAGACTGCTTCATTGCTGAACAGAGTGCTGAGGAGCAAGTGTAGAAGATTTTCTGTATTATGTTCTCTTAGGTCTTGCACATATTTATGTTTATGGACATAATCTTTTTGGTTCTTCTGATGGTTTCAGTTTAATGAATGTGTATGGCTGTCTATGTGCAGGGTCAGACAGAAATGCCAGAACTGTGGGGAAAGCTCAAGAGCAAAAAAGTGTCACTCTCTATTACTCTCTAATTCTTTCACCACTTTTTAATGTAGCCATTGCTTCTCACAATACTTTAAAATCCTGGCACAGGATTCCAAGTGATGAAGAGTTCTAGGTGTTATTTTCTCCCATTTGCCATGCAAACATCTCTCAAAGTGTGCAACAGAACAGAGTTAAATTGTGCACAGCTCCTGGGCCCATTTGTTAAGCATTATCATCATTATCGTTATCTGGGGTTGAGACCTTACAGTTAAAACAATTGCGGACCAATTAACATGTTTACATCCATTTTTAAAAGTTTGTTTTTTGTCTAACATAATAATTATTTTTTTTCTAGTGCCATGTAAATGTGGTGACTGATCCCAAGCATGTACAATGAAATGGCTGAAAAAAACTGTTACAGTTGCTCAATCAATGTGAGAAACTGATGAAGCTGTACGGAAAACGATGACTTCTTAAGATAGTCTGAGCTAAGATTAGAGTTCAGACTGTTTGTTGAATGACGGGCTCTACTTAGATTTTCATGTACTTCTTGAACTGCATTGCAAACATCTCGGCTTAGCTTTTGTTAAATAAATAATGACACGATATATTGTCATATTGTTGTTCATCCAAAACTTCCGAAAGAGAATTTGTTAAAGGTGACATTTTTGCCCCTCACAATTTGACAATATTTTCTGAAGTCATTGAGATGTATGAGACATACTTTGGTCAAAGAACCTGTTGGTTGAAGCAGTGTCCCTTCCCTGAGCCCTGTTTTTACACTTCAGTTGAAAAGTTGCTTTTTAGAGGGTTAGAGAGAGAGAAAAGGCTCAACCCAGCTCTTCTGGTGTGGTCAGCAGCTATGACCTAACCACGCCTCGGTTTGCATTGAAAGAAAGTTTCTGAACAGAATGTGATTGTTTCTGACGGAACTGTGGAATTATATTAGTTTGAACCAGAAGATAATTGAACTAGAAGTTTATGCATCGCATGCTCCATGAGCTAGTTTATGTATGTTTGTACGTTAGCCAAAGACATACTGTCACGCTGGCTGTCGCTGACACAAGTTCATATTATACAGTGTGTCTACTATCTTGCCTTTAATCAAGTACTGGGCATCTACTGTGTTATTTAAAGCAGTAAATAAAAACATAAGAGTGCTATTCATCCAGTCAAATCAATACTACTGCAGCTCTATGTATATAGTTACTGAATTGCTAAAACATGGACGCATTTTAGCAGCGCAACTGTAACGAAAGTTATTTTTAAAAAGTCAAAAAATGGACCACTGGTTGTTGATTTGATTTACAGTTAGCAGAGAAGGTTTTTGATCAATCAAACTCTGGGTTATGAGCACTGTGTAAACTAGTTTACATGGCACTAGTTGCTACACACAAATACTTCAGGCTCAGTTTTCATCTGAGAGAAGAAGCAAGCTTCCCTCAAGAATGGATGCATGTTTTAAAACTGACAAATACAAATGGTCAGTCAGTAGGTCTAAGCCATAGATAACAAACTTATTTGAAGTAGCAGGTTTTAAACCTCTGTATTTCTACGAATGAGGGTGGCCTCATTAGTTTCATGTCTTACCCCTAGATACCAAATGCAAAAGCAGTGTGGCACAGCGAAGTTTGCTCAGCCCATAACGCAGAGGTCGATTGATTGAAACGTCTGCTATTAGTTCATGTTGTTAACTACCACTAGTTAATACTTTTCCCTTGCTATGCTCTCTTCTGTAAAGATATCATAGCATGAGATAAAGACCACAAGGATTATTGCACACATGGAAGACGACATCTACTATTTTATGGAGTAAGATAGCTATCCAAAAGATGTGTGCATGATTCAAATATTCATATTTGTAATTTTAAACAGTATGTCAATAAAATTGATGTACACAAAATTCTGCTGTCATACACGTGAATCTGAGAAATTTTTAGGGTAAGGATTGTTTTTATGTGAGTATGAATCTAAAGTCTGTGAGTGTAAAGACTTGTGAGTACAACTTTAATTTCTACGACTACGAAGTCTTCACTGTGAACACGAATTCAAGTTTGTGGGTACAGAAAAGTGCTGAAATGACGTCACATAGGTCATAGGGAAAAGTAATCGAACCGCGATTCTTCCAAACGTGAAAGGCAAAGATGGCTGACAGCAATGGACCGAGAGGAGCTGCCCACTCAGATGAAGCATCACAGGTAAAGTCAACAACATGGATAGTCAAAATTTATTTCAGAAAATTGTATTCTATTTTAAATTATATACAGTTCATGGACTTACAGACTTATTGCTTTAGCTTGCAAGCTCACGACATGCCAGAGACGCTAAGTTAGCCAGAGACACTAAGTTAGTAAGTTAGACTCTAAAGTTACTGGCATTAGAAGTTGACTTGAGCTAGTTAATAAGCGCTGACCTGTCAAATGGGAAATAATTCATTTGACACATTATGTTGATTAAAATACAACTTTTGTCAATTTCTAAATTCTATCATTTGGTGTAAAATCTATACATCGTATACGTATTGTCTCTTTTCTTCTTTGCTAATCCTGCTATCGGCAATGTACATTTGTTTATAGTGGCAGGAAGTCAATCAGTGATTATCATTGATTATCATGCACTCATTATGTCGTGTATATTTGTGTAGTCTTATCTGTTATAAACAAGAGGTTACGGGTTATGGGGCGCGTTTGTGTCGCGATGCCGCAGAGATGAGAGCTGGGACTCCATTCTCCATGTAACGAGTTACAAGTGTAGCGTAATCATGATGACCAGAAAAGGGGGGAGGTGGGGGGGACCCAAAGTAACCCTTGTTGCTTTGATCTGTTAGGAGTGGTTTCAAAATAACAAACCCCTTAATTTACGATCATGAGAAACGGAGTGAAAACAACATTCTAAACAAGGACAGTCCACCTTTGAATGCTTCTGGAGTCAGATTAACATCTGCTCGGACAGCCAGAGCTGAGTTGGATAAACACAGCCTCACCTTTTGGTACCAGATAGGTCACTGAAGCACATACTAAAAAGAACATTACCATCCTTATCTAAAGAGCTGTAAATTAAGATGTGACACCCACCATCTGGACAACAGACAGACTCTTGTTGGAAATAAAGGAAAAACTTCAGAGCCAGTTTCAGATGGATTAACAAATCTGTTACCAATAGGCCTCATAATTACCTACTGACTGTGGAATACGAAAAAGGACAGCTCAAACATCATTTTAAGACTTTCCACGACGCTGTACGTAAAACACCAGAAAAGTTAATATTACTCCGTCGGACCCGACCGTCGTGCTGTGGAACCACAGTGCCATCTACAGGTCGCGACAGCGACTCTTGGGATTAAAATCATTCTGTATTTTATTCTCCTGTTTATTATATGGTGACTACTGCATTAGTGCCAATTAAATGTGTGTGTGTTACAATGAACTGGAGGTCCAACCGACAGAATAACCGTCAGTCAATGAACCGGGTGAATAATACATTTTCAGTTTTATTGGTCACTCACTATAATCCTTCGTCATCTCTTGGTTGAACATGTCTACTGATTCAAGTTTACATTGCTTATATTTAATACCTGTGTGATAAATACGGTATTAATGTATTCTTTGAATGTGATTTGGGATGCCGGGATAAGAGAGATTGACTTTTCTTTTATAAAAGTCAATTTAAGAATCAAAGTCCTCTGTGACGCCCAAAAAGCAAGCCCGACACTTCATTGGATGTAAACCAGTGACGAAACTCCGCCCTCGCCAGTGAAATCGAAGCGCGCTGCCGTTTGACCTTTAGTCTTGTTTGCAGTCTAATTTTATTCCTTTTTTTGTTAGTCTAGTCTTGTTTTATTTTCAGTCTTGTTTTATTTTATTCTTCTTTTATTTAGTCTTTACGTTTATTTTACACTTTCAGACTCTAGACTCATTTTCCGTTTTTGTCACTTATTTACCCTCTACTTAGATTATTTCCCTTCTCTCATTTTTGTTACCATTTTGAGATGCTCATTTCCTAAGCAAAACCCACGGGGCAGACTCAACCAATAATCCCCCTTTTTGACCAACTTTACTTGAAACCCCAATCTTTGTTGGGGTTATTTTGACTCGACCCCGCTCAAAGCCACTCAGCCACCTGCCCGCACCCGTCGGCGAGAAGAGGAGACGAGATACCGCATCAGGTGCCTTCAAGCCAAACCAGAACCAGAGACTGGACCGCACGCACCACGGATCCTGAGCTGCAACAACGGCCACAATTCCGTGGGAGAAAGAGAATCTACTAGCTTCCGCCTGTGGACTCGCTTATCCGATGATCCAAACTCCTGGGAAGGCCAAATTCTCTGGATTCTGCGCAAAGTAAGGTCCACCCTTGTCTAACTTGGCTACGGAGCATCGGCTGTGGTTTGGTAATAAATAGGGCCGAGTTAAAATAACCAAGTTTTCATTCACGCAATAAACTCATCCCTATAATTAGCCAGAGACTGCTCTAGAAATATTAAGTCCCATGCCTCTCTTATCCTTGGGCTCTTGAATTGAATCTTTGGTGTTATGTCCTCCTTATCATAAGTACTGTCTTTCCCCCATGTTAAATAAATGACCATATATATGTAATCGATCCATGTTTCATCTTTCTTAAGTAATTCCGGTCAATTCGGAGAGAATTCTAACCTTCAGTAACGACTTTTAATATAAATATTTTCATACGCTCCTGCCAGCGTAAATGGTGCCCTATTTCTAAACGAAGTCTTAAGAATTAATATCATAGCTAGAACGCTACATACTATACAATTATTCTCTGGTGCCGTCCGTGTGAGGCCTTCGCAAAACTGGGTTACGGAAAGAAACATTGTTTATATGGTCTGGTTACTGCCTGTGGGTGAGCATTGCAAGTATTTGGGTTGTCTGTATAAAGCGAATGAATAACTGAGCAAGGAAAATCTTTTATTCTTATTTTTAAATGAGAGCCGGCTTTGAACTGGTACAGTGGACGCACGAACCAGCTCAGCCCGTCTCTTTGCGACAGTAAGCGGTCGTAAACCACAGAAGAAGAATCAGCTGATTAGTTGATACTTGCTTCTCAAATAAATAAATAAATATCGAAGAGCGTAGAACGCTGAATCTTAAAAGGCCTTGGTGGGGATTTTTGTTGCAAATTTCCAACAAATTTTAACCTGCCCTGAGTGTCAGAAAAGGATCACCGCGAGACTCCGGGACCTTTATTCGGCTCGGGAACTCCGCGCTGGGCTAAGAGTAGCTACTTAGTCCACAGCTGTGTTTGCTTGGCAAAACAGTCAGGAGCAAGTTTACACCACAACGTAATCTTGTGGCTGGATGGTGAAATTAAATAAAAGCACGGCGTGCTTATTGTGTGTGACTAAAGTCAACGGGACTGAACGTGGATGACTAAAGACAGAGTCACTCGTTAATTGATTGAGAATCGGAACTCAGTGGTTGTGCTTAAAGTGGAAAACAGTGAAACCTGTTGTGATTCCAGCTTAAAGATCGAATACAGTATACTTTGCTTTACAAACTCTGATTCAAATAATAAGACTCGAGGGGCCAAACTAATTTGCTGCAGAGAATTGGGTTGGTGATCGCAGTGGTTGTCATTATTTAAGTCAGTGTGTTTTCCTGAGACCGCCGTGTCTCTGAGAATTGTGAGTTTGCAAAGTTGCTGGTTTAAAAGTTTGTTGAGGCCGCCGCGCCTTCATTCCTTTACAAGCTGAGTGACAGGGAAGTTTACTCAAGCGCATACAGAAACAAACTGTCGGAAACCCACCTGAGCGGTGAGCCGCTATCGGTGGGCGGGGCTAAATTTCGTCACTCGTGACGCTGACATATTCTCTCTCCTATCGCAACACTGCCTACCGGGAACACAAGGACGAGCCTTAGCGTCATCTGCTGTTAGCTTTGGTTAATTGCAAAAGGAAGGGAGAAGTCACATTTATCGGGTTGTGTACTAATGAACGACAGTTACTTGAATGATAGTTAATCACGCTTGACATATCATTAAAGCCCTCTAGCTAAATTGGTTTAACCAAATAACCTTCTATCACATCCTTAACTTCTATACTAACAAAACATTTGTCTTGTATAACCCATTTGGAAAAGGAAAAAGGGAAAATACAAAGTCAATTGATTTTAACAGTAACTGACTTTAAGGTTAAGAGGAAGCTCAGTGTATAATTTCTGGATATATCCATCCTTCCTAAATTGTGATACCACATCAATAACCTAAGAATAGTACCATCGGAAGGGGATAAAACAGAAAGGAAAGGAAAGAAGGAATTTTGTTTAATTGTTTTTGAAGAAAACTTTGTTGAAAAACTGTTCTGGTAATTTTCTTTCTTCCCCTCTTCCGACTATTCTAGATTTAATCTATACCCTTCTTAACTGCTTACAGCAGTTATTCCTGGGCAAATAGATTAGCAAACATCAACAATTAAACCAGTCGACAAACTACTGGTGTAACCCTTTAACGGAAAGCAACATGGCTTCACCTCAGTCTGAAACATCCAGCCATGAAAACCCGTTTGAAGCAATAGAAAACATGATGCTGGACTTGACTGAAGAGCTAATTCCAGGTTATGCAAACAAAATAATAGGCACTAATCCCAATGAACTCGGAACCATCGTGTCCGAACTCATGGCAGAGGTGGAAGCAAAAACACCTAAAGATAAGACCTTGACAAAAATGTTAGGTAGCTTAACTGTAGTCTTCTTTGCACGTTTTAAACACGCACATCAAGTGGTGGAACAAGCGGCAGCAAAACTCAAGACCCGAGCACAAACAATCTCACAGCTACAGGAGGAAAAGAAATTCCTCCAACACAAACTGGGAGTTTCGGAAAGGGCAGTCAGCCAAGCTAATGCCCAAGTAACAAACTTAACAACCCAGGTTGAGCAGTCAAAAGAAGAAATTACTCAACTAAAAGAGAACAACCAGGAGCTTGAGCAATCGCTCCAACACTGCCAACAGAATTTATTAACCCATCAAGACCAACTGGAAGAGGCGAGTAAGGCTCACCAGGAGTCACAACACCCCCTCCAGGAGGCCCTGCAGAAAGTGCAGGATTTGACCACTGAAGTTTCAGCTTATGAGAAACACCTCGATGCTAAGCAGAGACAAATACAGCTGTTAGAGGAACACCTAGTGGAATCTAAAGATAAACTAGGAGAAGTACATCAACAGAAAGAGCAGCTAGCGGAAGAGCTATTAAGTGTAAAAAGAGAGTTACATCAGTCTTTGGAGACTGGACGCAAACAGGGCGCGCGTGACATCTCTCATGCGGAGAAAGATGACCCTTTTAGCTCTCAGGGAGCCCAAGGAGACTCATTCTTTCCACCTGCAGCATCAGCTACTCCCAATCCTTTCAGGACCCACGTGGGTTCCCCCGAACCAGCCAGACTGGACCAGTCAGTCTTTGCTTTAGGGAACCACACCCCACTGGGACCCTCTGATCGGGAGCTAGATAAAATCGCTCGCAATGTCCCAAGGTTTGAACCCACTCCCGGGGGAACACAGGACACACGAGCGTATTTAAACGACATTGATTTCTACCTGCGACAGTTCCCAAACGCATCAATTAGTGACAAAATCTACTTAATTAAAATCACATCCAGCCGTGAAGTAAGTAGATTCATTGAGCGTCAACTCGATTACATACAAAATAACTACACACTTCTCTGCCAAACCCTTGAAAGAGAGTTTTCAGATGAGTTGGCCCAGTCTGGTTTGAACGCAGCCATGATGGTTAAACAGGGACGGAATGAACTGCCTCAGCCTCCTCAAGGCTTATTTCGGCTCCCGCAATGACAAAGGAATGGAAGAAGACATAAACTTTAAGTATCTCTTCATCCAAAACCTACATCCAGTTACTAGTCATCACTTAGGAGTCATGGCTAACCCTCGCACAGCCACAATTCTGCAGCTACTTGAATGGGCTACCCTAAGCTTCCAAAAACATACACAAGCTAAACAGCCAGAACATAACGTCCTGACGCTGAACGCTGAACCTTTGCCTATGGAGCTAGAAGGAGCTCAGAACCGTAAGTTAGCGAATCACGGGCCCAGACCAGAGCGGCCAAGTGGGGGTCACAAGACACCACCGGCACAACCATTTTATCAGGGAAACGGCTCGAAACCCCGGTGGCACAGCAGGGAACAAACCTACCGGCGAGTGGAACCCCACGAACCTCCTTTTAAGCCGCAAAGACGTAAGTTCTCCCCCAACCGGTACCCCAAATACCCAGTTCGAGAGAACCAGAATGACTATAGAAATAGATCTCGGGATAGACCTCCGCACACGGAGTGGTCCCAGTTTCCGCCTCAGCAGGAGTCAAATGAAACCTACAAAAAGACAAACGAAGACTTTCCAAAACAACAACTTGGAAAGAAAAAGGAGGCGTTTGGTCTCAGTCAAGACGACATCGATAACATTAAACGCTTACTGCTAGAAATGAAAGAAAAGAAAAGAGACAAAAAGCCTGACCTCCTTGCCATAACAGCTGTGACACCTGAAACAGCCCTCACAGCTGAGTCTTTTCCCCAGCCAGAATATGCGGCAGAGCTACCTCCAAATCCTGCCACTCCACAATCTGAGCTAGATCCCCAACAGACTCAAACAGAGTCACAGACTCCTTTGGGGAGTGCAGAGGAGGAGGTGAAAAAGCCTCCTCCACCTAGTGCAGTTTTGGTTGTCCAGCTGGATCAAAAAGAGATCTCCTTTGACCAGGATGCCTCTCTGATACAAGTTGAACCACCTGTACAACAATTTCTGTGCAACCTCTCTGAAAAGGGAGTCGCACAAAAATTTTACATCTCTTTGACATTGGAGGACGTGCTGAGGCACGAAGCCCTCCTCGACACAGCTGCAGACATAACTTTAATGTCTCTGTCACTTTTTAATAAACTTCGCAAGGCAGCAAACCACGGCAACAAGGAACTGAAACTCCAGCCGTGTTCTTTAGAAGTGCGTCCGTACGCCTCTGATAACACTACTTTATCAGCAGTGTCGCTGATACAATTATCAATTGGCCCAATGACTCTGGTTCATCCAGTATATGTGTCATCTCTTGAGTCCATTCCTTTGCTTGTCGGAAAAGATCTTCTGAACCGCTTCGAGCCCCTACTCGACTTCAAACGCTTAAAAGTGTGGGCACAGGTGCGAGAACCTCTGATGATTACTTTTCCTGACAACGCAGACTTCAGCTGCTATGTCCTCGAAAGTGACGAGCGCAATGCTACCAAGCAAATCGCTCCACTCGAGTTGCCAAAAAAACTGACACCAGATGACGTTGATCACAGCGGTCCAGCCAGTCAGGCTAAACCCGACAACCTGGTGAAACAATTCCTGGCACAGCGAGACACTTTCTTGTGCGTATTACAGCCATCAGGGACACAGGACGAGTACTGCCCACGAGTACTTGGAGGTCTTGAACTGCAAGACTCGCAGATAGATGATGTCATGTTAGCTCTGTGGGCAGACAAATCTGCAATCAGTAAGGACCAATATGACTCACTGACGCGAGAAAACGTCAGTCTCCAGATGGTGAAAAAGACTTTCTGTTTCCCATCAGATCCAATACCGACCAAGACACTCACTGCCACGGGTGTTTGTGCTCTCACTCTCAAGTGGAATAACAGGATGCTGGTTCACACTTTCCTGGTCATTCCCGATCTTTCGCACTCAGTATATATAGGCAGTGATATACTGGTGAGGCTTGACGTCCAGGTTGACACTGTCAACAACGTCCTGTGGTCACTGACAACAGTGCGCAAAATTTCTTATCTGCCTGATGTAGACAATCTGAAGTCAGGACAAACGATCCCGGAGGCATGTCAAGTGGCTAATACCCAACATGCCACAATACCGGCACGCACAGCAAATGTCCCTCTTCAGCTTTACATGCAACCAGGCCAGAATCTCAATCACTCACAAGCTCTATTCCAACCCTCACCACTATTCTTTGAGCTTGGACTGTCCTTGGAAGCAACTCCTCTTTTGGGCCTAGATTCTAGGACCACGTTCCTGTTAGTGAGCAACACCAGTGAGGAAATCATACTGATTCCAAAGGCCACACCCCTGGGCTGGTTCATCAGCACTGATTTCCATGACTTTGAACTGGGCGTCCCAATACTTGGGCCTATTCCACCTCCACTACTACCAGGACATCAAACAACCCGAGTGGTATACACTAAACCCTCAAAAGCGATCGCGCTCTTCTCGGTCATGACTCTCGACCAGGACTCAGTAAGTCGCATTGATCTCAGTCATGATAAACAAATGACACTCCATACAGTTGACATCTTGGCGGTTAATTCAACCCCAGATCCTCCTGAATCACAGGAAGAATTAAACCCGGGGTCATGCCCTACAGTCACTGATCGAATTGAAGAAGTGGTAAAACAATCTGATGCTCTCGTCAACGACAAAGAACGTGACAAGCTACGCCAAATCCTTCTGAAATATCAGAACTTTTTATCCCTTGATTCACTGGATTGTGGTTTAACTACAATTCACTCAATGCGCATTCCTACTCCACCCGACGCACCACCAACCTTTGTGCGTCAGTATAAGATCCCTCTGGCATCCCAGGGACCTATACAAGAAATCATTGACAATCTGTTGAAAAACGGGATCAGTCGACCCTGCAACAGTACTTACTCGGCACCTCTGTGGCCAGTCATGAAACCCAACGGGAAATGGAGACTTACAATCGACTACCGCAAACTTAACCAGCAGGTCCCTCTCTCGAGGTGGCCAATGACCCAACTTGAACAGGAACTTCCTCGTGTCAAAGATGCCAAATACTTCTCCACACTAGATGTGGCATCAGGGTTCTGGACCATTCCATTACACGCCGAGGACCAACACAAGTTGGATGCGCACGTACAAGAAATCGACCACGTACTGGGTCAACTCACCACTGCAGGAGCAAAAATCTCTCTAAGTGTCAGTGGTGCAAGACCAAAGTAGATTATGTTGGTCTCCTCGTCGGACCAAGTGGTGTACAGCCACAGGTAAACCGCATTCAGGGCATCAGTAACATTAAAACACCCTCAAATGTCTCTGAGCTTCGCAGCTTCTTAGGTGTCTGTAACAATTCTCGGCAATTCATTGAAAACTATGCAGAACCGCTAACCGAACTACTTAAAAAGGAGACACCTTTTGTCTGGGCCGAACCACAACAAAAGGCCATGTCAGCCTTAAAAGACAAACTGTGCACAGCGCCATGTATAGCCTATCCCAACTGTGACAAACAATTCCACCTAGAGGTGGGATTTTCAGCTCACTGTTTAAGTTCTGGTCTGTATCAAAAATACGACCAGGACAGACGTGTAGTGGCATACGCTAGCAAGACACTAGCATCCCCTGAGCTGAAATATTCAGACTGTGAAAAAGCCCTACTAGCCACAATGTGGGCAGTAAAACATTTCTCCAACTATCTTGGAGGCCAAAAGGTCATCGTAGAAACTCACCACCAACCCATCACGTTCCTTAACAGCCAACGCATTAGGGATGGGGTGGTTACAAATGCCCGCATAGCCTCGTGGCTGATGGCTCTGCAAAGCTTTGACTTAGAAGTCCGCTACACTCAAAACAAAAAGAGTCCTCTCGGCACCGATCTGGCTGCATGCCAGAGCTGCACTGAAGACACCCCACCCCACCTCATGCTTGCCGATGAACCCTCACCTGTAACCAATCCGCACCATCACTACTTTGATGAAAACATGTGTAAAAACATGATCACTGCATACGTTGATGGTTGCTCATTCCATCATGACACGGTTACATGAGCAGGTGCAGGTGTCGTCTGCCTCCACAATAACCCCTGTGAACCTCAAAGTTTTCAGCTGGGGTCACAGTCATCGCAATATGCAGAAGTAGCAGGTGTCCTAATCACAGTGCAACTCGCTGTGGCACATGGGGTGAGAAAGTTATTGATTTGCACCGACTCCAACTATGCTCGTCTCAGCTTCTCCTGCCATCTTGCCACTTGGAAGCGCAATGGTTTCCTGACTTCCAACAGAAAACTAGTGAAACATAAAGAATTGTTTATAGCATGTAACCATGCTATTGTAGCTAATGACATGCAGGTTTACTGGAAGAAAGTCAGAGGTCACTCACGTGTACCAGGGCAAGACAAAGAACTGAACGACCTGACGGATTCATTGGCAAAACAGGGAGCGATGCATGGCACGCCCTGGTCAATGGAACCCTCGTGGCTACCTCAAGAAGCCACCGAAGATCCCACCCACCCAAATGTCTGTGTAGTGACGCGGTCACAAGCAACCAAAACCTCTCCGGACCGGGCATCTAACGATGACTCCGTCTCGGTGGAACCCGCTTTCACTGACACTGACCTTATAGCCCTTCAGTCTCTTGACCATCAACAAAATGGTGTTATTTCTATCCAACGACTCTGACAAACCGTCAGAGTCTGATTTCCAAAGCATCCCTAACTTAAAAAGGCTTTTCGCCTCTCGCTCAGCTCTGCGGTTGGTCAAAGACTTGGTTCATGTTTCCCATGCTCTCTCTTCACCGGCGTTCGTGGTACCTCGGAACCAAAGGGGGGTGATGCTTGTGCATGCCCACGACCTTCTCGCTGCTGGACACAAAGGTATCAAAGCAACATATAACGCTTTAAAACAGGTGGCATACTGGCCACAGATGAAAAATGATGTAGCCGACTACATCAAAGGATGTCTTGTATGCTGTCAGTTTCAGCCAACAAACCCAATACACCGGGCTCCTTTTCAGAGGAGAGGCATCTTGTTTCCATGGTCATACCTCCAAATTGATTGGGTGGGACCACTCACCAAATCAACCCAAGGCAACAAATACTTCCTCACTGTGACATGTGCATTCACCAAATGGGTAGAATGCCTACCAGCTGCAAACAACACAGCTGAAACGACTGCCTACCTGCTCATGGACCATGTTTTCTCAAGGTTTGGCCTTCCAAGTCACGTCAACTCAGACCGAGGGACACACTTCACAGCAGAAGTCATGCGGCAGCTGTGGCTAACTGAAATATGAAAAGCAAACTTTCACATCAGTCACCACCCGCAAGCCTCAGGCCAGGTTGAGCGAGCCAACCGAACCGTGCTGAACATTCTTAAGAAATATGTGGCATCCAATCAACGAGATTGGGATGTAAAATTGCCGTTGGTCTTAATGGCCATCAGAGCAACGCCACATGAAGCCACGGGAATTTCCCCATTTGAAATGATGACAGGCAGGCAAATGACAATGCCACTGCATCTACTCTATCAACCAGGTGAAGCCAGTGTGGCAACAGCGTACACGACTCACCTGTACATGAAAGACCTGAGCAAACACCTACAGGCAACCTTTGCTTTCGCTCAGAAACGACTGGAAAAATCTGTCGAGGGAAGGAAAGCATACTACGACCAAAAAGCCTCACATGATGAACTTCAAGTGGGGGAAAAGGTCTGGTATTACACCTTCACCAGACCCGGTGGACAGACGGGTCTCAAGGTGGAAAAATTGGCCAAAAAGTTCCTTCCTCGATGGACAGGACCTCACCTGATCACCAAAAAACTGTCACCAGTGGTGTATCAGATAAAAATCGGCCGAGGACAAAAGGAATCCAGGTCCAAATGGGTCCACCGAAACCAAATTAGACCCCACAAAAGCCCCATGGGATTTGCTGGAGACAATCAGGTCTCAGCAAACCCATAAAACTGAGACAAAAAAAGGGGGAAGCAAAAGCCTTAACTAAACCTCCATCGAGCTTCCTCCTAATAAACGCTATTAGTTTAGAAATCAGAATCAGGATAGGCAGTACTACAATCAGCTAAATTCAAGTCCAGCTTCCTGATCCAACTGTCCGTCTAACAAATGTGACTAACAAACGTTACTAACACACTAACTGCAAGTGGAGGTGAACTAGTTAACGTTAACCTTAGTCCAGCTAAAATGCATCAACGTGAAATCATCCCTAATTTCCATCACTATCTGCCTGTCTTCCATTAGGATGATGACGCTCTGGCTCATGCTCGTGATGATGGGGCTAGCAACTATTCAAAGTCAGACTGAGATAATTGAACCGGGACCAGACTCCGGAATTGTTCTAAAAGGACAACCCGGTATTCTGATCACCGACTGCCTGCTGCACAGCCAGAAGGTGTTTGTCCGGTTCAGTCCTGAAGTAGTGTGCGGAAGAAATGCACCCACCACTGCCAGACTGACGTCTTGGGCCGGCACTCGCTGGAAGAGGGAAGTCATAACCCACGCTGAGGTGGATATCACCCACATATCGCAACCGCTCCAGAAGTTCACCATCACTCGGGCAGAACTGAGTGGTGCTAATAAGAGAGAGAAGCGATTTATTGGGGGACTCCTGACAGCAGCGTCCGCTATTGGCTCCCTCTTCAGCTTGGGGGTGTCTGCCGTCAATGCTGTCAATGTTGCGGCAATCAAGCGTCACGTCAATGAGTTGCAGAGTGAAATTCCTGGGATCCAACAGCAATTAGATCAGCAGCGTGGACAGTTAGGAACAGTAGCCAAAACTGTGGAAGGCACAGTCTTGGTGTTGAACTCCCACAGTGAAACTTTGATGAAAACGGTCGCAGCAGAAGATACGCTGTTATCGTTCTTAAAGGTTGACTATGCTCACACACAACTGGTAACTATGCTCATGTCAGATCTGATAAGAGATGTTAGCTCTTCCGTAGATACTTTAGCCATGGGCAGAATTCCTCCCTATTTAGTATCACTAGCTTTGGTACAGGATATTCTGTCCACAGCTACTAGAGAACTAGTCAACCCCGTACAAGCCCATCTAGCTTATACACTGGGCAGTGCGGTTCCAATCTATGTTGATCCAGAAGCCCGTAAAATGGCATTCATCATCAACCTGCCCATAATTACCACCGACAACATCTACCGGCTAAAAGACGTTGTTAATGTTGGAATCTGGCAAGGTGAAACCCACGTTAAAGTGCACACACCAACGGTGGTGGTGTACCACGATAGTTCTCCCGATCTATACCTTGCGCCCAATTTGCGAATGTGCACTCTTACAAGGGACATCCACTATCTCTGCCCCAGCAAACCAGAGAGACGATACCGGAGGCCTTTGTGGACTCAAACTTCTCACTAAAGACTCCCAGTGTCCAACCACTCTCACACCAAAATATCAGTTAACAGTGTTCCTTCATAACCCTGTCTTGTCTGACCATTTTTTAATAACTTTTGAATTTACATTACTTGACTACACGGTTTCTGAGAAGAATTCTACATATAGAAGGTGTCTGTCAGAGAATGCTGTAACCAGATTTAAAGAGTTGATTTCATCATCCTTTTCTTCACTGCCATGTGCTGATATGACAGAGGACGGCTACCTAAATTTTACTCCAGTAGAACTTGACTCTCTTGTTGACAGCACTACAGCTTCAATGCGTACAACACTGGACAATGTTGCCCCTCTGAAAAGGAAGGTAATCAGTCAGAAGAGGTTGGCTCCTTGGTATAATTCACAGCTGCGTGCGTTAAAGCAGACTGCAAGAAAGCTGGAGAGACAGTGGCGTTCCTCTAATTTAGAAGAGTCTCAATTAGTCTGGAAAGATAGTTTAATAACGTATAAGAAAGCACTTCGTCAAGCTAGAACTGCTTATTATTCATTATTGATAGAAGAGAATAAGAATAATCCCAGGTTTCTTTTCAGCACTGTTGCCAGGCTGACAAAGCTTCTGTCCAGTTGATCTTTCTGAGCTAACAACAGCAATAGTCTCTTCTAAACCATCAACTTGTATGTTAGACCCAATCCCAACCAGACTGTTCAAGGAGGTTTTCCCCTTAATTGACACTTCCATATTGGATTTGATCAATCGGTCTTTGTTGATAGGATATGTACCTCAGACTTTTAAGGTTGCTGTAATTAAACCTTTACTTAAAAAACCTACTCTTGATTCAGAAGTGTTGGCTAATTATCGACCTATATCCAATCTCCCTTTTTTGTCCAAAGTTCTTGAAAAAATAGTTGCAGTTCAACTTTGTGATCATTTACATAGAAATAATCTGTTTGAAGAGTTTCAGTCAGGATTCAGAGTGCATCATAGCACAGAAACGGCACTGGTGAAAGTTACCAATGATCTCCTGTTAGCTTCTGATAGCGGACTTGTTTCTGTGCTTGTCCTGTTGGATCTCAGTGCTGCATTTGATACCATCGATCACAGCATTCTGTTACAGAGACTTGAACATGTTATTGGGATTAAAGGAACTGCAT
Source organism: Leuresthes tenuis (assembly GCF_036924035.1). Lineage (NCBI taxonomy): Eukaryota > Metazoa > Chordata > Actinopteri > Atheriniformes > Atherinopsidae > Leuresthes > Leuresthes tenuis. The sequence continues at coordinate 25,738,133 of NW_027325365.1, read as the reverse complement.
TAGGCTGGTTTAAGTCATATTTATCTGATAGATTCCAGTTTGTTCTTGTAAATGAAGAATCTTCCTCACACGTTGGAGTAAGTCATGGAGTTCCTCAGGGTTCTGTGCTTGGACCGATTCTTTTTACTTTATACATGCTTCCATTAGGTAACATTATCAGACAGCATGGCATAAATTTCCATTGTTATGCTGATGATACTCAGCTGTACTTATCTATGAAACCAGATGAAACCTACAGGTTGGTCAGGCTACAAGCCTGTCTTAAAGACATAAAGACCTGGATGACTCAGAACTGTCTGCTTTTAAATTCAGACAAAACTGAAGTTGTTCTCTTTGGACCTGAGCGCTTCAGGGAGAAATTGTCTAGTTATATAGTTACTCTAGATGGTATTTCCTTGGCTTCTAGTTCTACAGTGAGGAACCTTGGAGTTATTTTTGACCAGAATTTATCATTTGACGCACATATAAAACTGGTTTCTAGGACTGCCTTCTTTCACCTTCGTAATATTGCCAAAATCAGGAACATCCTGTCTCAAGGTGATGCAGAGAAGCTAGTTCATGCATTTGTTACTTCAAGATTGGACTACTGTAATTCCTTATTATTGGGCTGTCCCACATATTCTCTGAAAAGCCTCCAGCTGATCCAAAATGCTGCAGCCAGAGTTCTGATGAGAACTAACAGGAGAGATCATGTTTCTCCAGTTTTAGCTTCTCTTCATTGGCTCCCTATTAAATTCAGAATAGAATTTAAGATTCTTCTTCTCACATATAAAGTTCTTAATGACCGAGCTCCATCATATCTTAAAGATTTAATTGTAAGATATTTTCCTAACAGAGCACTTCGCTCCCAAACTGCAGGTTTACTTGTTGTTCCCAGAGTTTCTAAAAGTAGAATGGGAGGTAGAGCCTTCAGTTATCAGGCCCCTCTCTTGTGGAATAAGCTGCCAGTAAATGTCCGGGAAGCAGACACCCTTTCCACTTATAAGATTAGGCTTAAAACTTTTCTTTTCGATAAAGCTTATAGTTAGGGATGGCCCAGGTAATCCTGAAACATCCCATAGTTAAGCTGCTATAGGCTTAGACTGCTGGGGGACCTCATCTGTCACACCTTTCCTCACTTTGCTCTCTTTTTCCCCCTGTTTAATTTCAAAATTGATTTTATGTACATGTGACATGTACATAAAAGGAGCAAATCCTCTTGTGCAAAAAAAAATTAAAACAAAAACTTTAACTGAACAAAAACATCAAACTATTAAATGTGGTTTGCTGAATATTAGATCTCTCCCTTTGAAGTCTCTGTTAGTGAATGATTTGATTTGTGATCATCATATTGATATATTTTGTCTTACAGAAACCTGGCTGCAGCAGGAAGATCATGTTAGCATTAATGAATCAACTCCCTCTGACTATTTAAATGTTCATGTTCCTAGAACCACAGGTAGAGGAGGAGGAGTGGCAGCTATCTTCAGATCAGGGTTACTAATCAGTCCTAGACCCAAGATTAGTTTTAGCTCTTTTGAATCTCTGATTCTCAGTTTTTCCCACCCAAAGTGGAAATCACAAAAACCTCTTGTGTTTGTTGTTGTGTATCGTCCACCTGGCCCTTATTCTGAGTTTCTGTCTGAATTCTCAGAGTTTTTATCCCAGTTAGTGGTGAGTACAGATAAAGTCATTGTAGTGGGTGACTTTAATATTCATGTAGATGTTGAAAATGACAGCCTAAATATTAACTTTAATTCTATATTAGACTCTATTGGATTTTCTCAAAGTGTTCACAGACCTACTCACTGCCTTAATCATACCCTTGACCTTGTGCTGACTTATGGCATTGAGAGTGAACAGTTAACAGTGTTCCTTCATAACCCTGTCTTGTCTGACCATTTTTTAATAACTTTTGAATTTACATTACTTGACTACACGGTTTCTGAGAAGAATTCTACATATAGAAGGTGTCTGTCAGAGAATGCTGTAACCAGATTTAAAGAGTTGATTTCATCATCCTTTTCTTCACTGCCATGTGCTGATATGACACAGGATGGCTACCTAAATTTTCCTCCAGTAGAACTTGACTCTCTTGTTGACAGCACTACAGCTTCAATGCGTACAACACTGGACAATGTTGCCCCTCTGAAAAGGAAGGTAATCAGTCAGAAGAGGTTGGCTCCTTGGTATAATTCACAGCTGCGTGCGTTAAAGCAGACTGCAAGAAAGCTGGAGAGACAGTGGCGTTCCTCTAATTTAGAAGAGTCTCAATTAGTCTGGAAAGATAGTTTAATAACGTATAAGAAAGCACTTCGTAAAGCTAGAACTGCGTATTATTCATTATTGATAGAAGAGAATAAGAATAATCCCAGGTTTCTTTTCAGCACTGTTGCCAGGCTGACAAAGAGTCCGAGCTCTGTTGAGCCATGTATTCCTTTAACTCTCAGCAGTGATGATTTCATGAGATTCTTCATCAATAAAATTGTTTCTATCAGAGAGAAGATTAATGGAATCCTTCCCATTATTATCACTGATGTATCATCAAGTAGAGGAGCTTTAGAAGTATCTTTCGAACCTGAATTGTATTTAGACAGCTTCTGTCCAGTTGATCTTTCTGAGCTAACAACAGCAATAGTCTCTTCTAAACCATCAACTTGTATGTTAGACCCAATCCCAACCAGACTGTTCAAGGAGGTTTTCCCCTTAATTGACACTTCCATATTGGATTTGATCAATCGGTCTTTGTTGATAGGATATGTACCTCAGACTTTTAAGGTTGCTGTAATTAAACCTTTACTTAAAAAACCTACTCTTGATTCAGAAGTGTTGGCTAATTATCGACCTATATCCAATCTCCCTTTTTTGTCCAAAGTTCTTGAAAAAATAGTTGCAGTTCAACTTTGTGATCATTTACATAGAAATAATCTGTTTGAAGAGTTTCAGTCAGGATTCAGAGTGCATCATAGCACAGAAACGGCACTGGTGAAAGTTACCAATGATCTCCTGTTAGCTTCTGATAGCGGACTTGTTTCTGTGCTTGTCCTGTTGGATCTCAGTGCTGCATTTGATACCATCGATCACAGCATTCTGTTACAGAGACTTGAACATGTTATTGGGATTAAAGGAACTGCATTAGGCTGGTTTAAGTCATATTTATCTGATAGATTCCAGTTTGTTCTTGTAAATGAAGAATCTTCCTCACACGTTGGAGTAAGTCATGGAGTTCCTCAGGGTTCTGTGCTTGGACCGATTCTTTTTACTTTATACATGCTTCCATTAGGTAACATTATCAGACAGCATGGCATAAATTTCCATTGTTATGCTGATGATACTCAGCTGTACTTATCTATGAAACCAGATGAAATCTACAGGTTGGTCAGGCTACAAGCCTGTCTTAAAGACATAAAGACCTGGATGACTCAGAACTGTCTGCTTTTAAATTCAGACAAAACTGAAGTTGTTCTCTTTGGACCTGAGCGCTTCAGGGAGAAATTGTCTAGTTATATAGTTACTCTAGATGGTATTTCCTTGACTTCTAGTTCTACAGTGAGGAACCTTGGAGTTATTTTTGACCAGAATTTATCATTTGACGCACATATAAAACTGGTTTCTAGGACTGCCTTCTTTCACCTTCGTAATATTGCTAAAATCAGGAACATCCTGTCTCAGGGTGATGCAGAGAAACTAGTTCATGCATTTGTTACTTCAAGATTGGACTACTGTAATTCCTTATTATTGGGCTGTCCCACATATTCTCTGAAAAGCCTCCAGCTGATCCAAAATGCTGCAGCCAGAGTTCTGATGAGAACTAACAGGAGAGATCATGTTTCTCCAGTTTTAGCTTCTCTTCATTGGCTCCCTGTTAAATTCAGAATAGAATTTAAGATTCTTCTTCTCACATATAAAGTTCTTAATGACCGAGCTCCATCATATCTTAAAGATTTAATTGTAAGATATTTTCCTAACAGAGCACTTCGCTCCCAAACTGCAGGTTTACTTGTTGTTCCCAGAGTTTCTAAAAGTAGAATGGGAGGTAGAGCCTTCAGTTATCAGGCCCCTCTCTTGTGGAATAAGCTGCCAGTAAATGTCCGGGAAGCAGACACCCTTTCCACTTTTAAGATTAGGCTTAAAACTTTTCTTTTCGATATAGCTTATAGTTAGGGATGGCTCAGGTAATCCTGAAACATCCCATAGTTAAGCTGCTATAGGCTTAGACTGCTGGGGGACCTAGTCTGTCACACCTTTCCTCACTTTGCTCTCTTTTTCCCCCTGTTTAATTTCAAAATTGATTTTATGTACATGTGACATTATTGTGGTTATTAACCTATGTTTCCCTGTTCCAACAGATATCCTTTGAATGGCGTTATGGTGTTTTTCCCCCCTCTTTTCCCTCTTTTCTGTCTTCTCAAACCCCAGCTGGTCGAGGCGGATGGCCACCCTTCCTGAGTCTGGTTCTGCCAGAGGTTTCTTCCTGTTAAAAGGGAGTCGTTCCTTTCCACAGTTGCCAGAGGCACGCTCAGGACGGGAGATTGGACTGAAGACACATTTCGGTGCAATCTGTTGGTTTCCTTAGCTAGGATATTAATTTTTTTAATTAGCTCTATATGAATTAATTGGATTATGATTACAATGAATTGAATTCCAATTGGCTTGAATTGGACTATATTACTTAAGTGCCTTGAGATGACAATTGTTGTAATCTGGCGCTATATAAATAAAATTGAATTGAATTGAATTGAATTGACATTATTGTGGTTATTAACCTATGTTTCCCTGTTCCAACAGATATCCTTTGAATGGCGTTATGGTGTTTTTCCCCCCTCTTTTCCCTCTTTTCTGTCTTCTCAAACCCCAGCTGGTCGAGGCGGATGGCCACCCTTCCTGAGTCTGGTTCTGCCAGAGGTTTCTTCCTGTTAAAAGGGAGTCGTTCCTTTCCACAGTTGCCAGAGGCACGCTCAGGACGGGAGATTGGACTGAAGACACATTTCGATGCAATCTGTTGGTTTCCTTAGCTAGGATATTAATTTTTTGAATTGGCTCTATATGAATTAATTGGATTATGATTACAATGAATTGAATTCCAATTGGCTTGAATTGGACTATATTAGTTAAGTGCCTTGAGACGACAATTGTTGTAATCTGGCGCTATATAAATAAAATTGAATTGAATTTGTTCTCTTTCTTGAAATCAGACTTGTACTTTTGATGGTGAAAGTGCCACCAAATAGAACATTCACAATGGCAGTGGTGGGATTGAACCCACGCTTCCACAGAGACTGGAGCCTAAATCCAAGGTTTTGGAAAACTAAGAACCTCCAAGTTACAATCACAACATTAGCAGTCACTGCAGTACTTTGAATGGGGTCTCGAGGCCTGTTTCAGTTCAGTCACGTCACACCACTATGTTAACAGGTCACTCTCATTAGTAGATATAGTAGAGGTTTAAAACCTGCAACTTCAAATGACTTTGGTCTCTCTGGCTACGATCCCCAACATTACATGTCCACTGCAAGGCGCACCAAGAAGAAACTGGGATTAATGTTTGAATCCTTTGCAGAGAATGAAAGTACACTTGACATATGGGTTACCTCTCCAAAGGATAACTACATGTGTAAGTTTTCTTTAGAGTTCCATCAACTTCAAGTTAACATTTGTTTTTTTTCTTGAAAACAGACTTGTACTTTAAATGGTGAAAGTTCCACCAAATAGAGCATTCACAATGGTAGGATTTAATCTCTTTACACCACTATGTTAACAGGTCACCCTCATTAGTAGATATACAGAAGTTTCAAACCTGCAACTTCAAATGACTTTGGTCTCTCTGGCTACGATCCCCAACATTACATGTCCACTGCAAGGGGCACAAAGAACGAACTGGGATTCATGTTTGCACCTTAGCAGAGAATGAAGGTACACTTGCCATTTGGGTTATCTCCCCAAAGGACAACTACATGTGTAAGATTTTCATCAATTTCAAGGTAACATTTGTTCTCTTTCTTGAAATCAGACTTGTACTTTTGATGGTGAAAGTGCCACCAAATAGAACATTCACAATGGCAGGATTTAATCACTTTACACCACTATGTTAACAGTTCACCCTCATTTGTAGATATACAGAGGTTTAAAACCTGCAACTTCAAATGACTTTGGTCTCTATGGCTTGTATCTCCAACATTACATGTCCACTGAAAGGTCTTGGATTCATGTTTGAATCCTTTGCAGAGAATGAAAGTACACTTGACATATGGGTTACCTCCGCACAGGACAACTACATGTTCTTTTTTATGAAAGCAGACTTGTACTTTTGATGGTGAAACTGCCACCAAATAGAGCATTCACAATGGCAGGATTTGAACCCACGCCTCCACAGAGACTGGAGCCTAAATCCAGCGCCTTCGACCAAATTACCAAAAACAGCTGCCAGTCAACCACAGGTCCACCGACCTCTGGGTTATGGGCCCAACATTACATCTCCACTGGGGTGATTTTCTTATTATTCATTGCATTGGGGCTTTAAAGAGTGTAATATTAGTGGTTTGGACTCTGAGTCATAGTGTATGAATGTTAGACCTACTGACTGACAATGCATAGCATCTGGGTGACCTCAGCCACATCCTTAACCTCCATTTCCAAAACCTGAAGAGTAATGGCCACAAATAAAAATAAGCCTTGGAAAAGATAGCTTGCCAACCAGCCGGCAATATCACAGTGGTAACATCTATTTTTTTCCATGTCTGTTTCACTGTTTATTCTGTGAGCTGAAGGGACTCTTTAGTTGTGTAATATTAATTTATACGCTTCATACAGGACTCTCTGTAGTTCCACATATAAAAATTATTTCTGACCAAAGTCTCCTTTATCTCTGGCAGTAGAAGAAACTGAAATTCTTCAAAATGTCAGTCACAAGTTAGACTTGGCAAAATGAGCTATCTTTCTCTGGTCACGCATTAAGACTGCAAGGCGCACCAAGAAAGGTCTGGGATTCATGTTTGCACCTTAGCAGAGAAAGAAAGTACGCCTGACATATGGGTTACCGTCCTAAAGGACAACTACATGTGTAAGATTTCCTCTAAGTTCAATCAACTTAAAGGTAAAATTTGTTTTTTTTCTTGAAAGCAGACTTGTACTTTTGATGGTGAAACTGCCACCAAATAGAGCATTCACAATGGCAGGATTTAATCACTTTACACCACTATGTTAACAGGTCACCTTCATTAGTAGATATACAGAGGTTTAAAACCTGCAACTTCAAATGACTTTGGTCTCTATTGTTACGATCCCCAACATTACATGTCCACTGCAAGGCGCACCAAGAAAAATCTGGGATTCATGTTTGCAACTTAGCAGAGAATGAAGGTACACTTGATATATGGGTTACCTCTCCAAAGGACAACTACATCTGTAAGATTTCTTCAGAGTTCCATCAACTTCAAGGTAACATTTGTTTTTTTTTCTTGAAAGCAGACTTGTACTTTTGATGGTGAAACTGCCACCAAATAGAGCATTCACAATGGCAGGATTTAATCACTTTACACCACTGTGTTAACAGGTCACCCTCATTAGTAGATATACAGAGGCTTAAAACCTGCAACTTCAAATGACTTTGGTCTCTATGGCTACGATCCCCAACATTACATGTCCACTGCAAGGCGCACCAAGAAAAAACTGGGATTCATGTTTGCACCTTAGCAGAGAATGAAAGTGCACTAGACATATGGGTTATCTCTCCAAAGGACAACTACATGTGTAAGATTTCTTCAGAGTTCCATCAACTTCAAGTTAACATTTGTTTTTTTTCTTGAAAGCAGACTTGTACTTTTGATGGTGAAACTGCCACCAAATAGAGCATTCACAATGGCAGGATTTAATCACTTTACACCACTATGTTAACAGGTCACCCTCATTAGTAGATATACAGAGGTTTAAAACCTGCAACTTCAAATGACTTTGGTCTCTATGGCTTGTATCTCCAACATTACATGTCCACTGAAAGGTCTTGGATTCATGTTTGAATCCTTTGCAGAGAATGAAAGTACACTTGACATATGGGTTACCTCCGCACAGGACAACTACATGTTCTTTTTCTTGAAAGCAGACTTGTACTTTTGATGGTGAAACTGCCACCAAATAGAGCATTCACAATGGCAGGATTTTAACCCACAGCTCCACAGAGACTGGAGCTGAAATACAGCACCTTCGACCACACTACCAAAGACAGCTTTGAGTCCACTACAGGGGACCGTCAGCTTTCAAAGATGACTGAACTGAAGGATCGTAATCAAGAGCTGTCAGTAGAGCCTTATAGATGAAACTTTTCTAACGCATAATAACACAAGCAGTACTTTCAGCCTGTTGTATAGAAACATTTAGTAGCAATATTTGCAAGGACAAACGGCTTCATTGAGCTAAGTGACCAGAAATAAGTTTCACCCTCTTGTGAACAGGAGTCCTTAAAAGTAAATTGTCAGGTACTGAAAGAAGGAGCAAGCTTCCCTCAAGAAAAGATGGATGTTCGGAAACTTATGATTACCAGTTGTAGTCTTCCCACTATGGAACACCCAGATATATTTGTTATGCTTTTCATCAAAAGCCATGAAATCTTTACAGAAGAGAGGATAACAAAGGAAAAGTACACACGAGCAGTAGTTGATAATAGGAAGGTCTAGCAGAGGATGGTTTCGATCCATCGACCTCTGGGTTATGGGCCCAGCACGCTTCCGCTGCGCCACTCTGCTTTTACACAGGGATTCCTAGGACTGAGATACCAAAGAGTTTATGGAGACACATTTGAAGATTGCAAGCACAGCAGTCCAAGCGCTGTGACACTCAGCTTCCATGTATCTTGATTAGGGTTTTGGAAAACTAGGAACCTCCAAATTACAATCACAACATTAGAAGTCACTGCAATACCTTGAATGGCGTCTTGAGTCCGGTTTCAATTCAGTCACGTCACACCACTATTTTAACAGGTCACTGTTATAATTGGCTTTGATCTTAGACATTATAAATTCATATTCTGTATTTTCCTAAATAACCTATGTTCCTAGCTGGTACTTTTCCACTCTGCTCATACTGCACAACAGATGACCTTAAATGGTCCAAGACCTTAGAAGGACATAAACAACTAGGTCAGACAAAACATCTCTATTAGGGCAGATAGGTCTGGTACATTAGATCCACGCCTAAAACAGCACTCACACACACACACATTGTTTATCACATCCAAAGAACACAACAAGGACAGCAGCTGGCCTGAGCATGTCACCCAAAACTGGCCAATTATACTCTGACAAGTGTGAAAACAACTTCTGTGAGATAAAGCTGAATATAAATATGACATGTTTCCGGATAACGGGGCTCGGCCTGACAGATTTCCTGCGGGAGCTCTGGCACTCCGAGTCCAGCGCTGCAATATACTTTATTTGTGACCACTAATAAATACTTTTTTAATAAACGATTTCTCCAGCTTGTTCTTGAGCTTCCAATGAAAAAACCGGGCTAACAATTGGTGCCGTGACCCGGATTGGCTGACTCTGAGACCGTGTCCGATCGAGGACTTCCGGAGCTGGTTGGAGGGGACTCTTCTTCAGACAATTCAAGGCGCCTAAAACACAAGGTGAGCAGAAAACCTCTTGTATCAAGATATGTGAAATTTCTGCACATTGGTCATTCTAAACTAAATTGTCTGAATTAGGATGTCCTCCGATCACTAAATCAAAAGCACAAAATTTGTGTCTGCAGGTTTACTAGGTGGTCACATGTAAAGTATAAACACATAGTCTCACATAGGGAGAGTCATATGTGTCCTAGTTTAGTACAATTTGGCCAAATAAAAGACATAAATTAAGATAACATAAATTCATCCTGTCTTCTAAATTGAATAGGAATTAGATGCCAATGGGCGGGGGTCTATTAGTCCACTATCGCGGTGTGAGTAATCTCGGTATTACTGCATGACCGGATGTGAGTAATTTCTGCGCACAAGGGCGCTTGGACCTTTATCTGCAATCGGCGGTGGGTCTGTATTACTGCACTATAGGCGGCGTGAGTAATTTCTGCGCACGAGGGCGCTTGGACCTTTATCTGCAATCGGCGGTGGGTCTGTATTACTTCACAATAGACTGTGTGGGTAATTTCTGCGCACAAGGGTGCTTGGACCTCTATCTGCAATCGGCGGTGGGTCTGTATTACTTCACGTTTGGTGGTTGGACTGTAAAATCCGCAATTGGCGGTGTGTCTGTTTTTGTTTTTTTCTCTCCGCAATCGGCGGTGGTTCTGCAGATGTTGTGCATAGACGATATACTAAGGGTTTATCTCTGCATAAGGACACAGGGCTAAGTTTTATTATTTTTCATGAAAATGTGGGGTGGTTTGCTACTTGGTTGATATTTTACTGTGTTAGTGGAAGTGTATCGAGCAGTCGAGACTGATCGAGAATTCCTACACTGACACAGATCTCAAGTGGTTCTGTAAAAGGGGGGCATTGGAATAGAAAATAAAGGGGAATTTAGTTAGGGTGTTACAGAGATTGGTGAATTAAAACGAGTGAAGGGACTGGGAGAACCCCCAGCGATCAAGCGCACAGAGTAAAAGATTCTGTGTAGAAGCTTCTTGGTCGGGTCCAACACTCGGGCATTGCGCCATTCACCCATTCTGATTAACACGTGTAAAACATTTAAACATGTCACAAATCATAGTTGAGAAGTGGAAAACAGGTAAACCCGGCTCATTGGGGTCGGTATTGTTTAACACCTTGACTAGATGGATAAAAAAGGTTCGAAGAGAAGATGAAAAAGGAGGGACTGAGAGAGTTGTGAACTGGACGAGAGAAATGCAAGAGAGAGGAATGTTTGGGGTGTGTGAAAGTGCTCCACCGCTACTGAGGGATTTCTCCATGTTTTTAAAACAAGCAACAGGCAGTAGGAATCAAGCAACAGCAAAGCTAAAGGAGGCAGGTTTATTCCAGAAAGCAAGGGCAGATAAAGACGGAAAAAAAACAAAACATTTCTTGCAGACTGTCAGCATTTTTAGGAGAAGTTAAATTCTATATTCAGACGCAGTCCTCTGCACCACTACCACAGCATGTGCCAGACACAACGTCATCTTTTCCAGGGACACATCCTACTACACTAGAAGATAAGACACCTCTTCCCAACATCACGCATGCTCAATAACAGAAGCATGCCATTTAGCAAAAGAAAAAACTGACCATTTATACAGATTCAGCATAAACAGCTTAGGCTGTACATGTGGACATGTGTAATTGGAAAAGACAAGGTTAGATATCCTTAGCTTTGTCATAAATGCTCTCACCCTAAGATTATCTCATCCCAACCCTGCTTCCCTCTTCCCTCATTCAGCCCTGAGAGTGAGGACAGATTCTGATTGATCATTGGCCTGTACTAAAAGAGTACCAGAGTTACATATAGTTATTTAGTTGAAAAATTTACAATGATAATGGAAGTTTTTACTAGAGCCTTTATCATCAATTCAACAATTAATTTATTTTAAAATAAAGTTGAATGGGAGAAGGGGCTGCACGGTGGTGTGGTGATTAGCACCATAGCCTCACAGCAAGAGGATTCCAGGTTTAATCCCCGCCTGGGGCCTTTCTGTGTGGAGTTTGCATGTTCTCCCCGTGTATGCATGGGTTCTCTCCGGGTTCTCCAGCTTCCTCCCACCGTCCAAAAACAGGCATGTTAGGTTAATTGGTGACTCTAAATTGTCCTTAGGAGTGAGTGTGAGTGTGCATGGTTGTTTGTCTCGTTTGTCTCTATGTGTGGCCCTGTGATGGACTGGCGACCTGTCCAGGGTGTACCCCGCCTTTCGCTCGATGACTGCTGGGATAGGCTCCAGCCTCCCCCCCCCCGCTACCCGATTAACGGACTGACGGTAGAGAAAATGGATGGATGGATGAATGGGAGAAATACCAAATTGAATGGACAATCTGAAATCCGCTTTTCAATGCACGTATCACAGTGAAGAGATAACAAAATAAAAAATCCAAAATAAATCCAGGAAGAACAGACTGTTTAAAACTAAACATTAGAACCAGTTTGTTGTTGAATTAAGATTTAACAGCTCTCTTAAAAAGTTAAGGTCAGACAAACAAACACAGCATTTAAATCTTTGATCCTTTAATTGAAAAACTGCCTGAACAAAAGATGTTCTACAAATTGAGACTTTATGATTTCCACCTGAAGCAGGTCTGAGACCGGACAGTCAGACCATATGACATATTAGAAAATATCAGGATTTAACAGCAAGGTCAGACAGATAGGTGTCAGACAGTTTCTTACCATCTTAAAGCATTAAAGGTTAGCCTTTATTGTGTTAGAGATCACAGTAGCATGACTTAAAATTTAGCTAATCTAAATACTTCTCCTCTGCTTCTTTTAACCAATTCTGAGTTAATATTTATCATCAGTATTTATATTTAATCTCATTAAACCATTTAACTATTTAACTGCAGCAGATCTATGAATATATTGATCTGTTATCTTAACAGAGCAGCAAAGTGCTTTGCAGAAAGGTTTAAAGTGAGTTAGATTATTAGGAAATTAACAAAAACACGGCAATAAAAGGCACAACGAGAGTCAGATATCACCAATGACTTTCTTAAAGAAGAAAACTCTAAAAGAAATTTAAAGACAGCTGCGCTGCAGTAAGTCTGAGTCATAACAAGTCAAGTCAAGGTTTGTTTTCATGGCACATTTAAAAACAGCCACAGCAACCAGAGAGCTGTACAGCTGAACAATATATTAATACTATTAGCAAATTCTAACCCTGCAGATAAATATTAATTAATCTAACAATAAACATTGAATAAATTAGTGAAATGAAAACAAAAACAGTGTTTACAGTTAAAGACATGCCTCTATACCAGACATGTGTCACTGGAAAAGGAAAGGCTTTGTGACCTCAGCAGGCACCCCGGTTAAACACTTAAATCAATTACTCGAACTATATTATCCCATACTTGAACCAAAACAAGTTGCTATAGTCAAGTGCAGAGGACATCAAAAGGGAGATGGGAGAGTAGCGAGAGGCAACAATGCGGCAGATAAGGCAGCAAAAACAAAAGCAAGATATACTGCATTTAACCAGATGTCTCAGAAAACATTGGAGGTAAAATCACAACGAGAATTATGTTTAGAAAACATTAAAGAACTTCACGAAGCAGCGGCACCGTCTGAAAAGCAAGCATGGAACGGAAAAAATAAATAAAAAAGGATTCCACAAGACTCTGGAGGAATCATGAAGGCAAAATAGTAGCTCCAACTGGACTACTAAATTTGCTATGTCAAGAAGCACACAGTAGAGCACACTGTGCTAGCTCAAAAGTAACAGCGCTAATTTCACAACACTGGTGGCACCCCCACCTAAAAGACACAATAAAATATCTTGTGCAATCTTGTGAAATTTGCAAGCTGTTCAATCTCAAAGCAGGACTAGACAAGTTTCCCAGTACCTGATGCCCCTTGGAAGCAGATAGTAATTGATTGTACTGACATGGGAGCAGGAAACAGGACTGAAGGTAAACGATATCTTCTAGTGGGTGTGGATCCCTTTTCTAGATGGGTAGAAGCCACACCTACTAAAACCGAAAAAGGAAAAGAAGTCATTAAATGGCTTACAAGAGAAATTATTCCAAGATTTGGGGTACCAGAAGTGATAAGATCAGACAATGGTACTCACTCACTTTTCTAATGAAGAACTAAGAGAAGTAGAAAAGATGTTTGGAATTACACATAAGCTCGGTGCAGTCTCTCACCCAGCTTTACAAGGACTAGTGAAAAGAGCAAATAGAACCATCAAAAAGGCCGAACAGAAGTCTGTGCAGACACACAGTTAACCTGGGCTGAAGCTCTACGTATTGTGTTAGCCTAAGATTTACTCCAAATGCCACCATGAATGTTGTCATGTTGTCCCACATGAGGTCATGACAGGGAGGAAACACCCTGTCCATTTACAACTGCACCAACAGGCTCACCCCTTGTTGTACTACAGTATGGAAACTTGTGTGAATGTGAAACAACTGAATAACACGTGATGAGGATATCTCAACAGGTTACATAAATACTCACCAAGGAACAGGACCAGGAACGTGAACAAACTTAACTGGTCCTCTCCTATATGGACAGGACGAAGAAGCTACAACACATTGTGTAAAGGTATGGTTGACTGAGAATAGACTGAGTAACTGGATCCACAAGGATCACTGTACTCAGGCTCAAGATCCTGCCGAAAGAACATTAACTGAGGTCCGGACTGACTTAGGAACCTCACCTACTGACAAAGACTAGACCACGGGGACTAAAACTCTATCAGAGACTGAACGGACCACTGACAATGAAACCAAAGGGAAACACCACTGTGGAGACTAGACTGTAGAACCGCAGTAGCAGAAACAATAATGGTTACAATAACTAATTTTCACACCTCTCCGGTGTGCAAGTCAGACATTAAAAGCTCAAGTGACAAAGAACTACAACAATAATCTGGACACACCCTCTCTTCCCCCCACTCCACACCAGGTGACTAAAAGATCTCTGAAAAATGGCAACAATCCACTTCAATTGCAATTTATTGAGAAACAATATGTACAATCCAATCTGTGCTCAGTCATGACATGTTGGTCGAAAGAAAAGGATATGAATGGGATGAATAAAATGTTCTGTGAGAACAGTTTTAATCATGTGCACTGGTGCATTCGAGAAATTACACGGGAGATGACCCAAGTTGTTTAATCTGGTGCAATCAATCAATCAATCAAACTTTATTTTCATAACACTTTTCATACAAGAAAATGTAACACAAAGTGCTTCACAAGATAGAAGAAAATAAAACAAAACAGTGAAATCCAAGGCCACATACATACACACACACACACACACACACACACACGCACATCTATACGCACACACACACCCACATACATCCACACATACTGGAAGAAAGAAGTAAAGATTAAGTAAAACATAATAAACTGAGGCAGAGCTGCTCTAAGTAAGGTAAAGCACAGAGCTTTGAACTGCACGATTAAAGGTCTAATTCATGTCAAGAAAAAACAAGAAGGATCCTGAACAATTTAGCTAACATTCCAAAATTGCTACGAGCAAAGAAAAATATTACAAAATAATATCAAGAATCTGGGCCCTTAGGTCAAAGCATGCATGCAAGGTAACAGTGATCAATAACCAACCAAAGATCTGATGTCTGACAACACAAGCGCGATGCTGTGGCACTGCTAAGGAAAAAGTTAGCAGCACAAGGCCACATGGCTCATCTAAAAAATAAATAAATGAGGAATTAAGACAAATAGAAAAATAGAATAAACCTTTGTCTTTGATTCTAATTTGTATGGAAATATGTTATTGTATCATGTGATGTTATAAGAAACTCTGATGCCACACTGTTGGTACCACATGAAGTGTTTCTAATTTAAATGAAAAAAAAAATTAAAAATTAAAAATTAAAAATTAATGCTGATCCTGAACTGTCTGTGGATGGCTCAGCATCACGAAACACAGCCACTGGTAAGAATTAAATAGAATTTAGTATAAAGTAACAAGTGAGAATTAAGCAGATCATGCTGAAATTTTATCAAAAACACTCTGAGTTGAATTAAGAGGACAGACACTATTTATCCCAAAAAGGTTAATCAGTTACTCATTGAGAAGAAATGGCTGCTTTCTTGATGCTGTGCTGCTCCCAAAATGAAATCTAACCACAAACATTTCTGTCCTGCAGCAGCAACACAGGAGCAGAAACTGCAATGGAAGAGTTCAGCAGAACTAACATACGGATGAGACTAAGTCTCATCGGGGGGGTGGAGATACAACAATTAATCATAGTTTACTAACACTTCTCAAGTTTTTCCCAAAATTCTGTGAGTCTTATCTTTTGTTCTATGTTGTCTTGTGTTTTGTCTTTGTCTTGCTGTTTTCTCTAAATGGTTTCAAGTTTTTCCACAGAAAAAGTTGATGGTACTGGATTTCTCATTAATGCTGTACAGCAGGTTGGTGAGTCTAAAGGTACTGTCCTAAAACATGGTTTCTATCAACTGGCCAGTTGTTTTGTTTTTCATTTAATTTATTTTTATTTTATTTTATTTTATTTTATTTTTAAAAAAAAAATAATTTTCGGTTTATTTATTTGTTTTTGTTTGGGGTTCATATGAAAACTTAATTGGTCGACCAATGAATACTGGGATTAAACCTGTTAAAAGGGAATTCCTGAATATAGAACATTGTGAAAATGAAATGTTGTGCTGCTCGGTTCTCTCTCCTGCTAACATTCACCCACAGCTTAAATTAACTGCATCGGCAGCAGAATCTCTACAGGACTCACAGCCAAGTGACTGACAAGACGTCAGTCTGAAATTCTGGGAGGCATGATCATCATGCCAAGATAATGGTTGAACAACCACACAACCTTCAACCACTGTCAGCAAAATAATCTGAATGCTCTCCTGAATTGTCCCAAAGAAAAATATTAGTTAGGAAAAACGGGTGGTAAAGACCCCTTTGTGGAAGTGAAGTGCTGGTAACCTCTCCTTCCTAGTTAGCTCAGACTGCTGAACTGAGGTTCAGCCAGAAGGACAACCAAACACCAAGCAGTGACAGGATTGGACCAGAAGAGACTGAGCTGCACTGCACCACTCTGCACAATGTTATCATAAAATTTTCACTGAAAAGAAATTGTCAGTTTTTACACTACGTCTATCATTACTCATCTGTTCTCAACAGGGTTATATCTTCATATTCACATCATGTTTAAATGTCTGTATTGTATTATTTTGTGATGTTCCTCTTTAGTTTAATGATTTTAAGTAGACCAATTACTAATCATAGGAATTCATACATACGTCCATTGCCATTGGTGTGAATCGGCTGTTCGGAGCGGGACCTTAGGCACTGAAAGGTAATTAAGTGGTCGGTCGCCAAGGGGGAATGGGGCCATAGGAGAATTTTCCCGGATATCAGCCATCGGGTTTTTCGCTCCTATTCGCTGCGAACAGTGGACGATCCTGATGGTAAGATTAATTGCCTTAAGCACTTTTTGGGTTTCAATATTTTATGAATTGTTGTAGCTTAGTTAATTATTGTTATGTGTTGTAATGGTACTTATGGGTTAGCAGGGTCTTGCCACTGCTTAAACCACATATAGTTTTGGACCAAAATGAACTAAGATTCTACACAGAGATTGGGTTCGGGGCCACATACACACACTAATTTTAAGAAATATTGAAACATTTATTGATTTATTCCTTGCATACACGTAAAGGCGTGATACTTATAGCTTTTAAGAAATGTGCTCATTGCAGAGTTATGATCAGTTGAGTAATGAAGGTTGAACTATTCTGGGAAAGAGGTTCTGTTCCCAGCATCATGATAAACACTCCTGATACAGAAAGGTTTAGCTAACGCATTACAATTATTTTACACATGCATATGCAATGAAAACTTGCTTGCTGCTGATAATCGCAAAGAAGAACAGCTTACACATAACAGCTCACATAATGAAGTTGTATCAAAAGGGGGATAACAAGAATCTCCTGTCTGGTTGTGCTGCACCTCAAGGTCGGTTGCCACTTGCAGTTTGGGGACCTGCTAAGTTGGCTGCCGCTAACAGGTGTGACACAATACAGAATATAACGGTCCTACCTCATTTAGTTGACACGATTAAATCATGTCAAAAGGGGGAGTTGTTATAATTGGCTTTGATCTTAGACATTATAAATTCATATTCTGTATTTTCCTAAATAACCTATGTTCCTAGCTGGTACTTTTCCACTCTGCTCATACTGCACAACAGATGACCTTAAATGGTCCAAAACCTTAGAAGGACATAAACAACTAGGTCAGACAAAACATCTCTATTAGGGCAGATAGGTCTGGTACATTAGATCCACGCCTAAAACAGCACTCACACACACACACACACATTGTTTATGACATCCAAAGAACACAACAAGGACAGCAGCTGGCCTGAGCATGTCACCCAAAACTGGCCAATTATACTCTGACAAGTGTGAAAACAACTTCTGTGAGATAAAGCTGAATATAAATATAACATGTTTCCGGATAACGGGGCTCGGCCTGACGGATTTCCTGCGGGAGCTCTGGCACTCCGAGTCCAGCGCTGCAATATACTTTATTTGTGACCACTAATAAATACTTTTTTAATAAACGATTTCTCCAGCTTGTTCTTGAGATTCCAATGAAAAAACCGGGCTAACATCACCCTCATTAGTAGATATACAGAGGCTTAAAACCTGCAACTTCAAATGACTTTGGTCTCTATGGCTACGATCCCCAACATTACATCTCCACTGGGGTGATTTTCTTATTATTCATTGCATTGAGGCTTTAAAGAGTGTAATATTAATGGTTTGGACTCTGAGTCATAGTGTATGAATGTTAGACCTACTGACTTACAATGCATAGCAACTGGGTGACCTTAGCCACATCCTTAACCTGCATTTCCAAAACCTGAAGAGTAATGGCCACAAATAAAAATAAGCCTTGGAAAAGATAGCTTGCCAACCAGCCGGCAATGTCACAGTGGTAACATCCATTTTTTTGCATGTGCTGTTTCACTGTTTATTCTCTGAGCTTGAAGGGACTCTTTAGTTGTGTGATCTTAATGTATACGCTTTATACAGGACTCTCTGTAGTTCCACATATAAAAATTATTCCGGACCAAAGTCTCCTTTATCTCTGGCAGTAGAAGAAACTGAAATTCTTCAAAATGTCAGTCACAAGTTAGACTTGGCAAAATGAGCTATCTTTCTGTGGTCACGCATTAAGACTGCAAGGCACACTAAGAAAGGTCTGGGATTCATGTTTGCACCTTAGCAGAGAAAGAAAGTACACCTGACATATGGGTTACCTTCCTAAAGGACAACTACATGTGTAAGATTTCCTCTAAGTTCAATCAACTTAAAGGTAACATTTGTTTTTTTTCTTGAAAGCAGACTTGTACTTTTGATGGTGAAACTGCCACCAAATAGAGCATTCACAATGGCAGGATTTAATCACTTTACACCACTATGTTAACAGTTCACCCTCATTAGTAGATATACAGAGGTTTACAACCTGCAACTTCAAATGACTTTGGTCTCTATGGCTTGTATCTCCAACATTACATGTCCACTGAAAGGTCTTGGATTCATGTTTGAATCCTTTGCAGAGAATGAAAGTACACTTGACATATGGGTTACCTCCGCACAGGACAACTACATGTTCTTTTTCTTGAAAGCAGACTTGTACTTTTGATGGTGAAACTGCCACCAAATAGAGCATTCACAATGGCAGGATTTTAACCCACAGCTCCACAGAGACTGGAGCTGAAATACAGCACCTTCGACGACACTACCAAAGACAACTGTGAGTCCACTATAGGGGACCGTCAGCTTTCAAAGATGACTGAACTGAAGGATCGTAATCAAGAGCTGTCAGTAGAGCCTTATAGATGAAACTTTTCTAACGCATAATAACACAAGCAGTACTTTCAGCCTGTTGTATAGAAATATTTACACCACTATGTTTACAGTTCACCCTCATTTGTAGATATACAGAGGTTTAAAACCTGCAACTTCAAATGACTTTGGTCTCTATGGCTTGTATCTCCAACATTACATGTCCACTGAAAGGTCTTGGATTCATGTTTGAATCCTTTGCAGAGAATGAAAGTACACTTGACATATGGGTTACCTCCGCACAGGACAACTACATGTTCTTTTTCTTGAAAGCAGACTTGTACTTTTGATGGTGAAACTGCCACCAAATAGAGCATTCACAATGGCAGGATTTTAACCCACAGCTCCACAGAGACTGGAGCTGAAATACAGCACCTTCGACGACACTACCAAAGACAACTGTGAGTCCACTACAGGGGACCGTCAGCTTTCAAAGATGACTGAACTGAAGGATCGTAATCAAGAGCTGTCAGTAGAGCCTTATAGATGAAACTTTTCTAACGCATAATAACACAAGCAGTACTTTCAGCCTGTTGTATAGAAATATTTACACCACTATGTTTACAGTTCACCCTCATTTGTAGATATACAGAGGTTTAAAACCTGCAACTTCAAATGACTTTGGTCTCTATGGCTACGATCCCCAACATTACCTGTCCACTGAAAAGCGCACCAGAAAGAATCTTGGATTCATGTTTGCACCATTACAGAGAATGAAGGTACACTTGACTTATGGGTTACCTCCCCAAAGGACAACTACATGTGTAAGATTTCCATCAACTTCAAGGTAACATTTGTTTTTTTTTCTTGAAAGCAGACTTGTACTTTTGATGGTGAAACTGCAACCAAATAGAACATTCACAATGGCAGGATTTAATCACTTTACACCACTATGTTAACAGGTCACCTTCATTAGTAGATATACAGAGGTTTAAAACCTGCAACTTCAAATGACTTTGGTCTCTATGGCTTGTATCTCCAACATTACATGTCCACTGAAAGGTCTTGGATTCATGTTTGAATCCTTTGCAGAGAATGAAAGTACACTGAACATGTGGGTTACCTCCGCACAGGACAACTACATGTTCTTTTTCTTGAAAGCAGACTTGTACTTTTGATGGTGAAACTGCAACCAAATAGAACATTCACAATGGCAGGATTTAATCACTTTACACCACTATGTTAACAGGTCACCTTCATTAGTAGATATACAGAGGTTTAAAACCTGCAACTTCAAATGACTTTGGTCTCTATTGTTACGATCCCCAACATCACATGTCCACTGCAAGGCGCACCAAGAAAAATCTGGGATTCATGTTTGCACCTTAGCAGAGAATGAAGGTACACTTGATATATGGGTTACCTCTCCAAAGGACAACTACATCTGTAAGATTTCTTCAGAGTTCCATCAACTTCAAGGTAACATTTGTTTTTTTTCTTGAAAGCAGACTTGTACTTTTGATGGTGAAACTGCCACCAAATAGAGCATTCACAATGGCAGGATTTAATCACTTTACACCACTATGTTAACAGGTCACCCTCATTAGTAGATATACAGAGGTTTAAAACCTGCAACTTCAAATGACTTTGGTCTCTATGGCTTGTATCTCCAACATTACATGTCCACTGAAAGGTCTTGGATTCATGTTTGAATCCTTTGCAGAGAATGAAAGTACACTTGACATATGGGTTACCTCCGCACAGGACAACTACATGTTCTTTTTCTTGAAAGCAGACTTGTACTTTTGATGGTGAAACTGCCACCAAATAGAGCATTCACAATGGCAGGATTTTAACCCACAGCTCCACAGAGACTGGAGCTGAAATACAGCACCTTCGACCACACTACCAAAGACAGCTTTGAGTCCACTACAGGGGACCGTCAGCTTTCAAAGATGATTGAACTGAAGGATCGTAATCAAGAGCTGTCAGTAGAGCCTTATAGATGAAACTTTTCTAACGCATAATAACACAAGCAGTACTTTCAGCCTGTTGTATAGAAACATTTAGTAGCAATATTTGCAAGGACAAACGGCTTCATTGAGCTAAGTGACCAGAAAGAAGTTTCACCCTCTTGTGAACAGGAGTCCTTAAAAGTAAATTGTCAGGTACTGAAAGAAGGAGCAAGCTTCCCTCAAGAAAAGATGGATGTTCGGAAACTTATGATTACCAGTTGTAGTCTTCCCACTATGGAACACCCAGATATATTTGTTATGCTTTTCATCAAAAGCCATGAAATCTTTACAGAAGAGAGGATAACAAAGGAAAAGTACACACGAGCAGTAGTTGATAATAGGAAGGTCTAGCAGAGGATGGTTTCGATCCATCGACCTCTGGGTTATGGGCCCAGCACGCTTCCGCTGCGCCACTCTGCTTTTACACAGGGATTCCTAGGACTGAGATACCAAAGTGTGAATGCAGACACATTTGAAGATTGCAAGCACAGCAGCCCAAGCGCTGTGACACTCAGCTTCCATGTATCTTGATTAGGGTTTTGGAAAACTAGGAACCTCCAAATTACAATCACAACATTAGAAGTCACTGCAATACCTTGAATGGCGTCTTGAGTCCGGTTTCAGTTCAGTCACGTCACACCACTATTTTAACAGGTCACCCTCATTAGTAGATATACAGAGGCTTAAAACCTGCAACTTCAAATGACTTTGGTCTCTATGGCTACGATCCCCAACATTACATCTCCACTGGGGTGATTTTCTTATGATTCATTGCATTGAGGCTTTAAAGAGTGTAATATTAATGGTTTGGACTCTGAGTCATAGTGTATGAATGTTAGACCTACTGACTGACAATGCATAGCATCTGGGTGACCTCAGCCACATCCTTAACCTGCATTTCCAAAACCTGAAGAGTAATGGCCACAAATAAAAATAAGCCTTGAAAAAGGACAACTACATGTGTAAGATTTCCTCTAAGTTCCATCAACTTAAAGGTAACATTTGTTTTTTTTTTCTAGAAAGCAGACTTGTACTTTTGATGGTGAAACTGCCATCAAATAGAACATTCACAATGGCAGGATTTAATCACTTTACACCACTATGTTAACAGGTCACCCTCATTAGTAGATATACAGAGGTTTAAAACCTGCAACTTCAAATGACTTTGGTCTCTATGGCTACGATCCCCAACATTACATGTCCACTGCAAGGCGCACAAAGAACGAACTGGGATTCATGTTTGCACCTTAGCAGAGAATGAAGGTACACTTGGGTTATCTCCCCAAAGGACAACTACATGTGTAAGATTTCCATCAACTTCAAGGTAACATTTGATCTCTTTCTTGAAATCAGACTTGTACTTTTGATGGTAAAAGTGCCACCAAATAGAGCATTCACAATGGCAGTGGTGGGATTGGAATCCACGCCTCCACAGACACTGGAGCCTAAATCCAGCGCCTTCGACCACTCGGCCACACTACCAAAGACAGCTGCCAGTCAACTACAGGTCCACCGACCTCCGGGTTATGGGCCCAGCAAGCTTCCACTGCGCCACTCTGCTTTTGCATTTTTTTTCCTTGGGCTGAGATAGCAAATGGTGTTAGGAGGTACATTTGAAGATTGCAAGCACAGCAGCCCAAGCGCTGTGACACTCAGCTTCCATGTATCTTGATTAGGGTTTTGGAAAACTAAGAACCTCCAAGTTACAATCACAACATTAGCAGTCACTGCAGTACTTTGAATGGGGTCTTGAGGCCTGTTTCAGTTCAGTCACGTCACACCACTATGTTAACAGGTCACTCTCATTAGTACATATACAGAGGCTTAAAATCTGCAACTTCAAATGACTTTGGTCTCTATGGCTACGATCCCCAACATTACATCTCCACTGTGGTGATTTTCTTATTATTCATTGCATTGAGGTATTAAAGAGTGTAATATTAATGGTTTGGACTCTGAGTCATAGTGTATGAATGTTAGACCTACTGACTGACAATGCATAGCATCTGGGTGACCTCAGCCACATCCTTAACCTGCATTTCCAAAACCTGAAGAGTAATGGCCACAAATAAAAATAAGCCTTGAAAAAGGACAACTACATGTGTAAGATTTCCTCTAAGTTCCATCAACTTAAAGGTAACATTTGTTTTTTTTTTCTAGAAAGCAGACTTGTACTTTTGATGGTGAAACTGCCATCAAATAGAACATTCACAATGGCAGGATTTAATCACTTTACACCACTATGTTAACAGGTCACCCTCATTAGTAGATATACAGAGGTTTAAAACCTGCAACTTCAAATGACTTTGGTCTCTATGGCTACGATCCCCAACATTACATGTCCACTGCAAGGCGCACAAAGAACGAACTGGGATTCATGTTTGCACCTTAGCAGAGAATGAAGGTACACTTGGGTTATCTCCCCAAAGGACAACTACATGTGTAAGATTTCCATCAACTTCAAGGTAACATTTGATCTCTTTCTTGAAATCAGACTTGTACTTTTGATGGTAAAAGTGCCACCAAATAGAGCATTCACAATGGCAGGATTTAATCACTTTACACCACTATGTTAACAGGTCACCTTCATTAGTAGATATACAGAGGTTTAAAACCTGCAACTTCAAAAAACTTTGGTCTCTATGGCTTGTATCTCCAACATTACATGTCCACTGAAAGGTCTTGGATTCATGTTTGAATCCTTTGCAGAGAATGAAAGTACACTGAACATATGGGTTACCTCCGCACAGGACAACTACATGTTCTTTTACTTGAAAGCAGACTTGTACTTTTGATGGTGAAACTGCCACCAAATAGAGCATTCACAATGGCAGGATTTTAACCCACAGCTCCACAGAGACTGGAGCTGAAATACAGCACCTTCGACCACACTACCAAAGACAGCTTTGAGTCCACTACAGGGGACCGTCAGCTTTCAAAGATGACTGAACTGAAGGATCGTAATCAAGAGCTGTCAGTAGAGCCTTATAGATGAAACTTTTCTAACGCATAATAACACAAGCAGTACTTTCAGCCTGTTGTATAGAAACATTTAGTAGCAATATTTGCAAGGACAAACGGCTTCATTGAGCTAAGTGACCAGAAAGAAGTTTCACCCTCATGTGAACAGGAGTCCTTAAAAGTAAATTGTCAGGTACTGAAAGAAGGAGCAAGCTTCCCTCAAGAAAAGATGAATGTTCGGAAACTTATGATTACCAGTTGTAGTCTTCCCACTATGGAACACCCAGATATATTTGTTATGCTTTTCATCAAAAGCCATGAAATCTTTACAGAAGAGAGGATAACAAAGGAAAAGTACACACGAGCAGTAGTTGATAATAGGAAGGTCTAGCAGAGGATGGTTTCGATCCATCGACCTCTGGGTTATGGGCCCAGCACGCTTCCGCTGCGCCACTCTGCTTTTACACAGGGATTCCTAGGACTGAGATACCAAAGTGTGAATGCAGACACATTTGAAGATTGCAAGCACAGCAGCCCAAGCGCTTTGACACTCAGCTTCCATGTATCTTGATTAGGGTTTTGGAAAACTAGGAACCTCCAAATTACAATCACAACATTAGAAGTCACTGCAATACCTTGAATGGCGTCTTGAGTCCGGTTTCAGTTCAGTCACGTCACACCACTATTTTAACAGGTCACCCTCATTAGTAGATATACAGAGGCTTAAAACCTGCAACTTCAAATGACTTTGGTCTCTATGGCTACGATCCCCAACATTACATCTCCACTGGGGTGATTTTCTTATGATTCATTGCATTGAGGCTTTAAAGAGTGTAATATTAATGGTTTGGACTCTGAGTCATAGTGTATGAATGTTAGACCTACTGACTGACAATGCATAGCATCTGGGTGACCTCAGCCACATCCTTAACCTGCATTTCCAAAACCTGAAGAGTAATGGCCACAAATAAAAATAAGCCTTGAAAAAGGACAACTACATGTGTAAGATTTCCTCTAAGTTCCATCAACTTAAAGGTAACATTTGTTTTTTTTTTCTAGAAAGCAGACTTGTACTTTTGATGGTGAAACTGCCATCAAATAGAACATTCACAATGGCAGGATTTAATCACTTTACACCACTATGTTAACAGGTCACCCTCATTAGTAGATATACAGAGGTTTAAAACCTGCAACTTCAAATGACTTTGGTCTCTATGGCTACGATCCCCAACATTACATGTCCACTGCAAGGCGCACAAAGAACGAACTGGGATTCATGTTTGCACCTTAGCAGAGAATGAAGGTACACTTGGGTTATCTCCCCAAAGGACAACTACATGTGTAAGATTTCCATCAACTTCAAGGTAACATTTGATCTCTTTCTTGAAATCAGACTTGTACTTTTGATGGTAAAAGTGCCACCAAATAGAGCATTCACAATGGCAGTGGTGGGATTGGAATCCACGCCTCCACAGACACTGGAGCCTAAATCCAGCGCCTTCGACCACTCGGCCACACTACCAAAGACAGCTGCCAGTCAACTACAGGTCCACCGACCTCCGGGTTATGGGCCCAGCAAGCTTCCACTGCGCCACTCTGCTTTTGCATTTTTTTTCCTTGGGCTGAGATAGCAAATGGTGTTAGGAGGTACATTTGAAGATTGCAAGCACAGCAGCCCAAGCGCTGTGACACTCAGCTTCCATGTATCTTGATTAGGGTTTTGGAAAACTAAGAACCTCCAAGTTACAATCACAACATTAGCAGTCACTGCAGTACTTTGAATGGGGTCTTGAGGCCTGTTTCAGTTCAGTCACGTCACACCACTATGTTAACAGGTCACTCTCATTAGTACATATACAGAGGCTTAAAATCTGCAACTTCAAATGACTTTGGTCTCTATGGCTACGATCCCCAACATTACATCTCCACTGTGGTGATTTTCTTATTATTCATTGCATTGAGGTATTAAAGAGTGTAATATTAATGGTTTGGACTCTGAGTCATAGTG
This sequence comes from Leuresthes tenuis, assembly GCF_036924035.1. Taxonomy (NCBI): domain Eukaryota; kingdom Metazoa; phylum Chordata; class Actinopteri; order Atheriniformes; family Atherinopsidae; genus Leuresthes; species Leuresthes tenuis. The sequence continues at coordinate 25,711,741 of NW_027325365.1, read as the reverse complement.
TATGAATGTTAGACCTACTGACTGACAATGCATAGCATCTGGGTGACCTCAGCCACATCCTTAACCTGCATTTCCAAAACCTGAAGAGTAATGGCCACAAATAAAAATAAGCCTTGAAAAAGGACAACTACATGTGTAAGATTTCCTCTAAGTTCCATCAACTTAAAGGTAACATTTGTTTTTTTTTTCTAGAAAGCAGACTTGTACTTTTGATGGTGAAACTGCCATCAAATAGAACATTCACAATGGCAGGATTTAATCACTTTACACCACTATGTTAACAGGTCACCCTCATTAGTAGATATACAGAGGTTTAAAACCTGCAACTTCAAATGACTTTGGTCTCTATGGCTACGATCCCCAACATTACATGTCCACTGCAAGGCGCACAAAGAACGAACTGGGATTCATGTTTGCACCTTAGCAGAGAATGAAGGTACACTTGGGTTATCTCCCCAAAGGACAACTACATGTGTAAGATTTCCATCAACTTCAAGGTAACATTTGATCTCTTTCTTGAAATCAGACTTGTACTTTTGATGGTGAAAGTGCCACCAAATAGAGCATTCACAATGGCAGTGGTGGGATTTGAACCCACGCCTCCACAGAGACTGGAGCCTAAATCCAGCGCCTTCGACCACTCGGCCACACTACCAAAGACAGGCGCCAGTCAACTACAGGTCCACCGACCTCCGGGTTATGGGCCCAGCAAGCTTCCACTGCGCCACTCTGCTTTTGCATTTTTTTTTCCTTGGGCTGAGATAGCAAATGGTGTTAGGAGGCACATTTGAAGATTGCAAGCACAGCAGCCCAAGCGCTGTGACACTCAGCTTCCATGTATCTTGATTAGGGTTTTGGAAAACTAGGAACCTCCAAATTACAATCACAACATTAGAAGTCACTGCAATACCTTGAATGGCGTCTTGAGTCCGGTTTCAGTTCAGTCACGTCACACCACTATTTTAACAGGTCACCCTCATTAGTACATATACAGAGGCTTAAAACCTGCAACTTCAAATGACTTTGGTCTCTATGGCTACGATCCCCAACATTACATCTCCACTGGGGTGATTTTCTTATGATTCATTGCATTGAGGCTTTAAAGAGTGTAATATTAATGGTTTGGACTCTGAGTCATAGTGTATGAATGTTAGACCTACTGACTGACAATGCATAGCATCTGGGTGACCTCAGCCACATCCTTAACCTGCATTTCCAAAACCTGAAGAGTAATGGCCACAAATAAAAATAAGCCTTGAAAAAGGACAACTACATATGTAAGATTTCCTCTAAGTTCCATCAACTTAAAGGTAACATTTGTTTTTTTTTTCTAGAAAGCAGACTTGTACTTTTGATGGTGAAACTGCCATCAAATAGAACATTCACAATGGCAGGATTTAATCACTTTACACCACTATGTTAACAGGTCACCCTCATTAGTAGATATACAGAGGTTTAAAACCTGCAACTTCAAATGACTTTGGTCTCTATGGCTACGATCCCCAACATTACATGTCCACTGCAAGGCGCACAAAGAACGAACTGGGATTCATGTTTGCACCTTAGCAGAGAATGAAGGTACACTTGGGTTATCTCCCCAAAGGACAACTACATGTGTAAGATTTCCATCAACTTCAAGGTAACATTTGATCTCTTTCTTGAAATCAGACTTGTACTTTTGATGGTAAAAGTGCCACCAAATAGAGCATTCACAATGGCAGTGGTGGGATTGGAATCCACGCCTCCACAGACACTGGAGCCTAAATCCAGCGCCTTCGACCACTCGGCCACACTACCAAAGACAGGTGCCAGTCAACTACAGGTCCACCGACCTCCGGGTTATGGGCCCAGCAAGCTTCCACTGCGCCACTCTGCTTTTGCATTTTTTTTTCCTTGGGCTGAGATAGCAAATGGTGTTAGGAGGCACATTTGAAGATTGCAAGCACAGCAGCCCAAGCGCTGTGACACTCAGCTTCCATGTATCTTGATTAGGGTTTTGGAAAACTAAGAACCTCCAAGTTACAATCACAACATTAGCAGTCACTGCAGTACTTTGAATGGGGTCTTGAGGCCTGTTTCAGTTCAGTCACGTCACACCACTATGTTAACAGGTCACTCTCATTAGTACATATACAGAGGCTTAAAATCTGCAACTTCAAATGACTTTGGTCTCTATGGCTACGATCCCCAACATTACATCTCCACTGAAAGGTCTTGGATTCATGTTTGAATCCTTTGCAGAGAATGAAAGTACACTTGACATATGGGTTACCTCCGCACAGGACAACTACATGTTCTTTTTCTTGAAAGCAGACTTGTACTTTTGATGGTGAAACTGCCACCAAATAGAGCATTCACAATGGCAGGATTTAATCACTTTACACCACTATGTTAACAGGTCACCCTCATTAGTATATATACAGAGGTTTAAAACCTGCAACTTCAAATGACTTTGGTCTCTATGGCTTGTATCTCCAACATTACATGTCCACTGAAAGGTCTTGGATTCATGTTTGAATCCTTTGCAGAGAATGAAAGTACACTTGACATATGGGTTACCTCCGCACAGGACAACTACATGTTCTTTTTCTTGAAAGCAGACTTGCACTTTTGATGGTGAAACTGCCACCAAATAGAGCATTCACAATGGCAGGATTTTAACCCACAGCTCCACAGAGACTGGAGCTGAAATACAGCACCTTCGACCACACTACCAAAGACAGCTTTGAGTCCACTACAGGGGACCGTCAGCTTTCAAAGATGACTGAACTGAAGGATCGTAATCAAGAGCTGTCAGTAGAGCCTTATAGATGAAACTTTTCTAACGCATAATAACACAAGCAGTACTTTCAGCCTGTTGTATAGAAACATTTAGTAGCAATATTTGCAAGGACAAACGGCTTCATTGAGCTAAGTGACCAGAAAGAAGTTTCACCCTCATGTGAACAGGAGTCCTTAAAAGTAAATTGTCAGGTACTGAAAGAAGGAGCAAGCTTCCCTCAAGAAAAGATGGATGTTCGGAAACTTATGATTACCAGTTGTAGTCTTCCCACTATGGAACACCCAGATATATTTGTTATGCTTTTCATCAAAAGCCATGAAATCTTTACAGAAGAGAGGATAACAAAGGAAAAGTACACACGAGCAGTAGTCTATAATAGGAAGGTCTAGCAGAGGATGGTTTCGATCCATCGACCTCTGGGTTATGGGCCCAGCACGCTTCCGCTGCGCCACTCTGCTTTTACACAGGGATTCCTAGGACTGAGATACCAAAGAGTTTATGGAGACACATTTTAAGATTGCAAGCACAGCAGCCCAAGCGCTGTGACACTCAGCTTCCATGTATCTTGATTAGGGTTTTGGAAAACTAGGAACCTCCAAATTACAATCACAACATTAGAAGTCACTGCAATACCTTGAATGGCGTCTTGAGTCCGGTTTCAGTTCAGTCACGTCACACCACTATTTTAACAGGTCACCCTCATTAGTAGATATACAGAGGTTTAAAACCTGCAACTTCAAATGACTTTGGTCTCTATGGCTACGATCCCCAACATTACATCTCCACTGGGGTGATTTTCTTATGATTCATTGCATTGAGGCTTTAAAGAGTGTAATATTAATGGTTTGGACTCTGAGTCATAGTGTATGAATGTTAGACCTACTGACTGACAATGCATAGCATCTGGGTGACCTCAGCCACATCCTTAACCTGCATTTCCAAAACCTGAAGAGTAATGGCCACAAATAAAAATAAGCCTTGAAAAAGGACAACTACATGTGTAAGATTTCCTCTAAGTTCCATCAACTTAAAGGTAACATTTGTTTTTTTTTTCTAGAAAGCAGACTTGTACTTTTGATGGTGAAACTGCCATCAAATAGAACATTCACAATGGCAGGATTTAATCACTTTACACCACTATGTTAACAGGTCACCCTCATTAGTAGATATACAGAGGTTTAAAACCTGCAACTTCAAATGACTTTGGTCTCTATGGCTACGATCCCCAACATTACATGTCCACTGCAAGGCGCACAAAGAACGAACTGGGATTCATGTTTGCACCTTAGCAGAGAATGAAGGTACACTTGGGTTATCTCCCCAAAGGACAACTACATGTGTAAGATTTCCATCAACTTCAAGGTAACATTTGATCTCTTTCTTGAAATCAGACTTGTACTTTTGATGGTAAAAGTGCCACCAAATAGAGCATTCACAATGGCAGTGGTGGGATTGGAATCCACGCCTCCACAGACACTGGAGCCTAAATCCAGCGCCTTCGACCACTCGGCCACACTACCAAAGACAGCTGCCAGTCAACTACAGGTCCACCGACCTCCGGGTTATGGGCCCAGCAAGCTTCCACTGCGCCACTCTGCTTTTGCATTTTTTTTCCTTGGGCTGAGATAGCAAATGGTGTTAGGAGGTACATTTGAAGATTGCAAGCACAGCAGCCCAAGCGCTGTGACACTCAGCTTCCATGTATCTTGATTAGGGTTTTGGAAAACTAAGAACCTCCAAGTTACAATCACAACATTAGCAGTCACTGCAGTACTTTGAATGGGGTCTTGAGGCCTGTTTCAGTTCAGTCACGTCACACCACTATGTTAACAGGTCACTCTCATTAGTACATATACAGAGGCTTAAAATCTGCAACTTCAAATGACTTTGGTCTCTATGGCTACGATCCCCAACATTACATCTCCACTGTGGTGATTTTCTTTTCATTCATTGCATTGAGGTATTAAAGAGTGTAATATTAATGGTTTGGACTCTGAGTCATAGTGTATGAATGTTAGACCTACTGACTGACAATGCATAGCATCTGGGTGACCTCAGCCACATCCTTAACCTGCATTTCCAAAACCTGAAGAGTAATGGCCACAAATAAAAATAAGCCTTGGAAAAGATAGCTTGCCAACCAGCCGGCAATGTCACAGTGGTAACATCCATTTTTTTGCATGTGCTGTTTCACTGTTTATTCTCTGAGCCTGAAGGGACTCTTTAGTTGTGTGATCTTAATGTATACGCTTCATACAGGACTCTCTGTAGTTCCATATATAAAAATTATTCCGGACCAAAGTCTCCTTTATCTCTGGCAGTAGAAGAAACTGAAATTCTTCAAAATGTCAGTCACAAGTTAGACTTGGCAAAATGAGCTATCTTTCTGTGGTCACGCATTAAGACTGCAAGGCACACCAAGAAAGGTCTGGGATTCATGTTTGCACCTTAGCAGAGAAAGAAAGTACACCTGACATATGGGTTACCTTCCTAAAAGACAACTACATGTGTAAGATTTCCTCTAAGTTCCATCAACTTCAAGGTAACATTTGTTTTTTTTCTTGAAAGCAGACTTGTACTTTTGATGATGGAAGTGCCACCAAATAGAGCATTCACAATGGCAGGATTTAATCACTTTACACCACTATGTTAACAGTTCACCCTCATTAGTAGATATACAGAGGTTTAAAACCTACAACTTCAAATGACTTTGGTCTCTATGGCTACGATCCCCAACATTACCTGTCCACTGCAAGGCGCAAAAAGAACGAACTGGGATTCATGTTTGCACCTTAGCAGAGAATGAAGGTACACTTGACATTTGGGTTATCTCCCCAAAGGACAACTACATCTGTAAGATTTCTTCAGAGTTCCATCAACTTCAAGGTAACATTTGTTCTCTTTCTTGAAATCAGACTTGTACTTTTGATGGTGAAAGTGCCACCAAATAGAACATTCACAATGGCAGGATTTAATCACTTTACACCACTATGTTAACAGTTCACCCTCATTAGTAGATATACAGAGGTTTAAAACCTGCAACTTCAAATGACTTTGGTCTCTATGGCTACGATCCCCAACATTACCTGTCCACTGCAAGGCGCAAAAAGAACGAACTGGGATTCATGTTTGCACCTTAGCAGAGAATGAAGGTACACTTGACATTTGGGTTATCTCCCCAAAGGACAACTACATGTGTAAGATTTCCATCAATTTCAATGTAACATTTGTTCTCTTTCTTGAAATCAGACTTGTACTTTTGATGGTGAAAGTGCCACCAAATAGAACATTCACAATGGCAGTGGTGGGATTTGAACCCACGCCTCCACAGAGACTGGAGCCTAAATCCAGCGCCTTCGACCAAATTACCAAAAACAGCTGCCAGTCAACCACAGGTCCACCGACCTCTGGGTTATGGGCCTAACATTACCTCTCCACTGGGGTGATTTTCTTATTATTCATTGCATTGGGGCTTTAAAGAGTGTAATATTAGTGGTTTGGACTCTGAGTCATAGTGTATGAATGTTAGACCTACTGACTGACAATGCATAGCATCTGGGTGACATCCTTAACCTCCATTTCCAAAACCTGAAGAGTAATGGCCACAAATAAAAATAAGCCTTGGAAAAGATAGCTTGCCAACCAGCCGGCAATGTCACAGTGGTAACATCTATTTTTTTCCATGTCTGTTTCACTGTTTATTCTGTGAGCTGAAGGGACTCTTTAGTTGTGTAATATTAATTTATACGCTTCATACAGGACTCTCTGTAGTTCCACATATAAAAATTATTCCTGACCAAAGTCTCCTTTATCTCTGGCTGTAGAAGAAACTGAAATTCTTCAAAATGTCAGTCACAAGTTAGACTTGGCAAAATGAGCTATCTTTCTGTGGTCACGCATTAAGACTGCAAGGCACACCAAGAAAGGTCTGGGATTCATGTTTGCACCTTAGCAGAGAAAGAAAGTACACCTGACATATGGGTTACCTTCCTAAAAGACAACTACATGTGTAAGATTTCCTCTAAGTTCCATCAACTTCAAGGTAACATTGGTTTTTTTCTTGAAAGCAGACTTGTACTTTTGATGATGGAAGTGCCACCAAATAGAACATTCACAATGGCAGTGGTGGGATTTGAACCCACGCCTCCACAGAGACTGGAGCTTAAATCCAGCGCCTTCGACCACTCGGCCACACTACCAAAGACAGCTGCCAGTCAACTACAGGTCCACCGACCTCCGGGTTATGGGCCCAGCAGGCTTCCACTGCGCCACTCTGCTTTTGCATTTTTTTTTCCTTGGGCTGAGATAGCAAATGGTGTTAGGAGGTACATTTGAAGATTGCAAGCACAGCAGCCCAAGCGCTGTGACACTCAGGTTCCATGTATCTTGATTAGGGTTTTGGAAAACTAAGAACCTCCAAGTTACAATCACAACATTAGCAGTCACTGCAGTACTTTGAATGGGGTCTTGAGGCCTGTTTCAGTTCAGTCACGTCACACCACTATGTTAACAGGTCACTCTCATTAGTAGATATACAGAGGCTTAAAACCTGCAACTTCAAATGACTTTGGTCTCTATGGCTACGATCCCCAACATTACATCTCCACTGAAAGGTCTTGGATTCATGTTTGAATCCTTTGCAGAGAATGAAAGTACACTTGACATATGGGTTACCTCCGCACAGGACAACTACATTTTCTTTTTCTTGAAAGCAGACTTGTACTTTTGATGGTGAAACTGCCACCAAATAGAGCATTCACAATGGCAGGATTTAATCACTTTACACCACTATGTTAACAGGTCACCCTCATTAGTAGATATACAGAGGTTTAAAACCTGCAACTTCAAATGACTTTGGTCTCTATGGCTTGTATCTCCAACATTACATGTCCACTGAAAGGTCTTGGATTCATGTTTGAATCCTTTGCAGAGAATGAAAGTACACTTGACATATGGGTTACCTCCGCACAGGACAACTACATGTTCTTTTTCTTGAAAGCAGACTTGCACTTTTGATGGTGAAACTGCCACCAAATAGAGCATTCACAATGGCAGGATTTTAACCCACAGCTCCACAGAGACTGGAGCTGAAATACAGCACCTTCGACCACACTACCAAAGACAGCTTTGAGTCCACTACAGGGGACCGTCAGCTTTCAAAGATGACTGAACTGAAGGATCGTAATCAAGAGCTGTCAGTAGAGCCTTATAGATGAAACTTTTCTAACGCATAATAACACAAGCAGTACTTTCAGCCTGTTGTATAGAAACATTTAGTAGCAATATTTGCAAGGACAAACGGCTTCATTGAGCTAAGTGACCAGAAAGAAGTTTCACCCTCATGTGAACAGGAGTCCTTAAAAGTAAATTGTCAGGTACTGAAAGAAGGAGCAAGCTTCCCTCAAGAAAAGATGGATGTTCAGAAACTTATGATTACCAGTTGTAGTCTTCCCACTATGGAACACCCAGATATATTTGTTATGCTTTTCATCAAAAGCCATGAAATCTTTACAGAAGAGAGGATAACAAAGGAAAAGTACACACGAGCAGTAGTTGATAATAGGAAGGTCTAGCAGAGGACGGTTTCGATCCATCGACCTCTGGGTTATGGGCCCAGCACGCTTCCGCTGTGCCACTCTGCTTTTACACAGGGATTCCTAGGACTGAGATACCAAAGAGTTTATTGAGACACATTTTAAGATTGCAAGCACAGCAGCCCAAGCGCTGTGACACTCAGCTTCCATGTATCTTGATTAGGGTTTTGGAAAACTAGGAACCTCCAAATTACAATCACAACATTAGAAGTCACTGCAATACCTTGAATGGGGTCTTGAGTCCGGTTTCAGTTAAGTCACGTCACACCACTATTTTAACAGGTCACCCTCATTAGTAGATTTACAGAGGCTTAAAACCTGCAACTTCAAATGACTTTGGTCTCTATGGCTACGATCCCCAACATTACATCTCCACTGGGGTGATTTTCTTATGATTCATTGCATTGAGGCTTTAAAGAGTGTAATATTAATGGTTTGGACTCTGAGTCATAGTGTATGAATGTTAGACCTACTGACTGACAATGCATAGCATCTGGGTGACCTCAGCCACATCCTTAACCTGCATTTCCAAAACCTGAAGAGTAATGGCCACAAATAAAAATAAGCCTTGGAAAAGATAGCTTGCCAACCAGCCGGCAATGTCACAGTGGTAACATCCATTTTTTTGCATGTGCTGTTTCACTGTTTATTCTCTGAGCCTGAAGGGACTCTTTAGTTCTGTGATCTTAATGTATACGCTTCATACAGGACTCTCTGTAGTTCCACATATAAAAATTATTCCGGACCAAAGTCTCCTTTATCTCTGGCAGTAGAAGAAACTGAAATTCTTCAAAATGTCAGTCACAAGTTAGACTTGGCAAAATGAGCTATCTTTCTGTGGTCACGCATTAAGACTGCAAGGCACACCAAGAAAGGTCTGGGATTCATGTTTGCACCTTAGCAGAGAAAGAAAGTACACCTGACATATGGGTTACCTTCCTAAAAGACAACTACATGTGTAAGATTTCCTCTAAGTTCCATCAACTTCAAGGTAACATTTGTTTTTTTTCTTGAAAGCAGACTTGTACTTTTGATGATGGAAGTGCCACCAAATAGAGCATTCACAATGGCAGGATTTAATCACTTTACACCACTATGTTAACAGTTCACCCTCATTAGTAGATATACAGAGGTTTAAAACCTGCAACTTCAAATGACTTTGGTCTCTATGGCTACGATCCCCAACATTACCTGTCCACTGCAAGGCGCAAAAAGAACGAACTGGGATTCATGTTTGCACCTTAGCAGAGAATGAAGGTAAACTTGACATTTGGGTTATCTCCCCAAAGGACAACTACATCTGTAAGATTTCTTCAGAGTTCCATCAACTTCAAGGTAACATTTGTTCTCTTTCTTGAAATCAGACTTGTACTTTTGATAGTGAAAGTGCCACCAAATAGAACATTCACAATGGCAGGATTTAATCACTTTACACCACTATGTTAACAGTTCACCCTCATTAGTAGATATACAGAGGTTTAAAACCTGCAACTTCAAATGACTTTGGTCTCTATGGCTACGATCCCAAACATTACCTGTCCACTGCAAGGCGCAAAAAGAACGAACTGGGATTCATGTTTGCACCTTAGCAGAGAATGAAGGTACACTTGACATTTGGGTTATCTCCCCAAAGGACAACTACATGTGTAAGATTTCCATCAATTTCAAGGTAACATTTGTTCTCTTTCTTGAAATCAGACTTGTACTTTTGATGGTGAAAGTGCCACCAAATAGAACATTCACAATGGCAGTGGTGGGATTTGAACCCACGCCTCCACAGAGACTGGAGCCTAAATCCAGCGCCTTCGACCAAATTACCAAAAACAGCTGCCAGTCAACCACAGGTCCACCGACCTCTGGGTTATGGGCCCAACATTACGTCTCCACTGGGGTGATTTTCTTATTATTCATTGCATTGGGGCTTTAAAGAGTGTAATATTAGTGGTTTGGACTCTGAGTCATAGTGTATGAATGTTAGACCTACTGACTGACAATGCATAGCATCTGGGTGACCTCAGCCACATCCTTAACCTCCATTTCCAAAACCTGAAGAGTAATGGCCACAAATAAAAATAAGCCTTGGAAAAGATAGCTTGCCAACCAGCCGGCAATGTCACAGTGGTAACATCTATTTTTTTCCATGTCTGTTTCACTGATTATTCTGTGAGCTGAAGGGACTCTTTAGTTGTGTAATATTAATTTATACGCTTCATACAGGACTCTCTGTAGTTCCACATATAAAAATTATTCCTGACCAAAGTCTCCTTTATCTCTGGCAGTAGAAGAAACTGAAATTCTTCAAAATGTCAGTCACAAGTTAGACTTGGCAAAATGAGCTATCTTTCTGTGGTCACGCATTAAGACTGCAAGGCACACCAAGAAAGGTCTGGGATTCATGTTTGCACCTTAGCAGAGAAAGAAAGTACACCTGACATATGGGTTACCTTCCTAAAAGATTTCCTCTAAGTTCCATCAACTTCAAGGTAACATTGGTTTTCTTCTTGAAAACAGACTTGTACTTTTGATGATGGAAGTGCCACCAAATAGAACATTCACAATGGCAGTGGTGGGATTTGAACCCACGCCTCCACAGAGACTGGAGCTTAAATCCAGCGCCTTCGACCACTCGGCCACACTACCAAAGACAGCTGCCAGTCAACTACAGGTCCACCGACCTCCGGGTTATGGGCCCAGCAAGCTTCCACTGCGCCACTCTGCTTTTGCATTTTTTTCCTTGGGCTGAGATAGCAAATGGTGTTAGGAGGTACATTTGAAGATTGCAAGCACAGCAGCCCAAGCGCTGTGAAACTCAGCTTCCATGTATCTTGATTAGGGTTTTGGAAAACTAAGAACCTCCAAGTTACAATCACAACATTAGCAGTCACTGCAGTACTTTGAATGGGGTCTTGAGGCCTGTTTCAGTTCAGTCACGTCACACCACTATGTTAACAGGTCACTCTCATTAGTACATATACAGAGGCTTAAAATCTGCAACTTCAAATGACTTTGGTCTCTATGGCTACGATCCCCAACATTACATCTCCACTGTGGTGATTTTCTTATTATTCATTGCATTGAGGGATTAAAGAGTGTAATATTAATGGTTTGGACTCTGAGTCATAGTGTATGAATGTTAGACCTACTGACTGACAATGCATAGCATCTGGGTGACCTCAGCCACATCCTTAACCTGCATTTCCAAAACCTGAAGAGTAATGGCCACAAATAAAAATAAGCCTTGAAAAAGGACAACTACATGTGTAAGATTTCCTCTAAGTTCCATCAACTTAAAGGTAACATTTTTTTTTTTTTTCTAGAAAGCAGACTTGTACTTTTGATGGTGAAACTGCCACAAAATAGAGCATTCACAATGGCAGGATTTAATCACTTTACACCACTATGTTAACAGGTCACTCTCATTAGTAGATATACAGAGGCTTAAAACCTGCAAATTCAAATGACTTTGGTCTCTATGGCTACGATCCCCAACATTACATGTCCACTGCAAGGCGCACAAAGAACAAACTGGGATTCATGTTTGCACCTTAGCAGAGAATGAAGGTACACTTGGGTTATCCAAAGGACAACTACATGTGTAAGATTTCCATCAACTTCAAGGTAACATTTGATCTCTTTCTTGAAATCAGACTTGTACTTTTGATGGTGAAAGTGCCACCAAATAGAGCATTCACAATGGCAGTGGTGGGATTTGAACCCACGCCTCCACAGAGACTGGAGCTTAAATCCAGCGCCTTCGACCACTCGGCCACACTACCAAAGACAGCTGCCAGTCAACTACAGGTCCACCGACCTCCGGGTTATGGGCCCAGCAAGCTTCCACTGCGCCACTCTGCTTTTGCATTTTTTTCCTTGGGCTGAGATAGCAAATGGTGTTAGGAGGTACATTTGAAGATTGCAAGCACAGCAGCCCAAGCGCTGTGAAACTCAGCTTCCATGTATCTTGATTAGGGTTTTGGAAAACTAAGAACCTCCAAGTTACAATCACAACATTAGCAGTCACTGCAGTACTTTGAATGGGGTCTTGAGGCCTGTTTCAGTTCAGTCACGTCACACCACTATGTTAACAGGTCACTCTCATTAGTACATATACAGAGGCTTAAAATCTGCAACTTCAAATGACTTTGGTCTCTATGGCTACGATCCCCAACATTACATCTCCACTGTGGTGATTTTCTTATTATTCATTGCATTGAGGGATTAAAGAGTGTAATATTAATGGTTTGGACTCTGAGTCATAGTGTATGAATGTTAGACCTACTGACTGACAATGCATAGCATCTGGGTGACCTCAGCCACATCCTTAACCTGCATTTCCAAAACCTGAAGAGTAATGGCCACAAATAAAAATAAGCCTTGAAAAAGGACAACTACATGTGTAAGATTTCCTCTAAGTTCCATCAACTTAAAGGTAACATTTTTTTTTTTTTTCTAGAAAGCAGACTTGTACTTTTGATGGTGAAACTGCCACAAAATAGAGCATTCACAATGGCAGGATTTAATCACTTTACACCACTATGTTAACAGGTCACTCTCATTAGTAGATATACAGAGGCTTAAAACCTGCAAATTCAAATGACTTTGGTCTCTATGGCTACGATCCCCAACATTACATGTCCACTGCAAGGCGCACAAAGAACAAACTGGGATTCATGTTTGCACCTTAGCAGAGAATGAAGGTACACTTGGGTTATCCAAAGGACAACTACATGTGTAAGATTTCCATCAACTTCAAGGTAACATTTGATCTCTTTCTTGAAATCAGACTTGTACTTTTGATGGTGAAAGTGCCACCAAAGAGAGCATTCACAATGGCAGGATTTAATCACTTTACACCACTATGTTAACAGTTCACCCTCATTAGTAGATATACAGAGGTTTAAAACCTGCAACTTCAAATGACTTTGGTCTCTATGGCTACGATCCCCAACATTACCTGTCCACTGCAAGGCGCAAAAAGAACGAACTGGGATTCATGTTTGCACCTTAGCAGAGAATGAAGGTACACTTGACATTTGGGTTATCTCCCCAAAGGACAACTACATCTGTAAGATTTCTTCAGAGTTCCATCAACTTCAAGGTAACATTTGTTCTCTTTCTTGAAATCAGACTTGTACTTTTGATGGTGAAAGTGCCACCAAATAGAACATTCACAATGGCAGGATTTAATCACTTTACACCACTATGTTAACAGTTCACCCTCATTAGTAGATATACAGAGGTTTAAAACCTGCAACTTCAAATGACTTTGGTCTCTATGGCTACGATCCCCAACATTACCTGTCCACTGCAAGGCGCAAAGAGAACGAACTGGGATTCATGTTTGCACCTTAGCAGAGAATGAAGGTACACTTGACATTTGGGTTATCTCCCCAAAGGACAACTACATGTGTAAGATTTCCATCAATTTCAAGGTAACATTTGTTCTCTTTCTTGAAATCAGACTTGTACTTTTGATTGTGAAAGTGCCACCAAATAGAACATTCACAATGGCAGTGGTGGGATTTGAACCCACGCCTCCACAGAGACTGGAGCCTAAATCCAGCGCCTTCGACCACTCGGCCACACTACCAAAGACAGGTGCCAGTCAACTACAGGTCTCTATGGCTATGATCCCCAACATTACCTGTCCACTGCAAGGCGCAAAGAGAACGAACTGGGATTCATGTTTGCACCTTAGCAGAGAATGAAGGTACACTTGACATTTGGGTTATCTCCCCAAAGGACAACTACATGTGTAAGATTTCCATCAATTTCAAGGTAACATTTGTTCTCTTTCTTGAAATCAGACTTGTACTTTTGATGGTGAAAGTGCCACCAAATAGAACATTCACAATGGCAGTGGTGGGATTTGAACCCACGCCTCCACAGAGACTGGAGCCTAAATCCAGCGCCTTCGACCACTCGGCCACACTACCAAAGACAGGTGCCAGTCAACTACAGGTCCACCGACCTCCGGGTTATGGGCCCAGCAAGCTTCCACTGCGCCACTCTGCTTTTGCATTTTTTTTCCCTTGGGCTGAGATAGCAAATGGTGTTAGGAGGCACATTTGAAGATTGCAAGCACAGCAGCCCAAGCGCTGTGACACTCAGCTTCCATGTATCTTGATTAGGGTTTTGGAAAACTAAGAACCTCCAAGTTACAATCACAACATTAGCAGTCACTGCAGTACTTTGAATGGGGTCTTGAGGCCTGTTTCAGTTCAGTCACGTCACACCACTATGTTAACAGGTCACTCTCATTAGTACATATACAGAGGCTTAAAATCTGCAACTTCAAATGACTTTGGTCTCTATGGCTACGATCCCAAACATTACCTGTCCACTGCAAGGCGCAAAAAGAACGAACTGGGATTCATGTTTGCACCTTAGCAGAGAATGAAGGTACACTTGACATTTGGGTTATCTCCCCAAAGGACAACTACATGTGTAAGATTTCCATCAATTTCAAGGTAACATTTGTTCTCTTTCTTGAAATCAGACTTGTACTTTTGATGGTGAAAGTGCCACCAAATAGAACATTCACAATGGCAGTGGTGGGATTTGAACCCACGCCTCCACAGAGACTGGAGCCTAAATCCAGCGCCTTCGACCAAATTACCAAAAACAGCTGCCAGTCAACCACAGGTCCACCGACCTCTGGGTTATGGGCCCAACATTACGTCTCCACTGGGGTGATTTTCTTATTATTCATTGCATTGGGGCTTTAAAGAGTGTAATATTAGTGGTTTGGACTCTGAGTCATAGTGTATGAATGTTAGACCTACTGACTGACAATGCATAGCATCTGGGTGACCTCAGCCACATCCTTAACCTCCATTTCCAAAACCTGAAGAGTAATGGCCACAAATAAAAATAAGCCTTGGAAAAGATAGCTTGCCAACCAGCCGGCAATGTCACAGTGGTAACATCTATTTTTTTCCATGTCTGTTTCACTGATTATTCTGTGAGCTGAAGGGACTCTTTAGTTGTGTAATATTAATTTATACGCTTCATACAGGACTCTCTGTAGTTCCACATATAAAAATTATTCCTGACCAAAGTCTCCTTTATCTCTGGCAGTAGAAGAAACTGAAATTCTTCAAAATGTCAGTCACAAGTTAGACTTGGCAAAATGAGCTATCTTTCTGTGGTCACGCATTAAGACTGCAAGGCACACCAAGAAAGGTCTGGGATTCATGTTTGCACCTTAGCAGAGAAAGAAAGTACACCTGACATATGGGTTACCTTCCTAAAAGATTTCCTCTAAGTTCCATCAACTTCAAGGTAACATTGGTTTTCTTCTTGAAAACAGACTTGTACTTTTGATGATGGAAGTGCCACCAAATAGAACATTCACAATGGCAGTGGTGGGATTTGAACCCACGCCTCCACAGAGACTGGAGCTTAAATCCAGCGCCTTCGACCACTCGGCCACACTACCAAAGACAGCTGCCAGTCAACTACAGGTCCACCGACCTCCGGGTTATGGGCCCAGCAAGCTTCCACTGCGCCACTCTGCTTTTGCATTTTTTTCCTTGGGCTGAGATAGCAAATGGTGTTAGGAGGTACATTTGAAGATTGCAAGCACAGCAGCCCAAGCGCTGTGAAACTCAGCTTCCATGTATCTTGATTAGGGTTTTGGAAAACTAAGAACCTCCAAGTTACAATCACAACATTAGCAGTCACTGCAGTACTTTGAATGGGGTCTTGAGGCCTGTTTCAGTTCAGTCACGTCACACCACTATGTTAACAGGTCACTCTCATTAGTACATATACAGAGGCTTAAAATCTGCAACTTCAAATGACTTTGGTCTCTATGGCTACGATCCCCAACATTACATCTCCACTGTGGTGATTTTCTTATTATTCATTGCATTGAGGGATTAAAGAGTGTAATATTAATGGTTTGGACTCTGAGTCATAGTGTATGAATGTTAGACCTACTGACTGACAATGCATAGCATCTGGGTGACCTCAGCCACATCCTTAACCTGCATTTCCAAAACCTGAAGAGTAATGGCCACAAATAAAAATAAGCCTTGAAAAAGGACAACTACATGTGTAAGATTTCCTCTAAGTTCCATCAACTTAAAGGTAACATTTTTTTTTTTTTTCTAGAAAGCAGACTTGTACTTTTGATGGTGAAACTGCCACAAAATAGAGCATTCACAATGGCAGGATTTAATCACTTTACACCACTATGTTAACAGGTCACTCTCATTAGTAGATATACAGAGGCTTAAAACCTGCAAATTCAAATGACTTTGGTCTCTATGGCTACGATCCCCAACATTACATGTCCACTGCAAGGCGCACAAAGAACAAACTGGGATTCATGTTTGCACCTTAGCAGAGAATGAAGGTACACTTGGGTTATCCAAAGGACAACTACATGTGTAAGATTTCCATCAACTTCAAGGTAACATTTGATCTCTTTCTTGAAATCAGACTTGTACTTTTGATGGTGAAAGTGCCACCAAATAGAGCATTCACAATGGCAGTGGTGGGATTTGAACCCACGCCTCCACAGAGACTGGAGCTTAAATCCAGCGCCTTCGACCACTCGGCCACACTACCAAAGACAGCTGCCAGTCAACTACAGGTCCACCGACCTCCGGGTTATGGGCCCAGCAAGCTTCCACTGCGCCACTCTGCTTTTGCATTTTTTTCCTTGGGCTGAGATAGCAAATGGTGTTAGGAGGTACATTTGAAGATTGCAAGCACAGCAGCCCAAGCGCTGTGAAACTCAGCTTCCATGTATCTTGATTAGGGTTTTGGAAAACTAAGAACCTCCAAGTTACAATCACAACATTAGCAGTCACTGCAGTACTTTGAATGGGGTCTTGAGGCCTGTTTCAGTTCAGTCACGTCACACCACTATGTTAACAGGTCACTCTCATTAGTACATATACAGAGGCTTAAAATCTGCAACTTCAAATGACTTTGGTCTCTATGGCTACGATCCCCAACATTACATCTCCACTGTGGTGATTTTCTTATTATTCATTGCATTGAGGGATTAAAGAGTGTAATATTAATGGTTTGGACTCTGAGTCATAGTGTATGAATGTTAGACCTACTGACTGACAATGCATAGCATCTGGGTGACCTCAGCCACATCCTTAACCTGCATTTCCAAAACCTGAAGAGTAATGGCCACAAATAAAAATAAGCCTTGAAAAAGGACAACTACATGTGTAAGATTTCCTCTAAGTTCCATCAACTTAAAGGTAACATTTTTTTTTTTTTTCTAGAAAGCAGACTTGTACTTTTGATGGTGAAACTGCCACAAAATAGAGCATTCACAATGGCAGGATTTAATCACTTTACACCACTATGTTAACAGGTCACTCTCATTAGTAGATATACAGAGGCTTAAAACCTGCAAATTCAAATGACTTTGGTCTCTATGGCTACGATCCCCAACATTACATGTCCACTGCAAGGCGCACAAAGAACAAACTGGGATTCATGTTTGCACCTTAGCAGAGAATGAAGGTACACTTGGGTTATCCAAAGGACAACTACATGTGTAAGATTTCCATCAACTTCAAGGTAACATTTGATCTCTTTCTTGAAATCAGACTTGTACTTTTGATGGTGAAAGTGCCACCAAAGAGAGCATTCACAATGGCAGGATTTAATCACTTTACACCACTATGTTAACAGTTCACCCTCATTAGTAGATATACAGAGGTTTAAAACCTGCAACTTCAAATGACTTTGGTCTCTATGGCTACGATCCCCAACATTACCTGTCCACTGCAAGGCGCAAAAAGAACGAACTGGGATTCATGTTTGCACCTTAGCAGAGAATGAAGGTACACTTGACATTTGGGTTATCTCCCCAAAGGACAACTACATCTGTAAGATTTCTTCAGAGTTCCATCAACTTCAAGGTAACATTTGTTCTCTTTCTTGAAATCAGACTTGTACTTTTGATGGTGAAAGTGCCACCAAATAGAACATTCACAATGGCAGGATTTAATCACTTTACACCACTATGTTAACAGTTCACCCTCATTAGTAGATATACAGAGGTTTAAAACCTGCAACTTCAAATGACTTTGGTCTCTATGGCTACGATCCCCAACATTACCTGTCCACTGCAAGGCGCAAAGAGAACGAACTGGGATTCATGTTTGCACCTTAGCAGAGAATGAAGGTACACTTGACATTTGGGTTATCTCCCCAAAGGACAACTACATGTGTAAGATTTCCATCAATTTCAAGGTAACATTTGTTCTCTTTCTTGAAATCAGACTTGTACTTTTGATTGTGAAAGTGCCACCAAATAGAACATTCACAATGGCAGTGGTGGGATTTGAACCCACGCCTCCACAGAGACTGGAGCCTAAATCCAGCGCCTTCGACCACTCGGCCACACTACCAAAGACAGGTGCCAGTCAACTACAGGTCTCTATGGCTATGATCCCCAACATTACCTGTCCACTGCAAGGCGCAAAGAGAACGAACTGGGATTCATGTTTGCACCTTAGCAGAGAATGAAGGTACACTTGACATTTGGGTTATCTCCCCAAAGGACAACTACATGTGTAAGATTTCCATCAATTTCAAGGTAACATTTGTTCTCTTTCTTGAAATCAGACTTGTACTTTTGATGGTGAAAGTGCCACCAAATAGAACATTCACAATGGCAGTGGTGGGATTTGAACCCACGCCTCCACAGAGACTGGAGCCTAAATCCAGCGCCTTCGACCACTCGGCCACACTACCAAAGACAGGTGCCAGTCAACTACAGGTCCACCGACCTCCGGGTTATGGGCCCAGCAAGCTTCCACTGCGCCACTCTGCTTTTGCATTTTTTTTCCTTGGGCTGAGATAGCAAATGGTGTTAGGAGGTACATTTGAAGATTGCAAGCATGTATCTTGATTAGGGTTTTGGAAAACTAAGAACCTCCAAGTTACAATCACAACATTAGCAGTCACTGCAGTACTTTGAATGGGGTCTTGAGGCCTGTTTCAGTTCAGTCACGTCACACCACTATGTTAACAGGTCACTCTCATTAGTAGATATACAGAGGCTTAAAACCTGCAAATTCAAATGACTTTGGTCTCTATGGCTACGATCCCCAACATTACATCTCCACTGTGGTGATTTTCTTATTATTCATTGCATTGAGGGATTAAAGAGTGTAATATTAATGGTTTGGAATCTGAGTCATAGTGTATGAATGTTAGACCTACTGACTGACAATGCATAGCATCTGGGTGACCTCAGCCACATCCTTAACCTGCATTTCCAAAACCTGAAGAGTAATGGCCAAAAATAAAAATAAGCCTTGAAAAAGGACAACTACATGTGTAAGATTTCCTCTAAGTTCCATCAACTTAAAGGTAACATTTGTTTTTTTTTTCTAGAAATTAGACTTGTACTTTTGATAGTGAAACTGCCACCAAATAGAACATTCACAATGGCAGGATTTAATCACTTTACACCACTATGTTAACAGGTCACTCTCATTAGTAGATATACAGAGGTTTAAAACCTGCAACTTCAAATGACTTTGGTCTCTATGGCTACGATCCCCAACATTACATGTCCACTGCAAGGTGCACAAAGAATAACTGGGATTCATGTTTGCACCTTAGCAGAGAATGAAGGTACACTTGATATATGGGTTACCTCTCCAAAGGACAACTACATCTGTAAGATTTCTTCAGAGTTCCATCAACTTCAAGGTAACATTTGTTTTTTTTTTCTTGAAAGCAGACTTGTACTTTTGATGGTGAAACTGCCACCAAATAGAGCATTCACAATGGCAGGATTTAATCACTTTACACCACTATGTTAACAGGTCACCCTCATTAGTAGATATACAGAGGCTTAAAACCTGCAACTTCAAATGACTTTGGTCTCTCTGGCTACGATCCCCAACATTACATGTCCACTGCAAGGCGCACAAAGAATGAACTGGGATTCATGTTTGCACCTTAGCAGAGAATGAAGGTACACTTGACATTTGGGTTATCTCCCCAAAGGACAACTACATGTGTAAGATTTCCATCAACTTCAAGGTAACATTTGTTCTCTTTCTTGAAATCAGACTTGTACTTTTGATGGTCACAATGGCAGTGGTGGGATTTGAACCCACGCCTCCACAGAGACTGGAGCCTAAATCCAGCGCCTTCGACCACTCGGCCACACTACCAAAGACAGGTGCCAGTCAACTACAGGTCTCTATGGCTATGATCCCCAACATTACCTGTCCACTGCAAGGCGCAAAGAGAACGAACTGGGATTCATGTTTGCACCTTAGCAGAGAATGAAGGTACACTTGACATTTGGGTTATCTCCCCAAAGGACAACTACATGTGTAAGATTTCCATCAATTTCAAGGTAACATTTGTTCTCTTTCTTGAAATCAGACTTGTACTTTTGATGGTGAAAGTGCCACCAAATAGAACATTCACAATGGCAGTGGTGGGATTTGAACCCACGCCTCCACAGAGACTGGAGCCTAAATCCAGCGCCTTCGACCACTCGGCCACACTACCAAAGACAGGTGCCAGTCAACTACAGGTCCACCGACCTCCGGGTTATGGGCCCAGCAAGCTTCCACTGCGCCACTCTGCTTTTGCATTTTTTTTCCCTTGGGCTGAGATAGCAAATGGTGTTAGGAGGCACATTTGAAGATTGCAAGCATGTATCTTGATTAGGGTTTTGGAAAACTAAGAACCTCCAAGTTACAATCACAACATTAGCAGTCACTGCAGTACTTTGAATGGGGTCTTGAGGCCTGTTTCAGTTCAGTCACGTCACACCACTATGTTAACAGGTCACTCTCATTAGTAGATATACAGAGGCTTAAAACCTGCAAATTCAAATGACTTTGGTCTCTATGGCTACGATCCCCAACATTACATCTCCACTGTGGTGATTTTCTTATTATTCATTGCATTGAGGGATTAAAGAGTGTAATATTAATGGTTTGGAATCTGAGTCATAGTGTATGAATGTTAGACCTACTGACTGACAATGCATAGCATCTGGGTGACCTCAGCCACATCCTTAACCTGCATTTCCAAAACCTGAAGAGTAATGGCCAAAAATAAAAATAAGCCTTGAAAAAGGACAACTACATGTGTAAGATTTCCTCTAAGTTCCATCAACTTAAAGGTAACATTTGTTTTTTTTTTCTAGAAATTAGACTTGTACTTTTGATAGTGAAACTGCCACCAAATAGAACATTCACAATGGCAGGATTTAATCACTTTACACCACTATGTTAACAGGTCACTCTCATTAGTAGATATACAGAGGTTTAAAACCTGCAACTTCAAATGACTTTGGTCTCTATGGCTACGATCCCCAACATTACATGTCCACTGCAAGGTGCACAAAGAATAACTGGGATTCATGTTTGCACCTTAGCAGAGAATGAAGGTACACTTGATATATGGGTTACCTCTCCAAAGGACAACTACATCTGTAAGATTTCTTCAGAGTTCCATCAACTTCAAGGTAACATTTGTTTTTTTTTTCTTGAAAGCAGACTTGTACTTTTGATGGTGAAACTGCCACCAAATAGAGCATTCACAATGGCAGGATTTAATCACTTTACACCACTATGTTAACAGGTCACCCTCATTAGTAGATATACAGAGGCTTAAAACCTGCAACTTCAAATGACTTTGGTCTCTCTGGCTACGATCCCCAACATTACATGTCCACTGCAAGGCGCACAAAGAATGAACTGGGATTCATGTTTGCACCTTAGCAGAGAATGAAGGTACACTTGACATTTGGGTTATCTCCCCAAAGGACAACTACATGTGTAAGATTTCCATCAACTTCAAGGTAACATTTGTTCTCTTTCTTGAAATCAGACTTGTACTTTTGATGGTCACAATGGCAGTGGTGGGATTTGAACCCACGCCTCCACAGAGACTGGAGCCTAAATCCAGCGCCTTCGACCACTCGGCCACACTACCAAAGACAGGTGCCAGTCAACTACAGGTCTCTATGGCTATGATCCCCAACATTACCTGTCCACTGCAAGGCGCAAAGAGAACGAACTGGGATTCATGTTTGCACCTTAGCAGAGAATGAAGGTACACTTGACATTTGGGTTATCTCCCCAAAGGACAACTACATGTGTAAGATTTCCATCAATTTCAAGGTAACATTTGTTCTCTTTCTTGAAATCAGACTTGTACTTTTGATGGTGAAAGTGCCACCAAATAGAACATTCACAATGGCAGTGGTGGGATTTGAACCCACGCCTCCACAGAGACTGGAGCCTAAATCCAGCGCCTTCGACCACTCGGCCACACTACCAAAGACAGGTGCCAGTCAACTACAGGTCCACCGACCTCCGGGTTATGGGCCCAGCAAGCTTCCACTGCGCCACTCTGCTTTTGCATTTTTTTTCCTTGGGCTGAGATAGCAAATGGTGTTAGGAGGTACATTTGAAGATTGCAAGCATGTATCTTGATTAGGGTTTTGGAAAACTAAGAACCTCCAAGTTACAATCACAACATTAGCAGTCACTGCAGTACTTTGAATGGGGTCTTGAGGCCTGTTTCAGTTCAGTCACGTCACACCACTATGTTAACAGGTCACTCTCATTAGTAGATATACAGAGGCTTAAAACCTGCAAATTCAAATGACTTTGGTCTCTATGGCTACGATCCCCAACATTACATCTCCACTGTGGTGATTTTCTTATTATTCATTGCATTGAGGGATTAAAGAGTGTAATATTAATGGTTTGGAATCTGAGTCATAGTGTATGAATGTTAGACCTACTGACTGACAATGCATAGCATCTGGGTGACCTCAGCCACATCCTTAACCTGCATTTCCAAAACCTGAAGAGTAATGGCCAAAAATAAAAATAAGCCTTGAAAAAGGACAACTACATGTGTAAGATTTCCTCTAAGTTCCATCAACTTAAAGGTAACATTTGTTTTTTTTTTCTAGAAATTAGACTTGTACTTTTGATGGTGAAACTGCCACCAAATAGAACATTCACAATGGCAGGATTTAATCACTTTACACCACTATGTTAACAGGTCACTCTCATTAGTAGATATACAGAGGCTTAAAACCTGCAAATTCAAATGACTTTGGTCTCTATGGCTACGATCCCCAACATTACATGTCCACTGCAAGGCGCACAAAGAACGAACTGGGATTCATGTTTGCACCTTAGCAGAGAATGAAGGTACACTTGGGTTATCCAAAGGACAACTACATGTGTAAGATTTCCATCAACTTCAAGGTAACATTTGATCTCTTTCTTGAAATCAGACTTGTACTTTTGATGGTGAAAGTGCCACCAAAGAGAACATTCACAATGGCAGTGGTGGGATTTGAACCCACGCCTCCACAGAGACTGGAGCCTAAATCCAGCGCCTTCGACCACTCGGCCACACTACCAAAGACAGCTGCCAGTCAACTACAGGTCCACCGACCTCCGGGTTATGGGCCCAGCAAGCTTCCACTGCGCCACTCTGCTTTTGCATTTTTTTTCCCTTGGGCTGAGATAGCAAATGGTGTTAGGAGGCACATTTGAAGATTGCAAGCACAGCAGCCCAAGCGCTGTGACACTCAGCTTCCATGTATCTTGATTAGGGTTTTGGAAAACTAAGAACCTCCAAGTTACAATCACAACATTAGCAGTCACTGCAGTACTTTGAATGGGGTCTTGAGGCCTGTTTCAGTTCAGTCACGTCACACCACTATGTTAACAGGTCACTCTCATTAGTACATATACAGAGGCTTAAAATCTGCAACTTCAAATGACTTTGGTCTCTATGGCTACGATCCCCAACATTACATCTCCACTGTGGTGATTTTCTTATTATTCATTGCATTGAGGGATTAAAGAGTGTAATATTAATGGTTTGGACTCTGAGTCATAGTGTATGAATGTTAGACCTACTGACTGACAATGCATAGCATCTGGGTGACCTCAGCCACATCCTTAACCTGCATTTCCAAAACCTGAAGAGTAATGGCCACAAATAAAAATAAGCCTTGAAAAAGGACAACTACATGTGTAAGATTTCCTCTAAGTTCCATCAACTTAAAGGTAACATTTTTTTTTTTTTTCTAGAAAGCAGACTTGTACTTTTGATGGTGAAACTGCCACAAAATAGAGCATTCACAATGGCAGGATTTAATCACTTTACACCACTATGTTAACAGGTCACTCTCATTAGTAGATATACAGAGGCTTAAAACCTGCAAATTCAAATGACTTTGGTCTCTATGGCTACGATCCCCAACATTACATGTCCACTGCAAGGCGCACAAAGAACAAACTGGGATTCATGTTTGCACCTTAGCAGAGAATGAAGGTACACTTGGGTTATCCAAAGGACAACTACATGTGTAAGATTTCCATCAACTTCAAGGTAACATTTGATCTCTTTCTTGAAATCAGACTTGTACTTTTGATGGTGAAAGTGCCACCAAAGAGAGCATTCACAATGGCAGGATTTAATCACTTTACACCACTATGTTAACAGTTCACCCTCATTAGTAGATATACAGAGGTTTAAAACCTGCAACTTCAAATGACTTTGGTCTCTATGGCTACGATCCCCAACATTACCTGTCCACTGCAAGGCGCAAAAAGAACGAACTGGGATTCATGTTTGCACCTTAGCAGAGAATGAAGGTACACTTGACATTTGGGTTATCTCCCCAAAGGACAACTACATCTGTAAGATTTCTTCAGAGTTCCATCAACTTCAAGGTAACATTTGTTCTCTTTCTTGAAATCAGACTTGTACTTTTGATGGTGAAAGTGCCACCAAATAGAACATTCACAATGGCAGGATTTAATCACTTTACACCACTATGTTAACAGTTCACCCTCATTAGTAGATATACAGAGGTTTAAAACCTGCAACTTCAAATGACTTTGGTCTCTATGGCTACGATCCCCAACATTACCTGTCCACTGCAAGGCGCAAAGAGAACGAACTGGGATTCATGTTTGCACCTTAGCAGAGAATGAAGGTACACTTGACATTTGGGTTATCTCCCCAAAGGACAACTACATGTGTAAGATTTCCATCAATTTCAAGGTAACATTTGTTCTCTTTCTTGAAATCAGACTTGTACTTTTGATTGTGAAAGTGCCACCAAATAGAACATTCACAATGGCAGTGGTGGGATTTGAACCCACGCCTCCACAGAGACTGGAGCCTAAATCCAGCGCCTTCGACCACTCGGCCACACTACCAAAGACAGGTGCCAGTCAACTACAGGTCTCTATGGCTATGATCCCCAACATTACCTGTCCACTGCAAGGCGCAAAGAGAACGAACTGGGATTCATGTTTGCACCTTAGCAGAGAATGAAGGTACACTTGACATTTGGGTTATCTCCCCAAAGGACAACTACATGTGTAAGATTTCCATCAATTTCAAGGTAACATTTGTTCTCTTTCTTGAAATCAGACTTGTACTTTTGATGGTGAAAGTGCCACCAAATAGAACATTCACAATGGCAGTGGTGGGATTTGAACCCACGCCTCCACAGAGACTGGAGCCTAAATCCAGCGCCTTCGACCACTCGGCCACACTACCAAAGACAGGTGCCAGTCAACTACAGGTCCACCGACCTCCGGGTTATGGGCCCAGCAAGCTTCCACTGCGCCACTCTGCTTTTGCATTTTTTTTCCTTGGGCTGAGATAGCAAATGGTGTTAGGAGGTACATTTGAAGATTGCAAGCATGTATCTTGATTAGGGTTTTGGAAAACTAAGAACCTCCAAGTTACAATCACAACATTAGCAGTCACTGCAGTACTTTGAATGGGGTCTTGAGGCCTGTTTCAGTTCAGTCACGTCACACCACTATGTTAACAGGTCACTCTCATTAGTAGATATACAGAGGCTTAAAACCTGCAAATTCAAATGACTTTGGTCTCTATGGCTACGATCCCCAACATTACATCTCCACTGTGGTGATTTTCTTATTATTCATTGCATTGAGGGATTAAAGAGTGTAATATTAATGGTTTGGAATCTGAGTCATAGTGTATGAATGTTAGACCTACTGACTGACAATGCATAGCATCTGGGTGACCTCAGCCACATCCTTAACCTGCATTTCCAAAACCTGAAGAGTAATGGCCAAAAATAAAAATAAGCCTTGAAAAAGGACAACTACATGTGTAAGATTTCCTCTAAGTTCCATCAACTTAAAGGTAACATTTGTTTTTTTTTTCTAGAAATTAGACTTGTACTTTTGATGGTGAAACTGCCACCAAATAGAACATTCACAATGGCAGGATTTAATCACTTTACACCACTATGTTAACAGGTCACTCTCATTAGTAGATATACAGAGGCTTAAAACCTGCAAATTCAAATGACTTTGGTCTCTATGGCTACGATCCCCAACATTACATGTCCACTGCAAGGCGCACAAAGAACGAACTGGGATTCATGTTTGCACCTTAGCAGAGAATGAAGGTACACTTGGGTTATCCAAAGGACAACTACATGTGTAAGATTTCCATCAACTTCAAGGTAACATTTGATCTCTTTCTTGAAATCAGACTTGTACTTTTGATGGTGAAAGTGCCACCAAAGAGAACATTCACAATGGCAGTGGTGGGATTTGAACCCACGCCTCCACAGAGACTGGAGCCTAAATCCAGCGCCTTCGACCACTCGGCCACACTACCAAAGACAGGTGCCAGTCAACTACAGGTCCACCGACCTCCGGGTTATGGGCCCAGCAAGCTTCCACTGCGCCACTCTGCTTTTGCATTTTTTTTCCCTTGGGCTGAGATAGCAAATGGTGTTAGGAGGCACATTTGAAGATTGCAAGCACAGCAGCCCAAGCGCTGTGACACTCAGCTTCCATGTATCTTGATTAGGGTTTTGGAAAACTAAGAACCTCCAAGTTACAATCACAACATTAGCAGTCACTGCAGTACTTTGAATGGGGTCTTGAGGCCTGTTTCAGTTCAGTCACGTCACACCACTATGTTAACAGGTCACTCTCATTAGTAGATATACAGAGGCTTAAAACCTGCAAATTTAAATGACTTTGGTCTCTATGGCTACGATCCCCAACATTACATCTCCACTGTGGTGATTTTCTTATTATTCATTGCATTGAGGGATTAAAGAGTGTAATATTAATGGTTTGGACTCTGAGTCATAGTGTATGAATGTTAGACCTACTGACTGACAATGCATAGCATCTGGGTGACCTCAGCCACATCCTTAACCTGCATTTCCAAAACCTGAAGAGTAATGGCCACAAATAAAAATAAGCCTTGAAAAAGGACAACTACATGTGTAAGATTTCCTCTAAGTTCCATCAACTTAAAGGTAACATTTTTTTTTTTTTTCTAGAAAGCAGACTTGTACTTTTGATGGTGAAACTGCCACAAAATAGAGCATTCACAATGGCAGGATTTAATCACTTTACACCACTATGTTAACAGGTCACTCTCATTAGTAGATATACAGAGGCTTAAAACCTGCAAATTCAAATGACTTTGGTCTCTATGGCTACGATCCCCAACATTACATGTCCACTGCAAGGCGCACAAAGAACAAACTGGGATTCATGTTTGCACCTTAGCAGAGAATGAAGGTACACTTGGGTTATCCAAAGGACAACTACATGTGTAAGATTTCCATCAACTTCAAGGTAACATTTGATCTCTTTCTTGAAATCAGACTTGTACTTTTGATGGTGAAAGTGCCACCAAAGAGAGCATTCACAATGGCAGGATTTAATCACTTTACACCACTATGTTAACAGTTCACCCTCATTAGTAGATATACAGAGGTTTAAAACCTGCAACTTCAAATGACTTTGGTCTCTATGGCTACGATCCCCAACATTACCTGTCCACTGCAAGGCGCAAAAAGAACGAACTGGGATTCATGTTTGCACCTTAGCAGAGAATGAAGGTACACTTGACATTTGGGTTATCTCCCCAAAGGACAACTACATCTGTAAGATTTCTTCAGAGTTCCATCAACTTCAAGGTAACATTTGTTCTCTTTCTTGAAATCAGACTTGTACTTTTGATGGTGAAAGTGCCACCAAATAGAACATTCACAATGGCAGGATTTAATCACTTTACACCACTATGTTAACAGTTCACCCTCATTAGTAGATATACAGAGGTTTAAAACCTGCAACTTCAAATGACTTTGGTCTCTATGGCTACGATCCCCAACATTACCTGTCCACTGCAAGGCGCAAAGAGAACGAACTGGGATTCATGTTTGCACCTTAGCAGAGAATGAAGGTACACTTGACATTTGGGTTATCTCCCCAAAGGACAACTACATGTGTAAGATTTCCATCAATTTCAAGGTAACATTTGTTCTCTTTCTTGAAATCAGACTTGTACTTTTGATTGTGAAAGTGCCACCAAATAGAACATTCACAATGGCAGTGGTGGGATTTGAACCCACGCCTCCACAGAGACTGGAGCCTAAATCCAGCGCCTTCGACCACTCGGCCACACTACCAAAGACAGGTGCCAGTCAACTACAGGTCTCTATGGCTATGATCCCCAACATTACCTGTCCACTGCAAGGCGCAAAGAGAACGAACTGGGATTCATGTTTGCACCTTAGCAGAGAATGAAGGTACACTTGACATTTGGGTTATCTCCCCAAAGGACAACTACATGTGTAAGATTTCCATCAATTTCAAGGTAACATTTGTTCTCTTTCTTGAAATCAGACTTGTACTTTTGATGGTGAAAGTGCCACCAAATAGAACATTCACAATGGCAGTGGTGGGATTTGAACCCACGCCTCCACAGAGACTGGAGCCTAAATCCAGCGCCTTCGACCACTCGGCCACACTACCAAAGACAGGTGCCAGTCAACTACAGGTCCACCGACCTCCGGGTTATGGGCCCAGCAAGCTTCCACTGCGCCACTCTGCTTTTGCATTTTTTTTCCTTGGGCTGAGATAGCAAATGGTGTTAGGAGGTACATTTGAAGATTGCAAGCATGTATCTTGATTAGGGTTTTGGAAAACTAAGAACCTCCAAGTTACAATCACAACATTAGCAGTCACTGCAGTACTTTGAATGGGGTCTTGAGGCCTGTTTCAGTTCAGTCACGTCACACCACTATGTTAACAGGTCACTCTCATTAGTAGATATACAGAGGCTTAAAACCTGCAAATTCAAATGACTTTGGTCTCTATGGCTACGATCCCCAACATTACATCTCCACTGTGGTGATTTTCTTATTATTCATTGCATTGAGGGATTAAAGAGTGTAATATTAATGGTTTGGAATCTGAGTCATAGTGTATGAATGTTAGACCTACTGACTGACAATGCATAGCATCTGGGTGACCTCAGCCACATCCTTAACCTGCATTTCCAAAACCTGAAGAGTAATGGCCAAAAATAAAAATAAGCCTTGAAAAAGGACAACTACATGTGTAAGATTTCCTCTAAGTTCCATCAACTTAAAGGTAACATTTGTTTTTTTTTTCTAGAAATTAGACTTGTACTTTTGATGGTGAAACTGCCACCAAATAGAACATTCACAATGGCAGGATTTAATCACTTTACACCACTATGTTAACAGGTCACTCTCATTAGTAGATATACAGAGGCTTAAAACCTGCAAATTCAAATGACTTTGGTCTCTATGGCTACGATCCCCAACATTACATGTCCACTGCAAGGCGCACAAAGAACGAACTGGGATTCATGTTTGCACCTTAGCAGAGAATGAAGGTACACTTGGGTTATCCAAAGGACAACTACATGTGTAAGATTTCCATCAACTTCAAGGTAACATTTGATCTCTTTCTTGAAATCAGACTTGTACTTTTGATGGTGAAAGTGCCACCAAAGAGAACATTCACAATGGCAGTGGTGGGATTTGAACCCACGCCTCCACAGAGACTGGAGCCTAAATCCAGCGCCTTCGACCACTCGGCCACACTACCAAAGACAGGTGCCAGTCAACTACAGGTCCACCGACCTCCGGGTTATGGGCCCAGCAAGCTTCCACTGCGCCACTCTGCTTTTGCATTTTTTTTCCCTTGGGCTGAGATAGCAAATGGTGTTAGGAGGCACATTTGAAGATTGCAAGCACAGCAGCCCAAGCGCTGTGACACTCAGCTTCCATGTATCTTGATTAGGGTTTTGGAAAACTAAGAACCTCCAAGTTACAATCACAACATTAGCAGTCACTGCAGTACTTTGAATGGGGTCTTGAGGCCTGTTTCAGTTCAGTCACGTCACACCACTATGTTAACAGGTCACTCTCATTAGTAGATATACAGAGGCTTAAAACCTGCAAATTTAAATGACTTTGGTCTCTATGGCTACGATCCCCAACATTACATCTCCACTGTGGTGATTTTCTTATTATTCATTGCATTGAGGGATTAAAGAGTGTAATATTAATGGTTTGGACTCTGAGTCATAGTGTATGAATGTTAGACCTACTGACTGACAATGCATAGCATCTGGGTGACCTCAGCCACATCCTTAACCTGCATTTCCAAAACCTGAAGAGTAATGGCCACAAATAAAAATAAGCCTTGAAAAAGGACAACTACATGTGTAAGATTTCCTCTAAGTTCCATCAACTTAAAGGTAACATTTTTTTTTTTTTTCTAGAAAGCAGACTTGTACTTTTGATGGTGAAACTGCCACAAAATAGAGCATTCACAATGGCAGGATTTAATCACTTTACACCACTATGTTAACAGGTCACTCTCATTAGTAGATATACAGAGGCTTAAAACCTGCAAATTCAAATGACTTTGGTCTCTATGGCTACGATCCCCAACATTACATGTCCACTGCAAGGCGCACAAAGAACAAACTGGGATTCATGTTTGCACCTTAGCAGAGAATGAAGGTACACTTGGGTTATCCAAAGGACAACTACATGTGTAAGATTTCCATCAACTTCAAGGTAACATTTGATCTCTTTCTTGAAATCAGACTTGTACTTTTGATGGTGAAAGTGCCACCAAAGAGAGCATTCACAATGGCAGGATTTAATCACTTTACACCACTATGTTAACAGTTCACCCTCATTAGTAGATATACAGAGGTTTAAAACCTGCAACTTCAAATGACTTTGGTCTCTATGGCTACGATCCCCAACATTACCTGTCCACTGCAAGGCGCAAAAAGAACGAACTGGGATTCATGTTTGCACCTTAGCAGAGAATGAAGGTACACTTGACATTTGGGTTATCTCCCCAAAGGACAACTACATCTGTAAGATTTCTTCAGAGTTCCATCACCTTCAAGGTAACATTTGTTCTCTTTCTTGAAATCAGACTTGTACTTTTGATGGTGAAAGTGCCACCAAATAGAACATTCACAATGGCAGTGGTGGGATTTGAACCCACGCCTCCACAGAGACTGGAGCCTAAATCCAGCGCCTTCGACCACTCGGCCACACTACCAAAGACAGGTGCCAGTCAACTACAGGTCCACCGACCTCCGGGTTATGGGCCCAGCAAGCTTCCACTGCGCCACTCTGCTTTTGCATTTTTTTTCCCTTGGGCTGAGATAGCAAATGGTGTTAGGAGGCACATTTGAAGATTGCAAGCACAGCAGCCCAAGCGCTGTGACACTCAGCTTCCATGTATCTTGATTAGGGTTTTGGAAAACTAAGAACCTCCAAGTTACAATCACAACATTAGCAGTCACTGCAGTACTTTGAATGGGGTCTTGAGGCCTGTTTCAGTTCAGTCACGTCACACCACTATGTTAACAGGTCACTCTCATTAGTACATATACAGAGGCTTAAAATCTGCAACTTCAAATGACTTTGGTCTCTATGGCTACGATCCCCAACATTACATGTCCACTGCAAGGCGCACAAAGAATAAACTGGGATTCATGTTTGCACCTTAGCAGAGAATGAAGGTACACTTGATATATGGGTTACCTCTCCAAAGGACAACTACATCTGTAAGATTTCTTCAGAGTTCCATCAACTTCAAGGTAACATTTGTTTTTTTTTCTTGAAAGCAGACTTGTACTTTTGATGGTGAAACTGCCACCAAATAGAGCATTCACAATGGCAGGATTTAATCACTTTACACCACTATGTTAACAGGTCACCCTCATTAGTAGATATACAGAGGCTTAAAACCTGCAACTTCAAATGACTTTGGTCTCTCTGGCTACGATCCCCAACATTACATGTCCACTGCAAGGCGCACAAAGAATGAACTGGGATTCATGTTTGCACCTTAGCAGAGAATGAAGGTACACTTGACATTTGGGTTATCTCCCCAAAGGACAAATACATGTGTAAGATTTCCATCAACTTCAAGGTAACATTTGTTCTCTTTCTTGAAATCAGACTTGTACTTTTGATGGTCACAATGGCAGTGGTGGGATTTCAACCCACGCCTCCACAGAGACTGGAGCCTAAATCCAGCGCCTTCGACCACTCGGCCACACTACCAAAGACAGCTGCCAGTCAACTACAGGTCCACCGACCCCCGGGTTATGGGCCCAGCAAGCTTCCACTGCGCCACTCTGCTTTTGCATTTTTTTTTCCTTGGGCTGAAATAGCAAATGGTGTTAGGAGGTACATTTGAAGATTGCAAGCACAGCAGCCCAAGCGCTGTGGCACTCAGCTTCCATGTATCTTGATTAGGGTTTTGGAAAACTAAGAACCTCCAAGTTACAATCACAACATTAGCAGTCACTGCAGTACTTTGAATGGGGTCTTGAGGCCTGTTTCAGTTCAGTCACGTCACACCACTATGTTAACAGGTCACTCTCATTAGTAGATATACAGAGGCTTAAAACCTGCAAATTTAAATGACTTTGGTCTCTATGGCTACGATCCCCAACATTACATCTCCACTGTGGTGATTTTCTTATTATTCATTGCATTGAGGGATTAAAGAGTGTAATATTAATGGTTTGGACTCTGAGTCATAGTGTATGAATGTTAGACCTACTGACTGACAATGCATAGCATCTGGGTGACCTCAGCCACATCCTTAACCTGCATTTCCAAAACCTGAAGAGTAATGGCCACAAATAAAAATAAGCCTTGAAAAAGGACAACTACATGTGTAAGATTTCCTCTAAGTTCCATCAACTTAAAGGTAACATTTGTTTTTTTTTTCTAGAAAGCAGACTTGTACTTTTGATGGTGAAACTGCCATCAAATAGAACATTCACAATGGCAGGATTTAATCACTTTACACCACTATGTTAACAGGTCACCCTCATTAGTAGATATACAGAGGTTTAAAACCTGCAACTTCAAATGACTTTGGTCTCTATGGCTACGATCCCCAACATTACATGTCCACTGCAAGGCGCACAAAGAACGAACTGGGATTCATGTTTGCACCTTAGCAGAGAATGAAGGTACACTTGGGTTATCTCCCCAAACGACAACTACATGTGTAAGATTTCCATCAACTTCAAGGTAACATTTGATCTCTTTCTTGAAATCAGACTTGTACTTTTGATGGTAAAAGTGCCACCAAATAGAGCATTCACAATGGCAGTGGTGGGATTGGAATCCACGCCTCCACAGACACTGGAGCCTAAATCCAGCGCCTTCGACCACTCGGCCACACTACCAAAGACAGCTGCCAGTCAACTACAGGTCCACCGACCTCCGGGTTATGGGCCCAGCAAGCTTCCACTGCGCCACTCTGCTTTTGCATTTTTTTTCCTTGGGCTGAGATAGCAAATGGTGTTAGGAGGTACATTTGAAGATTGCAAGCACAGCAGCCCAAGCGCTGTGACACTCAGCTTCCATGTATCTTGATTAGGGTTTTGGAAAACTAAGAACCTCCAAGTTACAATCACAACATTAGCAGTCACTGCAGTACTTTGAATGGGGTCTTGAGGCCTGTTTCAGTTCAGTCACGTCACACCACTATGTTAACAGGTCACTCTCATTAGTACATATACAGAGGCTTAAAATCTGCAACTTCAAATGACTTTGGTCTCTATGGCTACGATCCCCAACATTACATCTCCACTGTGGTGATTTTCTTATCATTCATTGCATTGAGGTATTAAAGAGTGTAATATTAATGGTTTGGACTCTGAGTCATAGTGTATAAATGTTAGACCTACTGACTGACAATGCATAGCATCTGGGTGACCTCAGCCACATCCTTAACCTGCATTTCCAAAACCTGAAGAGTAATGGCCACAAATAAAAATAAGCCTTGAAAAAGGACAACTACATGTGTAAGATTTCCTCTAAGTTCCATCAACTTAAAGGTAACATTTGTTTTTTTTTTCTAGAAAGCAGACTTGTACTTTTGATGGTGAAACTGCCATCAAATAGAACATTCACAATGGCAGGATTTAATCACTTTACACCACTATGTTAACAGGTCACCCTCATTAGTAGATATACAGAGGTTTAAAACCTGCAACTTCAAATGACTTTGGTCTCTATGGCTACGATCCCCAACATTACATGTCCACTGCAAGGCGCACAAAGAACGAACTGGGATTCATGTTTGCACCTTAGCAGAGAATGAAGGTACACTTGGGTTATCTCCCCAAAGGACAACTACATGTGTAAGATTTCCATCAATTTCAAGGTAACATTTGTTCTCTTTCTTGAAATCAGACTTGTACTTTTGATGGTGAAAGTGCCACCAAATAGAACATTCACAATGGCAGTGGTGGGATTTGAACCCACGCCTCCACAGAGACTGGAGCCTAAATCCAGCGCCTTCGACCAAATTACCAAAAACAGCTGCCAGTCAACCACAGGTCCACCGACCTCTGGGTTATGGGCCCAACATTACGTCTCCACTGGGGTGATTTTCTTATTATTCATTGCATTGGGGCTTTAAAGAGTGTAATATTAGTGGTTTGGACTCTGAGTCATAGTGTATGAATGTTAGACCTACTGACTGACAATGCATAGCATCTGGGTGACCTCAGCCACATCCTTAACCTCCATTTCCAAAACCTGAAGAGTAATGGCCACAAATAAAAATAAGCCTTGGAAAAGATAGCTTGCCAACCAGCCGGCAATGTCACAGTGGTAACATCTATTTTTTTCCATGTCTGTTTCACTGATTATTCTGTGAGCTGAAGGGACTCTTTAGTTGTGTAATATTAATTTATACGCTTCATACAGGACTCTCTGTAGTTCCACATATAAAAATTATTCCTGACCAAAGTCTCCTTTATCTCTGGCAGTAGAAGAAACTGAAATTCTTCAAAATGTCAGTCACAAGTTAGACTTGGCAAAATGAGCTATCTTTCTGTGGTCACGCATTAAGACTGCAAGGCACACCAAGAAAGGTCTGGGATTCATGTTTGCACCTTAGCAGAGAAAGAAAGTACACCTGACATATGGGTTACCTTCCTAAAAGATTTCCTCTAAGTTCCATCAACTTCAAGGTAACATTGGTTTTCTTCTTGAAAACAGACTTGTACTTTTGATGATGGAAGTGCCACCAAATAGAACATTCACAATGGCAGTGGTGGGATTTGAACCCACGCCTCCACAGAGACTGGAGCTTAAATCCAGCGCCTTCGACCACTCGGCCACACTACCAAAGACAGCTGCCAGTCAACTACAGGTCCACCGACCTCCGGGTTATGGGCCCAGCAAGCTTCCACTGCGCCACTCTGCTTTTGCATTTTTTTCCTTGGGCTGATATAGCAAATGGTGTTAGGAGGTACATTTGAATATTGCAAGCACAGCAGCCCAAGCGCTGTGAAACTCAGCTTCCATGTATCTTGATTAGGGTTTTGGAAAACTAAGAACCTCCAAGTTACAATCACAACATTAGCAGTCACTGCAGTACTTTGAATGGGGTCTTGAGGCCTGTTTCAGTTCAGTCACGTCACACCACTATGTTAACAGGTCACTCTCATTAGTACATATACAGAGGCTTAAAATCTGCAACTTCAAATGACTTTGGTCTCTATGGCTACGATCCCCAACATTACATCTCCACTGTGGTGATTTTCTTATTATTCATTGCATTGAGGGATTAAAGAGTGTAATATTAATGGTTTGGACTCTGAGTCATAGTGTATGAATGTTAGACCTACTGACTGACAATGCATAGCATCTGGGTGACCTCAGCCACATCCTTAACCTGCATTTCCAAAACCTGAAGAGTAATGGCCACAAATAAAAATAAGCCTTGAAAAAGGACAACTACATGTGTAAGATTTCCTCTAAGTTCCATCAACTTAAAGGTAACATTTTTTTTTTTTTTTCTAGAAAGCAGACTTGTACTTTTGATGGTGAAACTGCCACAAAATAGAGCATTCACAATGGCAGGATTTAATCACTTTACACCACTATGTTAACAGGTCACTCTCATTAGTAGATATACAGAGGCTTAAAACCTGCAAATTCAAATGACTTTGGTCTCTATGGCTACGATCCCCAACATTACATGTCCACTGCAAGGCGCACAAAGAACAAACTGGGATTCATGTTTGCACCTTAGCAGAGAATGAAGGTACACTTGGGTTATCCAAAGGACAACTACATGTGTAAGATTTCCATCAACTTCAAGGTAACATTTGATCTCTTTCTTGAAATCAGACTTGTACTTTTGATGGTGAAAGTGCCACCAAAGAGAGCATTCACAATGGCAGGATTTAATCACTTTACACCACTATGTTAACAGTTCACCCTCATTAGTAGATATACAGAGGTTTAAAACCTGCAACTTCAAATGACTTTGGTCTCTATGGCTACGATCCCCAACATTACCTGTCCACTGCAAGGCGCAAAAAGAACGAACTGGGATTCATGTTTGCACCTTAGCAGAGAATGAAGGTACACTTGACATTTGGGTTATCTCCCCAAAGGACAACTACATCTGTAAGATTTCTTCAGAGTTCCATCAACTTCAAGGTAACATTTGTTCTCTTTCTTGAAATCAGACTTGTACTTTTGATGGTGAAAGTGCCACCAAATAGAACATTCACAATGGCAGGATTTAATCACTTTACACCACTATGTTAACAGTTCACCCTCATTAGTAGATATACAGAGGTTTAAAACCTGCAACTTCAAATGACTTTGGTCTCTATGGCTACGATCCCCAACATTACCTGTCCACTGCAAGGCGCAAAGAGAACGAACTGGGATTCATGTTTGCACCTTAGCAGAGAATGAAGGTACACTTGACATTTGGGTTATCTCCCCAAAGGACAACTACATGTGTAAGATTTCCATCAACTTCAAGGTAACATTTGATCTCTTTCTTGAAATCAGACTTGTACTTTTGATGGTGAAAGTGCCACCAAATAGAGCATTCACAATGGCAGTGGTGGGATTTGAACCCACGCCTCCACAGAGACTGGAGCCTAAATCCAGCGCCTTCGACCACTCGGCCACACTACCAAAGACAGCTGCCAGTCAACTACAGGTCCACCGACCCCCGGGTTATGGGCCCAGCAAGCTTCCACTGCGCCACTCTGCTTTTGCATTTTTTTTTCCTTGGGCTGAAATAGCAAATGGTGTTAGGAGGTACATTTGAAGATTGCAAGCACAGCAGCCCAAGCGCTGTGGCACTCAGCTTCCATGTATCTTGATTAGGGTTTTGGAAAACTAAGAACCTCCAAGTTACAATCACAACATTAGCAGTCACTGCAGTACTTTGAATGGGGTCTTGAGGCCTGTTTCAGTTCAGTCACGTCACACCACTATGTTAACAGGTCACTCTCATTAGTAGATATACAGAGGCTTAAAACCTGCAAATTTAAATGACTTTGGTCTCTATGGCTACGATCCCCAACATTACATCTCCACTGTGGTGATTTTCTTATTATTCATTGCATTGAGGGATTAAAGAGTGTAATATTAATGGTTTGGACTCTGAGTCATAGTGTATGAATGTTAGACCTACTGACTGACAATGCATAGCATCTGGGTGACCTCAGCCACATCCTTAACCTGCATTTCCAAAACCTGAAGAGTAATGGCCACAAATAAAAATAAGCCTTGAAAAAGGACAACTACATGTGTAAGATTTCCTCTAAGTTCCATCAACTTAAAGGTAACATTTTTTTTTTTTTTTCTAGAAAGCAGACTTGTACTTTTGATGGTGAAACTGCCACAAAATAGAGCATTCACAATGGCAGGATTTAATCACTTTACACCACTATGTTAACAGGTCACTCTCATTAGTAGATATACAGAGGCTTAAAACCTGCAAATTCAAATGACTTTGGTCTCTATGGCTACGATCCCCAACATTACATGTCCACTGCAAGGCGCACAAAGAACGAACTGGGATTCATGTTTGCACCTTAGCAGAGAATGAAGGTACACTTGGGTTATCTCCCCAAAGGACAACTACATGTGTAAGATTTCCATCAACTTCAAGGTAACATTTGATCTCTTTCTTGAAATCAGACTTGTAGTTTTGATGGTGAAAGTGCCACCAAATAGAGCATTCACAATGGCAGTGGTGGGATTTGAACCCACGCCTCCACAGAGACTGGAGCCTAAATCCAGCGCCTTCGACCACTCGGCCACACTACCAAAGACAGGTGCCAGTCAACTACAGGTCCACCGACCTCCGGGTTATGGGCCCAGCAAGCTTCCACTGCGCCACTCTGCTTTTAATCACAGGATTTAATCACTTTACACCACTATGTTAACAGGTCACCCTCATTAGTAGATATACAGAGGTTTAAAACCTGCAACTTCAAATGACTTTGGTCTCTCTGGCTACGATCCCCAACATTACATGTCCACTGCAAGGCGAACAAAGAACGAACTGGGATTCATGTTTGCACCTTAGCAGAGAATGAAGGTACACTTGACATTTGGGTTATCTCCCCAAAGGACAACTACATCTGTAAGATTTCTTCAGAGTTCCATCAACTTCAAGGTAACATTTGTTTTTTTTTCTTGAAAGCAGACTTGTACTTTTGATGGTGAAACTGCCATCAAATAGAACATTCACAATGGCAGGATTTAATCACTTTACACCACTATGTTAACAGGTCACCCTCATTAGTAGATATACAGAGGTTTAAAACCTGCAACTTCAAATGACTTTGGTCTCTATGGCTACGATCCCCAACATTACATGTCCACTGCAAGGCGCACAAAGAACGAACTGGGATTCATGTTTGCACCTTAGCAGAGAATGAAGGTACACTTGGGTTATCTCCCCAAAGGACAACTACATGTGTAAGATTTCCATCAACTTCAAGGTAACATTTGATCTCTTTCTTGAAATCAGACTTGTACTTTTGATGGTAAAAGTGCCACCAAATAGAGCATTCACAATGGCAGTGGTGGGATTGGAATCCACGCCTCCACAGACACTGGAGCCTAAATCCAGCGCCTTCGACCACTCGGCCACACTACCAAAGACAGCTGCCAGTCAACTACAGGTCCACCGACCTCCGGGTTATGGGCCCAGCAAGCTTCCACTGCGCCACTCTGCTTTTGCATTTTTTTTCCTTGGGCTGAGATAGCAAATGGTGTTAGGAGGTACATTTGAAGATTGCAAGCACAGCAGCCCAAGCGCTGTGACACTCAGCTTCCATGTATCTTGATTAGGGTTTTGGAAAACTAAGAACCTCCAAGTTACAATCACAACATTAGCAGTCACTGCAGTACTTTGAATGGGGTCTTGAGGCCTGTTTCAGTTCAGTCACGTCACACCACTATGTTAACAGGTCACTCTCATTAGTACATATACAGAGGCTTAAAATCTGCAACTTCAAATGACTTTGGTCTCTATGGCTACGATCCCCAACATTACATCTCCACTGTGGTGATTTTCTTATCATTCATTGCATTGAGGTATTAAAGAGTGTAATATTAATGGTTTGGACTCTGAGTCATAGTGTATGAATGTTAGACCTACTGACTGACAATGCATAGCATCTGGGTGACCTCAGCCACATCCTTAACCTGCATTTCCAAAACCTGAAGAGTAATGGCCACAAATAAAAATAAGCCTTGAAAAAGGACAACTACATGTGTAAGATTTCCTCTAAGTTCCATCAACTTAAAGGTAACATTTGTTTTTTTTTTCTAGAAAGCAGACTTGTACTTTTGATGGTGAAACTGCCATCAAATAGAACATTCACAATGGCAGGATTTAATCACTTTACACCACTATGTTAACAGGTCACCCTCATTAGTAGATATACAGAGGCTTAAAACCTGCAACTTCAAATGACTTTGGTCTCTATGGCTACGATCCCCAACATTACATGTCCACTGCAAGGCGCACAAAGAACGAACTGGGATTCATGTTTGCACCTTAGCAGAGAATGAAGGTACACTTGGGTTATCTCCCCAAAGGACAACTACATGTGTAAGATTTCCATCAACTTCAAGGTAACATTTGATCTCTTTCTTGAAATCAGACTTGTACTTTTGATGGTAAAAGTGCCACCAAATAGAGCATTCACAATGGCAGTGGTGGGATTGGAATCCACGCCTCCACAGACACTGGAGCCTAAATCCAGCGCCTTCGACCACTCGGCCACACTACCAAAGACAGCTGCCAGTCAACTACAGGTCCACCGACCTCCGGGTTATGGGCCCAGCAAGCTTCCACTGCGCCACTCTGCTTTTGCATTTTTTTTTCCTTGGGCTGAGATAGCAAATGGTGTTAGGAGGCACATTTGAAGATTGCAAGCACAGCAGCCCAAGCGCTGTGACACTCAGCTTCCATGTATCTTGATTAGGGTTTTGGAAAACTAAGAACCTCCAAGTTACAATCACAACATTAGCAGTCACTGCAGTACTTTGAATGGGGTCTTGAGGCCTGTTTCAGTTCAGTCACGTCACACCACTATGTTAACAGGTCACTCTCATTAGTACATATACAGAGGCTTAAAATCTGCAACTTCAAATGACTTTGGTCTCTATGGCTACGATCCCCAACATTACATCTCCACTGTGGTGATTTTCTTATCATTCATTGCATTGAGGTATTAAAGAGTGTAATATTAATGGTTTGGACTCTGAGTCATAGTGTATAAATGTTAGACCTACTGACTGACAATGCATAGCATCTGGGTGACCTCAGCCACATCCTTAACCTGCATTTCCAAAACCTGAAGAGTAATGGCCACAAATAAAAATAAGCCTTGAAAAAGGACAACTACATGTGTAAGATTTCCTCTAAGTTCCATCAACTTAAAGGTAACATTTGTTTTTTTTTTCTAGAAAGCAGACTTGTACTTTTGATGGTGAAACTGCCATCAAATAGAACATTCACAATGGCAGGATTTAATCACTTTACACCACTATGTTAACAGGTCACCCTCATTAGTAGATATACAGAGGTTTAAAACCTGCAACTTCAAATGACTTTGGTCTCTATGGCTACGATCCCCAACATTACATGTCCACTGCAAGGCGCACAAAGAACGAACTGGGATTCATGTTTGCACCTTAGCAGAGAATGAAGGTACACTTGGGTTATCTCCCCAAAGGACAACTACATGTGTAAGATTTCCATCAACTTCAAGGTAACATTTGATCTCTTTCTTGAAATCAGACTTGTACTTTTGATGGTGAAAGTGCCACCAAATAGAGCATTCACAATGGCAGTGGTGGGATTTGAACCCACGCCTCCACAGAGACTGGAGTCTAAATCCAGCGCCTTCGACCACTCGGCCACACTACCAAAGACAGCTGCCAGTGAACTACAGGTCCACCGACCTCCGGGTTATGGGCCCAGCAAGCTTCCACTGCGCCACTCTGCTTTTGCATTTTTTTTTCCTTGGGCTGAGATAGCAAATGGTGTTAGGAGGTACATTTGAAGATTGCAAGCACAGCAGCCCAAGCGCTGTGACACTCAGCTTCCATGTATCTTGATTAGGGTTTTGGAAAACTAAGAACCTCCAAGTTACAATCACAACATTAGCAGTCACTGCAGTACTTTGAATGGGGTCTTGAGGCCTGTTTCAGTTCAGTCACGTCACACCACTATGTTAACAGGTCACTCTCATTAGTAGATATACAGAGGCTTAAAACCTGCAACTTCAAATGACTTTGGTCTCTATGGCTACGATCCCCAACATTACATCTCCACTGAAAGGTCTTGGATTCATGTTTGAATCCTTTGCAGAGAATGAAAGTACACTTGACATATGGGTTACCTCCGCACAGGACAACTACATGTTCTTTTTCTTGAAAGCAGACTTGTACTTTTGATGGTGAAACTGCCACCAAATAGAGCATTCACAATGGCAGGATTTAATCACTTTACACCACTATGTTAACAGGTCACCCTCATTAGTATATATACAGAGGTTTAAAACCTGCAACTTCAAATGACTTTGGTCTCTATGGCTTGTATCTCCAACATTACATGTCCACTGAAAGGTCTTGGATTCATGTTTGAATCCTTTGCAGAGAATGAAAGTACACTTGACATATGGGTTACCTCCGCACAGGACAACTACATGTTCTTTTTCTTGAAAGCAGACTTGCACTTTTGATGGTGAAACTGCCACCAAATAGAGCATTCACAATGGCAGGATTTTAACCCACAGCTCCACAGAGACTGGAGCTGAAATACAGCACCTTCGACCACACTACCAAAGACAGCTTTGAGTCCACTACAGGGGACCGTCAGCTTTCAAAGATGACTGAACTGAAGGATCGTAATCAAGAGCTGTCAGTAGAGCCTTATAGATGAAACTTTTCTAACGCATAATAACACAAGCAGTACTTTCAGCCTGTTGTATAGAAACATTTAGTAGCAATATTTGCAAGGACAAACGGCTTCATTGAGCTAAGTGACCAGAAAGAAGTTTCACCCTCATGTGAACAGGAGTCCTTAAAAGTAAATTGTCAGGTACTGAAAGAAGGAGCAAGCTTCCCTCAAGAAAAGATGGATGTTCGGAAACTTATGATTACCAGTTGTAGTCTTCCCACTATGGAACACCCAGATATATTTGTTATGCTTTTCATCAAAAGCCATGAAATCTTTACAGAAGAGAGGATAACAAAGGAAAAGTACACACGAGCAGTAGTCTATAATAGGAAGGTCTAGCAGAGGATGGTTTCGATCCATCGACCTCTGGGTTATGGGCCCAGCACGCTTCCGCTGCGCCACTCTGCTTTTACACAGGGATTCCTAGGACTGAGATACCAAAGAGTTTATGGAGACACATTTTAAGATTGCAAGCACAGCAGCCCAAGCGCTGTGACACTCAGCTTCCATGTATCTTGATTAGGGTTTTGGAAAACTAGGAACCTCCAAATTACAATCACAACATTAGAAGTCACTGCAATACCTTGAATGGCGTCTTGAGTCCGGTTTCAGTTCAGTCACGTCACACCACTATTTTAACAGGTCACCCTCATTAGTAGATATACAGAGGTTTAAAACCTGCAACTTCAAATGACTTTGGTCTCTATGGCTACGATCCCCAACATTACATCTCCACTGGGGTGATTTTCTTATGATTCATTGCATTGAGGCTTTAAAGAGTGTAATATTAATGGTTTGGACTCTGAGTCATAGTGTATGAATGTTAGACCTACTGACTGACAATGCATAGCATCTGGGTGACCTCAGCCACATCCTTAACCTGCATTTCCAAAACCTGAAGAGTAATGGCCACAAATAAAAATAAGCCTTGAAAAAGGACAACTACATGTGTAAGATTTCCTCTAAGTTCCATCAACTTAAAGGTAACATTTGTTTTTTTTTTCTAGAAAGCAGACTTGTACTTTTGATGGTGAAACTGCCATCAAATAGAACATTCACAATGGCAGGATTTAATCACTTTACACCACTATGTTAACAGGTCACCCTCATTAGTAGATATACAGAGGTTTAAAACCTGCAACTTCAAATGACTTTGGTCTCTATGGCTACGATCCCCAACATTACATGTCCACTGCAAGGCGCACAAAGAACGAACTGGGATTCATGTTTGCACCTTAGCAGAGAATGAAGGTACACTTGGGTTATCTCCCCAAAGGACAACTACATGTGTAAGATTTCCATCAACTTCAAGGTAACATTTGATCTCTTTCTTGAAATCAGACTTGTACTTTTGATGGTAAAAGTGCCACCAAATAGAGCATTCACAATGGCAGTGGTGGGATTGGAATCCACGCCTC
This sequence comes from Leuresthes tenuis, assembly GCF_036924035.1. NCBI lineage: Eukaryota > Metazoa > Chordata > Actinopteri > Atheriniformes > Atherinopsidae > Leuresthes > Leuresthes tenuis. Next base: position 25,667,304 of record NW_027325365.1, on the reverse strand, counting down.
CACAGACACTGGAGCCTAAATCCAGCGCCTTCGACCACTCGGCCACACTACCAAAGACAGCTGCCAGTCAACTACAGGTCCACCGACCTCCGGGTTATGGGCCCAGCAAGCTTCCACTGCGCCACTCTGCTTTTGCATTTTTTTTCCTTGGGCTGAGATAGCAAATGGTGTTAGGAGGTACATTTGAAGATTGCAAGCACAGCAGCCCAAGCGCTGTGACACTCAGCTTCCATGTATCTTGATTAGGGTTTTGGAAAACTAAGAACCTCCAAGTTACAATCACAACATTAGCAGTCACTGCAGTACTTTGAATGGGGTCTTGAGGCCTGTTTCAGTTCAGTCACGTCACACCACTATGTTAACAGGTCACTCTCATTAGTAGATATACAGAGGCTTAAAATCTGCAACTTCAAATGACTTTGGTCTCTATGGCTACGATCCCCAACATTACATCTCCACTGTGGTGATTTTCTTATGATTCATTGCATTGAGGCTTTAAAGAGTGTAATATTAATGGTTTGGACTCTGAGTCATAGTGTATGAATGTTAGACCTACTGACTGACAATGCATAGCATCTGGGTGACCTCAGCCACATCCTTAACCTGCATTTCCAAAACCTGAAGAGTAATGGCCACAAATAAAAATAAGCCTTGAAAAAGGACAACTACATGTGTAAGATTTCCTCTAAGTTCCATCAACTTAAAGGTAACATTTGTTTTTTTTTTCTAGAAAGCAGACTTGTACTTTTGATGGTGAAACTGCCATCAAATAGAACATTCACAATGGCAGGATTTAATCACTTTACACCACTATGTTAACAGGTCACCCTCATTAGTAGATATACAGAGGTTTAAAACCTGCAACTTCAAATGACTTTGGTCTCTATGGCTACGATCCCCAACATTACATGTCCACTGCAAGGCGCACAAAGAACGAACTGGGATTCATGTTTGCACCTTAGCAGAGAATGAAGGTACACTTGGGTTATCTCCCCAAAGGACAACTACATGTGTAAGATTTCCATCAACTTCAAGGTAACATTTGATCTCTTTCTTGAAATCAGACTTGTACTTTTGATGGTGAAAGTGCCACCAAATAGAACATTCACAATGGCAGTGGTGGGATTTGAACCCACGCCTCCACAGAGACTGGAGCCTAAATCCAGCGCCTTCGACCAAATTACCAAAAACAGCTGCCAGTCAACCACAGGTCCACCGACCTCTGGGTTATGGGCCCAACATTACGTCTCCACTGGGGTGATTTTCTTATTATTCATTGCATTGGGGCTTTAAAGAGTGTAATATTAGTGGTTTGGACTCTGAGTCATAGTGTATGAATGTTAGACCTACTGACTGACAATGCATAGCATCTGGGTGACCTCAGCCACATCCTTAACCTCCATTTCCAAAACCTGAAGAGTAATGGCCACAAATAAAAATAAGCCTTGGAAAAGATAGCTTGCCAACCAGCCGGCAATGTCACAGTGGTAACATCTATTTTTTTCCATGTCTGTTTCACTGATTATTCTGTGAGCTGAAGGGACTCTTTAGTTGTGTAATATTAATTTATACGCTTCATACAGGACTCTCTGTAGTTCCACATATAAAAATTATTCCTGACCAAAGTCTCCTTTATCTCTGGCAGTAGAAGAAACTGAAATTCTTCAAAATGTCAGTCACAAGTTAGACTTGGCAAAATGAGCTATCTTTCTGTGGTCACGCATTAAGACTGCAAGGCACACCAAGAAAGGTCTGGGATTCATGTTTGCACCTTAGCAGAGAAAGAAAGTACACCTGACATATGGGTTACCTTCCTAAAAGATTTCCTCTAAGTTCCATCAACTTCAAGGTAACATTGGTTTTCTTCTTGAAAACAGACTTGTACTTTTGATGATGGAAGTGCCACCAAATAGAACATTCACAATGGCAGTGGTGGGATTTGAACCCACGCCTCCACAGAGACTGGAGCTTAAATCCAGCGCCTTCGACCACTCGGCCACACTACCAAAGACAGCTGCCAGTCAACTACAGGTCCACCGACCTCCGGGTTATGGGCCCAGCAAGCTTCCACTGCGCCACTCTGCTTTTGCATTTTTTTCCTTGGGCTGAGATAGCAAATGGTGTTAGGAGGTACATTTGAAGATTGCAAGCACAGCAGCCCAAGCGCTGTGAAACTCAGCTTCCATGTATCTTGATTAGGGTTTTGGAAAACTAAGAACCTCCAAGTTACAATCACAACATTAGCAGTCACTGCAGTACTTTGAATGGGGTCTTGAGGCCTGTTTCAGTTCAGTCACGTCACACCACTATGTTAACAGGTCACTCTCATTAGTACATATACAGAGGCTTAAAATCTGCAACTTCAAATGACTTTGGTCTCTATGGCTACGATCCCCAACATTACATCTCCACTGTGGTGATTTTCTTATTATTCATTGCATTGAGGGATTAAAGAGTGTAATATTAATGGTTTGGACTCTGAGTCATAGTGTATGAATGTTAGACCTACTGACTGACAATGCATAGCATCTGGGTGACCTCAGCCACATCCTTAACCTGCATTTCCAAAACCTGAAGAGTAATGGCCACAAATAAAAATAAGCCTTGAAAAAGGACAACTACATGTGTAAGATTTCCTCTAAGTTCCATCAACTTAAAGGTAACATTTTTTTTTTTTTTTCTAGAAAGCAGACTTGTACTTTTGATGGTGAAACTGCCACAAAATAGAGCATTCACAATGGCAGGATTTAATCACTTTACACCACTATGTTAACAGGTCACTCTCATTAGTAGATATACAGAGGCTTAAAACCTGCAAATTCAAATGACTTTGGTCTCTATGGCTACGATCCCCAACATTACATGTCCACTGCAAGGCGCACAAAGAACAAACTGGGATTCATGTTTGCACCTTAGCAGAGAATGAAGGTACACTTGGGTTATCCAAAGGACAACTACATGTGTAAGATTTCCATCAACTTCAAGGTAACATTTGATCTCTTTCTTGAAATCAGACTTGTACTTTTGATGGTGAAAGTGCCACCAAAGAGAGCATTCACAATGGCAGGATTTAATCACTTTACACCACTATGTTAACAGTTCACCCTCATTAGTAGATATACAGAGGTTTAAAACCTGCAACTTCAAATGACTTTGGTCTCTATGGCTACGATCCCCAACATTACCTGTCCACTGCAAGGCGCAAAAAGAACGAACTGGGATTCATGTTTGCACCTTAGCAGAGAATGAAGGTACACTTGACATTTGGGTTATCTCCCCAAAGGACAACTACATCTGTAAGATTTCTTCAGAGTTCCATCAACTTCAAGGTAACATTTGTTCTCTTTCTTGAAATCAGACTTGTACTTTTGATGGTGAAAGTGCCACCAAATAGAACATTCACAATGGCAGGATTTAATCACTTTACACCACTATGTTAACAGTTCACCCTCATTAGTAGATATACAGAGGTTTAAAACCTGCAACTTCAAATGACTTTGGTCTCTATGGCTACGATCCCCAACATTACCTGTCCACTGCAAGGCGCAAAGAGAACGAACTGGGATTCATGTTTGCACCTTAGCAGAGAATGAAGGTACACTTGACATTTGGGTTATCTCCCCAAAGGACAACTACATGTGTAAGATTTCCATCAACTTCAAGGTAACATTTGATCTCTTTCTTGAAATCAGACTTGTACTTTTGATGGTGAAAGTGCCACCAAATAGAGCATTCACAATGGCAGTGGTGGGATTTGAACCCACGCCTCCACAGAGACTGGAGCCTAAATCCAGCGCCTTCGACCACTCGGCCACACTACCAAAGACAGCTGCCAGTCAACTACAGGTCCACCGACCCCCGGGTTATGGGCCCAGCAAGCTTCCACTGCGCCACTCTGCTTTTGCATTTTTTTTTCCTTGGGCTGAAATAGCAAATGGTGTTAGGAGGTACATTTGAAGATTGCAAGCACAGCAGCCCAAGCGCTGTGGCACTCAGCTTCCATGTATCTTGATTAGGGTTTTGGAAAACTAAGAACCTCCAAGTTACAATCACAACATTAGCAGTCACTGCAGTACTTTGAATGGGGTCTTGAGGCCTGTTTCAGTTCAGTCACGTCACACCACTATGTTAACAGGTCACTCTCATTAGTAGATATACAGAGGCTTAAAACCTGCAAATTTAAATGACTTTGGTCTCTATGGCTACGATCCCCAACATTACATCTCCACTGTGGTGATTTTCTTATTATTCATTGCATTGAGGGATTAAAGAGTGTAATATTAATGGTTTGGACTCTGAGTCATAGTGTATGAATGTTAGACCTACTGACTGACAATGCATAGCATCTGGGTGACCTCAGCCACATCCTTAACCTGCATTTCCAAAACCTGAAGAGTAATGGCCACAAATAAAAATAAGCCTTGAAAAAGGACAACTACATGTGTAAGATTTCCTCTAAGTTCCATCAACTTAAAGGTAACATTTTTTTTTTTTTTTCTAGAAAGCAGACTTGTACTTTTGATGGTGAAACTGCCACAAAATAGAGCATTCACAATGGCAGGATTTAATCACTTTACACCACTATGTTAACAGGTCACTCTCATTAGTAGATATACAGAGGCTTAAAACCTGCAAATTCAAATGACTTTGGTCTCTATGGCTACGATCCCCAACATTACATGTCCACTGCAAGGCGCACAAAGAACGAACTGGGATTCATGTTTGCACCTTAGCAGAGAATGAAGGTACACTTGGGTTATCTCCCCAAAGGACAACTACATGTGTAAGATTTCCATCAACTTCAAGGTAACATTTGATCTCTTTCTTGAAATCAGACTTGTAGTTTTGATGGTGAAAGTGCCACCAAATAGAGCATTCACAATGGCAGTGGTGGGATTTGAACCCACGCCTCCACAGAGACTGGAGCCTAAATCCAGCGCCTTCGACCACTCGGCCACACTACCAAAGACAGGTGCCAGTCAACTACAGGTCCACCGACCTCCGGGTTATGGGCCCAGCAAGCTTCCACTGCGCCACTCTGCTTTTAATCACAGGATTTAATCACTTTACACCACTATGTTAACAGGTCACCCTCATTAGTAGATATACAGAGGTTTAAAACCTGCAACTTCAAATGACTTTGGTCTCTCTGGCTACGATCCCCAACATTACATGTCCACTGCAAGGCGAACAAAGAACGAACTGGGATTCATGTTTGCACCTTAGCAGAGAATGAAGGTACACTTGACATTTGGGTTATCTCCCCAAAGGACAACTACATCTGTAAGATTTCTTCAGAGTTCCATCAACTTCAAGGTAACATTTGTTTTTTTTTCTTGAAAGCAGACTTGTACTTTTGATGGTGAAACTGCCATCAAATAGAACATTCACAATGGCAGGATTTAATCACTTTACACCACTATGTTAACAGGTCACCCTCATTAGTAGATATACAGAGGTTTAAAACCTGCAACTTCAAATGACTTTGGTCTCTATGGCTACGATCCCCAACATTACATGTCCACTGCAAGGCGCACAAAGAACGAACTGGGATTCATGTTTGCACCTTAGCAGAGAATGAAGGTACACTTGGGTTATCTCCCCAAAGGACAACTACATGTGTAAGATTTCCATCAACTTCAAGGTAACATTTGATCTCTTTCTTGAAATCAGACTTGTACTTTTGATGGTAAAAGTGCCACCAAATAGAGCATTCACAATGGCAGTGGTGGGATTGGAATCCACGCCTCCACAGACACTGGAGCCTAAATCCAGCGCCTTCGACCACTCGGCCACACTACCAAAGACAGCTGCCAGTCAACTACAGGTCCACCGACCTCCGGGTTATGGGCCCAGCAAGCTTCCACTGCGCCACTCTGCTTTTGCATTTTTTTTCCTTGGGCTGAGATAGCAAATGGTGTTAGGAGGTACATTTGAAGATTGCAAGCACAGCAGCCCAAGCGCTGTGACACTCAGCTTCCATGTATCTTGATTAGGGTTTTGGAAAACTAAGAACCTCCAAGTTACAATCACAACATTAGCAGTCACTGCAGTACTTTGAATGGGGTCTTGAGGCCTGTTTCAGTTCAGTCACGTCACACCACTATGTTAACAGGTCACTCTCATTAGTACATATACAGAGGCTTAAAATCTGCAACTTCAAATGACTTTGGTCTCTATGGCTACGATCCCCAACATTACATCTCCACTGTGGTGATTTTCTTATCATTCATTGCATTGAGGTATTAAAGAGTGTAATATTAATGGTTTGGACTCTGAGTCATAGTGTATGAATGTTAGACCTACTGACTGACAATGCATAGCATCTGGGTGACCTCAGCCACATCCTTAACCTGCATTTCCAAAACCTGAAGAGTAATGGCCACAAATAAAAATAAGCCTTGAAAAAGGACAACTACATGTGTAAGATTTCCTCTAAGTTCCATCAACTTAAAGGTAACATTTGTTTTTTTTTTCTAGAAAGCAGACTTGTACTTTTGATGGTGAAACTGCCATCAAATAGAACATTCACAATGGCAGGATTTAATCACTTTACACCACTATGTTAACAGGTCACCCTCATTAGTAGATATACAGAGGCTTAAAACCTGCAACTTCAAATGACTTTGGTCTCTATGGCTACGATCCCCAACATTACATGTCCACTGCAAGGCGCACAAAGAACGAACTGGGATTCATGTTTGCACCTTAGCAGAGAATGAAGGTACACTTGGGTTATCTCCCCAAAGGACAACTACATGTGTAAGATTTCCATCAACTTCAAGGTAACATTTGATCTCTTTCTTGAAATCAGACTTGTACTTTTGATGGTAAAAGTGCCACCAAATAGAGCATTCACAATGGCAGTGGTGGGATTGGAATCCACGCCTCCACAGACACTGGAGCCTAAATCCAGCGCCTTCGACCACTCGGCCACACTACCAAAGACAGCTGCCAGTCAACTACAGGTCCACCGACCTCCGGGTTATGGGCCCAGCAAGCTTCCACTGCGCCACTCTGCTTTTGCATTTTTTTTTCCTTGGGCTGAGATAGCAAATGGTGTTAGGAGGCACATTTGAAGATTGCAAGCACAGCAGCCCAAGCGCTGTGACACTCAGCTTCCATGTATCTTGATTAGGGTTTTGGAAAACTAAGAACCTCCAAGTTACAATCACAACATTAGCAGTCACTGCAGTACTTTGAATGGGGTCTTGAGGCCTGTTTCAGTTCAGTCACGTCACACCACTATGTTAACAGGTCACTCTCATTAGTACATATACAGAGGCTTAAAATCTGCAACTTCAAATGACTTTGGTCTCTATGGCTACGATCCCCAACATTACATCTCCACTGTGGTGATTTTCTTATCATTCATTGCATTGAGGTATTAAAGAGTGTAATATTAATGGTTTGGACTCTGAGTCATAGTGTATAAATGTTAGACCTACTGACTGACAATGCATAGCATCTGGGTGACCTCAGCCACATCCTTAACCTGCATTTCCAAAACCTGAAGAGTAATGGCCACAAATAAAAATAAGCCTTGAAAAAGGACAACTACATGTGTAAGATTTCCTCTAAGTTCCATCAACTTAAAGGTAACATTTGTTTTTTTTTTCTAGAAAGCAGACTTGTACTTTTGATGGTGAAACTGCCATCAAATAGAACATTCACAATGGCAGGATTTAATCACTTTACACCACTATGTTAACAGGTCACCCTCATTAGTAGATATACAGAGGTTTAAAACCTGCAACTTCAAATGACTTTGGTCTCTATGGCTACGATCCCCAACATTACATGTCCACTGCAAGGCGCACAAAGAACGAACTGGGATTCATGTTTGCACCTTAGCAGAGAATGAAGGTACACTTGGGTTATCTCCCCAAAGGACAACTACATGTGTAAGATTTCCATCAACTTCAAGGTAACATTTGATCTCTTTCTTGAAATCAGACTTGTACTTTTGATGGTGAAAGTGCCACCAAATAGAGCATTCACAATGGCAGTGGTGGGATTTGAACCCACGCCTCCACAGAGACTGGAGTCTAAATCCAGCGCCTTCGACCACTCGGCCACACTACCAAAGACAGCTGCCAGTGAACTACAGGTCCACCGACCTCCGGGTTATGGGCCCAGCAAGCTTCCACTGCGCCACTCTGCTTTTGCATTTTTTTTTCCTTGGGCTGAGATAGCAAATGGTGTTAGGAGGTACATTTGAAGATTGCAAGCACAGCAGCCCAAGCGCTGTGACACTCAGCTTCCATGTATCTTGATTAGGGTTTTGGAAAACTAAGAACCTCCAAGTTACAATCACAACATTAGCAGTCACTGCAGTACTTTGAATGGGGTCTTGAGGCCTGTTTCAGTTCAGTCACGTCACACCACTATGTTAACAGGTCACTCTCATTAGTAGATATACAGAGGCTTAAAACCTGCAACTTCAAATGACTTTGGTCTCTATGGCTACGATCCCCAACATTACATCTCCACTGAAAGGTCTTGGATTCATGTTTGAATCCTTTGCAGAGAATGAAAGTACACTTGACATATGGGTTACCTCCGCACAGGACAACTACATGTTCTTTTTCTTGAAAGCAGACTTGTACTTTTGATGGTGAAACTGCCACCAAATAGAGCATTCACAATGGCAGGATTTAATCACTTTACACCACTATGTTAACAGGTCACCCTCATTAGTATATATACAGAGGTTTAAAACCTGCAACTTCAAATGACTTTGGTCTCTATGGCTTGTATCTCCAACATTACATGTCCACTGAAAGGTCTTGGATTCATGTTTGAATCCTTTGCAGAGAATGAAAGTACACTTGACATATGGGTTACCTCCGCACAGGACAACTACATGTTCTTTTTCTTGAAAGCAGACTTGCACTTTTGATGGTGAAACTGCCACCAAATAGAGCATTCACAATGGCAGGATTTTAACCCACAGCTCCACAGAGACTGGAGCTGAAATACAGCACCTTCGACCACACTACCAAAGACAGCTTTGAGTCCACTACAGGGGACCGTCAGCTTTCAAAGATGACTGAACTGAAGGATCGTAATCAAGAGCTGTCAGTAGAGCCTTATAGATGAAACTTTTCTAACGCATAATAACACAAGCAGTACTTTCAGCCTGTTGTATAGAAACATTTAGTAGCAATATTTGCAAGGACAAACGGCTTCATTGAGCTAAGTGACCAGAAAGAAGTTTCACCCTCATGTGAACAGGAGTCCTTAAAAGTAAATTGTCAGGTACTGAAAGAAGGAGCAAGCTTCCCTCAAGAAAAGATGGATGTTCGGAAACTTATGATTACCAGTTGTAGTCTTCCCACTATGGAACACCCAGATATATTTGTTATGCTTTTCATCAAAAGCCATGAAATCTTTACAGAAGAGAGGATAACAAAGGAAAAGTACACACGAGCAGTAGTCTATAATAGGAAGGTCTAGCAGAGGATGGTTTCGATCCATCGACCTCTGGGTTATGGGCCCAGCACGCTTCCGCTGCGCCACTCTGCTTTTACACAGGGATTCCTAGGACTGAGATACCAAAGAGTTTATGGAGACACATTTTAAGATTGCAAGCACAGCAGCCCAAGCGCTGTGACACTCAGCTTCCATGTATCTTGATTAGGGTTTTGGAAAACTAGGAACCTCCAAATTACAATCACAACATTAGAAGTCACTGCAATACCTTGAATGGCGTCTTGAGTCCGGTTTCAGTTCAGTCACGTCACACCACTATTTTAACAGGTCACCCTCATTAGTAGATATACAGAGGTTTAAAACCTGCAACTTCAAATGACTTTGGTCTCTATGGCTACGATCCCCAACATTACATCTCCACTGGGGTGATTTTCTTATGATTCATTGCATTGAGGCTTTAAAGAGTGTAATATTAATGGTTTGGACTCTGAGTCATAGTGTATGAATGTTAGACCTACTGACTGACAATGCATAGCATCTGGGTGACCTCAGCCACATCCTTAACCTGCATTTCCAAAACCTGAAGAGTAATGGCCACAAATAAAAATAAGCCTTGAAAAAGGACAACTACATGTGTAAGATTTCCTCTAAGTTCCATCAACTTAAAGGTAACATTTGTTTTTTTTTTCTAGAAAGCAGACTTGTACTTTTGATGGTGAAACTGCCATCAAATAGAACATTCACAATGGCAGGATTTAATCACTTTACACCACTATGTTAACAGGTCACCCTCATTAGTAGATATACAGAGGTTTAAAACCTGCAACTTCAAATGACTTTGGTCTCTATGGCTACGATCCCCAACATTACATGTCCACTGCAAGGCGCACAAAGAACGAACTGGGATTCATGTTTGCACCTTAGCAGAGAATGAAGGTACACTTGGGTTATCTCCCCAAAGGACAACTACATGTGTAAGATTTCCATCAACTTCAAGGTAACATTTGATCTCTTTCTTGAAATCAGACTTGTACTTTTGATGGTAAAAGTGCCACCAAATAGAGCATTCACAATGGCAGTGGTGGGATTGGAATCCACGCCTCCACAGACACTGGAGCCTAAATCCAGCGCCTTCGACCACTCGGCCACACTACCAAAGACAGCTGCCAGTCAACTACAGGTCCACCGACCTCCGGGTTATGGGCCCAGCAAGCTTCCACTGCGCCACTCTGCTTTTGCATTTTTTTTCCTTGGGCTGAGATAGCAAATGGTGTTAGGAGGTACATTTGAAGATTGCAAGCACAGCAGCCCAAGCGCTGTGACACTCAGCTTCCATGTATCTTGATTAGGGTTTTGGAAAACTAAGAACCTCCAAGTTACAATCACAACATTAGCAGTCACTGCAGTACTTTGAATGGGGTCTTGAGGCCTGTTTCAGTTCAGTCACGTCACACCACTATGTTAACAGGTCACTCTCATTAGTAGATATACAGAGGCTTAAAATCTGCAACTTCAAATGACTTTGGTCTCTATGGCTACGATCCCCAACATTACATCTCCACTGTGGTGATTTTCTTATGATTCATTGCATTGAGGCTTTAAAGAGTGTAATATTAATGGTTTGGACTCTGAGTCATAGTGTATGAATGTTAGACCTACTGACTGACAATGCATAGCATCTGGGTGACCTCAGCCACATCCTTAACCTGCATTTCCAAAACCTGAAGAGTAATGGCCACAAATAAAAATAAGCCTTGAAAAAGGACAACTACATGTGTAAGATTTCCTCTAAGTTCCATCAACTTAAAGGTAACATTTGTTTTTTTTTTCTAGAAAGCAGACTTGTACTTTTGATGGTGAAACTGCCATCAAATAGAACATTCACAATGGCAGGATTTAATCACTTTACACCACTATGTTAACAGGTCACCCTCATTAGTAGATATACAGAGGTTTAAAACCTGCAACTTCAAATGACTTTGGTCTCTATGGCTACGATCCCCAACATTACATCTCCACTGGGGTGATTTTCTTATGATTCATTGCATTGAGGCTTTAAAGAGTGTAATATTAATGGTTTGGACTCTGAGTCATAGTGTATGAATGTTAGACCTACTGACTGACAATGCATAGCATCTGGGTGACCTCAGCCACATCCTTAACCTGCATTTCCAAAACCTGAAGAGTAATGGCCACAAATAAAAATAAGCCTTGAAAAAGGACAACTACATGTGTAAGATTTCCTCTAAGTTCCATCAACTTAAAGGTAACATTTGTTTTTTTTTTCTAGAAAGCAGACTTGTACTTTTGATGGTGAAACTGCCATCAAATAGAACATTCACAATGGCAGGATTTAATCACTTTACACCACTATGTTAACAGGTCACCCTCATTAGTAGATATACAGAGGTTTAAAACCTGCAACTTCAAATGACTTTGGTCTCTATGGCTACGATCCCCAACATTACATGTCCACTGCAAGGCGCACAAAGAACGAACTGGGATTCATGTTTGCACCTTAGCAGAGAATGAAGGTACACTTGGGTTATCTCCCCAAAGGACAACTACATGTGTAAGATTTCCATCAACTTCAAGGTAACATTTGATCTCTTTCTTGAAATCAGACTTGTACTTTTGATGGTAAAAGTGCCACCAAATAGAGCATTCACAATGGCAGTGGTGGGATTGGAATCCACGCCTCCACAGACACTGGAGCCTAAATCCAGCGCCTTCGACCACTCGGCCACACTACCAAAGACAGCTGCCAGTCAACTACAGGTCCACCGACCTCCGGGTTATGGGCCCAGCAAGCTTCCACTGCGCCACTCTGCTTTTGCATTTTTTTTCCTTGGGCTGAGATAGCAAATGGTGTTAGGAGGTACATTTGAAGATTGCAAGCACAGCAGCCCAAGCGCTGTGACACTCAGCTTCCATGTATCTTGATTAGGGTTTTGGAAAACTAAGAACCTCCAAGTTACAATCACAACATTAGCAGTCACTGCAGTACTTTGAATGGGGTCTTGAGGCCTGTTTCAGTTCAGTCACGTCACACCACTATGTTAACAGGTCACTCTCATTAGTAGATATACAGAGGCTTAAAATCTGCAACTTCAAATGACTTTGGTCTCTATGGCTACGATCCCCAACATTACATCTCCACTGTGGTGATTTTCTTATGATTCATTGCATTGAGGCTTTAAAGAGTGTAATATTAATGGTTTGGACTCTGAGTCATAGTGTATGAATGTTAGACCTACTGACTGACAATGCATAGCATCTGGGTGACCTCAGCCACATCCTTAACCTGCATTTCCAAAACCTGAAGAGTAATGGCCACAAATAAAAATAAGCCTTGAAAAAGGACAACTACATGTGTAAGATTTCCTCTAAGTTCCATCAACTTAAAGGTAACATTTGTTTTTTTTTTCTAGAAAGCAGACTTGTACTTTTGATGGTGAAACTGCCATCAAATAGAACATTCACAATGGCAGGATTTAATCACTTTACACCACTATGTTAACAGGTCACCCTCATTAGTAGATATACAGAGGTTTAAAACCTGCAACTTCAAATGACTTTGGTCTCTATGGCTACGATCCCCAACATTACATGTCCACTGCAAGGCGCACAAAGAACGAACTGGGATTCATGTTTGCACCTTAGCAGAGAATGAAGGTACACTTGGGTTATCTCCCCAAAGGACAACTACATGTGTAAGATTTCCATCAACTTCAAGGTAACATTTGATCTCTTTCTTGAAATCAGACTTGTACTTTTGATGGTGAAAGTGCCACCAAAGAGAACATTCACAATGGCAGTGGTGGGATTTGAACCCACGCCTCCACAGAGACTGGAGCCTAAATCCAGCGCCTTCGACCACTCGGCCACACTACCAAAGACAGCTGCCAGTCAACTACAGGTCCACCGACCTCCGGGTTATGGGCCCAGCAAGCTTCCACTGCGCCACTCTGCTTTTGCATTTTTTTTTCCTTGGGCTGAGATAGCAAATGGTGTTAGGAGGTACATTTGAAGATTGCAAGCACAGCAGCCCAAGCGCTGTGACACTCAGCTTCCATGTATCTTGATTAGGGTTTTGGAAAACTAAGAACCTCCAAGTTACAATCACAACATTAGCAGTCACTGCAGTACTTTGAATGGGGTCTTGAGGCCTGTTTCAGTTCAGTCACGTCACACCACTATGTTAACAGGTCACTCTCATTAGTACATATACAGAGGCTTAAAATCTGCAACTTCAAATGACTTTGGTCTCTATGGCTACGATCCCCAACATTACATGTCCACTGCAAGGTGCACAAAGAATAAACTGGGATTCATGTTTGCACCTTAGCAGAGAATGAAGGTACACTTGATATATGGGTTACCTCTCCAAAGGACAACTACATCTGTAAGATTTCTTCAGAGTTCCATCAACTTCAAGGTAACATTTGTTTTTTTTTCTTGAAAGCAGACTTGTACTTTTGATGGTGAAACTGCCACCAAATAGAGCATTCACAATGGCAGGATTTAATCACTTTACACCACTATGTTAACAGGTCACTCTCATTAGTAGATATACAGAGGCTTAAAACCTGCAAATTTAAATGACTTTGGTCTCTATGGCTACGATCCCCAACATTACATGTCCACTGCAAGGCGCACAAAGAACGAACTGGGATTCATGTTTGCACCTTAGCAGAGAATGAAGGTACACTTGGGTTATCTCCCCAAAGGACAACTACATGTGTAAGATTTCCATCAACTTCAAGGTAACATTTGATCTCTTTCTTGAAATCAGACTTGTACTTTTGATGGTGAAAGTGCCACCAAATAGAGCATTCACAATGGCAGTGGTGGGATTTGAACCCACGCCTCCACAGAGACTGGAGCCTAAATCCAGCGCCTTCGACCACTCGGCCACACTACCAAAGACAGCTGCCAGTCAACTACAGGTCCACCGACCCCCGGGTTATGGGCCCAGCAAGCTTCCACTGCGCCACTCTGCTTTTGCATTTTTTTTTCCTTGGGCTGAAATAGCAAATGGTGTTAGGAGGTACATTTGAAGATTGCAAGCACAGCAGCCCAAGCGCTGTGGCACTCAGCTTCCATGTATCTTGATTAGGGTTTTGGAAAACTAAGAACCTCCAAGTTACAATCACAACATTAGCAGTCACTGCAGTACTTTGAATGGGGTCTTGAGGCCTGTTTCAGTTCAGTCACGTCACACCACTATGTTAACAGGTCACTCTCATTAGTAGATATACAGAGGCTTAAAACCTGCAAATTTAAATGACTTTGGTCTCTATGGCTACGATCCCCAACATTACATCTCCACTGTGGTGATTTTCTTATTATTCATTGCATTGAGGGATTAAAGAGTGTAATATTAATGGTTTGGACTCTGAGTCATAGTGTATGAATGTTAGACCTACTGACTGACAATGCATAGCATCTGGGTGACCTCAGCCACATCCTTAACCTGCATTTCCAAAACCTGAAGAGTAATGGCCACAAATAAAAATAAGCCTTGAAAAAGGACAACTACATGTGTAAGATTTCCTCTAAGTTCCATCAACTTAAAGGTAACATTTGTTTTTTTTTTCTAGAAAGCAGACTTGTACTTTTGATGGTGAAACTGCCATCAAATAGAACATTCACAATGGCAGGATTTAATCACTTTACACCACTATGTTAACAGGTCACCCTCATTAGTAGATATACAGAGGTTTAAAACCTGCAACTTCAAATGACTTTGGTCTCTATGGCTACGATCCCCAACATTACATGTCCACTGCAAGGCGCACAAAGAACGAACTGGGATTCATGTTTGCACCTTAGCAGAGAATGAAGGTACACTTGGGTTATCTCCCCAAAGGACAACTACATGTGTAAGATTTCCATCAACTTCAAGGTAACATTTGATCTCTTTCTTGAAATCAGACTTGTACTTTTGATGGTAAAAGTGCCACCAAATAGAGCATTCACAATGGCAGTGGTGGGATTGGAATCCACGCCTCCACAGACACTGGAGCCTAAATCCAGCGCCTTCGACCACTCGGCCACACTACCAAAGACAGCTGCCAGTCAACTACAGGTCCACCGACCTCCGGGTTATGGGCCCAGCAAGCTTCCACTGCGCCACTCTGCTTTTGCATTTTTTTTCCTTGGGCTGAGATAGCAAATGGTGTTAGGAGGTACATTTGAAGATTGCAAGCACAGCAGCCCAAGCGCTGTGACACTCAGCTTCCATGTATCTTGATTAGGGTTTTGGAAAACTAAGAACCTCCAAGTTACAATCACAACATTAGCAGTCACTGCAGTACTTTGAATGGGGTCTTGAGGCCTGTTTCAGTTCAGTCACGTCACACCACTATGTTAACAGGTCACTCTCATTAGTACATATACAGAGGCTTAAAATCTGCAACTTCAAATGACTTTGGTCTCTATGGCTACGATCCCCAACATTACATCTCCACTGTGGTGATTTTCTTATCATTCATTGCATTGAGGTATTAAAGAGTGTAATATTAATGGTTTGGACTCTGAGTCATAGTGTATGAATGTTAGACCTACTGACTGACAATGCATAGCATCTGGGTGACCTCAGCCACATCCTTAACCTGCATTTCCAAAACCTGAAGAGTAATGGCCACAAATAAAAATAAGCCTTGAAAAAGGACAACTACATGTGTAAGATTTCCTCTAAGTTCCATCAACTTAAAGGTAACATTTGTTTTTTTTTTCTAGAAAGCAGACTTGTACTTTTGATGGTGAAACTGCCATCAAATAGAACATTCACAATGGCAGGATTTAATCACTTTACACCACTATGTTAACAGGTCACCCTCATTAGTAGATATACAGAGGCTTAAAACCTGCAACTTCAAATGACTTTGGTCTCTATGGCTACGATCCCCAACATTACATGTCCACTGCAAGGCGCACAAAGAACGAACTGGGATTCATGTTTGCACCTTAGCAGAGAATGAAGGTACACTTGGGTTATCTCCCCAAAGGACAACTACATGTGTAAGATTTCCATCAACTTCAAGGTAACATTTGATCTCTTTCTTGAAATCAGACTTGTACTTTTGATGGTAAAAGTGCCACCAAATAGAGCATTCACAATGGCAGTGGTGGGATTGGAATCCACGCCTCCACAGACACTGGAGCCTAAATCCAGCGCCTTCGACCACTCGGCCACACTACCAAAGACAGCTGCCAGTCAACTACAGGTCCACCGACCTCCGGGTTATGGGCCCAGCAAGCTTCCACTGCGCCACTCTGCTTTTGCATTTTTTTTTCCTTGGGCTGAGATAGCAAATGGTGTTAGGAGGCACATTTGAAGATTGCAAGCACAGCAGCCCAAGCGCTGTGACACTCAGCTTCCATGTATCTTGATTAGGGTTTTGGAAAACTAAGAACCTCCAAGTTACAATCACAACATTAGCAGTCACTGCAGTACTTTGAATGGGGTCTTGAGGCCTGTTTCAGTTCAGTCACGTCACACCACTATGTTAACAGGTCACTCTCATTAGTACATATACAGAGGCTTAAAATCTGCAACTTCAAATGACTTTGGTCTCTATGGCTACGATCCCCAACATTACATCTCCACTGTGGTGATTTTCTTATCATTCATTGCATTGAGGTATTAAAGAGTGTAATATTAATGGTTTGGACTCTGAGTCATAGTGTATAAATGTTAGACCTACTGACTGACAATGCATAGCATCTGGGTGACCTCAGCCACATCCTTAACCTGCATTTCCAAAACCTGAAGAGTAATGGCCACAAATAAAAATAAGCCTTGAAAAAGGACAACTACATGTGTAAGATTTCCTCTAAGTTCCATCAACTTAAAGGTAACATTTGTTTTTTTTTTCTAGAAAGCAGACTTGTACTTTTGATGGTGAAACTGCCATCAAATAGAACATTCACAATGGCAGGATTTAATCACTTTACACCACTATGTTAACAGGTCACCCTCATTAGTAGATATACAGAGGTTTAAAACCTGCAACTTCAAATGACTTTGGTCTCTATGGCTACGATCCCCAACATTACATGTCCACTGCAAGGCGCACAAAGAACGAACTGGGATTCATGTTTGCACCTTAGCAGAGAATGAAGGTACACTTGGGTTATCTCCCCAAAGGACAACTACATGTGTAAGATTTCCATCAACTTCAAGGTAACATTTGATCTCTTTCTTGAAATCAGACTTGTACTTTTGATGGTGAAAGTGCCACCAAATAGAGCATTCACAATGGCAGTGGTGGGATTTGAACCCACGCCTCCACAGAGACTGGAGTCTAAATCCAGCGCCTTCGACCACTCGGCCACACTACCAAAGACAGCTGCCAGTGAACTACAGGTCCACCGACCTCCGGGTTATGGGCCCAGCAAGCTTCCACTGCGCCACTCTGCTTTTGCATTTTTTTTTCCTTGGGCTGAGATAGCAAATGGTGTTAGGAGGTACATTTGAAGATTGCAAGCACAGCAGCCCAAGCGCTGTGACACTCAGCTTCCATGTATCTTGATTAGGGTTTTGGAAAACTAAGAACCTCCAAGTTACAATCACAACATTAGCAGTCACTGCAGTACTTTGAATGGGGTCTTGAGGCCTGTTTCAGTTCAGTCACGTCACACCACTATGTTAACAGGTCACTCTCATTAGTAGATATACAGAGGCTTAAAACCTGCAACTTCAAATGACTTTGGTCTCTATGGCTACGATCCCCAACATTACATCTCCACTGAAAGGTCTTGGATTCATGTTTGAATCCTTTGCAGAGAATGAAAGTACACTTGACATATGGGTTACCTCCGCACAGGACAACTACATGTTCTTTTTCTTGAAAGCAGACTTGTACTTTTGATGGTGAAACTGCCACCAAATAGAGCATTCACAATGGCAGGATTTAATCACTTTACACCACTATGTTAACAGGTCACCCTCATTAGTATATATACAGAGGTTTAAAACCTGCAACTTCAAATGACTTTGGTCTCTATGGCTTGTATCTCCAACATTACATGTCCACTGAAAGGTCTTGGATTCATGTTTGAATCCTTTGCAGAGAATGAAAGTACACTTGACATATGGGTTACCTCCGCACAGGACAACTACATGTTCTTTTTCTTGAAAGCAGACTTGCACTTTTGATGGTGAAACTGCCACCAAATAGAGCATTCACAATGGCAGGATTTTAACCCACAGCTCCACAGAGACTGGAGCTGAAATACAGCACCTTCGACCACACTACCAAAGACAGCTTTGAGTCCACTACAGGGGACCGTCAGCTTTCAAAGATGACTGAACTGAAGGATCGTAATCAAGAGCTGTCAGTAGAGCCTTATAGATGAAACTTTTCTAACGCATAATAACACAAGCAGTACTTTCAGCCTGTTGTATAGAAACATTTAGTAGCAATATTTGCAAGGACAAACGGCTTCATTGAGCTAAGTGACCAGAAAGAAGTTTCACCCTCATGTGAACAGGAGTCCTTAAAAGTAAATTGTCAGGTACTGAAAGAAGGAGCAAGCTTCCCTCAAGAAAAGATGGATGTTCGGAAACTTATGATTACCAGTTGTAGTCTTCCCACTATGGAACACCCAGATATATTTGTTATGCTTTTCATCAAAAGCCATGAAATCTTTACAGAAGAGAGGATAACAAAGGAAAAGTACACACGAGCAGTAGTCTATAATAGGAAGGTCTAGCAGAGGATGGTTTCGATCCATCGACCTCTGGGTTATGGGCCCAGCACGCTTCCGCTGCGCCACTCTGCTTTTACACAGGGATTCCTAGGACTGAGATACCAAAGAGTTTATGGAGACACATTTTAAGATTGCAAGCACAGCAGCCCAAGCGCTGTGACACTCAGCTTCCATGTATCTTGATTAGGGTTTTGGAAAACTAGGAACCTCCAAATTACAATCACAACATTAGAAGTCACTGCAATACCTTGAATGGCGTCTTGAGTCCGGTTTCAGTTCAGTCACGTCACACCACTATTTTAACAGGTCACCCTCATTAGTAGATATACAGAGGTTTAAAACCTGCAACTTCAAATGACTTTGGTCTCTATGGCTACGATCCCCAACATTACATCTCCACTGGGGTGATTTTCTTATGATTCATTGCATTGAGGCTTTAAAGAGTGTAATATTAATGGTTTGGACTCTGAGTCATAGTGTATGAATGTTAGACCTACTGACTGACAATGCATAGCATCTGGGTGACCTCAGCCACATCCTTAACCTGCATTTCCAAAACCTGAAGAGTAATGGCCACAAATAAAAATAAGCCTTGAAAAAGGACAACTACATGTGTAAGATTTCCTCTAAGTTCCATCAACTTAAAGGTAACATTTGTTTTTTTTTTCTAGAAAGCAGACTTGTACTTTTGATGGTGAAACTGCCATCAAATAGAACATTCACAATGGCAGGATTTAATCACTTTACACCACTATGTTAACAGGTCACCCTCATTAGTAGATATACAGAGGTTTAAAACCTGCAACTTCAAATGACTTTGGTCTCTATGGCTACGATCCCCAACATTACATGTCCACTGCAAGGCGCACAAAGAACGAACTGGGATTCATGTTTGCACCTTAGCAGAGAATGAAGGTACACTTGGGTTATCTCCCCAAAGGACAACTACATGTGTAAGATTTCCATCAACTTCAAGGTAACATTTGATCTCTTTCTTGAAATCAGACTTGTACTTTTGATGGTAAAAGTGCCACCAAATAGAGCATTCACAATGGCAGTGGTGGGATTGGAATCCACGCCTCCACAGACACTGGAGCCTAAATCCAGCGCCTTCGACCACTCGGCCACACTACCAAAGACAGCTGCCAGTCAACTACAGGTCCACCGACCTCCGGGTTATGGGCCCAGCAAGCTTCCACTGCGCCACTCTGCTTTTGCATTTTTTTTCCTTGGGCTGAGATAGCAAATGGTGTTAGGAGGTACATTTGAAGATTGCAAGCACAGCAGCCCAAGCGCTGTGACACTCAGCTTCCATGTATCTTGATTAGGGTTTTGGAAAACTAAGAACCTCCAAGTTACAATCACAACATTAGCAGTCACTGCAGTACTTTGAATGGGGTCTTGAGGCCTGTTTCAGTTCAGTCACGTCACACCACTATGTTAACAGGTCACTCTCATTAGTAGATATACAGAGGCTTAAAATCTGCAACTTCAAATGACTTTGGTCTCTATGGCTACGATCCCCAACATTACATCTCCACTGTGGTGATTTTCTTATGATTCATTGCATTGAGGCTTTAAAGAGTGTAATATTAATGGTTTGGACTCTGAGTCATAGTGTATGAATGTTAGACCTACTGACTGACAATGCATAGCATCTGGGTGACCTCAGCCACATCCTTAACCTGCATTTCCAAAACCTGAAGAGTAATGGCCACAAATAAAAATAAGCCTTGAAAAAGGACAACTACATGTGTAAGATTTCCTCTAAGTTCCATCAACTTAAAGGTAACATTTGTTTTTTTTTTCTAGAAAGCAGACTTGTACTTTTGATGGTGAAACTGCCATCAAATAGAACATTCACAATGGCAGGATTTAATCACTTTACACCACTATGTTAACAGGTCACCCTCATTAGTAGATATACAGAGGTTTAAAACCTGCAACTTCAAATGACTTTGGTCTCTATGGCTACGATCCCCAACATTACATGTCCACTGCAAGGCGCACAAAGAACGAACTGGGATTCATGTTTGCACCTTAGCAGAGAATGAAGGTACACTTGGGTTATCTCCCCAAAGGACAACTACATGTGTAAGATTTCCATCAACTTCAAGGTAACATTTGATCTCTTTCTTGAAATCAGACTTGTACTTTT
Source organism: Leuresthes tenuis (assembly GCF_036924035.1). Classification (NCBI taxonomy): domain Eukaryota; kingdom Metazoa; phylum Chordata; class Actinopteri; order Atheriniformes; family Atherinopsidae; genus Leuresthes; species Leuresthes tenuis. The sequence continues at coordinate 25,645,991 of NW_027325365.1, read as the reverse complement.
GATGGTGAAAGTGCCACCAAATAGAACATTCACAATGGCAGTGGTGGGATTTGAACCCACGCCTCCACAGAGACTGGAGCCTAAATCCAGCGCCTTCGACCAAATTACCAAAAACAGCTGCCAGTCAACCACAGGTCCACCGACCTCTGGGTTATGGGCCCAACATTACGTCTCCACTGGGGTGATTTTCTTATTATTCATTGCATTGGGGCTTTAAAGAGTGTAATATTAGTGGTTTGGACTCTGAGTCATAGTGTATGAATGTTAGACCTACTGACTGACAATGCATAGCATCTGGGTGACCTCAGCCACATCCTTAACCTCCATTTCCAAAACCTGAAGAGTAATGGCCACAAATAAAAATAAGCCTTGGAAAAGATAGCTTGCCAACCAGCCGGCAATGTCACAGTGGTAACATCTATTTTTTTCCATGTCTGTTTCACTGATTATTCTGTGAGCTGAAGGGACTCTTTAGTTGTGTAATATTAATTTATACGCTTCATACAGGACTCTCTGTAGTTCCACATATAAAAATTATTCCTGACCAAAGTCTCCTTTATCTCTGGCAGTAGAAGAAACTGAAATTCTTCAAAATGTCAGTCACAAGTTAGACTTGGCAAAATGAGCTATCTTTCTGTGGTCACGCATTAAGACTGCAAGGCACACCAAGAAAGGTCTGGGATTCATGTTTGCACCTTAGCAGAGAAAGAAAGTACACCTGACATATGGGTTACCTTCCTAAAAGATTTCCTCTAAGTTCCATCAACTTCAAGGTAACATTGGTTTTCTTCTTGAAAACAGACTTGTACTTTTGATGATGGAAGTGCCACCAAATAGAACATTCACAATGGCAGTGGTGGGATTTGAACCCACGCCTCCACAGAGACTGGAGCTTAAATCCAGCGCCTTCGACCACTCGGCCACACTACCAAAGACAGCTGCCAGTCAACTACAGGTCCACCGACCTCCGGGTTATGGGCCCAGCAAGCTTCCACTGCGCCACTCTGCTTTTGCATTTTTTTCCTTGGGCTGAGATAGCAAATGGTGTTAGGAGGTACATTTGAAGATTGCAAGCACAGCAGCCCAAGCGCTGTGAAACTCAGCTTCCATGTATCTTGATTAGGGTTTTGGAAAACTAAGAACCTCCAAGTTACAATCACAACATTAGCAGTCACTGCAGTACTTTGAATGGGGTCTTGAGGCCTGTTTCAGTTCAGTCACGTCACACCACTATGTTAACAGGTCACTCTCATTAGTACATATACAGAGGCTTAAAATCTGCAACTTCAAATGACTTTGGTCTCTATGGCTACGATCCCCAACATTACATCTCCACTGTGGTGATTTTCTTATTATTCATTGCATTGAGGGATTAAAGAGTGTAATATTAATGGTTTGGACTCTGAGTCATAGTGTATGAATGTTAGACCTACTGACTGACAATGCATAGCATCTGGGTGACCTCAGCCACATCCTTAACCTGCATTTCCAAAACCTGAAGAGTAATGGCCACAAATAAAAATAAGCCTTGAAAAAGGACAACTACATGTGTAAGATTTCCTCTAAGTTCCATCAACTTAAAGGTAACATTTTTTTTTTTTTTTCTAGAAAGCAGACTTGTACTTTTGATGGTGAAACTGCCACAAAATAGAGCATTCACAATGGCAGGATTTAATCACTTTACACCACTATGTTAACAGGTCACTCTCATTAGTAGATATACAGAGGCTTAAAACCTGCAAATTCAAATGACTTTGGTCTCTATGGCTACGATCCCCAACATTACATGTCCACTGCAAGGCGCACAAAGAACAAACTGGGATTCATGTTTGCACCTTAGCAGAGAATGAAGGTACACTTGGGTTATCCAAAGGACAACTACATGTGTAAGATTTCCATCAACTTCAAGGTAACATTTGATCTCTTTCTTGAAATCAGACTTGTACTTTTGATGGTGAAAGTGCCACCAAAGAGAGCATTCACAATGGCAGGATTTAATCACTTTACACCACTATGTTAACAGTTCACCCTCATTAGTAGATATACAGAGGTTTAAAACCTGCAACTTCAAATGACTTTGGTCTCTATGGCTACGATCCCCAACATTACCTGTCCACTGCAAGGCGCAAAAAGAACGAACTGGGATTCATGTTTGCACCTTAGCAGAGAATGAAGGTACACTTGACATTTGGGTTATCTCCCCAAAGGACAACTACATCTGTAAGATTTCTTCAGAGTTCCATCAACTTCAAGGTAACATTTGTTCTCTTTCTTGAAATCAGACTTGTACTTTTGATGGTGAAAGTGCCACCAAATAGAACATTCACAATGGCAGGATTTAATCACTTTACACCACTATGTTAACAGTTCACCCTCATTAGTAGATATACAGAGGTTTAAAACCTGCAACTTCAAATGACTTTGGTCTCTATGGCTACGATCCCCAACATTACCTGTCCACTGCAAGGCGCAAAGAGAACGAACTGGGATTCATGTTTGCACCTTAGCAGAGAATGAAGGTACACTTGACATTTGGGTTATCTCCCCAAAGGACAACTACATGTGTAAGATTTCCATCAACTTCAAGGTAACATTTGATCTCTTTCTTGAAATCAGACTTGTACTTTTGATGGTGAAAGTGCCACCAAATAGAGCATTCACAATGGCAGTGGTGGGATTTGAACCCACGCCTCCACAGAGACTGGAGCCTAAATCCAGCGCCTTCGACCACTCGGCCACACTACCAAAGACAGCTGCCAGTCAACTACAGGTCCACCGACCCCCGGGTTATGGGCCCAGCAAGCTTCCACTGCGCCACTCTGCTTTTGCATTTTTTTTTCCTTGGGCTGAAATAGCAAATGGTGTTAGGAGGTACATTTGAAGATTGCAAGCACAGCAGCCCAAGCGCTGTGGCACTCAGCTTCCATGTATCTTGATTAGGGTTTTGGAAAACTAAGAACCTCCAAGTTACAATCACAACATTAGCAGTCACTGCAGTACTTTGAATGGGGTCTTGAGGCCTGTTTCAGTTCAGTCACGTCACACCACTATGTTAACAGGTCACTCTCATTAGTAGATATACAGAGGCTTAAAACCTGCAAATTTAAATGACTTTGGTCTCTATGGCTACGATCCCCAACATTACATCTCCACTGTGGTGATTTTCTTATTATTCATTGCATTGAGGGATTAAAGAGTGTAATATTAATGGTTTGGACTCTGAGTCATAGTGTATGAATGTTAGACCTACTGACTGACAATGCATAGCATCTGGGTGACCTCAGCCACATCCTTAACCTGCATTTCCAAAACCTGAAGAGTAATGGCCACAAATAAAAATAAGCCTTGAAAAAGGACAACTACATGTGTAAGATTTCCTCTAAGTTCCATCAACTTAAAGGTAACATTTTTTTTTTTTTTTCTAGAAAGCAGACTTGTACTTTTGATGGTGAAACTGCCACAAAATAGAGCATTCACAATGGCAGGATTTAATCACTTTACACCACTATGTTAACAGGTCACTCTCATTAGTAGATATACAGAGGCTTAAAACCTGCAAATTCAAATGACTTTGGTCTCTATGGCTACGATCCCCAACATTACATGTCCACTGCAAGGCGCACAAAGAACGAACTGGGATTCATGTTTGCACCTTAGCAGAGAATGAAGGTACACTTGGGTTATCTCCCCAAAGGACAACTACATGTGTAAGATTTCCATCAACTTCAAGGTAACATTTGATCTCTTTCTTGAAATCAGACTTGTAGTTTTGATGGTGAAAGTGCCACCAAATAGAGCATTCACAATGGCAGTGGTGGGATTTGAACCCACGCCTCCACAGAGACTGGAGCCTAAATCCAGCGCCTTCGACCACTCGGCCACACTACCAAAGACAGGTGCCAGTCAACTACAGGTCCACCGACCTCCGGGTTATGGGCCCAGCAAGCTTCCACTGCGCCACTCTGCTTTTAATCACAGGATTTAATCACTTTACACCACTATGTTAACAGGTCACCCTCATTAGTAGATATACAGAGGTTTAAAACCTGCAACTTCAAATGACTTTGGTCTCTCTGGCTACGATCCCCAACATTACATGTCCACTGCAAGGCGAACAAAGAACGAACTGGGATTCATGTTTGCACCTTAGCAGAGAATGAAGGTACACTTGACATTTGGGTTATCTCCCCAAAGGACAACTACATCTGTAAGATTTCTTCAGAGTTCCATCAACTTCAAGGTAACATTTGTTTTTTTTTCTTGAAAGCAGACTTGTACTTTTGATGGTGAAACTGCCATCAAATAGAACATTCACAATGGCAGGATTTAATCACTTTACACCACTATGTTAACAGGTCACCCTCATTAGTAGATATACAGAGGTTTAAAACCTGCAACTTCAAATGACTTTGGTCTCTATGGCTACGATCCCCAACATTACATGTCCACTGCAAGGCGCACAAAGAACGAACTGGGATTCATGTTTGCACCTTAGCAGAGAATGAAGGTACACTTGGGTTATCTCCCCAAAGGACAACTACATGTGTAAGATTTCCATCAACTTCAAGGTAACATTTGATCTCTTTCTTGAAATCAGACTTGTACTTTTGATGGTAAAAGTGCCACCAAATAGAGCATTCACAATGGCAGTGGTGGGATTGGAATCCACGCCTCCACAGACACTGGAGCCTAAATCCAGCGCCTTCGACCACTCGGCCACACTACCAAAGACAGCTGCCAGTCAACTACAGGTCCACCGACCTCCGGGTTATGGGCCCAGCAAGCTTCCACTGCGCCACTCTGCTTTTGCATTTTTTTTCCTTGGGCTGAGATAGCAAATGGTGTTAGGAGGTACATTTGAAGATTGCAAGCACAGCAGCCCAAGCGCTGTGACACTCAGCTTCCATGTATCTTGATTAGGGTTTTGGAAAACTAAGAACCTCCAAGTTACAATCACAACATTAGCAGTCACTGCAGTACTTTGAATGGGGTCTTGAGGCCTGTTTCAGTTCAGTCACGTCACACCACTATGTTAACAGGTCACTCTCATTAGTACATATACAGAGGCTTAAAATCTGCAACTTCAAATGACTTTGGTCTCTATGGCTACGATCCCCAACATTACATCTCCACTGTGGTGATTTTCTTATCATTCATTGCATTGAGGTATTAAAGAGTGTAATATTAATGGTTTGGACTCTGAGTCATAGTGTATGAATGTTAGACCTACTGACTGACAATGCATAGCATCTGGGTGACCTCAGCCACATCCTTAACCTGCATTTCCAAAACCTGAAGAGTAATGGCCACAAATAAAAATAAGCCTTGAAAAAGGACAACTACATGTGTAAGATTTCCTCTAAGTTCCATCAACTTAAAGGTAACATTTGTTTTTTTTTTCTAGAAAGCAGACTTGTACTTTTGATGGTGAAACTGCCATCAAATAGAACATTCACAATGGCAGGATTTAATCACTTTACACCACTATGTTAACAGGTCACCCTCATTAGTAGATATACAGAGGCTTAAAACCTGCAACTTCAAATGACTTTGGTCTCTATGGCTACGATCCCCAACATTACATGTCCACTGCAAGGCGCACAAAGAACGAACTGGGATTCATGTTTGCACCTTAGCAGAGAATGAAGGTACACTTGGGTTATCTCCCCAAAGGACAACTACATGTGTAAGATTTCCATCAACTTCAAGGTAACATTTGATCTCTTTCTTGAAATCAGACTTGTACTTTTGATGGTAAAAGTGCCACCAAATAGAGCATTCACAATGGCAGTGGTGGGATTGGAATCCACGCCTCCACAGACACTGGAGCCTAAATCCAGCGCCTTCGACCACTCGGCCACACTACCAAAGACAGCTGCCAGTCAACTACAGGTCCACCGACCTCCGGGTTATGGGCCCAGCAAGCTTCCACTGCGCCACTCTGCTTTTGCATTTTTTTTTCCTTGGGCTGAGATAGCAAATGGTGTTAGGAGGCACATTTGAAGATTGCAAGCACAGCAGCCCAAGCGCTGTGACACTCAGCTTCCATGTATCTTGATTAGGGTTTTGGAAAACTAAGAACCTCCAAGTTACAATCACAACATTAGCAGTCACTGCAGTACTTTGAATGGGGTCTTGAGGCCTGTTTCAGTTCAGTCACGTCACACCACTATGTTAACAGGTCACTCTCATTAGTACATATACAGAGGCTTAAAATCTGCAACTTCAAATGACTTTGGTCTCTATGGCTACGATCCCCAACATTACATCTCCACTGTGGTGATTTTCTTATCATTCATTGCATTGAGGTATTAAAGAGTGTAATATTAATGGTTTGGACTCTGAGTCATAGTGTATAAATGTTAGACCTACTGACTGACAATGCATAGCATCTGGGTGACCTCAGCCACATCCTTAACCTGCATTTCCAAAACCTGAAGAGTAATGGCCACAAATAAAAATAAGCCTTGAAAAAGGACAACTACATGTGTAAGATTTCCTCTAAGTTCCATCAACTTAAAGGTAACATTTGTTTTTTTTTTCTAGAAAGCAGACTTGTACTTTTGATGGTGAAACTGCCATCAAATAGAACATTCACAATGGCAGGATTTAATCACTTTACACCACTATGTTAACAGGTCACCCTCATTAGTAGATATACAGAGGTTTAAAACCTGCAACTTCAAATGACTTTGGTCTCTATGGCTACGATCCCCAACATTACATGTCCACTGCAAGGCGCACAAAGAACGAACTGGGATTCATGTTTGCACCTTAGCAGAGAATGAAGGTACACTTGGGTTATCTCCCCAAAGGACAACTACATGTGTAAGATTTCCATCAACTTCAAGGTAACATTTGATCTCTTTCTTGAAATCAGACTTGTACTTTTGATGGTGAAAGTGCCACCAAATAGAGCATTCACAATGGCAGTGGTGGGATTTGAACCCACGCCTCCACAGAGACTGGAGTCTAAATCCAGCGCCTTCGACCACTCGGCCACACTACCAAAGACAGCTGCCAGTGAACTACAGGTCCACCGACCTCCGGGTTATGGGCCCAGCAAGCTTCCACTGCGCCACTCTGCTTTTGCATTTTTTTTTCCTTGGGCTGAGATAGCAAATGGTGTTAGGAGGTACATTTGAAGATTGCAAGCACAGCAGCCCAAGCGCTGTGACACTCAGCTTCCATGTATCTTGATTAGGGTTTTGGAAAACTAAGAACCTCCAAGTTACAATCACAACATTAGCAGTCACTGCAGTACTTTGAATGGGGTCTTGAGGCCTGTTTCAGTTCAGTCACGTCACACCACTATGTTAACAGGTCACTCTCATTAGTAGATATACAGAGGCTTAAAACCTGCAACTTCAAATGACTTTGGTCTCTATGGCTACGATCCCCAACATTACATCTCCACTGAAAGGTCTTGGATTCATGTTTGAATCCTTTGCAGAGAATGAAAGTACACTTGACATATGGGTTACCTCCGCACAGGACAACTACATGTTCTTTTTCTTGAAAGCAGACTTGTACTTTTGATGGTGAAACTGCCACCAAATAGAGCATTCACAATGGCAGGATTTAATCACTTTACACCACTATGTTAACAGGTCACCCTCATTAGTATATATACAGAGGTTTAAAACCTGCAACTTCAAATGACTTTGGTCTCTATGGCTTGTATCTCCAACATTACATGTCCACTGAAAGGTCTTGGATTCATGTTTGAATCCTTTGCAGAGAATGAAAGTACACTTGACATATGGGTTACCTCCGCACAGGACAACTACATGTTCTTTTTCTTGAAAGCAGACTTGCACTTTTGATGGTGAAACTGCCACCAAATAGAGCATTCACAATGGCAGGATTTTAACCCACAGCTCCACAGAGACTGGAGCTGAAATACAGCACCTTCGACCACACTACCAAAGACAGCTTTGAGTCCACTACAGGGGACCGTCAGCTTTCAAAGATGACTGAACTGAAGGATCGTAATCAAGAGCTGTCAGTAGAGCCTTATAGATGAAACTTTTCTAACGCATAATAACACAAGCAGTACTTTCAGCCTGTTGTATAGAAACATTTAGTAGCAATATTTGCAAGGACAAACGGCTTCATTGAGCTAAGTGACCAGAAAGAAGTTTCACCCTCATGTGAACAGGAGTCCTTAAAAGTAAATTGTCAGGTACTGAAAGAAGGAGCAAGCTTCCCTCAAGAAAAGATGGATGTTCGGAAACTTATGATTACCAGTTGTAGTCTTCCCACTATGGAACACCCAGATATATTTGTTATGCTTTTCATCAAAAGCCATGAAATCTTTACAGAAGAGAGGATAACAAAGGAAAAGTACACACGAGCAGTAGTCTATAATAGGAAGGTCTAGCAGAGGATGGTTTCGATCCATCGACCTCTGGGTTATGGGCCCAGCACGCTTCCGCTGCGCCACTCTGCTTTTACACAGGGATTCCTAGGACTGAGATACCAAAGAGTTTATGGAGACACATTTTAAGATTGCAAGCACAGCAGCCCAAGCGCTGTGACACTCAGCTTCCATGTATCTTGATTAGGGTTTTGGAAAACTAGGAACCTCCAAATTACAATCACAACATTAGAAGTCACTGCAATACCTTGAATGGCGTCTTGAGTCCGGTTTCAGTTCAGTCACGTCACACCACTATTTTAACAGGTCACCCTCATTAGTAGATATACAGAGGTTTAAAACCTGCAACTTCAAATGACTTTGGTCTCTATGGCTACGATCCCCAACATTACATCTCCACTGGGGTGATTTTCTTATGATTCATTGCATTGAGGCTTTAAAGAGTGTAATATTAATGGTTTGGACTCTGAGTCATAGTGTATGAATGTTAGACCTACTGACTGACAATGCATAGCATCTGGGTGACCTCAGCCACATCCTTAACCTGCATTTCCAAAACCTGAAGAGTAATGGCCACAAATAAAAATAAGCCTTGAAAAAGGACAACTACATGTGTAAGATTTCCTCTAAGTTCCATCAACTTAAAGGTAACATTTGTTTTTTTTTTCTAGAAAGCAGACTTGTACTTTTGATGGTGAAACTGCCATCAAATAGAACATTCACAATGGCAGGATTTAATCACTTTACACCACTATGTTAACAGGTCACCCTCATTAGTAGATATACAGAGGTTTAAAACCTGCAACTTCAAATGACTTTGGTCTCTATGGCTACGATCCCCAACATTACATGTCCACTGCAAGGCGCACAAAGAACGAACTGGGATTCATGTTTGCACCTTAGCAGAGAATGAAGGTACACTTGGGTTATCTCCCCAAAGGACAACTACATGTGTAAGATTTCCATCAACTTCAAGGTAACATTTGATCTCTTTCTTGAAATCAGACTTGTACTTTTGATGGTAAAAGTGCCACCAAATAGAGCATTCACAATGGCAGTGGTGGGATTGGAATCCACGCCTCCACAGACACTGGAGCCTAAATCCAGCGCCTTCGACCACTCGGCCACACTACCAAAGACAGCTGCCAGTCAACTACAGGTCCACCGACCTCCGGGTTATGGGCCCAGCAAGCTTCCACTGCGCCACTCTGCTTTTGCATTTTTTTTCCTTGGGCTGAGATAGCAAATGGTGTTAGGAGGTACATTTGAAGATTGCAAGCACAGCAGCCCAAGCGCTGTGACACTCAGCTTCCATGTATCTTGATTAGGGTTTTGGAAAACTAAGAACCTCCAAGTTACAATCACAACATTAGCAGTCACTGCAGTACTTTGAATGGGGTCTTGAGGCCTGTTTCAGTTCAGTCACGTCACACCACTATGTTAACAGGTCACTCTCATTAGTAGATATACAGAGGCTTAAAATCTGCAACTTCAAATGACTTTGGTCTCTATGGCTACGATCCCCAACATTACATCTCCACTGTGGTGATTTTCTTATGATTCATTGCATTGAGGCTTTAAAGAGTGTAATATTAATGGTTTGGACTCTGAGTCATAGTGTATGAATGTTAGACCTACTGACTGACAATGCATAGCATCTGGGTGACCTCAGCCACATCCTTAACCTGCATTTCCAAAACCTGAAGAGTAATGGCCACAAATAAAAATAAGCCTTGAAAAAGGACAACTACATGTGTAAGATTTCCTCTAAGTTCCATCAACTTAAAGGTAACATTTGTTTTTTTTTTCTAGAAAGCAGACTTGTACTTTTGATGGTGAAACTGCCATCAAATAGAACATTCACAATGGCAGGATTTAATCACTTTACACCACTATGTTAACAGGTCACCCTCATTAGTAGATATACAGAGGTTTAAAACCTGCAACTTCAAATGACTTTGGTCTCTATGGCTACGATCCCCAACATTACATGTCCACTGCAAGGCGCACAAAGAACGAACTGGGATTCATGTTTGCACCTTAGCAGAGAATGAAGGTACACTTGGGTTATCTCCCCAAAGGACAACTACATGTGTAAGATTTCCATCAACTTCAAGGTAACATTTGATCTCTTTCTTGAAATCAGACTTGTACTTTTGATGGTGAAAGTGCCACCAAAGAGAACATTCACAATGGCAGTGGTGGGATTTGAACCCACGCCTCCACAGAGACTGGAGCCTAAATCCAGCGCCTTCGACCACTCGGCCACACTACCAAAGACAGCTGCCAGTCAACTACAGGTCCACCGACCTCCGGGTTATGGGCCCAGCAAGCTTCCACTGCGCCACTCTGCTTTTGCATTTTTTTTTCCTTGGGCTGAGATAGCAAATGGTGTTAGGAGGTACATTTGAAGATTGCAAGCACAGCAGCCCAAGCGCTGTGACACTCAGCTTCCATGTATCTTGATTAGGGTTTTGGAAAACTAAGAACCTCCAAGTTACAATCACAACATTAGCAGTCACTGCAGTACTTTGAATGGGGTCTTGAGGCCTGTTTCAGTTCAGTCACGTCACACCACTATGTTAACAGGTCACTCTCATTAGTACATATACAGAGGCTTAAAATCTGCAACTTCAAATGACTTTGGTCTCTATGGCTACGATCCCCAACATTACATGTCCACTGCAAGGTGCACAAAGAATAAACTGGGATTCATGTTTGCACCTTAGCAGAGAATGAAGGTACACTTGATATATGGGTTACCTCTCCAAAGGACAACTACATCTGTAAGATTTCTTCAGAGTTCCATCAACTTCAAGGTAACATTTGTTTTTTTTTCTTGAAAGCAGACTTGTACTTTTGATGGTGAAACTGCCACCAAATAGAGCATTCACAATGGCAGGATTTAATCACTTTACACCACTATGTTAACAGGTCACTCTCATTAGTAGATATACAGAGGCTTAAAACCTGCAAATTTAAATGACTTTGGTCTCTATGGCTACGATCCCCAACATTACATGTCCACTGCAAGGCGCACAAAGAACGAACTGGGATTCATGTTTGCACCTTAGCAGAGAATGAAGGTACACTTGGGTTATCTCCCCAAAGGACAACTACATGTGTAAGATTTCCATCAACTTCAAGGTAACATTTGATCTCTTTCTTGAAATCAGACTTGTACTTTTGATGGTGAAAGTGCCACCAAATAGAGCATTCACAATGGCAGTGGTGGGATTTGAACCCACGCCTCCACAGAGACTGGAGCCTAAATCCAGCGCCTTCGACCACTCGGCCACACTACCAAAGACAGCTGCCAGTCAACTACAGGTCCACCGACCCCCGGGTTATGGGCCCAGCAAGCTTCCACTGCGCCACTCTGCTTTTGCATTTTTTTTTCCTTGGGCTGAAATAGCAAATGGTGTTAGGAGGTACATTTGAAGATTGCAAGCACAGCAGCCCAAGCGCTGTGGCACTCAGCTTCCATGTATCTTGATTAGGGTTTTGGAAAACTAAGAACCTCCAAGTTACAATCACAACATTAGCAGTCACTGCAGTACTTTGAATGGGGTCTTGAGGCCTGTTTCAGTTCAGTCACGTCACACCACTATGTTAACAGGTCACTCTCATTAGTAGATATACAGAGGCTTAAAACCTGCAAATTTAAATGACTTTGGTCTCTATGGCTACGATCCCCAACATTACATCTCCACTGTGGTGATTTTCTTATTATTCATTGCATTGAGGGATTAAAGAGTGTAATATTAATGGTTTGGACTCTGAGTCATAGTGTATGAATGTTAGACCTACTGACTGACAATGCATAGCATCTGGGTGACCTCAGCCACATCCTTAACCTGCATTTCCAAAACCTGAAGAGTAATGGCCACAAATAAAAATAAGCCTTGAAAAAGGACAACTACATGTGTAAGATTTCCTCTAAGTTCCATCAACTTAAAGGTAACATTTGTTTTTTTTTTCTAGAAAGCAGACTTGTACTTTTGATGGTGAAACTGCCATCAAATAGAACATTCACAATGGCAGGATTTAATCACTTTACACCACTATGTTAACAGGTCACCCTCATTAGTAGATATACAGAGGTTTAAAACCTGCAACTTCAAATGACTTTGGTCTCTATGGCTACGATCCCCAACATTACATGTCCACTGCAAGGCGCACAAAGAACGAACTGGGATTCATGTTTGCACCTTAGCAGAGAATGAAGGTACACTTGGGTTATCTCCCCAAAGGACAACTACATGTGTAAGATTTCCATCAACTTCAAGGTAACATTTGATCTCTTTCTTGAAATCAGACTTGTACTTTTGATGGTAAAAGTGCCACCAAATAGAGCATTCACAATGGCAGTGGTGGGATTGGAATCCACGCCTCCACAGACACTGGAGCCTAAATCCAGCGCCTTCGACCACTCGGCCACACTACCAAAGACAGCTGCCAGTCAACTACAGGTCCACCGACCTCCGGGTTATGGGCCCAGCAAGCTTCCACTGCGCCACTCTGCTTTTGCATTTTTTTTCCTTGGGCTGAGATAGCAAATGGTGTTAGGAGGTACATTTGAAGATTGCAAGCACAGCAGCCCAAGCGCTGTGACACTCAGCTTCCATGTATCTTGATTAGGGTTTTGGAAAACTAAGAACCTCCAAGTTACAATCACAACATTAGCAGTCACTGCAGTACTTTGAATGGGGTCTTGAGGCCTGTTTCAGTTCAGTCACGTCACACCACTATGTTAACAGGTCACTCTCATTAGTACATATACAGAGGCTTAAAATCTGCAACTTCAAATGACTTTGGTCTCTATGGCTACGATCCCCAACATTACATCTCCACTGTGGTGATTTTCTTATCATTCATTGCATTGAGGTATTAAAGAGTGTAATATTAATGGTTTGGACTCTGAGTCATAGTGTATGAATGTTAGACCTACTGACTGACAATGCATAGCATCTGGGTGACCTCAGCCACATCCTTAACCTGCATTTCCAAAACCTGAAGAGTAATGGCCACAAATAAAAATAAGCCTTGAAAAAGGACAACTACATGTGTAAGATTTCCTCTAAGTTCCATCAACTTAAAGGTAACATTTGTTTTTTTTTTCTAGAAAGCAGACTTGTACTTTTGATGGTGAAACTGCCATCAAATAGAACATTCACAATGGCAGGATTTAATCACTTTACACCACTATGTTAACAGGTCACCCTCATTAGTAGATATACAGAGGTTTAAAACCTGCAACTTCAAATGACTTTGGTCTCTATGGCTACGATCCCCAACATTACATGTCCACTGCAAGGCGCACAAAGAACGAACTGGGATTCATGTTTGCACCTTAGCAGAGAATGAAGGTACACTTGGGTTATCTCCCCAAAGGACAACTACATGTGTAAGATTTCCATCAACTTCAAGGTAACATTTGATCTCTTTCTTGAAATCAGACTTGTACTTTTGATGGTAAAAGTGCCACCAAATAGAGCATTCACAATGGCAGTGGTGGGATTGGAATCCACGCCTCCACAGACACTGGAGCCTAAATCCAGCGCCTTCGACCACTCGGCCACACTACCAAAGACAGCTGCCAGTCAACTACAGGTCCACCGACCTCCGGGTTATGGGCCCAGCAAGCTTCCACTGCGCCACTCTGCTTTTGCATTTTTTTTTCCTTGGGCTGAGATAGCAAATGGTGTTAGGAGGCACATTTGAAGATTGCAAGCACAGCAGCCCAAGCGCTGTGACACTCAGCTTCCATGTATCTTGATTAGGGTTTTGGAAAACTAAGAACCTCCAAGTTACAATCACAACATTAGCAGTCACTGCAGTACTTTGAATGGGGTCTTGAGGCCTGTTTCAGTTCAGTCACGTCACACCACTATGTTAACAGGTCACTCTCATTAGTACATATACAGAGGCTTAAAATCTGCAACTTCAAATGACTTTGGTCTCTATGGCTACGATCCCCAACATTACATCTCCACTGTGGTGATTTTCTTATCATTCATTGCATTGAGGTATTAAAGAGTGTAATATTAATGGTTTGGACTCTGAGTCATAGTGTATAAATGTTAGACCTACTGACTGACAATGCATAGCATCTGGGTGACCTCAGCCACATCCTTAACCTGCATTTCCAAAACCTGAAGAGTAATGGCCACAAATAAAAATAAGCCTTGAAAAAGGACAACTACATGTGTAAGATTTCCTCTAAGTTCCATCAACTTAAAGGTAACATTTGTTTTTTTTTTCTAGAAAGCAGACTTGTACTTTTGATGGTGAAACTGCCATCAAATAGAACATTCACAATGGCAGGATTTAATCACTTTACACCACTATGTTAACAGGTCACCCTCATTAGTAGATATACAGAGGTTTAAAACCTGCAACTTCAAATGACTTTGGTCTCTATGGCTACGATCCCCAACATTACATGTCCACTGCAAGGCGCACAAAGAACGAACTGGGATTCATGTTTGCACCTTAGCAGAGAATGAAGGTACACTTGGGTTATCTCCCCAAAGGACAACTACATGTGTAAGATTTCCATCAACTTCAAGGTAACATTTGATCTCTTTCTTGAAATCAGACTTGTACTTTTGATGGTGAAAGTGCCACCAAATAGAGCATTCACAATGGCAGTGGTGGGATTTGAACCCACGCCTCCACAGAGACTGGAGCCTAAATCCAGCGCCTTCGACCACTCGGCCACACTACCAAAGACAGCTGCCAGTGAACTACAGGTCCACCGACCTCCGGGTTATGGGCCCAGCAAGCTTCCACTGCGCCACTCTGCTTTTGCATTTTTTTTCCTTGGGCTGAGATAGCAAATGGTGTTAGGAGGTACATTTGAAGATTGCAAGCACAGCAGCCCAAGCGCTGTGACACTCAGCTTCCATGTATCTTGATTAGGGTTTTGGAAAACTAAGAACCTCCAAGTTACAATCACAACATTAGCAGTCACTGCAGTACTTTGAATGGGGTCTTGAGGCCTGTTTCAGTTCAGTCACGTCACACCACTATGTTAACAGGTCACTCTCATTAGTAGATATACAGAGGCTTAAAACCTGCAACTTCAAATGACTTTGGTCTCTATGGCTACGATCCCCAACATTACATCTCCACTGAAAGGTCTTGGATTCATGTTTGAATCCTTTGCAGAGAATGAAAGTACACTTGACATATGGGTTACCTCCGCACAGGACAACTACATGTTCTTTTTCTTGAAAGCAGACTTGTACTTTTGATGGTGAAACTGCCACCAAATAGAGCATTCACAATGGCAGGATTTAATCACTTTACACCACTATGTTAACAGGTCACCCTCATTAGTATATATACAGAGGTTTAAAACCTGCAACTTCAAATGACTTTGGTCTCTATGGCTTGTATCTCCAACATTACATGTCCACTGAAAGGTCTTGGATTCATGTTTGAATCCTTTGCAGAGAATGAAAGTACACTTGACATATGGGTTACCTCCGCACAGGACAACTACATGTTCTTTTTCTTGAAAGCAGACTTGCACTTTTGATGGTGAAACTGCCACCAAATAGAGCATTCACAATGGCAGGATTTTAACCCACAGCTCCACAGAGACTGGAGCTGAAATACAGCACCTTCGACCACACTACCAAAGACAGCTTTGAGTCCACTACAGGGGACCGTCAGCTTTCAAAGATGACTGAACTGAAGGATCGTAATCAAGAGCTGTCAGTAGAGCCTTATAGATGAAACTTTTCTAACGCATAATAACACAAGCAGTACTTTCAGCCTGTTGTATAGAAACATTTAGTAGCAATATTTGCAAGGACAAACGGCTTCATTGAGCTAAGTGACCAGAAAGAAGTTTCACCCTCATGTGAACAGGAGTCCTTAAAAGTAAATTGTCAGGTACTGAAAGAAGGAGCAAGCTTCCCTCAAGAAAAGATGGATGTTCGGAAACTTATGATTACCAGTTGTAGTCTTCCCACTATGGAACACCCAGATATATTTGTTATGCTTTTCATCAAAAGCCATGAAATCTTTACAGAAGAGAGGATAACAAAGGAAAAGTACACACGAGCAGTAGTCTATAATAGGAAGGTCTAGCAGAGGATGGTTTCGATCCATCGACCTCTGGGTTATGGGCCCAGCACGCTTCCGCTGCGCCACTCTGCTTTTACACAGGGATTCCTAGGACTGAGATACCAAAGAGTTTATGGAGACACATTTTAAGATTGCAAGCACAGCAGCCCAAGCGCTGTGACACTCAGCTTCCATGTATCTTGATTAGGGTTTTGGAAAACTAGGAACCTCCAAATTACAATCACAACATTAGAAGTCACTGCAATACCTTGAATGGCGTCTTGAGTCCGGTTTCAGTTCAGTCACGTCACACCACTATTTTAACAGGTCACCCTCATTAGTAGATATACAGAGGTTTAAAACCTGCAAATTCAAATGACTTTGGTCTCTATGGCTACGATCCCCAACATTACATCTCCACTGGGGTGATTTTCTTATGATTCATTGCATTGAGGCTTTAAAGAGTGTAATATTAATGGTTTGGACTCTGAGTCATAGTGTATGAATGTTAGACCTACTGACTGACAATGCATAGCATCTGGGTGACCTCAGCCACATCCTTAACCTGCATTTCCAAAACCTGAAGAGTAATGGCCACAAATAAAAATAAGCCTTGAAAAAGGACAACTACATGTGTAAGATTTCCTCTAAGTTCCATCAACTTAAAGGTAACATTTGTTTTTTTTTTTCTAGAAAGCAGACTTGTACTTTTGATGGTGAAACTGCCATCAAATAGAACATTCACAATGGCAGGATTTAATCACTTTACACCACTATGTTAACAGGTCACCCTCATTAGTAGATATACAGAGGTTTAAAACCTGCAACTTCAAATGACTTTGGTCTCTATGGCTACGATCCCCAACATTACATGTCCACTGCAAGGCGCACAAAGAACGAACTGGGATTCATGTTTGCACCTTAGCAGAGAATGAAGGTACACTTGGGTTATCTCCCCAAAGGACAACTACATGTGTAAGATTTCCATCAACTTCAAGGTAACATTTGATCTCTTTCTTGAAATCAGACTTGTACTTTTGATGGTAAAAGTGCCACCAAATAGAGCATTCACAATGGCAGTGGTGGGATTGGAATCCACGCCTCCACAGACACTGGAGCCTAAATCCAGCGCCTTCGACCACTCGGCCACATTACCAAAGACAGGTGCCAGTCAACTACAGGTCCACCGACCTCCGGGTTATGGGCCCAGCAAGCTTCCACTGCGCCACTCTGCTTTTGCATTTTTTTTCCTTGGGCTGAGATAGCAAATGGTGTTAGGAGGCACATTTGAAGATTGCAAGCACAGCAGCCCAAGCGCTGTGACACTCAGCTTCCATGTATCTTGATTAGGGTTTTGGAAAACTAAGAACCTCCAAGTTACAATCACAACATTAGCAGTCACTGCAGTACTTTGAATGGGGTCTTGAGGCCTGTTTCAGTTCAGTCACGTCACACCACTATGTTAACAGGTCACTCTCATTAGTACATATACAGAGGCTTAAAATCTGCAACTTCAAATGACTTTGGTCTCTATGGCTACGATCCCCAACATTACATGTCCACTGCAAGGCGCACAAAGAATAAACTGGGATTCATGTTTGCACCTTAGCAGAGAATGAAGGTACACTTGATATATGGGTTACCTCTCCAAAGGACAACTACATCTGTAAGATTTCTTCAGAGTTCCATCAACTTCAAGGTAACATTTGTTTTTTTTTCTTGAAAGCAGACTTGTACTTTTGATGGTGAAACTGCCACCAAATAGAGCATTCACAATGGCAGGATTTAATCACTTTACACCACTATGTTAACAGGTCACCCTCATTAGTAGATATACAGAGGCTTAAAACCTGCAACTTCAAATGACTTTGGTCTCTCTGGCTACGATCCCCAACATTACATGTCCACTGCAAGGCGCACAAAGAATGAACTGGGATTCATGTTTGCACCTTAGCAGAGAATGAAGGTACACTTGACATTTGGGTTATCTCCCCAAAGGACAAATACATGTGTAAGATTTCCATCAACTTCAAGGTAACATTTGTTCTCTTTCTTGAAATCAGACTTGTACTTTTGATGGTCACAATGGCAGTGGTGGGATTTCAACCCACGCCTCCACAGAGACTGGAGCCTAAATCCAGCGCCTTCGACCACTCGGCCACACTACCAAAGACAGCTGCCAGTCAACTACAGGTCCACCGACCCCCGGGTTATGGGCCCAGCAAGCTTCCACTGCGCCACTCTGCTTTTGCATTTTTTTTTCCTTGGGCTGAAATAGCAAATGGTGTTAGGAGGTACATTTGAAGATTGCAAGCACAGCAGCCCAAGCGCTGTGGCACTCAGCTTCCATGTATCTTGATTAGGGTTTTGGAAAACTAAGAACCTCCAAGTTACAATCACAACATTAGCAGTCACTGCAGTACTTTGAATGGGGTCTTGAGGCCTGTTTCAGTTCAGTCACGTCACACCACTATGTTAACAGGTCACTCTCATTAGTAGATATACAGAGGCTTAAAACCTGCAAATTTAAATGACTTTGGTCTCTATGGCTACGATCCCCAACATTACATCTCCACTGTGGTGATTTTCTTATTATTCATTGCATTGAGGGATTAAAGAGTGTAATATTAATGGTTTGGACTCTGAGTCATAGTGTATGAATGTTAGACCTACTGACTGACAATGCATAGCATCTGGGTGACCTCAGCCACATCCTTAACCTGCATTTCCAAAACCTGAAGAGTAATGGCCACAAATAAAAATAAGCCTTGAAAAAGGACAACTACATGTGTAAGATTTCCTCTAAGTTCCATCAACTTAAAGGTAACATTTGTTTTTTTTTTCTAGAAAGCAGACTTGTACTTTTGATGGTGAAACTGCCATCAAATAGAACATTCACAATGGCAGGATTTAATCACTTTACACCACTATGTTAACAGGTCACCCTCATTAGTAGATATACAGAGGTTTAAAACCTGCAACTTCAAATGACTTTGGTCTCTATGGCTACGATCCCCAACATTACATGTCCACTGCAAGGCGCACAAAGAACGAACTGGGATTCATGTTTGCACCTTAGCAGAGAATGAAGGTACACTTGGGTTATCTCCCCAAAGGACAACTACATGTGTAAGATTTCCATCAACTTCAAGGTAACATTTGATCTCTTTCTTGAAATCAGACTTGTACTTTTGATGGTAAAAGTGCCACCAAATAGAGCATTCACAATGGCAGTGGTGGGATTGGAATCCACGCCTCCACAGACACTGGAGCCTAAATCCAGCGCCTTCGACCACTCGGCCACACTACCAAAGACAGCTGCCAGTCAACTACAGGTCCACCGACCTCCGGGTTATGGGCCCAGCAAGCTTCCACTGCGCCACTCTGCTTTTGCATTTTTTTTCCTTGGGCTGAGATAGCAAATGGTGTTAGGAGGTACATTTGAAGATTGCAAGCACAGCAGCCCAAGCGCTGTGACACTCAGCTTCCATGTATCTTGATTAGGGTTTTGGAAAACTAAGAACCTCCAAGTTACAATCACAACATTAGCAGTCACTGCAGTACTTTGAATGGGGTCTTGAGGCCTGTTTCAGTTCAGTCACGTCACACCACTATGTTAACAGGTCACTCTCATTAGTAGATATACAGAGGCTTAAAACCTGCAACTTCAAATGACTTTGGTCTCTATGGCTACGATCCCCAACATTACATCTCCACTGAAAGGTCTTGGATTCATGTTTGAATCCTTTGCAGAGAATGAAAGTACACTTGACATATGGGTTACCTCCGCACAGGACAACTACATGTTCTTTTTCTTGAAAGCAGACTTGTACTTTTGATGGTGAAACTGCCACCAAATAGAGCATTCACAATGGCAGGATTTAATCACTTTACACCACTATGTTAACAGGTCACCCTCATTAGTATATATACAGAGGTTTAAAACCTGCAACTTCAAATGACTTTGGTCTCTATGGCTTGTATCTCCAACATTACATGTCCACTGAAAGGTCTTGGATTCATGTTTGAATCCTTTGCAGAGAATGAAAGTACACTTGACATATGGGTTACCTCCGCACAGGACAACTACATGTTCTTTTTCTTGAAAGCAGACTTGCACTTTTGATGGTGAAACTGCCACCAAATAGAGCATTCACAATGGCAGGATTTTAACCCACAGCTCCACAGAGACTGGAGCTGAAATACAGCACCTTCGACCACACTACCAAAGACAGCTTTGAGTCCACTACAGGGGACCGTCAGCTTTCAAAGATGACTGAACTGAAGGATCGTAATCAAGAGCTGTCAGTAGAGCCTTATAGATGAAACTTTTCTAACGCATAATAACACAAGCAGTACTTTCAGCCTGTTGTATAGAAACATTTAGTAGCAATATTTGCAAGGACAAACGGCTTCATTGAGCTAAGTGACCAGAAAGAAGTTTCACCCTCATGTGAACAGGAGTCCTTAAAAGTAAATTGTCAGGTACTGAAAGAAGGAGCAAGCTTCCCTCAAGAAAAGATGGATGTTCGGAAACTTATGATTACCAGTTGTAGTCTTCCCACTATGGAACACCCAGATATATTTGTTATGCTTTTCATCAAAAGCCATGAAATCTTTACAGAAGAGAGGATAACAAAGGAAAAGTACACACGAGCAGCAGTCTATAATAGGAAGGTCTAGCAGAGGATGGTTTCGATCGATCGACCTCTGGGTTATGGGCCCAGCACGCTTCCGCTGCGCCACTCTGCTTTTACACAGGGATTCCTAGGACTGAGATACCAAAGAGTTTATGGAGACACATTTTAAGATTGCAAGCACAGCAGCCCAAGCGCTGTGACACTCAGCTTCCATGTATCTTGATTAGGGTTTTGGAAAACTAGGAACCTCCAAATTACAATCACAACATTAGAAGTCACTGCAATACCTTGAATGGCGTCTTGAGTCCGGTTTCAGTTCAGTCACGTCACACCACTATTTTAACAGGTCACCCTCATTAGTAGATATACAGAGGTTTAAAACCTGCAACTTCAAATGACTTTGGTCTCTATGGCTACGATCCCCAACATTACATCTCCACTGGGGTGATTTTCTTATGATTCATTGCATTGAGGCTTTAAAGAGTGTAATATTAATGGTTTGGACTCTGAGTCATAGTGTATGAATGTTAGACCTACTGACTGACAATGCATGGCATCTGGGTGACCTCAGCCACATCCTTAACCTGCATTTCCAAAACCTGAAGAGTAATGGCCACAAATAAAAATAAGCCTTGAAAAAGGACAACTACATGTGTAAGATTTCCTCTAAGTTCCATCAACTTAAAGGTAACATTTGTTTTTTTTTTTCTAGAAAGCAGACTTGTACTTTTGATGGTGAAACTGCCATCAAATAGAACATTCACAATGGCAGGATTTAATCACTTTACACCACTATGTTAACAGGTCACCCTCATTAGTAGATATACAGAGGTTTAAAACCTGCAACTTCAAATGACTTTGGTCTATATGGCTACGATCCCCAACATTACATGTCCACTGCAAGGCGCACAAAGAACGAACTGGGATTCATGTTTGCACCTTAGCAGAGAATGAAGGTACACTTGGGTTATCTCCCCAAAGGACAACTACATGTGTAAGATTTCCATCAACTTCAAGGTAACATTTGATCTCTTTCTTGAAATCAGACTTGTACTTTTGATGGTAAAAGTGCCACCAAATAGAGCATTCACAATGGCAGTGGTGGGATTGGAATCCACGCCTCCACAGACACTGGAGCCTAAATCCAGCGCCTTCGACCACTCGGCCACACTACCAAAGACAGCTGCCAGTCAACTACAGGTCCACCGACCTCCGGGTTATGGGCCCAGCAAGCTTCCACTGCGCCACTCTGCTTTTGCATTTTTTTTCCTTGGGCTGAGATAGCAAATGGTGTTAGGAGGTACATTTGAAGATTGCAAGCACAGCAGCCCAAGCGCTGTGACACTCAGCTTCCATGTATCTTGATTAGGGTTTTGGAAAACTAAGAACCTCCAAGTTACAATCACAACATTAGCAGTCACTGCAGTACTTTGAATGGGGTCTTGAGGCCTGTTTCAGTTCAGTCACGTCACACCACTATGTTAACAGGTCACTCTCATTAGTACATATACAGAGGCTTAAAATCTGCAACTTCAAATGACTTTGGTCTCTATGGCTACGATCCCCAACATTACATCTCCACTGTGGTGATTTTCTTATCATTCATTGCATTGAGGTATTAAAGAGTGTAATATTAATGGTTTGGACTCTGAGTCATAGTGTATGAATGTTAGACCTACTGACTGACAATGCATAGCATCTGGGTGACCTCAGCCACATCCTTAACCTGCATTTCCAAAACCTGAAGAGTAATGGCCACAAATAAAAATAAGCCTTGGAAAAGATAGCTTGCCAACCAGCCGGCAATGTCACAGTGGTAACATCCATTTTTTTGCATGTGCTGTTTCACTGTTTATTCTCTGAGCCTGAAGGGACTCTTTAGTTGTGTGATCTTAATGTATACGCTTCATACAGGACTCTCTGTAGTTCCACATATAAAAATTATTCCGGACCAAAGTCTCCTTTATCTCTGGCAGTAGAAGAAACTGAAATTCTTCAAAATGTCAGTCACAAGTTAGACTTGGCAAAATGAGCTATCTTTCTGTGGTCACGCATTAAGACTGCAAGGCACACCAAGAAAGGTCTGGGATTCATGTTTGCACCTTAGCAGAGAAAGAAAGTACACCTGACATATGGGTTACCTTCCTAAAAGACAACTACATGTGTAAGATTTCCTCTAAGTTCCATCAACTTAAAGGTAACATTTGTTTTTTTTCTTGAAAGCAGACTTGTACTTTTGATGATGGAAGTGCCACCAAATAGAGCATTCACAATGGCAGGATTTAATCACTTTACACCACTATGTTAACAGTTCACCCTCATTAGTAGATATACAGAGGTTTAAAACCTGCAACTTCAAATGACTTTGGTCTCTATGGCTACGATCCCCAACATTACCTGTCCACTGCAAGGCGCAAAAAGAACGAACTGGGATTCATGTTTGCACCTTAGCAGAGAATGAAGGTAAACTTGACATTTGGGTTATCTCCCCAAAGGACAACTACATGTGTAAGATTTCCATCAATTTCAAGGTAACATTTGTTCTCTTTCTTGAAATCAGACTTGTACTTTTGATGGTGAAAGTGCCACCAAATAGAACATTCACAATGGCAGTGGTGGGATTTGAACCCACGCCTCCACAGAGACTGGAGCCTAAATCCAGCGCCTTCGACCAAATTACCAAAAACAGCTGCCAGTCAACCACAGGTCCACCGACCTCTGGGTTATGGGCCCAACATTACGTCTCCACTGGGGTGATTTTCTTATTATTCATTGCATTGGGGCTTTAAAGAGTGTAATATTAGTGGTTTGGACTCTGAGTCATAGTGTATGAATGTTAGACCTACTGACTGACAATGCATAGCATCTGGGTGACTTCAGCCACATCCTTAACCTCCATTTCCAAAACCTGAAGAGTAATGGCCACAAATAAAAATAAGCCTTGGAAAAGATAGCTTGCCAACCAGCCGGCAATGTCACAGTGGTAACATCTATTTTTTTCCATGTCTGTTTCACTGTTTATTCTGTGAGCTGAAGGGACTCTTTAGTTGTGTAATATTAATTTATACGCTTCATACAGGACTCTCTGTAGTTCCACATATAAAAATTATTCCTGACCAAAGTCTCCTTTATCTCTGGCAGTAGAAGAAACTGAAATTCTTCAAAATGTCAATCACAAGTTAGACTTGGCAAAATGAGCTATCTTTCTGTGGTCACGCATTAAGACTGCAAGGCACACCAAGAAAGGTCTGGGATTCATGTTTGCACCTTAGCAGAGAAAGAAAGTACACCTGACATATGGGTTACCTTCCTAAAAGATTTCCTCTAAGTTCCATCAACTTCAAGGTAACATTGGTTTTTTTCTTGAAAGCAGACTTGTACTTTTGATGATGGAAGTGCCCCCAAATAGAATATTCACAATGGCAGTGGTGGGATTTGAACCCACGCCTCCACAGAGACTGGAGCTTAAATCCAGCGCCTTCGACCACTCGGCCACACTACCAAAGACAGCTGCCAGTCAACTACAGGTCCACCGACCTCCGGGTTATGGGCCCAGCAAGCTTCCACTGCGCCACTCTGCTTTTGCATTTTTTTTTCCTTGGGCTGAGATAGCAAATGGTGTTAGGAGGTACATTTGAAGATTGCAAGCACAGCAGCCCAAGCGCTGTGAAACTCAGCTTCCATGTATCTTGATTAGGGTTTTGGAAAACTAAGAACCTCCAAGTTACAATCACAACATTAGCAGTCACTGCAGTACTTTGAATGGGGTCTTGAGGCCTGTTTCAGTTCAGTCACGTCACACCACTATGTTAACAGGTCACTCTCATTAGTACATATACAGAGGCTTAAAATCTGCAACTTCAAATGACTTTGGTCTCTATGGCTACGATCCCCAACATTACATCTCCACTGCAAGGCGCACAAAGAATAAACTGGGATTCATGTTTGCACCTTAGCAGAGAATGAAGGTACACTTGACATTTGGGTTATCTCCCCAAAGGACAAATACATGTGTAAGATTTCTTCAGAGTTCCATCAACTTCAAGGTAACATTTGTTTTTTTTTCTTGAAAGCAGACTTGTACTTTTGATGGTGAAACTGCCACCAAATAGAGCATTCACAATGGCAGGATTTAATCACTTTACACCACTATGTTAACAGGTCACCCTCATTAGTAGATATACAGAGGCTTAAAATCTGCAACTTCAAATGACTTTGGTCTCTATGGCTACGATCCCCAACATTACATCTCCACTGCAAGGCGCACAAAGAATAAACCGGGATTCATGTTTGCACCTTAGCAGAGAATGAAGGTACACTTTATATATGGGTTACCTCTCATAAGGACAACTACATCTGTAAGATTTCTTCAGAGTTCCATCAACTTCAAGGTAACATTTGTTTTTTTTTCTTGAAAGCAGACTTGTACTTTTGATGGTGAAACTGCCACCAAATAGAGCATTCACAATGGCAGGATTTAATCACTTTACACCACTATGTTAACAGGTCACCCTCATTAGTAGATATACAGAGGCTTAAAATCTGCAACTTCAAATGACTTTGGTCTCTATGGCTACGATCCCCAACATTACATGTCCACTGCAAGGCGCACAAAGAATAAACTGGGATTCATGTTTGCACCTTAGCAGAGAATGAAGGTACACTTGATACATGGGTTACCTCTCCAAAGGACAACTACATCTGTAAGATTTCTTCAGAGTTCCATCAACTTCAAGGTAACATTTGTTTTTTTTTCTTGAAAGCAGACTTGTACTTTTGATGGTGAAACTGCCACCAAATAGAGCATTCACAATGGCAGGATTTAATCACTTTACACCACTATGTTAACAGGTCACCCTCATTAGTAGATATACAGAGGTTTAAAACCTGCAACTTCAAATGACTTTGGTCTCTATGGCTACGATCCCCAACATTACCTGTCCTCTGCAAGGCGCAAAAAGAACGAAATGGGATTCATGTTTGCACCTTAGCAGAGAATGAAGGTACACTTGACATTTGGGTTATCTCCCCAAAGGACAACTACATCTGTAAGATTTCTTCAGAGTTCCATCAACTTCAAGGTAACATTTGTTCTCTTTCTTGAAATCAGACTTGTACTTTTGATGGTGAAAGTGCCACCAAATAGAACATTCACAATGGCAGGATTTAATCACTTTACACCACTATGTTAACAGTTCACCCTCATTAGTAGATATACAGAGGTTTAAAACCTGCAACTTCAAATGACTTTGGTCTCTCTGGCTACGATTCCCAACATTACATGTCCACTGCAAGGCGCACAAAGAATGAACTGGGATTCATGTTTGCACCTTAGCAGAGAATGAAGGTACACTTGACATTTGGGTTATCTCCCCAAAGGACAAATACATGTGTAAGATTTCCATCAACTTCAAGGTAACATTTGTTCTCTTTCTTGAAATCAGACTTGTACTTTTGATGGTCACAATGGCAGTGGTGGGATTTGAACCCACGCCTCCACAGAGACTGGAGCCAAAATCCAGCGCCTTCGACCACTCGGCCACCCTACCACCCTACCCTTTTTTTCCTTGGGCTGAGATAGCAAATGGTGTTAGGAGGCACATTTGAAGATTGCAAGCACAGCAGCCCAAGCGCTGTGACACTCAGCTTCCATGTATCTTGATTAGGGTTTTGGAAAACTAAGAACCTCCAAGTTACAATCACAACATTAGCAGTCACTGCAGTACTTTGAATGGGGTCTTGAGGCCTGTTTCAGTTCAGTCACGTCACACCACTATGTTAACAGGTCACCCTCATTAGTAGATATACAGAGGTTTAAAACCTGCAACTTCAAATGACTTTGGTCTCTCTGGCTACGATTCCCAACATTACATGTCCACTGCAAGGCGCACAAAGAATGAACTGGGATTCATGTTTGCACCTTAGCAGAGAATGAAGGTACACTTGACATTTGGGTTATCTCCCCAAAGGACAACTACATGTGTAAGATTTCCATCAACTTCAAGGTAACATTTGATCTCTTTCTTGAAATCAGACTTGTACTTTTGATGGTGAAAGAGAACATTCACAATGGCAGTGGTGGGATTTCAACCCACGCCTCCACAGAGACTGGAGCCTATATCCAGCGCCTTCGACCACACTACCAAAGACAATTGCCAGTAAACTACAGGTCCACCGACCTCCGGGTTATGGGCCCAGCAAGCTTCCACTGCGCCACTCTGCTTTTGCATTTTTTTTCCTTGGGCTGAGATAGCAAATGGTGTTAGGAGGTACATTTGAAGATTGCAAGCACAGCAGCCCAAGCGCTGTGGCACTCAGCTTCCATGTATCTTGATTAGGGTTTTGGAAAACTAAGAACCTCCAAGTTACAATCACAACATTAGCAGTCACTGCAGTACTTTGAATGGGGTCTTGAGGCCTGTTTCAGTTCAGTCACGTCACACCACTATGTTAACAGGTCACTCTCATTAGTACATATACAGAGGCTTGAAATCTGCAACTTCAAATGACTTTGGTCTCTATGGCTACGATCCCCAACATTACATCTCCACTGTGGTGATTTTCTTATTATTCATTGCATTGAGGGATTAAAGAGTGTAATATTAATGGTTTGGACTCTGAGTCATAGTGTATGAATGTTAGACCTACTGACTGACAATGCATAGCATCTGGGTGACCTCAGCTACATCCTTAACCTGCATTTCCAAAACCTGAAGAGTAATGGCCACAAATAAAAATAAGCCTTGAAAAAGGACAACTACATATGTAAGATTTCCTCTAAGTTCCATCAACTTAAAGGTAACATTTTTTTTTTTTTTTTCTAGAAAGCAGACTTGTACTTTTGATGGTGAAACTGCCACCAAATAGAGCATTCACAATGGCAGGATTTAATCACTTTACACCACTATGTTAACAGGTCACTCTCATTAGTAGATATACAGAGGCTTAAAACCTGCAAATTCAAATGACTTTGGTCTCTATGGCTACGATCCCCAACATTACATGTCCACTGCAAGGCGCACAAAGAACGAACTGGGATTCATGTTTGCACCTTAGCAGAGAATGAAGGTACACTTGACATTTGGGTTATCTCCCCAAAGGACAACTACATGTGTAAGATTTCCATCAACTTCATGGTAACATTTGTTCTCTTTCTTGAAATCAGACTTGTACTTTTGATGGTGAAAGTTCCACCAAATAGAGCATTCACAATGGCAGTGGTGGGATTTGAACCCACGCCTCCACAGAGACTGGAGCTTAAATCCAGCGCCTTCGACCACTCGGCCACACTACCAAAGACAGCTGCCAGTCAACTACAGGTCCACCGACCTCCGGGTTATGGGCCCAGCAAGCTTCCACTGCGCCACTCTGCTTTTGCATTTTTTTTCCTTGGGCTGAGATAGCAAATGGTGTTAGGAGGTACATTTGAAGATTGCAAGCACAGCAGCCCAAGCGCTGTGACACTCAGCTTCCATGTATCTTGATTAGGGTTTTGGAAAACTAAGAACCTCCAAGTTACAATCACAACATTAGCAGTCACTGCAGTACTTTGAATGGGGTCTTGAGGCCTGTTTCAGTTCAGTCACGTCACACCACTATGTTAACAGGTCACTCTCATTAGTACATATACAGAGGCTTAAAATCTGCAACTTCAAATGACTTTGGTCTCTATGGCTACGATCCCCAACATTACATGTCCACTGCAAGGCGCACAAAGAATAAACTGGGATTCATATTTGCACCTTAGCAGAGAATGAAGGTACACTTGATATATGGGTTACCTCTCCAAAGGACAACTACATCTGTAAGATTTCTTCAGAGTTCCATCAACTTCAAGGTAACATTTGTTTTTTTTTCTTGAAAGCAGACTTGTACTTTTGATGGTGAAACTGCCACCAAATAGAGCATTCACAATGGTAGGATTTAATCACTTTACACCACTATGTTAACAGGTCACCCTCATTAGTAGATATACAGAGGCTTAAAACCTGCAACTTCAAATGACTTTGGTCTCTCTGGCTACGATCCCCAACATTACATGTCCACTGCAAGGCGCACAAAGAATGAACTGGGATTCATGTTTGCACCTTAGCAGAGAATGAAGGTACACTTGACATTTGGGTTATCTCCCCAAAGGACAACTACATGTGTAAGATTTCCATCAACTTCAAGGTAACATTTGTTCTCTTTCTTGAAATCAGACTTGTACTTTTGATGGTCACAATGGCAGTGGTGGGATTTCAACCCACGCCTCCACAGAGACTGGAGCCTAAATCCAGCGCCTTCGACCACTCGGCCACACTACCAAAGACAGCTGCCAGTCAACTACAGGTACACCGACCCCCGGGTTATGGGCCCAGCAAGCTTCCACTGCGCCACTCTGCTTTTGCATTTTTTTTTCCTTGGGCTGAAATAGCAAATGGTGTTAGGAGGTACATTTGAAGATTGCAAGCACAGCAGCCCAAGCGCTGTGGCACTCAGCTTCCATGTATCTTGATTAGGGTTTTGGAAAACTAAGAACCTCCAAGTTACAATCACAACATTAGCAGTCACTGCAGTACTTTGAATGGGGTCTTGAGGCCTGTTTCAGTTCAGTCACGTCACACCACTATGTTAACAGGTCACTCTCATTAGTACATATACAGAGGCTTAAAATCTGCAACTTCAAATGACTTTGGTCTCTATGGCTACGATCCCCAACATTACATGTCCACTGCAAGGCGCACAAAGAATGAACTGGGATTCATGTTTGCACCTTAGCAGAGAATGAAGGTACACTTGACATTTGGGTTATCTCCCCAAAGGACAACTACATGTGTAAGATTTCCATCAACTTCAAGGTAACATTTGTTCTCTTTCTTGAAATCAGACTTGTACTTTTGATGGTCACAATGGCAGTGGTGGGATTTGAACCCACGCCTCCACAGAGACTGGAGCCTAAATCCAGCGCCTTCGACCACTCGGCCACACTACCAAAGACAGCTGCCAGTCAACTACAGGTCCACCGACCCCCGGGTTATGGGCCCAGCAAGCTTCCACTGCGCCACTCTGCTTTTGCATTTTTTTTTCCTTGGGCTGAAATAGCAAATGGTGTTAGGAGGTACATTTGAAGATTGCAAGCACAGCAGCCCAAGCGCTGTGGCACTCAGCTTCCATGTATCTTGATTAGGGTTTTGGAAAACTAAGAACCTCCAAGTTACAATCACAACATTAGCAGTCACTGCAGTACTTTGAATGGGGTCTTGAGGCCTGTTTCAGTTCAGTCACGTCACACCACTATGTTAACAGGTCACTCTCATTAGTACATATACAGAGGCTTAAAATCTGCAACTTCAAATGACTTTGGTCTCTATGGCTACGATCCCCAACATTACATGTCCACTGCAAGGCGCACAAAGAATAAACTGGGATTCATGTTTGCACCTTAGCAGAGAATGAAGGTACACTTGACATTTGGGTTATCTCCCCAAAGGACAACTACATGTGTAAGATTTCCATCAACTTCATGGTAACATTTGTTCTCTTTCTTGAAATCAGACTTGTACTTTTGATGGTGAAAGTTCCATAAAATAGAGCATTCACAATGGCAGTGGTGGGATTTGAACCCACGCCTCCACAGAGACTGGAGCCTAAATCCAGCGCCTTCGACCACTCGGCCACACTACCAAAGACAGCTGCCAGTGAACTACAGGTCCACCGACCTCCGGGTTATGGGCCCAGCAAGCTTCCACTGCGCCACTCTGCTTTTGCATTTTTTTTTCCTTGGGCTGAGATAGCAAATGGTGTTAGGAGGCACATTTGAAGATTGCAAGCACAGCAGCCCAAGCGCTGTGACACTCAGCTTCCATGTATCTTGATTAGGGTTTTGGAAAACTAAGAACCTCCAAGTTACAATCACAACATTAGCAGTCACTGCAGTACTTTGAATGGGGTCTTGAGGCCTGTTTCAGTTCAGTCACGTCACACCACTATGTTAACAGGTCACCCTCATTAGTAGATATACAGAGGCTTAAAACCTGCAACTTCAAATGACTTTGGTCTCTCTGGCTACGATCCCCAACATTACATGTCCACTGCAAGGCGCACAAAGAATGAACTGGGATTCATGTTTGCACCTTAGCAGAGAATGAAGGTACACTTGACATTTGGGTTATCTCCCCAAAGGACAACTACATGTGTAAGATTTCCATCAACTTCAAGGTAACATTTGTTCTCTTTCTTGAAATCAGACTTGTACTTTTGATGGTCACAATGGCAGTGGTGGGATTTCAACCCACGCCTCCACAGAGACTGGAGCCTAAATCCAGCGCCTTCGACCACTCGGCCACACTACCAAAGACAGCTGCCAGTCAACTACAGGTCCACCGACCCCCGGGTTATGGGCCCAGCAAGCTTCCACTGCGCCACTCTGCTTTTGCATTTTTTTTTCCTTGGGCTGAAATAGCAAATGGTGTTAGGAGGTACATTTGAAGATTGCAAGCACAGCAGCCCAAGCGCTGTGGCACTCAGCTTCCATGTATCTTGATTAGGGTTTTGGAAAACTAAGAACCTCCAAGTTACAATCACAACATTAGCAGTCACTGCAGTACTTTGAATGGGGTCTTGAGGCCTGTTTCAGTTCAGTCACGTCACACCACTATGTTAACAGGTCACTCTCATTAGTACATATACAGAGGCTTAAAATCTGCAACTTCAAATGACTTTGGTCTCTATGGCTACGATCCCCAACATTACATGTCCACTGCAAGGCGCACAAAGAATGAACTGGGATTCATGTTTGCACCTTAGCAGAGAATGAAGGTACACTTGACATTTGGGTTATCTCCCCAAAGGACAACTACATGTGTAAGATTTCCATCAACTTCAAGGTAACATTTGTTCTCTTTCTTGAAATCAGACTTGTACTTTTGATGGTCACAATGGCAGTGGTGGGATTTCAACCCACGCCTCCACAGAGACTGGAGCCTAAATCCAGCGCCTTCGACCACTCGGCCACACTACCAAAGACAGCTGCCAGTCAACTACAGGTCCACCGACCCCCGGGTTATGGGCCCAGCAAGCTTCCACTGCGCCACTCTGCTTTTGCATTTTTTTTTCCTTGGGCTGAAATAGCAAATGGTGTTAGGAGGTACATTTGAAGATTGCAAGCACAGCAGCCCAAGCGCTGTGGCACTCAGCTTCCATGTATCTTGATTAGGGTTTTGGAAAACTAAGAACCTCCAAGTTACAATCACAACATTAGCAGTCACTGCAGTACTTTGAATGGGGTCTTGAGGCCTGTTTCAGTTCAGTCACGTCACACCACTATGTTAACAGGTCACTCTCATTAGTACATATACAGAGGCTTAAAATCTGCAACTTCAAATGACTTTGGTCTCTATGGCTACGATCCCCAACATTACATGTCCACTGCAAGGCGCACAAAGAATAAACTGGGATTCATGTTTGCACCTTAGCAGAGAATGAAGGTACACTTGACATTTGGGTTATCTCCCCAAAGGACAACTACATGTGTAAGATTTCCATCAACTTCATGGTAACATTTGTTCTATTTCTTGAAATCAGACTTGTACTTTTGATGTTGAAAGTTCCATAAAATAGAGCATTCACAATGGCAGTGGTGGGATTTGAACTCACGCCTCCACAGAGACTGGAGCCTAAATCCAGCGCCTTCGACCACTCGGCCACACTACCAAAGACAGCTGCCAGTCAACTACAGGTCCACCGACCCCCGGGTTATGGGCCCAGCAAGCTTCCACTGCGCCACTCTGCTTTTGCATTTTTTTTTCCTTGGGCTGAAATAGCAAATGGTGTTAGGAGGTACATTTGAAGATTGCAAGCACAGCAGCCCAAGCGCTGTGGCACTCAGCTTCCATGTATCTTGATTAGGGTTTTGGAAAACTAAGAACCTCCAAGTTACAATCACAACATTAGCAGTCACTGCAGTACTTTGAATGGGGTCTTGAGGCCTGTTTCAGTTCAGTCACGTCACACCACTATGTTAACAGGTCACTCTCATTAGTACATATACAGAGGCTTAAAATCTGCAACTTCAAATGACTTTGGTCTCTATGGCTACGATCCCCAACATTACATGTCCACTGCAAGGCGCACAAAGAATGAACTGGGATTCATGTTTGCACCTTAGCAGAGAATGAAGGTACACTTGACATTTGGGTTATCTCCCCAAAGGACAACTACATGTGTAAGATTTCCATCAACTTCAAGGTAACATTTGTTCTCTTTCTTGAAATCAGACTTGTACTTTTGATGGTCACAATGGCAGTGGTGGGATTTGAACCCACGCCTCCACAGAGACTGGAGCCTAAATCCAGCGCCTTCGACCACTTGGCCACACTACCAAAGACAGCTGCCAGTCAACTACAGGTCCACCGACCCCCGGGTTATGGGCCCAGCAAGCTTCCACTGCGCCACTCTGCTTTTGCATTTTTTTTTCCTTGGGCTGAAATAGCAAATGGTGTTAGGAGGTACATTTGAAGATTGCAAGCACAGCAGCCCAAGCGCTGTGGCACTCAGCTTCCATGTATCTTGATTAGGGTTTTGGAAAACTAAGAACCTCCAAGTTACAATCACAACATTAGCAGTCACTGCAGTACTTTGAATGGGGTCTTGAGGCCTGTTTCAGTTCAGTCACGTCACACCACTATGTTAACAGGTCACTCTCATTAGTACATATACAGAGGCTTAAAACCTGCAAATTTAAATGACTTTGGTCTCTATGGCTACGATCCCCAACATTACATCTCCACTGTGGTGATTTTCTTATTATTCATTGCATTGAGGGATTAAAGAGTGTAATATTAATGGTTTGGACTCTGAGTCATAGTGTATGAATGTTAGACCTACTGACTGACAATGCATAGCATCTGGGTGACCTCAGCCACATCCTTAACCTGCATTTCCAAAACCTGAAGAGTAATGGCCACAAATAAAAATAAGCCTTGAAAAAGGACAACTACATGTGTAAGATTTCCTCTAAGTTCCATCAACTTAAAGGTAACATTTGGTTTTTTTTTTTTCTAGAAAGCAGACTTGTACTTTTGATGGTGAAACTGCCACCAAATAGAGCATTCACAATGGCAGGATTTAATCACTTTACACCACTATGTTAACAGGTCACTCTCATTAGTAGATATACAGAGGCTTAAAACCTGCAAATTCAAATGACTTTGGTCTCTATGGCTACGATCCCCAACATTACATGTCCACTGCAAGGCGCACAAAGAACGAACTGGGATTCATGTTTGCACCTTAGCAGAGAATGAAGGTACACTTGGGTTATCCAAAGCAAAGGACAACTACATGTGTAAGACTTCCATCAACTTCAAGGTAACATTTGATCTCTTTCTTGAAATCAGACTTGTACTTTTGATGGTGAAAGAGAACATTCACAATGGCAGTGGTGGGATTTGAACCCACGCCTCCACAGAGACTGGAGCCTAAATCCAGCGCCTTCGACCACTCGGCCACACTACCAAAGACAGCTGCCAGTGAACTACAGGTCCACCGACCTCCGGGTTATGGGCCCAGCAAGCTTCCACTGCGCCACTCTGCTTTTGCATATTTTTTTCCTTGGGCTGAGATAGCAAATGGTGTTAGGAGGCACATTTGAAGATTGCAAGCACAGCAGCCCAAGCGCTGTGACACTCAGCTTCCATGTATCTTGATTAGGGTTTTGGAAAACTAAGAACCTCCAAGTTACAATCACAACATTAGCAGTCACTGCAGTACTTTGAATGGGGTCTTGAGGCCTGTTTCAGTTCAGTCACGTCACACCACTATGTTAACAGGTCACTCTCATTAGTACATATACAGAGGCTTAAAATCTGCAACTTCAAATGACTTTGGTCTCTATGGCTACGATCCCCAACATTACATGTCCACTGCAAGGCGCACAAAGAATAAACTGGGATTCATGTTTGCACCTTAGCAGAGAATGAAGGTACACTTGATATATGGGTTACCTCTCCAAAGGACAACTACATCTGTAAGATTTCTTCAGAGTTCCATCAACTTCAAGGTAACATTTGTTTTTTTTTCTTGAAAGCAGACTTGTACTTTTGATGGTGAAACTGCCACCAAATAGAGCATTCACAATGGCAGGATTTAATCACTTTACACCACTATGTTAACAGGTCACCCTCATTAGTAGATATACAGAGGCTTAAAACCTGCAACTTCAAATGACATTGGTCTCTCTGGCTACGATCCCCAACATTACATGTCCACTGCAAGGCGCACAAAGAATGAACTGGGATTCATGTTTGCACCTTAGCAGAGAATGAAGGTACACTTGACATTTGGGTTATCTCCCCAAAGGACAACTACATGTGTAAGATTTCCATCAACTTCAAGGTAACATTTGTTCTCTTTCTTGAAATCAGACTTGTACTTTTGATGGTCACAATGGCAGTGGTGGGATTTCAACCCACGCCTCCACAGAGACTGGAGCCTAAATCCAGCGCCTTCGACCACTCGGCCACACTACCAAAGACAGCTGCCAGTCAACTACAGGTCCACCGACCCCCGGGTTATGGGCCCAGCAAGCTTCCACTGCGCCACTCTGCTTTTGCATTTTTTTTTCCTTGGGCTGAAATAGCAAATGGTGTTAGGAGGTACATTTGAAGATTGCAAGCACAGCAGCCCAAGCGCTGTGAAACTCAGCTTCCATGTATCTTGATTAGGGTTTTGGAAAACTAAGAACCTCCAAGTTACAATCACAACATTAGCAGTCACTGCAGTACTTTGAATGGGGTCTTGAGGCCTGTTTCAGTTCAGTCACGTCACACCACTATGTTAACAGGTCACTCTCATTAGTAGATATACAGAGGCTTAAAACCTGCAAATTTAAATGACTTTGGTCTCTATGGCTACGATCCCCAACATTACATCTCCACTGTGGTGATTTTCTTATTATTCATTGCATTGAGGGATTAAAGAGTGTAATATTAATGGTTTGGACTCTGAGTCATAGTGTATGAATGTTAGACCTACTGACTGACAATGCATAGCATCTGGGTGACCTCAGCCACATCCTTAACCTGCATTTCCAAAACCTGAAGAGTAATGGCCACAAATAAAAATAAGCCTTGAAAAAGGACAACTACATGTGTAAGATTTCCTCTAAGTTCCATCAACTTAAAGGTAACATTTGGTTTTTTTTTTTCTAGAAAGCAGACTTGTACTTTTGATGGTGAAACTGCCACCAAATAGAGCATTCACAATGGCAGGATTTAATCACTTTACACCACTATGTTAACAGGTCACTCTCATTAGTAGATATACAGAGGCTTAAAACCTGCAAATTCAAATGACTTTGGTCTCTATGGCTACGATCCCCAACATTACATGTCCACTGCAAGGCGCACAAAGAACGAACTGGGATTCATGTTTGCACCTTAGCAGAGAATGAAGGTACACTTGGGTTATCTCCCCAAAGGACAACTACATGTGTAAGATTTCCATCAACTTCAAGGTAACATTTGATCTCTTTCTTGAAATCAGACTTGTACTTTTGATGGTGAAAGTGCCACCAAAGAGAACATTCACAATGGCAGTGGTGGGATTTGAACCCACACCTCCACAGAGACTGGAGCCTAAATCCAGCGCCTTCGACCACTCGGCCACACTACCAAAGACAGCTGCCAGTCAACTACAGGTCCACCAACCTCCAGGTTATGGGCCCAGCAAGCTTCCACTGCGCCACTCTGCTTTTGCATTTTTTTTTCCTTGGGCTGAGATAGCAAATGGTGTTAGGAGGCACATTTGAAGATTGCAAGCACAGCAGCCCAAGCGCTGTGACACTCAGCTTCCATGTATCTTGATTAGGGTTTTGGAAAACTAGGAACCTCCAAATTACAATCACAACATTAGAAGTCACTGCAATACCTTGAATGGCGTCTTGAGTCCGGTTTCAGTTCAGTCACGTCACACCACTATTTTAACAGGTCACCCTCATTAGTAGATATACAGAGGCTTAAAACCTGCAACTTCAAATGACTTTGGTCTCTATGGCTACGATCCCCAACATTACATCTCCACTGGGGTGATTTTCTTATGATTCATTGCATTGAGGCTTTAAAGAGTGTAATATTAATGGTTTGGACTCTGAGTCATAGTGTATGAATGTTAGACCTACTGACTGACAATGCATAGCATCTGGGTGACCTCAGCCACATCCTTAACCTGCATTTCCAAAACCTGAAGAGTAATGGCCACAAATAAAAATAAGCCTTGGAAAAGATAGCTTGCCAACCAGCCGGCAATGTCACAGTGGTAACATCTATTTTTTTGCATGTGCTGTTTCACTGTTTATTCTCTGAGCCTGAAGGGACTCTTTAGTTGTGTGATCTTAATGTATACGCTTCATACAGGACTCTCTGTAGTTCCACATATAAAAATTATTCCGGACCAAAGTCTCCTTTATCTCTGGCAGTAGAAGAAACTGAAATTCTTCAAAATGTCAGTCACAAGTTAGACTTGGCAAAATGAGCTATCTTTCTGTGGTCACGCATTAAGACTGCAAGGCACACCAAGAAAGGTCTGGGATTCATGTTTGCACCTTAGCAGAGAAAGAAAGTACACCTGACATATGGGTTACCTTCCTAAAAGACAACTACATGTGTAAGATTTCCTCTAAGTTCCATCAACTTCAAGATAACATTGGTTTTTTTCTTGAAAGCAGACTTGTACTTTTGATGATGGAAGTGCCACTCGGCCACACTACCAAAGACAGCTGCCAGTCAACTACAGGTCCACCGACCTCCGGGTTATGGGCCCAGCAAGCTTCCACTGCGCCACTCTGCTTTTGCATTTTTTTTTCCTTGGGCTGAGATAGCAAATGGTGTTAGGAGGTACATTTGAAGATTGCAAGCACAGCAGCCCAAGCGCTGTGACACTCAGCTTCCATGTATCTTTATTAGGGTTTTGGAAAACTAAGAACCTCCAAGTTACAATCACAACATTAGCAGTCACTGCAGTACTTTGAATGGGGTCTTGAGGCCTGTTTCAGTTCAGTCACGTCACACAACTATGTTAACAGGTCACTCTCATTAGTACATATACAGAGGCTTAAAATCTGCAACTTCAAATGACTTTGGTCTCTATGGCTACGATCCCCAACATTACATGTCCACTGCAAG
Organism: Leuresthes tenuis; assembly: GCF_036924035.1. Taxonomy (NCBI): domain Eukaryota; kingdom Metazoa; phylum Chordata; class Actinopteri; order Atheriniformes; family Atherinopsidae; genus Leuresthes; species Leuresthes tenuis. The sequence continues at coordinate 25,607,730 of NW_027325365.1, read as the reverse complement.
GCGCACAAAGAATAAACTGGGATTCATGTTTGCACCTTAGCAGAGAATGAAGGTACACTTGACATTTGGGTTATCTCCCCAAAGGACAACTACATGTGTAAGATTTCCATCAACTTCATGGTAACATTTGTTCTCTTTCTTGAAATCAGACTTGTACTTTTGATGGTGAAAGTTCCACCAAATAGAGCATTCACAATGGCAGTGGTGGGATTTGAACCCACGCCTCCACAGAGACTGGAGCTTAAATCCAGCGCCTTCGACCACTCGGCCACACTACCAAAGACAGCTGCCAGTCAACTACAGGTCCACCGACCTCCGGGTTATGGGCCCAGCAAGCTTCCACTGCGCCACTCTGCTTTTGCATTTTTTTTCCTTGGGCTGAGATAGCAAATGGTGTTAGGAGGTACATTTGAAGATTGCAAGCACAGCAGCCCAAGCGCTGTGACACTCAGCTTCCATGTATCTTGATTAGGGTTTTGGAAAACTAAGAACCTCCAAGTTACAATCACAACATTAGCAGTCACTGCAGTACTTTGAATGGGGTCTTGAGGCCTGTTTCAGTTCAGTCACGTCACACCACTATGTTAACAGGTCACTCTCATTAGTACATATACAGAGGCTTAAAATCTGCAACTTCAAATGACTTTGGTCTCTATGGCTACGATCCCCAACATTACATGTCCACTGCAAGGCGCACAAAGAATAAACTGGGATTCATATTTGCACCTTAGCAGAGAATGAAGGTACACTTGATATATGGGTTACCTCTCCAAAGGACAACTACATCTGTAAGATTTCTTCAGAGTTCCATCAACTTCAAGGTAACATTTGTTTTTTTTTCTTGAAAGCAGACTTGTACTTTTGATGGTGAAACTGCCACCAAATAGAGCATTCACAATGGTAGGATTTAATCACTTTACACCACTATGTTAACAGGTCACCCTCATTAGTAGATATACAGAGGCTTAAAACCTGCAACTTCAAATGACTTTGGTCTCTCTGGCTACGATCCCCAACATTACATGTCCACTGCAAGGCGCACAAAGAATGAACTGGGATTCATGTTTGCACCTTAGCAGAGAATGAAGGTACACTTGACATTTGGGTTATCTCCCCAAAGGACAACTACATGTGTAAGATTTCCATCAACTTCAAGGTAACATTTGTTCTCTTTCTTGAAATCAGACTTGTACTTTTGATGGTCACAATGGCAGTGGTGGGATTTCAACCCACGCCTCCACAGAGACTGGAGCCTAAATCCAGCGCCTTCGACCACTCGGCCACACTACCAAAGACAGCTGCCAGTCAACTACAGGTCCACCGACCCCCGGGTTATGGGCCCAGCAAGCTTCCACTGCGCCACTCTGCTTTTGCATTTTTTTTTCCTTGGGCTGAAATAGCAAATGGTGTTAGGAGGTACATTTGAAGATTGCAAGCACAGCAGCCCAAGCGCTGTGGCACTCAGCTTCCATGTATCTTGATTAGGGTTTTGGAAAACTAAGAACCTCCAAGTTACAATCACAACATTAGCAGTCACTGCAGTACTTTGAATGGGGTCTTGAGGCCTGTTTCAGTTCAGTCACGTCACACCACTATGTTAACAGGTCACTCTCATTAGTACATATACAGAGGCTTAAAATCTGCAACTTCAAATGACTTTGGTCTCTATGGCTACGATCCCCAACATTACATGTCCACTGCAAGGCGCACAAAGAATAAACTGGGATTCATGTTTGCACCTTAGCAGAGAATGAAGGTACACTTGACATTTGGGTTATCTCCCCAAAGGACAACTACATGTGTAAGATTTCCATCAACTTCATGGTAACATTTGTTCTCTTTCTTGAAATCAGACTTGTACTTTTGATGGTGAAAGTTCCATAAAATAGAGGATTCACAATGGCAGTGGTGGGATTTGAACCCACGCCTCCACAGAGACTGGAGCTTAAATCCAGCGCCTTCGACCACTCGGCCACACTACCAAAGACAGCTGCCAGTCAACTACAGGTCCACCGACCTCCGGGTTATGGGCCCAGCAAGCTTCCACTGCGCCACTCTGCTTTTGCATTTTTTTTCCTTGGGCTGAGATAGCAAATGGTGTTAGGAGGTACATTTGAAGATTGCAAGCACAGCAGCCCAAGCGCTGTGACACTCAGCTTCCATGTATCTTGATTAGGGTTTTGGAAAACTAAGAACCTCCAAGTTACAATCACAACATTAGCAGTCACTGCAGTACTTTGAATGGGGTCTTGAGGCCTGTTTCAGTTCAGTCACGTCACACCACTATGTTAACAGGTCACTCTCATTAGTACATATACAGAGGCTTAAAATCTGCAACTTCAAATGACTTTGGTCTCTATGGCTACGATCCCCAACATTACATGTCCACTGCAAGGCGCACAAAGAATAAACTGGGATTCATATTTGCACCTTAGCAGAGAATGAAGGTACACTTGATATATGGGTTACCTCTCCAAAGGACAACTACATCTGTAAGATTTCTTCAGAGTTCCATCAACTTCAAGGTAACATTTGTTTTTTTTTCTTGAAAGCAGACTTGTACTTTTGATGGTGAAACTGCCACCAAATAGAGCATTCACAATGGTAGGATTTAATCACTTTACACCACTATGTTAACAGGTCACCCTCATTAGTAGATATACAGAGGCTTAAAACCTGCAACTTCAAATGACTTTGGTCTCTCTGGCTACGATCCCCAACATTACATGTCCACTGCAAGGCGCACAAAGAATGAACTGGGATTCATGTTTGCACCTTAGCAGAGAATGAAGGTACACTTGACATTTGGGTTATCTCCCCAAAGGACAACTACATGTGTAAGATTTCGATCAACTTCAAGGTAACATTTGTTCTCTTTCTTGAAATCAGACTTGTACTTTTGATGGTCACAATGGCAGTGGTGGGATTTCAACCCACGCCTCCACAGAGACTGGAGCCTAAATCCAGCGCCTTCGACCACTCGGCCACACTACCAAAGACAGCTGCCAGTCAACTACAGGTCCACCGACCCCCGGGTTATGGGCCCAGCAAGCTTCCACTGCGCCACTCTGCTTTTGCATTTTTTTTTCCTTGGGCTGAAATAGCAAATGGTGTTAGGAGGTACATTTGAAGATTGCAAGCACAGCAGCCCAAGCGCTGTGGCACTCAGCTTCCATGTATCTTGATTAGGGTTTTGGAAAACTAAGAACCTCCAAGTTACAATCACAACATTAGCAGTCACTGCAGTACTTTGAATGGGGTCTTGAGGCCTGTTTCAGTTCAGTCACGTCACACCACTATGTTAACAGGTCACTCTCATTAGTACATATACAGAGGCTTAAAATCTGCAACTTCAAATGACTTTGGTCTCTATGGCTACGATCCCCAACATTACATGTCCACTGCAAGGCGCACAAAGAATAAACTGGGATTCATGTTTGCACCTTAGCAGAGAATGAAGGTACACTTGACATTTGGGTTATCTCCCCAAAGGACAACTACATGTGTAAGATTTCCATCAACTTCATGGTAACATTTGTTCTCTTTCTTGAAATCAGACTTGTACTTTTGATGGTGAAAGTTCCATAAAATAGAGCATTCACAATGGCAGTGGTGGGATTTGAACCCACGCCTCCACAGAGACTGGAGCTTAAATCCAGCGGCTTCGACCACTCGGCCACACTACCAAAGACAGCTGCCAGTCAACTACAGGTCCACCGACCTCCGGGTTATGGGCCCAGCAAGCTTCCACTGCGCCACTCTGCTTTTGCATTTTTTTTCCTTGGGCTGAGATAGCAAATGGTGTTAGGAGGTACATTTGAAGATTGCAAGCACAGCAGCCCAAGCGCTGTGACACTCAGCTTCCATGTATCTTGATTAGGGTTTTGGAAAACTAAGAACCTCCAAGTTACAATCACAACATTAGCAGTCACTGCAGTACTTTGAATGGGGTCTTGAGGCCTGTTTCAGTTCAGTCACGTCACACCACTATGTTAACAGGTCACTCTCATTAGTACATATACAGAGGCTTAAAATCTGCAACTTCAAATGACTTTGGTCTCTATGGCTACGATCCCCAACATTACATGTCCACTGCAAGGCGCACAAAGAATAAACTGGGATTCATATTTGCACCTTAGCAGAGAATGAAGGTACACTTGATATATGGGTTACCTCTCCAAAGGACAACTACATCTGTAAGATTTCTTCAGAGTTCCATCAACTTCAAGGTAACATTTGTTTTTTTTTCTTGAAAGCAGACTTGTACTTTTGATGGTGAAACTGCCACCAAATAGAGCATTCACAATGGTAGGATTTAATCACTTTACACCACTATGTTAACAGGTCACCCTCATTAGTAGATATACAGAGGCTTAAAACCTGCAACTTCAAATGACTTTGGTCTCTCTGGCTACGATCCCCAACATTACATGTCCACTGCAAGGCGCACAAAGAATGAACTGGGATTCATGTTTGCACCTTAGCAGAGAATGAAGGTACACTTGACATTTGGGTTATCTCCCCAAAGGACAACTACATGTGTAAGATTTCGATCAACTTCAAGGTAACATTTGTTCTCTTTCTTGAAATCAGACTTGTACTTTTGATGGTCACAATGGCAGTGGTGGGATTTCAACCCACGCCTCCACAGAGACTGGAGCCTAAATCCAGCGCCTTCGACCACTCGGCCACACTACCAAAGACAGCTGCCAGTCAACTACAGGTCCACCGACCCCCGGGTTATGGGCCCAGCAAGCTTCCACTGCGCCACTCTGCTTTTGCATTTTTTTTTCCTTGGGCTGAAATAGCAAATGGTGTTAGGAGGTACATTTGAAGATTGCAAGCACAGCAGCCCAAGCGCTGTGGCACTCAGCTTCCATGTATCTTGATTAGGGTTTTGGAAAACTAAGAACCTCCAAGTTACAATCACAACATTAGCAGTCACTGCAGTACTTTGAATGGGGTCTTGAGGCCTGTTTCAGTTCAGTCACGTCACACCACTATGTTAACAGGTCACTCTCATTAGTACATATACAGAGGCTTAAAATCTGCAACTTCAAATGACTTTGGTCTCTATGGCTACGATCCCCAACATTACATGTCCACTGCAAGGCGCACAAAGAATAAACTGGGATTCATGTTTGCACCTTAGCAGAGAATGAAGGTACACTTGACATTTGGGTTATCTCCCCAAAGGACAACTACATGTGTAAGATTTCCATCAACTTCATGGTAACATTTGTTCTCTTTCTTGAAATCAGACTTGTACTTTTGATGGTGAAAGTTCCATAAAATAGAGCATTCACAATGGCAGTGGTGGGATTTGAACCCACGCCTCCACAGAGACTGGAGCTTAAATCCAGCGGCTTCGACCACTCGGCCACACTACCAAAGACAGCTGCCAGTCAACTACAGGTCCACCGACCTCCGGGTTATGGGCCCAGCAAGCTTCCACTGCGCCACTCTGCTTTTGCATTTTTTTTCCTTGGGCTGAGATAGCAAATGGTGTTAGGAGGTACATTTGAAGATTGCAAGCACAGCAGCCCAAGCGCTGTGACACTCAGCTTCCATGTATCTTGATTAGGGTTTTGGAAAACTAAGAACCTCCAAGTTACAATCACAACATTAGCAGTCACTGCAGTACTTTGAATGGGGTCTTGAGGCCTGTTTCAGTTCAGTCACGTCACACCACTATGTTAACAGGTCACTCTCATTAGTACATATACAGAGGCTTAAAATCTGCAACTTCAAATGACTTTGGTCTCTATGGCTACGATCCCCAACATTACATGTCCACTGCAAGGCGCACAAAGAATAAACTGGGATTCATATTTGCACCTTAGCAGAGAATGAAGGTACACTTGATATATGGGTTACCTCTCCAAAGGACAACTACATCTGTAAGATTTCTTCAGAGTTCCATCAACTTCAAGGTAACATTTGTTTTTTTTTCTTGAAAGCAGACTTGTACTTTTGATGGTGAAACTGCCACCAAATAGAGCATTCACAATGGTAGGATTTAATCACTTTACACCACTATGTTAACAGGTCACCCTCATTAGTAGATATACAGAGGCTTAAAACCTGCAACTTCAAATGACTTTGGTCTCTCTGGCTACGATCCCCAACATTACATGTCCACTGCAAGGCGCACAAAGAATGAACTGGGATTCATGTTTGCACCTTAGCAGAGAATGAAGGTACACTTGACATTTGGGTTATCTCCCCAAAGGACAACTACATGTGTAAGATTTCGATCAACTTCAAGGTAACATTTGTTCTCTTTCTTGAAATCAGACTTGTACTTTTGATGGTCACAATGGCAGTGGTGGGATTTCAACCCACGCCTCCACAGAGACTGGAGCCTAAATCCAGCGCCTTCGACCACTCGGCCACACTACCAAAGACAGCTGCCAGTCAACTACAGGTCCACCGACCCCCGGGTTATGGGCCCAGCAAGCTTCCACTGCGCCACTCTGCTTTTGCATTTTTTTTTCCTTGGGCTGAAATAGCAAATGGTGTTAGGAGGTACATTTGAAGATTGCAAGCACAGCAGCCCAAGCGCTGTGGCACTCAGCTTCCATGTATCTTGATTAGGGTTTTGGAAAACTAAGAACCTCCAAGTTACAATCACAACATTAGCAGTCACTGCAGTACTTTGAATGGGGTCTTGAGGCCTGTTTCAGTTCAGTCACGTCACACCACTATGTTAACAGGTCACTCTCATTAGTACATATACAGAGGCTTAAAATCTGCAACTTCAAATGACTTTGGTCTCTATGGCTACGATCCCCAACATTACATGTCCACTGCAAGGCGCACAAAGAATAAACTGGGATTCATGTTTGCACCTTAGCAGAGAATGAAGGTACACTTGACATTTGGGTTATCTCCCCAAAGGACAACTACATGTGTAAGATTTCCATCAACTTCATGGTAACATTTGTTCTCTTTCTTGAAATCAGACTTGTACTTTTGATGGTGAAAGTTCCATAAAATAGAGCATTCACAATGGCAGTGGTGGGATTTCAACCCACGCCTCCACAGAGACTGGAGCTTAAATCCAGCGCCTTCGACCACTCGGCCACACTACCAAAGACAGCTGCCAGTCAACTACAGGTCCACCGACCTCCGGGTTATGGGCCCAGCAAGCTTCCACTGCGCCACTCTGCTTTTGCATTTTTTTTCCTTGGGCTGAGATAGCAAATGGTGTTAGGAGGTACATTTGAAGATTGCAAGCACAGCAGCCCAAGCGCTGTGACACTCAGCTTCCATGTATCTTGATTAGGGTTTTGGAAAACTAAGAACCTCCAAGTTACAATCACAACATTAGCAGTCACTGCAGTACTTTGAATGGGGTCTTGAGGCCTGTTTCAGTTCAGTCACGTCACACCACTATGTTAACAGGTCACTCTCATTAGTACATATACAGAGGCTTAAAATCTGCAACTTCAAATGACTTTGGTCTCTATGGCTACGATCCCCAACATTACATCTCCACTGTGGTGATTTTCTTATTATTCATTGCATTGAGGGATTAAAGAGTGTAATATTAATGGTTTGGACTCTGAGTCATAGTGTATGAATGTTAGACCTACTGACTGACAATGCATAGCATCTGGGTGACCTCAGCCACATCCTTAACCTGCATTTCCAAAACCTGAAGAGTAATGGCCACAAATAAAAATAAGCCTTGAAAAAGGACAACTACATGTGTAAGATTTCCTCTAAGTTCCATCAACTTAAAGGTAACATTTGGTTTTTTTTTTTCTAGAAAGCAGACTTGTACTTTTGATGGTGAAACTGCCACCAAATAGAGCATTCACAATGGCAGGATTTAATCACTTTACACCACTATGTTAACAGGTCACTCTCATTAGTAGATATACAGAGGCTTAAAACCTGCAAATTCAAATGACTTTGGTCTCTATGGCTACGATTCCCAACATTACATGTCCACTGCAAGGCGCACAAAGAACGAACTGGGATTCATGTTTGCACCTTAGCAGAGAATGAAGGTACACTTGGGTTATCCAAAGGACAACTACATGTGTAAGATTTCCATCAACTTCAAGGTAACATTTGATCTCTTTCTTGAAATCAGACTTGTACTTTTGATGGTGAAAGAGAACATTCACAATGGCAGTGGTGGGATTTGAACCCACGCCTCCACAGAGACTGGAGCCTAAATCCAGCGCCTTCGACCACTCGGCCACACTACCAAAGACAGGTGCCAGTCAACTACAGGTCCACCGACCTCCGGGTTATGGGCCCAGCAAGCTTCCACTGCGCCACTCTGCTTTTGCATTTTTTTTCCCTTGGGCTGAGATAGCAAATGGTGTTAGGAGGCACATTTGAAGATTGCAAGCACAGCAGCCCAAGCGCTGTGACACTCAGCTTCCATGTATCTTGATTAGGGTTTTGGAAAACTAAGAACCTCCAAGTTACAATCACAACATTAGCAGTCACTGCAGTACTTTGAATGGGGTCTTGAGGCCTGTTTCAGTTCAGTCACGTCACACCACTATGTTAACAGGTCACTCTCATTAGTACATATACAGAGGCTTAAAATCTGCAACTTCAAATGACTTTGGTCTCTATGGCTACGATCCCCAACATTACATGTCCACTGCAAGGCGCACAAAGAACGAACTGGGATTCATGTTTGCACCTTAGCAGAGAATGAAGGTACACTTGGGTTATCTCCCCAAAGGACAACTACATGTGTAAGATTTCCATCAACTTCAAGGTAACATTTGTTCTCTTTCTTGAAATCAGACTTGTACTTTTGATGGTGAAAGTGCCACCAAAGAGAACATTCACAATGGCAGTGGTGGGATTTGAACCCACGCCTCCACAGAGACTGGAGCCTAAATCCAGCGCCTTCGACCACTCGGCCACACTACCAAAGACAGGTGCCAGTCAACTACAGGTCCACCGACCTCCGGGTTATGGGCCCAGCAAGCTTCCACTGCGCCACTCTGCTTTTGCATTTTTTTTTCCTTGGGCTGAGATAGCAAATGGTGTTAGGAGGCACATTTGAAGATTGCAAGCACAGCAGCCCAAGCGCTGTGACACTCAGCTTCCATGTATCTTGATTAGGGTTTTGGAAAACTAAGAACCTCCAAGTTACAATCACAACATTAGCAGTCACTGCAGTACTTTGAATGGGGTCTTGAGGCCTGTTTCAGTTCAGTCACGTCACACCACTATGTTAATAGGTCACCCTCATTAGTAGATATACAGAGGCTTAAAACCTGCAACTTCAAATGACTTTGGTCTCTCTGGCTACGATCCCCAACATTACATGTCCACTGCAAGGCGCACAAAGAATGAACTGGGATTCATGTTTGCACCTTAGCAGAGAATGAAGGTACACTTGACATTTGGGTTATCTCCCCAAAGGACAACTACATGTGTAAGATTTCCATCAACTTCAAGGTAACATTTGTTCTCTTTCTTGAAATCAGACTTGTACTTTTGATGGTCACAATGGCAGTGGTGGGATTTCAACCCACGCCTCCACAGAGACTGGAGCCTAAATCCAGCGCCTTCGACCACTCGGCCACACTACCAAAGACAGCTGCCAGTCAACTACAGGTCCACCGACCCCCGGGTTATGGGCCCAGCAAGCTTCCACTGCGCCACTCTGCTTTTGCATTTTTTTTTCCTTGGGCTGAAATAGCAAATGGTGTTAGGAGGTACATTTGAAGATTGCAAGCACAGCAGCCCAAGCGCTGTGGCACTCAGCTTCCATGTATCTTGATTAGGGTTTTGGAAAACTAAGAACCTCCAAGTTACAATCACAACATTAGCAGTCACTGCAGTACTTTGAATGGGGTCTTGAGGCCTGTTTCAGTTCAGTCACGTCACACCACTATGTTAACAGGTCACTCTCATTAGTACATATACAGAGGCTTAAAATCTGCAACTTCAAATGACTTTGGTCTCTATGGCTACGATCCCCAACATTACATGTCCACTGCAAGGCGCACAAAGAATGAACTGGGATTCATGTTTGCACCTTAGCAGAGAATGAAGGTACACTTGACATTTGGGTTATCTCCCCAAAGGACAACTACATGTGTAAGATTTCCATCAACTTCAAGGTAACATTTGTTCTCTTTCTTGAAATCAGACTTGTACTTTTGATGGTCACAATGGCAGTGGTGGGATTTCAACCCACGCCTCCACAGAGACTGGAGCCTAAATCCAGCGCCTTCGACCACTCGGCCACACTACCAAAGACAGCTGCCAGTCAACTACAGGTCCACCGACCCCCGGGTTATGGGCCCAGCAAGCTTCCACTGCGCCACTCTGCTTTTGCATTTTTTTTTCCTTGGGCTGAAATAGCAAATGGTGTTAGGAGGTACATTTGAAGATTGCAAGCACAGCAGCCCAAGCGCTGTGGCACTCAGCTTCCATGTATCTTGATTAGGGTTTTGGAAAACTAAGAACCTCCAAGTTACAATCACAACATTAGCAGTCACTGCAGTACTTTGAATGGGGTCTTGAGGCCTGTTTCAGTTCAGTCACGTCACACCACTATGTTAACAGGTCACTCTCATTAGTACATATACAGAGGCTTAAAATCTGCAACTTCAAATGACTTTGGTCTCTATGGCTACGATCCCCAACATTACATGTCCACTGCAAGGCGCACAAAGAATAAACTGGGATTCATGTTTGCACCTTAGCAGAGAATGAAGGTACACTTGACATTTGGGTTATCTCCCCAAAGGACAACTACATGTGTAAGATTTCCATCAACTTCATGGTAACATTTGTTCTCTTTCTTGAAATCAGACTTGTACTTTTGATGGTGAAAGTTCCATAAAATAGAGCATTCACAATGGCAGTGGTGGGATTTGAACCCACGCCTCCACAGAGACTGGAGCCTAAATCCAGCGCCTTCGACCACTCGGCCACACTACCAAAGACAGCTGCCAGTCAACTACAGGTCCACCGACCCCCGGGTTATGGGCCCAGCAAGCTTCCACTGCGCCACTCTGCTTTTGCATTTTTTTTTCCTTGGGCTGAAATAGCAAATGGTGTTAGGAGGTACATTTGAAGATTGCAAGCACAGCAGCCCAAGCGCTGTGGCACTCAGCTTCCATGTATCTTGATTAGGGTTTTGGAAAACTAAGAACCTCCAAGTTACAATCACAACAATAGCAGTCACTGCAGTACTTTGAATGGGGTCTTGAGGCCTGTTTCAGTTCAGTCACGTCACACCACTATGTTAACAGGTCACTCTCATTAGTACATATACAGAGGCTTAAAATCTGCAACTTCAAATGACTTTGGTCTCTATGGCTACGATCCCCAACATTACATGTCCACTGCAAGGCGCACAAAGAATGAACTGGGATTCATGTTTGCACCTTAGCAGAGAATGAAGGTACACTTGACATTTGGGTTATCTCCCCAAAGGACAACTACATGTGTAAGATTTCCATCAACTTCAAGGTAACATTTGTTCTCTTTCTTGAAATCAGACTTGTACTTTTGATGGTCACAATGGCAGTGGTGGGATTTCAACCCACGCCTCCACAGAGACTGGAGCCTAAATCCAGCGCCTTCGACCACTCGGCCACACTACCAAAGACAGCTGCCAGTCAACTACAGGTCCACCGACCCCCGGGTTATGGGCCCAGCAAGCTTCCACTGCGCCACTCTGCTTTTGCATTTTTTTTTCCTTGGGCTGAAATAGCAAATGGTGTTAGGAGGTACATTTGAAGATTGCAAGCACAGCAGCCCAAGCGCTGTGGCACTCAGCTTCCATGTATCTTGATTAGGGTTTTGGAAAACTAAGAACCTCCAAGTTACAATCACAACATTAGCAGTCACTGCAGTACTTTGAATGGGGTCTTGAGGCCTGTTTCAGTTCAGTCACGTCACACCACTATGTTAACAGGTCACTCTCATTAGTACATATACAGAGGCTTAAAATCTGCAACTTCAAATGACTTTGGTCTCTATGGCTACAATCCCCAACATTACATGTCCACTGCAAGGCGCACAAAGAATGAACTGGGATTCATGTTTGCACCTTAGCAGAGAATGAAGGTACACTTGACATTTGGGTTATCTCCCCAAAGGACAACTACATGTGTAAGATTTCCATCAACTTCAAGGTAACATTTGTTCTCTTTCTTGAAATCAGACTTGTACTTTTGATGGTCACAATGGCAGTGGTGGGATTTGAACCCACGCCTCCACAGAGACTGGAGCCTAAATCCAGCGCCTTCGACCACTCGGCCACACTACCAAAGACAGCTGCCAGTCAACTACAGGTCCACCGACCCCCGGGTTATGGGCCCAGCAAGCTTCCACTGCGCCACTCTGCTTTTGCATTTTTTTTTCCTTGGGCTGAAATAGCAAATGGTGTTAGGAGGTACATTTGAAGATTGCAAGCACAGCAGCCCAAGCGCTGTGGCACTCAGCTTCCATGTATCTTGATTAGGGTTTTGGAAAACTAAGAACCTCCAAGTTACAATCACAACATTAGCAGTCACTGCAGTACTTTGAATGGGGTCTTGAGGCCTGTTTCAGTTCAGTCACGTCACACCACTATGTTAACAGGTCACTCTCATTAGTACATATACAGAGGCTTAAAATCTGCAACTTCAAATGACTTTGGTCTCTATGGCTACAATCCCCAACATTACATGTCCACTGCAAGGCGCACAAAGAATGAACTGGGATTCATGTTTGCACCTTAGCAGAGAATGAAGGTACACTTGACATTTGGGTTATCTCCCCAAAGGACAACTACATGTGTAAGATTTCCATCAACTTCAAGGTAACATTTGTTCTCTTTCTTGAAATCAGACTTGTACTTTTGATGGTCACAATGGCAGTGGTGGGATTTGAACCCACGCCTCCACAGAGACTGGAGCCTAAATCCAGCGCCTTCGACCACTCGGCCACACTACCAAAGACAGCTGCCAGTCAACTACAGGTCCACCGACCCCCGGGTTATGGGCCCAGCAAGCTTCCACTGCGCCACTCTGCTTTTGCATTTTTTTTTCCTTGGGCTGAAATAGCAAATGGTGTTAGGAGGTACATTTGAAGATTGCAAGCACAGCAGCCCAAGCGCTGTGACACTCAGCTTCCATGTATCTTGATTAGGGTTTTGGAAAACTAAGAACCTCCAAGTTACAATCACAACATTAGCAGTCACTGCAGTACTTTGAATGGGGTCTTGAGGCCTGTTTCAGTTCAGTCACGTCACACCACTATGTTAACAGGTCACTCTCATTAGTACATATACAGAGGCTTAAAATCTGCAACTTCAAATGACTTTGGTCTCTATGGCTACGATCCCCAACATTACATCTCCACTGTGGTGATTTTCTTATTATTCATTGCATTGAGGGATTAAAGAGTGTAATATTAATGGTTTGGACTCTGAGTCATAGTGTATGAATGTTAGACCTACTGACTGACAATGCATAGCATCTGGGTGACCTCAGCCACATCCTTAACCTGCATTTCCAAAACCTGAAGAGTAATGGCCACAAATAAAAATAAGCCTTGAAAAAGGACAACTACATGTGTAAGATTTCCTCTAAGTTCCATCAACTTAAAGGTAACATTTGTTTTTTTTTTTTCTAGAAAGCAGACTTGTACTTTTGATGGTGAAACTGCCACCAAATAGAGCATTCACAATGGCAGGATTTAATCACTTTACACCACTATGTTAACAGGTCACTCTCATTAGTAGATATACAGAGGCTTAAAACCTGCAAATTCAAATGACTTTGGTCTCTATGGCTACGATCCCCAACATTACATGTCCACTGCAAGGCGCAGAAAGAATGAACTGGGATTCATGTTTGCACCTTAGCAGAGAATGAAGGTACACTTGACATTTGGGTTATCTCCCCAAAGGACAACTACATGTGTAAGATTTCCATCAACTTCAAGGTAACATTTGTTCTCTTTCTTGAAATCAGACTTGTACTTTTGATGGTCACAATGGCAGTGGTGGGATTTGAACCCACGCCTCCACAGAGACTGGAGCCTAAATCCAGCGCCTTCGACCACTCGGCCACACTACCAAAGACAGGTGCCAGTCAACTACAGGTCCACCGACCTCCGGGTTATGGGCCCAGCAAGCTTCCACTGCGCCACTCTGCTTTTGCATTTTTTTTTCCTTGGGCTGAGATAGCAAATGGTGTTAGGAGGCACATTTGAAGATTGCAAGCACAGCAGCCCAAGCGCTGTGACACTCAGCTTCCATGTATCTTGATTAGGGTTTTGGAAAACTAAGAACCTCCAAGTTACAATCACAACATTAGCAGTCACTGCAGTACTTTGAATGGGGTCTTGAGGCCTGTTTCAGTTCAGTCACGTCACACCACTATGTTAACAGGTCACTCTCATTAGTACATATACAGAGGCTTAAAATCTGCAACTTCAAATGACTTTGGTCTCTATGGCTACGATCCCCAACATTACATCTCCACTGTGGTGATTTTCTTATTATTCATTGCATTGAGGGATTAAAGAGTGTAATATTAATGGTTTGGACTCTGAGTCATAGTGTATGAATGTTAGACCTACTGACTGACAATGCATAGCATCTGGGTGACCTCAGCCACATCCTTAACCTGCATTTCCAAAACCTGAAGAGTAATGGCCACAAATAAAAATAAGCCTTGAAAAAGGACAACTACATGTGTAAGATTTCCTCTAAGTTCCATCAACTTAAAAGTAACATTTGTTTTTTTTTTCTAGAAAGCAGACTTGTACTTTTGATGGTGAAACTGCCATCAAATAGAACATTCACAATGGCAGGATTTAATCACTTTACACCACTATGTTAACAGGTCACCCTCATTAGTAGATATACAGAGGCTTAAAACCTGCAACTTCAAATGACTTTGGTCTCTATGGCTACGATGCCCAACATTACATGTCCACTGCAAGGCGCACAAAGAATGAACTGGGATTCATGTTTGCACCTTAGCAGAGAATGAAGGTACACTTGACATTTGGGTTATCTCCCCAAAGGACAACTACATGTGTAAGATTTCCATCAACTTCAAGGTAACATTTGTTCTCTTTCTTGAAATCAGACTTGTACTTTTGATGGTCACAATGGCAGTGGTGGGATTTGAACCCACGCCTCCACAGAGACTGGAGCCTAAATCCAGCGCCTTCGACCACTCGGCCACACTACCAAAGACAGCTGCCAGTCAACTACAGGTCCACCGACCCCCAGGTTATGGGCCCAGCAAGCTTCCACTGCGCCACTCTGCTTTTGCATTTTTTTTTCCTTGGGCTGAAATAGCAAATGGTGTTAGGAGGTACATTTGAAGATTGCAAGCACAGCAGCCCAAGCGCTGTGGCACTCAGCTTCCATGTATCTTGATTAGGGTTTTGGAAAACTAAGAACCTCCAAGTTACACTCACAACATTAGCAGTCACTGCAGTACTTTGAATGGGGTCTTGAGGCCTGTTTCAGTTCAGTCACGTCACACCACTATGTTAACAGGTCACTCTCATTAGTAGATATACAGAGGCTTAAAACCTGCAAATTTAAATGACTTTGGTCTCTATGGCTACGATCCCCAACATTACATCTCCACTGTGGTGATTTTCTTATTATTCATTGCATTGAGGGATTAAAGAGTGTAATATTCATGGTTTGGACTCTGAGTCATAGTGTATGAATGTTAGACCTACTGACTGACAATGCATAGCATCTGGGTGACCTCAGCCACATCCTTAACCTGCATTTCCAAAACCTGAAGAGTAATGGCCACAAATAAAAATAAGCCTTGAAAAAGGACAACTACATGTGTAAGATTTCCTCTAAGTTCCATCAACTTAAAGGTAACATTTGTTTTGTTTTTTTCTAGAAAGCAGACTTGTACTTTTGATGGTGAAACTGCCATCAAATAGAACATTCACAATGGCAGGATTTAATCACTTTACACCACTATGTTAACAGGTCACCCTCATTAGTAGATATACAGAGGTTTAAAACCTGCAACTTCAAATGACTTTGGTCTCTATGGCTACGATCCCCAACATTACATGTCCACTGCAAGGCGCACAAAGAACGAACTGGGATTCATGTTTGCACCTTAGCAGAGAATGAAGGTACAATTGGGTTATCTCCCCAAAGGACAACTACATGTGTAAGATTTCCATCAACTTCAAGATAACATTTGATCTCTTTCTTGAAATCAGACTTGTACTTTTGATGGTGAAAGTGCCACCAAATAGAGCATTCACAATGGCAGTGGTGGGATTTGAACCCACGCCTCCACAGAGACTGGAGCCTAAATCCAGCGCCTTCGACCACTCGGCCACACTACCAAAGACAGGTGCTAGTCAACTACAGGTCCACCGACCTCCGGGTTATGGGCCCAGCAAGCTTCCACTGCGCCACTCTGCTTTTGCATTTTTTTTTCCTTGGGCTGAGATAGCAAATGGTGTTAGGAGGCACATTTGAAGATTGCAAGCACAGCAGCCCAAGCGCTGTGACACTCAGCTTCCATGTATCTTGATTAGGGTTTTGGAAAACTAAGAACCTCCAAGTTACAATCACAACATTAGCAGTCACTGCAGTACTTTGAATGGGGTCTTGAGGCCTGTTTCAGTTCAGTCACGTCACACCACTATGTTAACAGGTCACTCTCATTAGTACATATACAGAGGCTTAAAATCTGCAACTTCAAATGACTTTGGTCTCTATGGCTACGATCCCCAACATTACATGTCCACTGCAAGGCGCACAAAGAATAAACTGGGATTCATGTTTGCACCTTAGCAGAGAATGAAGGTACACTTGATATATGGGTTACCTCTCCAAAGGACAACTACATCTGTAAGATTTCTTCAGAGTTCCATCAACTTCAAGGTAACATTTGTTTTTTTTTCTTGAAAGCAGACTTGTACTTTTGATGGTGAAACTGCCACCAAATAGAGCATTCACAATGGCAGGATTTAATCACTTTACACCACTATGTTAACAGGTCACCCTCATTAGTAGATATACAGAGGCTAAAAACCTGCAACTTCAAATGACTTTGGTCTCTCTGGCTACGATCCCCAACATTACATCTCCACTGCAAGGCGCACAAAGAATGAACTGGGATTCATGTTTGCACCTTAGCAGAGAATGAAGGTACACTTGACATTTGGGTTATCTCCCCAAAGGACAACTACATGTGTAAGATTTCCATCAACTTCAAGGTAACATTTGTTCTCTTTCTTGAAATCAGACTTGTACTTTTGATGGTCACAATGGCAGTGGTGGGATTTCAACCCACGCCTCCACAGAGACTGGAGCCTAAATCCAGCGCCTTCGACCACTCGGCCACACTACCAAAGACAGCTGCCAGTCAACTACAGGTCCACCGACCCCCGGGTTATGGGCCCAGCAAGCTTCCACTGCGCCACTCTGCTTTTGCATTTTTTTTTCCTTGGGCTGAAATAGCAAATGGTGTTAGGAGGTACATTTGAAGATTGCAAGCACAGCAGCCCAAGCGCTGTGGCACTCAGCTTCCATGTATCTTGATTAGGGTTTTGGAAAACTAAGAACCTCCAAGTTACACTCACAACATTAGCAGTCACTGCAGTACTTTGAATGGGGTCTTGAGGCCTGTTTCAGTTCAGTCACGTCACACCACTATGTTAACAGGTCACTCTCATTAGTAGATATACAGAGGCTTAAAACCTGCAAATTTAAATGACTTTGGTCTCTATGGCTACGATCCCCAACATTACATCTCCACTGTGGTGATTTTCTTATTATTCATTGCATTGAGGGATTAAAGAGTGTAATATTAATGGTTTGGACTCTGAGTCATAGTGTATGAATGTTAGACCTACTGACTGACAATGCATAGCATCTGGGTGACCTCAGCCACATCCTTAACCTGCATTTCCAAAACCTGAAGAGTAATGGCCACAAATAAAAATAAGCCTTGAAAAAGGACAACTACATGTGTAAGATTTCCTCTAAGTTCCATCAACTTAAAGGTAACATTTGTTTTGTTTTTTTCTAGAAAGCAGACTTGTACTTTTGATGGTGAAACTGCCATCAAATAGAACATTCACAATGGCAGGATTTAATCACTTTACACCACTATGTTAACAGGTCACCCTCATTAGTAGATATACAGAGGTTTAAAACCTGCAACTTCAAATGACTTTGGTCTCTATGGCTACGATCCCCAACATTACATGTCCACTGCAAGGCGCACAAAGAACGAACTGGGATTCATGTTTGCACCTTAGCAGAGAATGAAGGTACAATTGGGTTATCTCCCCAAAGGACAACTACATGTGTAAGATTTCCATCAACTTCAAGATAACATTTGATCTCTTTCTTGAAATCAGACTTGTACTTTTGATGGTGAAAGTGCCACCAAATAGAGCATTCACAATGGCAGTGGTGGGATTTGAACCCACGCCTCCACAGAGACTGGAGCCTAAATCCAGCGCCTTCGACCACTCGGCCACACTACCAAAGACAGGTGCTAGTCAACTACAGGTCCACCGACCTCCGGGTTATGGGCCCAGCAAGCTTCCACTGCGCCACTCTGCTTTTGCATTTTTTTTTCCTTGGGCTGAGATAGCAAATGGTGTTAGGAGGCACATTTGAAGATTGCAAGCACAGCAGCCCAAGCGCTGTGACACTCAGCTTCCATGTATCTTGATTAGGGTTTTGGAAAACTAAGAACCTCCAAGTTACAATCACAACATTAGCAGTCACTGCAGTACTTTGAATGGGGTCTTGAGGCCTGTTTCAGTTCAGTCACGTCACACCACTATGTTAACAGGTCACTCTCATTAGTACATATACAGAGGCTTAAAATCTGCAACTTCAAATGACTTTGGTCTCTATGGCTACGATCCCCAACATTACATGTCCACTGCAAGGCGCACAAAGAATAAACTGGGATTCATGTTTGCACCTTAGCAGAGAATGAAGGTACACTTGATATATGGGTTACCTCTCCAAAGGACAACTACATCTGTAAGATTTCTTCAGAGTTCCATCAACTTCAAGGTAACATTTGTTTTTTTTTCTTGAAAGCAGACTTGTACTTTTGATGGTGAAACTGCCACCAAATAGAGCATTCACAATGGCAGGATTTAATCACTTTACACCACTATGTTAACAGGTCACCCTCATTAGTAGATATACAGAGGCTAAAAACCTGCAACTTCAAATGACTTTGGTCTCTCTGGCTACGATCCCCAACATTACATCTCCACTGCAAGGCGCACAAAGAATGAACTGGGATTCATGTTTGCACCTTAGCAGAGAATGAAGGTACACTTGACATTTGGGTTATCTCCCCAAAGGACAACTACATGTGTAAGATTTCCATCAACTTCAAGGTAACATTTGTTCTCTTTCTTGAAATCAGACTTGTACTTTTGATGGTCACAATGGCAGTGGTGGGATTTCAACCCACGCCTCCACAGAGACTGGAGCCTAAATCCAGCGCCTTCGACCACTCGGCCACACTACCAAAGACAGCTGCCAGTCAACTACAGGTCCACCGACCCCCGGGTTATGGGCCCAGCAAGCTTCCACTGCGCCACTCTGCTTTTGCATTTTTTTTTCCTTGGGCTGAAATAGCAAATGGTGTTAGGAGGTACATTTGAAGATGGCAAGCACAGCAGCCCAAGCGCTGTGGCACTCAGCTTCCATGTATCTTGATTAGGGTTTTGGAAAACTAAGAACCTCCAAGTTACAATCACAACATTAGCAGTCACTGCAGTACTTTGAATGGGGTCTTGAGGCCTGTTTCAGTTCAGTCACGTCACACCACTATGTTAACAGGTCACTCTCATTAGTAGATATACAGAGGCTTAAAACCTGCAAATTTAAATGACTTTGGTCTCTATGGCTACGATCCCCAACATTACATCTCCACTGTGGTGATTTTCTTATTATTCATTGCATTGAGGGATTAAAGAGTGTAATATTAATGGTTTGGACTCTGAGTCATAGTGTATGAATGTTAGACCTACTGACTGACAATGCATAGCATCTGGGTGACCTCAGCCACATCCTTAACCTGCATTTCCAAAACCTGAAGAGTAATGGCCACAAATAAAAATAAGCCTTGAAAAAGGACAACTACATGTGTAAGATTTCCTCTAAGTTCCATCAACTTAAAGGTAACATTTTTTTTTTTTTTTTTCTAGAAAGCAGACTTGTACTTTTGATGGTGAAACTGCCACCAAATAGAGCATTCACAATGGCAGGATTTAATCACTTTACACCACTATGTTAACAGGTCACTCTCATTAGTAGATATACAGAGGCTTAAAACCTGCAAATTCAAATGACTTTGGTCTCTATGGCTACGATCCCCAACATTACATGTCCACTGCAAGGCGCACAAAGAACGAACTGGGATTCATGTTTGCACCTTAGCAGAGAATGAAGGTACAATTGGGTTATCTCCCCAAAGGACAACTACATGTGTAAGATTTCCATCAACTTCAAGATAACATTTGATCTCTTTCTTGAAATCAGACTTGTACTTTTGATGGTGAAAGTGCCACCAAATAGAGCATTCACAATGGTAGTGGTGGGATTTGAACCCACGCCTCCACAGAGACTGGAGCCTAAATCCAGCGCCTTCGACCACTCGGCCACACTACCAAAGACAGGTGCTAGTCAACTACAGGTCCACCGACCTCCGGGTTATGGGCCCAGCAAGCTTCCACTGCGCCACTCTGCTTTTGCATTTTTTTTTCCTTGGGCTGAGATAGCAAATGGTGTTAGGAGGCACATTTGAAGATTGCAAGCACAGCAGCCCAAGCGCTGTGACACTCAGCTTCCATGTATCTTGATTAGGGTTTTGGAAAACTAAGAACCTCCAAGTTACAATCACAACATTAGCAGTCACTGCAGTACTTTGAATGGGGTCTTGAGGCCTGTTTCAGTTCAGTCACGTCACACCACTATGTTAACAGGTCACTCTCATTAGTACATATACAGAGGCTTAAAATCTGCAACTTCAAATGACTTTGGTCTCTATGGCTACGATCCCCAACATTACATGTCCACTGCAAGGCGCACAAAGAATAAACTGGGATTCATGTTTGCACCTTAGCAGAGAATGAAGGTACACTTGATATATGGGTTACCTCTCCAAAGGACATCTACATCTGTAAGATTTCTTCAGAGTTCCATCAACTTCAAGGTAACATTTGTTTTTTTTTCTTGAAAGCAGACTTGTACTTTTGATGGTGAAACTGCCACCAAATAGAGCATTCACAATGGCAGGATTTAATCACTTTACACCACTATGTTAACAGGTCACCCTCATTAGTAGATATACAGAGGCTTAAAACCTGCAACTTCAAATGACTTTGGTCTCTCTGGCTACGATCCCCAACATTACATCTCCACTGCAAGGCGCACAAAGAATGAACTGGGATTCATGTTTGCACCTTAGCAGAGAATGAAGGTACACTTGACATTTGGGTTATCTCCCCAAAGGACAACTACATGTGTAAGATTTCCATCAACTTCAAGGTAACATTTGTTCTCTTTCTTGAAATCAGACTTGTACTTTTGATGGTCACAATGGCAGTGGTGGGATTTCAACCCACGCCTCCACAGAGACTGGAGCCTAAATCCAGCGCCTTCGACCACTCGGCCACACTACCAAAGACAGCTGCCAGTCAACTACAGGTCCACCGACCCCCGGGTTATGGGCCCAGCAAGCTTCCACTGCGCCACTCTGCTTTTGCATTTTTTTTTCCTTGGGCTGAAATAGCAAATGGTGTTAGGAGGTACATTTGAAGATTGCAAGCACAGCAGCCCAAGCGCTGTGGCACTCAGCTTCCATGTATCTTGATTAGGGTTTTGGAAAACTAAGAACCTCCAAGTTACAATCACAACATTAGCAGTCACTGCAGTACTTTGAATGGGGTCTTGAGGCCTGTTTCAGTTCAGTCACGTCACACCACTATGTTAACAGGTCACTCTCATTAGTAGATATACAGAGGCTTAAAACCTGCAAATTTAAATGACTTTGGTCTCTATGGCTACGATCCCCAACATTACATCTCCACTGTGGTGATTTTCTTATTATTCATTGCATTGAGGGATTAAAGAGTGTAATATTAATGGTTTGGACTCTGAGTCATAGTGTATGAATGTTAGACCTACTGACTGACAATGCATAGCATCTGGGTGACCTCAGCCACATCCTTAACCTGCATTTCCAAAACCTGAAGAGTAATGGCCACAAATAAAAATAAGCCTTGAAAAAGGACAACTACATGTGTAAGATTTCCTCTAAGTTCCATCAACTTAAAGGTAACATTTGTTTTTTTTTTTTCTAGAAAGCAGACTTGTACTTTTGATGGTGAAACTGCCACCAAATAGAGCATTCACAATGGCAGGATTTAATCACTTTACACCACTATGTTAACAGGTCACTCTCATTAGTAGATATACAGAGGCTTAAAACCTGCAAATTCAAATGACTTTGGTCTCTATGGCTACGATCCCCAACATTACATGTCCACTGCAAGGCGCACAAAGAACGAACTGGGATTCATGTTTGCACCTTAGCAGAGAATGAAGGTACAATTGGGTTATCTCCCCAAAGGACAACTACATGTGTAAGATTTCCATCAACTTCAAGATAACATTTGATCTCTTTCTTGAAATCAGACTTGTACTTTTGATGGTGAAAGTGCCACCAAATAGAGCATTCACAATGGCAGTGGTGGGATTTGAACCCACGCCTCCACAGAGACTGGAGCCTAAATCCAGCGCCTTCGACCACTCGGCCACACTACCAAAGACAGGTGCTAGTCAACTACAGGTCCACCGACCTCCGGGTTATGGGCCCAGCAAGCTTCCACTGCGCCACTCTGCTTTTGCATTTTTTTTTCCTTGGGCTGAGATAGCAAATGGTGTTAGGAGGCACATTTGAAGATTGCAAGCACAGCAGCCCAAGCGCTGTGACACTCAGCTTCCATGTATCTTGATTAGGGTTTTGGAAAACTAAGAACCTCCAAGTTACAATCACAACATTAGCAGTCACTGCAGTACTTTGAATGGGGTCTTGAGGCCTGTTTCAGTTCAGTCACGTCACACCACTATGTTAACAGGTCACTCTCATTAGTACATATACAGAGGCTTAAAATCTGCAACTTCAAATGACTTTGGTCTCTATGGCTACGATCCCCAACATTAGATGTCCACTGCAAGGCGCACAAAGAACGAACTGGGATTCATGTTTGCACCTTAGCAGAGAATGAAGGTACAATTGGGTTATCTCCCCAAAGGACAACTACATGTGTAAGATTTCCATCAACTTCAAGATAACATTTGATCTCTTTCTTGAAATCAGACTTGTACTTTTGATGGTGAAAGTGCCACCAAATAGAGCATTCACAATGGCAGTGGTGGGATTTGAACCCACGCCTCCACAGAGACTGGAGCCTAAATCCAGCGCCTTCGACCACTCGGCCACACTACCAAAGACAGGTGCTAGTCAACTACAGGTCCACCGACCTCCGGGTTATGGGCCCAGCAAGCTTCCACTGCGCCACTCTGCTTTTGCATTTTTTTTTCCTTGGGCTGAGATAGCAAATGGTGTTAGGAGGCACATTTGAAGATTGCAAGCACAGCAGCCCAAGCGCTGTGACACTCAGCTTCCATGTATCTTGATTAGGGTTTTGGAAAACTAAGAACCTCCAAGTTACAATCACAACATTAGCAGTCACTGCAGTACTTTGAATGGGGTCTTGAGGCCTGTTTCAGTTCAGTCACGTCACACCACTATGTTAACAGGTCACTCTCATTAGTACATATACAGAGGCTTAAAATCTGCAACTTCAAATGACTTTGGTCTCTATGGCTACGATCCCCAACATTACATGTCCACTGCAAGGCGCACAAAGAATAAACTGGGATTCATGTTTGCACCTTAGCAGAGAATGAAGGTACACTTGATATATGGGTTACCTCTCCAAAGGACAACTACATCTGTAAGATTTCTTCAGAGTTCCATCAACTTCAAGGTAACATTTGTTTTTTTTTCTTGAAAGCAGACTTGTACTTTTGATGGTGAAACTGCCACCAAATAGAGCATTCACAATGGCAGGATTTAATCACTTTACACCACTATGTTAACAGGTCACCCTCATTAGTAGATATACAGAGGCTAAAAACCTGCAACTTCAAATGACTTTGGTCTCTCTGGCTACGATCCCCAACATTACATCTCCACTGCAAGGCGCACAAAGAATGAACTGGGATTCATGTTTGCACCTTAGCAGAGAATGAAGGTACACTTGACATTTGGGTTATCTCCCCAAAGGACAACTACATGTGTAAGATTTCCATCAACTTCAAGGTAACATTTGTTCTCTTTCTTGAAATCAGACTTGTACTTTTGATGGTCACAATGGCAGTGGTGGGATTTCAACCCACGCCTCCACAGAGACTGGAGCCTAAATCCAGCGCCTTCGACCACTCGGCCACACTACCAAAGACAGCTGCCAGTCAACTACAGGTCCACCGACCCCCGGGTTATGGGCCCAGCAAGCTTCCACTGCGCCACTCTGCTTTTGCATTTTTTTTTCCTTGGGCTGAAATAGCAAATGGTGTTAGGAGGTACATTTGAAGATGGCAAGCACAGCAGCCCAAGCGCTGTGGCACTCAGCTTCCATGTATCTTGATTAGGGTTTTGGAAAACTAAGAACCTCCAAGTTACAATCACAACATTAGCAGTCACTGCAGTACTTTGAATGGGGTCTTGAGGCCTGTTTCAGTTCAGTCACGTCACACCACTATGTTAACAGGTCACTCTCATTAGTAGATATACAGAGGCTTAAAACCTGCAAATTTAAATGACTTTGGTCTCTATGGCTACGATCCCCAACATTACATCTCCACTGTGGTGATTTTCTTATTATTCATTGCATTGAGGGATTAAAGAGTGTAATATTAATGGTTTGGACTCTGAGTCATAGTGTATGAATGTTAGACCTACTGACTGACAATGCATAGCATCTGGGTGACCTCAGCCACATCCTTAACCTGCATTTCCAAAACCTGAAGAGTAATGGCCACAAATAAAAATAAGCCTTGAAAAAGGACAACTACATGTGTAAGATTTCCTCTAAGTTCCATCAACTTAAAGGTAACATTTTTTTTTTTTTTTTTCTAGAAAGCAGACTTGTACTTTTGATGGTGAAACTGCCACCAAATAGAGCATTCACAATGGCAGGATTTAATCACTTTACACCACTATGTTAACAGGTCACTCTCATTAGTAGATATACAGAGGCTTAAAACCTGCAAATTCAAATGACTTTGGTCTCTATGGCTACGATCCCCAACATTACATGTCCACTGCAAGGCGCACAAAGAACGAACTGGGATTCATGTTTGCACCTTAGCAGAGAATGAAGGTACAATTGGGTTATCTCCCCAAAGGACAACTACATGTGTAAGATTTCCATCAACTTCAAGATAACATTTGATCTCTTTCTTGAAATCAGACTTGTACTTTTGATGGTGAAAGTGCCACCAAATAGAGCATTCACAATGGTAGTGGTGGGATTTGAACCCACGCCTCCACAGAGACTGGAGCCTAAATCCAGCGCCTTCGACCACTCGGCCACACTACCAAAGACAGGTGCTAGTCAACTACAGGTCCACCGACCTCCGGGTTATGGGCCCAGCAAGCTTCCACTGCGCCACTCTGCTTTTGCATTTTTTTTTCCTTGGGCTGAGATAGCAAATGGTGTTAGGAGGCACATTTGAAGATTGCAAGCACAGCAGCCCAAGCGCTGTGACACTCAGCTTCCATGTATCTTGATTAGGGTTTTGGAAAACTAAGAACCTCCAAGTTACAATCACAACATTAGCAGTCACTGCAGTACTTTGAATGGGGTCTTGAGGCCTGTTTCAGTTCAGTCACGTCACACCACTATGTTAACAGGTCACTCTCATTAGTACATATACAGAGGCTTAAAATCTGCAACTTCAAATGACTTTGGTCTCTATGGCTACGATCCCCAACATTACATGTCCACTGCAAGGCGCACAAAGAATAAACTGGGATTCATGTTTGCACCTTAGCAGAGAATGAAGGTACACTTGATATATGGGTTACCTCTCCAAAGGACATCTACATCTGTAAGATTTCTTCAGAGTTCCATCAACTTCAAGGTAACATTTGTTTTTTTTTCTTGAAAGCAGACTTGTACTTTTGATGGTGAAACTGCCACCAAATAGAGCATTCACAATGGCAGGATTTAATCACTTTACACCACTATGTTAACAGGTCACCCTCATTAGTAGATATACAGAGGCTTAAAACCTGCAACTTCAAATGACTTTGGTCTCTCTGGCTACGATCCCCAACATTACATCTCCACTGCAAGGCGCACAAAGAATGAACTGGGATTCATGTTTGCACCTTAGCAGAGAATGAAGGTACACTTGACATTTGGGTTATCTCCCCAAAGGACAACTACATGTGTAAGATTTCCATCAACTTCAAGGTAACATTTGTTCTCTTTCTTGAAATCAGACTTGTACTTTTGATGGTCACAATGGCAGTGGTGGGATTTCAACCCACGCCTCCACAGAGACTGGAGCCTAAATCCAGCGCCTTCGACCACTCGGCCACACTACCAAAGACAGCTGCCAGTCAACTACAGGTCCACCGACCCCCGGGTTATGGGCCCAGCAAGCTTCCACTGCGCCACTCTGCTTTTGCATTTTTTTTTCCTTGGGCTGAAATAGCAAATGGTGTTAGGAGGTACATTTGAAGATTGCAAGCACAGCAGCCCAAGCGCTGTGGCACTCAGCTTCCATGTATCTTGATTAGGGTTTTGGAAAACTAAGAACCTCCAAGTTACAATCACAACATTAGCAGTCACTGCAGTACTTTGAATGGGGTCTTGAGGCCTGTTTCAGTTCAGTCACGTCACACCACTATGTTAACAGGTCACTCTCATTAGTAGATATACAGAGGCTTAAAACCTGCAAATTTAAATGACTTTGGTCTCTATGGCTACGATCCCCAACATTACATCTCCACTGTGGTGATTTTCTTATTATTCATTGCATTGAGGGATTAAAGAGTGTAATATTAATGGTTTGGACTCTGAGTCATAGTGTATGAATGTTAGACCTACTGACTGACAATGCATAGCATCTGGGTGACCTCAGCCACATCCTTAACCTGCATTTCCAAAACCTGAAGAGTAATGGCCACAAATAAAAATAAGCCTTGAAAAAGGACAACTACATGTGTAAGATTTCCTCTAAGTTCCATCAACTTAAAGGTAACATTTGTTTTTTTTTTTTCTAGAAAGCAGACTTGTACTTTTGATGGTGAAACTGCCACCAAATAGAGCATTCACAATGGCAGGATTTAATCACTTTACACCACTATGTTAACAGGTCACTCTCATTAGTAGATATACAGAGGCTTAAAACCTGCAAATTCAAATGACTTTGGTCTCTATGGCTACGATCCCCAACATTACATGTCCACTGCAAGGCGCACAAAGAACGAACTGGGATTCATGTTTGCACCTTAGCAGAGAATGAAGGTACAATTGGGTTATCTCCCCAAAGGACAACTACATGTGTAAGATTTCCATCAACTTCAAGATAACATTTGATCTCTTTCTTGAAATCAGACTTGTACTTTTGATGGTGAAAGTGCCACCAAATAGAGCATTCACAATGGCAGTGGTGGGATTTGAACCCACGCCTCCACAGAGACTGGAGCCTAAATCCAGCGCCTTCGACCACTCGGCCACACTACCAAAGACAGGTGCTAGTCAACTACAGGTCCACCGACCTCCGGGTTATGGGCCCAGCAAGCTTCCACTGCGCCACTCTGCTTTTGCATTTTTTTTTCCTTGGGCTGAGATAGCAAATGGTGTTAGGAGGCACATTTGAAGATTGCAAGCACAGCAGCCCAAGCGCTGTGACACTCAGCTTCCATGTATCTTGATTAGGGTTTTGGAAAACTAAGAACCTCCAAGTTACAATCACAACATTAGCAGTCACTGCAGTACTTTGAATGGGGTCTTGAGGCCTGTTTCAGTTCAGTCACGTCACACCACTATGTTAACAGGTCACTCTCATTAGTACATATACAGAGGCTTAAAATCTGCAACTTCAAATGACTTTGGTCTCTATGGCTACGATCCCCAACATTAGATGTCCACTGCAAGGCGCACAAAGAACGAACTGGGATTCATGTTTGCACCTTAGCAGAGAATGAAGGTACAATTGGGTTATCTCCCCAAAGGACAACTACATGTGTAAGATTTCCATCAACTTCAAGATAACATTTGATCTCTTTCTTGAAATCAGACTTGTACTTTTGATGGTGAAAGTGCCACCAAATAGAGCATTCACAATGGCAGTGGTGGGATTTGAACCCACGCCTCCACAGAGACTGGAGCCTAAATCCAGCGCCTTCGACCACTCGGCCACACTACCAAAGACAGGTGCTAGTCAACTACAGGTCCACCGACCTCCGGGTTATGGGCCCAGCAAGCTTCCACTGCGCCACTCTGCTTTTGCATTTTTTTTTCCTTGGGCTGAGATAGCAAATGGTGTTAGGAGGCACATTTGAAGATTGCAAGCACAGCAGCCCAAGCGCTGTGACACTCAGCTTCCATGTATCTTGATTAGGGTTTTGGAAAACTAAGAACCTCCAAGTTACAATCACAACATTAGCAGTCACTGCAGTACTTTGAATGGGGTCTTGAGGCCTGTTTCAGTTCAGTCACGTCACACCACTATGTTAACAGGTCACTCTCATTAGTACATATACAGAGGCTTAAAATCTGCAACTTCAAATGACTTTGGTCTCTATGGCTACGATCCCCAACATTACATGTCCACTGCAAGGCGCACAAAGAATAAACTGGGATTCATGTTTGCACCTTAGCAGAGAATGAAGGTACACTTGATATATGGGTTACCTCTCCAAAGGACAACTACATCTGTAAGATTTCTTCAGAGTTCCATCAACTTCAAGGTAACATTTGTTTTTTTTTCTTGAAAGCAGACTTGTACTTTTGATGGTGAAACTGCCACCAAATAGAGCATTCACAATGGCAGGATTTAATCACTTTACACCACTATGTTAACAGGTCACCCTCATTAGTAGATATACAGAGGCTAAAAACCTGCAACTTCAAATGACTTTGGTCTCTCTGGCTACGATCCCCAACATTACATCTCCACTGCAAGGCGCACAAAGAATGAACTGGGATTCATGTTTGCACCTTAGCAGAGAATGAAGGTACACTTGACATTTGGGTTATCTCCCCAAAGGACAACTACATGTGTAAGATTTCCATCAACTTCAAGGTAACATTTGTTCTCTTTCTTGAAATCAGACTTGTACTTTTGATGGTCACAATGGCAGTGGTGGGATTTCAACCCACGCCTCCACAGAGACTGGAGCCTAAATCCAGCGCCTTCGACCACTCGGCCACACTACCAAAGACAGCTGCCAGTCAACTACAGGTCCACCGACCCCCGGGTTATGGGCCCAGCAAGCTTCCACTGCGCCACTCTGCTTTTGCATTTTTTTTTCCTTGGGCTGAAATAGCAAATGGTGTTAGGAGGTACATTTGAAGATGGCAAGCACAGCAGCCCAAGCGCTGTGGCACTCAGCTTCCATGTATCTTGATTAGGGTTTTGGAAAACTAAGAACCTCCAAGTTACAATCACAACATTAGCAGTCACTGCAGTACTTTGAATGGGGTCTTGAGGCCTGTTTCAGTTCAGTCACGTCACACCACTATGTTAACAGGTCACTCTCATTAGTAGATATACAGAGGCTTAAAACCTGCAAATTTAAATGACTTTGGTCTCTATGGCTACGATCCCCAACATTACATCTCCACTGTGGTGATTTTCTTATTATTCATTGCATTGAGGGATTAAAGAGTGTAATATTAATGGTTTGGACTCTGAGTCATAGTGTATGAATGTTAGACCTACTGACTGACAATGCATAGCATCTGGGTGACCTCAGCCACATCCTTAACCTGCATTTCCAAAACCTGAAGAGTAATGGCCACAAATAAAAATAAGCCTTGAAAAAGGACAACTACATGTGTAAGATTTCCTCTAAGTTCCATCAACTTAAAGGTAACATTTTTTTTTTTTTTTTTCTAGAAAGCAGACTTGTACTTTTGATGGTGAAACTGCCACCAAATAGAGCATTCACAATGGCAGGATTTAATCACTTTACACCACTATGTTAACAGGTCACTCTCATTAGTAGATATACAGAGGCTTAAAACCTGCAAATTCAAATGACTTTGGTCTCTATGGCTACGATCCCCAACATTACATGTCCACTGCAAGGCGCACAAAGAACGAACTGGGATTCATGTTTGCACCTTAGCAGAGAATGAAGGTACAATTGGGTTATCTCCCCAAAGGACAACTACATGTGTAAGATTTCCATCAACTTCAAGATAACATTTGATCTCTTTCTTGAAATCAGACTTGTACTTTTGATGGTGAAAGTGCCACCAAATAGAGCATTCACAATGGTAGTGGTGGGATTTGAACCCACGCCTCCACAGAGACTGGAGCCTAAATCCAGCGCCTTCGACCACTCGGCCACACTACCAAAGACAGGTGCTAGTCAACTACAGGTCCACCGACCTCCGGGTTATGGGCCCAGCAAGCTTCCACTGCGCCACTCTGCTTTTGCATTTTTTTTTCCTTGGGCTGAGATAGCAAATGGTGTTAGGAGGCACATTTGAAGATTGCAAGCACAGCAGCCCAAGCGCTGTGACACTCAGCTTCCATGTATCTTGATTAGGGTTTTGGAAAACTAAGAACCTCCAAGTTACAATCACAACATTAGCAGTCACTGCAGTACTTTGAATGGGGTCTTGAGGCCTGTTTCAGTTCAGTCACGTCACACCACTATGTTAACAGGTCACTCTCATTAGTACATATACAGAGGCTTAAAATCTGCAACTTCAAATGACTTTGGTCTCTATGGCTACGATCCCCAACATTACATGTCCACTGCAAGGCGCACAAAGAATAAACTGGGATTCATGTTTGCACCTTAGCAGAGAATGAAGGTACACTTGATATATGGGTTACCTCTCCAAAGGACAACTACATCTGTAAGATTTCTTCAGAGTTCCATCAACTTCAAGGTAACATTTGTTTTTTTTTCTTGAAAGCAGACTTGTACTTTTGATGGTGAAACTGCCACCAAATAGAGCATTCACAATGGCAGGATTTAATCACTTTACACCACTATGTTAACAGGTCACCCTCATTAGTAGATATACAGAGGCTAAAAACCTGCAACTTCAAATGACTTTGGTCTCTCTGGCTACGATCCCCAACATTACATCTCCACTGCAAGGCGCACAAAGAATGAACTGGGATTCATGTTTGCACCTTAGCAGAGAATGAAGGTACACTTGACATTTGGGTTATCTCCCCAAAGGACAACTACATGTGTAAGATTTCCATCAACTTCAAGGTAACATTTGTTCTCTTTCTTGAAATCAGACTTGTACTTTTGATGGTCACAATGGCAGTGGTGGGATTTCAACCCACGCCTCCACAGAGACTGGAGCCTAAATCCAGCGCCTTCGACCACTCGGCCACACTACCAAAGACAGCTGCCAGTCAACTACAGGTCCACCGACCCCCGGGTTATGGGCCCAGCAAGCTTCCACTGCGCCACTCTGCTTTTGCATTTTTTTTTCCTTGGGCTGAAATAGCAAATGGTGTTAGGAGGTACATTTGAAGATGGCAAGCACAGCAGCCCAAGCGCTGTGGCACTCAGCTTCCATGTATCTTGATTAGGGTTTTGGAAAACTAAGAACCTCCAAGTTACAATCACAACATTAGCAGTCACTGCAGTACTTTGAATGGGGTCTTGAGGCCTGTTTCAGTTCAGTCACGTCACACCACTATGTTAACAGGTCACTCTCATTAGTAGATATACAGAGGCTTAAAACCTGCAAATTTAAATGACTTTGGTCTCTATGGCTACGATCCCCAACATTACATCTCCACTGTGGTGATTTTCTTATTATTCATTGCATTGAGGGATTAAAGAGTGTAATATTAATGGTTTGGACTCTGAGTCATAGTGTATGAATGTTAGACCTACTGACTGACAATGCATAGCATCTGGGTGACCTCAGCCACATCCTTAACCTGCATTTCCAAAACCTGAAGAGTAATGGCCACAAATAAAAATAAGCCTTGAAAAAGGACAACTACATGTGTAAGATTTCCTCTAAGTTCCATCAACTTAAAGGTAACATTTTTTTTTTTTTTTTTCTAGAAAGCAGACTTGTACTTTTGATGGTGAAACTGCCACCAAATAGAGCATTCACAATGGCAGGATTTAATCACTTTACACCACTATGTTAACAGGTCACTCTCATTAGTAGATATACAGAGGCTTAAAACCTGCAAATTCAAATGACTTTGGTCTCTATGGCTACGATCCCCAACATTACATGTCCACTGCAAGGCGCACAAAGAACGAACTGGGATTCATGTTTGCACCTTAGCAGAGAATGAAGGTACAATTGGGTTATCTCCCCAAAGGACAACTACATGTGTAAGATTTCCATCAACTTCAAGATAACATTTGATCTCTTTCTTGAAATCAGACTTGTACTTTTGATGGTGAAAGTGCCACCAAATAGAGCATTCACAATGGTAGTGGTGGGATTTGAACCCACGCCTCCACAGAGACTGGAGCCTAAATCCAGCGCCTTCGACCACTCGGCCACACTACCAAAGACAGGTGCTAGTCAACTACAGGTCCACCGACCTCCGGGTTATGGGCCCAGCAAGCTTCCACTGCGCCACTCTGCTTTTGCATTTTTTTTTCCTTGGGCTGAGATAGCAAATGGTGTTAGGAGGCACATTTGAAGATTGCAAGCACAGCAGCCCAAGCGCTGTGACACTCAGCTTCCATGTATCTTGATTAGGGTTTTGGAAAACTAAGAACCTCCAAGTTACAATCACAACATTAGCAGTCACTGCAGTACTTTGAATGGGGTCTTGAGGCCTGTTTCAGTTCAGTCACGTCACACCACTATGTTAACAGGTCACTCTCATTAGTACATATACAGAGGCTTAAAATCTGCAACTTCAAATGACTTTGGTCTCTATGGCTACGATCCCCAACATTACATGTCCACTGCAAGGCGCACAAAGAATAAACTGGGATTCATGTTTGCACCTTAGCAGAGAATGAAGGTACACTTGATATATGGGTTACCTCTCCAAAGGACAACTACATCTGTAAGATTTCTTCAGAGTTCCATCAACTTCAAGGTAACATTTGTTTTTTTTTCTTGAAAGCAGACTTGTACTTTTGATGGTGAAACTGCCACCAAATAGAGCATTCACAATGGCAGGATTTAATCACTTTACACCACTATGTTAACAGGTCACCCTCATTAGTAGATATACAGAGGCTTAAAACCTGCAACTTCAAATGACTTTGGTCTCTCTGGCTACGATCCCCAACATTACATCTCCACTGCAAGGCGCACAAAGAATGAACTGGGATTCATGTTTGCACCTTAGCAGAGAATGAAGGTACACTTGACATTTGGGTTATCTCCCCAAAGGACAACTACATGTGTAAGATTTCCATCAACTTCAAGGTAACATTTGTTCTCTTTCTTGAAATCAGACTTGTACTTTTGATGGTCACAATGGCAGTGGTGGGATTTCAACCCACGCCTCCACAGAGACTGGAGCCTAAATCCAGCGCCTTCGACCACTCGGCCACACTACCAAAGACAGCTGCCAGTCAACTACAGGTCCACCGACCCCCGGGTTATGGGCCCAGCAAGCTTCCACTGCGCCACTCTGCTTTTGCATTTTTTTTTCCTTGGGCTGAAATAGCAAATGGTGTTAGGAGGTACATTTGAAGATTGCAAGCACAGCAGCCCAAGCGCTGTGGCACTCAGCTTCCATGTATCTTGATTAGGGTTTTGGAAAACTAAGAACCTCCAAGTTACAATCACAACATTAGCAGTCACTGCAGTACTTTGAATGGGGTCTTGAGGCCTGTTTCAGTTCAGTCACGTCACACCACTATGTTAACAGGTCACTCTCATTAGTAGATATACAGAGGCTTAAAACCTGCAAATTTAAATGACTTTGGTCTCTATGGCTACGATCCCCAACATTACATCTCCACTGTGGTGATTTTCTTATTATTCATTGCATTGAGGGATTAAAGAGTGTAATATTAATGGTTTGGACTCTGAGTCATAGTGTATGAATGTTAGACCTACTGACTGACAATGCATAGCATCTGGGTGACCTCAGCCACATCCTTAACCTGCATTTCCAAAACCTGAAGAGTAATGGCCACAAATAAAAATAAGCCTTGAAAAAGGACAACTACATGTGTAAGATTTCCTCTAAGTTCCATCAACTTAAAGGTAACATTTGTTTTTTTTTTTTCTAGAAAGCAGACTTGTACTTTTGATGGTGAAACTGCCACCAAATAGAGCATTCACAATGGCAGGATTTAATCACTTTACACCACTATGTTAACAGGTCACTCTCATTAGTAGATATACAGAGGCTTAAAACCTGCAAATTCAAATGACTTTGGTCTCTATGGCTACGATCCCCAACATTACATGTCCACTGCAAGGCGCACAAAGAACGAACTGGGATTCATGTTTGCACCTTAGCAGAGAATGAAGGTACAATTGGGTTATCTCCCCAAAGGACAACTACATGTGTAAGATTTCCATCAACTTCAAGATAACATTTGATCTCTTTCTTGAAATCAGACTTGTACTTTTGATGGTGAAAGTGCCACCAAATAGAGCATTCACAATGGCAGTGGTGGGATTTGAACCCACGCCTCCACAGAGACTGGAGCCTAAATCCAGCGCCTTCGACCACTCGGCCACACTACCAAAGACAGGTGCCAGTCAACTACAGGTCCACCGACCTCCGGGTTATGGGCCCAGCAAGCTTCCACTGCGCCACTCTGCTTTTGCATTTTTTTTTCCTTGGGCTGAGATAGCAAATGGTGTTAGGAGGCACATTTGAAGATTGCAAGCACAGCAGCCCAAGCGCTGTGACACTCAGCTTCCATGTATCTTGATTAGGGTTTTGGAAAACTAAGAACCTCCAAGTTACAATCACAACATTAGCAGTCACTGCAGTACTTTGAATGGGGTCTTGAGGCCTGTTTCAGTTCAGTCACGTCACACCACTATGTTAACAGGTCACTCTCATTAGTACATATACAGAGGCTTAAAATCTGCAACTTCAAATGACTTTGGTCTCTATGGCTACGATCCCCAACATTACATGTCCACTGCAAGGTGCACAAAGAATAACTGGGATTCATGTTTGCACCTTAGCAGAGAATGAAGGTACACTTGATATATGGGTTACCTCTCCAAAGGACAACTACATCTGTAAGATTTCTTCAGAGTTCCATCAACTTCAAGGTAACATTTGTTTTTTTTTTCTTGAAAGCAGACTTGTACTTTTGATGGTGAAACTGCCACCAAATAGAGCATTCACAATGGCAGGATTTAATCACTTTACACCACTATGTTAACAGGTCACCCTCATTAGTAGATATACAGAGGCTTAAAACCTGCAACTTCAAATGACTTTGGTCTCTCTGGCTACGATCCCCAACATTACATGTCCACTGCAAGGCGCACAAAGAATGAACTGGGATTCATGTTTGCACCTTAGCAGAGAATGAAGGTACACTTGACATTTGGGTTATCTCCCCAAAGGACAACTACATGTGTAAGATTTCCATCAACTTCAAGGTAACATTTGTTCTCTTTCTTGAAATCAGACTTGTACTTTTGATGGTCACAATGGCAGTGGTGGGATTTGAACCCACGCCTCCACAGAGACTGGAGCCTAAATCCAGCGCCTTCGACCACTCGGCCACACTACCAAAGACAGCTGCCAGTCAACTACAGGTCCACCGACCCCCGGGTTATGGGCCCAGCAAGCTTCCACTGCGCCACTCTGCTTTTGCATTTTTTTTTCCTTGGGCTGAAATAGCAAATGGTGTTAGGAGGTACATTTGAAGATTGCAAGCACAGCAGCCCAAGCGCTGTGGCACTCAGCTTCCATGTATCTTGATTAGGGTTTTGGAAAACTAAGAACCTCCAAGTTACAATCACAACATTAGCAGTCACTGCAGTACTTTGAATGGGGTCTTGAGGCCTGTTTCAGTTCAGTCACGTCACACCACTATGTTAACAGGTCACTCTCATTAGTAGATATACAGAGGCTTAAAACCTGCAAATTTAAATGACTTTGGTCTCTATGGCTACGATCCCCAACATTACATCTCCACTGTGGTGATTTTCTTATTATTCATTGCATTGAGGGATTAAAGAGTGTAATATTAATGGTTTGGACTCTGAGTCATAGTGTATGAATGTTAGACCTACTGACTGACAATGCATAGCATCTGGGTGACCTCAGCCACATCCTTAACCTGCATTTCCAAAACCTGAAGAGTAATGGCCACAAACAAAAATAAGCCTTGAAAAAGGACAACTACATGTGTAAGATTTCCTCTAAGTTCCATCAACTTAAAGGTAACATTTGTTTGTTTTTTTTCTAGAAAGCAGACTTGTACTTTTGATGGTGAAACTGCCACCAAATAGAGCATTCACAATGGCAGGATTTAATCACTTTACACCACTATGTTAACAGGTCACTCTCATTAGTAGATATACAGAGGCTTAAAACCTGCAAATTCAAATGACTTTGGTCTCTATGGCTACGATCCCCAACATTACATGTCCACTGCAAGGCGCACAAAGAACGAACTGGGATTCATGTTTGCACCTTAGCAGAGAATGAAGGTACACTTGGGTTATCTCCCCAAAGGACAACTACATGTGTAAGATTTCCATCAACTTCAAGGTAACATTTGTTCTCTTTCTTGAAATCAGACTTGTACTTTTGATGGTCACAATGGCAGTGGTGGGATTTCAACCCACGCCTCCACAGAGACTGGAGCCTAAATCCAGCGCCTTCGACCACTCGGCCACACTACCAAAGACAGCTGCCAGTCAACTACAGGTCCACCGACCCCCGGGTTATGGGCCCAGCAAGCTTCCACTGCGCCACTCTGCTTTTGCATTTTTTTTTCCTTGGGCTGAAATAGCAAATGGTGTTAGGAGGTACATTTGAAGATTGCAAGCACAGCAGCCCAAGCGCTGTGGCACTCAGCTTCCATGTATCTTGATTAGGGTTTTGGAAAACTAAGAACCTCCAAGTTACAATCACAACATTAGCAGTCACTGCAGTACTTTGAATGGGGTCTTGAGGCCTGTGTCAGTTCAGTCACGTCACACCACTATGTTAACAGGTCACTCTCATTAGTAGATATACAGAGGCTTAAAACCTGCAAATTTAAATGACTTTGGTCTCTATGGCTACGATCCCCAACATTACATCTCCACTGTGGTGATTTTCTTATTATTCATTGCATTGAGGGATTAAAGAGTGTAATATTAATGGTTTGGACTCTGAGTCATAGTGTATGAATGTTAGACCTACTGACTGACAATGCATAGCATCTGGGTGACCTCAGCCACATCCTTAACCTGCATTTCCAAAACCTGAAGAGTAATGGCCACAAATAAAAATAAGCCTTGAAAAAGGACAACTACATGTGTAAGATTTCCTCTAAGTTCCATCAACTTAAAGGTAACATTTGTTTTTTTTTTTTTCTAGAAAGCAGACTTGTACTTTTGATGGTGAAACTGCCACCAAATAGAGCATTCACAATGGCAGGATTTAATCACTTTACACCACTATGTTAACAGGTCACTCTCATTAGTAGATATACAGAGGCTTAAAACCTGCAACTTCAAATGACTTTGGTCTCTCTGGCTACGATCCCCAACATTACATGTCCACTGCAAGGCGCACAAAGAATGAACTGGGATTCATGTTTGCACCTTAGCAGAGAATGAAGGTACACTTGACATTTGGGTTATCTCCCCAAAGGACAACTACATGTGTAAGATTTCCATCAACTTCAAGGTAACATTTGTTCTCTTTCTTGAAATCAGACTTGTACTTTTGATGGTCACAATGGCAGTGGTGGGATTTCAACCCACGCCTCCACAGAGACTGGAGCCTAAATCCAGCGCCTTCGACCACTCGGCCACACTACCAAAGACAGCTGCCAGTCAACTACAGGTCCACCGACCCCCGGGTTATGGGCCCAGCAAGCTTCCACTGCGCCACTCTGCTTTTGCATTTTTTTTTCCTTGGGCTGAAATAGCAAATGGTGTTAGGAGGTACATTTGAAGATTGCAAGCACAGCAGCCCAAGCGCTGTGGCACTCAGCTTCCATGTATCTTGATTAGGGTTTTGGAAAACTAAGAACCTCCAAGTTACAATCACAACATTAGCAGTCACTGCAGTACTTTGAATGGGGTCTTGAGGCCTGTTTCAGTTCAGTCACGTCACACCACTATGTTAACAGGTCACTCTCATTAGTAGATATACAGAGGCTTAAAACCTGCAAATTTAAATGACTTTGGTCTCTATGGCTACGATCCCCAACATTACATCTCCACTGTGGTGATTTTCTTATTATTCATTGCATTGAGGGATTAAAGAGTGTAATATTAATGGTTTGGACTCTGAGTCATAGTGTATGAATGTTAGACCTACTGACTGACAATGCATAGCATCTGGGTGACCTCAGCCACATCCTTAACCTGCATTTCCAAAACCTGAAGAGTAATGGCCACAAATAAAAATAAGCCTTGAAAAAGGACAACTACATGTGTAAGATTTCCTCTAAGTTCCATCAACTTAAAGGTAACATTTGTTTTTTTTTTTTTCTAGAAAGCAGACTTGTACTTTTGATGGTGAAACTGCCACCAAATAGAGCATTCACAATGGCAGGATTTAATCACTTTACACCACTATGTTAACAGGTCACTCTCATTAGTAGATATACAGAGGCTTAAAACCTGCAAATTCAAATGACTTTGGTCTCTATGGCTACGATCCCCAACATTACATGTCCACTGCAAGGCGCACAAAGAACGAACTGGGATTCATGTTTGCACCTTAGCAGAGAATGAAGGTACAATTGGGTTATCTCCCCAAAGGACAACTACATGTGTAAGATTTCCATCAACTTCAAGATAACATTTGATCTCTTTCTTGAAATCAGACTTGTACTTTTGATGGTGAAAGTGCCACCAAATAGAGCATTCACAATGGCAGTGGTGGGATTTGAACCCACGCCTCCACAGAGACTGGAGCCTAAATCCAGCGCCTTCGACCACTCGGCCACACTACCAAAGACAGGTGCCAGTCAACTACAGGTCCACCGACCTCCGAGTTATGGGCCCAGCAAGCTTCCACTGCGCCACTCTGCTTTTGCATTTTTTTTTCCTTGGGCTGAGATAGCAAATGGTGTTAGGAGGCACATTTGAAGATTGCAAGCACAGCAGCCCAAGCGCTGTGACACTCAGCTTCCATGTATCTTGATTAGGGTTTTGGAAAACTAAGAACCTCCAAGTTACAATCACAACATTAGCAGTCACTGCAGTACTATGAATGGGGTCTTGAGGCCTGTTTCAGTTCAGTCACGTCACACCACTATGTTAACAGGTCACTCTCATTAGTACATATACAGAGGCTTAAAATCTGCAACTTCAAATGACTTTGGTCTCTATGGCTACGATCCCCAACATTACATGTCCACTGCAAGGTGCACAAAGAATAAACTGGGATTCATGTTTGCACCTTAGCAGAGAATGAAGGTACACTTGATATATGGGTTACCTCTCC
Organism: Leuresthes tenuis; assembly: GCF_036924035.1. NCBI lineage: Eukaryota > Metazoa > Chordata > Actinopteri > Atheriniformes > Atherinopsidae > Leuresthes > Leuresthes tenuis. The sequence continues at coordinate 25,567,865 of NW_027325365.1, read as the reverse complement.
AAAGGACAACTACATCTGTAAGATTTCTTCAGAGTTCCATCAACTTCAAGGTAACATTTGTTTTTTTTTCTTGAAAGCAGACTTGTACTTTTGATGGTGAAACTGCCACCAAATAGAGCATTCACAATGGCAGGATTTAATCACTTTACACCACTATGTTAACAGGTCACCCTCATTAGTAGATATACAGAGGCTTAAAACCTGCAACTTCAAATGACTTTGGTCTCTCTGGCTACGATCCCCAACATTACATGTCCACTGCAAGGCGCACAAAGAATGAACTGGGATTCATGTTTGCACCTTAGCAGAGAATGAAGGTACACTTGACATTTGGGTTATCTCCCCAAAGGACAACTACATGTGTAAGATTTCCATCAACTTCAAGGTAACATTTGTTCTCTTTCTTGAAATCAGACTTGTACTTTTGATGGTCACAATGGCAGTGGTGGGATTTCAACCCACGCCTCCACAGAGACTGGAGCCTAAATCCAGCGCCTTCGACCACTCGGCCACACTACCAAAGACAGCTGCCAGTCAACTACAGGTCCACCGACCCCCGGGTTATGGGCCCAGCAAGCTTCCACTGCGCCACTCTGCTTTTGCATTTTTTTTTCCTTGGGCTGAAATAGCAAATGGTGTTAGGAGGTACATTTGAAGATTGCAAGCACAGCAGCCCAAGCGCTGTGGCACTCAGCTTCCATGTATCTTGATTAGGGTTTTGGAAAACTAAGAACCTCCAAGTTACAATCACAACATTAGCAGTCACTGCAGTACTTTGAATGGGGTCTTGAGGCCTGTTTCAGTTCAGTCACGTCACACCACTATGTTAACAGGTCACTCTCATTAGTAGATATACAGAGGCTTAAAACCTGCAAATTTAAATGACTTTGGTCTCTATGGCTACGATCCCCAACATTACATCTCCACTGTGGTGATTTTCTTATTATTCATTGCATTGAGGGATTAAAGAGTGTAATATTAATGGTTTGGACTCTGAGTCATAGTGTATGAATGTTAGACCTACTGACTGACAATGCATAGCATCTGGGTGACCTCAGCCACATCCTTAACCTGCATTTCCAAAACCTGAAGAGTAATGGCCACAAATAAAAATAAGCCTTGAAAAAGGACAACTACATGTGTAAGATTTCCTCTAAGTTCCATCAACTTAAAGGTAACATTTGTTTGTTTTTTTTCTAGAAAGCAGACTTGTACTTTTGATGGTGAAACTGCCACCAAATAGAGCATTCACAATGGCAGGATTTAATCACTTTACACCACTATGTTAACAGGTCACTCTCATTAGTAGATATACAGAGGCTTAAAACCTGCAAATTCAAATGACTTTGGTCTCTATGGCTACGATCCCCAACATTACATGTCCACTGCAAGGCGCACAAAGAACGAACTGGGATTCATGTTTGCACCTTAGCAGAGAATGAAGGTACACTTGGGTTATCTCCCCAAAGGACAACTACATGTGTAAGATTTCCATCAACTTCAAGGTAACATTTGTTCTCTTTCTTGAAATCAGACTTGTACTTTTGATGGTCACAATGGCAGTGGTGGGATTTCAACCCACGCCTCCACAGAGACTGGAGCCTAAATCCAGCGCCTTCGACCACTCGGCCACACTACCAAAGACAGCTGCCAGTCAACTACAGGTCCACCGACCCCCGGGTTATGGGCCCAGCAAGCTTCCACTGCGCCACTCTGCTTTTGCATTTTTTTTTCCTTGGGCTGAAATAGCAAATGGTGTTAGGAGGTACATTTGAAGATTGCAAGCACAGCAGCCCAAGCGCTGTGGCACTCAGCTTCCATGTATCTTGATTAGGGTTTTGGAAAACTAAGAACCTCCAAGTTACAATCACAACATTAGCAGTCACTGCAGTACTTTGAATGGGGTCTTGAGGCCTGTGTCAGTTCAGTCACGTCACACCACTATGTTAACAGGTCACTCTCATTAGTAGATATACAGAGGCTTAAAACCTGCAAATTTAAATGACTTTGGTCTCTATGGCTACGATCCCCAACATTACATCTCCACTGTGGTGATTTTCTTATTATTCATTGCATTGAGGGATTAAAGAGTGTAATATTAATGGTTTGGACTCTGAGTCATAGTGTATGAATGTTAGACCTACTGACTGACAATGCATAGCATCTGGGTGACCTCAGCCACATCCTTAACCTGCATTTCCAAAACCTGAAGAGTAATGGCCACAAATAAAAATAAGCCTTGAAAAAGGACAACTACATGTGTAAGATTTCCTCTAAGTTCCATCAACTTAAAGGTAACATTTGTTTTTTTTTTTTTCTAGAAAGCAGACTTGTACTTTTGATGGTGAAACTGCCACCAAATAGAGCATTCACAATGGCAGGATTTAATCACTTTACACCACTATGTTAACAGGTCACTCTCATTAGTAGATATACAGAGGCTTAAAACCTGCAAATTCAAATGACTTTGGTCTCTATGGCTACGATCCCCAACATTACATGTCCACTGCAAGGCGCACAAAGAACGAACTGGGATTCATGTTTGCACCTTAGCAGAGAATGAAGGTACACTTGGGTTATCTCCCCAAAGGACAACTACATGTGTAAGATTTCCATCAACTTCAAGGTAACATTTGATCTCTTTCTTGAAATCAGACTTGTACTTTTGATGGTCACAATGGCAGTGGTGGGTTTTGAACCCACGCCTCCACAGAGACTGGAGCCTAAATCCAGCGCCTTCGACCACTCGGCCACACTACCAAAGACAGGTGCCAGTCAACTACAGGTCCACCGACCTCCGGGTTATGGGCCCAGCAAGCTTCCACTGCGCCACTCTGCTTTTGCATTTTTTTTTCCTTGGGCTGAGATAGCAAATGGTGTTAGGAGGCACATTTGAAGATTGCAAGCACAGCAGCCCAAGCGCTGTGACACTCAGCTTCCATGTATCTTGATTAGGGTTTTGGAAAACTAAGAACCTCCAAGTTACAATCACAACATTAGCAGTCACTGCAGTACTTTGAATGGGGTCTTGAGGCCTGTTTCAGTTCAGTCACGTCACACCACTATGTTAACAGGTCACTCTCATTAGTACATATACAGAGGCTTAAAATCTGCAACTTCAAATGACTTTGGTCTCTATGGCTACGATCCCCAACATTACATGTCCACTGCAAGGTGCACAAAGAATAAACTGGGATTCATGTTTGCACCTTAGCAGAGAATGAAGGTACACTTGATATATGGGTTACCTCTCCAAAGGACAACTACATCTGTAAGATTTCTTCAGAGTTCCATCAACTTCAAGGTAACATTTGTTTTTTTTTCTTGAAAGCAGACTTGTACTTTTGATGGTGAAACTGCCACCAAATAGAGCATTCACAATGGCAGGATTTAATCACTTTACACCACTATGTTAACAGGTCACTCTCATTAGTACATATACAGAGGCTTAAAACCTGCAACTTCAAATGACTTTGGTCTCTCTGGCTACGATCCCCAACATTACATGTCCACTGCAAGGCGCACAAAGAATGAACTGGGATTCATGTTTGCACCTTAGCAGAGAATGAAGGTACACTTGACATTTGGGTTATCTCCCCAAAGGACAACTACATGTGTAAGATTTCCATCAACTTCAAGGTAACATTTGTTCTCTTTCTTGAAATCAGACTTGTACTTTTGATGGTCACAATGGCAGTGGTGGGATTTCAACCCACGCCTCCACAGAGACTGGAGCCTAAATCCAGCGCCTTCGACCACTCGGCCACACTACCAAAGACAGCTGCCAGTCAACTACAGGTCCACCGACCCCCGGGTTATGGGCCCAGCAAGCTTCCACTGCGCCACTCTGCTTTTGCATTTTTTTTTCCTTGGGCTGAAATAGCAAATGGTGTTAGGAGGTACATTTGAAGATTGCAAGCACAGCAGCCCAAGCGCTGTGGCACTCAGCTTCCATGTATCTTGATTAGGGTTTTGGAAAACTAGGAACCTCCAAATTACAATCACAACATTAGAAGTCACTGCAATACCTTGAATGGCGTCTTGAGTCCGGTTTCAGTTCAGTCACGTCACACCACTATTTTAACAGGTCACCCTCATTAGTAGATATACAGAGGCTTAAAACCTGCAACTTCAAATGACTTTGGTCTCTATGGCTACGATCCCCAACATTACATCTCCACTGGGGTGATTTTCTTATGATTCATTGCATTGAGGCTTTAAAGAGTGTAATATTAATGGTTTGGACTCTGAGTCATAGTGTATGAATGTTAGACCTACTGACTGACAATGCATAGCATCTGGGTGACCTCAGCCACATCCTTAACCTGCATTTCGAAAACCTGAAGAGTAATGGCCACAAATAAAAATAAGCCTTGGAAAAGATAGCTTGCCAACCAGCCGGCAATGTCACAGTGGTAACATCTATTTTTTTGCATGTGCTGTTTCACTGTTTATTCTCTGAGCCTGAAGGGACTCTTTAGTTGTGTGATCTTAATGTATACGCTTCATACAGGACTCTCTGTAGTTCCACATATAAAAATTATTCCAGACCAAAGTCTCCTTTATCTCTGGCAGTAGAAGAAACTGAAATTCTTCAAAATGTCAGTCACAAGTTAGACTTGACAAAATGAGCTATCTTTCTGTGGTCACGCATTAAGACTGCAAGGCACACCAAGAAAGGTCTGGGATTCATGTTTGCACCTTAGCAGAGAAAGAAAGTACACCTGACATATGGGTTACCTTCCTAAAAGACAACTACATGTGTAAGATTTCCTCTAAGTTCCATCAACTTCAAGATAACATTGTTTTTTTTCTTGAAAGCAGACTTGTACTTTTGATGATGGAAGTGCCACCAAATAGAACATTCACAATGGCAGTGGTGGGATTTGAACCCACGCCTCCACAGAGACTGGAGCCTAAATCCAGCGCCTTCGACCACTCGGCCACACTACCAAAGACAGGTGACAGTCAACTACAGGTCCACCGACCTCCGGGTTATGGGCCCAGCAAGCTTCCACTGCGCCACTCTGTTTTTGCATTTTTTTTTCCTTGGGCTGAGATAGCAAATGGTGTTAGGAGGTACATTTGAAGATTGCAAGCACAGCAGCCCAAGCGCTGTGACACTCAGCTTCCATGTATCTTGATTAGGGTTTTGGAAAACTAAGAACCTCCAAGTTACAATCACAACATTAGCAGTCACTGCAGTACTTTGAATGGGGTCTTGAGGCCTGTTTCAGTTCAGTCACGTCACACCACTATGTTAACAGGTCACTCTCATTAGTACATATACAGAGGCTTAAAATCTGCAACTTCAAATGACTTTGGTCTCTATGGCTATGATCCCCAACATTACATCTCCACTGTGGTGATTTTCTTATTATTCATTGCATTGAGGGATTAAAGAGTGTAATATTAATGGTTTGGACTCTGAGTCATAGTGTATGAATGTTAGACCTACTGACTGACAATGCATAGCATCTGGGTGACCTCAGCCACATCCTTAACCTGCATTTCCAAAACCTGAAGAGTAATGGCCACAAATAAAAATAAGCCTTGAAAAAGGACAACTACATGTGTAAGATTTCCTCTAAGTTCCATCAACTTAAAGGTAACATTTGTTTTTTTTTTTTTTCTAGAAAGCAGACTTGTACTTTTGATGGTGAAACTGCCACCAAATAGAGCATTCACAATGGCAGGATTTAATCACTTTACACCACTATGTTAACAGGTCACTCTCATTAGTAGATATACAGAGGCTTAAAACCTGCAAATTCAAATGACTTTGGTCTCTATGGCTACGATCCCCAACATTACATGTCCACTGCAAGGCGCACAAAGAACGAACTGGGATTCATGTTTGCACCTTAGCAGAGAATGAAGGTACACTTGGGTTATCTCCCCAAAGGACAACTACATGTGTAAGATTTCCATCAACTTCAAGGTAACATTTGATCTCTTTCTTGAAATCAGACTTGTACTTTTGATGGTGAAAGTGCCACCAAAGAGAACATTCACAATGGCAGTGGTGGGATTTGAACCCACGCCTCCACAGAGACTGGAGCCTGAATCCAGTGCCTTCGACCACTCGGCCACACTACCAAAGACAGGTGCCAGTCAACTACAGGTCCACCGACCTCCGGGTTATGGGCCCAGCAAGCTTCCACTGCGCCACTCTGCTTTTGCATTTTTTTTTCCTTGGGCTGAGATAGCAAATGGTGTTAGGAGGCACATTTGAAGATTGCAAGCACAGCAGCCCAAGCGCTGTGACACTCAGCTTCCATGTATCTTGATTAGGGTTTTGGAAAACTAAGAACCTCCAAGTTACAATCACAACATTAGCAGTCACTGCAGTACTTTGAATGGGGTCTTGAGGCCTGTTTCAGTTCAGTCACGTCACACCACTATGTTAACAGGTCACTCTCATTAGTAGATATACAGAGGCTTAAAACCTGCAAATTTAAATGACTTTGGTCTCTATGGCTACGATCCCCAACATTACATCTCCACTGTGGTGATTTTCTTATTATTCATTGCATTGAGGGATTAAAGAGTGTAATATTAATGGTTTGGACTCTGAGTCATAGTGTATGAATGTTAGACCTACTGACTGACAATGCATAGCATCTGGGTGACCTCAGCCACATCCTTAACCTGCATTTCCAAAACCTGAAGAGTAATGGCCACAAATAAAAATAAGCCTTGAAAAAGGACAACTACATGTGTAAGATTTCCTCTAAGTTCCATCAACTTAAAGGTAACATTTGTTTTTTTTTTTTTCTAGAAAGCAGACTTGTACTTTTGATGGTGAAACTGCCACCAAATAGAGCATTCACAATGGCAGGATTTAATCACTTTACACCACTATGTTAACAGGTCACTCTCATTAGTAGATATACAGAGGCTTAAAACCTGCAAATTCAAATGACTTTGGTCTCTATGGCTACGATCCCCAACATTACATGTCCACTGCAAGGCGCACAAAGAACGAACTGGGATTCATGTTTGCACCTTAGCAGAGAATGAAGGTACAATTGGGTTATCTCCCCAAAGGACAACTACATGTGTAAGATTTCCATCAACTTCAAGATAACATTTGATCTCTTTCTTGAAATCAGACTTGTACTTTTGATGGTGAAAGTGCCACCAAATAGAGCATTCACAATGGCAGTGGTGGGATTTGAACCCACGCCTCCACAGAGACTGGAGCCTAAATCCAGCAACTTCGACCACTCGGCCACACTACCAAAGACAGGTGCCAGTCAACTACAGGTCCACCGACCTCCGAGTTATGGGCCCAGCAAGCTTCCACTGCGCCACTCTGCTTTTGCATTTTTTTTTCCTTGGGCTGAGATAGCAAATGGTGTTAGGAGGCACATTTGAAGATTGCAAGCACAGCAGCCCAAGCGCTGTGACACTCAGCTTCCATGTATCTTGATTAGGGTTTTGGAAAACTAAGAACCTCCAAGTTACAATCACAACATTAGCAGTCACTGCAGTACTTTGAATGGGGTCTTGAGGCCTGTTTCAGTTCAGTCACGTCACACCACTATGTTAACAGGTCACTCTCATTAGTACATATACAGAGGCTTAAAATCTGCAACTTCAAATGACTTTGGTCTCTATGGCTACGATCCCCAACATTACATGTCCACTGCAAGGCGCACAAAGAACGAACTGGGATTCATGTTTGCACCTTAGCAGAGAATGAAGGTACACTTGGGTTATCTCCCCAAAGGACAACTACATGTGTAAGATTTCCATCAACTTCAAGGTAACATTTGATCTCTTTCTTGAAATCAGACTTGTACTTTTGATGGTAAAAGTGCCACCAAATAGAGCATTCACAATGGCAGTGGTGGGATTGGAATCCACGCCTCCACAGACACTGGAGCCTAAATCCAGCGCCTTCGACCACTCGGCCACACTACCAAAGACAGGTGCCAGTCAACTACAGGTCCACCGACCTCCGGGTTATGGGCCCAGCAAGCTTCCACTGCGCCACTCTGCTTTTGCATTTTTTTTTCCTTGGGCTGAGATAGCAAATGGTGTTAGGAGGCACATTTGAAGATTGCAAGCACAGCAGCCCAAGCGCTGTGACACTCAGCTTCCATGTATCTTGATTAGGGTTTTGGAAAACTAAGAACCTCCAAGTTACAATCACAACATTAGCAGTCACTGCAGTACTTTGAATGGGGTCTTGAGGCCTGTTTCAGTTCAGTCACGTCACACCACTATGTTAACAGGTCACTCTCATTAGTACATATACAGAGGCTTAAAATCTGCAACTTCAAATGACTTTGGTCTCTATGGCTACGATCCCCAACATTACATGTCCACTGCAAGGCGCACAAAGAACGAACTGGGATTCATGTTTGCACCTTAGCAGAGAATGAAGGTACACTTGGGTTATCTCCCCAAAGGACAACTACATGTGTAAGATTTCCATCAACTTCAAGGTAACATTTGATCTCTTTCTTGAAATCAGACTTGTACTTTTGATGGTGAAAGTGCCACCAAAGAGAACATTCACAATGGCAGTGGTGGGATTTCAACCCACGCCTCCACAGAGACTGGAGCCTAAATCCAGCGCCTTCGACCACTCGGCCACACTACCAAAGACAGCTGCCAGTCAACTACAGGTCCACCGACCCCCGGGTTATGGGCCCAGCAAGCTTCCACTGCGCCACTCTGCTTTTGCATTTTTTTTTCCTTGGGCTGAAATAGCAAATGGTGTTAGGAGGTACATTTGAAGATTGCAAGCACAGCAGCCCAAGCGCTGTGGCACTCAGCTTCCATGTATCTTGATTAGGGTTTTGGAAAACTAAGAACCTCCAAGTTACAATCACAACATTAGCAGTCACTGCAGTACTTTGAATGGGGTCTTGAGGCCTGTTTCAGTTCAGTCACGTCACACCACTATGTTAACAGGTCACTCTCATTAGTAGATATACAGAGGCTTAAAACCTGCAAATTTAAATGACTTTGGTCTCTATGGCTACGATCCCCAACATTACATCTCCACTGTGGTGATTTTCTTATTATTCATTGCATTGAGGGATTAAAGAGTGTAATATTAATGGTTTGGACTCTGAGTCATAGTGTATGAATGTTAGACCTACTGACTGACAATGCATAGCATCTGGGTGACCTCAGCCACATCCTTAACCTGCATTTCCAAAACCTGAAGAGTAATGGCCACAAATAAAAATAAGCCTTGAAAAAGGACAACTACATGTGTAAGATTTCCTCTAAGTTCCATCAACTTAAAGGTAACATTTGTTTTTTTTTTTTTCTAGAAAGCAGACTTGTACTTTTGATGGTGAAACTGCCACCAAATAGAGCATTCACAATGGCAGGATTTAATCACTTTACACCACTATGTTAACAGGTCACTCTCATTAGTAGATATACAGAGGCTTAAAATCTGCAAATTCAAATGACTTTGGTCTCTATGGCTACGATCCCCAACATTACATGTCCACTGCAAGGCGCACAAAGAACGAACTGGGATTCATGTTTGCACCTTAGCAGAGAATGAAGGTACAATTGGGTTATCTCCCCAAAGGACAACTACATGTGTAAGATTTCCATCAACTTCAAGATAACATTTGATCTCTTTCTTGAAATCAGACTTGTACTTTTGATGGTGAAAGTGCCACCAAATAGAGCATTCACAATGGCAGTGGTGGGATTTGAACCCACGCCTCCACAGAGACTGGAGCCTAAATCCAGCGCCTTCGACCACTCGGCCACACTACCAAAGACAGGTGCCAGTCAACTACAGGTCCACCGACCTCCGAGTTATGGGCCCAGCAAGCTTCCACTGCGCCACTCTGCTTTTGCATTTTTTTTTCCTTGGGCTGAGATAGCAAATGGTGTTAGGAGGCACATTTGAAGATTGCAAGCACAGCAGCCCAAGCGCTGTGACACTCAGCTTCCATGTATCTTGATTAGGGTTTTGGAAAACTAAGAACCTCCAAGTTACAATCACAACATTAGCAGTCACTGCAGTACTTTGAATGGGGTCTTGAGGCCTGTTTCAGTTCAGTCACGTCACACCACTATGTTAACAGGTCACTCTCATTAGTACATATACAGAGGCTTAAAATCTGCAACTTCAAATGACTTTGGTCTCTATGGCTACGATCCCCAACATTACATGTCCACTGCAAGGCGCACAAAGAACGAACTGGGATTCATGTTTGCACCTTAGCAGAGAATGAAGGTACACTTGGGTTATCTCCCCAAAGGACAACTACATGTGTAAGATTTCCATCAACTTCAAGGTAACATTTGATCTCTTTCTTGAAATCAGACTTGTACTTTTGATGGTAAAAGTGCCACCAAATAGAGCATTCACAATGGCAGTGGTGGGATTGGAATCCACGCCTCCACAGACACTGGAGCCTAAATCCAGCGCCTTCGACCACTCGGCCACACTACCAAAGACAGGTGCCAGTCAACTACAGGTCCACCGACCTCCGGGTTATGGGCCCAGCAAGCTTCCACTGCGCCACTCTGCTTTTGCATTTTTTTTTCCTTGGGCTGAGATAGCAAATGGTGTTAGGAGGCACATTTGAAGATTGCAAGCACAGCAGCCCAAGCGCTGTGACACTCAGCTTCCATGTATCTTGATTAGGGTTTTGGAAAACTAAGAACCTCCAAGTTACAATCACAACATTAGCAGTCACTGCAGTACTTTGAATGGGGTCTTGAGGCCTGTTTCAGTTCAGTCACGTCACACCACTATGTTAACAGGTCACTCTCATTAGTACATATACAGAGGCTTAAAATCTGCAACTTCAAATGACTTTGGTCTCTATGGCTACGATCCCCAACATTACATGTCCACTGCAAGGCGCACAAAGAACGAACTGGGATTCATGTTTGCACCTTAGCAGAGAATGAAGGTACACTTGGGTTATCTCCCCAAAGGACAACTACATGTGTAAGATTTCCATCAACTTCAAGGTAACATTTGTTCTCTTTCTTGAAATCAGACTTGTACTTTTGATGGTGAAAGTGCCACCAAAGAGAACTTTCACAATGGCAGTGGTGGGATTTGAACCCACGCCTCCACAGAGACTGGAGCCTAAATCCAGCGCCTTCGACCACTCGGCCACACTACCAAAGACAGCTGCCAGTCAACTACAGGTCCACCGACCTCCGGGTTATGGGCCCAGCAAGCTTCCACTGCGCCACTCTGCTTTTGCATTTTTTTTTCCTTGGGCTGAGATAGCAAATGGTGTTAGGAGGTACATTTGAAGATTGCAAGCACAGCAGCCCAAGCGCTGTGACACTCAGCTTCCATGTATCTTGATTAGGGTTTTGGAAAACTAAGAACCTCCAAGTTACAATCACAACATTAGCAGTCACTGCAGTACTTTGAATGGGGTCTTGAGGCCTGTTTCAGTTCAGTCACGTCACACCACTATGTTAACAGGTCACTCTCATTAGTACATATACAGAGGCTTAAAATCTGCAACTTCAAATGACTTTGGTCTCTATGGCTATGATCCCCAACATTACATCTCCACTGTGGTGATTTTCTTATTATTCATTGCATTGAGGGATTAAAGAGTGTAATATTAATGGTTTGGACTCTGAGTCATAGTGTATGAATGTTAGACCTACTGACTGACAATGCATAGCATCTGGGTGACCTCAGCCACATCCTTAACCTGCATTTCCAAAACCTGAAGAGTAATGGCCACAAATAAAAATAAGCCTTGAAAAAGGACAACTACATGTGTAAGATTTCCTCTAAGTTCCATCAACTTAAAGGTAACATTTGTTTTTTTTTTTTTTCTAGAAAGCAGACTTGTACTTTTGATGGTGAAACTGCCACCAAATAGAGCATTCACAATGGCAGGATTTAATCACTTTACACCACTATGTTAACAGGTCACTCTCATTAGTAGATATACAGAGGCTTAAAACCTGCAAATTCAAATGACTTTGGTCTCTATGGCTACGATCCCCAACATTACATGTCCACTGCAAGGCGCACAAAGAACGAACTGGGATTCATGTTTGCACCTTAGCAGAGAATGAAGGTACACTTGGGTTATCTCCCCAAAGGACAACTACATGTGTAAGATTTCCATCAACTTCAAGGTAACATTTGATCTCTTTCTTGAAATCAGACTTGTACTTTTGATGGTGAAAGTGCCACCAAAGAGAACATTCACAATGGCAGTGGTGGGATTTGAACCCACGCCTCCACAGAGACTGGAGCCTAAATCCAGTGCCTTCGACCACTCGGCCACACTACCAAAGACAGGTGCCAGTCAACTACAGGTCCACCGACCTCCGGGTTATGGGCCCAGCAAGCTTCCACTGCGCCACTCTGCTTTTGCATTTTTTTTTCCTTGGGCTGAGATAGCAAATGGTGTTAGGAGGCACATTTGAAGATTGCAAGCACAGCAGCCCAAGCGCTGTGACACTCAGCTTCCATGTATCTTGATTAGGGTTTTGGAAAACTAAGAACCTCCAAGTTACAATCACAACATTAGCAGTCACTGCAGTACTTTGAATGGGGTCTTGAGGCCTGTTTCAGTTCAGTCACGTCACACCACTATGTTAACAGGTCACTCTCATTAGTACATATACAGAGGCTTAAAATCTGCAACTTCAAATGACTTTGGTCTCTATGGCTACGATCCCCAACATTACATGTCCACTGCAAGGCGCACAAAGAACGAACTGGGATTCATGTTTGCACCTTAGCAGAGAATGAAGGTACACTTGGGTTATCTCCCCAAAGGACAACTACATGTGTAAGATTTCCATCAACTTCAAGGTAACATTTGTTCTCTTTCTTGAAATCAGACTTGTACTTTTGATGGTGAAAGTGCCACCAAAGAGAACATTCACAATGGCAGTGGTGGGATTTGAACCCACGCCTCCACAGAGACTGGAGCCTAAATCCAGCGCCTTCGACCACTCGGCCACACTACCAAAGACAGCTGCCAGTCAACTACAGGTCCACCGACCTCCGGGTTATGGGCCCAGCAAGCTTCCACTGCGCCACTCTGCTTTTGCATTTTTTTTTCCTTGGGCTGAGATAGCAAATGGTGTTAGGAGGCACATTTGAAGATTGCAAGCACAGCAGCCCAAGCGCTGTGACACTCAGCTTCCATGTATCTTGATTAGGGTTTTGGAAAACTAAGAACCTCCAAGTTACAATCACAACATTAGCAGTCACTGCAGTACTTTGAATGGGGTCTTGAGGCCTGTTTCAGTTCAGTCACGTCACACCACTATGTTAACAGGTCACTCTCATTAGTACATATACAGAGGCTTAAAATCTGCAACTTCAAATGACTTTGGTCTCTATGGCTACGATCCCCAACATTACATGTCCACTGCAAGGCGCACAAAGAACGAACTGGGATTCATGTTTGCACCTTAGCAGAGAATGAAGGTACACTTGGGTTATCTCCCCAAAGGACAACTACATGTGTAAGATTTCCATGAACTTCAAGGTAACATTTGTTCTCTTTCTTGAAATCAGACTTGTACTTTTGATGGTGAAAGTGCCACCAAAGAGAACATTCACAATGGCAGTGGTGGGATTTGAACCCACGCCTCCACAGAGACTGGAGCCTAAATCCAGCGCCTTCGACCACTCGGCCACACTACCAAAGACAGCTGCCAGTCAACTACAGGTCCACCGACCCCCGGGTTATGGGCCCAGCAAGCTTCCACTGCGCCACTCTGCTTTTGCATTTTTTTTTCCTTGGGCTGAAATAGCAAATGGTGTTAGGAGGTACATTTGAAGATTGCTAGCACAGCAGCCCAAGCGCTGTGGCACTCAGCTTCCATGTATCTTGATTAGGGTTTTGGAAAACTAAGAACCTCCAAGTTACAATCACAACATTAGCAGTCACTGCAGTACTTTGAATGGGGTCTTGAGGCCTGTTTCAGTTCAGTCACGTCACACCACTATTTTAACAGGTCACCCTCATTAGTAGATATACAGAGGCTTAAAATCTGCAACTTCAAATGACTTTGGTCTCTATGGCTACGATCCCCAACATTACATGTCCACTGCAAGGCGCACAAAGAATAAACTGGGATTCATGTTTGCACCTTAGCAGAGAATGAAGGTACACTTGATATATGGGTTACCTCTCCAAAGGACAACTACATCTGTAAGATTTCTTCAGAGTTCCATCAACTTCAAGGTAACATTTGTTTTTTTTTCTTGAAAGCAGACTTGTACTTTTGATGGTGAAACTGCCACCAAATAGAGCATTCACAATGGCAGGATTTAATCACTTTACACCACTATGTTAACAGGTCACCCTCATTAGTAGATATACAGAGGCTTAAAACCTGCAACTTCAAATGACTTTGGTCTCTCTGGCTACGATCCCCAACATTACATGTCCACTGCAAGGCGCACAAAGAATGAACTGGGATTCATGTTTGCACCTTAGCAGAGAATGAAGGTACACTTGACATTTGGGTTATCTCCCCAAAGGACAACTACATGTGTAAGATTTCCATCAACTTCAAGGTAACATTTGTTCTCTTTCTTGAAATCAGACTTGTACTTTTGATGGTCACAATAGCAGTGGTGGGATTTCAACCCACGCCTCCACAGAGACTGGAGCCTAAATCCAGCGCCTTCGACCACTCGGCCACACTACCAAAGACAGCTGCCAGTCAACTACAGGTCCACCGACCCCCGGGTTATGGGCCCAGCAAGCTTCCACTGCGCCACTCTGCTTTTGCATTTTTTTTTCCTTGGGCTGAAATAGCAAATGGTGTTAGGAGGTACATTTGAAGATTGCAAGCACAGCAGCCCAAGCGCTGTGGCACTCAGCTTCCATGTATCTTGATTAGGGTTTTGGAAAACTAAGAACCTCCAAGTTACAATCACAACATTAGCAGTCACTGCAGTACTTTGAATGGGGTCTTGAGGCCTGTTTCAGTTCAGTCACGTCACACCACTATGTTAACAGGTCACTCTCATTAGTAGATATACAGAGGCTTAAACCCTGCAAATTTAAATGACTTTGGTCTCTATGGCTACGATCCCCAACATTACATCTCCACTGTGGTGATTTTCTTATTATTCATTGCATTGAGGGATTAAAGAGTGTAATATTAATGGTTTGGACTCTGAGTCATAGTGTATGAATGTTAGACCTACTGACTGACAATGCATAGCATCTGGGTGACCTCAGCCACATCCTTAACCTGCATTTCCAAAACCTGAAGAGTAATGGCCACAAATAAAAATAAGCCTTGAAAAAGGACAACTACATGTGTAAGATTTCCTCTAAGTTCCATCAACTTAAAGGTAACATTTGTTTTTTTTTTTTCTAGAAAGCAGACTTGTACTTTTGATGGTGAAACTGCCACCAAATAGAGCATTCACAATGGCAGGATTTAATCACTTTACACCACTATGTTAACAGGTCACTCTCATTAGTAGATATACAGAGGCTTAAAACCTGCAAATTCAAATGACTTTGGTCTCTATGGCTACGATCCCCAACATTACATGTCCACTGCAAGGCGCACAAAGAACGAACTGGGATTCATGTTTGCACCTTAGCAGAGAATGAAGGTACACTTGGGTTATCTCCCCAAAGGACAACTACATGTGTAAGATTTCCATCAACTTCAAGGTAACATTTGTTCTCTTTCTTGAAATCAGACTTGTACTTTTGATGGTCACAATGGCAGTGGTGGGATTTCAACCCACGCCTCCACAGAGACTGGAGCCTAAATCCAGCGCCTTCGACCACTCGGCCACACTACCAAAGACAGCTGCCAGTCAACTACAGGTCCACCGACCCCCGGGTTATGGGCCCAGCAAGCTTCCACTGCGCCACTCTGCTTTTGCATTTTTTTTTCCTTGGGCTGAAATAGCAAATGGTGTTAGGAGGTACATTTGAAGATTGCAAGCACAGCAGCCCAAGCGCTGTGGCACTCAGCTTCCATGTATCTTGATTAGGGTTTTGGAAAACTAAGAACCTCCAAGTTACAATCACAACATTAGCAGTCACTGCAGTACTTTGAATGGGGTCTTGAGGCCTGTGTCAGTTCAGTCACGTCACACCACTATGTTAACAGGTCACTCTCATTAGTAGATATACAGAGGCTTAAAACCTGCAAATTTAAATGACTTTGGTCTCTATGGCTACGATCCCCAACATTACATCTCCACTGTGGTGATTTTCTTATTATTCATTGCATTGAGGGATTAAAGAGTGTAATATTAATGGTTTGGACTCTGAGTCATAGTGTATGAATGTTAGACCTACTGACTGACAATGCATAGCATCTGGGTGACCTCAGCCACATCCTTAACCTGCATTTCCAAAACCTGAAGAGTAATGGCCACAAATAAAAATAAGCCTTGAAAAAGGACAACTACATGTGTAAGATTTCCTCTAAGTTCCATCAACTTAAAGGTAACATTTGTTTTTTTTTTTTCTAGAAAGCAGACTTGTACTTTTGATGGTGAAACTGCCACCAAATAGAGCATTCACAATGGCAGGATTTAATCACTTTACACCACTATGTTAACAGGTCACTCTCATTAGTAGATATACAGAGGCTTAAAACCTGCAAATTCAAATGACTTTGGTCTCTATGGCTACGATCCCCAACATTACATGTCCACTGCAAGGCGCACAAAGAACGAACTGGGATTCATGTTTGCACCTTAGCAGAGAATGAAGGTACACTTGGGTTATCTCCCCAAAGGACAACTACATGTGTAAGATTTCCATCAACTTCAAGGTAACATTTGTTCTCTTTCTTGAAATCAGACTTGTACTTTTGATGGTGAAAGTGCCACCATCAAATGGCACCATCAATGGCAGTGGTGGGATTTGAACCCACGCCTCCACAGAGACTGGAGCCTAAATCCAGCGCCTTCGACCACTCGGCCACACTACCAAAGACAGGTGCTAGTCAACTACAGGTCCACCGGCCTCCGGGTTATGGGCCCAGCAAGCTTCCACTGCGCCACTCTGCTTTTGCATTTTTTTTCCTTGGGCTGAGATAGCAAATGGTGTTAGGAGGTACATTTGAAGATTGCAAGCACAGCAGCCCAAGCGCTGTGACACTCAGCTTCCATGTATCTTGATTAGGGTTTTGGAAAACGAAGAACCTCCAAGTTACAATCACAACATTAGCAGTCACTGCAGTACTTTGAATGGGGTCTTGAGGCCTGTTTCAGTTCAGTCACGTCACACCACTATGTTAACAGGTCACTCTCATTAGTACATATACAGAGGCTTAAAATCTGCAACTTCAAATGACTTTGGTCTCTATGGCTACGATCCC
Source organism: Leuresthes tenuis (assembly GCF_036924035.1). Lineage (NCBI taxonomy): Eukaryota > Metazoa > Chordata > Actinopteri > Atheriniformes > Atherinopsidae > Leuresthes > Leuresthes tenuis. The sequence goes on along the minus strand of NW_027325365.1, from coordinate 25,550,552 downwards.
CAACATTACATGTCCACTGCAAGGCACACAAAGAATAAACTGGGATTCATGTTTGCACCTTAGCAGAGAATGAAGGTACACTTGATATATGGGTTACCTCTCCAAAGGACAACTACATCTGTAAGATTTCTTCAGAGTTCCATCAACTTCAAGGTAACATTTGTTTTTTTTTCTTGAAAGCAGACTTGTACTTTTGATGGTGAAACTGCCACCAAATAGAGCATTCACAATGGCAGGATTTAATCACTTTACACCACTATGTTAACAGGTCACCCTCATTAGTAGATATACAGAGGCTTAAAATCTGCAACTTCAAATGACTTTGGTCTCTATGGCTACGATCCCCAACATTACATGTCCACTGCAAGGCGCACAAAGAATAAACTGGGATTCATGTTTGCACCTTAGCAGAGAATGAAGGTACACTTGACATTTGGGTTATCTCCCCAAAGGACAACTACATGTGTAAGATTTCCATCAACTTCAAGGTAACATTTGTTCTCTTTCTTGAAATCAGACTTGTACTTTTGATGGTGAAAGTGCCACCAAAGAGAACATTCACAATGGCAGTGGTTGGATTTGAACCCACGCCTCCACAGAGACTGGAGCCTAAATCCAGCACCTTTGACCACTCGGCCACACTACCAAAGATTATAACATTATAATATTAATGGTTTGGACTCTGAGTCATAGTGTATGAATGTTAGACCTACTGACTGACAATGCATACCATCTGGGTGACCTCAGCCACATCCTTAACCTGCATTTCCAAAACCTGAAGAGTAATGGCCACAAATAAAAATAAGCCTTGAAAAAGGACAACTACATGTGTAAGATTTCCTCTAAGTTCCATCAACTTAAGGGTAACATTTGTTTTTTTTTTCTAGAAAGCAGACTTGTACTTTTGATGGTGAAACTGCCACCAAATAGATCATTCACAATGGCAGGATTTAATCACTTTACACCACTATGTTAACAGGTCACCCTCATTAGTAGATATACAGAGGTTTAAAACCTGCAACTTCAAATGACTTTGGTCTCTATGGCTACGATCCCCAACATTACATGTCCACTGCAAGGCGCACAAAGAATAAACTGGGATTCATGTTTGCACCTTAGCAGAGAATGAAGGTATACTTGACATTTGGGTTATCTCCCCAAAGGACAACTACATGTGTAAGATTTCCATGAACTTCAAGGTAACATTTGTTCTCTTTCTTGAAATCAGACTTGTACTTTTGATGGTGAAAGTGCCACCAAAGAGAACATTCACAATGGCAGTGGTGGGATTTGAACCCACGCCTCCACAGAGACTGGAGCCTAAATCCAGCGCCTTCGACCACTCGGCCACACTACCAAAGACAGCTGCCAGTCAACTACAGGTCCACCGACCTCCGGGTTATGGGCCCAGCAAGCTTCCACTGCGCCACTCTGCTTTTGCATTTTTTTTCCTTGGGCTGAGATAGCAAATGGCGTTAGGAGGTACATTTGAAGATTGCAAGCACAGCAGCCCAAGCGCTGTGACACTCAGCTTCCATGTATCTTGATTAGGGTTTTGGAAAACTAAGAACCTCCAAGTTACAATCACAACATTAGCAGTCACTGCAGTACTTTGAATGGGGTCTTGAGGCCTGTTTCAGTTCAGTCACGTCACACCACTATGTTAACAGGTCACTCTCATTAGTAGATATACAGAGGCTTAAAATCTGCAACTTCAAATGACTTTGGTCTCTATGGCTACGATCCCCAACATTACATGTCCACTGCAAGGCGCACAAAGAATAAACTGGGATTCATGTTTGCACCTTAGCAGAGAATGAAGGTACACTTGACATTTGGGTTACCTCCCTAAAGGACAACTACATGTGTAAGATTTCCTCTAAGTTCCATCAACTTAAAGCAAACTTCTTTTTTTTTTCTTGAAAGCAGACTTGTACTTTTGATGATGGAAGTGCCACCAAATAGAACATTCACAATGGCAGTGGTGGGATTTGAACCCACGCCTCCACAGAGACTGGAGCCTAAATCCAGGTCCTACTACAGGTCCACCGACAAAAAGAGCTAGGAGCTCCAAGGCTCAGCAGCATGTCTAATAAAGTGAAATGAAAACCTAAACAAATAAATAGCTCTCTAAAGTTTAACTGTAAATAAAGTTTATAGTTCAAACAAAAAAAAAAGTGCAAGGAGCTCCAAGCCTCAGCAGCATCTCTTATAAAGTTGGTTTATTGTGTAAATGTTATATTTTGACATGTTATAGCAGGGACCCTGTCATTCAAAACTGGGCTGCTAAATTAATAACGATTAAAGTTACTATTGCTGAAAAATAGTACAATAGCAATAGGAGACAGTCACACAGTTTTCTAGCCATCCCCTCAACGCGTTTCCCTGCAATACAACTGGACTGAATTGAGCTCATTGGGTTTTCTCTCTCTCTCTCACACACACACACACACACACATATTCGACTACTATTCCTATATCGATATGTTCAGCAGCCCATCAGGAGTGACTGCAAGCGAGCAGAGCTGCTGCTTATATTCAAATACATTATTTAACATTATTGGGCTCACAGTAACGTTAGTTGTTGTAATTTGTAGGGGGCTGGGATGTTTATCATAATTTCGGGAGAGTTTGCTGCCTTAACTTACAATCGAAACATGTCTGCTCTCCGTAGCTTCTCCTCTTGTCAAAACTGTTTCGACTCTCTGCCGTGTGTGTGCGTGTGTGCGTGCACAGCTTTCACCGGTGATTGGCTGTTACCTGGTTCTGTGTGTAACCAATCAGGTGGTGCTGTGGTTGGGCCAATGCCGGAGACAGAGTAGAGACTACAGACAGAGAGGCGCGGCTGCATTAGAGCCGAAATAATCCAGTATGAAAGTGATCTCTTAAAAAAAAAGGCAGATGCAGATATGTGTCAAAATGCTGAAAATCGGCGCTGGGGCTCGATCCCTAGTGGTAACATCCATTTTTGCATGTGTTGTTTCACTTTTTATTCTGTTACCCTGAAGGGACTCTTCAGTTGTGTGACACTACTTACTGAATTTGTCTTGCCTCACAGCGAGGGGGTTCCATGTTCGATCCCCACCTGGGGCCTTTCTGTAAGGAGTTTGCATGTTCTCCCCATGTATGCATGGGTTCTCTACAGCTTTCTCCCACCGTCCAAAAAACATGCCTGTTACGTTAATTGGTGACTCCAAAATTGTCCTTAGGTGTGAGTGTGCACGGTTGTTTGTCTCATTTGTCTCTGTGTGGCCCTGTGATGGACTGGCAACCTGTCCAGGGTGTACCCCGCTTCTCGCCCGATAACAACTGGGATAGGCTCCAGCCCCCCCGCGACCCGACCGATGCATTTAGCGGGTATAGAAAATGGATGAATCTGAACTTTTTAGGTTGTCACAGTAATATCTGATAACTTAATACATTTTAAAACAGTAAAGTAATTTTCAGCTTGGAATCATACACTCTGTTTCTGTTGCTGCTGAGGTAAAACAATGACTGACTCCTTAATCCATCAAAGCCTTTAACAGATAGAGTTTATTCAAATTCTGAAACATCTTAAGTAAACTACCAGATAAAATAGCATCCCTAACAAGACTCCCACAGAAAATTACACTGACCAGGCTCTAAATCAATGGCTCTGACTCACAATAAGGAATGCATTACCATCTGTAGATACTCATCAGAATTAGTCCTGTATATAAGTTTGCTGTTTGTTGAGTCTGATCGCCTTTGCACTACAGACCTAAAATATGCTGATTGTGATTTAATTATGAAAACTTGTAGAAAGCTATTGAATTATTTTTTCAAAACCTTTCATGTGTCAGTTGTAATTACCATGAAAGCACTTCTGCGTCCATTTTTAATACAATACTGCCTTTTCATGCATTGGTGTACACTGAAATAACTTTAAATGAATTTGTTTTATTCCATGGAATTGTGGTGCACCTAAAAAAAAGGGGTCACCACATATTTTTGGTTATATGATCATTTTGAAATGTTTTAAAAATTAATTTACTTTTTTTTAAAAACGAATTTGCCGCTGATGTCCCGCAGAGAATTCAAAGTGCATGGGGGAATGATAAGTGACACAACCTCAGAAATAAGTTACAATAGCATCTGTCGACAGATAGATGAGGGTCTCAGGGAGAATCACACTCCAAAAGAGGTGATTAGAGGAGTGTTACGTTGTATTAAGCCAGGTAACTTCCGAGATATGTTAACTATAAAAGACGATCTCACAGTCTCTGAGCTTAAAAGTTTTCTACAATCTCACTTAGGAGAAAAAAACTCTTTCAAGACTTAATGTGTGCTAAACAGCATGAAAGTGAGACACCTCAGCAGTTCTTGTACAAAATGATTGGACTGAAGCAAAATATCCTTTTTTCACTCAGGCAGCCAGACTCAGTTGTCAGGTATGATTTGTCCACGATCCAGTGCATATTTCTCAACACTATTTGCCAGGGCATAGGAGAGAGGTACGACAGTGTTCGCCGAGACCTCAAGACCCTCCTATGTGACCCCACTGTCAGTGATGAGGCACTGCTCCGCCAAGTAATAAAGACTACGACCGAGGAAAGCGAGCGGAAGCGCCGACTCGGCCGAAATTCTGCCCTGAAGGTGAGTCAGGCCCATGCAGCGAGCATTGAGCCGAGAGAGAAAACAAAGGACAATGTGAAAGTAAACCAGATTAACAACGAGTCCACACTCCTAAGACTCAGCGCCCAAGTAGAAGCACTGACACAGGCTATGGAAAGCCTGAAAGAAATGACCTCTCTGGTCTCAGCACCTGAGCAGAGGAATTCAAAATCACAAAGGGAGAGAAAGAGTTGTCAGAACTGTTCTTCCCAGGCCAATCCAGACTGTAACCACTGCTTTGTCTGCGGAGAGGAAGGGCATCGTGCTGTTGGGTGCCTGAAGAGAACCAAACCATCGGGAAACGGGAGACGGTCAGGGCAAAGGGACCACCACTGACCGGCGAACCTCAGTGGTCCCGCCCAAAGAAAATGTCCAAAACCAAAGCTGACGGGGAGACAGATGATATGTGTTCACAAGGAGCTGTTGACAAAGAAATACCTCGTGGTCTAATGGCTCCCTTAGTAGGCTGCCAATCCCTTCTCAAATGGCAGGTTACTTAGTGACAGTGGTATTAGACACAGGGGCTGGGGTAAGTCTTTTAGATCATGCTTGGCTCAATAAGTACTTGCCGGGACAACAGGTTAGACCCTTAAGTGAACTAATGGATGATGATCTTAATATGAAAGCAGTCACAGGGGACTCTATACCTTATGATGGGTGGGTGGAGGTTGTAGTCAACCTAGAGGGAAATAATGACCCGGACCTATCTATACGTGTACCTTTCCTTGTGAGCCGCCTCAAGATCGAGAGACCCATAGTAGGCTTTAATGTGATTCACGAGTTCATTAAAGATAATGGGGGAAACTATAAACGTATTGATCTCATTGGTAGAGCTATGGGGATTGACACTTCTGCTGTAAGTACTCTAGTAAGCTTCATCCAGACCCAACAGCGTCCGGTAAATGAGTCAGCTACTGTAAAAGTGGGCTTTAAAGGGGGGTTTATGCTAGTCAGGTGGCTTACATTAAGTGCAGGGTCCCAGAAAGTATCAGCTCTACAGAGTCACTTGTGCTGTTTGAGCCTGCACTAAATGAAGTCCACCTTGGACAACTTAGCATTGGAGCAGGACTTTTGCAGATAGAAAAGACAGACAGGCCATATGTCAAAATACCTGTGTCAAACTATTCCAGCCAAAGTGTGACTCTACCTAGCTCAATGGTTTGGGGTTCTATTGAGCCCATTGTAAAAATAGTTGAGACAGACAAAACTAAAGACTTGTGCAACAGCACCAGTTTCCACCTGTAGTGTTGGCTCTGTGTCCAAGTCCAGCAAAGATGAGGAGTCATCCAACACGGGTCGTTGGCAACTTCCAGTGGACATTAGCCACCTAACACCAGAGCAGCAAATGGAAGTAAAACAAATGTTATTTGAGGAATCAGATGCCTTCGCTCGAGATGATGGCGACATTGGGAATATTCCAAGTTTGAATATGACCATCAACCTGAAAGATGACATTCCAGTCCAACGCACATACACAGCCATCCCCAAGCCATTGTACAAAGAGGTGAAAGAATACATCCAGGACTTACTGGCTAAAGGCTGGATAGTTAAGTCAAAGTCACCCTTTGCTGCGCCTGTAGTATGTGTGAGGAAACGGGATGGCACACTGAGACTTTGCATAGACTACAGACTGCTAAATCAGAAAACCGTGCCTGACCGCCACCCACTTCCACGCATCCAAGACCTCCTGAACACCCTGGGCGGCCACAGTTGGTTCAGCATTCTCGACCAAGGTAAAGCTTACCACCAGGGGTACATGGCTGAGGGGTCCCACCATATGACTGCCTTCATTTCACCCTGGGGACTGTATGAATGGGTAAGGATCCCCTTTGGCCTCAGTAACGCCCCTGCTGCCTTCCAACGCAGCATGGAAGAGATGCTGAACACTCTGCGTGACGATTGTTGTATCCCATATCTGGATGGCATCCTGTGCTATTCAAAAGGTTTTAGTGAACACGTTGAGGCAGTGCACAAAGTCCTCAGAGCTCTTCAACAACATGGGGTCAAACTCCGCCCAACCAAATGTGAGCTGTTCAAAGCAGAGGTCAGATATGTGGGGAGGCTGGTTTTGGAAAATGGAGTCCAAATCGATCCAAAGGATTATGAAGCTGTCAAGTCACTCAGTCAGAAGGAACCAACAAATGTGGGTGAGTTAAGGAAACTGCTTGGATTCCTAAGTTATTATCAGGCCTACTTTCAAAACTTTTCCAGAATCGCCAAACCTTTGTACGGCCTCCTACAAGTCAACGGGAGACCTGAAAACACACAAACCAAGTCAAAGAAAGGCCGAAGTGCTCAGCTGCCTTCAAAGACTCCCATCCGCTGGACAGGTGAACACAACCATATCCTGAAGCAGCTCATTGACACTCTGTCTGATCCACCTGTGCTCGCGTACCCCAACTTTGAACTGCCATTTACCTTACACACTAACGCTTGTGAGAAAGGGCTCGGGGCCGTGTTGTATCAGAGGCAGGGTGGAAAACTAAGGGTCATCGCATACGGTTCAAGAACTCTCACCCCAGCTGAAAATAACTATTGTTTACATTCCGGTAAGTTAGAGTTCTTGGCTCTTAAATGGGCCATATGTGAAAAGTTCAGGGATTATTTGTTTTATGCCCCAGACATACGTCCCCTGACGTATGTAATGAGCACTGCAAAGTTGAATGCCACAGGACATAGATGGGTAGGAGAGCTTGCAAATTTCAGATTTAACATCAAGTACCGGCCTGGGAGAGTTAATGTGGATGCTGACACTTTGTCACGCCTCCCTCTGGACATTGATAGCTATGTAGGGGAGTGTACAAAGGAGCTTAGCCAAGACAGTGTTTGTGCAACATGGGAAGGGTGTGAAGCAGCAAAGAAAAATGATGTTGCCTATGTAGCTGCTTTAAATCTGGCTCAAGACAGTGGAGTGGACAAATCAGCCTTACCTAGCATCAGTCACCAAGAGTTAGTAAGAGCTCAAAGGCAAGACGTGACAATAAAAGAACTACTCAGGTTAAAAGGGACAAAAACAACACTAACTGATAGAGACAGGCAAGACGCAGATGGGTTAGTGAGGAGACTCATGCGTGAGTGGGGGAAACTGAAGGTTGAGAATGACCTACTATTCAGAGAAGCTGGGGGTACACGACAGCTAGTACTTCCTGCAGAGTACAGGGCCCTGGTGCTAAAACACCTCCACAAGGATATGGGTCACCTTGGTGCTGAGCGAGTTATCAGCCTAGCCCGAGACTGCTTCTACTGGCCCTTTATGAAAAAGGACATTGAAGCTTATGTGACGAGACAGTGTCCCTGTATAAAACGAAAGAAACCCGCTACACATGTGAGGGCACCCATGGGGAATATCAGTTCCAGTGCACCCATGGAGTCAGTATCCATTGACTATATGCACTTAGAAAAGAGCCGGGGTGGTTACGAATACATACTTGTCGCAGTTGACCACTTTACCCGCTTTGCACAGGCGTGGCCAACAAGAAACAAGTCAGCAAAGACTGCTGCAGAGAGACTATACAGTGATTTCATTCCTCGCTTTGGTTACCCTGCTAGGCTACACCACGACCAGGGCCGTGAATTTGAGAACTCACTGTTCAGGGGCCTAGAGCAACTGTCAGGTTTCACCCACTCTCGTACCACACCCTACCACCCACAGGGAAACCCTGCAGAACGATCTAATCGCACCCTACTACAAATGCTAAGAGCTCTTGAGGAGACAGAAAAAGATAACTGGAAGGACTTTTTACCCCAAGTTGTTCATGCATATAATTGCACAAAACACGAGGCCACGGGGTTCTATCCATACTTCTTAATGTTTGGACGGCACCCTCGCTTACCGGTGGACCTCCTGTTTGGACTCAACTCTGAGAAGGGGAGTGAAACACCCCACGGATATGTGCAAAAGTGGGCAGGGAGGATGAAAGACGCTTATCGTATTGCTATTAACAACAGCCAGAAATCAAGTGCTCGTGGAAAGAGACACTATGACCAACATGTGAGAGGGGTTATCTTACAGCCTGGTGATAGAGTTTTGGTACGCAACCTTGGAGAAAGAGGCGGACCTGGAAAACTCAGGTCATATTGGGAACAGACGGTGTACATTGTCAAAGAGCAGATTACGGACAGTCCCATATACAAGGTATATCCTGAGAACAATGCACAGAAAACTCGGGTTCTCCACAGAAACCTCCTCCACTTGGTGAATGACTTACCTGTCGATGTGGATCATGGCAAAGATAAAGCGCCCAGGATGAGCAGAGTGAAAAGTCATGGGGTCAGTCAAAGCCAAAGTAACAGGGACAGTGACACATCGGATTCTGAAAGTGACTCAGGAACACGTTATTGGCTTAGAGTCCCAGTAACAACCGGACCATGTAAACAAGTTTCTCAAACTGGTCCAACATCAGATCAAGTGTTCACACCTGTGGAACAAGGGTGCTACTCACAACTACACACTGCAAATGGAAAAGGTCCAATAGAGCATCCATATTCAAATGAAAATGAACTTATCCCAAACCCTGAAAGTGACAATGAACAAAGAGAACAAGAACTTGACCGAGACACTGAACAGGCTGAACTGGAATTTGATTCTGAGCAGAGAGAGCAAGTACCAACTCAGGAAGCGTCTCTCAGGAGATCGTCACGAGCGAGGAGACCACCTCAGACATTCACCTACAACGCTATGGGCCAGCCCTCTTATCAGCCGCAAGCGGTCGTCGGTCATGTTGGACTGTGTGGGTTACAAGCTCTGCCGGTGTGGGTAATGCAACCAGTACAAGTAAATCCTTACATTCCTCACCAGACTGGGCCCTGTGCAATGACAGTGCCTTATACAGTGCCTACGAAGTTTATGTACTAAAATGTGTATACAAAAGGTATAGGGTCTTTGACTACGGTTACGGTGTAATATGTTATTGTTTTGAAATGGTAACTCCGATTTTGAAGTGTCGGGAGCCACCTCTTATGTTGGGGAGCGTGTGGTGCACCTAAAAAAAGGGGTCACCACATATTTTTGGTTATATGATAATTTTGAAATGTTTTAAAAATGAATTTACTTTTTTTTTTAAACGAACAAATAATATTCTGTTTGTATATCGGCATATTAACCTGCCTGTATTTAGTGCTTTCCTGAGCTTAATGTAATAACAGTAGTGGTAAAGTGGAACCTGGGTTCGGGGGGCGTGGATCCCAGGTTGGTTTCCGGGGCGGACTTCCTGTTTACGTCAGACGCAATCTGGATGCTAACAGCAGCGCTCCGGTCTTCATTGTTCTCTGCTGTTTATTTATTCTTCAGGTCAGTACACGGTGAAAACACACCAGAACTATATTGTAAAATGGTTACAGATTCTTTTAATAGTAGATGGTACTTTGACACGGTTTATGTGCGCCGTTCTGCTAATATATTTAAGTTTTATTAGCAGAGGGTTAGCTTGGCAGGATGCTAGCCCGCGCCGGGGAAGTTTCGCGGGGCTAGGTGATTAAAAGACCGTGATATTTGACCAACTCCGGTTTTGGGAGTTTTCTAATGATTTTGTTTAAATCATCTTCAATTAATGTTATTTAGTGACACTGAAAGTAAAGTGAGTCCAGCTGAAGTTAAAAGTAAAGAGAGAAACCATTCTCTGTTTATTAAGTGTGGGAATTCTGAGGTTAATGTTGAAAGAATGCCATGTTAAATACTACATTAGTTATAAGTCTGGTAATACTAGTTTTGATAGGTAGTAAGTTAAAAATGGAGTACATGTTGATGTTTAGACCAGTCAATATGCAGTTAAATGCAGTAAAGCTCAGAACAGTTAATTAATCCTGTTTAATACACTTAGTTGCCTTTATTTAAGTGAAGGATGGCAAAGTAAAAGGAGGTGGTAAACGTAATTATTACGTTTAAGGAAAAGAAAGGTCATGTAAAGCATCAATGTTGTACACAAACGGTTCTGTTGTAATCAATAAATGAGACGCAATCTGGATGCTAACAGCAGCGCTCCGGTCTTCATTGTTCTCTGCTGTTTATTTATTCTTCAGATTGTGCACATCACTGTTTCATCAGTCCTGACACTCAGGACCTGTGTAACAGAATCGTTAATCTGACTGCCTAACGATCCCGGTTATAGGTTCTACTAACGTCTGACACATTTGCGCGATGACGTCATGTGTACGCTTCGTATTTTGGCTCAGTATGTTTTAAACATGGCGTTGAGGCAGAAGCGCTCCAAAGTTTGGTTATATTTCACCAAAAAGGACAATACTGGGGCCAGTTGCAACACGTGCAAAGCTTTGATCACATCAAAGGGACGAAATACCTCCAACATGCTGAATCATTTGCCCACACATCATGCAATTACTTTGCACCAATGTAAAGTCTTTGACGTGCTGCTAAACAATGGCGGCATCTCTTGCAGGGGAGTTTGTGTCACAGCGTCTTACATCCCAGGTAACGCTGGGCTGTCAATTCTCACGCATTGAGCTAACAGTCACGCTTTTCGTGATGCCTTCACACATTGTATTTCTCACACTGAAAAAAATTTTTTTTTATATATATATATATATATAGTTGGATGAGAATCGTTAAGAGAACTAAATCGATAAGCGATATAGATAATGGGACCAGAATAGCTAAATTCCTAACAATTCCGATCCCTAGAATCTCTAATACAAAACAACTGTAAACTGAACCTGCTTCTGAACTCTGAGTGAGCTGAACTACGCGATTATTCATGATGATTTATTAATCCACAATTGTTGCCGGTCTTTTATTTTTTTTACCTCTGGAAGCTCTAAAAGTGCTGTTTTGGCTTTGGGCTGCTCATGATTTTTTTTTTAAATAAAAGAATATGTTGTCTCCTCTAAATTGTATCAACGTCTTGTAACTCCATCTTGGTCACATGACCAAGCCTTGTTACTTCCTACTTGCACCGCTAGCGGGAAATGTCTGCCTCGAACTTGTACAAGAGAAAGTAAGTAAAATACCTTAAATAACTAAAATATTTTGTACATATATTATTTAATACTTTAATTCAATACTACTTCTGATATATAAAGAGAATTATATGCCAGCATAAATCTTTTGATCATAAAAAGAGTAAATGTAAGCACGGCAACATTTGTTGCCGCTAGCATACCGCATGGTCCAAAAAAAAGAAGATGCTCTGAGGAAAATGAGACCCCACAACCAAAAAAAGAAGATGCCCTGAGGAAAATGAGACCCCACAATCAAAAAAAAGAAGATGCCCTGAGGAAAATGAGACCCCACAACCAAAAAAAGAAGATGCCCTGAGGAAAATGAGACCCCACAATCAAAAAAAAGAAGATGCTCTGAGGAAAATGAGACCCCACAATAAAAAAAAGAAGATGCCCTGAGGAAAATGAGACCCCACAACCAAAAAAAGAAGATGCCCTGAGGAAAATGAGACCCCACAACCGTCAACGTATTTTATGTAATCAAGTACACTTCCGTTCCAAATGCACAATGAGCGTACTTGCGTATTCGCGTCCTCAGAAGTCCGTACTTCCGACAAGTCCATACTAGCAAGTGCACGAGTACGTACTTGGCGTACTTGGTATTGAGAAACGGCCCCATGTTTTCAAGATGTCGTAATTGGCTAATCAGTCAGGTCCTAAATCTAATCAAAAACCTTAAAAGAGGTGACTGCAAACAGAGCTTTTTCTCTACTGTCTACTGGGACTATGGCACTCATAAGCACTTCACACTACTTAAAAAAATTCAGAAGCGCACGAGTATGACATTGACTGGTCAATAAACTAAAATAAATAGAATAGTAATAATTTCAGCTGCCTCCATCTGCCACCGGTATATTTTACACAACCACTGGCTCACTTTGAGCTGTACAGTTTGGTAGAAAAATAGCAGAGATCGCCAAAATATTTGTTTTAACCAAGTTGTCATGCAGCCTTCAGCATATCACTAAAACATTTTTTATAGTATTTTGATGTATAGTATCAGGCATAGTTAGTGACAGGACATACGTGAAACATCTTGGTGACCTCTAATTTCTTTTAACTTGAGAACTTGAAAACTCACATAGCACATCAGGATCAAACCTCTCCTTTTTCTCCCCTCAAGTAACTCTTCTTTTACCATCTGCTCTGCTTTTCTCTTAACTTTAAACACCCCTCATTAACTTGGGATGGTCTCCTAAATCCTCTATGATAGAGGGGAATATATTTTCTACCTTTACTTATCCTCAGGGATGACACAGAGCAAATGGTTGGACAGTCGGATGAGGGTGTCAAGGGAATTGGAGGAAGCCATGAAGTTTTATGTTTCGTATGAACAAAAGAATGTGTGAGTGAGCGCATGAGAAGATGGATGGTGAATGATAAAGAGTGAAGAGGCAGGAACCCACAGGGTGACTGATAGGTTAAGAGATGGATGATGAAAAAGAGGAGCAGCGTGGTCATATAGGACTAAACAGCCATGAAACATCACGACTTCTAGTTCCAGTTTAACTATTTGGCTTGTAATTTTAACAGAATAAAATTACATGTAATTTCAAGACCATAAAGCAGCTTGCTGTTTATTTGTGATGGTATGAGTTCACATTGGAATTTTAGAGATGTCACAGTTTATGTTTTGATTATTGTCATGTTTTCAGGTTCTTATGTTCTTGTCATGTTTTTCCCCTGCCACTTACTTTCACTCATGTCACCTGTTTCATTGTCATCAGCTGCACTCACTCACTAATCACCCTCCTCAGTATTTAGTCTCCCACTTGTTTCATGTTCATCACGGAATCCTCACTACCCTTTCACGATCTACATGCCACAGTTAAGTGTTGTTAAACCATAGCCTTTTTTCATAGTCTTGTTTTGTCTTGTTATTTATCCAAAGTCTTGTTTAGCCTTTTTCATAGTTAAGTATTTATGATAACCGGCCCAGCCGCACTTTCTGTTTTTGCCTTGCTCCTTGTTTTGCTTTTGGAATAAAGCTTTTTTATTTTGAAATACTGCATCTGGGTCCTACCTTTCACCACCGTTCCGTGACAAGAGATACTTTAGGCCAGGGATGGGGAACCTTTTTCATGTCAAGGGCCATTTCAATTTTTATAAAGTCCTCCGACGGCCATACTATTAAGAACACATATCTAGGGATGCAAAAAAAAGTTTGTAAGCACTATGTTACTAAGCCTCGTGATTGCTGCATTTCTATGCATGTCAGACTCAGCTAATGCGAGGGCTGGAACTGCTTCTCTTTGGTGAGGCGTCTCATGTGAGCTGACAGTGATGGTGATGCTACTCGAAGCTGGTTTTCCAAGTTTGGGTAAGTCAGGCTTGAGCGGAAGCGAGTCTTTGCAAGAGTCACTTTTGAAAAGAACGATTCATAGCGGTACGTTGTCCCAAACAGAGATGCATACTTCAGGGCATTTCTCCTCAGGATGGGAAAATCTTCTCCATGAAAAGTCCAGCAGAGAGAGGCTGTTGTTCTTAGCTTTAAGTTCATTGTTGTTTTGCATCTCAATTATGGTTACATGCTGCCATTCCGACATCTCACTTAATTTTTTATCAAACGTCCCGTCATTCCGACACTTTTTTCCTCCTATGGTCGGAATGGCGGTATGTTTTTTTTTTTTTAACATACCGCCATTCCGACAGTTCCTTTTAATAGCCTATTTTTTACCCAAAACATTTTGCACTAATGATATGTCGGCGCAAATACGCCCTAAAGTTTGGCGCACAAACTCTGCACATGCAGAGGCCACAGTCCCGCAAACAAACTTTAATAATCTATTATCAAAATCCCCTGAAATGTCAAATATAAAAATACAGATATTAATGTAACTCTGGCGAGACTGAAACTGATTAAGCAGAAACACAGTGTCAGTGAGCTGTCACAGCAGCCAGCTGGAGCGGAGCTCTCCACAGAGCCCATGCGTCTTTTGCACGCTGTCATCATATGCAAAAGTAATAATTGCAATTACAGATATCACGGCTACTGCACAGGACACAGTTGCGAGCACTCTGCCTTGCCTTGCCAATAGGAGAGGAGAGAAATGACAGCATAGAACGTATAAAACACAACAAAAGGCAGTAAAAACGTTTATTCATGTTATTCACGTGATTTATGAGTACTCGCTCCAATTTTGGGAAGCGCGGATGGGTTTTGCGCATTTGGCACAAACACACAGCCGTTGCAAGGCTTTATACAGCCTGTTGATATCTTAAGGACCTAACTGGTCACACCTGTGAGTAAATGTCATGTAGAGATTGTTTTTGCATGACATTACAGCTGAACATATAGCTTTCATCCACAAACCAACGTGGGAGAGCCCGAAGACGCATGTGCCAGAAACCAATTTTGACCACTTCATACTGTTTATTTGCTTTCTTTTAGTTAACTTTCGTTTCTTTTGGATTCTTGTGCGTATTATGGAGCCGTTTCGGTCCATGTTTGTAAGCCTTTTTTTCCTGGATTAAATTTTCGGAAGTTGAAACAAGTGGCATTGGAGTGTGTGATTGAAAACCACCGCGGTCTGCTTCTCCTCCTCCAGTTGCCGAGACTTTGTGTTTTTAATAACGCTTATCTGTAAACATGTGTTAAACATATAAATTGCATGAACATAAAGAAGGGACTCGCCTGTTGAGTAACGCACATTTCCTTATACGGAAAGCCTTGTCGGAATGGTGGGACGTTTGAATGTCAGAATAGCGGGATGTCGGAATGGTGGGATGTCGGAATGGGTGTTGCCAGGAGATTGCCAGGGGCAGGAGTCCCAGCCCAGGGTGAAGAATGGAGTCACAGTTTCAAAAGCCCTTTTAGCCTGTTAAACTCTTACCTACTCAATGACTTCAGTACCTGTAAACCCAAACAAAATGTTCTTGTGAAGAATAGATTGCCTGCTGTGGAATTAAGCTTCCATCTACTGGATATTTGCTGAATCTGCAACTGTAGGCCAAGCCGGTCAGTTTCAGGGCAAAGCTCCTGCAACACCAGCTCAACATCAGTCAGTGCCATCGGTTCATGTTATCCTTTTTGCTGATTCCTTTATTGCAGATAACAAGCTGAATATTGGCTGATACCGATGTTAGGACGATATATCTGTGCATCCCTCCATGAAGCTGAAAATGTGTTTCTGAATGAAAGAGGCAGGTATGTGCAGAGTGAACTTTCTGCTCAACAGTGAGTGTTTCTCAGACAGAAAGACACTTTTTATGAAGATACAGAGGAATGAATTGAGCAGAGTGCAGGAAGCAGAGGTTCTTCAGTGAATGTGGTGCTGAAGGTGTGGAGGTGGATCAGTGTGTCAGAGGAGTTTATCTTCATGGGATCAGGCAGGAGGAGAAGACCTTGTCATCAGTGAGTTAAACTGCAGTTTAACTCTGCTGTGACCAGCCTGAACAACACTGCTGCAGCTGTAGTTTGTTCAGTGAGTTAAGGGCTCGTAGCTGTGAACCAGTTGATGATTTTAGCTCAGAAAGGCAGTTCATACAGGTCAGTGGATCCACTGCTGGGAAAGACTGCCAGACCTGTTAGGCCCAAGTGCATTGTGGGAATGTTTGGCAGCGAGGTCTGTCCATGAGATCTACATGAAATCACGTCTGTCTTAGTGTGGAATTCTAACCTGAGCGACCTTAAGACTTCCCGGGTGGAGTTCCTGGGGTTTAGGTCGGACATGTTGTTCTGACTGAGTGACGCAGAGCTGGATGCCGTCTTTGCAGAAATTGCAGTGCTGGAGAGCTTCCTTGGTGCCATCAACACGTCTGGTTTGCCATCACCTGTGCGCTCTGACAGGCTGCTGAGAATACTGAGGTCGCCCATTTCATGGTGGAACAGCGAGGAGAGAACCCAGACTCGCACGTTCCCGGAAGGAGTTTCCATAACCAACGGTGAGGTTTCCATAGCGATGTATTATGAGAAAAGCTCTGCAGGAGAGCACATAACGAGTGTTATTATTCCCCAACGTTCATCCTGCTGTTCCTCTGCAGGACTCTCACTGGCCTCATTCACAAACTCTGCTTTGTCCTCCATTACTGACAGAAAACACTGAACAAAGCATGAAAGACATCTGTCATCTGCTTCAGAGGCTGTTGTTTTTTCATATTTCCTAAATGTAAAGTATATTTGAGGGGGAAAGACCTTCAGACATGTTTTCCTTCTTCTTATTTCTTGTGTTGGAACTGTTTGTATTTGCAGCAGCATCAAACATTTTCAGACTTAGTTTTTCAGGCGAGTGCTCCACCAAGACCAGATTAGGCTGGACACACATTTCTAAAGCCATCACTGAACTTATGAGCATCAGTTTAGTCATTGTAGAGTCATAACATCCACCAGCTAGAAGTTCTAATTCAGAGCAGAAACATCTTCTCTTCCTGCTTGGAATGTTTCTCTGAATCATGTCTCTTGTTCTTCCAGGATAGAACGCTGATGGACAGATGTTTCCATTCCAGTCCTTGACCCATTCCATACTCTGTTTCTCAGCCTGGAGAGAGAAGGGCTTTTGACCCCTGATGATGAGTCATCTCTTTGCTCTCCACTGGAGAGGCAACTTGCCTTCTTCATGGATGCTTGGAAGCATCACGGCCTGAGAGCAGCAGGCAGCCAGTCTCCCCACCAGCTTTGGACATCATTCAGACACCTTCAGGATCCCGATCAGGTGTGTTAAAACAGCTGAATGCGTCATATCAGGAGCCATTATTTAAATGATACATTTAAAAAGGCCTAAAATGATTTGGCTAGATTACATAACTTAATATTTATACTTAGAACTGATTTCATAGCTTCACAGTTTAAAACTGCAACTGAAAATGTTTCAGTGAAACATCTGAAGATGCCAAAGCTTTTGTTTAAGTCTCAAGAAAGCCTACAAAATATTGAATAAGCTTAAAACTGTGATGGTGTTTTATTTGTGTTCAGGTGGAGGCAGACTGTGGGACTGACTGGGATGGACCACACGGCTCTGATGACCTCGGAGGTGAAACGGACCGAGTTGAAGGAGCCCAAGTGCAGCTTGAAGGACACCTGAGCGAGAACATGGCCAGGTCACCTGACCCCGATGTTCCCTTCATGGATGCACTCCACATCTATGCAGCCGCACCACAGCAGCTGATGCAGCCACAGCAGAACTGAACAGACGAGTTCACCAACGTTCACACACTGCTGGATGGAAAAGTGCACGAAGCACTTCATGTTGAATCGTCTTTATTAACCAAACTAACATTTGTAACTAAAACTTCAGATTGAAATGTTTGTTCTCAGTTCTCCTGAACTGTTACCAACCTCACACACTTCCAGTTAATGAGGTAAAGCCTTAACATGGCTCACTGCTCCACAACCTTCAATGAGCAGCTTGAAACAGAGGAACAGACTAACTGCTACAACTTTGAAATGTTCAACTTAGAGACGCTCAGTTTCTCACATTATTCACATCAGATCATTCCAAAGCCAAAGTCTGTACTTCTAACAGACGCTTGGAGCTTTTCTCTGAATGTCTGCTAGCTTTGGCTCTTCAGAGGCAGTTTCAGCAGGTCCTGCAGGCTGAGGCTACAGGCGTGGTCGTTTCAGGAGGAACTCCTGCATACAGGTGCTGGGGAGGTATACTCCAACCTGTCCACAGCTTCAGGAGTTGGTGCAGTTCCTGAGAGGAGCCCACAGAGACACAGTCAGAAGTATTTAAAGCTGCCAATAAGATGCTGAACATCAGAACTTTCTCAAGTTTACCCAAAGATCAAAGAATCTCTGCTTCACCTGTAAAAAGAAACTGGTCTTTCTGCGGTAAAATAAAATAATGTTTCCATCATGTTACCGGGTAGATTTTCCACCACCAGGTTTCATAAATATGGAGTCAGTGTGAAGAATCAGCAGCAGCTTTAGGAGATGTACATTGTTCAGGTCTGTTTCTCTGAGAGAACATTTACAATCTGAGCATTTTCAGTGTGGTCTCTCAGAAAGCCTGAGCTGCACGTCTCCTCCAGGCTGCTGTGCTCATCCTCACTATCTGGCATCGGCCTCATGATCCTTTTCAGGATGGTCTGAGAAGTAAAAACAGCCTCAGAGGCTGTAAACTGAAAGGGTTTATTAACAGAACAGAGCATCACTTTTATAAAAGCAGAGGCAGAAAAAGCAGGGGGAGAGAGGAGGAAACCAGCAGCAAAGTGCTGCTTTAATTTAAATTAAGCTGTCGATAAAGCAGCATTCAAAAGCTACAGCACAAAAATGTCTGAGGGATATTCCTGACGACGAATTTGCTTGTCGATTAGTCCAAAACTTAAATCGAGACAAAATAAAAATATGTCTCAAGATTTTGTCGAGGCCTCAGGACAAAGATGCAGGGTCGAGTTCAAAGTCAAGACTGTTTATTTATATAAACAACAGGTTGACGATCTCCTCACAGAGCAAAATAAATTATAAATAAATCAATAAATTACAACAAAGGATACGCTCGACTGCAGGCTCAAGGAAGCTGTGGCCACTGTGGAACAAAGACGCGAGGGTGAGGCTCATGGTGGAAACAACACACTGGCACAAGACAAGGGAGACACAGACTATTAGAGCACAAGAGGAGCAGAGGAGAACAGCTGGAAACACTTTGGAATCAGGGAAGACAATCAGACGCAGACACAGGAGGAAGGGCAAGGTACCTGAAAGGAGAGGGAAGTTAGTGATTTCAAAATAAAACAGGAAATGACGAGACAAGACATGAATCAAAACTTAAATCGTGACAGATTTCTTTTAAAAAAAATCTGAGGTTTAGAAATACTTTTGATAGTAAAATTGCACATTGGAAAACAACTTAGAACCCAAAAAGTGACCAAAGTCCGACTGTGTTTTAAGTAGTTGAGGGAACTGAAAAAATGACATTAACATTAACTATCATGGCACAAGAAGCTCTGACAATGAAGACATTTTCTTAAAGTCCATGTGTGTGAAATGTTGGGATAATCTGTGTTTATCTTTGAGTCACCTTCAAATGAAGAGAAGTTACAACATGAACAAGGGAACCCAGAGAAGGATGCAAGATTTGGATAGCAAGCATTTCCCAGCTGGTTGGCTATTGTCATGCTTCCAAACAAATTCCCAACATCTGACACTGAAACACATGTTTGGTCCTACAGTAAACCTGGAGATTAAGAGGGGTTTCCCCTTTTTTATCCTTTCAAAAATAAAGAATGAGCAGATTTCTCACTCATTTTGGTCACAGGCCCATTATACGTGACTTACAGTTTATCATAGAGGGAGAAGGACAAGGAGAGGAGCCGTTCATCCCTGCACTCTGTGGGGCTACAGACCGGTGCGCAGCCGCAGCTTCTCTGCAGACTCAGACTGAGTCAAATGAACACGGAGCAAACGACTCCCCTGGTCCATGGAAATTTAACTATGGCTGCTGATTACGGCAGCCCTGACGTTTAATGTACTCATAAACATATTTTTCCTTCACCCACACTGTATTCAAAGTTAAAAAAAAAAAACTTCACCATTTCTCCAAGGAAAGACAGCGCCAGTGCATTATGAACCTCATTTATCCTCCTCTCTGCGTCAGACACATCCATGCTGCGTTCACTGAAAAAACGTTATTTCCATGTTGCAAATTGAATGTCCGGCCAAAATGCCATCCTGTCAACTTGGTGAAAACGGAAAACTCGTGCTACAACATTTCAAATGTGGGACTTTCAAAGTAATTAGGCTTTGGAACTATCAAAATGTTTTAAGAAAATCACAGGACTATGGTGGGAAAGGGTGGCAACCCCCATTCCGACATCCCGCCATTCCGACATCCCGCTATTCCGACAAGGCTTTCCGTATAAGGAAATGTGCGTTACTCAACAGGTGAGTCCCTTCTTTCTGTTCATGCAATTTATATGTTTAACACATGTTTATAGATAAACGTTATTAAAAACACAAAGTCTCGGCAACTGGAGGAGGAGAAGCAGACCGCGGTGGTTTTCAATCACACACTCCAATGCCACTTGTTTCAACTTCCGAAAATTTAATCCAGGAAAAAAAGGCTTACAAACATGGACCGAAACGGCTCCATAACACGCACAAGAATCCAAAAGAAACGAAAGTTAACTAAAAGAAAGCAAATAAACAGTATGAAGTGGTCAAAATTGGTTTCTGGCACATGCGTCTTCGGGCTCTCCCACGTTGGTTTGTTAGCTATATGTTCAGCTGTAATGTCATGCAAAAACAATCTCTACATGACATTTACTCCCAGGTGTGACCAGTTAGGACCTTAAGATATCAACAGGCTGTATAAAGCCTTGCACAACGGCTGTGTGTTTGTGCCAAATGCGCAAAGCCCATCCGCGCTTCCCAAAATTGGAGCGAGTACTCATAAATCACGTGAATAACATGAATAAACGTTTTTACTGCCTTTTGTTGTGTTTTATACGTTCTATGCTGTCATTTCTCTCCTCTCCTATTGGCAAGGCAAGGCAGAGTGCTCGCAACTGTGTCCTGTGCAGTAGCCGTGATATCTGTAATTGTAATTATTACTTTTGCATATGATGACAGCGTGCAAAAGACGCATGGGCTCTGTGGAGAGCTCCGCTCCAGCTGGCTGCTGTGACAGCTCACTGACACTGTGTTTCTGCTTAACCAGTTTCAGTCTCGCCAGAGTTACATTAATATCTGTATTTTTATATTTGAAATTTCAGGGGATTTTGATAATAGATTATTAAAGTTTGTTTGCGAGGCTGTGGCCTCTGTATGTGCAGAGTTTGTGCGCCAAACTTTAGGGCGTATTTGCGCCGGCATATCATTAGTGCAAAATGTTTTGGGTAAAAAATAGGCTATTAAAAGGAACTGTCTGAATGGTCCGACATTGGCCTCCAATTGTCGGAATGGCGACACTGAATTTTTTATTAAACGTCCCGCCATTCCGACACTTTTTTCCTCCTATGGTCGGAATGGCGGTATGTTTTTATTTTTTTAACATACCGCCATTCCGACCATAGGAGGAAAAAAGTGTCGGAATGGCGGAACCCCCAACCGGTTTGCTTGCCAAGAAACACCATTTACAAACCCGGATTTGGTTCTCTTTGCAGATGGATCAGCTTCACGTGACCCACAAACGGGTCACAACAGAGTTGGTTTTACTGTTGTCACTAATCATGAAACTCTTCTCTCCAGCTCACTCCCTCCTCACCATTCTGCACAGGTGGCAGAACTGATAGCAATGGCAGAGGCATGCAGACTAGCTAACAACAAAGCAGTAACCATCTAATCTGACTCCGAATATGCTTTTGGGTTGTCCAGGATTTTGACACTCTGTGGAAACACAGACAATTCCTAAAATCTAACGGCAAACCCATTCTACATCATGACAAAGTCACAGCTCTTCTTGATGCCATTTTACTCCAAAAAGTCAATCTCTGTTTGTAAATGCTTTGCTCACACTAACAACACAGGTCCTGTCTCTCAAGGAAATGCAAGAGCGGATGCTGCTGAAAAAGAAGCTACACTCCTACCTACTATAATTTATCCCTGTCACTATTTCCACCTCTCTCACAACGGTGCAATCTTTTGCCACACCACAGGAAGATGTGTGGCGAGGAACCGATAATAGGCCTTGTCTACCTAAACATTTTTTCCCTCATTTCGCGAAATTGACACATGGATTGGACCAGCATACAACTGAATCTCTTGGATCCAGATTCAGACGGCTCATTTCCTTTTTGACTAATGCAGTCAATCCTTTTTGCTCACCAACCATTACGGGTGCTCCATCAGTGGCGATACCGCTGAACTTCTCAAATGGCAGTTCAAAATTGTTCATGGCCACAACAACTTGATTGAATAAATGCTCACTGTAGTAGTGCCATGCCTGGCTTGCAAAGACAACGACTCCTCCTTCGTTTCAAACTCGGCCGTAATCCCACACACAAAAATGGCATGTTTGTGATGTCTGTTGTCTCATCACAGGCCAGAGAAAAATACTCAGTGTTTTTCCAATATCTTATGCCATATCAGTAATCCTGTCTGCTACGGTTCTTCGAGACAAACTGATGCTTTGAAATAATCTAACTTTGTCGGGCGTGCCATTTTGCATACAACTTCCTTTTCTTGACATTCGCCATAATGCATCATTTGTCATCCGTGTCAATCACTCAATGACACAATGACACATAGGCTACATCATATAAAAACAAATGAGTGAAAATGGAGGCTGGTAACACCCTGGGTCCAGCAAGGATCAGCTTACCAGCAAAACCAAAAGAACAAATAAAAATACAAGCAATCCCACCTGTTTTCTCTGTCTGCAGTCTTGTAAGCTTTTAGAGATGTGAGAGTTGTTTCTGCTAACTCTTATAACAGAGAAGTGACAAAAATACATTAAATACTGGATATTCACCATACATTGGACTGTTTTCAGCCCTGACTACAGGACCGAACCATCTATTAAGTACTTTGTTGTCAAACACACACACTGAGCATTAGTATCAACATTAGCATTAGCTCCTGCCTGCTAAGAATCCTACCGATAAAGTACACTGTACATGTATAGTTTGGTTTTAATATGCTCTTTGAATTTGTGTTTCTTCTGAAGTCTGACTAAAGCACTTTTTGAGAAGACTGGCATTCACCGATGTTTTCTCATCCATGATTTGTTCTTAGGTAAGAACTTTAACTTGTTCTACAATTGAGCGCACCATGAGTATCTTAAAAGAATGTATGCAAGAATGTTTGCACACACCCCTTCAGTCTCATGCCCTTTTATGGGCATTTACCTATGCAAATTAGGAACATCTGGCACATGCTTTCAGTTTAGGAAGAGACTTGCATTCATTGATCAAAGCGCCAAAAATTTTGTGAAGTAAGAACACGTTCATGAATCTGACAAAGAATTTTCTTGAGACATTTCTGAAGAACAGCTTAAAAATTAATTTAAGAAAATCTTAAAAAGATTATATTGGTGAATGAGGCCCAATCTTAACGTCTGATAATAGAGGAGACCAGTTGCTGGACCTTTTGGATTTTGTCTGATATAGGATTCTAGCATATAGGATTCTTCTGCCAAATATTTTCAATTTATGAAAGGTCTGGATTTAGGCAGGCCAGTCCAGCACACGTCTTCTGTATGAGTATGCAGTGTGAGATTTAGCATTGTCTTACTGAGATATGCAAGGCCTTTCCTGAAAAAGACTTTATCTGGATGGGAGCATATGTTACTCTAAAACCTGTAAATACCTTTCACTACAGATGGTATCTTTCCAGATATGCAAGTTATTGTTCCATAGGCTCTAATGCACTCCCATACGATTGGAGATGCAAGCTTCTGAACTGAGTAATTCCAAAGAAAATAGCACCTAACAATTTCAAATTTGAGTTCTTCTGACCACAGAACAGTTTTCTACTTTGCCTCATTCCATTTCAAATAAGCTTTGGCCAAGAGAAGATGGCAGCATTTCTGGATAATATTCACAAATTACATCTTCTATGCATAAAAGAGCTTTAACCCATACGTGA
The DNA here is from genome assembly GCF_036924035.1 of Leuresthes tenuis. Taxonomy (NCBI): domain Eukaryota; kingdom Metazoa; phylum Chordata; class Actinopteri; order Atheriniformes; family Atherinopsidae; genus Leuresthes; species Leuresthes tenuis. The sequence continues at coordinate 25,526,500 of NW_027325365.1, read as the reverse complement.
TGAACTGTTCACAGACATCAAGAAATATTCCTGAGCCCATGCAGTGATTTCCATGGCATTCCATTCATGTTTTTAATGCAGTGCTACATAAGATTTCAAAGATCATGGGCATTCAATATTGATTTCCATCTGTATCCCTTGCACAGATTGCTCCACAGTTTGTAGATGCAGTCTTTTTCAAGATTATTAAACCTCTGCCCATCTTTACTTCTAAGATCATCGCAATCATGTAATTTACCTGTTACCAATGAGCTAGCCCTGTGTTCCCAACATCTAAACTTTTTTGAGATATGTTGTTGCCATCAAATACAGTTGAGCCAATATCTTTTAATAAACTAGTAAAATCTGTAATTTTCAAAATGTGATCTTATATTGCAAAATAAAATACTGGTTTATGATATTTGTAAACCAGTAATATATGACATGGTTTATTACATGAGAAATAATTGATTTATTATCATTATGCTTAACTTCAGTACATTTTATTGTACTGTAAGTGCTTTGTAATCATTGTGTATGTGTACTGTGATTCACATCCTTCACCATCTGCCCTGAGTCATCTGTCCCAGACTGACACAGACAGACCAACATACATTTGAGGCTAATACAATTTTTAGTTATTAGCTGCTACAATTAATCATTGTAATACATTATTGTATTGAATATGAGTAGCTGTCCTTGGACACTGATTAAAACATTCTAATAACTGAGTTACTAGTAACTAGTAACTAGATCCTATATATAGCCAAACATTTTATCTCAAGACAAAGTATAAATGCAGTATAAGATTTATCATACATAATATTCGCTGAAACTGCAATGACATTTTTAAGGTTTGAGTTGTTTTTAGAGGGGAAAAATTCACTCTTCCATGGCCTCTTTCTGAGTTGCTGTAAGCTTAGCTCCCTTGTCAGAATTCCTCCCTGATTCTCCAAACTGAAACTCTCTGACAGCTGTCCACCGCAGACAAGGCCCTGACTACAAATAAGTACTTCACACAACCCCACTTCAAAACAAACAAAATACCCCATCTATCTTTTAGAAGTACAGTGGAGAACTATTGTGTCTCATGTTTTTTGTGTATGCAACAACAAAAAATAAGAAATAAAAAGAGAATCTGTGCATTTGTTAAGGCTGATCGTAACTAAGTCATGTGTTCTTTGCAAAGTTGTCTTTGCAAACCCTGGTTTATCCCTTGAGTTAGGTGCCTTTTTTATGCTTGGATTATTTATAGGTGAGTCTTAAGTGCAAAACACACATTCCTCTGAAAATGGTCAGATACAAGGATTGGACTGAAAATTCAGGAAAAAGTAGAAAATGTCACAAGCAAAACTTTGAAGACCTTCAGAAAGGCTACAGAACCATTGCACACAACCACTACAAGCAAGTCTGGTTTACATAAATAAATGAGGGGCGGCCCATTCATTTTTCACAGTACTGTATTTACATATATATATCTATCCATCCATCCATTTTACTCACCACCCAATCCAACTCAGAGTCGCGGAGGCCAGAGCCCCTGTCATTGGGCAGGAGGCGGGGTACACCCTGGAAAGGTCACAAGTCCATCACAGGGCCACACAGAGACAAACAGGACAAACAACCAACAGACAGGGGTGGTCGGTGGCTTAGTGGGTTAAGCAGTCCTCGATGCAGTTGGCCCCTGTTCGAGTCCCGAACTGGACGGCCATTTGCTGCATGTCATTCCCATTCTCTCTCTGCCCTGTTTCCTGTCTCTCTCCACTGTCCTATCAATAAAGGCACTGAAAAGCCCAAAAAAAATACTTTAAAAAAAAAACAACAACCAACAGACAGATGCTCACACTTACTCCTAGGGTCACATATAAGATGCAAATTTAATATATGCATTGCATTTGTTTATTTATCCTGTGTATATTTCTTCATCACAGAGCTCTGTAACATGCAATTTTCTCACTCGTGGGATGATAAAGGTTATTCTATTCTAAACAACAGAAAATGTGAAAGAGAAGTGCAAAAAAAATCTTCAAAAGACTTCATCAGGGCATTTTCAATTAATCATTTAATTTATGAAAAGAAGATAGTAAACAACAGATAAAGTTGCACACACTAGCCTGTTAATATACAGTATATATAATCTAAGAAAATTAATTAAATAAGCCAAATACAATGTCAGCTAACAAACTGTATTTCTTTAATTGGTTTAAGAATAAGATCTGGCATATTTTCACATATTGCATCTGGCCAGCTGTTACGCCTGCTGATAAGAAATACTTACATGTGAGTTTTCCTTTTGTATTTTAGTGATTCATAATATGGATGTAATGATGCTGCAGCTCATTTTGGTAATCAGCACAACTACAGCTCTCACAAAAATTAAACAATAAATCTTTTCACTTCACTTGAAAACATGCCCCTGCAAACCTGAAGAGTTAAAATGTTCAGCTCATTCCAGCTGTCATTTTAAAACCACATCATGCAAATTGTGGCAACATCCTTTCACTTAGTCATAGACATCAGAGACGGCGTAGGAAGAACAAACAATCAATATCACATAGCTTTGGATGAGCAGCCGTCATATTGACTAGATCCATGAATCAACATCTAACCATCCGCTCTGCATCCACAAGTACGGCATGTGCTTTGCTTCGGGCATTTGAACGATCTGGGAGACCCACTGAGAAAGAAAGATAGATAGAAATATGAACATGAGAGTTGAGAGCTCTCACTGAAATCACTCGCTAATGGACAAGCTTTGAATAAATTAACATAATGGCCGCCTTTGCTTAAAATGCAATATCAATAGAAGAACATCAATCCATTATATTCATTCATATATATATATATACACATTTCATTTCTATGTATATGAACTACTGAACAACTCCAATAAAACCAATAAAAAAGCTGTGATTTCATCATTTGAATAATGCTTCTTACTGACTGGTTCTCGATTGTCCAATCACAATGCAGTCATGACTTTTAACTTGATCTGACCTTCAGACATCAGACAAGAAAAGCATGGCTCCTAAGCTCAAGAGGGGTACAAGCGAGTACCTATTTTACTTAAAAAATATACATTTATATGTATGCCAGCCACATACATTTGCTCTCAGAATAATTTTACAAGTTCAAGTAGTAGTATTTCAAGTTATTTTGAAAATATCTCACATCATTCAATTATAGGATTTTTTTCAAAGTTTAATATCCAACCCTATGTACATCAGGAGTAAGGAGATATTAACCACCACTCAATTACCCAGTATCAACATACAAATAAGCAAAATACATTTATGCATTTAATAGCTAAACTATGATTTAACAATTCATTTATTTCATGTTAATAACTTGATTTTTTTTTTTTACACAATGTTCTTTTAGAGTATAAAGTCATAGACTTCCTTCTAAATGGAGAGCTATCTGAACTTGAAGGGTTGGATTCAGGAAATGAAGCAAATTAGCTCAGGAATGAGATAGATGGTAAGAGTAGATGTTAAGAGTATAGCAGAAAGTTTTCATCAGCTCTAAGGGCCCTTGTAGCAAATACACGAGTTCATAAGTGAGAATATGGAAACTTAGTTAAAAATTTGATTGTTTTGTTATTGGATAGGAAGAGGGACAGTGGAAAAGGACAGTGGAGAGGTCCCATGCATGTCAGAAGAAGTTGAGGTGGCAGCTGAGGTTGAGATAGAAGATTTCAGTGACCAGGAGGGAAGATAGTCATGAGCAGATGACAGTCTCCAAGAAGCATGACATTAAGTGGCATCATAGGCCATTCGCTACAATTGTTGATACTTTCTTTGAGAGTCATCTGATTTATGACAGACATCCCATGAGCCCCTATGAATACTTCAAACAGTATATAGCAGATGAGATCTTTAATCTGATTGACTGACAGCATCAATATCTGTGCCATGCAAAGTGGCACATGAGGTTTCAAGACTACCAGTTCAGGGGAAATCAGAACTTTAGTTGGTTTCCACCTTGCTATGGGCGTGATTAAAATGCCAAGGGTCTCCATGTATTGGGAAACTTGGATGGACATTGGTGTTTTTCGAAACAATATGTCCCGTGACAGGTTCTTCCAGTTCCGGTCACATTTGCATTTGGTCAACAATTTGGGCAAGCCAGCTGAGAACAATGATGTGTTTTTCAAGGTACGTCCACTCTATGATGCCAGACACAGAAGATGCTTGGCGCTTCCACTAGAGGAAAACATTTGTGTTGATGAACAAATGGTGACATTTTGTGGATCTCTGTCTGTCAAGCAATACATAAAAGGCAAACCACACCCTTGGGAGATGAAAATATACTTCCTGTGTGGGGAAAGTAGCATGGACTATGATTTCCTGTTGCTCCAAGGAGCTACAATGGCGATATAGGAGCAGTTTAAAACTCAGCTAGGACTTGGAGGTGCAGGAAGGTCCATCTCAGGAAGTGCATCACAAAGACCAACCACAAGTTGTATCTTGACAATTATTTCTCATTGTACAATCCACTGAAGCTGCTGCCTGAGAGAAAAATTCATGCTGCTGGGACAACAAGGGTCTGTCGCTTTGCCAGCCATTCTCTACAGTCCGACAAAGAGATGGCGAAAAAACCACAAGGAAACTATGCCGTGATGGTAAGGTTGTACTGGTCAAATGGTGTGACAGTAGATCAGTCATCATGTCCTCCTACTTTGTTGGTGTTGGCAGGACGGATGAAGTGCAGCGGTGGAACAAAAAGCAGGGACAATTTCTGAAGGTGTCCTGTCCACAGGTGGCCAAGCTATACAATGAAGCAATGGGTGGTGTTGACTTACTCGATCAACTTGCCAGTCTGTACCGCATAGAAATTCAGTCAAAAAAAGTGAACCCAGACAATGATCACATAGGCTTTTGACCTGGCAGTGGTCAACAGTTGGCTAGAGGGCCAATCTCCAGGTAAAGGACATCCTGGATCTCCTCCCTTTCATGATGAATGCTGCCCAGTGTCTGGTGAGTGTCCATAAACCAGTTGCACCAAAACGTGGAAGAGCGAGTATGTCTCTGGAATCACGGCCTGCCCACAGACCACAAGTTCAGGATTTAAAGCCTTTCCCTGAAGTACAGTATGATATGGTTGACCACATGCCAAATTAAGATGAGAAGATAGGCAGACCACCAGATGCAAAAGATCATGCTGCACAGGAAAAACACGTCATTTGTGACAAACGCAAAATCCACCTTTGCTTTGTTCCCCACCGAAACTGCTTCAAGGCTCCTCATCGCAAATGAGTGAATACATTACAATATTCAGCGATGTATTTTGTATTTTCAATTTCTTTAGTTATTAGATGATCAGTTGTTATCTTACAATAGGAAGGCAATGTGTTTGAAGTTCTATGATACATTACTGAATGCAAAACTGATTTCAAGATTTCAAGATTCAAGAAGTAGGGATGCATTATACATATATATATATACATATATATATATGTATATATATATATATATATTGAACTTATATTCAAATGTCAGAATATTAAATAAACATTTACTTTCTTTGAAAATCATGTCTAAAAATGGATTTTATTTATGCAATATTTAAAAATAAATGAATGAAGAATTTAACCACATTCTGTATTCGGAGCTGCCGTGTTGTTGTTATTGGGGGCTTTCTACACCCGGGTCACTTGGGATAAAGTCATGGACTTGCGCTGCTGCAGCACAGCTTATTTACTCTGTGTTCTGTGACGGTTGGCTGTCTCCGTGTGAAGACAGCTACTGCTTGTTTTGTGCAACATGGCAGAATATTTATCAGATTTTGACGACATGGATGACGACTTTGAGTACGATGGACGTCCTTACAGTATTGAGTCAGAGTATATGGATGAGGAGCTCCTGAAAAGGAGGATACAGAAGCAGAGAGCTGGCCATTTTCAGCACAACTAGCCAGAGCTTTAGTAAATCCAGGTCATGCAAAGCCTGTGAAAGCTGAACTTCGTCCAAGTAATCATTGTGTTTTGACAATTTGGAAATATGCCCCATTCACTCCCGTTATATGGATATATGCGGATCTAAATAGCGTCTGGAGGATGCGGACTTTCACCAAAATGTTACTGATGAGTAGATGAACGTATTTTATGCCAGAAATAAGGTCCAGGTTTAAAAAGAAAAAAAAAAGAACTTCCCCTTTAACACGTTGTTCTTGGAGGCCTATGTGATTTTCTATCTTATTTTTGAAAGTTCACCTCCTTATGAGTTACTGTTGGTTTAGCTGGTAAGCTCTTTAGCATCAGTTTTGAACGCACCATGTAAACACAGGTAAAGTGTGTACTTAAGCATCATTATCTGGGGTTTGGATGGTGTCATCGTCGGGTATTAATATGCTGCCTCATAACTTCAATCAAGTAGTTTTAATGTCTTAACATACCCAGGAAACTGTTTTGCCCAAACTTGACCAAATAGTTGTGATGTTTAAATGTAACCAAACAGGAAGTGAAACAATGAAATAACCAAAAAAGTGGCAAAATGATCGCTGCAACATGGTCTCAAACGTCTGTGTCTGACTCGCCTCAATCTCCCCATAGCTGCCTGACGACAACCTGTTTGTTCATTAGTTAAACACTTCCCAATGACATGTACTGTTTGGTATAACCACAGTGAAGTGGTTGGTAAATGCTACCAGATGGCTTGGACTTATCTGGAGTGTTTTCTGTACAATATGAACACATTTCTCTGCCAAAATTGTGAATTCTCTTATTCCTTTTTCTTTAGAAGTTGTAGATTGGCGTTTTTAGTTATGAAAAATTTATTTTTTTGGTTCCAGAAGATGGCATTGGGAGTAATGCTTAGATCTTGTGAGTTGCAATGTAAGCTCAAACTTGAAGTTCTAGTTTCTACGTCTGAGACACTCCTCTTCCCCTAAGCTTCCTGAAGAGGATTTTATCATTTATTCTTTTGAAAGCACCTTACAATGACATTTACTATTGATGTTTTATCTTTTTCCGGACTGCAGGGGGGTGGAGCCTATCCCAGCTGTCATAAAGCAAGAGTCAGGGCCCAGGGCAACAGTAAGTCACAGGGTTAACAGAAAGAAACAGACAACCAGACAATGTTCATAAATACACAGCTTTGTATAATCCATAGCTGTTATGAGTGAAAAAGTAAAGGTAGGAAAGTTGTCCAACTGTAATTTGTGAGAAGTAACATCCAACTGCTCAAATGAACTGAAAATGATTATCTTCAATCATCATTATAGCAGGTAAGCTGTAACAGGTTCCCTACTCTCTGAAACTGTGATGGATGGTGTATCGGAGTTCAAATGAGCTCGATATGATGAGCAACAAATGTTTTTAGTGCCTAGTGAGACGTGTGTCTCACTCAACCAAAGTGGATGTTCTAATCTGTTAACATGGGAGACAGAATGAAAATAATCATGTTCCACACTCCTGGTGTGAAGCTGGACTTTAATATTTCAGCACTGAGCTTATCAGGACCAGGCTATGTGTGTGATTCACCACGTACTTCTGTGAATAAACTTTTAAGAGTAGGCTCACTAACGTCACCCTCAGTGTTTCATTGTTATTAGGTTGTTATATAGTCTTTTAGAGTTTTTCTGATCTGACTTTTTCCTGATTATGGGGACACTCGGACTTATTTTATTTAAGAATAACATCAAGTGTCTCTTGTCCATGCTTTATTAGTTGGAAATTTCATAAAAGGTTGCTGACAAGTTAGCTAGGTTAATTTGCATGAGTAGCAAATTGTGAATAGAGCTGGTCAACATGCTGTTGGTCTAAATCTAACCTGCTCTTACTCCAAGTGTCATATACTGACCCTTGGTCAAAAGCCTGGTGTGTCAGTTAAGTCAGAGTACCCTGAAAGCATTACTACGTTGTGCAGGGTTTCCCATGTTGATAAAAGGGACAATGTGGAAAATGTTTTTTGTTGTATTTTTTTTATGGCAAAATCATGTTTTCCAAACCATCACCATGTACTTTTAAAACATAAAAAGTGGGGCTGGGCAAATACTAAATTCTTTAATTGCATGATTTCCTGTGATTAATCACATTGTTAAACGCAAAATCCAATAATGAATTCAAAAGTAGCATATAACGCACTTTTATTGGAACTGTACAGTCATATGATCGAAGTACTCCGGTGATAAGACAATTCAATGTTGCAGTGCTTATAAATAACTTTAGCTCTGTCGACTGCACCGTCTGGAAGAAAAATGGAAAAGTTCTCCATGTTTGTTTAGCCCACTTCATCCGCCATTTTTTTCTTTTCTGAGTGTTTCTTGTGAGTGCCGCAGCAGTAAGCAACATACTAGCAGAGCTATAGAGTATACAAGCTCTGGTTTCCCTTACCTGGGAGCTAGGAGTCTCCTTCCTCCCCTTTGACCTCTTTACATGATCTGTGTTCCCCGCTGATAAGCCAGCACTGCAAAATTACATTTTTGTGATTCCTTTCACTATTTGTACAGCTGGTGCATCACTTACCATTGCATATGAATTCCTGGCAAATATTCAACAGTTCCTTTTGTGTCGGAGGGTGTTGGTAAAGGGGTACTCTGTGCATTAATAACTGATGCGATTGGCTTTTGACCAATCATCTGCATGTCGTGTTTATGTAAAAATCTGCATCTTTTGCCATTGGTTGGTTTTATTGTAATCTTATGCGAAGATCATAATGATAAGTTAACTCAAATTGTAACAGGTGTGTGAGGACCCAAACCACAGGATTCTTTAGTAAAGAGTCTTTAATCTCTTCTTGAATTGTCTTTACAGCAAACAAGCAATATGTATGCAGTCCAAAAACAGGCTTAATCACAGAGTCTCTTGAGATGTCAAACCTCTCATCCAGAGAGTTGATGCAATCCAGCAGAGTAGCAGCAGAACGCCACACCAGCAGGCAAGCACCAGTAAGGGAAAAGACAGAGCTCGTGGTCGGAGACAGAAGGAAGAATAGCTTACCGGGAGAACAACGGGGCAGGTTAGTCAAAGGCAGGCAGGGTTGGCAACGAGAGATCACTCCAAATGAAAATGATGGAGAGTCTTGCATGGAGGCTAAGAACGATCTGGCAGTGAGTCTGCTTGATTACTGATGAGGAGCACCTGAGTGCACAGGTGAACAGAGTTGGCTGATGAGTGGAGAGTGGAAAATTATTGGCAGAGCAGAAGAGAAATGGATTGTTACAAAAATACCCATGAATTTACTATAAAGAAATAAAAGTAGTTTTGTCCCGAGCCTGCACATGACCGCATTTCGGCTTTCCAGTGATTTGCCTTCTCCCCCCCTAAGATGATATTCCGTGTAAATTAAAATGATGTAACATGATGCAACCACTGTTGACCGAAATCGTCAAATATCAGTGTATTTTTACCTTTCCAGAAGACTAGTGGGAGCCTTCTAGAGTCTTCTACTCACTTGCCTAACAACTACAAGTGCAAAGATCCTGCAACGTGTGCTCATTTCACAGCTTTAAGTACTCAGTTTTGTACTCATGAAGCCAGTAGCGGTCATGGTTATAATAACTTTGTGCTAGGGGTCTGCACAGATGTTCCTTATCTCCCAGTCAGTTTGCTCTGTTTTAGATACATGTCATCCCTTTCTCTGTACTGTAGCCCCAACACTCTCACACATGCATGTTCACACATTTTGGCCTTAGAAAATCCCATGGCATGAAATCATGGAATTACTGCAGAAAAGCCCTCCAGGTTATGATGGTCATTTTAGCCTTTGCCATGTCCCAAACTGATTTTTTTTCAAACTTTATGCTTGACTTGCTTCAAATGAAAATGCACAGCATTAGCTCCACTAAAGCACAAAAGGGCACTCAAATGTTTGTATCCCTGCTGAAAACATGAGCAGACACCTGTTCAGCTCCATAAAACCAACTTCCTGTGAAAACCGTGCCGTTTTACCTTTGAGCTCCAATAAGCTCTTTACAGATTTAATGGCTAATCTGTCTGGCTCTGTTTCCTTCTTATATTCATCTTTTGTATGTACTAATCCAGCGCTGATTTCATGGCTGATGAGCTCCTTCTCCTTTTTGCTTACTTTCCACCCGTTCTCCGTCTGCTCTCTGTTTGGGGTTTGGCGGGATCCCACTGACTTATTATTGGATCAGAGTGTGTTTCTGTGTGTGTCTGAAAGATTTAAAACATGTCTTGTAAACTATTTTCCCCAGCAGTAATCCACTAGAGAGCATTATGTTTTTTGGAGCAGAGGCCATTATGTTAGGGCCCCCATGTTGCCATGTTCTTAATTTTTAATGCAAGTCTTTTCTTTTGTTAGACAAAGATGCAGCAAAGAGTATCCATGAGCACAAAGAGCACAGTCAAAAGTAGCAGGGATCACATTAAAGCAGTAAAATAACATGCAGAGGAATAGCTTTCAGAGGTGAGTGGAAAACAAATGGTCCAGTGAGGAAGAATGTTCTAGTTCCTGCATGTTGGTACAAGAAACATTCTATTGTTTATGAAATAATTTCTTAAAAACTGCAAGTGGAGACATTCAGTTGAGGCAGCCGTGACTGTGATGCTGTTTGTTAATACAACTGGTCCACACTGTAAGAAATGTCTGGGAAATTAACATTATGATGCCATGAAATCATGACATCAAAAATCTGTAACAAGAAAAACAATGAATCAGCAATACTTTGTAAAAAAACAGAACAATGAGTAAACGTTACTTTTACAGTTGATGTGAAAAGGATAATATTTCCTTGTAGAATTGATATGTTACTGTATTATAAACAGAAAAATTGCAATACTTAAATCAACACAACAGAATTAAAATTACAATATGGCTTGTTTTAAAGAACTGATATTATTGAATGGTGTTATGGTGTTTTTCCCCTCTTTTCCCTCTTTTCTGTCTTCTCAAACCCCAGCTGGTCGAGGCGGATGGCCACCCTTCCTGAGTCTGGTTCTGCCAGAGGTTTCTTCCTGTTAAAAGGGAGTCGTTCCTTTCCACAGTCGCCACAGGCACGCTCAGGACGGGAGATTGGACTGAAGACAAGTTTCGGTGCAATCTGTTGGTTTCCTTAGCTAGGATATTGTTTTTGAATTGGCTCTACATGAATGAATTGGATTATTTTGAAATTAATTAATTGGATTTAATTGGATTATGATTACAATTAATTGAATTCCAATTGGCTTGAATTGGACTATATTATTTAAGTACCTTGAGATGACATTTGTTGTAATTTGGCGCTATATGAATAAAACTGAATTGAATTGAATATAAACTGTAGCCTATAACATTTTACAAAATCATGTGTTGTGATTTCCAGTTAAATGCTGTAACTAGTATGACATGAAGAAGTTGAGACTCAATATATAAATGTTTACAACTGAGACCTATTTAACAGCATAGGCTAGTATTTTATTTTGTAAAGGATAACAATTTTAAATTGTAAAATTTACGGGTTGTTTTGTAATGTGTTTTACACTCTGCTGTATTTTTTACAATATTATTCTGGCAATCACAGCTGCCAGTTTTTTTCCGTTTTCCATTTTCTTACAGTGCACTTTTAAACTTTTTTAACGTAGATATCTTTAATCCAAAGAATGATATCATTTTATTGGTGTGAAATCTTGATATTGTGGAGAGCAATTTCAGGGAGGGGGGGTGGAATCAATCAATCAATAAATGACACTGCTAGCATAACATGGACAATTTTTGGTGGGGCTCCCACATAAACGCAAAGCAGAGGATGAAACTTTGCCAAATGTGCTTGCAAAGCAATTTCCTTCCATGGCAAAGAAAAGAAGATATGACACATATCTTGCCTTTGGCTTCACCTGTACAACGGTGGGTAATGACGAGAGACCGCAGTGTGTTGTCTGTCTTAAAGAGCTAGCTTGTGACAGCTTGAAGCCGAATAAGCTAAAACACCACTTGAAGACAAAATAGCCAGAACACAAAGACAAGCCAGTTGAGGTTTTCAGACAAAAACTGCCATGCTCAGTCATTTAAAAAAAAAAAAAAAATTCTTATGTACCAAAGGGGGGCCCAGTAGAGAAAGTTTGGGAACCACTGAACTAACCAATGACTATCTGACAGAGTTTGACACAAAGTGGTGGGCCACACCCCACTCTTGCTTGGGATTACTAATCATTTGCTGGACGCATCTTTTTGTACCCAATCCTGACACCTTCACCTGGCACCAGTTAATCTGATGATTGTGAAATCTTTTAGAACAGTGTGATTTGTGTGTCTTTTTGTCCCCCCTCGCCCAGCTTTTTATGAATGTTTTGCTGACACCAATTTCTAGATTTTCCAAACATACAAAAGCTGGCCAATGAAGAAACTCAAAATTATTTTCTTCACACACGTCTCTATCAAATAAGGGTTCAGTAGATTAATGAATTAAAGGCTTAAACTTTTGGTGCATTTTTGAAAATCTCCCGGCTTCTCTAGATATGTGGCTTCTATTTCTGTAGAAGTGAGCTGCACCAGCCCTGCAGACTTGTTACATGCAGTTCTGCAGTGTATCGAGTCCTTTGAATAGTAACATATCGCAGGGAACAACCAACTGCTTCTTGACTTTTATTTCTTCTATACTTGACAGCAAAGCATTGAGGTAAACTGTGAAGAGCACTGTAAAGACCAAGATGTGGTGCACATGATCACTGCTGTCAGTTCAGTTAAGGCAAAGGCAGGTCTGTCCACCTCACGTCAGAGAAGCTTAGAAGGGATTTCTTCCAAAGGCAAGAGCAGATTGAAACAGAATGAGGGGAAAAGCCTCTCTTGTTTAGATAAGTGTTGTCAAATTAATCTCAAACCAGCTCAAAGTGATGCTAAAGGATTTGTTTGTCTGTGATTCAAACAAAATTATGTAGAAGTAAGGAAACTGACCCCCCCCCCAAAAAAAAACTACCTACCTGTTATGTGTCAGTGTGACTGTAAAGAAATCATTCCAAATGAGGCTCTGCACTGACTTCTGTAATTACATCTGAAGGAGTGAATAAGTTGAAAGTTATTTTCTTTTATACTCCTGCTTCTCCGTCACTCCGTGACCATGCTGGTGTTGCAATTATTTCTTTGTATCTCAATGGGCTTTTAAAGGTGATTCATGGTTTCAGGCAATTTGGGCATTATTCACTGAACCCTCAGCTCTCCGTTATCTTCTGTTTCCAAATTCACTGCTGGCTTTGGATGAAAAAGCTCCTGTAATGCAAGGCTCAAACGCAGCCAAATCACATTTGTTAGGGCGGTACAAATATTTCACCTTAACAAAAAGACACAACACCATAACATTCAAAGTTAATGATGAAAGTACAGGGACAATATATATTCTTTTTTCAATTTGTGTGTCTTCTGTTTAAAGCAAATATGTGCTTTCTTTGATTCCACCCTAAAAAAACAGAACTTTACTCCAAAAGTGGGTTGATGAAACATCCATATATCTGAAGGTCTGCAGATAGGTCCTGGGCTATATAATGCAAGTTATCGGTCAGTGATAACAGAGTTAGAACTTTATAATCATTTAGATTGTTTAAAGAATGGATGAGTCACTATTTTTGTCCGCTTGCATCTACATTTTTTCACACAAAAAGTTCCACCCCATTTTGGGATTCCAACCAAACAGAAGTAATTAACAGTTTAAAAAGTAGAAATAAACATGGCCGACAGCTGAGACTAAATTAAACCTGTAGGTCCTAAAAGTCTTCATAAGAGATGCACAAAACTTAAGTGTCACTTTAGGCCTAATCTCTCTTTGCCTGAGGGACTTAAGGGTGTTGCACAGAATCTCTTAAAATGTCCCTTTATTTGAGGGGAAATTGTGAAAACATTTACTGCTTGTGTTTCAAAACTTATTGGATTTTGACTGAATACTGATTCTTTCTGTGAATAACTTGATTCGTATGTTTTACAAGTGCTTTAAACTTGATTTGTATCCTTTAATTCACCCGTCAAACTTTATGTGAACATTTAAAAAGCAGCTTCACCAAAATTACTCACCAGGTAAGTAAATTCTTACAGGTACTTAATTACCAGGTAAGTAAGACCACATAATTCTCTCTCTGAATGCTCATCATTGTTGATTTGAGTGGAAAAAAACTTTGAAGTGGCGGGAAGCAGTGAACCAACTGTGAACAGTCGGACAAATCATAAGTTGTGTACTGGCTAAAACTGTCATTCAAATCTATAATTGCTCCATCATTAAGCGTAACCAATGGGTTTCTCTGGTGACAGAGCACTCTTCAGTAAATGTGTTCATTTCTTTATTTACTGCTAGAAACCCTTGATAAGAGGGTTTTGGTTTAAATAGAATTAAGGAAATCCCTAAGTATCAGTTCAAGCTAAAGAGAAAACCTTAAAAACGTTTAAGGACACAAATCAATACATTAATGTTATGTGACTGTTTCGACATGAGACTGGGTTAAAGTTTAATAAGATGCAATATGTTTATGTGTGTTTAAATAGAGGAATGACAAAAACACTGTCTTTTATAGAATGTCGATCATGATACATGGTGCTATAAGAGTGGAGTATGTGGGCCACTAAATTATGTTAATCTATAACGTTTTACTCCCCTAAAACTCAAGCATTAATGTACTTGAAGCATTTCAGACTATTCTATTTATCATTTTAGATGTTTTCAAAAAACAAGGAGTGTAAATCATTTAATGTCAGTTAATCTTTTTTATGTAATTGTAACGGGTGGTGTATGGACCCAATTGCAGTACAAAGGAGTCAGAAGACAGTGGTAAAAAGTTCAAGACTTTACTGAAACTCTGGCAGACAGACAAACGGTTTAGAAACCGGCAAACAGGAATCAGGAGAGGAGAGGCAAAGTTCTTGGTCAGGGACAGAAGGCTGGGTCGAATTACCAGGAGGCAGACGAAGCAGGGAATCAGGCGAGGTCGGTACCGGTAAAGCTGGCAGGAGAACGCTGGAAAGACTTGCATGGCAAAGACAATCTGGCAAAGGATAGAGTGTGGAGCTGGTGACTATATGCTGGGCTGATTGCATGTGATGAGAGGCAGCTGTGTGCACAGGTGAGTGGAGTTAACTGATGAGGTGTGTGTGGCTGACAGGCTGAGTGGGGCAGAAGCAGGATCAATGGAAAATTACTGATGGTTGGATGACTAAACTGTGACAGTAATAAAATGTGCCATCCAAATACATGCATTTATGCTTAAATCTTCTTTTTCTTTAACTAACTTAAGTAGTTCTTATGAAATTATGTAATTTAAGGTTGAATTCTTGGAAATTTCTTAAAACAAAAACTTTCAAAAGTTCAATGTAATTACTTATCTAATGTATGATGCATAAAGTTAATTAAATATTTTCCATTGTGCATTCTTACTGATACTTAATATCACTTATATGAAGTCATTGGCTTCAGCAGTTGGAATAGCCTTTAAGAAAGATGAACTCTAAGAAAGATTGTTAAGAAAGATTAACTCTATTTTTTTTATTTTTTGGGGCATGAGTGATGAGGTTCAACTGAATGGAATTACTACAGATCATTTGGCAACTTAAGATGTTTGTAGGTACACCCTATGGTTCCCACCAGAGAGAGAAGCTATTGGGGTTGGGGTTTCTGTGAACTGTCTCCAGAGAACACACCGAACGTCAGTTGTATGTAACTAAAAACAGTCAAATAATTTGATCAGTAGTCAGTTCACAACCAGAGAAAGCCAAAGGCTCATTCATATCCAGTATGTGCTGTACAGGATTGGTTACCTTCTAGTTAATGACTTTAATATTTGAGGTAACTGAATATTTATGCAATCAACCATGTATGGATTGATGTTCTCAAGGTTTAGACTTACGATATCCTGTCAGTTGAATATAATTCAGGACTCTTCACGTCTGTCTTCTTTACAACAGTATGAATCTGATGTATCTTTATTCGTAAGTTGAACTAGTTTTAGCTCCTCGTTTACAAGCCTCATGCATGGTTTTATCAGTTTAGCATATACACCGAAGGGATATTGTTCAAAATAGTAGAATGTGATTATTCTCTTTCAAATGTGCTTTTTCAGTATTTGACGTTAGGACAGCTAGTTGAATGTCTGTTGAATTGGTCTTGGGGATCACAGCAGGGATTGTGGCAGTATTATTCTGGCAGGTTTTTAAAAGTCTAAATTGCTATGCTTAGGAAGATATGGACACTATGTCAGATGTGGATTTGGTTTAATGTGCAACGAACAGCTTCAATTTCATTTATCCATCCTCTGAAAGTCTCTCAGAAATTGAAATATTGACAGGCATAAGCTTGTCCCTTTCAACCTACAAAGAAGGAAGAGGAAATACTAATGTAAAAAGGCCCAAGGTAGGAATTCAATTATAAAACAGAACTGACTGTAGATTGTATAGAGCAAATTCTTTATCCACTGTGCATGTAGCACTGGCTACTGTCATTCATCTGAGGAATAAAGAGGAGACATATGGTTCACCTTGAGTAATACAGATTGAAATGATGGTGTTTCAAAGAATGAAGCCCTGATCACGAGGCTATTTCAAGTCATGCTAAGAGGATATTAGTATCAGCTTCTCAGACAGCCAAGAGCATATTAAGTGTTTTCAGTGACCCATAGACATCACAGCAACTATTGGTAGATCACAAAGATATTATGCCCAGTTGGTCATTGTTCCAGGACAATGAGCTACATGCAAGACCAGTTTTTCTATTTGATTGAAACCCTTTCCTAAACAGGATTTATGCTTTAACATCAGATTCATGAAGAGCCTATCAGGGAGCCTACAACACTGGGTAAAAACGATTAAATCATCGATCTTATAGGATGTTCATTCAGCTTTGTATAAAGAACCAGTAACTGTGACACAAACCGCCTCATTAAACAGCTGAACGTGTGGCTTTGTGAAAGTCACCTAAAAGAAAAATCCAATAATGTTTTGGCAATTTTTGGCAATTTTTTTGGATGAGGTACTGGAAAAAAGTATGAAACCATGATTAAAAAAAAAGAGAAATATATCACCAAATGTGCTTTCCTCAGGGAGAGATTTTTATAGGTTTCATTGGACCTGCACCAAATTAAGGTTCCAGCATCATCTCCTTGTCCAATGCAGTACTGGTGTTTCATCACTAAACATAATTGTCATCCAATCATCCACTGTCCGTGACTGCTTCTTTAACCCACTGTACCCTTGTTTTCTGTAGTTGTTACTGATAGTTTAAGTTTAGCTTTTTCTGGATGGAAAGCCTATTTTCTCAAGCTGATTTCTTACCTTTTGGTCACAAACATCCACTCCTGTTTCTGTCCATTTCCATCCATCCATTTTCTACACCTGCTGAATCCAATTCAGAGTTGCGAGAAGGCTGGAGAATATACTATCTGCCTCTGGTACACCCTGGATGGATCGTCAGTGTTACTGCCCATTTGTTTTTCATTTCTTTTGTTGTGTATTTTCTTGGTCAACCTGTATGTTTCCCTATTACAACCTTTTGCTTGTTCCAAATTTTGAACTCAGCTGACCAGGAGCAACCAACATCTTTTACCATACTCCACACTAACAAATCTTCAGAAAATAGTTTAAAACAATTGAAAGAACCTTCTCTACTAGTCATGATTCTGTCATTTTTGCCATTGGCTGTCCTGATGTGACCCACACCGTGTGGACAGATATTCTTGTAGTTTACAAAAGTTGAACAACAGTTATTTTCAATGCAAGTATAGCTAAAACACAGAAAAGAGAAAAGATCAAGTTTAACATGAACTGGTGGAGTTTTTAAAACTGCGATTATTAACAGTTGCAAACAGAGTGCTGGTTTATGAGTTAGGATTGTGGGCAAAGCTGACACAATTGCAGTCTGTCGTATTTTGACATTTGCCTCCCACAGCAGCATTATAATTGAATAAAACAGTATACTATAGGTTTGTTTAAACATTTAATAAGTTTTCTATGTTATATTGTCAAAACATTGCTTGATGAGATTTGCAAATCATTGCATGTTTTTATGTAGCGAGAAACTTGGGCGTCATGATTGATGACCAGCTGACCTAATCATGCTGCTTCGCATTGCTAAACATAAGGAAGATCAGGCTGTAACTAGCCCAACATTCCACCCAGCTCCTGGTGCAGGCTATGGTCATCTCCCGCCTTGACTACTGCAACGCTTTCCCAACTGGTCTCCCAGCCTATGCTGTGAAACCTCTGCAGATGGTCCAGAACGCGGTGGCGCGTCTCGTCTTCGATCATCCGAAACCTAGAGTGTGCAGAAAGCCCTCTATAAGCCCCCCGACAGCCGCCAACAACACAGCAGCTATGAGCTAACAGTGCAATAGTATGCGTTCATTCATCCATTTGTCTTAAAGTATTGGTGAAATAAAGATAGATAATGCCTTATTTCGAGGCTGTATTGTCTATGCCCCGCTCTCTCCCGTTATATGGATATAGGCGGATCTCAAGTTATCTAAATATCTTCCGAAGGACGCCGACTTTCACCAAACTGTTCTCTGTGAGTAGATAAAGAATTTCATGCCAGAAATAAGGTCTAGGCTTACAGAGTTCCCCTTTAAGACAATCCAGACTCTTTTCATGTGTCGTTCCTCGATGGTGGAATGACCTACCGAGCTCTACAAGAACAGGGGCGTCTCTGTCTATCTTCAAGAAACTCTTGAAGATCGAGCTCTTCAGAGAGCATCTCCTATGCTAGCACTTACCTTGTACCTCCCTACCCCCTCTATCTCTGCACTTTATCTTTCTGTACTTCCCTTTATGCCTGCACTCTATCTCTACTCTGTCACCTCTGACAGAGTCTGACTTGTGGTTTCCTTCTACGTAGCTTTTTGTTTGCCTTGATGTTAGCTGTAATGTTATATCCTCATTTGTAAGTCACTTTGGATAAAAGTGTTTGCCAAATGCATAAACATAACAAAACATCTATACAGTATCCCAACTTTTGTGGAATTTGATTGGTACACACAGAGTTGGATTTGACAATATAATCTCTCACTTGGTTATGTCAGAGCAGTGAGAGGGACCCAAGGAGTTAGGTCAGTTAAAGCTGTTTGAAATAATGAATAAATAAATAAAAGAAGATGTCAGAATGATTTCATGTTTATAAGAAAATATAATCAGAATAGGCTCTGTGATAAAGTAGAGCCACTTCATCATCAGGCCCTAATGTAGGGCAAAGCAAAGTACTCTAATGAGCTACCTTTCTCAACAAGTAATGTCGTAACACATTAAAATACTTCTTAATTGCAGTATTCCTTGATCATAATTAGAAAGTTGTCTAATAGGTAATTATACCAAACATAACACTTCTTGTTCATGAGGAGAAACATTAATCATTTAAGAGTGGCATAGGGGTTATGGCATAGAAAAAAATGTAAGCATGAGAGCATATATTTGGGTGTCCAAAGTCAGTACCAACTTGAAAACCCTTAGATCTTAAAAAGTGTTAATGAATGAGCCATTCAGATTTGCAGTGTGGTTCCCCTGCTTCCTTTGCTAGTTTTTTACCTCTGGGACCCACCCTCTTCTCTTACTTGCATTCCAGTGGTTATATCGATGAAGCCAGCTTCACACAGAAATGTTCTGGTGTCAGTTGTACTGAGGAGCAAGCATCTCCTATCCTCCACCAGCCTCAGAGGATATAAGAGCCCAGTAGATTTGAGGGGATTTTTTTTCAGCAAGAGTTAGCTAAACGCTAAGAGCTTTGGTAATGAAGATGACACACACCAACCTTCTACTGTTACTTTTGAAAGATTAACATCATTGTTATGTCATTTGTTAGTTAATATTCCAGTTGATCTGTCTCATACATTTTAATACAACCTCAGGAAAGTGTGCCAACTTGTTAAAAAGGAGCAACATACGTTTCTTTTAATAATTGCTGAGGTAATTAGTGAGGTTTAACAAGCACAGGTCTCTTTTTGAATATTGGCAACAATAGTTAAGATGTAGGTTATGACACCACAGAGTCCCACTGTCTGAGATCAGAATTCTTCTTGAAAGACTCAAAACTAGTACTGCTAATAATACACTTTGGTGATATAAAGTGTTGGGATTTTAGCAAAGTTATCATAGTTACTGGAATATTAGGAAAGATAATATTGTCAAGGTGAATAGAATGGGACCCTTAAGCAGAGATGGGAGATAGAGAAGCGGGTTTAACAGATTGATTTTACCGAAGGAAAAATAGTGAGTAACCAAGTGAGCAGGGGCCTCTGCAGTATTGCAGGAAATAAATAGCATTCGAAATTGAAAGAATATTGTTACTTGGATTAAAGGAGTCCAAACTAAGACTATATGGAGGCAACTGAGATAATTTGTTGTATTCATTTCCCAGGTGTGGCAGTGGTGGCAGCAGGTGAATCAGTAGCTTCAAGCTTCCAGATGAGTTGTTGAGCAGAGGGTGAGAGTAGATTTAATAAATTCCTCACAAAGTTTGAGTTGGATAATTGAACCGCTGTGTGTGCGTAGGTCCAAATCTGATTTAGATGAAATAGATCTTTTAAAAAGATTATCTTGCATAAGCCTGCTAATGATGCATTGATTTGAATCACGTGTGTTGAAGCAGGTAAAGATCTATAACCTGCAAGACAGTGGCCCCCGAGAACCAGATTTGGACATTCCTGGCAAAGGTAAACAGACAAATTGGCAAAGAGAAAATCAAGGCTTCTAAAGACTGAGGTTGATGAGCCACAGATAAGTCGAGTGAGTAATCAGCAAACCACACAACCAGCCCCACCAAGAAGGAAACACAGACAGACAGAGGAAAGCAAACAGGAAAAGACGGAAGGAATGGCAGATACAACCAGACCCTAACGGAATATATCTTACATGGAGGGATGCTAACTATTCACTGCCTCTTACCTAGAATCAGGTCATGACAGCTAAGCAAGGAAGTCCAAGATTTCCAGCCTTTTGCCACTTCCTCCAACTTGAACTCAGGAATTTCAGACCATTGAGTTTACAGAATACGATCCCGTCAGCATAATCACGGTCAGCTTTATGTATTTCTCCATGGTTCGTAGCGGATCTGTGATACTTCCCCTAGAAGCTGTCCGAGTGGCATTCTGGTCACCACTGAAACTGTATCATTAATGTTCCAATATTAATGTTATAGTTACAATCATTTATATCATAGTGGTGGTGCAAAATGAATAATATACATTTTAATAAGCACCCCCAAGAGTCCAAGTTGCTCTGGGGATTTTCCCACAATAGCATGAAATGGGAACAGAAGGACGCTGACTAATTCTTACCATCCTCACAGTGAAGACTGCAAACTCTCTAACAAACAGACTCCCTCCCCAGGGTCTGAGGGCTGATTCATACCTTCTCCTGCCTGCGTCTGAGGGCCAATCAAGATACCATGACATCTCACACTAAAATAAACCCAATCAAGGGTAACAATAAAACATAGAAGAACTTAACTGCCTATAATCACGGATGACAATACCAACGTCCAACCTTACTCCTGAAGCCACTACGGTCATGTCACACCTTCAAACACACCACACAACATGGAAAAACATTTTTTAATGTGTCTTAACTTTAAATAACTTTTCCATCACTTATTCTGTCTTGGTTTGTTTGTATTTCAATGTTCTCTTGTTTCCATGCTTTGCAGAAAAAAAAAATTGGTGAGAAGTCACAAAACCCTTTAAAAGGCTCCTTAGTCCCACATGAGAAAACATTTTTCTTATGTGTGATTCTTACAAAGACCCGCTGCATCCTAATGAGCTGCGATTCCCAGACAGTTTCTCCTACGCCACCACCAAGTTCAAATGTTTCTTGTAAAAATTCAGGACCATCATGACTTTTGATGCATTTCTTCAGCACTTTGGTTTGTGACCAACACAACTGTAAAACTAATGGCACCTCCCACCACTTCCACTGTTATTCATTTTTTGTGCTAATAAGCCAGTGTCTGTATGGATGAGTAACCTATGAGCCTAAAGCACCAGTGTGTTCATTTACAACCACACAGAGAGGCCAGTTTGTGTTGCTGTGATGTACTTTGTGTGAATTAAGTTTGAAATACCAAGTACTTGTTTGTGTGTGTATGTATTCATAAGATCCACAAACAAGGATCCCACTATACTTGGAGTCCAGTGTGTTTTGTGGGGACCAGATGGAGGGAGCCAGATGTTTAAAGAGGGTCAAAACTTTGTTTTTTGGTTATGATTAGAGGTAGGTTTAAGGGCTTTAAGTGCATTGTTTTAATGGAGAATCCTCGTGAGGACATTAAAATGAATGTGAATGTTAAGTTAAATAGTGTCAGGGACTGTGGAGAGGTAGGAACCAGATGCAGCTTTTTGGATTCACAAAAAGGGTTTATTTCCAAAAAACAGGGAGCAAAAGGCAAGAACAGAAAGCGCGGCAGAGCCGGATTCAAAAATACTTAAACAATGACAAAAACCAAGACTATGAAAAACAAAGACTATGATTAACTGTGACTATGAATAAATAACTATGAACAGGACTATGATAACAAGACTATGGCTATGAGGCAGGAACCCAGCCTTATCTTCAGTGACAGAGGCATGAAGGGTTGGTGAGGATTCTGCAATGGGTGAAAGGAAACCAGGAGACTAAATGTGGAGGGAGTGATTAGTGAATGCGGTGCAGCTGTGAACAATGAAGCAGGTGATGTGAGTGAAACTAGGTGGCAGGGGAAAAACATGACCAGAACATAACCTGAAAACAAGACTATTAAAACATAAACTGTGACATGAAGATAAACTGTGACAAATAGAAAGCCAAAGCACCTTTACAGGACACCAAAAAGCTTTGAGCTAATCATGGATTTGTGTTACATCAATCTGGTTCACATAACCATGATCCACTGCTGACTTAACCCAAGAAAGTGGGATTCACTAGAGATTGATAGGAGGAACAGATGAAAATAGAGAGGGGTTGGCTTTCTTTTAAGCTACCACTAAAATCCCCTTCCATAATGGTAACTGAATAACAGACAACAGCTTTCATGTGTCAAAGTGATATCATATATCATGTCAGTTAAAAAGCTTTATTTTGAGATCTCCTCTAAATATTCAGGTAAAATACATTTTCAAGGTATTATTTAGGTGTTGAACTTCAAAAGGGAGGCAAAACTGAATTGGTCAGATTTTTTTTTCTATGGTCTATAACCCACCGTGTCTTCCTTGTCACTCCTCATGGCGCTATGTCAGATAAAGGCAACGTGACAAAAACAGGGATGAAATATAAACAGAAGAAATGAGAAACAAAGAGCAAAAACACAAAAGTCAAACTCAATTTGGAGCCATTTAAGAAATTCCTGAACTCTCTTTATTGTTTTTGAAGGCTTTTAGCAGCAGAAAGTACTTTATTAAGTTGAGGAAAACCTGGACTTGCACCTACTCCATAGTACACGCAGGGATAGAACAGTCACCAAAATACAGAAAACAAGAGCTTGGACTTTCATACAATGGGAGAAATGCACGCTTTGGTAAGGACATCATTGCACCACTTTGCCTTCTTGGTACAAACAGCAACTGTTTGCAACTGTATTATTCTATATTTTGCCTTTGAGATAATATCTCAAAGGCAAAATATAATATAATATAATATAATATAATATAAGTGATTATGCAAGTGAATACATAATTAAATTATTGATCCACAGTTAATGCTAGCTAATGCTGAACAAGTACAACAGTGTTAACAGACTTGTTAACAATTAGTTTACATCCTGAGACTGTTTGAGTCACGTTTGCCACAAATAATTTACCAAGAAACAGAGTAGAGATGCTGAAACTGGTAAATCAGCCAGCACCCATTCACTCAATATAAAAATGACTGTGCCTCAACTTTCATATCATATTGAGCAACACCATAACAGAACCGTAATAGCATCAAAAGATTGCTATTTTAGGCAAAGAGGAGATTCAGCATCAAAACATGTCTAAGTTGAATGTTTTTAAGGGGGCAGTGTTTTGCACAGTAAAAGGTTTTATGTGAACTGGATCAATAGATCAACCACAGATAGAATAGAGAATAAGAGGCTTCAAACCCCAAAACTTTGGCCAAAATTAGTCTATGTAGAAGTGATTGGAGGGGAAATCTCTAGACAGTAATGTCAGGCAGGAGAGGAAGCAAGGCCAAAGTCTTTGAATGACAAAGACATGTAATGATTTCCCAAGATAATGGGATGAAGTCCTTTTTACTTCTGAATGAAAGTTTGACATTTATGGCAGCAACTGGGGGCACGTATGAAGAAAAACAGGAAAGAGAATTAATGATGCAGTGCATCAACCCCACAGTAAAACATTATGGTTAAAATATTCAAGTCTGAACCAGTTGGTGATACAGACACAGTGGGGAGCAGCTTTCTGTTTTGTTCGATATTTTTTAAAAAGGACAATTGATACAGTGAGAAATCTCACACAGATTAATTTCAATACATTAAAGACAAATTATGTTCAATGTACAGAGTGAAAGAAAAACAGACCAAAAAGCTTTTGAAACACAATGTTCACCTTGTGCACATGTAACTCAGGCTATCTTTCAAGTATATTTTCAGGAACTTGGCTTCAGAATTAATTTGTCAAAGGATAAATGTGTGTTGCTTTTGGCGTACCTAATTAACAGTAAATGACAGATTGAAAGGTCGACTCTTAAGTGTTCTCGTTTTGTCGTCAGACATTCATTCATCAGTTTTACCCAAAGCAAATTTTTAAGCACGACACACTGCATCTTTCAGGTGGACGAAGGCCGATGCGTCGTCTCATTGCTTATCTATCAGCATTTTGATCATGTCCCATCCAGTTATTATAACAAAGGACAAAGGATTTCAGGAAAAAAACAACAACCCCTCTGTGAATTTAGCCCTGTCACTGTTTCATCTGTCTCAAGCTGCTATGATATTCAGATAAGGGCTCATTTGGGGCAAGACCATCTGTTGCAGAACTCCTCTGCTCTGTTTGTTTTCCAGGATGTCTCATAGACGCAGTTTTTGTCAAGTTTCTTTGACGACTGAACAACCAGTAGCCAACCCAAGCTGCTGTCACTGTGGCCTTCATTAGAAATGTACTTAGAACCATATTCACTGTCTGCCATCTCACTCTTAGTTTTTCTACATTCTGAAGGTTATAGTTGTGTTACCATAGAAACAAAAATGCAGAATGACTCAGTCACAAAGGAGATGATGTGCATGTGAGTGTGTGTGTGTGTATGTAGCTTAGAAACAGATAGAGCAGTGTATGTGAGCACTGAAGAAATGCATTCTGAATTGTACCAAACCAGACTCGATAAATAAATTTGAGTAATTTGGATTTTATCTAAGGTACTTACATCTTGTTTGCTGGCTATTACTGACCAAGTATGAGAATTTATTTCCCTACTTCTTTGTGAAAAAGCATTCCAGGCCCTGCGTCAGCTTTGTTTTTTTTTCAAAGCCTGAACTGTAAGTACATCATCCCATTTTTATAAAAAAATAATGTCTTTTTCCACTCTGGCATGTAGCAGTGGACTGAGTGTGGTGTCTTATGTTCTTCACATCGCGATGGTGATTGGTCCACATGCCCTCTAGCTCCTCATATCAAGCTTTTTCCATGGAGTAAAATAACTTTCAAAGCCCATTGCTTTCTATTGAAGCATCTGTGCATTCACTTACCCATGGACCATCCATCTTGTTATCTTTCCTACATCTTGATCGTTAATTTGAGTCTATTTTTGTGTTTGTGTTTCTACCTGAGACATGCGCTATCATAAACACCCTTTGTTACTTTCAGCAAGAGGTAAAACTGATCATTCTGCCTGTTTTTTTACAGTTTGTGGGATCATCAGCCTGTATCCCACTTTCTTATTACAATGGAACTCACCTTCATTGGAAGAGATAATTGTGTGTATACAAGTTAGCACTGTAGAAACACACTGAAAGGGTTTGGGAATAAGATCATTAATTAGGAGTAACTTACCTGTAACATGGTTATGGATGTCAGCCTTTCTGTTGGTTAAGAACTGTGATTCTGATTGAAATATAAATGTACAAATTTCTATTTCAACCTATGAAGTACCTTTTTGTGGAATTTTAACATGTGCAATCTTAAAGATTACATTTGTGACTCAAAATCCAATTCTTTGTGATGCAATCATAATCCAATAAAATCCAATTCATTAAATTCCAAATTGTCAAGTATGGAGGTGTATGTAGTGTGGTGGAGATTAGAGGACCCGGATCCAGATATTTAAAGTAAAAACTTGATTTATTTAAACAAAGGACAAAAAATCACGGCTGAGCCGGAATACGAAAAAGCCATCCATCCATTTTCTATCCCGTCAATCCGTCGGTCGGGTAGCGGGTGGGCTGGAGCCTATCCCAGCAGTCATCGGGCGAAAGGCAGGGTACACCCTGGACAGGTTACGAAAAAGCCTGTGGAGAAAAAAAAAATAAACAAAACCTGACTGTGACTGTGACTATGACAAATGACAAACCTGAAATATGAGGTGATTGATGATGGAGTCCAACTGAGGGTGAAAGCACAGGTGAAGTGAGTGAACTTAATGACAGGGCAAGAGAAACCAAAGGAAAACATAACCAAACCAAGAACTAAAAACATAACAAAACCAACCAATGTGACACAAATTAGTTCAATTCATATATACAGAGCCAATTCAAAGAAAGTTGCCTAATTAAAGAAACCAACAGATTGCACCG
Organism: Leuresthes tenuis; assembly: GCF_036924035.1. Taxonomy (NCBI): domain Eukaryota; kingdom Metazoa; phylum Chordata; class Actinopteri; order Atheriniformes; family Atherinopsidae; genus Leuresthes; species Leuresthes tenuis. The sequence continues at coordinate 25,499,932 of NW_027325365.1, read as the reverse complement.
AAACTTCACTTCGATCCAATCTCCAATCTTGAGCATGCACAAGGCGACTGTGGAGAGAAAAAAACTCCCCTTTAACAGGATGACACCTCTGGCACAACCAGACTCAGGAAGGGTCAGCCTCGACCAGCTGGGAGTTTAAAGGACAGGAAAGAGGGGACAACAAACGCCATAAGGCCAGACTAGGGTTACCTGCCGAGAAAGAGAAACACAATGATTACAACAATAATGTTATATGTACATAGAGAAAAAAGAGAACAGAGAGGGGAAAGGTTTATCATGGGAGGTCCCCCAGCAATTGAGGCCTATAACAGCATAACTATGGGATGTTTCAGGGTCACCTGAGCCACCCCTAACTATAAGCTTTGTCTAAAAGTGAAGATGAAATTGAAAGTAAATTGAATAACCAAAATTTCCTTCATCAGCAGGTAAAATATTCAACAGTCATACTGTGTATCTCAGCAACCATTCAAGACTTCCAAAGTAAAATCAAAATATGGTCATTAGAAAAAACCCTGGCTTTTCTCCTGTGGCAGTAAAAGAATGACGTTTATATTTTTGTGTGAAACGTCCAAATAGATGGATTCAGATTTTCTGTAGACATTTAATGTACACCTCAGATTTTAGACATAAACCTGCTAAATATTAACATGCTGGTATCACCTTTGAGATGTTTGAATGCTGGCATTAGATCAAAGCCCTGTGCTAAAGCTGAAAGGATTGCCATAGTTCACTGGGACAAATACACTTTAAGACACCTTGTTACTTGTGTTATATGGTTGGAAACTTATTGTTTGAGCTGTGCAATATATTTATTTTCACATGTCATTATCCTGGAATATGTCAGAATTGGGAGGTGTTTTCTCTTTGTTGTAGTTTGGTTTGATACAAAGTGTAGAGGTGTTCACTTGTTTTCATTCTTAGTAGTTAGACTCAATATCTCAAGTTAGCCTGTTATGTTCTGATTATTTATTCTTTTGAGTAGCACCTTCCTCCCATAGTTCCTCGTATTTAAAAAAATATATACTTTAGTGTCACTAGTTTTGTAAATTTATCAAGTGACAGGCCAGGGTCCTAAAAGGTTCAAAGCTGGATCTAATTATAACAAGGGTTCTGGAAACCCTGCCTAAGCAACAGACCCTTATGAAGAAAAGGCAAATCTAGCCAAATTATCCTACCCCTTTCTCCTCTGGCACCCTTTACAAATCAAACTAAACAATGAGCTGATTATATGTTTATTTCATTCTGATGCTGAGGGGATAGGTCAGAAAAGCTCAAATAATAGGAAAGATAGAGGACACTAATTATGACAGAACTATTGTAACCTGACAAGAGTAGCTGGGGTTGGGGAGATTTTCTTAACTACCTGAACTGCAGATCCTGGGCAGTAGATGAGTGGAATCTGAGACGAAAAAGACTGACCTCACTTAACTTTGGTGAATGTTGATGAGCACCAGCAGTCTCTCCAGGGGATTGTAGTCAGCTCACCTGTTAATCAGCCTTTCTGGCCTTTCGCTTTTTTATCCCTCTTTTTTTCTTTTTTTGCTGACGACACAGAGAATAAAGCTTTTGTTCTTTCAGTCTGGCTTTTCTTCTCTCTTCACAACTCTCAACTTTTCATGCTATGCTGAGCTGTTAAGAGTTTGATGGGGGATTTTCTGTTGTCAGCATCCTGCTGGTACCTTCAACATGTTTAATATTCTTCTATGTCGGAAGCATCAAGTTTAACTCCCCGACACTAACTAAATGGGCACAAATTTTGTTGAGGCAAGTCACATTAACTGTTGTTATTAATTATTAAACATGAAATGGGTGAAGACACAGGTGGAAATTACAGCAGGAGACAGAGGTTTTTTTTTTTTTCATCCATTAAATCACAGTTGAATCTTGTGTGACACACTGTAGTGGGTGCTCGGCACATCGGTACACACAACTAAAACACTCAATCAATGTTTAACCAATTTTTAAGTGGTTTGCTTTGTCAGACTGATCAATGACAATGAGTTGGTTTGGTGTAGTTTATTCAAACTTGTGTCTTTGCATTTGCCCAAAACTTTGCCTTTTGTTAATGATAATACAACATAGTTGATCTCCAACATAGTCTTTACATCAATTTACTCTAAATAGTTCGATTGAAAGCATTTCTTTTACTTTTTATGCATGCTAAAACGTGGCCATCACATAATTATTGTTTGTTACATTTAAAATAAAGCATCAATCCATGAGTGAGGCATAATCATCACCAAGTCTTATGTTGGTTTCAAAGAGTTTCGGACTTGTTTTGCGGTCTTAAAAATATAAAAAAATTCTGGTACATCTGATAAACTAAACCTGATTTATTCTCCTGCCACAGTCAGTTTAAGTGAAAGGGAAAAGAGGAAGAGATGTTTGGTCACCAAGAAACTAGGTGAGTAGAATGTTTCTAGTCATCTCAAAAACAGTTTAATAAAGTCCTCATAAGAAAGGAGAGAAGTTATTCATGTCTTTAGGAGAAAGCAACACTAAGAGCTGGTCTCAGAGACTGGGACAGACAGAGAGAAGCAGGAAGTCTAAACAAAGACCTAAACATGGCGGTGAATTATGTGTTCGGTAGTTCTGAGTGTGAAAAAAAACAAAGATTTTTTTGCAAGGCACTGTGTGCAGTCTCAGAGTGTGTTTGTTCTGTTTTTCTGTTCTCTGTGTTTTGTCCCATAGGTAAAAGCAGTGTCCAGGGTGAGTAGCATCAATCTTTGACTCTCAGTAGGCTTTGATTTAATTAATACACTTGTTCCTAGTCATTTCTAAGTATAATAGTATAATATTGTTCTAGTCCCCAAACTGAGGTTGCTATTGTTTCAGCGCTGCCTCTTAGGGCTTCTGTCTGTTTTTCTGTGAGTTACGTAAATGCAGCTTGTTTTTGTATGTGATGGCCCTCACACGCTAAACAAATGTGTTCATCTGCCTGTGATCCTATTAATTTAATTCAAAATAAGTGAATCATTTAATTGCCAATAATGGGTAATATTAAGCTTTGTAAATGATAATAAAAAATATTCAGCTAAAGCATCTTCCCTGCCAAGCATATTTTAAGAAGCCCTCATTCACAGAAATAGCCAACTGTCAGGCACAATTATCACTGGGACAACTTAAAATGAATGAAGCCGTAATGGAGCCATTGGCCACAGATGGAGACCACTGACAAAAGTGCACAATCACATGGGCAAATGCAATTACACATCTCTCCTCTGAGAGCTCCTTAAAATTCCAAGCATGAAGGTTGCCATTATGGAACTCTAAACAGGTTGTATCATCCAATATTCTCTCATTTGTCATCATTTTATAATTCCATTACATTAGGAATATTATCATTTACAGACTCTGGAGCCTGGGTCATAATACACTTTACTGCTTCCCAATTTAAACTTTAATGACAACATACATAATCTTTTTGTGAAAGGACCAGAACTGACTTTTTATAAAGCTGAGATTTACAATGCAGCAGGCAGTACTCTCCTGAAGGGACAAAGAGGGGTAAAAGAAAAAAATCTGAAATTGGAGGAAACAGTCTTTCAAACATATAGCTTTTTACTTTTTTGGTGAGCTAAGGGTTAATGTATGCTTGTGTACTTATCATGATAGTCACTGTTACAAATGACAGATTGAAAACTTAATCAGCTGATTTCACAGTTTGTCAACAAGAGATAAATCATATTTCAAATAACTTAATATCTAAACAAATGCTTTTAAAGATAACACATGTAAAAACAACATGTTGCTGAAATTTTGTGGATTATACATTGTATGTGTGTCTGTGTGTGTGTGTGTGTGTGAGTGTGTGTGTGTGTGTGTGTGTGTGTGTATATATATATATATCACTAAAGAACTTTGACTAAACGTTCTCTTTTATGTGACCCAATTTATAAGTAGTTAAGGAATCAAAAACTTAAAGGTGAAATGTATGATCTTAGACCACTAACCACTGGGTGCTGCGCCAAAGCAGATGAATCCAACTCTGAGTCAATACCACAAGTGTAGCCTAACCAGGAGCCAAATAAGTACATGTAATTTATGCTTAGAAAAATTCCCTCAAAAGCAAAAAAAACTTCCCTCAAATATGAATGGATGGATGGTTTGAACTACTTGATTTGTGGAGACATTGACGTTCTTACTAATATCTGCCTTTACATTTTTAACAGCCAAGGTCTTACCCTTTTTATTTATGTTACAATATCACTCCTCAATTATTCTGTATGCCTGAGCAACAGCCTGCTACTTTGAAAGTTGAAATGGGCACAAAAATTTGTGGTTTAAAACAATTCATTAAACTTGATAGATGCCAACCTAGTCTCTCCTCAAAATGTGAAATAGTCACATTTTGACTGCTGCATCACGTTACTGGCGATAAAGTTTGGATTTGGAGGTCGGAGGTGTTGGGAGAAAGCTACTTAACCAACTGCCCAGTGGGAGTAGAATATTTCATAATGGTGTCATTTGGAGAGTGATGCTAAGCTAAGCTTAATCAGACAGGGACAGGCACAGGGAACCAGGAAGTCTCAGGTAAGTTGTTGATCTTTTGTTAAGTGTTATGAAACATGGAGCCCTTTCAGATTTAGATTTGTAAAGATCTAAAAAACGGAAGTGTCTGTGTGTGCTGAATTGTGTGCTTGGTAGTTGTGAGTGAAAAACACCATATGTCTGTTCTGAGAGACACACTGTTCAGATTTGGTGAGAGGGATAGGAGAGAATTATGGAGAAAACTTGAGGCTTTTTTATTAACCCCCCAGCACTCAAATTGAATGACAGCTTATAACAGTTAACAGAGAGCTTATAACATATTTATTTTAAAAATCATTGCATCTCAAAATAAGTGAAAAACAAAATTTCACATATACTAACAAGTCAAAAGAATGTACTCACATATACTTCTATTTGGATATATTGAAAAAAGTTAAATGTTAAAGTTGGCCAACAGTTCCGTCAAGCAACTTCTTCTACTGTCTAAGTCGAAAATCTTGGTGTTTTTTTGTTGTTGTTTTTTTTGCTTTCACCTGCTGTTTTTTGTCATGATCTGGAGTTCTGTGTTTTGTTGTTCTTGTCTTTTAAGTTTCTGTTTTTTTTTAATTTTCTATTGTTGTTGAATCATTTAAGTTTTTGTTCTTGTTTTCTTACGCTTTCAGTCCATAACTTGATCATAGTAATTTTTCTTAGTTTTCTCCAATCCCTTCTATCTGGTTCCCAGCTCCATTTACATATCTGTTTCCCAGTCAGTTACTCTCAGCTGCTGTCACTTCATCATTTATTCCCCCTGGTTTCACTCAGTCTTTGCCAGATCCTCGCCGTATCTTCTCGTACCCCAGGCATTCGTGGGCTTGTTCCTGTTCCTTTTGTTGTCCTGGTAACGCTGTTCATTCTCTAGATTTGTTTATCACAGTTGGTTTTTGATATCCTGGCTTGTCTGAGCCTTTTGTTAATTTTTATAACAAATTCAGTATAGTTTTCCTGTAGGAAACCTGGATTGTAACCCTCTTTTTGGGGGATGTCCTTTTAACTGCAGAAGGTGCAATATTCAGTTGTGGAAAAGCCAGAACTTTGCTAGGCTACATAGCTACATCTTTCCATAGCAGGTGGTTCTATTAAGCTTTTGTATAAACAGTTCAGATGCAACATAATGCTGATTGAGATCACTCAGAGTACCAAAAACCTCAGCTCAACCTTAGCTTTACTACTGCTGAAATGGGTTCTTACAAGCTGCTTTTCACTTTAACAATAGGAGGTTAAAGTTCGTATACCGCTGATTCGTTATTCAGCTGACAACAAAGGCAGTCACAGAGATGATGTGTTACGTGGGAGGCACCATGGTATAGTACACCAATCATACTAATATTGTGGCCGTCACTCAACTGCTTCCACAACACTGACTTACTGTTTGTAAGCACACACTGATACAGCACTGAAATTCTGTTTGAATTGCCAAAGGGGTAGCAGTGGTGGTCATTTTTGCATGTGGTGCAACTGCAGTGTGAAAAGGGCTATAGAAATGTAGACGTATGACCATCCAGAGAAACAATGGTAAATTATAGGGCTGTAAACTATGGAGTGTTCCATCTGCCACCACTTACCATGTAGACAATAAAATAATCCTCTGTTGTTCTATCTGTGTGACTATGTCATTCCTCATAAATGTTTTTCCCAGGAAGCAGATTGATTCATGTAATTTTCTGTGCTGCAGATGACGAAAGTGTAATGTAAGTAGGAAGTAACAAATTTTTCGTCTAAAAAAAGACTCAAATCAAAGTGATAATGGACATATGTATCCAGTCAACTGCCAGAAGTCTATTCTTTTTCTTTAAATCACTAATGTTGTGTCTGTGTTGGAGGGCATAACATCAAACTCAAACATGTAGAAACAGGGGAACACAGACATGCATATAAATGTACGTACAGCTGCTGCAGGTACCTATACTCCAGGACAGTAAGGTGGAATTAAGATCAAACTTTGTAACTGATATAGTCTTGTGGGTATAGCAGTCAGACATAATTAAGCGCTACAACAGAAGGTGCACAGAACCTGCATCAAAGACACTGACTGCATGTCCTACATGAAATCTCTGGCAAACTACATTCAGTGTTTGATATCTGAACCAAAAGATCAGTCTGGCTCAGGACTTTGACCCGGTTTTTATGTTCAGAATAAAGTTTGCCTACTGAGACTGGACCCTGATGAGGCTTTGTGACTGACCAGAATATAAACAATTATAATACATTAACAGCAGCCTCGCTGGAAGGAAGGGTTGATCTTCTTGCTTGTCATTCACCATTCCAGAAGATCTGACTTTAGTTACAAATTTCTTGCTTTTGCATATCTGAGCATCATCAGGCTTCCTGTCCCAAAGAATGAATTCCAATGAAACTTGGAAACTTGGCAAGCCCAGCACTCCCGAATCTAGTGAGTCAGCTCCTGCTCAACCAGGAGCAGGCGAGCAAGCTTCCCGCCAACTCGCACGCCTCACAGAGTGCTCAGGCTCCTCACTCAGCCTTTATTCTGCTGTATTCTCCACTTGTTTGAAGAGAATACGTGAGATACTTAATAAAACTCTATGTATGAAAATCAAACCTACTAAGTCTAGAAGTATCTCAATAAGTAGAGGGAAATTAAGTTATAGAAAGTTTGTAATAGATGAAGAAAAAACTCCATTAGGGAAAAGACAAATAGTTTAGGTAGGTGGTACCAGGCAGACATTAATGATGGAGAGCAGGCAATGCAGTTTTGGAAAGATGTTGCTGAGGGATAGAATAGATAAATTAGGGCTTCCAGGAAAGTTGAAGCTGTGGTGTCTGCAGTTTGGATTGTTTCTTCAGTTGATGTGGCCACTGTCTGTGTATGAGATTCCATTATCTGTTGCAGAAAAAATGGAAAAATTAGTTAGCTTTTAAATTAGGAAATGGCTAGGTGTTCCTAGATGCTTAAGTACTGTGGCACTGTATGGGAAAGGTATATTCCAGCTCCCAGTATCTAGTCTAGTAGAGGAATTTAAATATACTAAAGTTAGGACAGAGCTCCTGTTACTGGGAGTAAAGATGTGGTAGTTAGTAAGGCATTTCCAAACCCAACCAAGGGGAGGAAATGGAATCCAAGCATGGCAGCTCAGGAGGTAGAAGCAACTCTTAGACATACAGAGATTGTGGGTAATGTTCAAATAGGCAAGGGAGGCTTGGGGCTTGGCTCAGGCAAACCAGTGTGGAGTAGAGCAGAAGCATTTTGATAGGGGCAACATGTGATGTTTTGCCAATTCCCCAGAACCTAAAATTCTGGGTAAATGGAGACCCGTTATGTTCGTTATGTTCAGGTACTGCAACTCTAAGGCATATTTTGTCAGGTTGTAACATTAGTCTGTAACAAGGTCGGTATACGTGACGACATAACCAAGTATTAAGAAGCTTAGCTACAGGTATTGAAGATAAATGAAGGCAGGTAAATTTAGGAGGGTCCAAGGTGAAGAGAGTGGCAATCCAGTTTGTTCAAGAGGGGGAGAAAGTTAATAAGATAATAAGGAGGCAAGGCAGCTTAGAGGATGCTTGTGATTGGGAGATGTAGCTAGATTCAGGAGGAAAGCTTGTTGTTCCCCAGGAAATAGCCTCTACAACTCTAAGGCCTGATATAGTCTTGTGGTCTAGGAGTAGAATGAGAGTCTATTTCATAAAGCTGACTGTTCCTTGGGAGGAATTAGTAGCAGAAGCATATGAAAGAAAAAAGCTTAGATATCCGGAGTTTGGGGCAGAAGCAGAGCAGCAAGGATGGAAAGTTAGGATATGTCCAGTGGAAGTAGGATGTAGAGGATTTGGTGCAAAGTCTGTTGTCTCATTGTTGAGGGAGTTGGGTGTAAGTGGACAGAGTACGAGGAAAATAGTGAAGGAAGTGTCAGATAAAGCAGTAAAGTCCAGTCAGTCAGTGGATTTGGATTAGAAGAAGCAATAGTAGATGGGGGCCCAGCAGGGGGAGCATTTAGAGTATACAGACTCTTGGAAGAAGCAAGGAAGAAATCCAGGATATATTTAAGTGGAGGGTGTAGCCCATGTGAGCTGTTTTAGGTGAGTTTGCTAAAAATGCCAGCTAAAACAAGGCCATATTCCTTGTTTTCGCTGGCATTTTTAGTGATTTAGGACTGTTTAGGTGAGTTTGTTTGCTGAATCCGCCAGTGTGCCTTGTCCTGCCTCCACCCCTGGCACCCTCTACACTTTCATTACCCCCTACCCATCCAATCCCATTCCTACTTATCTTTACCTCTATTTCTACCTGAACCAGGGTTTGCCTCACACCTCAAATGTGTCCTGGTAAATGCATTATAGACATATTTCCTCAATACCCCATCTGGGGCCTGCATGATTGTTCTATGACTGATGACAAAAAGATATTAGAAACTTTGTACAGTCTCATTGTTTTCTTCACTAATATACTGCGCCAAAATCGTTGCCCTTATGAATGGCTTTAAAAGGTGTTCTGGCATATCCCCTTTTATATCTTGATCAAAGGTCATGGTGGTTACATGCTGTCCATAATGTCCAAAATTAGAAACAACCATGTCTTTGAGCATTTGGTTGTCACTCTGGTTGTAGAGACAAAAACATGGTAGAATATCACAGCTGACTTCCATGCTGGATATGATGAAACCCCTGATGAGCAGGATGCACTCTTTTTCCCGTCACAAAAAAAAAAAAGAGCCAGTCAAAGCTCAGCTGATAGTGACAGATTTAATAAGGAGCTGCTTGTTAAATGGCTCTTATCCCATTTCTCTGGGGCCAAGAGACAAAACTGTCCCTTAATGTTCTCTCTTGTTCCAGACATCTCTCCATTCCCTTTATTCTGTCCTCACCCACATTTGTCCCATTCCTTATTGTTTTTGCTCCATCTGCTCCTGCTCCTACACCAGCTCTTTTCCATGCTTTTCTGATTTTGAGGCCCCCCGTTCTGTCTCGTGTTCATCTACCTGTCTGTCATCTGTCACTCTTTTATGTTGACTCTTTCTTCCTTTCCTTGTTCCCCATTTTCTCCTTCACTGCACTCATCCTACTCTGTCAGAACTAACCACCAAATTTTATACCATTTACCTTAAAAAAAAAAGAATTTGGATGAGCTCAGGGGTGAAATACAGGAAGAAAGGTCGACGATCGGGTAACGAATGAGAGCAAAAAGGATTCTGTCCTTAATATCACTGGGATATTTGTCAGTTGTTTTTGTTTTTTTATCCCATTAAAACAGTGTTATAAGTCTAGGCGTATCCATCATGAAATGGCACCTACAAAAACTGCACTAATTTGACTGAAGAGAGTGTATTTGCAATTAAATTATAACTTGATTGAACTCTGAGTAATAGCTCCCAACATTTAGGCTTTATGAAATATTCAGTGAATAAATATTTACCTCGGATAAAAAATTACCACAACCAGTGAGGTTAAATAATTACCTACCATTGCGCTCTGATTTGATTTGACTTGTGTGAGAAGTCATTTAAAATTCATGATGTACAGGCTTCAGTAGAGCTTTCAAATTTAAACCTGTAGTTATTCACTTTAAAACTGTAAGAATGCCACCTGAATGCTGTGTTGTCATTGGTTATACAATTCATCACGAGTTGTCAAAATCCCCCAGTTAACGTTACACTGCAGTCATTCAACCAGTTTCAAGGGAGAGACACTGCCATTTCCAGGCACATTTCTAGAAACCATAAAATATGTGCATGTGATGTGTATGGTTCAGATGTAGGTATTGTGCGTTATTTTGATTGCATGTGGACAGTGTTTGATTGTGTGTGTTTATGCGCTTTCTCTCTTTCAACCTGGCTGGAATTTAACCCCCAGCTATGCATTTTCCAAATACTAACCAGGAATTTTGTTTCCTATCGAAGTTTATTTCCATTGTGTAAAGCTAAAGAAATGACAGTAAAAAAACATCTGTTGCAGGGCTTGTAACATGACCTCCAACTGAAACAGTCATGTAGGTCATTTGTTCAGACCCTCAAGTACGAATCATAATGGCATCTTGCGGAGTTTTCAAGTTAGATGGGATGTCGGTGCCATTCTTTTTAAAATGTGATCCATTTTTACCCTTCACATGCGGAAGAATTACGCCATATTTATAATAACAAATATTAGATGGGAATTTTTTGCTGTGGAGGGCAGTCTTAGACTTACCACAGAGTGAGATTGCAGGCCTCTAAGTGGATTTCTGGCAGGTTCAAACAGTCAAATCTGTTTAGTCCAATCTGCAAACCACCACCACATCATCCTCTTACCCCCTAATACCAGCAGGTCTGTTGGTAGATGAAGCTCAGCGTCGAAAGACATTCGCGCCCCAGGCCAAATTTGGTTTGTGTATGTGTCCCAAAATGTAAATGTGAATGTGTAAAATAAATTCATCAGGCTCGTATGCATGTGTCCCAAAAAAATGTGAAATACCAACATTCAGGATGACCCGATATATACAATTTGCATATTTTTGGGGGTTTCTAGAAATATAAAATGTAAAGTCTTTTCCTGGCGACTGAGTTGAATCCCAACTCATTTCATCTGTGTATCTCAGTTATTGTGAATCAGGAACCTTAACCACCCAGTTTTTGTGTCAACAGTTAAAAACTTGCAAAGCTAGATGTAGTGAAAAACATTGATGTAGTGAAAAACATTACTTTTCACCGAGTCCACCGCCTGGGAGGGAAGAGACCTGATGCCCGCCGACCGAGACCGATTGTGGACAAGTTCGAGCATTACCAACAGAAGGTCCGGGTGAGGGGACGCGGCAGGGAGCTGAGAGGAACGCACTTCAGCGTCAACGACCAGTTTCCCAAAGAAATCCTGGAAAGACGCAGAGTTCTGTTCCCCATCCGGAGAAAGTTCATGGAAGGAGGCTCCCGAGCTGTCATCGCGGTGGATAAATTATTCATCAACGGGCAGCTGTACCGCGACCAGGAAACCACTCCTTGGCTCTTCTAAACTCCAGGTGATCTGTATTCGTTAACTTGTATGAATCATTTCACTGTAGATGACATAAATAAGATGAAATAATCTATCCAATTCACAGTTATCTATCAAGGCAAAATATATAGCTCACTGCCAGTCTCACCAGCATAGGATATATGCAGTTCATATTTGTTTATTTGGGTATGTTTTTTTGTTTTTTTGTTTGTTATGCAAGTAATGTTAACAAGCACGGCGCACATAGAGTTTTGAGCAGAGCACATAATCAAGTTCCACACAGCATCGACAGCGCAAGTACATATTGTAGCAAGCTCATATTGACAACTGAAACACCAACAATGGCATGTTCATGGAAGCATATATGCACACACACGCACGGGATGCTTTTAGCAAGCATCCAGCACTCACTGCGTTAGTCTGAGCATGTCCAAGCTGAGGTTTATCTCATGGAATGTGCATGGAGCTGGGTCCAGGGAGAAGAGATTAAAAATCTCCAATAAATTGAAGGATTTACAGGCGGACATTGTTTTATTACAGGAGATTCATTTATCAAAGACTGTAGCTGATGTTCTCACCACAGCACAGTTTCCTCATGTGTACTCGGCCTGTTACAACTCCAGACAAAGAGGTGTAGCCATTCTGATAAATAGAAGAGTAAATTTCACCGTAAACAACACAGTTATAGATCCAGAAGGTAGATTTCTAATAGTTAATTTATCTATTCAAAATATGAATTTATGCATTGCAAATATATATGGTCCAAATGTGGATGACCCCTCATTTTTTCACTCCTTTTTCACTTTACTTTCTGATCACTCAGATAACACACTCATCATAGGAGGGGACTTTAACATGGTTTCTGACTCAGGAGTAGACAGACTCAGTACTTCAGGAAGTCAGCGGAACTGGCAGTCCACGAATATTGTTAAACAGTATATGAAAGATTTTGGTCTTTGTGATGCTTGGCGCTCCCACCACCCCACTCTTAGAGAATACACCTTCTTCTCACCGGTACACCACTCAAATTCAAGAATAGATTATTTCTTAGTTAGCAGTTCCTTGATGAGGGATATTTCAGACACCAAAATCCACCCCATCACTATCAGTGATCACGCTCCAGTTTCTATCACACTGAAGAATAACAGAGTTACACCACCAGCTAAGAATTGGAGATTTAATACATCATTACTAAAAGACCCTGATTTTATTAATTATTTAAAAAGGGAATGGTCTGTATATTTAGAAAATAATGACCTGCCAGGAATGTCAGCTTGTACTCTTTGGGAAGCCGGAAAAGCAGTTATGAGAGGCAAAATAATCTCTTTTTCATCAAATAAGAAAAAGAGGGAAAGTTCAAGGATATCAGATTTAGAACTCAGGATTAAATCATTAGAAATTGTATACAGTACCTCCAAAGAGGAGCACACACTGAATGAACTAAGAAAAGCAAAACTTGAATTAAACAAAATTATTGATAAACAAACACAGTTTCTGATACAAATACTTCGCTTGGAGAACTTTGAGCACGGCAATAAATCTGGAAGGTTCCTAGCTAACCAACTAAAGAGAAACAAAGAGAAAACAACAATCACTTCTGTTAAAGACTCAAAAGGAAATGTCACCCATGACCCCGATGTAATCAACAATGCTTTTAGGGACTTCTATAAAACCTTATATTCATCACAAAATGATCCATCAGACAGTAACATAGATCAGTTTCTTAGTAATATCAACCTTCCAAAATTACAAACCGAACAGGCAATGGCTCTGGATTCACCTCTTTCAATAGGAGAACTCCATGAAGCCCTTCAACATATGCCTAGTAACAAAGCCCTGGGACCAGATGGTTTTCCAGCAGAGTTCTACAAAGAATTTTGGACTGTTTTGTCACCTGCATTTCACAAAATGGTATTACAAGTTAAGCAGAATGGCAGATTATCCCCACACATGAACTCTGCTAACATTATCTTGCTACAGAAACCAGGAAAAGACCCCATACTTCCATCCAGCTACCGCCCAATATCTCTAATAAATGCAGACCTCAAAATAATTTGTAAAGCCCTTGCCAAAAGAATGGAAAAAATAACTCCACTTATAATACATCCTGACCAGACAGGTTTTATAAAGGGTAGACACTCATCCACTAACACTCGCAGGCTAATTAATCTCATAGACTATTCTAACATCAACAACCTGGAAACCACAATAGTCTCTCTAGATGCAGAAAAAGCATTTGATCGAGTGAACTGGAAATATTTATTCGCAGCATTAAACAAATTTGGGTTTGGGTCACACTTCATCAACTGGATAAGGATATTATATAGCTCCCCAAATGCGTGTGTCAGGACAAATGATCAAACCTCTCCAAGCTTCAGTCTGCAGAGAGGTACAAGACAGGGTTGCCCACTTTCTCCCTCACTTTTTTGCTATTTTCATCGAACCTTTAGCAGCTGCTATCAGACAAGATAGAAATATTAAAGGCATCCAACCCCAAAATATTGAGCATAAAATAAGTCTTTATGCTGATGATGTATTACTTTTCCTTCAGAACTCACAGACGTCTCTCACTCACACGATCACACTCATAAATAAATTCTCAGCACTTTCTGACTACTCTATCAATTGGTCTAAGACCACAGTTCTGCCCATTAACTGCAGAGTCCAGAATATATCTGCGATCACTTTACAGTCAGGAAATATTAGATATTTAGGCATAAACATTTCCTCCAGGCTCTCATAGCTAACAAAGATAAATTATGTGCAATTATTAAAGACAGTAGAGGACGAACTCTCTCGTTGGAAGTCCTTACCTATATCACTTATGGGGAGAGTTACAACCATTAAAATGATGATACTACCAAAAGTTAATTATTTGTTCTCATTGATCCCCATAAAACCATCTGCTACTTGGTTTAAGTCACTAGATTCATGCATCTCCAAATTTCTGTGGAAAAACAAACCACCACGTATTAGTTTAAAAACCCTACAGAAGACCAAGGACTGTGGTGGATTAGATTTACCTAATTTTCAGCACTATTCCTTAGCCAATAGGTTACAGTATATATCAAAATGGTTTAAACCTAGCCCAATAGATGAACCATGGATAAATATAGAACAAGCATTGTGTGATAATCTGGAAATCTCTGACCTGCCACTTATTAGTCAAAACGTAAAAAATCACAAATGTTTCAAAAGCATTAACATCAGCACCTCTCTGACAGCCTGGTGGGAATTTCTTAAAATAACAAAGTCTTCAATTGTACCATGTAAGCTTACACCCATCTGGAACAATCCTGACATACTGCAAAACAAAAAAATGCTAAACTTTACTCTGTGGAAGATCAAAGGAATCAAACATCTGGAACATATAATCCAAAATGGAAATTTTATTTCATTTGATGAGCTCATATCACAACACGAGATAGGCAGCAATAAATTCCTAGAATATCAACAACTTAAGTCTATAATAACAAAGAAATATATCCTCCACCAACCAGACTTACAACTCCCGACTAGGGTAGCAGAATTTCTAAGCATCTGCACCCCAAAACTACTATCAAAAATATATAAATTATTGTCTAAAATAGATGACACAATGTCTCTTCCATCCTCAAAATGGGAGGCAGATTTATCCATCAGTTCTAGTCATAGCTTCTGGCCACAAATATGTTTGAACACCTTCAGAATGACTCAGAATTCTAATTTACAGCTTATACAATACAAAATCCTTCATAGAACACACTATACAGGACAAAGGATGTTCAGGATGGGTCTAACACACTCAAACATCTGCTCACATTGCACAGATAACACACCTGATGATCATGCACACGCTTTGTGGTTCTGTGCGCCTGTACAGAAGTTCTGGCTTGAAGTCTGTGAGGACCTAACAACATGGCTAAAGTGTAGCATCCCTGCATGCCCCACACTGTGCATACTGGGTGACTTAGACAACATCAACATGGAAATTAACTCAGCACACATGGTTCTCACAGTGTTATGTATCGCAAAGAAAACTATTCTCATGAACTGGAAAGCGAAGAACAATCTGTGTATTAACCAGTTTAGAAATTTTCTTTTAGACTATATTAGCATGGAAACAATGTCTGCCTCCTCAAAACATCAATTGGCTGAATTTAATTCTCTCTGGTCCCCTCTGATTAGCTTTATCACATAGTGGTGGTGGTGGGTTGCTGTCCCGTCGCTCTGGGCGGTTGGGTGTGTGCTGGGGGGGGGGCTGTGTGGCTTCGGGCGTCTGGTGGTCTCTCGGGTCGTGGGGACCGGGTTGGTCATTGCTGGGGGGGACTGTGTGTCGGGCTTGGAGGGCAGTTTTGGGGGCTTGCAGGTGGGGCTGTCTTGCGGTGTGGGGCGGGGTCCCTTAGGGGCCTTGGGGTGGTGGCTGCTGGCTCTGTGCCTGTTGGCCGGGCCGCTCTGGCGTGGGTGGTGGTGCTGGAACTGGGCCCTGGTGGCTGGGCCCTGCCTGTGCCTGGGGGGGCTGGGTTGCCCTGGACGTGCCACAGTATGGGTGGGTTGGTGCAGGTCCTGGTGCCGGGCTTGTTGCTCTGGGACCTCCAAGGTGTCCGCAGATGTTTTTTTTTTTTTTCAGGGTGTTGGGGAGTGCGGTGGGGGGGGGGCTTTTCCCCTGTTGGGGGGGGCCTGGGTGATGGTGGGTCTCAGGCCCGGGCTGCTGAGACTGGTGTGACCGGGTAGTTTGTTTGTTTTTTGTTGTTGTTTGTAGAGGTCCTCCGGGGTGGGGTGGGGCGGGATGGGTACCTTCTGGGGGTACAGTAGCTCCCGGAATATGGTCGCTGCAGGCCCCGAGCCTGGTGGACATCAGCCCCTCCTGCTCTGGGTTGGCTCCCAGGTAGCGGGGATGCCTATTGCAGCCAGTCCCTGGCTGCCCTCTCCGGGGGAGAGTAGCTCTAGTAGGAGAGTAGGGGGTGGTTACACTGAGTGGCATCTGGTGGGCGGGGCTCTTTGGGTATGTAGGCTGCCCAGAGGGCCGCGCTCCCAGTTCTACAAGTTTGGCTGCCCCTCAATTTTAATCGCTCACTATTAGAAAATATTGAAGAGCCAGAAGGGTGAGGGGAGGGGTCTTCTTCCCACACCCCTGCTTCCTGGTTGCTGCTCGGGGCGGGAGGGGCCAAGAGGATTAATTAATTGTTCTGCTGGTTCGGGGTCTGTGGTGGCTGGGGGGCTGCTGGCCCCCTGGTGTGCCCGCTGCACTACACCCCAGCGGAGTCGAGGGAGGGAGGACGTGTGGATGTATGGGACGTGAAAGTGTGTGTGGTAATGACTGGGCCTGGATCTGGGACTTGCTGTCGCCTGGCCTGCCTGTGCTTCGGGCACTTGGCCAGGGGCGCTGGGGCAGGCGCTGACCCACTGTGTGGCTGTCTGGGGCGCTTGGCCCTCCTGGGTATTGGGCGGGGCCTCTGCCGGGGGGTTTGGGTGCGCTCGGGCTCCTGGGGCCCGGGTCCAGTGCACGGCCCGTGTCTGGGTGGCTGGGGCCTGGCGGGGTCGGTGGGCTGTTGCCCCTGGCTCTCGGAGGGCCTCTGCCCTATGCTTATGGGGGCTCTGTCCGGGGGCTTCCTCTGCAGTCTTCTGGGTGGATGCGTGGTTGTCCCTGTGGTGGGCTTCCTGGGTTCTGTGCTCTGTGGGGGCTGCTGGTGGCCTGGGTCTTGTGGCTCTGTACACTTATACACTCATAACTAAGCATGGTTATCATGTAGGACCTGTGTCATGGGTGTTGCATGTTCTCACACACACACACACACACACACACACATTTATTAGCCCAGTAGCATGGTCGCTAAGCAGTTGATGTATTATCATGTCATCTCAGGTCATCTATATACACACCTGTGTTGTATGTGATTGCCACTTCTTGTGCTTGTTTTTGTTTGTTTGTGTGTTTGTTTTTTCTCTGCTTGTCTGCTTTCAGGTGCTCCTGGTGGCGCTAAGGCTGGATTCCCCTCAGAGGCCATGGATTGTTGTCTGTTTTGTTTTTTACAGGTGTAGCAGCTGGTTGTCTGGTTTTTGTTTCTATTTTTGTTCTGTTTCCTCTTCTTTCCTCTTCTTCTTTCCTTGTCCCCCGGTCCGGTGCAGTTCTATTACATGTCATATATTGTCAACAGAAATAAATGAATGGGCATCAAGGGGAGCTTTACATTTATAAAACTTCCCTTGGCAAAGCAAATCTGTTTGGCATCAAAGGTATTCAGACTACAATTCTGCTGCCATAATGCTAAACAGGACAAGGGGAAAAAAAAAAAAAAACTTGCAAAGCACAACTGGTACCTTAAAATGTTGGTCCTACTTGGAACTCAGTCGCAACTTGATTTGAGACGTTATGCTCTTCCGCTTTTTTTAACATGTGACTTGTTGGACTTGACTTGGGGTTTGATAGGAGACATCACAGAGAACTACCTCACACCCGCTTACACAAGAAGAATCAAGAATTTCACCTACAAAGTGAAAGGCAAAGACTTGATCTTTAAATGAAGAATTCTGTTACAAGTCATAACTTTGTCTCAACATGACCAACGCTTGATATTCCCTCCTTCTAAAACATTGTAGACAAGTTGCAATGAAAAAATAATAATTTAAAGAATACAGACTCCCTGCAGGTCTTTAGTTAAACTGAAAACTCTTTTCAACTTCTCGTGATTGCCTCATTCCGGGTGGAGCGGAAACTCACTAGCAGTTTTTTACATCCTGATAATTGCTGATTTGTTTTTTTTTCTTACAAAAAGCCAAGTGGCACATGTCCCTGCAGAATCACATCAGATACTTTCAACAGTTCCTTCTCTGACTCACTGTCAGCAGCGTAGCTGAAATGTGCCTCTGAATGAAATGATCAAGAAATTTCTGTTAGAAAGTATCATACCAATCCACTTGAAGAAATTGGTGGTGAAGCTCTCCGGTCTGTTTGAAATATTTTCAGCTGATGTCAGCTTATCTGTAAGTCATTTGAGACTACAGGTTACATCAGCCAATGTAATGTGTATCAAAAATTAAGTGACTGAATTCTGGTTCTGATCAAAATGGTCAATACTTCTCAGAATAGTATCAACAGATCAAGTTTCTGTAGCTGTATTGGAAACTTTATTTGAATAGGAATTACAGTTACATTTACATGAATTTATGTATGTATGTCTTGATGAAATCTTCACGAGGTGTTTTCTTGCAGTTAATCTGGTGACATTATAACATGAGGTTTTTCTATTTATTCATTACTACTGACTATGACTTGTTTTTTTATTTACTCCTATTCTAGAGCTAAAGCTTGTAGTGGTCACAGTGTGCTGACAGGGGACTGGGGCAGAAAAATGGCCCCAGATTATTTTCCAAAGACTGTAGCTGATGTTCTCACCACAGCACAGTTTCCTCATGTGTACTCGGCCTGTTACAACTCCAGACAAAGAGGTGTAGCCATTCTGATAAATAGAAGAGTAAATTTCACCGTAAACAACACAGTTATAGATCCAGAAGGTAGATTTCTAATAGTTAATTTATCTATTCAAAATATGAATTTATGCATTGCAAATATATATGGTCCAAATGTGGATGACCCCTCATTTTTTCACTCCTTTTTCACTTTACTTTCTGATCACTCAGATAACACACTCATCATAGGAGGGGACTTTAACATGGTTTCTGACTCAGGAGTAGACAGACTCAGTACTTCAGGAAGTCAGCGGAACTGGCAGTCCACGAATATTGTTAAACAGTATATGAAAGATTTTGGTCTTTGTGATGCTTGGCGCTCCCACCACCCCACTCTTAGAGAATACACCTTCTTCTCACCGGTACACCACTCAAATTCAAGAATAGATTATTTCTTAGTTAGCAGTTCCTTGATGAGGGATATTTCAGACACCAAAATCCACCCCATCACTATCAGTGATCACGCTCCAGTTTCTATCACACTGAAGAATAACAGAGTTACACCACCAGCTAAGAATTGGAGATTTAATACATCATTACTAAAAGACCCTGATTTTATTAATTATTTAAAAAGGGAATGGTCTGTATATTTAGAAAATAATGACCTGCCAGGAATGTCAGCTTGTACTCTTTGGGAAGCCGGAAAAGCAGTTATGAGAGGCAAAATAATCTCTTTTTCATCAAATAAGAAAAAGAGGGAAAGTTCAAGGATATCAGATTTAGAACTCAGGATTAAATCATTAGAAATTGTATACAGTACCTCCAAAGAGGAGCACACACTGAATGAACTAAGAAAAGCAAAACTTGAATTAAACAAAATTATTGATAAACAAACACAGTTTCTGATACAAATACTTCGCTTGGAGAACTTTGAGCACGGCAATAAATCTGGAAGGTTCCTAGCTAACCAACTAAAGAGAAACAAAGAGAAAACAACAATCACTTCTGTTAAAGACTCAAAAGGAAATGTCACCCATGACCCCGATGTAATCAACAATGCTTTTAGGGACTTCTATAAAACCTTATATTCATCACAAAATGATCCATCAGACAGTAACATAGATCAGTTTCTTAGTAATATCAACCTTCCAAAATTACAAACCGAACAGGCAATGGCTCTGGATTCACCTCTTTCAATAGGAGAACTCCATGAAGCCCTTCAACATATGCCTAGTAACAAAGCCCTGGGACCAGATGGTTTTCCAGCAGAGTTCTACAAAGAATTTTGGACTGTTTTGTCACCTGCATTTCACAAAATGGTATTACAAGTTAAGCAGAATGGCAGATTATCCCCACACATGAACTCTGCTAACATTATCTTGCTACAGAAACCAGGAAAAGACCCCATACTTCCATCCAGCTACCGCCCAATATCTCTAATAAATGCAGACCTCAAAATAATTTGTAAAGCCCTTGCCAAAAGAATGGAAAAAATAACTCCACTTATAATACATCCTGACCAGACAGGTTATATAAAGGGTAGACACTCATCCACTAACACTCGCAGGCTAATTAATCTCATAGACTATTCTAACATCAACAACCTGGAAACCACAATAGTCTCTCTAGATGCAGAAAAAGCATTTGATCGAGTGAACTGGAAATATTTATTCGCAGCATTAAACAAATTTGGGTTTGGGTCACACTTCATCAACTGGATAAGGATATTATATAGCTCCCCAAATGCGTGTGTCAGGACAAATGATCAAACCTCTCCAAGCTTCAGTCTGCAGAGAGGTACAAGACAGGGTTGCCCACTTTCTCCCTCACTTTTTTGCTATTTTCATCGAACCTTTAGCAGCTGCTATCAGACAAGATAGAAATATTAAAGGCATCCAACCCCAAAATATTGAGCATAAAATAAGTCTTTATGCTGATGATGTATTACTTTTCCTTCAGAACTCACAGACGTCTCTCACTCACACGATCACACTCATAAATAAATTCTCAGCACTTTCTGACTACTCTATCAATTGGTCTAAGACCACAGTTCTGCCCATTAACTGCAGAGTCCAGAATATATCTGCGATCACTTTACAGTCAGGAAATATTAGATATTTAGGCATAAACATTTCCTCCAGGCTCTCATAGCTAACAAAGATAAATTATGTGCAATTATTAAAGACAGTAGAGGACGAACTCTCTCGTTGGAAGTCCTTACCTATATCACTTATGGGGAGAGTTACAACCATTAAAATGATGATACTACCAAAAGTTAATTATTTGTTCTCATTGATCCCCATAAAACCATCTGCTACTTGGTTTAAGTCACTAGATTCATGCATCTCCAAATTTCTGTGGAAAAACAAACCACCACGTATTAGTTTAAAAACCCTACAGAAGACCAAGGACTGTGGTGGATTAGATTTACCTAATTTTCAGCACTATTCCTTAGCCAATAGGTTACAGTATATATCAAAATGGTTTAAACCTAGCCCAATAGATGAACCATGGATAAATATAGAACAAGCATTGTGTGATAATCTGGAAATCTCTGACCTGCCACTTATTAGTCAAAACGTAAAAAATCACAAATGTTTCAAAAGCATTAACATCAGCACCTCTCTGACAGCCTGGTGGGAATTTCTTAAAATAACAAAGTCTTCAATTGTACCATGTAAGCTTACACCCATCTGGAACAATCCTGACATACTGCAAAACAAAAAAATGCTAAACTTTACTCTGTGGAAGATCAAAGGAATCAAACATCTGGAACATATAATCCAAAATGGAAATTTTATTTCATTTGATGAGCTCATATCACAACACGAGATAGGCAGCAATAAATTCCTAGAATATCAACAACTTAAGTCTATAATAACAAAGAAATATATCCTCCACCAACCAGACTTACAACTCCCGACTAGGGTAGCAGAATTTCTAAGCATCTGCACCCCAAAACTACTATCAAAAATATATAAATTATTGTCTAAAATAGATGACACAATGTCTCTTCCATCCTCAAAATGGGAGGCAGATTTATCCATCAGTTCTAGTCATAGCTTCTGGCCACAAATATGTTTGAACACCTTCAGAATGACTCAGAATTCTAATTTACAGCTTATACAATACAAAATCCTTCATAGAACACACTATACAGGACAAAGGATGTTCAGGATGGGTCTAACACACTCAAACATCTGCTCACATTGCACAGATAACACACCTGATGATCATGCACACGCTTTGTGGTTCTGTGCGCCTGTACAGAAGTTCTGGCTTGAAGTCTGTGAGGACCTAACAACATGGCTAAAGTGTAGCATCCCTGCATGCCCCACACTGTGCATACTGGGTGACTTAGACAACATCAACATGGAAATTAACTCAGCACACATGGTTCTCACAGTGTTATGTATCGCAAAGAAAACTATTCTCATGAACTGGAAAGCGAAGAACAATCTGTGTATTAACCAGTTTAGAAATTTTCTTTTAGACTATATTAGCATGGAAACAATGTCTGCCTCCTCAAAACATCAATTGGCTGAATTTAATTCTCTCTGGTCCCCTCTGATTAGCTTTATCACATAGTGGTGGTGGTGGGTTGCTGTCCCGTCGCTCTGGGCGGTTGGGTGTGTGCTGGGGGGGGGGCTGTGTGGCTTCGGGCGTCTGGTGGTCTCTCGGGTCGTGGGGACCGGGTTGGTCATTGCTGGGGGGGACTGTGTGTCGGGCTTGGAGGGCAGTTTTGGGGGCTTGCAGGTGGGGCTGTCTTGCGGTGTGGGGCGGGGTCCCTTAGGGGCCTTGGGGTGGTGGCTGCTGGCTCTGTGCCTGTTGGCCGGGCCGCTCTGGCGTGGGTGGTGGTGCTGGAACTGGGCCCTGGTGGCTGGGCCCTGCCTGTGCCTGGGGGGGCTGGGTTGCCCTGGACGTGCCACAGTATGGGTGGGTTGGTGCAGGTCCTGGTGCCGGGCTTGTTGCTCTGGGACCTCCAAGGTGTCCGCAGATGTTTTTTTTTTTTTTCAGGGTGTTGGGGAGTGCGGTGGGGGGGGGGCTTTTCCCCTGTTGGGGGGGGCCTGGGTGATGGTGGGTCTCAGGCCCGGGCTGCTGAGACTGGTGTGACCGGGTAGTTTGTTTGTTTTTTGTTGTTGTTTGTAGAGGTCCTCCGGGGTGGGGTGGGGCGGGATGGGTACCTTCTGGGGGTACAGTAGCTCCCGGAATATGGTCGCTGCAGGCCCCGAGCCTGGTGGACATCAGCCCCTCCTGCTCTGGGTTGGCTCCCAGGTAGCGGGGATGCCTATTGCAGCCAGTCCCTGGCTGCCCTCTCCGGGGGAGAGTAGCTCTAGTAGGAGAGTAGGGGGTGGTTACACTGAGTGGCATCTGGTGGGCGGGGCTCTTTGGGTATGTAGGCTGCCCAGAGGGCCGCGCTCCCAGTTCTACAAGTTTGGCTGCCCCTCAATTTTAATCGCTCACTATTAGAAAATATTGAAGAGCCAGAAGGGTGAGGGGAGGGGTCTTCTTCCCACACCCCTGCTTCCTGGTTGCTGCTCGGGGCGGGAGGGGCCAAGAGGATTAATTAATTGTTCTGCTGGTTCGGGGTCTGTGGTGGCTGGGGGGCTGCTGGCCCCCTGGTGTGCCCGCTGCACTACACCCCAGCGGAGTCGAGGGAGGGAGGACGTGTGGATGTATGGGACGTGAAAGTGTGTGTGGTAATGACTGGGCCTGGATCTGGGACTTGCTGTCGCCTGGCCTGCCTGTGCTTCGGGCACTTGGCCAGGGGCGCTGGGGCAGGCGCTGACCCACTGTGTGGCTGTCTGGGGCGCTTGGCCCTCCTGGGTATTGGGCGGGGCCTCTGCCGGGGGGTTTGGGTGCGCTCGG
Organism: Leuresthes tenuis; assembly: GCF_036924035.1. Taxonomy (NCBI): domain Eukaryota; kingdom Metazoa; phylum Chordata; class Actinopteri; order Atheriniformes; family Atherinopsidae; genus Leuresthes; species Leuresthes tenuis. The sequence goes on along the minus strand of NW_027325365.1, from coordinate 25,476,232 downwards.
GCTCCTGGGGCCCGGGTCCAGTGCACGGCCCGTGTCTGGGTGGCTGGGGCCTGGCGGGGTCGGTGGGCTGTTGCCCCTGGCTCTCGGAGGGCCTCTGCCCTATGCTTATGGGGGCTCTGTCCGGGGGCTTCCTCTGCAGTCTTCTGGGTGGATGCGTGGTTGTCCCTGTGGTGGGCTTCCTGGGTTCTGTGCTCTGTGGGGGCTGCTGGTGGCCTGGGTCTTGTGGCTCTGTACACTTATACACTCATAACTAAGCATGGTTATCATGTAGGACCTGTGTCATGGGTGTTGCATGTTCTCACACACACACACACACACACACACACATTTATTAGCCCAGTAGCATGGTCGCTAAGCAGTTGATGTATTATCATGTCATCTCAGGTCATCTATATACACACCTGTGTTGTATGTGATTGCCACTTCTTGTGCTTGTTTTTGTTTGTTTGTGTGTTTGTTTTTTCTCTGCTTGTCTGCTTTCAGGTGCTCCTGGTGGCGCTAAGGCTGGATTCCCCTCAGAGGCCATGGATTGTTGTCTGTTTTGTTTTTTACAGGTGTAGCAGCTGGTTGTCTGGTTTTTGTTTCTATTTTTGTTCTGTTTCCTCTTCTTTCCTCTTCTTCTTTCCTTGTCCCCCGGTCCGGTTCAGTTCTATTACATGTCATATATTGTCAACAGAAATAAATGAATGGGCATCAAGGGGAGCTTTACATTTATAAAACTTCCCTTGGCAAAGCAAATCTGTTTGGCATCAAAGGTATTCAGACTACAATTCTGCTGCCATAATGCTAAACAGGACAAGGGGAAAAAAAAAAAAAAACTTGCAAAGCACAACTGGTACCTTAAAATGTTGGTCCTACTTGGAACTCAGTCGCAACTTGATTTGAGACGTTATGCTCTTCCGCTTTTTTTAACATGTGACTTGTTGGACTTGACTTGGGGTTTGATAGGAGACATCACAGAGAACTACCTCACACCCGCTTACACAAGAAGAATCAAGAATTTCACCTACAAAGTGAAAGGCAAAGACTTGATCTTTAAATGAAGAATTCTGTTACAAGTCATAACTTTGTCTCAACATGACCAACGCTTGATATTCCCTCCTTCTAAAACATTGTAGACAAGTTGCAATGAAAAAATAATAATTTAAAGAATACAGACTCCCTGCAGGTCTTTAGTTAAACTGAAAACTCTTTTCAACTTCTCGTGATTGCCTCATTCCGGGTGGAGCGGAAACTCACTAGCAGTTTTTTACATCCTGATAATTGCTGATTTGTTTTTTTTTCTTACAAAAAGCCAAGTGGCACATGTCCCTGCAGAATCACATCAGATACTTTCAACAGTTCCTTCTCTGACTCACTGTCAGCAGCGTAGCTGAAATGTGCCTCTGAATGAAATGATCAAGAAATTTCTGTTAGAAAGTATCATACCAATCCACTTGAAGAAATTGGTGGTGAAGCTCTCCGGTCTGTTTGAAATATTTTCAGCTGATGTCAGCTTATCTGTAAGTCATTTGAGACTACAGGTTACATCAGCCAATGTAATGTGTATCAAAAATTAAGTGACTGAATTCTGGTTCTGATCAAAATGGTCAATACTTCTCAGAATAGTATCAACAGATCAAGTTTCTGTAGCTGTATTGGAAACTTTATTTGAATAGGAATTACAGTTACATTTACATGAATTTATGTATGTATGTCTTGATGAAATCTTCACGAGGTGTTTTCTTGCAGTTAATCTGGTGACATTATAACATGAGGTTTTTCTATTTATTCATTACTACTGACTATGACTTGTTTTTTTATTTACTCCTATTCTAGAGCTAAAGCTTGTAGTGGTCACAGTGTGCTGACAGGGGACTGGGGCAGAAAAATGGCCCCAGATTATTTTCCTGGTCAGTCCACTCCCCAGATAAAGGGATTGCTGTAGAGGAATGTGTCTTTGGAGACTCTTTTATGCACGTGAGCCATAAAAAGATGTTTTCTGAAATAGAACACACCTGTCTAGCTCTTCTTGAATATCTTGAACAGGATAAATAATTTGTACATATAAGGCCACGACCAGTGGATGTAGAGCATGGATACTGTACGTTATTCACATGTTATCAAACATGGACTAAAATAATTCTCCCTCTGCTAGTCTTTATTATTGTCATCTGCAGTGTAGCTGTTGGCAGAATTTGCAGCACCAACTGTATAATTTTTTCTTGGCACTTTGAGGAATCTGCCTTGAGCCTCTTTTATTTATTTATTTCCCACCCATCCACATTCTGATAAAACCTTTATGTTTTATTGTGTGGTTTGTGTCTTTTTTCTGAGTGCTTATATAAGTATCTTCATTTCATCTGACTGTCCAACTGATAAACAGTAGAATGAGAAATGAGAAAGGGAAGCAGACAGACCCACATGAGCCAAAGTTAACAGGCAATTAGGTCAGGATATGTGAAACTAATTAAAAGACTGTAGACGATCAAATCAAATAGCTCCCGCACAACTGACCCCTGTTAGTGTCAGTAACAACATAGTCTGTGCCAGTTCATTTTAAACTGAAGGCTCTGCCTCCCATTCTACTTTTAGAAACTCTGGGAAGCACAAGTAAACCCGCAGTCTGAGAGCATTCTGATATAATGGAGCTTGGTCATTAAGAGCTTTATATGTGATAGGCCAGAACTGATTGATGCTGCAGGACCTTTTGTCAGTCTTGAGTAGGGATGGGAATTTTTAAGAATTCAGCAATTCCGGTTCCATTATCGATGTCGCTTATCAATTCGGTTCCTTATCGGTTCTCTTATCGATACTCATCCAGTTATATATAGTACAAATGGCTTTGGTTGCAGAAACACTTTAATTTCAAGTACGCACCAACATTTGATATTTTTTCGCCTCTGTCATTTTTTCCCTCTTTTCCCTGCCTTGATGAAAGGGGTAGCTACAGGTATGCGTGAGCCTGCCTCTGATCCTACCTCTGAGCCTGCCTCACTATTGCAGTCCTCATCAACTAAATGTTAATATCAGATGGAAATTATTCACAACGTGTGAGTGCGTCACGAAAAGCGTGACTGTCAATTACCTGGGACTTTTCAGACGGAAGACGCTGTGCCACAGGCTCCCCCGCAGGTGTTTAGCAGTGTGTCAAAGACTTTACATTCGTGCAAAGTAATTGCATGCTGTGCGGTAAAATATTTTGCATGTTGGAGGTATTTCCCCCCTTTGACGTGATCAAAGCTTTGCACGTGTTGCAACTGGCCCTAGTATTGTCCTTTTTGTTGAAATATAACCAAACTTTGGAGCGCTTCTGCCTCGACGCCATGTTGGAAACATTCTGAGCCAAAACACGAAGCGTGCACATGACGTCATCTCGCAAATGCGTCACACAACCTATCCACCTTATTCCTAGCTCCGATGATCCTTGCGCATATTATGGGCGCGACTTCCGGTACGAGCCGGAACCAGCGTCTGCCAAGGTAACTGCTAACGCTAATTGTCATTTTTTGAAGCGACCTGTAAATAAAATATGAGGGAACATCATCTTTTACACCTCAAACATTGTCATACCACTGCCTTCTACTCTCGAGGGATGAGAGGACGATCTGAAGAAGTGGCCACGGATCACTTACATGAGCATATTTTGCTACTTTATTGACTCCGTTGGCACAGACAGCGAAGCTATGAACAATCTTAAAAGCTCTGAGGCATATCAGTACCTCCACAGCAATAAAGTCGGTCGCGTTGTGTTAAAGGAGGTGGGACACGACCTTATATATCTGAAAGCAGACAGAGCCGAGTCAGAGCCTTAAAATCCCACATCACAGGCCTGGGTTTTAGTTTCAGCGGCAGGTGAAATACAAACAGCTGGCTGCTCATGCAGCTGCAATACTGTGGAAGGTAAAAATATCGATTGTCATGATGATGATGATGAGTATTATCAGTATTGTTGTAATGTGCTTTGTAATGACACTCACAAATAGATTTTAGTTGATTGAACTGCAGAGTGCATTTTGTAATGGAAAATATTTTCATGTAGGTTGAGAATGCAGTCTGGCAGGGAAAGACAGGGATATCCTGTACTGACGTACAGAGGAAGTGGAAAGAGCTGAAAAAGGTGATGCACATAAAATTCAAATGTCATAAACCAGACAGCATTCATCCAGGCTCATCAACAGCAATACCATATCCTGTAAGTGTTTCACCTGCAGAAGCTCCCCCTAAACCTTTCAAGAATCATGCAGAATGTAAGACCTATGTCAGTTCCTCTGTTATGGCCCCATTATTTCAGCTGCAGACGGATGGTCTCCTTCAGCGGTGTTAGATGTAGGGAGTAGTGAGTCCTCTCAGAGCCAGGGTGATCATCTACAGATACCCCATACAGAACATGGCACAACGCTTACCTGTAAAAAGTGTCTCACTTTTTATGAGACCTATGTTCATATGTTCAGCTAAGCCCTTTTTACATGAAAACATTCTATATTTGTACCTAAAACAAAATGAAATTTTTCTGGGTTTCAAGTGTCCCAGCTCACTGTTCAATAATTTAAAGTTACACAGACAACAATAGCAAGTACAAAGTTAATTTATCTGTTGTGTACAAATACATGTTCTTTGGAGGCTTGTTACTTTAGTGTTAACACATTTCAGGTAAACTGTCAAATAATTTTTCTTTTGCATCATTGCGCATCACCAATCAAACAACAAGATTAATGTCAAACTATAAATGTTAAAACAGTGAAATGTGTCTTTGATTCCAATATTGAATATGTTTTCATTTTTCACTTGAAGTAAGCTCACCTCTTAGATTCACTAGACCAGCACAGATCTTGAGTATTTTATCTATCTTTGGTACCAAATTAATTGGCACTGTGAGAAAGAATCTTGAACACCTTCAGGCACCTTATTGCCCGTTCAACGTGAATGCAGGCATGAGCGATGCGGCGTGTGTGTAGTACGTTACAGCCACTGTTACATTTTAAACTGTACAGGATACAATGTTAATTACTCTGGCTGTCATTACTGGACAAATGCAATCATTTTCTGTACTCACTACACCTGAAATCTGAAAATGCCTGATGTAACGTTACTCCTGGCACTGCTGTCAATCCTTTTGAGGACTCACCGGCGTCTCTTCTCTGGTGGTCTGTCGTAGCCAAGCAGGTAGCATAAAGTAGGATTCGGGTTTTCCTCCGTCAGATTTTTGTCGCTGAAATTAAATGAACGCATAAACAGTGTTTTCAGGGGTCTCTTCAAATTAAAGTTTTTTGCCAACATTCTTCTGGCTTCCTCGTCTGTAGGTAGGTGATGGAAACTGTAGCGCTGAACACAGGAGCAATCCCTTTTCGTTCTGGGTGCATGTTCAAAACACTGTTCATCAAACCACAAAATTAGCCTCCTCTGGTTGTTAGTACAGCGTTGAACAGCACCGGTGCCAGAGCACCGAAGGGACACTTTGAGAAAAGTTGTTACAAGTTAAAACTTGTTAAAAACCGTTATAGCGACCATAGCATTGTGTTAGCAACTACTTCCGCTTCCAAACCGGAAATGTACCGGAAGTCGCACCCCTACTGATCTCCACAGTAACGGCTCCAGGAATAGGGTGGATAAATGGGATCGTTCGGCAGGCGGATTAACGATTCCACGGAATCTACACTACAGGAAGCTGGTTCTCGATTCCCATCCCTAGTCTTGAGATATACGATACTAGGAGGATTAGAGAAAACTTATGACATGACAAGATGAAACCAAGATGTCTGGACTGTCCTTATAGAAATCTTATGATGCATGCCAGTTGTATGGCCCTGTGTACACAGTATTAAAGAATATTCTCTACTAAAGACTCTTGCTTCCAGTCTCATTAAATCCAGCCTCATATACTTTGATTCCTGATAGCAACAGAATCGCTGCTCAGGAAACCCTCCTTACAATCTGTGAGGAGAATAATTTTAAATTCCATTCTGAATCTAACAGGGATCCAATGAAGAGAAGCTAAAACTGGAGAAATACGATTTGTCCTGTTAATTCTCATCAGAACTCTGGCTGCAGAAGCCAAAGCCTCCAGCTGATTTTGGACCAGCTTTTCAGAGAATGTGTGGGACAGCCCAATAATAAAGAATTACAGTTGTCAAGTCTTGAAGTAACAAATGCATGGAGCAGTTTTTCTGCATCAATTTTTGCAGTATTACAAAGGTGAAGAAGGCACTAAAAACCTGTTTTATATGTCAGTCAAAGGACAGATTCTGGTAAAAAAAATAACTCCAAGGTTCCTCACTGTAGTACTAGAAGCCAAGGAAATGCCATGTAGAGTAACTATATAGAAAGTTTCTTCCTAAAGTATAGACACAAACTCAGTATGCAGCACTTTTTTTTTTTACAGTAACACTCTGATGAACATTTCAGTTTATTAGAACATTTTATTTACTGCAAAACTAATGAGGTATGTTCATAGATCGTCCTCTTAAATTGCTGCCTTGGACAATCTTTTTTTGTCCGTGTCCATCAGTTTTATATTCTGCAGACATATTTGCTTTGTTTTTCTGTAAATTAGCCTTGAAATCAACTTAATTACTACATAGCTGTAAGCTAATAATTAGGACTGCCTGTCCTGTGACTCAATCCTCTTCTATTGCTGAAAGACCGATATGTCCGAATATTTGTATGATTCCGATTTGTAAACAGAACTCAACTCAAGGGCTGAATGGATGGTGTTGTTTCTTCTTAATTTTCTGTTGTTTTCACACAAAAAAAGTAAATATACAAGCCTTGAATGTGGGCGAGGCATACTGTGTTCAGTGATGAACAGAAATATTAGCTATAGAAACTTCTGCTGCTGAATAACAGTCAACAGGGGCTCTCCTCTGTATTTCTAAAGAGCGCTAAATGCCTTTATTGAGCTTAACATCATCATCACTATTAATGTCATTTAACAGAAAGTGTGAGAGAAAATGAAGATGGAAAGAGACCTTTTAGGAGCTGCTGTGACAAACGTGCAGGCAAGGATGGAGATTCTGATCAGTGGAGAGAAAACATGGAAAGGAACACTGCTACAGAAATACACAAATTGTTAAAGAGAGATATCAACAAGAATAAAAGAGAAAAAAGAGACGTATGGAACCCAAGAGGAAGGAAAAAAAAGTATGATTATTACTTGAGCTTGGAGCCCCTTCAGGCAAATTAGAGGCAGGCCCCGTGCAGAAAAACCTGACTGCCTCCCTTTGATCTTCCCTCTAATCAGATTGGAGCTCAGGGGTTTAGGGGAGAAGGCACAACATTGTATTGCCTCTTATCTTTTCGAGAACTCCACGTGTGTCTGATTATGAGTATCTGTTTGTGTGTGCATGGGTTGTTTTGCTCGGTTGACTGCTCTGTGTAAGTGTGGCTGAACTGTTTTGTTTTTAGGTGATGAGCTGGAAAGACTCCAACTAGACACCACAGGCACACAAACACAAATAAATTAAATAAATACCAGTATGTTTTTATTCTACTTGATTCATTTTATCAGGAGACAATTGTGTTTGCATGCTCTCCCATTTTCACAGCAGCTTTCCTAACGCACCGTACCTGTGGGTAAGGTTAGCTAATGACTCTAAATGAACTCTAATTGTAAGTGATTGTCTTTGTGTGTGCTGTCAGCCTTGTGGAAGGGGAGTCACCTTGCAGGCACTTACCCCACATGATGTTCATTTTGTCAGTTACCTGACACAGTCATATGCCAATTATCTCTTCTTCCTGCTCTCAACGAAGGCGTCGCATTTCTCTTCTCTCCTCTGTCTTCCTTCTCCCTTACTGTCCCTACTTCTCTTCACGTCTCGTCCTGTCTTGTCTCAAACTTTGGTGCCTCTCTCCGCATTGCTCTCAAAATTAAAATCATGGAATCGGTCAACTGGTCTCTCAAAGAAGCGCGGGTTCGGGGGAACCTGACGGAACGTTCGCCGCTGGTTACATGAGGGACGCCTGGGAGCAGTGGAAGGTCGTGTGCCTGGCAATTCTTTCCGTTGAGGACATCGAGGATCTTTACATATTGGAACCATGATGACGGGCTATCTGCTGATTGGATTAGGCATTGCACTGGAGTATTGGAAAATTCGGAAGTCAGAGACAGCGGTCCGAGGCCCCAAGCTGCCCGACATGTTTGAAGCAGTGGGCAGAGCTGCTGGCGTTCAGACTGTGGTCATTAACCGCGATATGGATAACATCTTGGAGAAGCTGGTGCCTTTGCAAAGGTGTATGGATAGTTTTTGTGACCAGAATGGACAAACAGAGTAAGTCGTGTCCATTGAAATACGACTACTCGCCCAAACCCAACAATCATAATCTAATCTGAATTCTGTCTCTTGGCCAAGGCCGCTGCTGAAACAACCCCCCCTGAGATCGCTGCTGTGAGACGCCCTGAACTACTTTCCCCCTCCCTTTCTCCACGGACACCTGGTGATTGTTGACTCCAACTGGAACCCAATCAAGGACTTCTCCATGGCAACCTGCTGTGGTATCACCATGACATCCTGTGAACTGAGACACTGGTTGAGAGCCAGACGTAGCAATTCTCTGGACTTACACCCATCCCACGCCTTCAAGTTGTTTTGCGTTATTATGTGTGAAGCGAGCAAATGTTTGCCTATGTTTGGAGTCTGTGTTGGATGGTGAGCTTATGTTTGCTGTTATTGATGCTGCTGAGGTTTTTTTCCCAGCTCCACATTGTACCCCCCAAGGAGTACTCTCTCCTCGCCCCCCCCCCCCCCCCCCCCCCCCCCCTTTTTCAAAAAGTTAATATGAACAATTGTATCAAATCAATTTTGTATCATTTGTGGCATTTTACTCTTTATTGTGCTGTTTAAACCTTAATATGCCGATAGATTGAAAGGGCACAATAAAGTAAAAAAGGCACAATAAGGTAAAAGGGCAGCATGTGCAAAAACACAATAGGAATATACATACTTAAGCATATACAATAGGAAATAACACTACTGTAGCTGTGTATGTGTGCAGAAGTTCAAAAGAGTGCAATGATTGCTTAAATGTGCGAGGTGCAATAATGATACAAGTCCAGTGAGTGCAGTTCCCTGAGGTAGAGAAGTAGTGTATTGTCCATGAAAGTAACACTTCTATAACTGAGCATGTGTGCAGAAGGTCAACAGAGTGAGCAATGTTCAAGGTGCAATAGTGAGATCAAGTCCAATGTGTGCAGTTCCTGAGGTAGAAGTCGTGAAATATTGTCCATAGTGCCGCTGCTATTTGTTGTTTAGGAGTCTGATGGCAGTTGGAAAGAAAGAGTTTTTGAGCCGTGACATCTCATATTTCCCATCCCTGTACCTCTGGCCAGAGCCAGAGCCAGAGCCGTTCTTGGCTGAACGGTGGCCGATGCCGTCTCCTCGCCTTCCTTATGTCCACTATCAGTGTTGTTTTTGACAACCATCTTAGATTTAGTCTTAGTCTTCTTCTTCTATATGTGATTGTTTTAGCCGAAAAGTCAAAAAGGTTTTAGTCAAAAAAAAAAGAAAAAAGAAGTCTTTTGACAAATTAATTTAGGTCAATAGGTATTGGAGATTGCTGTTGGGCAGTGTCACACGTAAGTTGTGAAAATAGCAGATCTATAAATTCAACACATTGTGAGCTTGCAGATTTTCACCAATAATTACAATAATAAAGGAATGCTTTTAGACAAAAGGTTTCCACCCGAACGGCAAATACTTTCTGATCTAAGGATTGTGCATTACACACAGATAAAGTGGAAACAGTGGAATCAATGTTCATTACTCCAAAAAAGCCAAAAACAAAAACCTTCTATTTCGGCAATTGTGGCTTTATTTCTGAGAATTTCCTAAAGTACAATGAACATGAACCAAAATGAATGAACATGCCCAAAATATGAGGAACACATATGCTCAACTTGGCCTTGTCTGCCAGATGCACATTTTTTGTAAAAACAGACATCATACAACCCCACAAATGTTATAAAACAAAGTAATAAAATAAATAAAACTTCCTGAGGTACAGTGAGGGAGGTTATAAGTTATACATACTTGAAAGTATGAAACAAACACATTCTTAAGTTTTTTTGGAACAAAATAAATAAGACAACCCTGTAAATACTGTAGTAAATTATATAAATAAAAACAACAGCGTTTAACATGAATTAGAGGAGGGACTGTCTCACAACAAGAACAAACAGAATATCACAATCACATATCTGTATCTGCACTAATAATAGTAACTGCTTCCTGTTAGCAAAATTAACCTACTGACCTCAATTTAGTTTCAGAAAAGCACTTCACAGGTGGTCAGTGGCTTAAGCAGATGTCCCATATACAGAGGCTAGTCCTCAATGCAGTTGGCCCCTTTTCAAGTCCCATGTCATGTCATGCATGTCTGCCTGTCATTCCCTCTCTCTGCCCTGTTTCCTGTCTCTCTCCACTGTACTATCAATAAAGGCACTGAAAAGCCCAGAAAAATACTTAAAAAAAAAAGAAAAGTGCTTCACTCTGAAATGGTTCTTGCTCTGTTTCGACAGCCACGAGTGAGGTCACCTGTAATGCTAAAGACACTCTCAGAAAATGCTAGAGATGCTGGTGTAGTTTTAGGCTTGGATAAACAGAATCTCCCTGTGCAGCCCAAAATTCAAGGGCAGTCTCTTCGATTGTAGGCTGTGACAGCCTTTATTTCCTCCCTGACACGTGGCCGGCTTGTTTTTGACAAGAATTTGAATCTGGAGCGCTTTCTCTGTGGTCCCTCTTTTGATTCCTTCTCTCCCTCCTCTGGCCCCTCATCTTCAGCCTCCTCTTCCCGTACAACTGTTGGTACCAACTGAGCAATGTAATCTTCTGCTTTTCCCAGGAGTCCTGCAATTTGCTCGTCATCATTTTCAAGGAGTGCTTAAAAGTCAAAGTCAACTTTATTTGTAAAGCACATTTCACGTACAAAACAATTCAAAGTGCTTTACATAAAGTAAAAGCATCAAAAATATGTAAAAGAATATAAATACAGGGTTCCTACAGGTTCCTTCAAGTCAAATTCAAGTCTTTTTAAGACCTTTTAATTTGTTCATTTATTTCTCAAACAAATGTTAAAATGTGGACAAAAAAAGTTTCAGCAGGCCACACAAAAGTTTGAGTAACACAGTTCAGTTCTTTTTTTAACATTGGTTACATCAGCTAGCTGCTTATTCCATGCTGGGAATATGGGGAGTAGAGAGAGTCCTGAACAACTGAATCTACCGACGATGAAAGTTTCATTTTCATCGTTGGTGTGGACCCAAAAGGTCGTAGCTGGGGGGATGTAGCGCTAGCAGCTAGCTGGTTTATGTTAGCTGCTTCAGGCACATTAACAGCACGCTGGCTAAAGTTAGCGGGTTGAAATACTCCGGCGATGGAAGGAGTTTAATACTTCCCTTTGGTTGACTTGATGTGCTTGGACGACTTCGCATGAGACTCTAAAGCCTTCATGCCTATGGTACCAAGCTGAATGTTTTTTTTGCATACAGTGCTAAAAGCCTGGAATACATTGTTGTCCACCGGTTTTAACCAGTGTGAAAATGCTTGTATTTCTCGCCAAGCGTCGTTAAATTAATATTTCCCCATAAAACATGAAATGGGTAAACTAACGTTAAAAACAAACTTTTGTGTTGCGCTTCTGCTCGGCTTGTTGCTTGTGGTCCGTCTCTGTGTGGTGACCCATGCTGTCGCAAAGTGACACTCTTTATTTAGGCCACGTTATTTAATCAAAAATAATAGTGGTTGACAAACTAAACTTTTGAGGAGAATACGATACGGAGAAGTTACATATTGCACAAGTTTTAAGACCCACATATAAAAATTTAAGACATTTCCAAGTCTTTTTAAGGTATTATTTCCAAATTCATAAATTCAATGCTTTTAAGAGTTTTTAAGACCCCGCGGGAACTCTGTAAATAGAAAGAAATAAAATAATTAAAATGAATAAAAACAAGCAACAGTCGAGATAAATGAAAAATTATCGTGCAGATTTCATGCATAGACACGAGAAAATAAATGTTTTTAACCTGGATTTAAAAATGTCTACATTTGGTGACAGTTTAATCTCTACTGGCAGTTTGTTCCACTTGTTTGCAGCATAACAGCTAAATGCTGCTTCTCCATGTTTAGTCTGGACTCTGGACTGGACCAGCTGACCTGAGTCATTGGATCTAAGAGCTCTGCTGGGTTTATATTCTCTGAACATATCACAGATGTATTTTGGGCCTAAACCGTTCTGGGATTTGTAAACCATCAGTAGGCTTTTAAAATCTATTCTGTGACTGACTGGAAGCCAGAGTAAAGATTTTAAACCTGGTGTGATGTGTTCAGATCTCTTAGCCCTGGTTAAAACTCTAAAGCTTCTATTACATTAAAAATTCTTAAGTTGAAATGATCCAGCAGTCCAGTGTGCTCACTGTTGGTAGCATAGCTATGGCCTCTCTAAACTGAGCACTTGTTTTCTCATTAATGTGCCTCTTCTTAACTGAGAAGCTGTTAAGGCCAAATCAATAACCACAACAGAAGAAATATCAACACCTTTAGAAACGACCAGGTCCAGAGTGTGACCTCGAAGGCGGGTCGGTTCTGTTACATGTTGCCACAAACCAAACATGTCCAGCACAGAAGAAAATTCTTTGGCATTGTTATCCGTCATATTATCGATGTGAATGTTAAAATCCCCGGTCAAGATAAAATGGTTACAATAATTCAGAAAATTCATCAATAAAACTTGCACAGTATCCTGGAGATCTGTCAATGATTAAGAACAGAATTTTAGGAACACCTTTAAAATAAAACTAAGATATTCAAAAGAAGTGAAATCACCAAATGAGATCTCTTTACACTGGAATGTATCTTTAAATAAGGCAGCTTCTCACCCACCTTTCCTCACATTTCAGCATTTATCCATGAAACTAAAATTTGGGGGTGCTGCTTCATTAAGAACAGTAGCACTTGTGCTCTCTGTTAACCATGTTTCTGTCAGGAAAAGAACATATAAATTGTGTGAAATTATGATTCAAAATTTAGTCACTGTTAGTCAGCTAACAGTGACTTATTGGACAGAGATCTAATATTAAGTAGAGCAAGCTTTGTGGAGTTTACACTGGTCTCTGTTGTATTCTGAGTTGTATGTGGTACCGTTAACAGATTAGATAGATTTACCCAGCAAGTTGGCTGTTTTCGATTCCTTCTTTTACTAACTAATACAGGAATCCTGCTTCAGGTGAAACTGTTGGGTAGCAACAGGTAGGAAGCATGCAGCAGCAGTAAGGGGTGAAAACTTAAGAGTCAGTGTCATCAAGATAGCAGCTGAACCGGCTGTCCGTGTTTGCCTTCATCTTCTTTGCCAGGGAAGCTAGGTCCTTAAAGCTAGAACCTTGGGCATGGGGGAACTCTGAGAAATGCCCCTGCAGGTCCAGAAGGGCACAACAAGGGATAAAGACTGTGTTGCTCTGGAGCATCTGGGTATGTTCAGTGAAGGAGAGGAGTAAATCTCTTAGAGCAGTCAGCCTCTGCCACTCACTGGGCAGTAAGTAGTGGCAGCTCCTTGCATCTGCAACTTGAGTTACTGAGTCTTTGATTTGAAGAAGCCGTGATATCATCAGATATGTGCTAGTAGGGCAGTCTTTGACCAGAGTTAGTTGACACAGCTGCAGCAGTTGCTCAGTTGCCACCAACACTTTCTGGATCGTGTTTACCATAAGTTGCAGTGTGTGTACAGCACAGAGAGTCCCATCTATGTGTCCAAACCTAGGTAGATAACACAGAGAAAAAGACACTTTATTAATCTTATTTAGGATATTTAGTACAATTGCCATGAACAACACCATGCAATACAATAAACAATAGCTAGAAGTGACTATAACCTAGCATAACTCAATGTGACTGACAAACTGAAATTGTTAATTAACAGGAAACTGAAATAATTTACCTTTGGTCTTCAACCACCTCAGAGTCTTCAGTGTGACTTGTCTCAGAAGATTCTCCCTCAGAGCTGGATGATCCATCCGATTCATTAGGTTTGAACGCTGCAGTCATGTTGCTCCCGTTATCTGTTGTTACTGTCAGAATTTTGCGTTGTGGTATTCCCCAGTCCCCTGTGCATCGGTCATCACTGGTTTCCATACAATCTGCAGCGTGTGGGCGATCTGGTCAAGTCTCAACAATATGTGCTGTGCTTTGTTTTCCACAGTGCAAAAAAAGCATGCACTAATTCCCAGAAATGATGCTGTAAGTCCTTTTTTGGTCCTTATGTCCAGGCAAATTGTTATTTTGAGTGCTGTGACAAGCCTCTCTTTGTACTTTTGTTTTTCGTCATCATATATCTTATCAACTAAGTTGTTTATTTTTGTTTGTTGGGTATGGTCAGCCTTTTATCAAAGGTCTCCATCATGAGGATGAAATGTTCATCCTCAACTGTGCAGGCAGGTACGACCAATCCAAAGAGCGACCGCCTGTTCTTTGGCACGTTGTTCCAGGGAGTCGGACTCGTATTTGGATGCTGCGGCGAAGGCTGCTGGGATAGATGAATGTGCCCTGTTGTTCTTTGGACCACCAGGTTTCTCTTTAGGAGTTCTGGTCTCTGGTTGAGGAAAAAACAAAGAAGGGATACAATTACTCTATCTCTGTATACAACATACACCTCTTGTAAAGGTTTACAGGTGAACACAAAACAATCAAATGTAGGTATACAATAAAGTAGTCAAAATACTACCACGTTAAGAAAATAGAATGGTCCTAACTATCAAACAAGCAAAACAAAAATACATAGCTTATTAACTGACCCTGTACTAAAGCTTTCTGATCTTTCATTGTGAGCAGCAGCCAAACTATAATGTATCTGTACTGTTGTGTGTGTGTCCTAACTTTACTGTAAGTCGTGGTTGGAGCTTCACAACGTCTCTTGTGGCTTTTAGGATAAAGTTAGCAGGCTCTACAACAATACACTAACTTGGCCTGTTTAACATATTGCAAGTTACGTGCTGATAGAACATAAACACACAAAACATAACCCTAGCCTGACCATGCCGTCACTGAATGTAAACCTGGTTAAACATGCTGCTAAAGTAACACACATAAGCTAATGAATTGACGTTAGCAAAACAAAACTAATTTTAGCTTGAAGTTAGCAGTCCATTTGCACCAGGAGTATGCGGAAAACTTATTAACTTATAAGCTTACTATGAAATTTATCATGAGCCGATTGTCGAGTAACATTGTATGTATGCGTTACGTTAACCCTCTGAGGTCTATGATCCCGCCAGCGTGGTCAGATTGCATGACGTCATTGCGGCGCCATAGAAAACAAAGTAGGTCACCTGGAGCGCTGCCATTAACTTTACTCAAAAGTGCGGATTTGAAACTATCTCCTAGTTTTTATTTGACTTTGATACACCACGTAAAACCGGAGATATGATAGTTTCAATTTGGTTGTAAAAAAAATATTTATCCAATCGTAAAAAAGGGCGGGATGGGAGGGGCAGGGATTGCATTTCTTTCCATATCTTTATCATTTTCTGTGATTTTACAAAACAGGAAAAAGTGGTCAAATCTGTTAATACTACTCAACGTGACCAATGTACCAGAGACGTCTGACATCGATCACAGGATCCGGGGAGCGCCACAAATCGCTGAACCGGAAGCCAACCACGGGAGATAGCGGCGGGTGTTTTCGAGGAGAAGTGTTTTAGGAGGAAGGAAGAAGAACAAGAAAACTGTGCTTTTGAGAGATAAATGAAGCGGTCATTGGATGTCCATCAGGTCCTCAGGCTGTTGTATGCCGAGGACGAAAAGAAGGTGGCGTCATTTCCTCTTCATCGTCCGAGGATGATGGGGTGACAGATCCGTCTTTTGTCCCCGGCGACATCGGCGGTGATGAGAGGTCAGTCATACTAATCATGAATATTTGTAGCTTTTGTTTTGTTTACTGCTGTATTGTAAAGATTATAAAACTGTCTGATATGAATACAATGTTATATATTTAGGTAGTTATATACTTGTTATATACTTATGTGTACATAAGAGCAGGGCTGAAATAATAAATACAGAGCTGTACGTGTACATTTTAGGACATCCTCAGGCTCAGACAATTCAGTGTCATACCTCAGACAAAAAGGTGTCACACTCGCACCAAAAGGCTTTATAAAAAAACTTTTCACAATGAACGGCCTCAGAAAAACAAATGTCAGACTCAACGGCATCAGCTCAAGCGTTGTCATTTAAAACGACATCAGCTCAAAAGCTCTCATTTAAAACGGCTTCAGCTCAAAAGTTCTCATTTAAAACGGCTTCAGCTCAAACGCTCTCATTTAAAACGGCATCAGCTCAAAAGTTCTCATTTAAAACGGCTTCAGCTCAAAAGCTCTCATATAAAACGGCTTCAGCTCAAACGCTGTCACACTGAATGTCATCAGGAAAAAAAATGTCAGACTGAAAGGGATCAGCTAAAAGGTTGTAAAACGGCACCGGGAAAATATGTCACGGGTGCAAAGTCTAGGCAATGATAGTCTTTGGTCTGGGTTTGACCCATCGATGTTGTAAGTGCCAGTTAAGCAATAATAATTTAAGTTAAAAACAGTTAAATATTAATGATGATAATTTCATTGTAATTCTATAGGTTTAGAGTATGTTGGTTTAAAATACACAATTAGTAATGTGTAAAAGGTTCACAAATCTTTCTATGCACTAATTTGTATGATGTGACATCATTATATAACGTTAGCTACGGTAGGCTAATTAAAATTTAGTTTTTTGAGTCAGAACATGGTGGAAGCAACACAGTCTTTTGACCGTGCGTCAGATCTTGTAATTTGCTTTGTTGTTTTTAAGTAAACATTTTAAAAGACAAAGGAAGTTGTCATGTCTCGTCGCTTGCGTGGAAAAAGAGTCTGACTCGAGAAGTGGTACAGAAAAGAAGAAATAAAGGAGTGCCACTAAATTTAGTCAAAAGACTAGCTTAATTAGCTTAACGAGCGGAGCAGCGGAGCTGGAGCAGCACTGTGCACGTGTGTGGGAGCTGGGCCTGCATGGAAGAAAAGAAGGAGAGCTCAACCAAGGATGCTGAAGCAGAAACGGACTATTGTTTGAAATCGTCTCCAGGACAAGGTACCGTCAGATCCTCATAATATCCAAGTGCATTAAGACAGCAGACGTAAAGTGGATAATTACAGAGTCCGAGCCGAAATTAAAGGAGGAATGCAAATAAAAAATGCAAGCTGTGAACTGTAATGCAAGCCTTGAGTCAAACAATGTGGAGTTTGGCATTATTTTGAAAAGTTGTATTGCACTCGTTTTTATTAAGAAAAGTGACTTTGAAGAAAAGTGCTTTTAAACTTTTGTATACTACTTGAGCCTTTATTCTGCAATATAAGATGGCTAATAAACAGGAGCTAAGCTGTCTCGAGGATACAATGGAACAGGGAAGGTCACGCAAGCTGACAGAAAGCATTACAGGAGAAATTACAAAGGCACATAGCACTGAGGAAACACAACTTAGGAGCTCTGACAAGTAAAATAAGGGATGTGAAGGCAATGAAGAGTGATGCTCAAAAGTGAAAGAAGTGATGGAAAATGATTTTGCACTTATTCTACAGGGGTTTAGTCACCTCAACAGTGAAGTTGCAAATCTTTTGGCTGATGATGAAAAAATATATGACCAGGAAAAATGGTTTGAACCCAAAATGGCATCCATCACAAATTTTATGAAAGAAACTAAAAAATGGATTGCAGATGTACATGAATCTGTACTGCAAAAAGAGAAGGATGAGGACGTTGACCCCCAAGATACTGTTGAACCAAGTGACAGTGTTTCTCAGGTTGAAGTCAATGAAGCTGAGCATGCCGAGCCAGGTGGATCTCAAGTTAGTTCCACGTCATCCACAACACAAGTCTCATCAACGCGCATTAAACAAGAAGCTGAGCATGCAGCCCTTCTTGAACGTGTGGCTGCACAGAAGAAAAGGCAGCAGCTTGAGCTTGAAATGACCAGACTTAAAGTTGCAAAGGAAGAACTTGAGCTAGAGACTGCATTAGCTGAAAGTAGTGCAAAAATAAAGGTGCTCAAAGAATATGAGAACTCAGAAGATGGTGTGAGTAGCCACAGACAAGCAAACCAGCTTTCTTCTTCAACCAGACAGAATGGACTTTCACACACCACCACAAACGCTGCACAATGTGGCTCCCCAAGATTTGAACTATGATGCATTAACCAACAGAGGTGAGGACATAATAAAGGTCATGCAAAATCAGAATGTAATTACTGAACTGCTAGTTAAACAACAGAAGCAATCTCAGCTACCAGTGAAGGATATTCCTGTCTTCAGAGGAGATGCACTGCAATACAAATCGTTCAACAGAGCATTTGAGCACTCAATAGAACAAAAGACAAGCAATGATCAAGACAGACTGTATTTTTTAGAACAGTTTACAGCTGGTGAACCCCAAGAGTTAGTCCGCAGCTGTGCTCACATGCCACCCAGCAAAGGCTACAATGAAGCAAAGCGTCTGCTTCATAAACACTATGGGGATGAACTACAGATCGCCAGTGCATACATCGATAAGGCATTAAAATGCCCACAGAAATAAAGAAAGTTCTGTTTCATCTGACCACAAAGCCCACAAAGAAGAAGTATCATGTGCTCAAGTTTCTATCACTCAAGAATCTTGTAGCCCCACGGGGGCCGGTGAACCTGAATGTGTACTGTCAATAGTACCAGTGAAGATTAAGTCGAAAAAGAGTGACAAGTATGTGGAAACGTTTGCTTTTATGGATCCAGGAAGTACAGCAACGTTCTGCACTGGAGACCTGCAAAAGAAACTAAACGTTAAAGGGAAACCAGCACAAATACTTCTCAGCACCATGGGTCAAGACAAACCTGGAGAACAGAAACTCATGAACAGTTATGTGATATCGGACCTGGAAGTGTGTGGACTGGAAGACAACAGGTATATTCAGTTACCCAAGGTGTATACTCACAGCAACATACCTGTTCACACTGACAACATACCAAAGCAATCGGATATAGAGCAGTGGTCTTACAAGAAGACAAACAATTCATGCAGTCTGTGCATGAAACAGCAACTCTAGAGAATGGACATTATAGCATTGGATTGCCACTCAAGAACAGAAAACTCCAAATGCCTAATAATCGTTGTGTGGCAGAACAGCGCATATCCACTCTGCACAGAAAGTTCAAGAAGAATCATGGGTTCTATGAAGAGTACAAAGCCTTCATGGACACAATTATAGACAAAGGCTACGCTGTTCAAGTTCCAGCACATCAGCTGAACCGTGATGACAACAGGGTGTTCTACATACCACATCATGGGGTGTATCACCCTAAAAAAGGAAAGTTAAGAGGGGTCTTCGACTGCACAGCCTCGTTTCAGGGCCGGTCCTTGAATTATGAGTTACTTCAGGGACCTGACATGACCAACACCCTGGTTGGTGTCCTCTTAAGATTTCGGGAGGAGCCAACAGCCATGATGGCAGACATCGAGTCAATGTTCTACCAAGTCAAGGTCCCAGAAGAGGACGCAGATCTCCTCCGCTTTCTATGGTGGCCCAAAGGCAATTTGGATGGGCCTATGGAGGAATTTAGGATGTCAGTGTACCTCTTCGGGGCCACTTCATATGCATTGAGAAGAGCTGCTGAGGACCACAAAGCCACTGCATCCCCTGAAGCTGTGCAAACAGTCGTGCATAACTTTTACGTAGATGACTGTCTGAAAAGTGTAGCTACAGAAGATGTTGCAGTAACCTTGGCTCATGATCTTCGCACTTTGTGTGCCAGTGGAGGCTTCATTTTGACAAAATGGATGAGCCATAGCAGAAAGGTGTTAATGTCCATCCCAGAAGCACACCGAGCCAATGAAGTAAAAGATCTGGATCTAAGCCATGACGCTCTACCAGTTGAGAGGGCTCTTGGCATACAGTGGGATACAGAAACAGATACTTTCACCTACAGCATGAAGCTGCAAGACAGACAGATGACAAGAAGGGGCATTTTATCCATTATCAACTCGATCTATGACCCACTCGGTTTCCTGGCTCCGGTCGTCTTGCCTGCTAAACTTCTGCCGAGAGAGCTTTGTAAAGAGCAATGTGGTTGGGATGAGAACATCGCTGAAAAACATGCTGAGGATTGGAAAAAATGTAAAGAAGATGTTACTCACCTCTCCAAGTTTCATGTGGATAGATGTCTAAAACCATCAGACTTTGGATGCATTGCTGCAGCACGTTTGCATCATTTCTCAGATGCCTCAGAGTATGCATATGGCACTGTGTCTTATCTACTACTAGAGAACAAGCAAGGCAAGAAGCATTGTTCTTTTCTGATGGGGACAGCAAGAGTGGCTCCATTCAAACAGGTCACAATTCCCTGACTCGAGCTGACGGCAGCAGTCGTTGCAGTGAAGATAGACAAGATGTTACGTCAAGAACTTCAAGTTCCACTGCAACCATCTATGTTCTGGACCGACAGCACAACTGTGCTCAGATATATTGACAGTGAAACTGCTCGATTCAAAACTTTCGTTGCAAACAGAGTCACGCTGATTCGAGAAGCCACCAAGCCTTCTCAATGGAATTACATTGGAACAGCAGAAAATCCTGCAGATCAAGCGAGCAGGGGCTTGAAGGCCAAGACTTTGATGCAAGGAGGAACATGGATTAATGGACCGAGCTTCTTGTTGAACAATGAATGTGATTGGCCAACACAACCTATTGAAAGGAAAGAAAGCCTTCAAGATGATCCAGAGGTCAAAAACAAAGTTACAGTCAACACAATCGAAGTCAAAGATAACATGGAACCAATTGACAAGTTGATCTACTACTACTCTGACTGGCATAAACTAAAAAGGTTGGTTGCCTGGATTTTAAAGGTAAAGAAAACTTTGCAGCAACTAAAGGATGAAAGAAATAAGTTCACAAGAACAATCAGTCAAACTGAAAAGGACCCTGAAAGGCAAAGGTCAAAATTAGGACAGCATATGAAAAAATGCAAAACAACAGAACGGAAATCACTTACCTTGGATGATCTGGTTGCCGCAGAAAAGGAGATAATTATGTTCAGCCAAAGACAGAATTTTGCAGAAGAAATCAAAGCTCTGCAAAAGGACAAACAAGTCAGTTGCAACAGTCGGTTGTTCAAACTTGATCCAGTTCTTCAAGATGGCATCTTGAGAGTCGGAGGAAGACTCAAGTCAGCAATGCCAGAAAACGTCAAACATCCAGCAATACTCTCCAAGCACAGTAGAGTCGCTAAGCTGATTTTGAGAGACATCCACCAAAGAACAGGACACTGTGGACGGAGTTATGTTTTGGCACAACTAAGATGCAAGTATTGGATCCCACAAGCCAATTCTGCCATCCGAAAGATAATCAGTAAGTGCATAGTGTGCCGCAGGACGAATGGAAAGGTCGGAGAGCAAAAGATGGCAAACTTACCTGAGGATCGCCTTATGCCCGACAAACCTCCTTTTACGAACACAGGTGTTGATTTTTTTGGGCCATTTGATGTCAAGCGGGGCCGGAGTACAGTCAAGAGATACGGCGTGATGTTCACCTGTCTCACCCTCAGAGCTGTGCATATTGAAGTTGCAGACAGCCTTGATACACACTCCTGTATTAATGCTATTCGACGTTTTGTAAGCAGAAGGGGTCAAGTC
This sequence comes from Leuresthes tenuis, assembly GCF_036924035.1. Lineage (NCBI taxonomy): Eukaryota > Metazoa > Chordata > Actinopteri > Atheriniformes > Atherinopsidae > Leuresthes > Leuresthes tenuis. The sequence continues at coordinate 25,454,591 of NW_027325365.1, read as the reverse complement.
ACCATCATGCGCTCTGACAATGGCACAAACTTTGTGGGTGCCGAAAAAGAGATGAGAGAAGCCATACAGCACCTGGATAATGATAAGATTGAAAGAGCTTTGCAACCAAAAGGAATAAAGTGGATATTTAACAGTCCAGCAGCTTCCCACCAGGGTGGGGTTTGGGAAAGACAGATTCGCACAGTACGAAGAATCCTCAATTCCCTGTTGAAAGAATGAGTGGAAAATATAGAGAGTTACAACCGAGTAATTTTGAGTTTTAACTGTGTTAATGTCATGCGTTGGGGTGACGGTTGCTAACTGCTAACGTAGCTAACCGGGTACAATGTAAAATGTAAGCAAGAAAGGTTTTTTTTTGTTGTTGTTTTGTTGTGGTGACGGACAGAAGCGTCACATTTATGCATGGTTTGTAATAATTACTAATGTGCATTGTTGGGTTATGAGAATAAATCCTGCAGTCCTGCTGTACAAAGGCCGATATCGCGCTGCCTTTTTGTATTCACTTACAGCCTACAGACGTCGCAGCAGAGGCCATCGAGACCCTCCCTGACACCCCTAGGTGGGTAGGAGGGTAATAATTAAAACAAATACTTTCCCCGAAAACAGACGCAATTTAATTTAAAGATACTATAACTGTGTTGATTTAGTGATCTTGATAATGAAAAGTGAATCTTACCCACTCTCTCCTAATTGGCATGCACCCAATTTTATTTAAAAATATGGCACTGTGGTTGAGCAATAACATTTTGCTTGTTGTACATCTTTTTCAGACACTCTTTGAAGATGTCAGCCCCGACAGAAAGAAGTATCCACAATGCTGAAATGTGTAAACTTACTTTTTCTGAATAAGACTTATGGACAAATATTTGTTTTATTGATTTTCCAGTGTGTTGTCAGTCTATTATCATTGGTTTGCTTTATTTCTCATTTTGCAGTTAGGATTTGTTCTGAGTCAATTATTATTATTATTTTCCCCTTTTTTTTCTTTCACCTTGCCTTGCATGCAATTAGTGGCATTGCACACAGTGCACCTCCTCATATTTGGCTATTTGAGCATGCGTGACTTGACAATGGCCTTGCTGCAGTCCAAAACTCTTTGCATTTGGAGTTGAGTGTGCGACGTCCTCCCTTTATCCATGTTTGCTCCTTCACCAGCACCTACATAAACGTAACATAATGTGGTATGCGTTACTTTCACTAAAAAAACCAGACAGACTAACACAAGTTATTGATACCTCAATGAATTGTACAGACAGTTACAATTTCAGTACACTAAATTACTTGTCAAAACACTTAAAGGTTTTTGACAACCCTACAAGCTACTAAGCTGCTATGAGGACAAGCATCGATATGTTATTAGTTTAATGTACTGTGTATGTCTCCTGATCTCATAATTGTCACATTTCATAGATGTGTGTTCTTCTGCTATTCTGAATATAGCAATTTGTTAAGATCACTGTGTGGGAGTATATCTTACCTTTAAGAGAATGCAGCTATATCTTCTGTTGTACATTTGTCGTACTTTTTTTTTTTTAAACAAATGTTGATAATTTCCCTGGTAAGCTATTAAAGATCAATACAAGAGGTAGATGAGGAGTTAGCCTATGGTTGTCACACTTAACTGTTTCCAGATAAATTGATAAACTTCTTGTTCAGACATGGTCTAAAACAAAAAGAGATCAGAAGTGCGCTTTTGTCTTGTGGACACCAAATCAGGCAAGCCCACCTTTTGACAATTATGTCTTGCTGTTTCTGTTAACATGCTCTTACAATGCAATAGTCTTTTCCTTGTGTGCAGGAATCAGTGAATTCTATATTTTTTAAAAAAGTCTGTGTTGTGGTTTGTTTGAGTTCTAACAGTGAGCGACACCTCAGAAGGATTTTAAAAACCCTGGGGTTGAGGCGGAGAGCCTGCCAGCGACCTCTCACGCAAATAAAGAGAGCTGTGGAGGTAAGATTTAAACCTGGTGGTGCTGACAATAAAATAAATCAATTACATATTTTAGGCAGCATCTGTAATGCTGGGTACTTGCTTAAACAATAACACCTGTTAGTTGTGTAGTCAATGTTTATCTTTATTGTAATTAAAAGTGTTAAATATGCCACATACTGTCTGTGGTTTCCAGTCAGAGTTGAGGCAATGGTCACATGACCAAGGGATCAGAGCCATGTTGAGACGGGTTTGAGATGTAAGGGGAGTGCAGCCCTGCTACAGGTTGGTTTTTATACTATGCTGTTAATGTCACCAAGTACTGGCTGATTTATCTTTTTATTCTTTCATTTATAATGCAGGAATGACGTTGCAACAATAATGAGGAAGCTGGATACCAGTGGTATCCATAGAAGATCGCCAGTAAAGAAAAAGATTGTCAGAAGAAATTACATCAGCCGTGGGCCAAATGACACCTGGCACATTGATGGTACTAATTTAATCATTTTAACTGTAGAGATTCCCCTCTTAGATGGTAACACTAGTAATTCTAATGGCAAGGCACATTCATTTTACCCATTTAGGGAACGACAAGCTCAAGTTTTTTGGAATGTGGATACATCTGGGAATAGATGGGTATGTACGATTAAAAATTTCAAAAAGCTTTTTCCATATCATGTTAAAAAAATCTAATAACTAATGTTAAATGAAGAACAGTTTGTTGATAGACTCCCTGTAGAAGTAAGGATATGACAAAATACAGTTGAGGCGGAAATTATTGGTATACCTATGAAAATTTCACTTTTTTGTAAGTATTTCCCAAGTGCTGTTAAACAGAGCTAGTAGAGTTGTGTCCTTTTTGCTGGATAACAGCGTAAAGTTGTTTGTTTTAGTTTTTCAACAAGGCTCTGACACGTCTCCTGTCGAGTCTCAGCCCATTCTTCTTTGGGAAATCTTTCCAGCTCCTCCAGATGTGATGGTCTTCTGACATGGACCAGGTCTTCAGTTCACCACATACATTTTCTATAGGATTCAAGTCAGGGCTTTGTGCAGGAGATCGTTCTTCACTAGCAGTGACCTATGTTTTTGTTTATTGTCATATTGGAAGAGATAGCAACAACCCACACCCAGTTTGACTGCTGCCTGCTTAAGGTTTTCTTTCAAAACCTTCTTTCCTCATGATTCCTTCCACCTTGACTAGATTCCCTGTTCCAGTCACACTGAAGCATCCATACAACATAAAACTCGGACCATGTAGTAAAGTGAGAGATGCAGGGGCCCAAAAGCATCACGCTGGTCAGGAGGTGTACAGAGTACAAGTTGACTTTTATTAACTCAACAAACGTAGCCTTTTAACAAAGGGAAAATGGGGTGTTGCTCTTCCCATAGCACATAAAACATACCCCCTTCCAACCCGACTGAACAAATCCCAACAGACATTTATACTCTGATAGGCCTCCTCTCCAGTTCAAATGAGCCTATCAGAGCAGATGTGGGGATAAGAGGACAGACATCATTAACAATGAAATCATACAGATCTTAATTTGTTTGTGCCAACAAATACAAATTAACTCCTGCAAAATAAAGAAAGAAAATATAGTGCATTCAAAACTAATCCACAAAATGTACAACATAAATAACCCAACTTAATTAACTGAAAATATTTCCACCCATTTTGTCTACCAATCACAACAATCCCCACCTCTTTCTGGTCTCCATAAAGGGAGACCTATAGAGGCGAGCTCCCTCTTTGAGCCCATGCCCAGATGCACACAGGACTGGAGAGACCAGGTGACAAATCACATTGTTTCACATTTCCAGTCTGACCCAGCATACAGTGAGAAGGTTAGCACTTCCTCACAGACCACCATGTTTCACTTTGGGGATGGTGTTGTTTGGGTTAGTTGCCTCTCCCTTTCACAATCACTGGAGCTCTGTGCAGGAATAGACGGCAATGTTGCAGACCAAGAAAAACCCAATTTCTGAAGAAGAGACACCTTCAAGGCAGACTGAAGTACGCTAGGGACAACCTGGAGAAAGATAAAGAATACTGGAAGCATGTCATTTGGTCAGTTGAGTCCATAGACACATTGCTTATGCTTAGAGAAAGTAAGAGAGTGGCGACTAATTAGCCCAAAGAACATCATCCCCACAGTGAAACATGGTGGTCAGAGTTTTATGCTGTAGGGATAAAAAAAAATCCTTGCTCTGTTTAACAGCACTTGGGAAATATATTACAAAAAAGTGAGATTTTTATATGGGGGGTAATAATTTTGTCCTCAACTGTATGTGCAACCAGAATGATTCCCATAAGTCATATATTTGTGTAGACATGCGCACCTTCTCCTTCTGGTGATTCAGATTTTCTAGAAAACTTCTTTGGCTGAAGGTGGGCACGTCAAATCGGAAGCAGCGAGTTGTGGCGAGATATTTTTATGATGCAGTACAGGAGCTGGGTGGTAAGCACTGCATTTTTTGGGAATTCTTATTGAATAGGAGTTATGGACTTCTGATAAAACCTGTTTTTTTTATGTAGTCACATACAAAAGATTTAAAATTAATTTTCTTAGGCTGTCCTTCCTTCATTCGGAGCGACAGAGGGAAGGAAAACCATCTTGTAGGTCAAATGCAGTTTGCATTTCATATGCGCAAGCTGGGAAAACAGGCACGGCTGTGCTTTAGAATGGGGACATCTGTCCATAATCAGGCAAGTTTTTAAACAAATATTATTAATAATTAATTAATTAATAATTATTAAGCACTGATGACATTAAAAAAACTTATCAAAACGTACCAAAACTAAGTAATTTGCAAATGAACATAAAAATAGTTTTGCACCTTCAACACCTCCACAGCACACAGACCACTCATCCCTGCACTGCGTTAATGACAAACCCTGTATTCATGCATCATGGAAGGAATGCCTATACTCTTATACTCACCTGTTGTTTTTAATCCAACAGTAATCATCAATTACGGTATTTACAGTGACTCGTAAGATTCTACCATCCTCTCTAGGCACAACCCTGATTCATCCTGGATCACCTCTTTATCTGATCAGATGTCCTCCTTTTCCCTCTTGACCTCAGGGAACAGGCCACACACACTTATGCCAATCAAAGATGTACAAAATATAAACAAGATATAGAAAATATAAACAAGATATAACATACTAATCCGATTCCCATGTTAATTTTGGAATTTACTCTGAAGAGTAATAAAACTTGTTTTATGAAATTAGTGTTGCTGTGATTTGCAGGAATCTCCAATTGTTCCTTTAGATGAATACCAGTTGTGGGACTTAGCCTCTAGGAAATATCACCTGCTTTGTATTCATGCTAGTTTGAACGTTTCTCAAAGCAGAGGGTTACGTTGTATCATTTAGAATTACTGTTTTTATGCCATTACAAACAACTCTTTGTTGACCTGTTTAGGCCATGATGGCGTGCGGCATCCTGGAATTGGACAATGCAATACACATGTAAGTTCTTTGAGTAGACGTTTATGTAGCAGCTTCAAATTAATGTTACGATTGCCACTAAAATGTTTAAATATGACATTAATTTCTTTGTGTATAGTAACTGCTTGCAGTATACACACCTGCCACTGCTCCAGGAAGACCTGAAAACAGAGGAAGTACTGTGGAATACACATGACATACGCAAGCAGCGCAATGCTCCAGGTCCTTTTTCCTTAGCTTTCCCTTATTTCCCTTAGCTTGAGGAATTGAAGAACAGATAATGTGTTTTGCTAATGTCATGACAACACTATTGCTTCGAATTTGCATCAATAAAAGACAATTATTTTTTTTTTAATGTTTTAGGTTTATGTTACTGGTACTGGATTCCTTTTATCATTCAGCAGTACAATGTTCATAATTTTTCCTCCCACAACTTCAGGCTATGGTGACATGTTGTGCTCAGTTGACGAAGATCTCTTGGACCATGCAAAAACCCTCATCGGGGAAAGAGAGGAAGCATTACAAGTGGCAAACCAGGAGTTTTGGGAAATATGCCACAACATTTTACAAAAAAGTTCCTTTCCTGGCACAGCAGACGGTTGTCTTGCTGCTTACCTGGTGCTGGTCCAGGAATTCACCGCTGCCATGAACAGCAATGACATCCAAACACCCCCAACATTTCAGGAAGCGAATGAAGTGTGCAAAGTATTACAAAGACAAAGAATGGAGGGGAATTACTAAAGATTTAAGGAGCCACAGAAGCAGCAGGAAATGTTGTTTTATTATTTCTCTTGGCAAATAGGGAACTTATATTAGTTATTGAAAACCTCCCCTGAAACATAATGATAAATAAAATGTATTTGTAGTTCTTCACTTGTGTCTTTATTCCTTGTTGAACAACAATGTAACCTAAATGCCAACAACTTTTCAACCAGCAATTTTCATACAGTTTTTCTTTTTTTGCTTACACTGTAAATATTTAAACAAAACCACAACAGAGTCACAAGGTACTGTACTATTATGAGGGCAAGGCAAGACAACACTGAGGCCAACTACCACTTGTAGCCATAACGGTTTACAAGATCAAGGATGGATTTCAGGAAAGTTACCACCTCAGACGCGGTAGCCCTTGAGGAGGCATAACTTAACAGACCACCAAGAAAAGCAAACTTCGGATCGAGCTGAGCAAGGGCATGTGGTGGTGTTTGGGCACTCAGCAGCATTGCCAACTCACGCTGCTTACTGACTGACCATGGAGCATATGGTCTTATGGTCAGAAAATGCTTTCTGAAGACGACATAAGGGTTCAATATATATATACTTTTTTAAAAAAACATATGATAGTCCTTACCGTTCTCAAGTCCTTACTCAGCTTATCATATTGCTGTACTTTGTCCATGTCCTGAAATAATTAATGTTAAGAACCGATTATATCAGTACCAAACACACACATCAGAATTCTACTGGTACTGACATAGCGTTATGTTAAGCTAAATATACGTTACATCAACACAATAAAACTAACTCCCTTCCTACACTTTAACATTATGTGTTTACCAATTCGAACGTGAAAAAATACATCCTGAGGACGGAGAGGAGAACATAAAACTTACGAGTGTCTCCTGCTTCTTCTTTCACAATCTTCTGGTCGCAACTTGATGACGTATATGACTCTTCACTTTTCCCGATGCCGTTCAGTGTGACAACTTTTGAGCTGAAGCCGTTTTATATGAGAACTTTTGAGTTGATGCCGTTTTAAATGACAACGTTTGAGCTGATGCCGTTTTATATTAGAACGTTTGAGCTGATGCCGTTTTATATGAGAACGTTTGAGCTGATGCCGCTTTATATGAGAACGTTTGAGTTGATGCCGTTTTATATGACAACGTTTGAGCTGATGCCGTTTTATATGAGAACGTTTGAGCTGATGCCGTTTTATATGAGAACGTTTGAGTTGATGCCGTTTTATATGACAACGTTTGAGCTGATGCCGTTTTATATGAGAACGTTTGAGTTGATGCCGTTTTATATGACAACGTTTGAGCTGATGCCGTTTTATATGAGAACTTTTGAGATGACACCGTTTTATGTGAGAGCTTTTGAGCTGAAGCCGTTTTATATGAGAGCTTTTGAGCTGATGCCGTTTTAAATGAGAGCTTTTGAGCTGAAGCCATTTTATGTGAGAGCTTTTGAGCTGAAGCCGTTTTATGTGAGAGCTTTTGAGCTGAAGCCGTTTTGAATGAGAGCTTTTGAGCTGAAGCCGTTTTATGTGAAAGCTTTTGAGCTGAAGCCGTTTTATGTGAGAGCTTTTGAGCTGAAGCCGTTTTATGTGAGAGCTTTTGAGCTGAAGCCGTTTTATGTGAGAACTTTTGAGCTGAAGCCGTTTTATATGAGAACGTTTGAGCTGATGCCGTTTTATATGAGAACGTTTGAGCTGATGCCGTTTTATATGACAACGTTTGAGCTGATGCCGTTTTATATGAGAACGTTTGAGTTGATGCCGTTTTAAATGACAACGTTTGAGCTGATGCCGTTTTATATGAGAACTTTTGAGATGACACCGTTTTAAATGACACCGTTTGAGTTGATGCTGTTTTAAATGAGAACTTTTGAGCTGAAGCCGTTTTATATGAGGGCTTTTGAGCTGATGCCGTTTTAAATGAGAGCTTTTGAGCTGAAGCCGTTTTAAATGAGAGCTTTTGAGGTGATGCTGTTTTAAGTGAGAGCGTGTGAGCTGAAGCCGTTTTATGTGAGAGCTTTTGAGCTGAAGCCGTTTTGAATGAGAGCTTTTGAGCTGAAGCCGTTTTATGTGAAAACTTTTGAGCTGAAGCCGTTTTATGTGAGAGCTTTTGAGCTGAAGCCGTTTTATGTGAGAGCTTTTGAGCTGAAGCCGTTTTATGTGAGAACTTTTGAGCTGAAGCCGTTTTATGTGAGAGCTTTTGAGCTGAAGCCGTTTTATGTGAGAGCTTTTGAGCTGAAGCCGTTTTAAATGAGAGCTTTTGAGCTGATGCCGTTTTATGTGAGAGCTTTTGAGCTGATGCCGTTTTAAATGAGAGCTTTTGAGCTGATGCCATTTTATGTGAGAGCTTTTGAGCTGAAGCCGTTTTATGTGAGAGCTTTTGAGCTGAAGCCGTTTTATGTGAGAGCTTTTGAGCTGAAGCCGTTTTATGTGAGAACTTGAGCTGAAGCCGTTTTATGTGAGAGCTTTTGAGCTGAAGCCGTTTTATGTGAGAGCTTTTGAGCTGAAGCCGTTTTATATGAGAGCTTTTGAGCTGATGCCGTTTTAAATGAGAGCTTTTGAGCTGATGCCATTTTATGTGAGAACTTGTGAGCTGAAGCCGTTTTATGTGAGAGCTTTTGAGCTGATGCCGTTTTAAATGAGAGCTTTTGAGCTGAAGCCGTTTTATATGACAACGTTTGAGCTGAAGCCGTTTTATGTGAGAGCTTTTGAGCTGATGCCGTTTTAAATGAGAGCTTTTGAGCTGAAGCCGTTTTAAATGAGAGCTTTTAAGCTGATGCCGTTTTATGTGAGAGCTTTTGAGCTGATGCCGTTTTAAATGAGAACTTTTGAGGTGATGCTGTTTTAAGTGAGAGCTTTTGAGCTGAAGCCATTTTATGTGAGAGCTTTTGAGCTGAAGCCGTTTTATGTGAGAGCTTTTGAGCTGAAGCCGTTTTATGTGAGAGCTTTTGAGCTGAAGCCGTTTTATGTGAAAGCTTTTGAGCTGAAGCCGTTTTATGTGAGAGCTTTTGAGCTGAAGCCGTTTTATGTGAGAGCTTTTGAGCTGAAGCCGTTTTATGTGAGAGCTTTTGAGCTGAAGCCGTTTTATGTGAGAGCTTTTGAGCTGAAGCCGTTTTATATGAGAACTTTTTAGATGACACCGTTTTAAATGACACCATTTGAGTTGATGCCGTTTTAAATGAGAACTTTTGAGCTGATGCCGTTTAATATGAGAACTTTCGAGCTGAAGCCGTTTTAAATGAGAACTTTTGAGATGACACCGTTTTAAATGACACCGTTTGAGTTGATGCTGTTTTAAATGAGAACTTTTGAGCTGAAGCCGTTTTATATGAGAGCTTTTGAGCTGAAGCCGTTTTATGTGAGAGCTTTTGAGCTGAAGCCGTTTTAAATGAGAGCTTTTGAGCTGATGCCGTTTTAAATGAGATTTTTTGAGGTGATGCTGTTTTAAGTGAGAGCTTTTGAGCTGAAGCCGTTTTATGTGAGAACTTTTGAGCTGAAGCCGTTTTGTATGAGAGCTTTTGAGATGACACCATTTTAAATGACACCGTTTGAGTTGATGCCGTTTTAAATGAGAACTTTTGAGCTGATGCCGTTTTAAATGACAACTTTTGAGCTGATGCCGTTTTAAATGACAACGCTTGAGCTGATGCCGTTGAGTCTGACATTTGTTTTTCTGAGGCCGTTCATTGTGAAAAGTTTTTTTATGAAGCCTTTTGGTGCGAGTGTGACACCTTTTCGTCTGAGGTATGACACTGAATTGTCTGAGCCTGAGGATGTCCTAAAATGTACACCGTAGAGCTGGGTAAATGTTTGACATTTTGTTGTCCCCTTTATCTGAACTCTCATACCGTATTTTTCGGGCTATAAAGCGCACCGGGTTATATTAAATTAAACAAAACTCAGATAAGTCTAACTTTATTCAACTCTCTTGTTGTACTGCGTGACTGATAGTGTTGAGTTTGAAATCCACTTCGTAAGCACGTCTCTTTACAGGAGCCATTTTTGGGTATTCACATTGTTGTAGGGAGCCAGAGAATTACAATTTTGGTGCCCACATTTGCATTCACTATCCATTATGCGCATATCAGCAATAACTTGAACAATCTCAAATTTTTTATTTGTTATTGTCATGTGTGTATATATATATATATATATAATGATATGAGGACCGTGGACCCTTGACACAGAGGCCTACCCGGAGAGAGTGTGGTAGGAGAAGACAGGTGAGGTCCAGATCTCCACAGGCTCAGCCACTCCATCGCTCTGAGCGCTGGAGAACTGAAAGCAACCCTGACACTGCTCCACAGATTACCTGCTTCATGCCACGAAGAACACCAGGAGCCCAGGTGGACACACATGCAGCCTATTCACCCCTGGACCTGTTCCAGCTGTACTTTTCCCCAGCCACAGTGCTAACACTCTGCACCAACACCAACAAGCGTGCAGCAAAGAGCAAAGAAATGGGAAAGAAGTACAAATGGGCTGATGTTGACGTTGAAGAGCTCTACAAGTTCCTTGGGCTCCTTACATATACTTCTTTGGTGTCACTGCCAAGCAATGCAGATTACTGGAAACAGAACACCATTACATCTGTGCCGTTTCCAGCTAAAGTGATGGCGAGGGACCGTTTCAGGGCTCTGCTTTGGAACATCCACCCCAGTGACCCAGAGGAGGATAAGAAAAATGATAAAAAGAAGGGAACACCAGAGTATGCGAGCTGTTCAGGATCAAGCCGCTTATCGATGACATCCTCAGTGCCTGTCAGGCATATTATCACCTAAGAAGGGAATTGGCTGTGGATGAGAGAATGGTGGCCACCAAGGCAAAAACTGGCATGACCCAGTTTATGAAGGACAAACCAACCAGGTGGGGGATCAAATTATTTGTGTTAGCTGACTCAAGCAATGGCTACACAGTAAATTTCAACATTTACACAGGAAACACACACACACACACACAGTTTAGGGGCTCTCATATGATGCAGTGATGCAACTGATCCAGCCATCAAACCTCAGGACCGGCTACCATGTTTACACGGACAGTTTCTACACAAGCCCCCAGTTGTCCCATGACTTGGCCAACTAGACGTTTGGAGCCTGTGGAACGTACAGGGAGAACAGGAAAGGATGTCCAAAAGGGAGAAAATGCTCTGAACAAGAAATCAGAGAGGGGCGCGTGAGATGGATCAGGGAGGGGTCCCTGGTCTTTGTAAAATGGATGGACACACGGGAGGTGTCACTGTGCTCCTCAATCCATCCAGCAGTTTCTGGAGAGGTGGTCAAGAGGAGGGTGAAGGAGAAAGATGGACGCTGGGTAGAACAACATCTCCTGCCCCACCCCAGTCATCGCCTACAACTGGAACATGGGTGGTGCTGACCTGGCCGACCAGCTGCTGCAGTACTACTCCACCCACCGCAGAACTGTGCGCTGGTACCACACCATTTTTTGCACCTTGTGGACATTGCCACCACCAATGTCTACCTTCTGCATTGCGACATTAGCGCCTCAAACAAAGTGAGGCCCATGTCCCACAAGGACTTCCAAAGACAAGTGGTGTCCCAGCTGTGTGGGGTGGACGGGTTGGGCGTGTCCACCAAGAGGAGGGCTGACCACATTCCTGTTCCCATTACCATGGTAACAGATGCCAGCCTGAAAGCCAAACAAGTCCGCAGGAGTTGCCTACACTGCCACCATGTGGACAAAAAAAGAAATCTCAAGGCATCAAAAAAATTATTTTGTCATCATCATCGTTGACGAAAACAACATTGTCCACTATCATCTCCTAAAATCTTATGTCAGACCCTCGTGATAGTTGTCTTTTGATCTGATGACTGTATACATTCCAGAGGAATTCCTCGTTAGTATAATGGTCAGTATCTCTGCATGTCACGCAGAAGAGTTCAATTCCCCGACGGTGAGAACTTGGTCTTTTATCAGCTGCCTCCCACCAAGTATAATCTAATTCACATACCACCACCAGCCAAGTTCCCTCTTGCAAACAGTGTTACCACCTGGCTCTAAGGTGGCAACAAGGAGGGAGACACACACACAGATGCAGCTCAAAAAGTAGTTTTATTTAATTAATAATGGAATTAACTTATTTGCAAATAAGTCAGGCATGTCAGCGGTGTGTGGATGCATGAATTGAAAAGAACTAAGGGGAGAGAATGGATGGATACTGGAATTATTCAAATAGTTGGGTTTGTTGCTATTTGAAGTTAAAGGTTGACATTTAATACAGTTTCAAGATTCAGCTGAAAGTGAATCTGGGTGAGATCCTTTTGAGAGACTGTCTCTGGCTTGGATCAGAGTCAGGGCAAACTGTCACCATTGTTTACTTTGACCCAGATAGGGTCAGAAGTGTCCTGGGCTTATTTTCTCCACTACTCTCCTGAGAGGGTCCGTTGTATTTTCAGCTTACCGTATTTTCCGCACTATAAGGCGCACCTGAAACACTCAAATTATCTCAAAATCCGACAGTGCGCCTTATAATCCGGTGCGCATTCTATATGGACCAATATTGAGCCACAACAGGTCTCGCAACTACGGTAAGCAGCTGCTGACTTCATTTTCTTCCGTAGAAGAGCCCGCGTGCTTCTTCTTCACCGTGTGCAGTGCATGCTGGATATATACCAGTATATATATTTAATTTCCATTTGTTTTTTATGTAAAGACCCCAAAATGGCTCCTATTAAGAGACACGCATATGACGCAGAGTTCAAAATCAAGGCGATCAGTAACGCAGAAGAACACGGGAATAGAGCAGCAGCGAGAGAATTTAACATTAACGAATCAATGGTGCGAAAGTGGAGGAAGCAACAAGATGACCTACGCCGGGTAAAGAAGACTAAACAGAGTTTCCGAGGGAATAAAGCGAGATGGCTACATTTGGAGGACAAACTCGGAACAGTGGGTTGTTGAACAGAGAGAAGCAGGTAGAAGTGTCAGTACAATCACTATTCGAATTAAGGCAACCGCGCTAGCAAGCGAACTTGGCATTAATGACTTTAAAGGCGGTCCTTCTTGGTGCTTTCGGTTTATGAAAAGACGTAATCTCTCCATCCGCACACGGACTACTGTTTCACAGCAACTGCCAAAAGACTACCAAGAAAAGCTGGCCACTTTTCACACATATTGCAACAAGATTACTGAAAAAAAAAATCCGGCTAGAGCACATCATCAACATGGACGAAGTTCCACTCACCTTTGATATTCCCGTGAACCGCACTGTGGATAAAACTGGAAAGCTAGACTGCGAACTGCGTGGGAACAGTGGATGACAGAAGGTGAACACATGTTCACCAAGACAGGTAGACAGCGCCGGATGACATAAGCCACCATCTGCCAGTGGATCGTAAATGCATGGCTGATAAATCAGTCTCAACTATGGTCCGAGCTTTCACAGCCCCACACACACACACACTATGTGGGGTGTATTAACATTGCACTACATGTTATACCTTAAACTACGCTGGTTTGTAATCTATTAATAAAGTTGAACTGACCTATCTGACTGTTTTGTTGACATTCCCTTTAGCGCAGCTCCATCTAATTGATGCGTAAAGTAACCCCCAGCCTCTACTGTAGCGGCTATTCTATGCGCCTTATAATGCGGTGCGCTTTATATATGGACAAAGTTTTAAAATAACTTTCATAACGCATTCATAACGCATTGAAGGTGCGCTTTATAATCCGGTGCGCCTTATGGTGCGGAAAATACGGTAGTTAGCATTAAGTCATTAATGCATTCACCTACATTTATGGCACAGGTCTGTGGAACCTTCCAGGTCTCAGAACCTTCCACCTGGGAAATTAAATCATCTGCTGGCACAGGGACATCAGCCTACAGCCGACTACCACCCAGACCATTTCCCAAGATGACCTGAAACCCCCCCCATAGGCAAAGATGGGCCATGGCCACCTCACCTGTCACTAGACCTGAAAACAATGTCAACTTATGCTGTGAAGCTGTAACTTATGCTGTGAAGCTGCAACTTATGCTGTGAAGCTGCAACTTATGCTGTGTAGCTGCAAAGACTGTCAAACCCATCCCTCGGACATCAACATTGAAACCAGTCTTTGTTTCAGGTGAGAATGGTAACACAGAGTCCAGAACAAATGAATCCAGTGCCCCAGAATCCCTTAATATCTTAACCGGCACCCTTGTCTCACTCCCGACCAGTGAAACAAAACAATAAGACACAAACGCAGCATAACTAGAGTCAATCTCATCAGCTAACAAACCTGTCCATTGTTGCTCCACCACAGGAACCCCACTCATCGACTCAGAGGAAAGGAGCTTTGTATGTGCCTGCACTGCAGAAATAACACAAGCTCTTTTTTCTGCATGCAAAGATGCCGCAGCCCCAGATGGTTTTGCTGTTGAAAACCCAGGCTTGGATTTTCTCTTCAACACAGGACACTCATTTCTCCAGTGACCCTTAACAAAACAATAGTTACACGATTAGTGTCGAACTTTCCCCGTAACCCACAGTCGGTTTTAACAGGAACCGTTCCTGTCTCTTCAGTGCACCACTTACTTGAGTAAGCCCCCATAAAACCCTCTACCACTTGTGTCTCCACGACCACGATTCTCACCGAAAAAACTTTTACGGGTCAGGACAAACTCATCCGCCAACTGGCCAGCATCTGAAACCTTGGTTACTTTGTGTTAATTTATTTAGGTCACAACGCGATCAGGCAATGTGTTTTTTAAATGTTTAAGCAAAATAAAATCCTGAAGATCCTCCAACGTCTCTTCCTGGTAAGCAGCACACCAGCGGTTAAAATGAGTGGCTAAATGTTTGTGTTGAAGGGGAACATTGACGAGGCATGCAGCTTCATGGAAGACTCTCCTTCTGAGTGATGGGACCGTTTTGATATTCTCACCCATTTTAGGACTAAACGTGAATAGCCCCCTTCAAATAGCCTAATATGAGGCCAGGTTGCTTCTGTCAAAAGACCTTTCCTGTTCTATGATGTTTGAAAAATCATACTAACTGTCAAGCACGGGGGTAGAGGGGTGAATATTTGGGCTTGTTTAACAGCCACTGGATCTGGACACCTTGCAGTCATTGAGTCCACCATGAACTCCTCTGTTTACCAAAGTATTCTAGAGTCAAATGTGAGACCATCTGTCTGACAGATGAAGCTTGGCTGAAACTGGCTCATCAACAGGACAATGATCCCAAACAAGCAGCAAATCTACAACAGAATGTCTGAAAAAGAAAAGAATTAAAGTGTTGTAATGAGCCAGTTAAAGTCCAGACCTCATTTTGACTGGGACCTTTAGAGAATTAAAGGTGAATTGAGTTGAATAAATAAACAGAAAACCTTAATGAACTGAAGCAAATTTGTCAAGAAGGAGGTGAGCCAAAATTCCTCAACAAAATGAGAAACTGACAACTTAATCAGAAAACAATTGATTGGTATTCTGCTAAAGGTGGTTCAACAGGATATTGAATCATGGATATAACTTATATCTTTATACAGTCCGGACAGTTACATGCATAGTTGAGTCAAACTATGGTTAGAGTTCAACCTTGCCATTTAATCTGGCCCATGTCCTTGCCCCAGCATACAAGCACGGGAGTGGAAGAGTTATTGACCAAATTACATTTTGCAGCTTTTTATTATGGCAGAGAGACTGTAAGGATATGCTACTTGACATGTAGTCTTAATGTGCTGCTTTTCAAATACAATTTCTGAAATTTTTAGCCATCTGACAAAACAAACAGAAGAACATGTACATCAGAGAAACTAATATATAAACTAACATACTTGTACTAATATACACATATACCTTACTGTTTAGAGAAAAATTCAACCTTGGCACGTGTGGAGCAGCAATTAAACGGAAGATTTGTTCCACTACTGGATGGAACCCCACCATCTGAACCTTGAAGTTGTAGTTTTAATTAAAAGGTACTTACAAAATGTAATAAATTCATAAGACAATGATTATGCCATAGTGATGCGTTTCTCTGTATGTACAATGATGACTTACATCATGTGACATTTGGTGCGTTTTGGTACCTACTTCTCATAAAAGAATGAGAACTGGAATTCTCTTTTGGATTTAATGGTGAGCAGAACATCTCAGTGTATATCCTGTCTGCTCTGTTTTGTGTTAGTTTTCAATATTTTGCCAATTTGTCCATTTGGAATAATCAGCATTTGTACGGCCACACACGTGAATTTGACATCATGTTGAAAGCTACCATCAAAAGGCCACGGAAATATCACGTGACTGTAAAGCAAAACAGTGTGGTGCAGGGCTGAAAACCAAAATCATAAACTGCTGTATCTCAGCCCCTGGGCACTCCAGGAAAGTCTCAGGTCTGGGAATGTGCATTACAGAGGTCAGTGTACCTTAAAATGAATCAAAAGAAAGTAGTATTAAGATTCACAAACTTCTCTTGTGTTGCACTAAGTCTGATGACAATGTAAACAGGTCAGTTATCACAGCTGAAATCTCATCTGATTTAATCAGTAATCTTACCACTATCCAGGACTCCCGACATGCCATTCATACCCAGGGGGCAAAGTGAAAAAACAGACACGAACTGTTGTAAAAGGTTTTGCACCAGAAATTATATCTAGGACCTTCAAGGATCACAATCTGGGTGGACAACCCGGTCAACTAACTACTGGAAAGCTACAAATTTCCTGGCGAAATTATGTAAATGCAAGTATTTAGGTACTACAATGGCATAAATAGTCCTACAACTTTAGTATCCTGACACATAAGGGATAGCAGGAAAAAAAAAAAGATTCTGGGGCTTACTGCAACTCTATTTTAAGACATCACCCTCAACATCCCAAAAAAGACAAAAAAAAAAAGTACTGTTCGCGTAACAAATGCTCATGAAAATTAATATTTTTCAACACTTTATGGTGAATATCTATGCCTAGCATGTATATATAAATCATGCCTAATTCATTAGCTTCTATTTGAGTCCACGATGGTCTTTCTCATCTCAAAGATTTGCACTTGTTGTGGCCAAAAGTCTTCTCTATACCCCAAATCAAGAAAACTGACAACAGACATGGAATGTTGTAAAAGGTTTTTCACCAGAAATGATATCTCGGACCTTCAAAGATCACAACCTGGATGGACAACGGTCAACTAGCTACTGGAAAGCTACAAGATGGATCCATGCAAACAAACCTACCCCCATACAGGCATGACACTACAGGTGAATAGGGTAAAAACAACAAAAAATAGATAATAACAATGGATATCACCATGATACTTCCCCAGTTGACTACTTATATTAATATTTTGTATTACCAGTTGTCATAAATATTGTGTTTAAATATGCAAATGAGTCATTATCTAAATAAATATGGACTTATTTTCAGAACTTAATTGATGGCTTTCTGTGTTGTAGATCAAACTAAATTGAGTTAAACCAATCTGGGACTGGTAAGTTCTTAATGCCAAATTAATACCCTGCTATCATTTGTGCAAATCAATGCCTAAGTGTTCCTATTTTGAAAATGAAAGAAACAAAATTCCAGGCGGCAAAACATATATTTTCACTTAGATTTTCATAAATTGAACACAAAATAACCATCTTCTTGGCCAGAACTAGAAAACAGGATTTTGATTGTAAAAAAAAAAAAAGTAACCTGAATATATATGTCCAAATTACAACAGGTTTTAGTATTCATGTGTGTGTGTTTCTAGTTTTCTGATTCACTGCTGCTGTCACTGTACTCCAATGTGGCAGTGTTCAACCTGCTGCATTTGGTTGTCAGTCCCTGGTAACGGCACCCTATGTAGCATGGATCTGCCTTCCTTGCACAGGAACAGTTCTTCTGGCAGCCTTTGACACATCCACATGAGATAGTCTTGTTCATCGACACAGGCCAGGTTGGCTTTCTAGATGGGACGGGAACTGCTTTGCCATTATCCACTGACCATCCAAATTCTGTGCATGAGGGAATTTCTGGCTTGGCGATGTGTGCGCTCTTGTCAATGATAGTTGCTAGAACAGCCCTTTTCAGGTGCTGGAGAAATGTGTCTTCTGTTGGGGGTATTAACTTTAAGAGTGTTGATTTGTTAAGAAACTTGTATGCTCTCAGTTTGCCCAGATCCGAATCCTCAAAGTGATCTGCTGAAGCTGCGTACACAGCTATGGTGAGGTCTCGTGCCTGGTTAAGGAGGTCATCTGTTATGGCATCTGTGGGGTTCTCACCTAATTCTTCAAATGCAGGTATGTCCCAAATCATGCTGTTCTTCAACCATGCTTTCTTTCCAGTGAAATATGGGTAACTATCTCTGCCACTCAGACTGTGGTCACAGGGCATGGCACAACACTGTGAAGGTCCCAGTGCCACAACCATTTCATGGATAAGCAGGTATGCATTCTGGGCTGTTCTCACCCACAGCTCTGCTAGATCCCTAAGGTGCACTGCACCACAGTACAGGCACATGGCAATTACATCAGTGTCATTGGCATGTATGATAAACTCTGTCAACTCCTTCATTGTGGACACTGTACAGGGTGTGGAGTATGATGCTGGAGTCGGCCTCCTACTGTGTGGATTCCAGAACAGGAACAGACATAGCAGACCCTTCTGTCAGAACCACACTCTTCGTCTCTTCTTTGAAACCATAAGTCGGGCTAAGAACAGGCTCCAGTTGCGCATTCTCACACCATTTGTCACAGAGGAAGCTCAGAAGGTTTGCTTTGTTGGCTCAGACTGCAAAAAAGTCCTTTGGATCTGGAGCTGTGTACTGTGACTTCATACACTTTAGCTGGTTTTGATTGGGCGTATCTCTTTTTCTGCTCAGCTGATATAAGGCTGGATTGACTGTACCTGTCACAACAGGAGTGTATGATCTGAGTGCCAGCAGGCACATCATTCAGCAGCAGGCGTTTGTATCACTCAGCAATGGTTCCAAATCGTTCACCTTTTTGAAAAGACCAGTGTCGTATGGCACACATAGCATCAACTACTACTGCTGTCTTTTTGCCATCTTGAGGCAGATTAGGGATGCTGTTCACTTTGGTCTCCGCTTTCAGAATCTTTACTAGGCTTGCCTTGGTACCAGTTCTCATACTGTCATCTTCCTGGAAGAGGGATGGGGAAAGCAACCGCACTCATGGTTGCCGATGAAGTCAACAATGTTGAGTTCTCCACCACTGCCAATAACTTCATTGCTCTTCGCAGGTGCATATATATCCCCCCCAGACTTCTTTGATTTTGTGTTTTGTGTGTGGAAGGTGTTAAGCTTCACAACACTTGTCCTCCTCAGATCACTGGACAGTGACTCAGATGGTGCCTTCAAACCAAGTACTTTAACTTTTGTCAGGTTGTCCCTGACTGTTGAATCTGCACATTGTCCAGATGATATGTTGATCAGGTATGGTGTGGCTGTTGGGAATGGGTTGGTCTCCACTGCTACCATCTCTGCATCCCTGGTGACACAACTCCAAACAGATTTGTGGTGTGGGCTGGAGGAATGGAGGTGCAGCATAGACTTGAGCTCTGCAGAGATAGCTGCAGTGAGTGGTTTTGTGTAGAGCCACTTCATCCGGGCAGCAGGGTTGAGTGTAATGCCATCTAAACCACTTGCATCCTTGGCATCTGCATTATATGTCTGCTCTAGAAGAATGTCAGAGGTGACCCCATTGTGATGTCATCTGCTCTCCTCCCAACAAATGCACCTGCCATCAGTGCTTTGTGTACCTCTGGGGCTGTTTAAGGCAGTTTCTTCATCTCAGCGAAATACAGAGGCTGCAGTGAGGTAGGGCAGCAATTGTGCTGATTCAGAGATGTCCAAGCCAGTTACCTTCCCATCGGTAGTAGATGAACCTGTGAAGAATGTCTGACATCTCCAGGAACCAGAAAACGGATGTTGGTTGGAAAAGCATCAACTGATGGATGTGGATGTGACATCTGGATGATCTCTAACTTCTGAATGGCAGTGGTATCTTTCTCAAACAACTTCTTCACAACTTTTTCGACTTGTGATTGCCAGTGTTCTGTTTCTCTGTCTGCTGTCCATGCCTCAAATGTTGTTTTTATAGTATGAACTATCACCAAAATATTAAATTAGAAAAGAGTCTGATCATGCCTTTATAATAGACTATTTTTTCACAATAAGGTTTGCATTGTTTGGACCCATCCTATAGCTTTCCAGTAGCTAGTAGAAAGGCCATCATGGCCGGGCTGCTACATCAAAACATGCCTGTGCTAATAATTGATCTGCCCTGTTGCATGGGTGCTATAGACAGAATTAGCCACAAACAAAAATCTTGTTTCAAATCTCAATTTAAAAAAAAAAATCCTTCTGTATGTCTACGATGGTAACACGATCTTCCTGGTAGTTGTAGTCAACTGTGGTCAGTGATCAACTTATGTCTTGTGCATTGAACACCTATTCTTCACCGTCACAGCTTTGCGCTCTGTCCCATGCGGCTGCGTTGGCACAGGTACACAGTGGCTAACGTTACTCCCACAAGCCAACAAACATGAAAAGATTTTTTCAACTGGTTCACGTTGATAAATAAACATGAAACCAATGAAAGACACCCCGGACGACACAGACAATAACGTAAATTAAGTTAACGGGGACCCACCAACACCGACCGAAAACGCGGCAACAACAAAGGTGAAAGCTAAAACGTATAGCTACAGCACCGAGTGGGAGCAGGAGTTTCGCTGGCTCAGGCCCAGAGTGGCTAATCGAGAGAACCAGGACAAATTCCTGGTGGGCTGCTCTGATGTTGGGGCCCCAAGGGCTGGTGTTCTCCTTTTTTTCTTTAGAGCCGGTGTTCAGTGGGCAGTGGGTTGATTACATGCTGCTACCACTGTCCCTGGGCCGTCTTTGTTTGCCTTTTTGCAGACGCACCCTAACGGGTGGGACGATGAAACAGGTAAGGCAATATGTGTTGAATCACTGTTCAAGTTAATTAATTATCAAGCCAATGAATTGTGTGGCATATAACGTAACGTTATATAATTTAAATAATAGTATGATGCGACGCCACATAACTGGGAAACTTTGTCTTGTAGCCCCTCAGAGTCAGAAGATACAGCACCAAGCACCAGCCATGAGCCCACAAGTCCAGAGTGGACAGGATTACTCATTGAGTGAATATTATTGTGAGAATGTTGTAGAGACAAAAGTGCCTAGAGATGCTAGATGATTTGGCACTACATTAATGAAACTCACCTGAATTGATCAGAAGGCTATGTAAAAAGGGAGATTTGTGCTGAGAATTATGACTATTTTTAAAATGTGATTTAGAGTGAGAAGCAGAGCCAGGAGCGATGAGGGGACTGTGTGTGTGGACAAACAAGCATTGGTTACAATATAACCACTTTTTATGCCCAAACAATAGTAGTGACCCGTTATACTTTTATCATTAAAAGTAAGACAGTAAATACATAAAGCCCACAATTGAAAGGGAATAGGATGAAAGTAATATGAATTAAACCTGCATATTTTGCCATTAAAAATATCTTAATTTGTTAAGTCAAAGTTTGTTATCCATATCAAATGTAAGGTTACAATTACATGATTTTAATAATAACTCGTGTTCTAAAGAGGACCGGTCTGAGGCATGAAACTCCAGGTCTGAAAATAAGTCCCACTCTGGCCCTGGTCTGGCTAAAGTTTGATGCGACAAAGCTGTAGAGGTGACAGGCATTTTCAGGGTGTGCTACAACTCTCTGGTCCTGTGCTAAAAAGCTGTCAGCCTCTGTAGCACTAGTGCTATGTGCTGAAAAAGTTGACATACAGCCCTGCATCGTGGACTCAAATGGAAGCTAATGAATTAGGCAAGTTTTCTATATACATGCTAGGCATAGATATTCACCATAAAGCATTGAAAAATCTTAATTTTCATGAGAATTTGTCAGGTGAACAGTACTTTTTTTGTCTTTTTTGGGATGTTGAGGGTGATGTCTTAAAATAGAGTTGCAGTAAGCCCCAGAATCTTTTTTTCTCCTGCTATCCCTTACGTGTCAGGATACTCTCTGCCAAATTTCAAAGTTGTATGACTATTTATGCCATTGTAGAACCTAAATATTTGCATTTACATAATTTCGCCAGGAACATGTCCCAAAAAGAGGGGTTTTGGCCCCTTGTAGCTTTCCAGTAGCTAGTTTACCAGGTTGTGATCCTTGAAGGTCCTAGATATCATTTCTGGTGCAAAACATTTTACAACAGTCTGTCTGTTTTCCAAAAAAGGTTTTTGCCCCCTGGGTAGTAGTGTTACTAGTAAAAAAACAAAATAATAATAATAATAGAGCGCTCAAAGAATCACCCAGAGGGGTTCCTTTTGTATCCTTTGGTTCTGTATGTTTAATTGTAAGCCACTTAGAAAACCGTGGATGTGATATGATGGAAAGGAGAAAACTCAATCTCACCACAGTGAGTTCTTTTAAGGAATCTAACAGATGGCAGCTCTTTTTATTTCCTGGCTCAGCAATATTAAGTGTAACATTTTTCTTATAAAATCTGAAGGGGATCTATGCTTCATAAAGGCCACTTCATTGAATTAAAGACTTAATTAAATGCAATTGAAACAAAATCTGTTTTGAAATTCTCTACAATATATACAATACAAAACACAATACAAACTCTGTACAATATTCTGCAAGAAAACCATCACAGCCAGGTGATTTTTTCCAGTTTCCATCAGAGAGACCTATTTTCGCATTGGTTATATTTGAAGTAAATACATTTTTTCTGCTTGATCAGGGCCTGACTAAGGCACTGAGAGCAAGTTATTCATGTTCATCAAGTTCTCACTAAGATCCTTTGCATTTATATTGCATTATTAAAGGATGATACTCAGTGTACTCACACACGCATTCATCCACCAACAACCACAAATTATAGTTTCCATTCTTAGAGTTTGAACATCTACAGAACTTTCAGCAGTTCAGTTTGAAATGAATTGACTAATAATACATCAATGCGATAATCTCAGAAAGAGATTATTTTAGCACCATTTTAGCACATCATTCAGGATGCCAAAAGTAGCCAGCTTGTACTGTGCACTGGAAAACTAAATCTTATTGTGACAAAGTTATTTGTATCAAATGTATCCAGTACCTGTGAATCTCATGAAAGTTGAACAGTGTTTTGGGCTCACTGAATAGAATCATAGATTTGTAATTCTCCAAGTTAGGTGAATTTAACAAGTGCTGGATGGGATTGGGAGCTGTACTAATGCTGAAAGAGGGTGGTCATGCTGACGAAATCCTTACCTATTCAGAAAGAACATTGAATCAAGCTGAACAAAACTAGGGCTGCACGGTGGTGTGGTGGTTAGCACTGGTTTGACTTCCAGGTAGGGCCCTTCTGTGTTGAGTTTGCATGTTCTCCTCATGTATGCATGACTTCTCTCCAGTTTACTCACACCATCCAAAAACATGCATGTTAGGTTAACTGGTAATTCTAAGCTGATTCTAGGAGTGAGTTTGAGCGTGCATCGTTGTTCATCTTGTCCACATCTGTGTTGGTCCTGTGATGGTCCGGTGAACCTGTCCAGGGTTTACCCCATCTCTCAGTCGATGGCAGTTGAAGCAGTGAATTGGATTAGGGGGTATAATGAACTAAAACACTTTAGAACAATGGCAACTTTACCTTGAGCCAAAACAACTCACCATTGTCACTGACCATTTCGTTTAATGTAGAGTAAAATGTTAGATGATAAAGCATTGTAAAAGGGTATATTGCATCCATCATTCCTCTAATCAGCCTGCAGAGTTTCTGACCCTCCGTCATAAAACCGATTATGAATTGAGGTGTAGGAGACTGGAATTCCTTGAGCACTTTGGCGATGAAGTCAGACATTTTACCCTTGAACTTACAAAGAGATGTTTAGTTTTTTAAGGCAAAAGTGCTGTATTGAGTAACTTTTCATAGAAAGTAAGCTAGTAGCTTAACCACGTACTATAAATGGCAGTAATCCTGTGCTTTCTGTTGTGTTCTTTAACCCTTTTATAAACAATCTGATGTCCTGTCCTGTCCTGCTAGGATGAGGATGAGAATGCTACTGTATAGGAGTGCTGTTGGCATATGAGAGGTGTGATTGGTCTACAAAATGTCTATGGATGACGACAGTGCCACAGTAGCATCCAGGATGCAGGTTTTCCCAGCTGTAACAAAGTGAGCAGTGTTACTCGTTTTAACATTCAGGGGTTTTAATCTTGCTGCTGACTGCTGTATGTTCCTTTATGTTTGTGGAGTTATTCTTATCTGGTATTAACTTAAAATAAATCTGAATATCAGTTTTTGGGAATTCCTGTTTATTTACTACTAACTTTCATTACTATAAATATGGACAAAGTTAAGTATTCAGATGAACAGCTTATTCCCATGTGGATTCTGTGATTAAACAGTAAGTGAATATTTTGAATAACACATTTGATTTGGAATTATTGAAGTATTGATTCAGTGCTAATCAATCACTCAGTGCGACACTCAACTTTACTTGAGGGGACATGAAAAGTATAATTGATAGAATTAACAGAAAAGTAATGCAAGACTACATTATACTGCAAATCATTATTTGGGTCCTTAAAAATAGCAATTAATAATTACGTAATAAGTAATCAAGGAATTGATTCTAATTTTGTAATGTTCTGCTGCTGGTTCACAGTTAATCTAAAAATACTAATGATTGAAGAGGTCAGCACCATATATTCGTGGATATTCATCAACAAGTTATTACCTGATGATTCATTAATATAAGATATTGTGATCTGTTCTCAAAAAGTTCATCATTATGTATTAAATGGTCATCCATGAGTGACTGTTGGAGACATACTTATTTATGAATCACAGTGAATCACATCCCTGATTTGTACCCTGCTAATTTAATTTTTAACTGGCCATTAACTAGTCATTAACTCATCATTAGCTTTTTTAACTAAATTAGATCTGGGGGGCTCATCACTTAATGGTTCAAAAGCAATTGCTTCATGATTTCTCCCTCATTAGTTTCCATGTAACTTTTGTGGCCCTTAATGTGAGGTGTTACTGAAATTACCAGAAAGCTTGCCCCTGAGCGTTCAGGTAGTGTTGAGAAATAAAAGGTGGTCATATTGTATGGTCATATTGACCTTCAAGCTTGTTAGAATTATAAAAATGGTCTTTCTATGTGGTAATTATCCATTTCCATTTAAATTTCCACATGTTTTAATAAGTGACTGCATCTGTTCCTGTTTTCGTGGCAGTACACTGTACAAAGACATTAGGCCTGGCCTAAGACTTTCGCATAGCTCTATACTTCTACTCTTTTATTTACTTCCATTAGATCTCGTCTCAAAATAATTAGCTTGAACAGCAGCCAGTATTAGCTCAGTTCTAGTTTGAACACCAAGTAGTAAAGTATCAGATCTAAACAGTGTGCAGTAAAAATCTCTGCCTCCGTATTAGATCAAATATATCTCTCACAACTTTGCTCATATATTATAAGGCAGAACACTATTTTAGCTTTCCCATTCATTTTCTTATTATTTATTCTCAGGAAACTGAAATCTGTTTAGCTTACTATTTTAGATATTTCAATCAAAACTGATGGCGGTGGAGGTGCCTCATGCACATAAACAAACTAATAAAACCTGGTCTGACAGATGAGATGAACTGTCTGCAATGAACCAAAAGAAAGTGAAGCTCCAACAAGCTGCACATGAATATCTGTCATTTCTTCATCTTTTGCTATTTGTCAGACTGCTCTGGCTGTCAGCTTTGAATGAATGGTTCCAGCTCGTAATGCTTATCCTGTTGCTGGTGTCTGTTGTCACTCATCCTGTGAGTACAGTTGTATTTTGCATTTCCTGATATTGAGCATGTGTAAATGCCACAAAAGTGACTTTTGAACCTGGGTGGTTTCTAGTGTTTTTTTGGATATTTATATTCAAAACAATTCCTTTTCATTACCGTAAATTCCGGAATATAAGCCGGTACTTTTTTCCCAGGTTTTGAGCACCGCGGGTTATAGTACGGTGCAGCTAATGTTTTTTTTTTTTCTTGTTTTTTTTTCATGCCGCAAAAAACATTTTGCCTCGTAACATTAGACCAATAAAATTAACGAATAGTTCACAGTGGTCCAATGAAATTGTACGATAAATCAAACACACTTGCACTGCTAAATTATTGTAAATCGGTCATTTGTACTCACCCTCAACATGGAAAATAACCGAAGAAATGCATATGATGCAGCTTTTAAATTAAAAGGCGATCAATCTGGCTGTCAGGGAAGGAAACAGAGCTGCTGCACGTAATCTTGGCATCAATGAATCGTTGGTGAGATGGTGGAGGTGCCAACATTAAGAACTGAGTCAATGCAAAAAGACGACAAAAGCTTTCAGAGGTAATCATAACAGATGGCCCAAACTTGAAAATCTTCTTGAAGACTGGGTGAACACACAGAGAGCAGACGGCCGTGGTATTTCCACAGTGCAGATCCGACTGAAGGCCAAAGCAATCGCCACCAAAATGAGGATCAAACATTCTAGAGGTGGGCCATCGTGGTGTTTTAGATTTATGAGATGAAAAGGCCTGTCCGTCAGGGCACACACGACTGTGTGTCAGCAACTCCCTCCAGACTATGAGGAAAAACTTCCGCAAATTCACTCAAACAAAGATAGCGGAGAATTCCATCGGACCAGATGATGTCATAAATATGGATGAAGAATCTTTGGCGTTTGACCTGCCTCTCACTCAAACTGTTAATAAAAAAGACGACTCGTCAATCACACTGAAAACAAGTGGCCATGAGAGAACACATTTCACTTGTGTTCTAAGCTGCAAAGCATCCGGAAAAAAAGCTTACACCAATGGTTAAAAATTTTTAAGCGACTTACAATGCCAAAGGAAAAATTCCAGAAAGAAATCATGATAAAAGTCAACAAGAAAGGTTGGATGAAGGAATGGTTGAGAGAGTTCTACGGCAAGCGACCAGGGTTTTTTTTTCTTTCCCCACAGAAAAAAAGCATTGCTTGTTATCGACAGCATGAGGGCCCAAATAACAGATTCAGTGAAAGCTGCCATCAAGAGTACAAACTCAATTTCAGCTGGGATTCCTGCGGGCACAACGAAATAACTGCAGCCACTCGACATCAGCCTGAATCGTGTATTCAAAGTGGCACTCCAAGCCAAGTGGGAGGCTTGGATGACGAACGGCGAGAAATCTTTTACCAAAATGGGCCGCATGCGAAGAGCAATTTTAGCTTAAGTCAGCCAGTGGATCCTGACTGCGTGGAGCCGTGTCAAAACATCCACTGTCAGCAACGGGTTTCGAAAGACTGGACGGCAGCACGATGAAGAGGACCGCTCGCACTCAAGTGAGAGCGACAAAGAACTGACTGAAGTGAGCGACAATGTTCTGGGGGGGGGGGGGTCGTTTACAATGCAGAGTTGGGGTTGGGGGCAGCTTCCAGATTATGGAAGATTCCAAATTCCACATTCCCGCCAGTGAAAGGTTAGACTTGGGGCAACTTCAAGATTATGGACAATCCGGACTTGAAAGTGTGTCTTTTGGAAGAATTCCATATTCTCCCCTATTAGCAAATTACCATCGCACCGCTTTTTTTTTTTTTTTTGGACACCAAGTTCGCTCGGATCCGATGACGAAAATTCAAAATCCCATTTTTGAAACACCAGGTGGCGCATGAAACAAATGTCCATTCGTACCCATTCATTTTTTTTTCTTCACAACGACCTTTCTTGGCCCAGGAGCCCCCCAGCCACTCCCAAATAGACTCTACCCTCTTTTTGGGGGGGCCATACATGTGTTGCCCAATGTGTCTTGTATGCTAATAAGTGAGAATGTGGAATTCTTCCAAGTTACATACTAACAGGCGAGAATATGGAATGCATCCAAGTTACGTACTAATAAGCGAGAATATGGAATATGGAAAACTCCTTGGTGCCCTTGGACAAAGGTTGAGAGTCGCCTGAGCACAGCAAGAACACAGCAGCGAGCGTGTCCAGGGCCTTGAACTCATCTACTTCTGAGCTGGAAATTTGGGCTTCTATGCCGGCCTGCAGAAGACTCTGGGGGGAGGACATGGTCCGAGAAGCAGGCAGAGAAGCCGGCGCAGATGCGGGCTCAGCAGCAGGCGCAGCTGCTGGGGCAGCAGACGGTGCACCCTCTTCAGGCCTTGGCTCGACTTGGGGTTCCCTCGGTGGTCCCCGGCTGATGTGAAGATGCCACCCCCGTGTTGTTCAGCCTTTAAACTGTTACATGTATTTTCGAAGGGGAAAGTATCTCAGGGCCACTGACGCGCGCTTTCTAATTTATGCTTGTCGAGGTGGTTTATTGTGGTTATTAACTTGTGTTTCCAAAGCATTGGTTACAATGTAACCACTTTTTATGCCCAAACAATAGTAGTGACCCGTTATACTTTTATCATTAAAAGTAAGATAGTAAATACATAAAGCCCACAGTTGAAAGGGAATAGGATGAAAATAAAGTAATATGAATTAAAAAGTGCATATTTTGCCATTGAAAATATCTTAATTTGTTCAGTCAAAATTTGTTTTCCATGTCAAATTTAAGGTTACAATTACCTGATTTTAATAATAACTCGTGTTATAAAGAGGACCGGTCTGAAAATAAGTCCCACTCTGGCCCTGGTCTGGCTAAAGTTTGATGCGACAAAGCTGTAGAGGTGACAGGCATTTTCAGGGTGTGCTACAACTCTCTGGTCCTGTGCTAAAAAGCTGTCAGCCTCTGTAGCACTAGTGCTACGTGCTATGTGCTGAAAAAGTTAGCGTACAGCCCCTGGCCCCTGGTGACGTTGGTCAATACATCCAGTAATTACGTTCAAAGAACGACTGCATATGAAGAGTGGATAAGCTCTAAAAATGAAGTTTTTTAGTCTAACCCAGACATGGGCAAACTAAGGCCCCCGGGCCATATTAGGCTTTTTAATCCGGCCCGCCGAAATTGTCCAAATTATAGTAAAAACCCACGGATGTGCAAAAACCTCTTGCATTTCCCTGCAATACCCTCGTTCCCCGCACTATTCTAGACACATTGACTTTTGACTTTTGCCATTTCCCCCCTTCGGTAAAAATGAGCGGACCAAAGAATGGTAAATGGACTTGTACTTGTATTGCTTTTCTAGTCTAACTGACTCAAAGCGCTTCACTACATGCCACATTCACCCCACTCACACACATCTTAAGATTCTTAACTACTTTTTTTTCTTCTAATCATTCATACCCCAGTGATACACTAGGAGGCAACGTGGGGTTCAGTGTCTTGCCCAAGGACACTTCGACATGTAGCCCGGGGAAGCCAGAGTCGAACCACCGACCTTCCGATTGGTGGGCGACTGCTCTTCCTCCTGAGCTACAGCAGCTACAAAGAAAAGAAAAGTGGACGCCGAGTGTTGAAATAGGAGTGGACAACAAAATATTTTTTCACTGAAGTCCGATCAACGGCTGTATGTCTGATATGCCAAGAAACGGTTGCAGTTTTCAAAGAGTACAATATCAGCCGTCATTTTGCCACAAAGCATGCTAACTACGCTAGCAAGCAGTCAACACAAGAATGGGCGGCTACTGCTCAGAGGTTGGCAGCTAATTTACAGAGTCAGCAGAATTCCTTTCACCGGCATTCAAGAGTCAAGTACCAAAGCAAGTTTTTTGCTGGCGTTCAAGTTAGCAAAGGCTAACAAGCCTTTTTCCAAGGGATAGATAAGTGACAGTTTTGAGATAACGGAGGAGCTTTTGAGCATGGAGTCACTGAAGGGGAAAACGCGAGGAGGACTTATATGAACAGGTGTCTGCTGTCATCGAGAGAATGAAGCTGCCTTGGAGTAAACTTGCCAGTGTCACCACGGATGGATCGCCAAATTTAACTGGAAAAAACATCGGGCTGCTGAAAAGAATCCAAGATAAAGTGAAAGAAGAAAACCCTGACCAGGATGTTATTTTTCTTCACTGCATCATTCATCAAGAATCTCTGTGTAAGTCTGTATTGCAGCTTAATCATGTCGTAGGTCCAGGTGTAAAACTTGTTAACTTCATACGGGCAAGGGGACTTAATCACCGTCAGTTCATTACGTTCTTGTCACAGTCTGTCATGTCATAGTTTATGTTAATCATGTTTTCAGGTTTTGTTCTAGTCATGTTTTTCCCCTGTCACGTTCAGTTCACTCTAGTCACCTGGTTAATTGTTCACAGCTGCACCTCATGTCACTGATCACTCCCCTCACAGTATTTAGCTTCCTGGTTTACTTTCAGTCACTGCAGAATCCTCACCATCCCTCCATGTTTTGTTGCACTAAAGATAAGTCTGGTTTCCTGCCTCATAGTCATAGTGTTTTTCATAGCCGTGTTTTGTTATAGCCTCGCTTTGTTTGTCATAGTTCTGTTTATTCATAGCGTTGTTTAGTTTGTCATAGTCCTTTTTGAATCCGGCTCTGCCGCGCTTTGATTTTGCCTTTGCTCCCTGTCTTGTTTTTGGAGAATAAACCTTGCTTTTTGGAACTAAAGAGAACTGCACCTGGGTCCTACCTTCCACGTTCCTGACAGAAGGATTCTGCCAGAAATGGACCCAGCAGTTCTGGCGCAGCTACAGTGCCCTACAGGTATGCTTTGCCAAGGGCGGCGACATGTTCCAGCGGTGGTCGCTGTCGGGCCAGGTTCTGGAGGTGTTCCGCTGGGGACGCGGTCCGGGGACAGCCGCACTCCAGGCTGTCTGGGAGGGAGTGAGAGCCATCCGCCATGAGGCGTTGGTGGAAGTATTCGGCGCGGATTCGGACGAGGAGTCGTCCGCTCTCCGCGAGCTCCTCATCTCTCCATTTGCCTCCCCCGCTTCGTCTCCCGACATCACCGCTCCGGCCCAGCCCGCTGAGATCGCCGCTCCGGCCGTCCCGCCGGATTCCACGCCTGCGCCGGCCGTCCCGCCAGATTCCACGCCTGCGCCGGCCGTCCCGCCAGATTCCACGCCTGCGCCGGCCGTCCCGCCAGATTCCACGCCTGCGCCGGCCGTCCCGCCAGATTCCACGCCTGCGCCGGCCGTCCCGCCAGATTCCACGCCTGCGCCGGCCGTCCCGCCGGGTTCCTCCACGCCTGCGCCGGCCGTCCCGCCGGGTTCCTCCACGCCTGCGCCGGCCGTCCCGCCGGGTTCCTCCACGCCTGCGCCGGCCGTCCCGCCGGGTTCCTCCACGCCTGCGCCGGCCGTCCCGCCGGGTTCCTCCACGCCTACGCCGGCCGTCCCGCCGGGTTCCTCTACGCCGGCCGTCCCGCCGGGTTCCTCCACGTCTACGCCGGCCGTCCCGCCGGGTTCCTCCACGTCTACACCGGCCGGGTTCTTCCACGACCAAGCCTGCTGCGGTGGTCAGAGTCCCACCCACCCACCCCATTTTGGGAACGTCTGGGAGCCATTCCTTGAGGGGGGGGCTATGGGCGTAGTCAGGGGTGGGTCGGCTGGGCAACACCTGGACTTGGCCGCCTAGAGAAGCCCGGGTGGGCAAGACCTTGTCGTTGCATCGCCCACAGGAGCCCGAGTGGGCTCATGGTCCTGGCCCATGGAGGCTCGGGCGACCTTGTGCCGTCGCCGGGGGGAGCCCGGGCGGACTCACCGCCGCTTGGCGCCAGTGTGGACTCTGGTAGACGGGACCCGGTGTTAGGGCCTTCAGAGCCCCTCCCTCCCACTCTTGTTGGATGTCTGGGAGCCATCCTTGAGGGGGGGGCTCTGTCACAGTCTGTCATGTCATAGTTTATGTTAATCATGTTTTCAGGTTTTGTTCTAGTCATGTTTTTCCCCTGTCACGTTCAGTTCACTCTAGTCACCTGGTTAATTGTTCACAGCTGCACCTCATGTCACTGATCACTCCCCTCACAGTATTTAGCTTCCTGGTTTACTTTCAGTCACTGCAGAATCCTCACCATCCCTCCATGTTTTGTTGCACTAAAGATAAGTCTGGTTTCCTGCCTCATAGTCATAGTGTTTTTTATAGCCTCGCTTTGTTTGTCATAGTTCTGTTTATTCATAGCGTTGTTTAGTTTGTCATAGTCCTTTTTGAATCCGGCTCTGCCGCGCTTTGTTTTTGCCTTTGCTCCCTGTCTTGTTTTTGGAGAATAAACCTTGCTTTTGAACTAGAGAACTGCATCTGGGTCCTACCTTCCCATCGATCCTGACGGATCACCAGGACTTACTTTACCACTCTCGTGTCCGCTGGTTAAGTTTGGGGAAAGTGTGTCAACGAGTGTGGGAGCTCAAAGAGGAGATTCGTTCGTTTTTGGAGCTAATGGGGAAATCCGACGAATTCCCTGAACTGAGCGATGAGGACTGGCATTGTGACTTTGCGTTTGTGGACATATTGTCACACATGAATGAGCTGAACGTTAAGCTGCAGGGGAAAGAGCAGTTTGTGCACAACATGTACACAAATGTGAGAGCCTTCAAATCCAAGCTGATTTTATTCTCCAGGCAAATGTCAAATCTTTCACTCATTTTCCCCACACTGGCTGCGTAGAAGGCCACCCGAAACGTGAAGAAACACTGTAAATCACTGGACGACATGCACAGAATTCTGCTGTTGGTTCACTGATTTTGAAAAAATTGACAAGTCATTTCAGCTGGTGTCCTGTCACAAGACCCCGAAACAGCACCGCATGAGCTGCAATTGGAGCTGATCGATCTTCAGTCTGACTTCGTCTCAAAAGAGAAGTTCAAATCTCTTAAACTGAATGACTTTTACGCTTCACTTAACGAAGCCACGTTTCCAAACCTCTGGAGGACGGCACATTAGATGCTGGCGTTGTTTGGCTCGACCTACGTGTGTGTGAGCAGACTTTCAGCGTCATGAACATCAACAAAGCCCGTCACAGATCCCGGTTAACTGACCAACACCTCAGATCCATTTTGAGAATCGCCACAACAAAACTAACTCCAGACTTTGATGCACTGGCAAAAAAGGGAGTTTCTCTACCAAGTTTTGAAGAAAAAAAAAAAAAAAAAAAGCAACTTGCGCATTTACGCACAGCAGCTGTACAGTAGCTTAATTAACACGCCGCACATCGCTCTCAATTTAGAGACCCCTTTCTTTCGATGGGTAATAATATGTTCTGAATGTTGAAAGTGATTCCAATTTTTTTTTTCCCACTAAATGTTGATTTCTTTAAATCTGCACCTTCTTGTGTCTGTTTTTCATACATTTCAATCCCCAGGTTGATAAATTACATTGTGTCCAAATGCTCCTGGCCCGGCCCCTCTGTCAAATTTTAGAACCCATTCTGGCCCGCAAGTCAAAAAGTTTGCCCACCCTTTAATCCCTCTAATCCTTCAAGTTTTGATGTATTATCCAAAGTTACTACCTAAAGACAACCAGGAATTGATAAAGTTTTGGCGTAACCATGATCATCTTTTAACCCAAAAGAAGTGAACCCGAGTTTTTATTAAGTGTTGTGTTACAGCCCAGTTTCATAGAAAACCACGAAATACTCACATAACTGTACACTGTTTTCTTGCTAATGAAACGCTTTTTTTCTCAACTTTCAAAGTAATGTATTTCAGCAGAGCTTCTGGTTTGGTGTACAGCACATTTTGTGTGTTTAGCTGAGAGAGTGAGACTCAGCAGCTAGTGATTCAGGACAAGGATGTTATAATGCAAAGCATTATTAAAGGGTCAGTTTTAATGCAAGCCATTTTGTTTTTACGGACCTAATCATTCCTATTTCGGTTTTATTACTTAAATAAATAGTCAGGTGTTTTGTGACGTCCCTTACCCCCCCCCCATCTCCAAATACAGAATTTTGAGCACATTAAAAGAGATGCAACAATCAAAACGCGACTATTTATGACTCTGGAGTTATTTTGACACCCACTAGCATGAAGAACGTGTGAAAATTGTGTCTGTGAACATGAATCAATAGGTTAGATGTAAACACACAGCCCTCCTTCCTTAACCACTTCTTAAATGAAAGACTTGAGAATGTCATCTGCTTTGAATTGGTAACACTCAAATGACTTGTAGTTCCCTCTTGTTGCTTGCAGAGCCTGTGCTATCAGGAACAGCATTATTAAAGGTACTAAAGGTAATGAACAATGATACATATGACCGTTCCAGTTGGAAGACTTGTTGACCCAGAGGCACATTATCTACTATCACCTATGATATATTATCTTTATGTGACACTCTCTTATCATCCAAGGTGGGTCAGAAAGCCCTTAGATTACCTTTTGCTTATTCAACTAAATCACTTATATTTTAAGTACATTCATCATATTTCTCAGAAGTGACCTTGCTGCTTTCATTTCAGTCTAAATCCTTTTAATTTCACACTTCTGCTGACCCTCAAATATATGTTTCTGTCGGTTTTTAATTGTGGAATCAAAAGAACTGTCCACTGAAACATCCCTATGTGACATTTTCTCCTACGTCTTTGTAAATAGCTAATGCTGATAGTAGAAGGTGGAAAAATCTACTGTGTTCTGAAAGACTACAGCCTGGTCATAAAATCCTGGTTGACCAGTAGATTTTTTTCTTTTAGGTGGGTGTGTCTCAAAACTATTTGACTATCACGCTACGATGTAAGGACCAATGGAATTGGATCATGATTAAACTTTTGCGTTCAACTGCTTGAAAACCTTTCACATCTGGAAAGTGTTCCTCTCAACATTTGCTGTCTCTCATAATACACTATTTTGCTTTGTTCACATCATTTTTGAAAGAAAGTGTGATTTTCCCAGCAGTTACTTTCTATTTTGCTGCGATGAATGCAAATTCTACAATTCAGAGCCTCTTTTGGCCTCTGAAAAATTGCCTTGCACACTTCACTGACTATCAGACAGAGGGGAGGGGTTGGGGTCAGGCAGAAATAAGCTGGGAAGCATAGAGTGTAGTAAATAGGAAGATGGAGCAATTCAGAAATATAAAGAGGAAAGTAACGACAGAAACTGAGGCAGAGATACTAGAGCGGACTATTTCCACTTGCTCTTCAGCGTGACCCTTTGTCCAGGACATTTAACCTGAGAGCAGGACGTGTCGGTATCCTCATTAAGAGTTGCTTTTGTGATGCTTTAAAGGAAAAACCACTGGGTCAGAGTTTAATAAGAGAGAGGGTAAGGAGGACAGAAAGGTTTGATTTCTGTAGTCAAAAATGAAGCAAAGGTAGTGAGGTTTGAAGAAAACCCTGTAGGAACTCTGAAGCAAAGCCTGTTTGTGAATACCGTTACAGTTGATTAAACTTTGAGAGTTTGTTATGTGAAAACTTTTCCAGATTGATTCTACATCAGAGAGCCCATCGGTTGTTTGTGGAGGCAGCTTATTATGACTTGTAGTTCAGGGCAGCACAGTGGTTAGCACTGTTCCATTAGCGTGAAGTTTCATGGTCTGAACTCTGCTTCCAGAGTCCACAGAGCATGCGTGTTACTTTAACTGACAAATCTAATTTGAATGATAGTGTGACAGTGAGCGTGTATCTGTCTCACTTAGCCCTGTGAAGAAAAGGTTGATGATTCATTTTGAGCTTGCCCTCTGGTGGCTGTCCCAATAAAGCAAGACTTGTGCTTTGACATTTTGTTGTTTGACAGCGCTTCAGTGCAACAGTTAAATGTTTGGGAATACGCAGGACAACGGCACCCTTTCTCTGACATCCACTGTGGCTCTGACATGTCTCTGAATGTTACCTGGAGGAGATGACTGTGACAACACGCATGTGCACACTTTAGTCAGCCAGGATATGATGAACAGAGCAACCTGAGCAAGTCAGCCACAACATTAAAACTATTAACAGTTAAAGTCGTCCTTGTTACAGTGAAATATTCTGCGAAGGAAAGTCACATACTGCCTTACATATGGATATCCATTTTAACCCTCTCACCTTCTAAGCCCCCTCAACCCCAGCTTTTCCTCATTTTCATTTCTCTATCTTTATGTAATCATCACATTTTTTTAAATGTATAAATATATTAATTTCTGTATTATTTCTACTCCGCAGTTTCTCCCCCTATTTATCTTACCAAGTATATTCATTTCCATGTCTCCTTTTTTTGCGTAGTAATAAATTGCTATATTTAAAGCTGATTTTATATTTTTGTATTTATTTTTATTATGGCTGTTTTTCATACCCAGCAGGACTTCAGTGGGCCCCCAAAAAACTACTTAGCACGGGCTCAAAGGAAAACAACAGAGTCTGAGGTTTTCACCTGGTCTTCAAACTCAAACATCGCAGGGCCCAAAGGGTTTACTGCTAACACTGCTGGTCAGAGCTCCTCTGGAGCAATTTTATGATCATTTCACAACAATCTAAAAGTGAGAAGCTTAAAAGAATAGAAATGTTGGAAGACCATAGAGGAAGCCTCAGTGCAAGGAGACCGGCTCAAATTGGAACACAGGACATCTGTAAGGTCTACTTTGTGTCCGAGTGCAGATAATCAGCAGCAACCTTTTCAGCAACACAGAATCCGAGTGCGAGAACACAGAATCACACTTTTAAATAGAACAACTACAGCCTTGATTAAAGACTCTTAGGCTAAAAAATTATTTGTAGTGCTGTATAATATTTATTTTAGCAAACACTGGAAAATGGTTAATATTCATGAACACAGTAACCATGTGAGAGAACCCGAATGCAGGTATAAATGAACGAAAAAAAAACTTGATTTATTTAAAGAAACTATAACAAATCGTACAGCAAAGACCTTGACGGTAACAAGGACAAACCCTGATTCAACACGACTGACGGTGAGGATCTGACACAGAGCATGAACAAACCAGGAGTTTAAATACAGAGGAGGCTGATTAGTGAGTGAAGGCAGCTGAGGGAAGAAACACAGCTGAGGTGAGTGGAGCTAACGACTGGAAAGAAGCGAGACTGAGAAAAGTGAGTAAATGGCAAGACTAAAACCCAAAAGATGCAGATCGTGACAAACCATAAAGAAGAACCCCATCAGCAGGGGCGCTGAGAATATGAAGGAAAGGAAACAGGGCTTCATACATATCTGCATATGTCAGCTTTACACTGTCCAACAAACCAAAAATGTTTAATCGGAATATCACTTCAATGCTAGAATAAGCTGATTAATGACTTTCCCATCCCAGTAGAAGTGTGTTTACCCTCAGTACTCTGGGTGGTTACTGGTTGGTTCTGGTATTCAGAACCAACCAGTAACCACCACTCCACATCCCAGGAGACTAGTCTGTAACTACGCATTCATGCAGGGATAGCATTACACTGTATCCTGCAGGCTGTGTTGGATCAGTTTCTGATAATCGTGCAAGTTTATCCTTTTTTACTTTGCTGAGGATTAGAGTGACCTGCCAACTGTCTTCCAGAGGAGTAATGCTTTTTTTTTTCGTGTGAGAAGTGAGAGTGTTGTTGCTGTCAGTTTCAAAGCTGCCATTTGAGATGTTACAGTTAGTAAAGGTGTGTTTCTGTAAATAATCTGTGCAGCTCCATTCTGAAAACTACTGTAGTGTGGACATCAGAGTATTGTGTTCTCATCAATGCCGACCGGAGTCAGAGCAGATAAATACCTCAGACCGTGCAGAGTCTCGTGTTGTTTTTGGCGGCCTGTTTTAATTTTAGTCTCAGTCGAGTCTTTGTGTCAAGCTGTCATTTTAGTTTTTCTTAGTGTTAGTCACTTTCATACTCTTTTTGGTCTAGTCAAGTTTCAGTCGACTAAAAGTCTGAGTATTTTAGTCTTATTTTAGTCAGAATTATCTGTGACTATTTTAGTCTAGTTTTAGTCAATGAAAATTGTATTTTAGTCTCTTTTTAGTAATGAAATTCTATTTAAGCCAGTCAATATAGCATAACTACCTAATAGTATAGATGAAACCAAAATTTTCTTTCAGTCAAACAATCATTATATTATTGTTACCTTATAGACTCAAGAATACATCCATTCCAGATACAGAAGACGATCTGATTTGAATTTACAACATATTTATTTTACCAACCAAACACGTTAGAAGTAATGACGAACCCCGGCTGGCCGCCGTCTTTCTCTGTGTCAGTTGGCTGTCTATCAACCCATCGCAGCTGCATCTTCTAAATGATGCCGCGAGCGAGTCGAGAAAGTGACGTCGCCTGCGACTGCGCAGTGAGACACAGGAAGCAGAAATACTGCAAAATAACAACAACAATGCGACTAAACCCGACGAAATAACGTTCTAACATTTAGTCTCGTTTTAGTCAACGAAAATGAAGACATTTTAGCAGATTTTTTATTTTGTAAACCACATTTAGTCTCGTTTTTATTCATCAACAATATAGCATTATATATTTAATTATTTATCGTCACGACCAACATTTATGTTGCGTCTTGTTTTCGTGATAAAGGTTCGTTGATGATATTTAGTCATAATTTGCGTTGACATAGCAACACAAGCAGAGTCATGTGATGTGCGACTGCATGCTGAAACATTTTCCCACGGCATCGATAAGTCTGATCTTGGTAAGTGTTAGCATCTTTTTGGGCTTTGCAAAGAGGCTGTATTCTCAAAACATTCATAAGATCACTATTCATTAGTTGGCAAATCGCAAAACTTCTGACCAATCAGCATTCTATACTGGCACCCGTGTTTCAGGTGTCATGACAGTCAACAACGGCTCCTGTTTACTAACTGGTTCATCTTTGAGCAATAAATTCAACTAATTTCAACAAACAAGGTTGTTATTATTCAGTTATTTATTACTGACTGGTATTTCTCCGGCAATGGTAGACACATTCTTCATCTAATGACAAGCTGAGCAATGTTTCCTTAAGGCCTTCCAGATGGTTCAGAGGAACAAACCATCTCACATATTTTATGGGGTTGAATATAAACATTATCTTGGGATATTTTGTTCAGTTTGTTTTTATACAATACCACTGAAAATCATTGACTAAGGCTGTGTTTTACTTTTCATTTATCCTGGGGCAAAATTAACTCAACCTTTTGTTCACGGAGGCATTTAAAATGTTATGTTCCCATCAGGAAGGAAATCCTGAACTTCAGATCATTATATTATTGCTTTCTTACCTTGATAGTTGTGTGTGATTGGTTACAAAATGCCACCTCATTAACGTGGTGCCGACTGCACTCATAGTGGCATTTAGTTGTTCTTTTCTTCCAGTAATAATGGCAGTTGATTAACCTCCTCATTTTTCCACAGTTGTACAAATTATGAGCGAGTCACACTGCGGGAGGATATACTTATTTTCAAGCTCAGCCAAGACCAATGATTTATCTTCAGGTTGCTGTCGTCAAGGTGACAAAGACAAATGAGGTGGCTAAAGCAGAGAGCGTGTACAGTAATATTCACAGGCTCTGAATGACTGATCTCAACATAATAAAACATTTATCTTCAGACTGACTTTCGCTGAACAAGAGTTAAAAGACACAGAGGAGAGTAATTATCAAAAAATAACATCAGTTTATGTTGTGCATCATTTATAGCAAAGTGCTGATGTGAAAACCCTCCTGACAGTGTACAGCCTTTGTTCGCTGTCGTCTTTAATTTATGAGAGCTGCAATTATTCGTCAATTTGCAACTGTGTGAGTGCATCCAGCCGTGCAACAGTGCTCTCTTTGTTTTCTTTCAGACATATGGAGCAGGTCTAAAAGGGACTGGTGACAGCTGACTTGCTTATCTTCTGAAAGTAATTTTCTTTTCCTTTTTATCAACTTTTTTTTCTTGTTGTTGTTAATGGTTGTTTAGGGTCTTTTATTCAATGTTTAAGGATGAGAGGTTCAGCTGCGAGAATCAGCGTGAGTTTGATTCTCCACAGATACCTCACAATATGAAGAACTGCTCTCTCGCTGTTTGACATTTATACAACTCTGTCTTTGACTAATTGAGTGGTAAGACGTCATGTGTCAAGACTCCTTTACAACATCCTCCTGTAGTGGGGCTGCCTGCCCACCGTAGCTCCATTTGTTTTTCATTTCACACGGGGGCTTTTTTGTTTTCATTCATTTGCAGTGTACCGCTCTGAAGACACAAGATTGTTCAGGTTGCAAGAGGCTCACTGCTGTGGCAATTTCCAACAAAGCCCAATTAGAGCGGAACAAAACTGAAGAACTCCCCTGTTCTGCTCTTACCTCTTAGAATGGAAATAAAACTTTTGAGTACAACTTTTACTCGAGTGTACTTGCTGTGTAGACAGTGGGATGAAAGAAAAAAGGCAGCCGAAACCCTTTCAAAGTAAATGTGCTCCACTTTGAGAAAGCCATCAACAGCTTATGAGTCAGGCTGCGTAATTACAATACTTTGATCTTCAAGTGAATTTTATTTCTATTGTTGACGCA
The DNA here is from genome assembly GCF_036924035.1 of Leuresthes tenuis. Taxonomy (NCBI): domain Eukaryota; kingdom Metazoa; phylum Chordata; class Actinopteri; order Atheriniformes; family Atherinopsidae; genus Leuresthes; species Leuresthes tenuis. Next base: position 25,414,226 of record NW_027325365.1, on the reverse strand, counting down.
CAAAGTAAAACAAGTAAGTCAAAAACATTTGGAGGGAGGGCCATACGGTTTACCAGAAAATTTGACAAACAATGTAGCACAAACTACTGGCGACCTGTCCAGGGTGCACCCCGCCTTTCGCCCGATGACTGCTGGGATAGGCTCCAGCCCACGGGCTACCCGATCGACGGATTGACGGGATAGAAAATGGATGGATGGATGGAATGTAGCACAAACTACAAAAAATGTCTACCAGGCAGATGGAACTCTATAAAAAGTGCTGGGTAGAGAGATGGAGTGTGTTGCATGTAGCACCGTGACCATGTGAATGCAAACAAATGTGTCCACAGTAAAGGGTTCTACGGTATGTTAATGAGCTTTACTGACCTTTAAGATAATTGTGGCCAACAGGCCTACTTTACACTGAATCTACATCGGCTACCATCCACAACATAAAACAACAACTTGTCTTCTTTCTTCTTTTGGCCAGAGATTAAATAAAGTGTAACTGTGTGAAAATAATAAAAAAAATCTTGCTGCAACATTCAGGCCACTTTCAGTGTGGTGCTTTAATGCACTCTAAGAAGATAAGTTTCGGCCAAGAGTTAATTCTTTCTATTCAATGTCTGTCCCTTTATAAAGCAATAACAATAAACAATATATAAAACCTTTGTCTCTATATGTCCACAGATTAAAATAAGAAAAATTAATAAGTTGGTCATTGCTTTGCATGTCATGCACTCATCTTCCCACGCATCACGACCAAGACGATAACATGGGTGTTATTGCTGTAGGTCGTCCGTAAATTTACGTTTTGGCATTTTCTAGCTGCGGATGCCGGAGCCGTGTGCTGTTTAAAGAGAGAAACTCTTTGAGGGCAGGCGTTGGTGCTGATAACTAACTGAATGTTTGAACAGAAGGCGATCAAGGGACATAAGGGACATAAAGGGAGAGACCCTGACCAAAGCTTGTCTTCGCCCCTCCCACACTCACTTCCACTCGATCTATGCTGGAGGGCTATGAGGAGAGAGAGTAAGGGGAGTGAAACACAATGCAAACCTGATGCAAACTTATTTGAGGCTGAGATAGAGCAAAATCCCAGATGCTTCTGAAATTTCAGTCAATTTTAAGCTCTCAAAAATAGCACATATCCGAGTAAAAGAGGAGTTCTGGTCACCCTAAGTAACTATACATTTATGTGCAAATGTTAAAAAGTCCTGCTAGCAAGGTTAGCACCAGAGCTGTCTTGGCTGCATCTGCCATTACCTCGTAAACGAAAGAGAGATCGACGCATTTCCTGACTTCCAACAAATGAGTTGCTGGCTAACACAATCCAATGTTGAAAGCCAAAAACTCCTGTTTGTCAGTCCACGCATATCTTACAGCTGGAGTCAGTGAAAATAGTCACCAAAACTGTCTTTGCTTGAGGTGCAAATGCTTAGACAAATCTGGATTTATCAAACCTGTTTGTGTGTGCAGAGCCTTGCTGTACTTTTCACAATATGAAAACGTTCTAATAACATGATACATTCTTATAACACTCATTAAGTTACTGAGGGTGCACAATACCAAGAAATGGAATTAGGAAGAACAGGCAACAGTAGCCTGCACCAATGCGTATTTCCTACAGAGGCACATTTGTGCGGACCAGACAATTAAAAATGCATTTGAAAAAGCATGTTTGTTGACTTCATGGGGAGTTAGAGAGTGGAACGAAGAGGGCTGTGATTACTTTATACTGCAATTACAATAGAATCTTTCCGCACACCGTACTGAACACCATCCCCTGGTGTGTGGAGAACTCATCTGTATCTATGTGGGGTAGTTTAAGAAATGAGGTAATTTAGTAAGATAGGACACAGTGGTACTCTCTGCATGTTATGTGTTCTACCATATTGGTGCTTCAGATGCCATTTCAGAGACAAAGATGATGATGTTCTTTTCAAATCAACAGATATGGAAGTTTGCTTTATATGGTGTTGTAAGAGGCGAGTGAAAGCCTGTTTTGGCTGAATTATTTGTTGCAGTGCACGGGGGGTTGAATAATTTTGGTGGCAGATGTAAATAATGTTATTGTGGAACGTGTCATGCTGTTTTTCATATCAGGTCTTATTCTAAGACATCATGAGGATTTTTTCTTTCATAGCATGTCCTGATGAGTACAACCTCAACAACATGATTGTACATGATGTTTTTCAGTACATTTGATGTTGACTTTTCATCTAAAAGAACTTCTTACCATAAAAATTAAAATTGTATCATTTAAAAAGCATGTCACTGGAGCTAGACTTTCAAGCATGGCTCATCCGAGCCTGACGGACACAATGCTGGATACTCTCAAGTGGCTTCTCTAAAAACTCATTATTTACCATGTAGAAAAGGCATCTAAATGAAGACAAAGCTCAAATTATAGTGGTTAACCATTGGGCCACATTGGCTGTTAGCCGTTAATGCTAGCTAGTGTTAAACAAAACAAAGAAACAAATGCTGATAAATTGTTTCTCAGATACTTATATTTCTCTAATCTGAAGTTAAAACACTGAGAGTTGTAACTAATCCTTCTTTATGGTTCAGTTTACTCACAAAATATAGTTTAATCACTGGGCTCTTACTGGGCGCTCACACCAAAAGTGACTTGAGTAACCGTGGCAGCGAGCTGCCATTCATTTTCAATGTACGCTGGCGGCGATGAGCAACAGCAGCGACCGGCGATGTGAGCGACGTGTTGAAAGTCAAGAGGCTCAACTTTATGCAAATGAGCCGTGCCGCTGGATCCTTAAGGTGGAAAAAAGACAGGAATAGCGCTGGAACCAAACATCATCAAAGCAGAGCTCCTGAATCAGCTGGTGAAATTCTCCGTGGAGAGGCCGGTTTCTCAGGACGTGATGGACCCAGAGGGACCGACGGCAACGGGCCCGGCGTTTCCATCGCAAAGATGCAGCTGCAACACAAAGACGGCTGCCCAGAGTGCGATCCATGGTGAAAGAGGGAACCGATGTATAGATGGATTATGACATACTGTTTGAAAGACCGGCCCCTTCGGTCCCTTCAGTCGCTGCTGAGCAGACGACACGATGTGAGCGGCCAGAGCAACCACAGGCGATCTTGTTGCTTTTGGTGTGAGCGCCCAGTTAGATCCTCTGAGTCTGCTGGTACATACAAGATGCATGCTCCTCTGTCACGATCCTTGTTGTTTTTGTATTTTTCTGGTTTAGTTTTGTATTCTGGTTTTCTAGTTCTAGTCTGTTTAGTTTCCTGTGAGAACTGACATAAATTTACACTGACATAAAAGTCTAAATGGCTTGTTGAGTAAGATACTGTTAAACGTAGTATAATTTTATTGTTGTTTTACCGTATACTTACTTTAAAGATCTCATTGTACTAAACCATTATGAAAAACCTTTTACCTCTTAATATTTTTCCTATTTCATTGCCTTACAATTTGAAATTAAATGGAATTCTATAGGTTTTGTTGAATTTGTCAATCTGTTCAGATTCTAGTCACGTCCGGGTGCTGTGGTGAAGGTTTTGTCATGTCTTGAGTACTTTCATGTGTAGTCTTTGGTGTCTTTATGTTAAGTGGAAGTAATTCACCTACGTTTGGTCAGCAACTTCCTGTTTTTTTCTGTACTTACCTTAGATCCTGTAGATCTTGACTTCCTCCCTTGCCAACCCCGCCCCAGATTGATTCCACCTGTGTTCCTCTACCTCATGTATAAATAGTCTTTGTCTCCCTTGTCTTATTGCCAGTTCTTCTTGTTCTTAGAATAACTTATTCGTGTTAAACCCTTTTCTGAGTCCACCCCATATATATATATATATATATATATATATATCACACACACACAAGCTCACACACCTCGATATATATACATCTAGGTGTGTGAGCTTGTGTGTGTGTGATGCATCCTGAACAATCCATCTATCTACCTGTTCTCAATAAGCTAGCTGCTGTTTTGTTTGTTTTATGCGTGCCTTGAAAATTCAAGAAAGTGTGTTTAATTACTTTGCCTTTTAAGCACTGACCAGGTTAATATATTCAGATTGGAAAATAGGCTCTGATTATCCTCATAGAGGAGGTGGTTAATAACATTGTATCATTATCACTTTTATCCCTGAGGTCGAGGCTTTAATGATGGGATGGATTAGCATGCAGTGCTAATTGGCAAAGCTATGCATTCCACACTACTGGGAATGTGTTAATAGTCATTCTTAATGATTCAAAATATCTACCTCCAAATTTGAGGCTTACTGCTATCACTTACTGATATCATTTTTGTAGTTTGCAGCACAACGTGTTGTACAAGTCATGTAGGCTTTTAAAATTCCATGATTAGTACCACATTATAATGATGTCATGACTAAATCTGGTTGAAATGCATCCTCCAATGCAGTACTCGGCTAAAAGCAGCAGCGGGGGAGCTTTAGACATTGTTTGGATAGCTGCTGTAGAACAGGAAATTGAAGGATAAGTATGTAGTTTGTTGGGGACATGGAGTAAAAGGCCATGGGTCAGAATTTCATCCAGGCCTGCTGTCATATTGTGGTTGTCTAGTTTTACTGTCCCTGTTGACCTTATTTAATCTATATGTAACCTGGAGTGTATAACCCAGTAAATTGGACAGTTAGGTAAATACTGTACCCTGGTTCGACTCAAGGAGCGAGGGAAGGCTAATGTGCAAGATAAACACAAATATTTCTTTACACAAACAACAAAAAGTGAAATCCATTCAGATTCAAAATCCCCTGAATAAACAACAAAAAAAGCAAACCAAAATAAAGTATCCTTTCCAGCTTATAGCTGTTCTGATAGCAAAGTGCAATAAAGTTCAGTTCAAAGTCAGTTATAGTCTATTTAATTTATATGCTTCCTGGGCAGTGTGTATGTGTGCAATATGTTGTTCAGATCTTATCTGATCCAGTTGTGACTCTTCACAAAGATGAGGAAGATGGAGGATTGCGCGTCCTCTTCGACTCCTTCTCGCCTCAAACGGGAGCTCCTGGTCAATATCAGCACTGACCAAGTCGATGTAGATCCAGCAACAAAAAAAAAAAGTTAGCAATCAATTTCTGTACAGAATTATAATTCTTGTATCTCTCCAACTCATCATTCTCATCAACATCAACTCATCATCAGTCATCATTAATGTCAGTCTTTTACAGTATTACATCCACTAAGTTGCACAAATAATTATCTCTTATCTGGATCAACGATCACATTTCAACCATCTCAAACTGAACATAACACAGTGTTTACGTTAGAAAATCAGGGAAAAACCTTTTTTTTACCTCTCAGATATTGTTTTAGAAGGCCTCCGATGCAGAAGTGAAAGAGTTTTTAAATTGTTTACATTTTAGTAAGTTTTTAGGGAAATGTTGGAAATTTGCAGCGTTGTTGGGAGCAGAACTGTCTGGGGTACCACCTGCAGGCATTTCTCCCTGAATGAATTCAGCCATGGTCTGAGTTTCCAGTGTTTGTCCTTCTTTTCCCGAGCACTTACATGTTCACATTCAAGACCATTCATTCGCACCTGTCCCTGAACAATGCAACAGGCATCCCCCCCAGCAACTGCAGAACATTCAGAACCTGTTTTTCTATCTCCTAAAGCTACTAACTGCTACTTGGGCAACACTGAGAAAAATAGCTCAGGATCATTTAGAAGTTAAAAAACAAACAAAAAACTACAAAGATACAGAGCGTTTCAAATACTGCTATAGATGCTGGAGTTTCACATATCCCATACAATTTATTCATGTGTTTAAGCTAAGCTCATCTAAGTAAAAATTTGACAGAAAAGCACATTTAGCGCTTAGTTACAATGAATCATCTCACACTTTAAATTTCTACTACAGTTTTTTTCAATTTGTGATCGTGTGAGAAGTGCAGTGTCCGTCTGAAATGTGTAAGGAGCTAAGGCTGTTTTCACTGCCACTCTGACCCAACGTTGTAGAATTACAACATAGACATAAAATTCACATAAAAAGCTCTAAATCAAGTGTGATGAATGTTTTTCAAAATAACTAAATAACTACATGTTCTATACATTGTAATAAACACACACAAAAATAGGAATTTTACTTACGTTAATCCTGATTAATCCAGTCATGCAAAAAAAAGGGGAGGTGAGCTCAACTTGAAATTTGCAGGTGGAGTGAGTTCAAGGCCAGATGACCGGACCTATAAACGCTTCTTCTATCCAATAGCATCTGAAGACAAACAATAGGACCCATTAACTATGTAAATGTGGTCTTGAGAAAAAAAAAAAAAAAAACATTTGCAGGCCTTTTTTTAGAATTGTTAAAAGTGATTTTGAACATTTGCAACCGTGGGTCTTACAGGGTTAAGTATATATATAGCATAAGCCTTAACGGACAATTCACACTCATCAACCTTGAACATGGCGTCCAAAAATGGCGCAGTAACAATTACGGTAGTCATGTGAACAATTACATTTACAACTCATACTCAGCACACTAACTCGCTGAATCATCTTTGCAACTTTTACGGTCAATCTTCGATTGTTTTGTTTTTTTGTTTGTTTGGTTTTTTTTTTTGTAACATAAGAACGTTCAACATTAGCATTAGTAATGACTGAAAATGTGCTTATCGATTAGCATATTAGCACGTAGCTTACAACCAGAAAACTCACCGGAGTCCTTGGTAAAGATAACAAATCACAGCAATTTCTCCGGTCGCAGCCGTCCTGGAACTCTCGCAACAACTCGGAAAAACATACAACTTGTGTCCATGAAAATAAACAATATTCTTCCCATAAAACGTGATTAATCTGGCTTGTAACATAAAGTTGTGGCATCAATGTCGGGGATTGACTGGCGCGTCTAATTCCCAGCATGCAAAGTACGCCCTCACTGAATTTTCCGTATCGACTGTACATTAAGCACCCCCTTGTGGCTACTCAAAGCAACTACAGTCACAAACACAGCTCTCTTAATAAATTAGCACATAATGAAAATGAACGAACATGAAGCCAGCAATAAAATACACGTAATAAACCCAACTGTATTTTTCATGGGGTAACATATACAGTTCCTTATTGGCGTGCAATAGAAGCATCAGTGGTGACTAATTTCAGTGTGATGGGGTTTGTATTTGTTTGGAAGCTTTTTAAAGCCTGGAGTTCTTCCTGCTACTGCACAACTTCGGCCTCATGCTTTGGATTCTCTGGCAGTATTTCCAGCAGAGCTCATCTGAGCAGAGGCCATCGTAAGGAGTCAAGGAAGACTTAAGTTGTGAGTTATACAGATAACAAAATGGGGGAGATTGGGTGGTGTACGCCAGAGATAGAAGCAACAAAGCCACCGGCAGGTCTCCCTTCACACCATCATTCAAACAAACATTCAGTCACTCCACAATAAAATCGACAAAGTTTAGGTTACATCTGGTTTCTGACAGAATATGGATGCATGCCTTTTCTGGCTTTTACTGAACTATGGGTAAATAAACACAATCTACAATCTAAGCTGGAAATGGATGTATTTGGAGAATCTTTAGGTTGACAGGGATCCCTCAGGGAGCTGGTCAGTCATTTGGTGGGTGTTTGTGTCTCTATGCTAATAAGAAGTGGTGTAACATAGTAGTAACCAGGGGACCATGGTGTACACAACACTGAACTCCTGTATTAATCCCTGCCTTCTTTCTATTTGCCAGGGGAATTCCCACATTTATCCATCACACCAGTTAACATTCAATCTAGCGCTAATGTTGACAATGCTTATCTGTGCCATTGTGCAGCGGCTCCAGAGGGATCATACGAGTTGCACAAAACTTTATCATTTTTTTGACGACTGTAAACCAGCAGAGTTGCTGGGTGACCTTTGCCATTACGTCACATGTCCAACTCAGCTAACAAAGTTTCTGGAACTCTGCTGTGGGTTCCTAGTATTTGGAATCATATTAATTCCACAGTAGAGCTCCACTTGGCACATCACTGGCATATCCCTTAATGATTCTCCTTGGGGAAGGCCCTGTCAGTCCTGACCCCAGCCACCCACTCTTCAGTGAGCTCTCTCTGCTCCCATCAGGCTGTAGATTCATAAAGCCTGATTTAACAGACTGAGGAACTTGTTTGTCCCTGCTGTCATTGGGCTTTAAAATTTTTCATTGTTTTTTCAATGTATTATTTTTCGATATTCTATTGTCATTTGCAGTAATTTGTTGACACTGGTTACCACTTTGACACGGTAAAGATTTTCATGACTTGACTTTCTTGACCTGCAACCTTATTCCAGTTCTCTGTAGCTGCCTCCTCTCCTGACTTCTGGAGATAGACAAAGAAGAGTATTAGACAAAATTTACCAGCGTCATAGGTATGTTGTGTGTATAAAAGAAAAAAAGTCCTCACTAGAAAGGCATGAAATTGTCCCATTAACTTGAAATGTTATAGAAAAGAAACCCCTCACCAAAGGAAAAATGAATTATTTGAGAGTGGAATTTTACCCGAGCCCACATGAGGAAGTATTTTAAAACTGTCGAAGCTCGACAGAGATAAGTGTCACCAAAATGATAAACAGAATTATTTATGCAGACTGTGTCAAAGTCCCAAGATTGCCAAGGTTAAAAACAGCAAAAGAATGACATGAAGATATAAATGAAGCCAACAGGGCAACCGGTACAGATAAACAAAGCTGGGGTGGAGTGAGTCACCCTTACCCTTCATACTGAACAGAATATAAACCACATATGAAGAATTATGAAGAATCTATAACACATGATTCCAGAATGTCACTAAATGCTGTTTTATCATGTGAGAAACCATCTAAATTCATTTTAAAAGTTCTTCATCATAGCATTTCCACCCTGACCTTGTCTTTTTTCAGGTAGAAAGTTAGAAGGCATCAGAGGCGGAAGGTCAAGTTTCAGCTGGGCTTAAGCCTCTCTACAACAAACAGAGATTTTCTGTATGGCCACACTCATTTTAGCAAATTTGCTGAGACATCCGAGCATCAGGATTAAACCTGATCTAATAGACTTAATGTTAAAGTGCCCGTTCACATGTCAAACGGAACCAAGAATTTCCTTCTTGTTTGAAGTTGACACATGAGAGCAGAGACATTCAGACATCTTTCAGTTTGAGAACTTCCATAAGCCAGTCATGGTTTATTTGGAAAACCAATTTGTTTTAATTTTTCCACATTTGCATGAGTTTCAGGCGTATTGCAAATTTAGATTTAAAGGATTGACTCTGTTAAGCCCATCAGTCGTTGACACATGTACTATATAATGAACTCACACTGCCATTTAACCACTCAGTCTATGTATGTGTGTGTACAATTAGGATTTATCACTTTGACATTTAGCCTTTAGTTCAGTGGGTCATGTTGTTTAGAGGTCATGTTTTGGTATAAATCCAATATACAGGTAGTGGCTTATCATATTTGGTATATAAAGTTTATATTAGAGAATGTGTGGGAGCCCTAGAGACTGGGTGCACTTATAACTACATTCCTCTTTCTAAGCTATAATTGCTGACAAGATGACAAGCCATTGGTGGAAACTGCAGTGACACTGACACTTTTCTGGTGTTTTGTGATGAAAAAGCAAAAATGTTGATTAACTGGTCGATCCACAATGCACTAACCTGCGTTCACAAGCTCTCAGTTGAGGCAGAAAAGACAAAATTAGAAATTAAATTCGTCTGAAGAGGGTCTGGGCTCGTTCTTGAGGAGGGGCTCGGGTAGAGTTTCTGCTCCTTCCAAAGTAAAATGACCCTCTTGAAGTGGCGTGGTCTAAGATGCCTCCAAGTTCAGGTGTTTCCAGCACATTCATCATAGGGGCCATCCTACGCCAACTTAGGAAACACTGGGAAATCTAAGAGGACTTGGGAATGCTTCAGAATCTTTCCAACACAGATGAAGGAGGTGGCTAGGGAGGGTGAGGTCTGGGTGTCTCTGATTAAACCACTACCCTCACAGCCTGGACCCAGAGAAGCGGTGGAAAATGGAAGGATGGGTGAATGGATTTACATTCAACGATAGCTTTTAAGCTCATCTGACCCTGGCCTTAAAAGCATGATGGACTTAAAAAAAATCAGGCCAGGAATCGTCCTTTGAGTAACAGTTCAACTTTATGATGGATGCCTGTGTGCAACTCTTGACTGGATGTCCTCTGACATCCTTGAAATCAGAGTGCACATATCTATTCATGAACTGAGTAGCAGCACAAAGTGAGATGAAGCTTTATCTGCCCCATAATATTTCAAATGGGAAGTGCAGTAATTAATTACAGTAATTAACCAAATAACCAATCATTTGGAACTGATTCATTCGTATGGCATGAATACTAAGGAAAACAGACAGCCCTGCCCGTGAAGACAGGCTGAGTGTGGGACAGAGTCAGATAGCACAGGAGCTCGAAGGATGTGGCCCTTCAAGTTGTAAAATGCTTCACTAACAGCTTTAATCAACCAATAAACAAAAGTTTTATCCACAGTGAGGGAGGTCGCCTGTGAGTTGGAAAGGATAAAGAACCTTCTGTGAGTCTGTGATGCTGGTTTTTGGTCTGATAAAAAAGTCAAAGAGAAATTAAGAACACAACTTCTCATGATTTGATCTGCTCTTACAGTTTAGGTCCTTTAGAGTTGCTTTTTCTTCCTCCCTGGCAGCACATTTAAAATGAGCTTGTTAGTTGTTATAGCACTAATCAAAGAGCAGGATCCGTGAAACATGGATTACATACGTACACCATAATTGCTTTTAAGGGATCAGGTGATTCCACACTTCAGAAAGGCACACAGATTTGATACTAGGGAACAAATTGTGTATGTGTGACCATTATGGTAACTATGTTTCCACACATAACACAGGCATGACTTTCAGTTTCCATCTGGTTTTCTGGTTGTTGTAGTTTGACTCACTGGTGCTGTTTTAATTACATAGTGTGTTGCCCTTTATTTTGGGGATTTAACTCATTCAGACCTGATCTAACATGTGCATCCTTTTGACTTTAAAAACCTTACTTGAGTTTTGATAAATATGATCTAATAATACTTTCTTATTGGATTGATTCTCATGAGCAAACTTTCTTGAAATTCAGAGCTCAACCTTTATTTGATGGGCAATAAGACATTCTGTCATTTTGATACAATACATCCAATAGACAAATAACATTTCCTTTGTCTTAGTATAAGATAGTCAATGAATCACCAAAGTCGTCTTCAAGTGGTGATACAAAGTGTCACGTCAGACCATCCACCGTTTGATGAGAAGTTCCCCAGCTGCTCTCACAGTTTCTGTTTCTTAGACCATCAGGAGAAATCATGGCCATCTAACGTCATGTTGTTTTCTCTTTTTTAATTCAAGTGCTCCTTCAATTACTTCCAATCATTAGAGATCTCATATCTTCCAGCTTGTAAATAACACCTCCGGGAGAACAGACGGCGTTTGCAAATATCTTGTTTTATAAATTTTAAATGTTACGAGCATTAATAAAAAAAATTTAAAAAGAGGCAAGAAAGTTAGAAGATAAAAGCCTTTTGCATTGGACTTGACAACAGTTGTATACGTGATGGATTGTCTTTATTAATATGATCGCACATGGCCTAGTCAAACACCCATAGCACTTTCTAAAGCACATTCCCCAGTTCTAGTATTTTTTGTTTCATTAAAATTGCTAATTTTGCTATTTTAAGATTTCAGTTGATAATATATGCAATTTGCCAGCTGAATTGTCCTCTCAAGTCTCTGGTGTGGGTTTGGGTTCTTATTAGCAAGAGAAGCACTTGTGTCTGTGGGGGCCTGTGTGTGTGTGGTGTGAAATATTGCATGAATATGAAAATCGTTCCCATAAATAGGCTTTGCTTTAAGTTCTGTGAAACTTTAATCCCCCCACCCCACGAATCTCATTTCTCATCTCCCTGAAGGATTCTCTCTGAGATGCTTTCTCTCTGTCACACTCACTATTTTTGTTTTTCTGTCTGTTTCTTCTCTCCATCCATCTTGTCTAGGACTCAACCATTTTCCATATCCTTCTGATATCTTATTTCTCTTTCTTTCTTGTTTTCAAAATGTATAGCTTTACTTTTGCCACCATGAGTGCATTTCACACAAATACCAACAGGGATAAGTTTCCATAGTAGGTGACTTTGTGCTGGTGTGTGTGGTGTGTGTTTGCTTCTGAGAGTTAATCTGTACACTAGGGGCTCGGTAGTCCATCACTATCATAACCTATGCTCAAATCAGCTTGTCTTATATGGAGTCAATACAGAGAAGTCAGTGACAGAGAGAGGGAGGCAATGAAAGAGACCACAAGGGTGAACCGTAAACAGAGAATTCGAGTGAAAGCAGAAGAAGAAAATGAGACCGCAAATCATAGCTGCAGATGATCTCAGCTGCTGCACAAATATTTGACTAGGCAGAGTTTAGAACTGACTGCAGAGTTTTTGTGGATAAGTGAAAAGTTTTCAGAAGAACCCAGCAAAAGAAGAGTGGAGGCAAAGAGGGCGATTTAAAAAAAGAGGGCTCAGTATGTAAGATAGCCTGGCAAGAGTGAGTAGAAAATGGCAGAAGGATGAGATCATCTGGTGTAGCACATGTTTGCAGACATGGTGCATGGTATATACCTTGATAATGGCATCAAAGTTTATATGAAAGTAAAAAAAAGACATAACTGTTAACTTTACCAATGAAACACAACCGTAACACTCGAGATACACTGACGCAGAAGCAGATGATGTGTCAACATAACATGCCCACCAAAAAAAAAAGAAAAAAAAGAGAGAGACACAATCTTCAGATGTCAGATGCTGCTCTGGCTCTGATTGGTTGTTTTGTCTCGGTCGCGGTAAATTCTTGCAAATCGCAGTAGGGGCAGTAGGCAGGACCAATGAAGCTGTATTTTTTTCACAGATTACAAGTCTCATGTCTTACTGCCTGGGCATAGGGACAGTTTTAGGAAATATCACAAGAAGTTACTTTTATGCAAGTTAACAAATGAAGCTTTAAGCAAAGAAATTGGGTTATTCATTATAAGAGAAGCTACTTTTTTTTTTTGCTCCTTAGGTAGGGATGGGAATTTACCAATTCCGGTTCCATTATTGATATCGCTTGTCGATTCAGTTCCTTATCAATTCTCATCCAGTTATATATAGTACAAATGGCTTAGGTTGCAGTAACACTTTAATTTCACGTATGCCCCAACATTTTATCTATTTTCGCCTCTATCATTTGACTTTTCCCTGCCTCGATGAAAGGGGTAGCTACAGGTATGTGGGAGCCTGCCTCTGATCCTGCCTCTGAGCCTGCCTCACTACTGGAGTCCTCGTCAAGTAAATGTTAATATCAGAGGGACACTATTGACAGTTTGACCACCTACCATGTCATTATAAGGGTATATAAACAATATGGTCTTAAGGACTATCTTTTTTTTAAAAAAAGGGGGGGACTATAAAAGTAACAACTGCAACAACTGCAGCTTAAAAGTGAAACCAGTGCAGAAGTGACAAAGTGACACTGACGGTCACAAGTTGATACCTCCAGTACACCTATGACTGCAATAGACTGCCACTCCAAAAGTACCCACTTTCACCGTAAAACCACACGAGCCAGACTTTATGATGTTAATGTCTAAACATGGAAACATACAGAAGCTGAAGAGGCCGCTTTCTGTTTCTGTTGCTATTATTTAGGATTCTCTGTTTCACTTGCCACAGTACACTTTAGTGAAAGTGCAATATGCACAGAGAAAGCCCTTAGTACATTTAGAGTAGGTCATATGTAAAACTGCATTCAAAAGGAGAAATCTCAATAGATTATTGATGAATAAAGATTCATGAAATTATTTAAAGGTTAATTTCCATTGAAAATTGGTCCTTATATAAGGATTCATTGTGAAATTAAGCGAAAGTGTGAATGCAAATATCAGCACAAAGGGATACATTTAGCTCCCACTGTCTCCCAGGTGGTTGGAGATATCTGAATAGTATTTGTTCCATTCAAGTTGACTAGTTGATTGGATAACCAATAACAGGAGAAGAAGATTGGAAAAAAAGCACCTCACCTCAGAATGCACACCATCAGTCTGTCACTATAAGAGCAGACCTACAGCAGCAGAGGAGAAATATGTTTTTTTAATAGTTTTTGAATGTGTGATTGAAATAAGTATTTTCATATCATACACAATACTTTCCTTTCTTTTCCCTCATTCTTTCTCTATTGAGCTGTTGCTGTCTGTATCTCTCTGAGGTGAAACCCCAGGGGAATCTCTGCATCTTTGCTCCACCTCTGTTCTTTTCTTATTTCCTTGCTTTTCTTTCACCTTGGATTTCCTTTAATAGGAGTGACTGATGAACACTTATATAACAGTATTTGTCACCATAAGAAGACCTAGTGATAACAGTTGCATTTGTTATACTAAATGGGAAACTGTATTAGTAGTAAGTTCAGCATCTATCTAATGTTAGATTTGTGTTTTTGAGATTTCATAAAGTCCCTCTCTTCTTAATATCAAGTTTTCAACCAAGTTGACGCCCCCATAAGATTATTTTAATGTGTTACAAGATGCCATGAGCAAAATTAGCCATCTATGCTACTGTTAGCTACTGTTAACTTCTGCCTGAGGAAGATGGAAGCAATCATGACAACAATATACATATATGTATATACATACATATATATATATATATATATATATATATATACATATATATGTGCGTGTGTGTGCGTATAGCTATTTTGTATTGCTCTGTGACAAACTAATTAATTAAATGAGAAGTCTGCACAAAGCTACGAAAATAAGTGCATTTTATTTAGCTATGACTCATGCTAGCAAGCATCATTACCTCGCATTAGCAGACAGTAGCTAGCCTTGATTCAGAACAGTTATAGTAGCATTGTGTTTCTTAACATACATCAGTGGAGTGGTTTATAATCTCTTTTATTGGCTCTCTATATGACTTTAATTTGACATTTAACCACTTTAACCATGAGTAACCACATTCCCCCAGTAAAACTGAGCCAGTTTGTTAACTTAATAAGAGCAGATAGCCTTCAAATTTGTACTTATAGTAGTGTTAGTAGTAGTATTGTAATTGTCATAAACTCTCTAAAAACCTGTTTTGGTTATGTGCCTTTAAGAACTCCTCCCAACTATTCATTCATTCCTAAAGAAATGAGTGGAATCAAAGGTATTATTGAAGTGAAAGTTTGATGATGTTACCACGTACCACGGCAGAGCTCTGTTTGTTAAGTTTATATAGTGAGATTTCTTTTTCTTTTCAGTCAGCCAAGTGGACCGACAGTCTTTATTGATATCAAGTCCTTAAAACATGTTTTTTCTTCAACAGTAATTTTGCAGGCAGATGTTTCATAGCATGCTTTCAAAATATGTCGATGAAATGATTAATTGAATGCAGTGGTGAGTAATACTGAGCTGCAATGAATGCACTTCTACCAGGGGGCTTTTGTTGGAGTTACATACCAAGCACTTCACTGTTATTACCTGACTGATGCTTTTCTGACAAACAAGAAAACACCAGTGACTGTATGAGCTCCAGTCAGCAGGTGGAACATTGTTTCCTGGCCTCTCATAATTGTGGGGAAAACAACTACATTTTCATGATTACACATTGAAAAAAGTTTTTGTGGACCATGGTAGCTGTTGGAGTGACTTATCACTGATGTACAATTGATACATTCTGATGACTCAGAATTTGTGCACATTCCCTTTGTTTGCCTTTTTTTCACATCTGTATGTAATGTCTTTTTCGATGCTGATCTTCCCTCTTTGGTCCAAACACATTTGTTATACTCTAAAATTTGCTTTTAACCTCTTCATCTGAACTTTCTCAATCAGGACCAAGATTCTGTCCAAAGATTGAGGACCAAAAGCATACTGCTGACAAACTATGAACAGAAAAGATGAATCCATGACTTGCCCTTACTAGGAATAATCAGGACATCAGGATTTGATAGAAATGAAGGGTCAGACACTGAGGACAACTCAGGGCCTGTTCTGGAAGAAGATTTTCATCCATACTTCATCCCAGGTTATAGAAGATTTATTGGGTGATGTCTCACTGCCTGCTGTGCGTAAAAAAAAAAAAAACAATGGGTCAAGGATGTCCAACAAACTAAATACTATTTGTACTATAAAGAGGCATTTATGTATGTATGTATTACAAGAATAATTTATTTATTTTAAGTTTCATCTTATTACCAGTTGTAAAAAGAACTCTCTAACTAATCTTAAAATGCACCGGAAACAGCCCCAAAGTGATATGCCACGTGATATCAGTTTGTCTTTTTGTATTTCAACCCTGGGAAACTGAAATTGTGAAAAACGGTGCTTTAAGATGATTTTCCAATCTGTAAAGATCCTAAGGTGGAAAAAAAGATGCTCCACATTAACTGGGCATGTTACAGCAGAGGACATGAAAAATGTCTACTCCTAACACAGAATCAGATTAGTGAACAATCTTAGTAACAAGAAGGATCTAAACTTTAGTCTATGACTCAAATTTATTTTGGCTCTCAGAATATGTTGATTCTATAAGTGTGTTTCTTCCAAGACCTGGAAAAAATATATACATATTCATTGACCCCACTCATTACTACATGCTTGACATATCCCCAATACATGTGATATATGTAATATTTTCAGCAGTATTCAGTTAGTACAGCAGTTGGCCTCATAAGTAGAGTTGTTTTTTTTGGAAGCCGTATTGTCCCATGAATATAGCTTTACCGTTTATTATTTGTAATCATTGTAATCCGAATATATGATGATTATATAACGTCATAATCATCAAATGGCTGTGATTACCGAAGTGCTGCCTCAGCCCAGAGGATGGAATGACCATGTCCTCCATAGTTGTCTTGTGTATATGGGAGATCAGGCAGCTTTGCTGGACTAAACAGGGCGAGGAGGGATGTGATGCCAGTTGGAAGGCCTTCAAAGAGGCATTCTTTGGGCACCCTCTGTGTAATGCTTACACGCCCTTTTCAAAAGTGTTTGGAGGAAACTAGCTGCATGTATAACTTATATTCAGAGCTTTTGGGGCCCCACAACAGCACTAATGTTGGAACCCCACTCCTCTGCTGCTTCTGAATTCAAGTTCTTGTTTTGGTACCGATGACGTCGTAAACACACAAATTTACAACATTAACTCTAAGTTTTACAGCACTTCTTCTTTCTGTGATAATCTGGCCTCCATTTTTGAGGTAATCACAGTCTTGGATCCTGTTGCTTTCTATTTTTGAATTTCATATATTTACATAGCCCAAATCCCAACAATGCCACTTTAAAGATACAGTCAATTTCAAGCAAATTAAACAGTGACATCACCAGCACATCACAAAGGGAGCTCTGCCAGATGTGTGGAAGAATGCAGTTTCTTCCAAAAAAACTGACATTTATAATTGGTAGAATGTATGATGAATGTGGGAACCTCAAGTATTTTTCAGATTATGCATACGTACATATTTCCAGCAGTTAAATCTTCACACTGTGAAGTGAAAATATAAAAAACAGGTAACTGATCTGGATGATCAGTTACTTGTTTACTTGCATGAGTGGTTTGTGCACTGCTTACAGGTCTCCAAAGGCGCTTTTTCGGAAAACATCAAATAAACCCCGAGAGCAAACATCAAACAAACCTCCATATGCACGTCTATGTCTTCCTCCCGACCATCTCTATAGAAGGCAGTAAACTGTGCACGCTATGAGTTTATCCTCTGGACATAAACCAGTGTTGTTGATCTTCTTGATAAGATTTTACACTAAGCTTGCTGGTAAAGAGGGACAACCAAATATATAATACTTACAATGCTCGATCAAAGTGTCTACTTCCTCACACAAAATTATAGCTCTACAGCTAATTAATCAGGACCTCAATTGCCTTTCTGTAACACTCGCGAAAAGGTTACGTTGGATTAGTTAGAAAATCTTCTTATAGAATTATCCCTTGCCCATGAATACGTTGTGTGGCTCTTCAGTGGTTGCTCTTCACCATTTTTACTTCTGCAAAAAAATGATGTCCCCAACTTTGGAGAAGAAAGTAAAGAAGATCACCTACAAAGCACGTCCTGGTCTTCTTGGGGTAAAGATGTACCAGTTGCTGGAGAAACCTCTTAGCTTGGGTGCAGAAAGCACAGTTAATCTTAAATATGTGAAGAAAGAAGGTCCTGGAGTGGCTCTGTCAGATGTACTTCCACCTATACAGAATTGCAGCTTTGACATTTATTTTGTGAGACAAACCGTTAATGTATTTTCTCTGTCAGCTGGGGAGGATCATAACTGATGCCCAAGCAAAAATGTCATCATCCTCTTACTCCATCACCTTGGCGACTGAACCATTCTTCTTCAACTACAGCAAGCACTCAGCCTCATTTCCTGAGTACAATACCAGTAGAAATACTGTACACTGTGTGCAATAATGAAAGGACGAAACCAGTGTCGCCGATCTCTGCAGAGGGACTCGCATCCTCTCAGATTAAATGAGGAAACATGAGAAGAATCCAAGCAAATCACAGTATCCAAAGAGGTTTTCGGATTAGAACAATCCTGAGGAAATAATTTAGGCGGGATTACGGTGCTACTCCCTCTTGAAACAAATAAAATCGTGCAATGAGCATGTTAATAAAAACAAAAGTTTATCACGCAGATGTCTCACTAGCGAACAAAGAGATGCACCTGAGAGCACACGGTGCAGAAGATCACTGTGGCAGCCTAAGCCACTTCCTCCAGAGAGCGACGATGCACTGGCTGAAAAAAAAAAAGAAAATCTCTACCAGAAATAGTTCTGTAGTCTGTAATAACATTAAAAAACTAACTGAGTAGCAGGAAGGTAAATGTAAAAAACATCCAGGGTTTATGTTCTGTAAAACTGTTCTTATCTGCCATGTCATTATCATGCCTCTTTAGTTTTACCCCCCAAAAGTGTATCATTTTCCAATAATGACTTTAAAGTTATTTTTCCTAAAATGATTTAATAGATTATTTCAAATGATTAATAACAGGGGCATCCATTCATGGCTGAAAATAAGAGTGGAAATCAGGTTTGTGTATGTGCAGTTTCACAGAGACAGATTTATAAAAGAAAGCCACACTTACGTATGTCATCGTTGATCTGAGCAAAGTAAAGTGTATGCACATTTATTCCTTTGAGCGTACACACAGTTTTTGTCATCAAACTACACACGGCTTTATGCATCTAACCTAAGGGTTGGCACCACAGTATGCGGTGGAGTGTCATGGAATACGGAAGAAACTCACTGACCCAAGCTTGGTGAATTATGGACTGAGACAGAGCTGGTAGTCAGAGCCAACCAACCATGAGAAGCTACTGTCAGGTTCTGTTTCTGCCGCGGGAAGCAGGCGCTCTGACAGAGCTCTACCAGTCACAAAAAGCATATTTATGGCCCCTTTTAGAAACTTGCTGTTCGGGTAACTTTTGTTTTCTTGCAGCCAAAGCGGCAGATCCCCTTAAAGAGGATTTCTGATGTGCTTTCACAGTATCAGTGAACAGCCATACTTTTTGTTGCAATTACTGTTGCTGCTTATCAGTTCCAGATATCTTGTTAACCTCAAATAGCACTAATATTGTAAGGCCCAGTGTCTCTTTTTGGTGAAGTCAGTGAACAGGCTGTGGTTAACAGCAACTATGTAGCAGCTGACTTCACACAGCAGCTGCTACACATTAAAGTGCAGAGAATTAGATAAAAGATGCTACCAAGTAACTTCAATGAAAATTCCTCATGTGTACATGAGCCAAAAGGTTTTCTACAGGATGGCATCAAGATAATCAAAAACTGTTGGCAAAAAGTCTGTGACTCCACCTCAGGTATGTTATATTCATAAATCTCTGCTCATTCTAAAATGAAGAGCAGCAAACAGCAAACAACAAACAACCAATCACCATTTCCTCCTTATTTTGAGTGTCAATCTGCTGACAGTTATAGGATTTAGTGACTGAAATATTCACCCTATAAATGATAAACCTGTTTAAATCCTTTTAT
Organism: Leuresthes tenuis; assembly: GCF_036924035.1. Lineage (NCBI taxonomy): Eukaryota > Metazoa > Chordata > Actinopteri > Atheriniformes > Atherinopsidae > Leuresthes > Leuresthes tenuis. Next base: position 25,394,276 of record NW_027325365.1, on the reverse strand, counting down.
GCTGCCAGGAGTAGCACGTCTACAGTCAGGCCTATTCACAAGTAACATTCACATTCGGTGAATACTCCGACCAAACAAGAAGTATTGGCGTTACACTGTGAGCTGTGTGGGTTATTGGGAGTCCAAATCAGATGAATGCAGGAAAAAAGTAGCACCAAAAAAAGTGTAGTATTGTCAACACATTTTGTAGTAGTCATCTACATGCCAGTCAGCATGTTAGTAGCCTCTGTCTGTGTAAATTAGCACGGGCAAGTGATCGTTTCACAGTCTGTGAAAACTGTCATAACACTCCAATCTGAGAGTGCCTCTCAAAAGTGATATTAACTGTGAGGTTACAGGGCCAGGTAGCCCTGTCATCTCACCGTAGACAGATTCGGGATATTGCAGACCTCTGTGCGGACGCTTGAAACAGAGGAATAAGGCTGAGAAGTGAGGGCAAGGAGGGAAATGGAATTTGGACTTCAGAGTCTCTCCAATCAATATATTAGGCTTCTTTATCAGTATATTTTGTAGCTTTAAAGTGTGTTGCCAAATGAAATATATAGTGTATAAAATTCACTTATTCGTATGAGTGTCTTAATGTGGTAGGTGTGAGCGTGTTATAGTGGCTGAGTTTACAATCATGTGTTCTCCTCTCTGACAAACCTCTGAGATGACAATATACTTACTTGACAGATAAAGTTATACTTTTAAACCTTCTGATTTGCAATATTTATTTGAAAGAGCTCCACAGAACATATTTAAGCTACTGTATGTCTAATGCAACTTTTCATCATTTTAACTAACATAGGTGCTCAGTCTGTAATATGTGTAATCTGCCTCCTAGTATTTAAAATAGGGTCATTATTTTTTTTTTCCAGATGGATCAACTCACCTCAGCAATGAGAAGGATCTTCTCCAAACATGACATTCCAGTGCACTTTAAACCAAAGAAGCAGCTCCATGCGCATGGCACAACATAGGAGAGCCACCTCTTCAGGTCAGCGCTCAGCAGTGCAAGAAAAGATACTATGAACATCTCAAGAAAAAGGGAAACTCTTCTGAGGACAGTAATGTACACATGCTGGACAGAGAAGACGGATGGTTTGAGAGCGGAGTCAAGGAAGCCATGTTAAACTGGAAAAGACATATTTGAACAGAGGAGGTGGCCTCAGGTACCACCTTCCCAGCACCTCCAAGTCTCTCCTCCCCAGGCAGTTTCACAACCATTCACACCTTGGATCCTGTGACCAGAAGATGCTCTTTCCAACAGGTGAAAAACGGACCCATATATTGGTCAGGAGGCTCAGGGACACGTAACTGTGACGAGCCTCTCTGCTTACAAGCTGATACTCCCCAAACCTTTCAAATGAGAGGTGAAATGTCTTTGAGAACCAAGAAGAAGTCGGTTTTATGGAACATGCATATGCAGTTATCATGGCGGAACAGTTATAAAAACAAGGGAAGAGGCTGATTAAAAGAGGCTGGACTGCCTGGTTGTGGGTTTTTGTTGTTGTTAAAAGATGTATAAACCACCACATATGCTCTCCATATGTACACATATGACAGAAGGCACTCGTAATAGTTGGTTTGACAGTATTCATAGCTTATATAAATCCTGTACACAAAGAAATTGAAAAGGAAGAATAAAGGTGTGGCCTTTAACAGCAGTAAAAGGAAAAGAAAAACTCATTTTAATTTTATCAGATTGAAAGCTGAAAACAATTCACTGAAGGGCTAACTCCCCCAGACTATAGATAGTTAAATCTCAAGAAAATACAAAGGTGCAAAAAGATAAAACTACAAAAGCGTAAAACTGTTCCAGCAGCAGCAGGCTGACCTGAAACACAAAAAATAGTGTGGGTCCATCAAACTTAGTTCGAGAAAGAAAAATATTCGAAGCAGATTAAAAGCTCTACCTTCCCTTCTTGATTGAAAACACAACCACACGGCCCTCATAGAAATGTCACTGCAAATGCTCTCTGCACTTAAAGCTGGGATAAAAACACTAAACTTTGCAGGTTACAGTTCAACTGGGAGTCTTACAAAAGAGCTATTACTTGTAAGGTTAAAATGCCCCGATGAGTACCTGGCAATTATCTACCCAATGCCAGGCTATGAGCTTTTTCCTTTTAAAGAAGTAAGCAACACTGAGGTTGCAAGCCTCGATGAGTTGACCTGGCAGTCCAAAATGACAGGGCCTGATTCCCATTATTAAAATACCAGTGATGGTCAGATATGACAGAAGTTTTCACTCAGTGGCATTCAAAACACAGTGATGAGTTTGAATGTAAAGCGAGTACGTTGTTAGCCTGATTGGTTACAATATTTCATTCCTGAGGGGAAAAAGTCATAAGACAGAGTCCCGCCCATCTGTCAGAGATTATGGTGACTCTGAAAGAAATTAATTAACTTTTCGTTCGGCTTGCATTCAAACCCGCCTGTACAAGGTTGAACTCAGTTTAAACATGCCTGAAAGCTTGAATGACTATGCTTTTCAACAGATTGACTATAGAGACATAAACCTTTGCAAGAGATTAGGCAGCCTGTGTTTGCCTCCTTTATGAGCAAATTTGAAATTATGATGCACAACCACCACGACATCCAAATACTTGTCTTGGTGTGCAAATAACACAGTTGTAAACAACCCAGGTGGTTCCTGACAACCACTCCAATTAAGGGTGAAACCCTGAAAAAGACCCTGGAGCCAGTGAGGCTCTTGAGTTTCTCTGTCATCTGGATTACTGAAAAATGTGTCTAATAAAAGAAATAGCTCATTTTTGTGTCCGTTTTATTTGTCTGTTTTCCCCTCTTCATTCTTATCATTGTAGACTGAACTCAATGAACAGGAGTGATTCAGTGTTTTCAGCCTTCATAACAGTTGATGAGCTTCTTATTAGAGTAAAGCCACAATTAAACATGAAAGTCATGAAGTGAAATAAGCACCACAGTATAAAATGGGCCATTTTCATTATTTGTTCTTCCACTGGAGGAGGTAGAGTCATAGGGAGGGAATTTTTCTTAGCATTTCTTAGCACAGGAAGCATCAAAAGCAGTCTCCCTGCTTCTCATGGAATCTCGAGCAATGATTTCTCAAATATTGATCCTTTCCCCTCCTGACACTGTCTACACTGTTTGTTGGCCAAATTCTCTTTTTTTTTCCTCATTTAATTTTTTTCCCCCTATTTCTATGAGTAGGTCGACAGTAGCTGTTATATTGAAACTCATCCATACCTGGCCTCTCGGAACGCCGATCATATATTTCACCCTTTATTTGTGCAGTTTTCCTTAAATGTAAAATGGCTTAATCAGGTATGCTGACAAATGAAACTGATCAACCAAGGACACACTCTGGATCCATTTGTGCTATAGTTGTGCTTGGTTATTCTGTATATTTCCATGAGAGAGATTATGATAAATGTTCGATTAAGATAATGTCCTCATTTCAGCAAACATTATGATGGCTAACAAGATCCTCACATTCTCTGAGCCATGAAGCGAAAGCCTCACTTAAATGTGAAGGTCAAGGTACTTTGTAGTGAGATAAAAATTTAAAGCATTTTTCAGAAGTAGAAGAGCCTATTTCAAGGCTGTACTTAAGTAAATGTTCTGCAAAAAAGTGTTGCTTTACTCTAAATCGAACTGTGCTCAGAATACTAAAAATCTTGCTTTTAAAAAAGAGATGGGGCAGGGTCACCCTGACTTTTGTACTCTTATGCATGTATTGATATGAGAGAAGAATTTCCATTGATGGAGATTTAGGCCAACATTTATTTTTTCAGATATTGCGGTATTTGTTAACAGCACATGTATTAATGCGAGACCTGTCTCTGTGAGGGAGAGGATCTGTGCCCAGAACATTGAACTGTTTGCTTTGAGTTTATGTCCATCTTATTCACCAAGGAAGTTCAGCTGTGCTATTCAAGTACTGGTGTATATCTTCTCCAGCTCTGCTGCCAACACTTCCAGCGATGTCGTCGCTTCAGTGGTTGCCAGGTTACAAGTACCCGCATGAATCCATGGCAATTTCTGTAGATTTTAACTAAGTCTCCCTCTCTGCTGCACTTCCAACTTTTTAACAGCTAAATGCTCCACCAGAGACAATGAAACACAGAATATGAACTGTAAATGTAAGAAATGCGTACACCTTTTCTGGGACAATGTTTCTGGGACAGTCTTGTAAAATCAAGTGCTATGGACAGATCAAATGAAAATTGTCTGACCACAGTAACAGTGGGGATGCTTGGTGCAGGTCAGAAAAATCCTCTGAAAGGATGGTTTAAGATGCTGTTTTTGGACGTTGTGATGTATGTCAACTCCCTTTTCTTCCAGCACTGTTCTTCTTTTGTCCTTATTACGCAGCCAGATCACACACTGACAACACATTGTGTTGGTGGTCACGTGCCAACACAAGTCTGTCAAGTGACATGGCACTATGTGTATACTAAACTGTTAGTGTGTGTTGAGACTTTGAAAATAGAAACCTTGATCGAATCCCCTTCCAATTAAACAGATCAGTACAACAAAGAACAGACGTCTTTCTGCTTGATTTCACCACTGATGGTGATATAAATAATTCAGCACTGAACATTACCGCTGGAATCATTTCTTCACATTGCATTATTACAACCTAATATCCTTCAGTAAGGGAGTCAATATCAGAGTTGCAAAGGTTAATCCTAACATTTTGACTTCGATAAGACCATAACTATGCATTTTAAAAAGCCAGTGAGGATTAAGACTAATTAAGACTGGTAATTTGATCCATTATGAGCGCTGTAAGTAGTTTCTCAAAGCACATGAATATCATAGCACTAATTGATTTGCAGTTCCTTTTGAAAGATTGTTGTTCATGTTTCAGCTGTCTTATAAGCTGAATACTGCTAAGTATTACCTTTGAAGCTGAACCTTACAGGAAGACTGGGTTGAACAAATGGCAGAAATACTTTGATTTGACATCGGCTGTACTGAGGAACAAAGAAATTATTGGAAAAAACGATTTGCCTGATGTACTGTACATTTAATAATAATAAGAAGTAATGAGCCCTTTACTAGGAGTGATTTTATCCCTGCTAGGCTAAAAAAAACAGCTGGTGTGTTTCCTTTTTTCTTTCTTTTTTTGCACTACATGTTCATTCGCTATTGTTGCTGCATTAGTGAGTTGCACTTAACCAGTGTCCGATGATGTTTGTGGATAACATCAGCAGCATGGTTAGCTACATGTTAGTCAATGAGACAGAGTGAAGAGTGTTAACCAAAGCCAATGATCCAATTAATTGTAATACAAGTTAATGACAAAAGTATTGATATATTTACATGCAGACTAAAGAGAGCAAAGTGAGGAGAGGTGTATCAAGAGAGGTCTCCCAGCTGTCTGGCCTGCTTAACTAAAGGATGTTTCATGGTCATCCATCCCTAACTATAAGATTTAATCAAAAAAGAAACTTTTAAGCCTGATCTTAAAGTTAGAGAGGGTGTCTGCTTCCTGAACCCAAACTGGTGGATGGTTCCACACAGAAGGATCTGATAACTGAAGGCTCTGCCTTTCATTTAACTTTTAGAAACTCTGGGAACCACAAGTCGACCTGCAGCCTGACAGTGAAGTGCTCTGTAGGGAAAATATCAAATTATGAGTTCTTTAACATACAATGGAGATTGGTCATTGGGAACTTTATATGTGAGGAATATAATCTATTCTGGATTTAACAGGGAGCCAATGAAGAAAAGCCAAACCTGGAGAAATATGATCTCTCCTGCTAGTTCTCCGGGATCAGCTGGGACAACTAAAAAATAAGGAATTACAGCTGTACAAAGAAAGAAGGCAGTCCTAGAAACCAGTTTTATATGCGAGTCAAAAGAAAGTTCCTGTTCATAAAATTAATGCAAAGATTTTTCATGATTGTCTTCCTGAAAAGTCCAAAGACAGCAATATCAGTTTTGTCTGAATAGGAGAAGCATAAAATTCAGAGTAATCCAGGTTGTTATGTGTTTAAGACATGCCTGTAGTCTCATCAACGGGATTCATTGATACTTTGCTGCTGTTATTGGGGACCAAGTCCTGTCCTTAACTGTTATTTAACCCACCTCTATCTGACATCTTCATTCTACTCTGGGTACTGTACCATTTCTAAACTGTATGGTCTAGCAAAGGTTTGTGTAGCTCACGTTGTACTCCCCTAAAACCCCACCCCCAGTTTAAGTTTTGCCCTACTTTTGAAGAAGCTGAGAACTGTGTGGGTTGGCAAATTTAACACCACATAGAATGTAAAAGAAATTGGTCCACTTGATTGGACAGTTTGCAGTACAATGCACATCCTACAGACATCTCCATGATTTTATGAAGAATTTCTGCAAGCAAAGTAGAAAATACCAAAGTACTTCCCAAAAGGTGTGCAGACAGTCCTCCCACCCACAACTCATCTCTTCACTCCCTAAAAAAACTGGTCAGGTTTGAGAAAAAATGTGAATTTTTTATTTCCCTAATTAATTTTATCACATACAACATTTGTTCTGGAAGTTATTATGAATAAATTAATTTACTGAACTTCCTTGGTAGTTGTTTGAACTTTTAATTCTATCTTATTGTGAATGCAGAGTTGATAACACAAACTTCAACTATTGGCAAAGATATTGAAAAAGTCAACTTTTTTTTTTCTCTTTGCAAGGCCTTCTAGCTCTTTTGAGCTCTTTGATCAATTAAATGTATCCAGTAACAATGGAAGTAAAGCAGCCCCAGCAGATGACAACCTCCACGTTTTAATGAAGTCACTTCTGTCACTTCTACTTTCCACGCTGTCAAACTCGCCCGTTCTCAATTTTGTCATCACAGTCGTGGTCCAGAGAGATTCATGCCCATGTCCTGCAACTACAACTTTTAAATTGCATAGCTGCTGCTGTTGTTCTGCCTTTCAGATATTTTGAGTACTCCTCTTTCTCCTTTAGGCTTCTCATTGTCAGTCTGAGGGCTGCATGGTGGTGTCGTGTTTAGCACTGTCGCCCCACAGCAAGAGGGTTCCTGGTTCGAATCGAATTTCTGGCTAGTATTGATTTTTTTCAGTTCTTTCGTATGTGTCACATAGCCTGTCACACTCAACCACACTGAAAGTTTATAAATCATTAGCAATAAAGATGTTGCAATTAGCTTTGACTTTGCAGAGTTGTGGCAAAGGTGTGGTTGGATAAAGTCTTCAACATCAACATCCTTGTCATTATCTCGAGTACACAGGTATCTGGAGGTATGCTCAGATCAGCTGTGCTACTGCTGGAACTAATCAATGCCCTATAGAATGTTTTCCAATTTTCTCGTTCTCTTATAGAATACAAATCATTTCTTGAAGTTAGATTTGGCGGTCTGCTGTAACCTACGTTGGTGTTAGTCGTGAGACGGTGTTTTTGTTTACCTTGCAAGGGATGCCTTTGGGTGTATCCACTGCTTTCACAGCTCGATCAGAGGAAGGCATCTGTGAGTGGGCCAGCTTGCGCTATTTAAATGGTGTGAAAACTGCTCACTTAGCACGAGCTGGCACAGAAATGATGTGAACTGTGAATTTTATGTCTCAGGACTGACAGACTCTCCAATCCACATTCGCCATTTGTATCACCCAGACACGCTAATTGTTTTAAATCATTTACTTCTTCATTAACACTCAGAGAAGATAATTGTTTCAACCTCCTGTTTCTTAATCATCAAGACTGCATCCTACCCCCCCTGGAGGTGTGGTTACACACCTAAAGAACAAAGCCCCCCTCCTCAGGTATAAATCCTCTGTGTTCCTTTTGTTTGTATCTTTTCATACAATTGCCGCTGAATGGTGTGGACTGATCTTTTTCCTTGCAACGAAGAATAAAAACTTAGCCGGCCGGCCGGCAGAAAAAGTAAAGTTCTCTATTTCATTGCTCATCAGAGGTATTAGGAAGGAAGCGATTGAAAACTTCCATAACAGAACCCACTCTTAGGTTTATTGTGACATTGACACTGAAGTCTTGCAGAATTTAAAGCTAAATTCTAATGGTAGGCCATTATAAGGTTTATGATGCATTGTACTAGATCCAGAGAAATCATTCTATTTGCATCTTTGACGTTATAATTGGATTCAGAATTGTATAGGAAGACATTTATGCCCCATGAAACTATGCTATTGTTTTCTTTATGGACCTCATTTTATCAAAAAACAAAGTGATGTGTTGAATTCCTAAAGAGTTCTACATTATTTATTCTGTTCATGGAGTATTGCCCCAGAAAAACTGTGGCTTCTGTATGAACGTTTTTGCAAACAATAGTTGTGTCTCTTTGTGCATTCTCTCAATTGTAGCCTTTCCTTGAGTTTTGTCCCCCATAATCCCCACCAACCATTGTAGGTATTTTAGCACTACATCTTGATAAAATTACAAACCACTTAAAATGTGTTTCTTTGGTGTGGGTCATTGTGGAAAAAAAAACCTATAAACATTCAAGTAAAAATGTATCAGCTATATATTCCGAGCTGCTTCAAATGTTTAAGATTTTTTCATTGATATCCAATAACGCTGGACTTTGATTTATGATATTGTGATTTGACAAACTGACTCATTTGCATTCACTTGTGAAGGTTTCGTTATATTTCATAATGGTGCCAATTTTTCTAAGAAGAAAATGAAAAAAAAAAACTATCATTATGTTTTATACTCATAAATAAATACCTTTAGTAGATACCTCAACTAATTAGCTGTTAAAATGGAAAAGTGACCAGAGGCACAACTTATGGTGTAATCGGCCAAAAGCAAGCGAATATTCTCATTTGGCCCTTTATTACTCTATTCCTTAAACTCAGACTTGATAAAGGCAGCATATCACAGTTATCCTTATGTATTTTAATGTCAACGTTCTCACTGTTGTAATGTAGTAAAGAGGCCAAATTACAACTTTATCATCTCTCAATAACGTATTGCTGATAAAATAAAAAAAACCCAATGTTCTGAATGAACATGGTGAGCTGGCTTACGCTGTTTAAATGGTGTGAAGACTCTGCTCACTCTAAAAAATTACAAGATATATTAACTTATAGACCTACAAAAATACTAACATTTTAACTACGTAAAGATGACACATTTGTTTGGAATTTCTATAATCCGACAGGATTTCCGCTCAGGTAAATGGTGTTTAAAGGTGCATTTAACATCCTGTGAGCTCAAACAGATTTGTGACTGGGATTGCAAAAGGGCAGAAAATTCCCCAGTGAATTTCCCCGAGAATTGATGAGTCTGATGCAATAGATAAATTTTCCCCTGGAGTGGAACTTTAGTCAGTTGCATGTTTTTAGCTCTGGGGGGGACTTTGGCACTTTGCAATATGCTGCTGCATCTTTGTGGAATTCTTCACCTGTCTTTCCACAGTATTTACACATAAAGATTTTCCTTCAACATTAGCTGGTGTGAAATTCCTCCACACATCAGATTCTGTATGTGTAAAAAACAATAATGAAATTAAATGGTCTTCAAAATGTTATACAACATTTTGTATGATTACAGAAAAACGTTTGGCTGGAGGCAGAAAAAATGGCGTCACATTTGAGGTGGCTAATACCATGATAAGACTCTTTAATGATATCATGCTATTAGCTTATATTTAGCATAGTTAGTTTACCAGTTAGCTAGCAACTGCATGAATACATTTTGATCAAATTGTTGCTGCTTAAACTTTAACACCACAACAAAAAACTTTAACACTATAGATCAAATATATGTACTGCTTAATACCATCAAAACCTACTCGACTTTATGTTGTCATTGGGCTCAAATGTGTACTTCAATAGTGTATGTCTGAGCTGTGGACTCAAAAGAGAAGCTTTAGTAGTTCAGAATTCTAGAAATAATGTGTGCATGTGATGGAGGAATGTACAATGCTTGTAGTGTGACCTCAATAGCCCTGCAAGTAAGTAAGTAGCAAACTATGTGCCTGTAACTAAGAATAGCATAGATACTAAATCTGTGCATCAAATCTGAATGTTTCAGCCAAAATTATGCTGTTACTACTACTTGGAAGTTCCCGACTGTTAATTTTGAAAATGACTAGTTTATCCCCATTAATGCCCATGGAAATTTTCCAGCTTTAAAAAAATTACAGGAATTTTGCAACCCTATTTGTGACCAGTGACTTTTGCTATATAATTACATTATTAACTCACATACAAAACATGAGACGGACTACGAATCACCAGAGAACGATGGATAGGTGACAGGTGCTCTGCAGCTCAGACTGAAAGATCGTCGTTGGTGTCCATCTGGGAAGTCCTGCTGCAGGTCATCATCAGAAGATAATCAAACTGAGCACCGGTCAGTCTAAACATGGCCGTCATCAAGACTGAGTTCCTTGAAAAGTCAGTGAAATTCACCCATCTGTGGTTGCTGTGGGACTAGATTGTCAACCCAGACATGACATGAGTTTTTGGCATGTTTTTGGATTTCTACAGCAGGTAAAAGGTGGTAAAATAAGTTTATTTCACTCACTGTTGATGGCGGAAGTAAACATTGCTAAGGTGCACGGTATCTATGGAGGTAAGCTCCACCCCTATTTTCTGAAGGGCAAATAGACTGTGAAGTGTTCAAAAGTGCTCATTAAATAGGTAATATAAAGATGTTTTCCTTCTTTTTAATTTTACAAATGTCCTCTACAGCTCTAGTACAAACACAATAATGTAGACAAACTAAACCAAACAATTTCTAGAGAAACTGAATTGCTGAGACCGCCTGTCCCTTGCTTCATGCAAACAGAACCTGTTGATTACCAAATGTCCATCAACTGTGAGTTCTGAGTAGCAGTTGAGGTTGCCGTGGTGATGTTCAAGCGCAACATGAGACTTAAAATTTACTCTAACTTTGTCTCAAACTGCTGCTTTTTCAGGAAAACCTGTGACTTATGCAGCTGTGAGCAGCACAGGGCTTTCCTGCTGTGTGACTTTTATGTTTCTGATAGCAGACCCATCCTTTACCGTTTGTGCATTGGGATTTATGGGCATAGTTATAAAATGTTGAGGCTTTTAACACAAAAAGTGTAATTGTGGTGTGCAGGAAAGTAACATAAGAGAGGAGACACATTTTTTACACTTTGACAAAGACAAAAGGGCAATAGATGGAAAAATGTGGGTGCTGTAGCAGGTTCACTGTTAAAAGGCCTTGAGCAATTTCAGAGTAGTGACAGTTTCAACCATGGGCAGCATACACCTTTGAGGGTAAAAGAAAAAACATTTCTTAAGACTCGTTCAGCTTTCCCCACTTTGTTGAATGTCAGTTAAACTTAAGCACTGAACATTCTCCCATTAGACTGGGATCTCAATCATCAAAAAATAAATCCAGGTCCAACATACTAAGAGATATAAGTCATATAAGTTACCAGATGAACACGGCTGTGGTTTGGAATCACAGGCAGTGCTGAAATGTTACGCTCTAACTGCAGCTACAAAAAGTGCAATTAAAAAGAACAAAACAACAAGAGAAAAACTGAAGTGGGGAATTTTTATCAAAAGGAATGGAATAATTAATTGATGGTAACAGCAATATAAGGTACTACCTGACATTATGCAAGTCTTACTCTGAGAGCTGCAGTGCAGACGAGTGAAACCAATCTCCAACTGGCTGTAAGGCATCTAAGAAGACTTCTTCCATCCATCATCTTTTGGGCCCATAGAATATTTGATAGTGGTGCCTGTTCATCTTTCCCCTTTGGCTGTCTAATTAGTTTGACAGTCATGATGATCTCGCTTTTTCTGGGGTCTCAGTAGTCTGGTTAGTGCAGCGCCCCATGCTTCTACACTGAATGCTGATAACCCTCTTTAATGCATGCAGGGACTTTTTGAAATTCAGATGGGTTCCCTCATTCAGCCAGCTTGTTGAGATTCACACAGTTATTTTTATTCTCACTGTCATCTTTAAGCTTGAGGCCGGCTCTGCTCCCCTGATTTTCTGTGAGGAATGTTAACATTGCTAAGAAGTCAAGGGACCACGACAAAGCAGTGGGCTACATTTTAAGTGTGATCTATGAATTTATTGATGAAGATTTCATGCACTAATGAGCTGAATATGTTGAGCTAACATAGTAAAACTGCATTAATGGGATGTATTTGCTGACATTAATGTCCTGATGAAAGTTACACAAGTCAGTTAACATTTAAGTTGTTTCAAAATGACAAGATACTGTCAATAACTACAAGTCAGAGGAACATTTCACCTTTATGCAGAATCATTAATATAATCATTGGGTCAAGTCTAAGATTCAGTAATGAGTTTGATCATCTGTCTCTAACAGAAAAGTTTTAAACATTTCTCTTCAACTATTACTTGTCCAGGGATTTTTCCCCCCTTGTAGATTAGAATTGGGTATCAATAAACTTGAAAAAATAGCTGTAAATCCTGCCACATGCACAAAAATTCTAGACCAGTGATTTATCATTACACATTCTCTGTAAATGAAGGGGAAGGGAAACAGGAAATGAGAGATGAGAGCCAAGGAAATTGCGAAAAAAAAGGTCTTGAGAGAAAATATGCATTGTATTTAGCAGCACTCACAAACCAGTTTTTAAATGATGCACAGGAAAATCAAAGAGGAAAAAGTGACAAGCCGAACAACCATTAGCCGAACAGATGAATGAAAAATTATTTCATGACAAATGTTGAGCACATAAACAAAAACAAGCTTATTTGACATGACTACACCACTGGCCACATGGGAGATTATGACTTGTTTTGAATATGAATATACTGTAAGTAAGTCTGTCTTATTATTAAGATCAAAAATACAGTTTGGTCTTTCATGGGGTTTATTGGGTTGTGTGAAGTACTTATTATTGTCAGTGATTATCTGCAGTCCAGTGTTTAACACGTTCTCAGTTTAGAGAATCAGAAAGTTTCTTTATGGGAAAGGCAATCAAAAAGCTGCTCAGAACGGTCATGGATTTGGCAATGGTGACCCAAGCTGCAGGACTATAGGAGAGAATGAGGCTTATGTCTTATACTTCGTGTTGTTATTCATGTACAACACTTTGTTACAGCCAAGGCTGTTTTTAAAAAAAGTTGAGTTGAGTTGAGACAGGGCAATTGAGGACAGTTTAAGACACGTTTTGACTCCCAAGAGGGCAGTTTAGCACCCGTTTTGGCTCCTGACAGGGCACTTGAGGACAGTTTGGCACCTGTTTTGGCTCCCAAGAGGGCACTTTAGCCCGCGTTTTGGCTGCCGAGAGGGCACTTGAGGGGAGTTTAGCACGCGTTTTGGCTCCCAAGAGTGAAGTTTAGCACACGTTCTGGCTCCCGAGAGGGCTCTTTAGCATGCATTTTGGCTCCCGAGAGGGCAGCACAATAATGAAAACAAAAGATTAAAAGAAAAAGTTTATTTTTTATATATATTAATTTTCATGATTATTTTTTTAAATAATGATTAAAAAAAATTTGTCAAGCTAAATTGATTAAATCTAATATATTTAATAATAATTGAACGTGTCTTGTTTTCTGTTCTCCACAAAATGCAAACCCTGAATGGTGGTCTCAGAACTCTTTTTTGTACTTTTGTCTGCTCAATAATTACTGAAATTAATTACAACTTACAGATTTATGTTTGAAAACAACAGATCTAGTGAAACTTAAAAGGAAAGGTTTTTGAACAAAGGTCAAGTTTTTTTTGTCTTTTTCAAAGAGTGATGTCGTCACCCGGAAAAATTTGTTTGTTTGTGGGTGTTGTAGGAAAATGTTTTTTTTTATGTCATCCCATGTTTTCCTAAATTACTGGTTCAAAAGGGAGTGTAACTCCACCATCAAATTTTTTATTACTGTAACTATGGATCTAAAAGACTGAACACTAACCATCGCTATGTATTTTCTGTGGAAAATAGTCCACAAAGAGAGTTAGCTTCACCTGACTGCATTTATGGGCAGTACACTAGACTCCTGACATCGATCACATGACTGTTGACATGATTTGATCTCCAGAATATAACCAGAAACAACCATAGCGATGGTCTGAGTGAGATCATGGTGGATAAACTTCTCTACATATTAAAGATCATTAAAGATTTGTGACAGTTTTCACAGAATGTTGTGACATTGAATTAATGTATGCAGTCCACATGCACAAATAATAGAATTGATAAATAATAGAAAAAAAAAAATGTGTCATAACAGAGACCATAAAGGGTTTGAACTTCTGATCGTAACTTTTTAGGCCTGAAATAGTTGTTAATTTTAAGAACAGAGGGCTGCTTGCTGCAGCTTTAGACAGACTCAGTCAATCTGATGCTAAAACTTCAACTGGAGGAACACCAGGGAGTGTTTTAATGCTCATACAGTCATCTTCCAAGGACAGAGAATTTAGTCTGGATTTTAGCATATGTGAACTGTGCCCACATGACCTGTCAGGAACTGAGTACACTCACACCATGCTCATCACAAATGTAGAGTTATATAGCTTCATCTTGCTCTTCGTTCGCCATCTTTCTCGAATGCTTTAGTTTTGTTGTTGTTGGTGGTGGTGAAGACGTTAACCGGAAGTGGCTCTATTAGCGATAGTTGGGTACAGCGCCACTTATCTACTGTGGTATGCCATGCTTTGTGCCAGTGATTCGATTCATTCACCCTTGGTCAGATAAGGAGAATAACCCAACTATAGCTATAATCCAGTTAATCTCATCATGTACACTATCTCTCTGGCTATGACTTTTCTTCTCATTGGCCACGCAAACTTCTGCATGACATTAAGTTTTCCCCTCTGAATCACACCACTGTTATGCTAATTGGCTCCCTGGTTTGTTCTACATGTCACACCACCTCTCTAAAAAGCATGATCTTTGAGCCATATGAGATTGTCTTGCGATAACTACACATTCAGCTGTGTTTTGATAGGGGCCAACCTAAAGAAAACTCTTGTTTGTGCAGAAATGAATCTAACTCCAGAATTGAGCCAAGGGTATGAGAAAAAAAGTTCCATTCCACAGAAGTTATGTTATTTAATTTTTACAGTTGCACAAAACAAACCCTGTCAGGCAAATTAAAGTAGAAAGTACTGCCTTCATCTGTGAAAAAATCAAACGTAGGTAAAGTAAAGTGCATATTGATCCAGCTGCCATGCGGCAGGAAATAGGGAGACAGATAACAGTTGAGCTTTGTGACACTTTTCTAGCAGAGGAGATGCAACAGCACCAGTGGCCATTATTGACTCCTCTTGATGCATGAACAGTCTGCGAAATTTGTTCTGTGGCCGTCCCCCAGGGGTGGAAAGTCACTGACAGGTTGGCAGTGATTGCATCCTCCTTGATGACCTGGCAAAGAGAGGATGACCCAAAGATGCATGGAACAGGAGAGGAATCCATGAGAAAATGTGTCAGAACGCACACACACAGCACTGAGGCTGCCACGGTCGTCCATTTATTCATTCTCATGTCTCAGGCCCATTCCAAAGCTACTGCTGAGGTCCAGCAATCAATAGAAGGCTATATTAGTGAGTTGAGTGGTAATTATTAAAGGTCACTGTTGAATTATTTGCTCCCAATTAGGTTCTCTTACTTACTGAAGTACTTTTTGACATTTTAAAATGTTTTATGGTTGGTTCGATCTTTTCAGTGGTCAAATTACAGAGATCTAGCAGTGGCAGTGAACTCCTCATCAGATAGTAATAAATTGGATATCATATGCAGAGATATCATTCATGATGAAGGCCTCATCAGCAAATAGGTTTAACTAGTTAGTTAATTAGGCCTTTCTGTTTACCTAAAGCAAACGCTAAATTAATGAAACGTGCGCATTTTCTTTTCCTCTCTTTGTCTCGTGATTGATGACATTCAAATCAAATGGTAAAGAAAACTGAAGTTATTATTTCAGTTGATCCTGAGCACTGGGTACGTTTGTCTTTTTTCTAAATCTTTCCTATTAATGGCCTCTTATTCAGCATATGACACAAATACAGTTAAATGCACTCTATCAAAAGTGGAAATAATGTGTACATGTAGATTGTGACGATATTAGCATATTAGCTTGGAGCATAAAAATTAGAGTGGCGGTAATAGCAGAAATTGTTTAAGGTAAAGACCATACTGGACTGCTGGCAGACCAGCTCCCAGACTCTTCTACTACAAAGCCCTGTTATTGTAATAGATTCTGTTTACAGTTTTTCATGCAAGGCTTTCTCTCAAAAAGACACCGTCTGAATGGGAGCAGATGTTGCTCTAAAATCTTTCAACATTGATTATACTTTTCCAGATGTGCAAGTTGCCAGTTCTGCAGTCACTAATCTACTGCCAAAGCATGAGAGATGGAGACTTTTGTGCTGATAACAAGACTGATGGTCCCTCTCCTCTTTAGTCTGGAAAATGCATCATTTCTGAAAAGGTATTTTAAATTTCAATTCATCTGACTACAAAACTGTTTTTCTTTCTTTGCCCCAGTCCTTTTAGATTGACCTTGGTCCAGAGGAGATGGCAGCGTTTCTGGCTCATGTTCACATATGCTTCCTCTTTGCATGATAGAGCTTTAATATGCATTAGTGTATGGCACAATGTTCCTGAGCCCACGTGGGGATTTCCATTAAAGAATTGTGCTGCCCAAGGGCTTGAAGATCACAAGCATTCAGTATTCATTTTCAGGCACATCTCTTGCACACAGAGATGTCCCCAGATTATCTGAGTCTTTTCAAGATGATGAATGAAGAATATTGTTCTGAAACTGTTCAAGTTTTTGTGGATGCACTTTTTTTCTGGGAGGTTCTGCCTTTTTAAAGTGCTCTTGTTATACCTAATCATGTTACTGACCTGTTGAAAATTAACATAATTAGTTGCAGAATGTTCCTCCAGCGCTTTTTTTCATAGCACCACTTACTACCATCAAGATATATGTATTACGAGATCATTTTCCTTAAAAGATCACATCAAAAGTATAAATTACTTTTCCTTATTTAACTGCGTTCTGTATCTGCTTTAAAGATGTGGGAATTTCTTTAAGAAATGTTTGATAATATCATATAATCAATATAATTTTGTATGATATTTATATATTCATTAAAAAATAGAGAAAGCCACGGGATGGCAAACTTCAATGCATGACTGTTTATCCTTTCTTACTTATTCACAGCCAACATGATGAGTGACTTAGAATGTTCATGTAGATATCTGACATTATACTGAATGAGGTTAGTACTGCGTCTTTTACATAGCTTAGACAAGTGAGATCAGGAGTTCATGGTACTTCCTAAAGAATCTTGTCTGCTGTTAAACGTTGCCAAGGAAACTGTGAATGGAACAATCCGGCAAGTATAAAAAAATACAGGCAGAGCAGCATCAAATTAACACAATGTGTTCTGGATGTGATCTGCAGTGTATACAGGCCTGATTTCTCCTCACAGGGTTATCATACTCACATTGGTGAAAGTTAGCTTTGCTTTGGACAGCTCCATCTGTGATTAATGCTGTTTTAGCTACAAAACAGAAAAAAGGGGATAAGAAATGCCCAGGAAACTTCTCAACTAAAAGCTGAGAAGTTGTGATGGTTGAAGGTTAACGTGGGGGGTAACGGTTTCAAAGGAATGTCCCCATAAAGATACTGAACGTGAAATAAGCATAACCACATCTCATTGGAAAAGTTTTACCATCTCCTTGAATTCCCATCCTCTGTCAGACTTTCTGAAAAAGAGGAACTTTCTCCTTCTTGCTTTCATGTACTCTTACTGCAGCTCCCAGACCACAATGGGCAAAAGATCCCTTCAGGGTCTTTTTGCTCTTCTCAGAGTCTCATTCAAGGTGAAAATGGCCCAAAAATGTCCATATAAATTGGTCCTTCAAACAGTCCACAGGTGATTTAGGATAAAGATATTCACCTCTGTGAAACCTTAACTTCTCCCGACCTACAGCTACCCAAACAATTAGTCTGCAGTTAGCGTTGTTCATCTTATTAATGTATGATTGTATTTTACTTCTGATTTTTGAAAAACACTGAAATTAGATCTATATATGATAACAATCCCTTGAACAGAAGCAACACAAAGTACCAAAATATCTTTTTTTTTGTTGTTTTAGCTGTCAGCTGCCTGTTACAATATTTAGTTTCACATATATATATATATATATATATATATATATATATATATATATATATATATATATATATTATGGTAAATTACAATGGTAGCAATAATGATTTAGTAATTGCTACAGCAAATACTGACTTTAAATTCAATAATTTGACAAGAAAATTTGTTTGAACTTTTGTAAGAATATCACTTTATGACTCTAAATGTAAAAGAAACCTGTCCTGACAGCTGTGTTGTAGTTTAAGACGGAGGTGAGTTTCTGTATTACAAATGATTCAGCTAACTGTCTGAGGTGTACATATATATAAATTGTGATTTGCTGATCCTGCCTTTGTGTAGTAAACAAGTAATAGTAATGAATGAATATGAAGTTAGGCTGTTTTTTGTACATGCTTTCAATTTACTGACTTTAATAAACACTCTGGAATGGGCCACTTTAGTGGCAGCCTGCTGCAGGAGCTCTGGACATATATCTGATCTTTCCTTTGCACCCTCTGTAGATTTCCCCCCTTTTTACATCTGTTGTGATGCATGACCATGGAAAAAGGAAAGTTGTAATTGAGCTTTCGAAAGCCCAAGTAATGCCTGGATTAAGACCAAAATCCAGATGAGTTGAGGAGGAGATGTCCAGGATGCAGAGCAGCAGCAAAATTTAAACCTTTTCTCCCCTCGATGATCAAGTGTGAGATCACTTGCAAATAAACTGGACAAGCTTGGATTCCTGACAAGGGTACAGCAGGAATTTCAGAAGGGCAATATTATTTTTTACCAACACATGACTTCAGGAATGACTCCTAACGCCTCTCCACTCAGCTTTAAGACTATATCGACAGACAGAGACTGCTGAAAGAGTGGTAACAGTAAAGGAGAAGGAATTACAGTGCTAGTTAACAACATATGATGTATTCCTGGACATCTCACAGAGAAGGAACATCTCTGTAGCCCAGTTGTTGAACTGTTTGATGTGAGTTTGTGTCTCCTGAGAGGATTTACCTGTGCTACTAAGCTACAAAAACAACACCCTAGTCCATTATGACATGCTTTTAAATGTTATACTACTTGTCTAAAAGATAAAAGTACCTCCAGCATGTTCTAGCTGTGCTCTCGCCCTGTTTAACACTTAACTAATGTAGCTGTTGCAAAGTCTCAGTTTTCCCTCTGAAAAAATGTTCAACAGCATATAGCTTAGGACATTTTTTAAAGTGTAAGTGTACATTTAGTGTATAGTGTATAGTATGTATAGTAATCTCATCATTTATCCCCAAAATGTTAAGCAGGCACATACATGAACACACAATGCATACGTTTGTTTATGTTCACAACATCCAATTATTATCATTTACATGATATCACATAGTTGCATTGCAGAGTGAACTGTCCAGGCTTGTGTACCACTCTCTGCAATTAGATATTAGATCTCAAACAGTTTGGCCTGAATGCTAAACCTCATCCACTCTGGTGCTTAGATATGAGTCCCTGGGGTTGTATGCCAAGTCATTCCACAGAGCAGTTTATCTCTTTGGGCTGAAACACTGCTGAATTCATGCTCTACACTCCAACATAATAATAGTTTCATCTCATGATTCGATTTTTTTTTGTCATCCAATACATCATTTCTGTGATTAGCCTGAACTAACTACCTCTAAAATTTGACTTCTTTCTGTTTCAACTGAATCTTGATCTTGAATTTCACTGTGAGGATTATTCAGAGGACACCTGTTTGCTAACCTCACATGTGCCTTACATAACCATTGACTGATTGTTACTCTTGCTACCAATCAGTTTCCAACCCTCAACAATGTAGCAGCTGTGAGGAAAGTTTTTGAAAGGCTTAATTCGAAGTGGATGATCCTGCAAGAGGAGAAAATTCCACTTTACTCCATCTGGAGCTGGCATGCTGTTTTTCATAACTTTAATTAACTTTAATGAACTAAAGCATGTAATTGAATTCCATCTGGATGAAGAAAACAGCTGGCTGGGAGAAAACTCCGGTCCAAACAGAAGCACATGCTTTAGGCTCATACTGCTGGCCAAAGTCGGGAGCGGGAGACAGGATGTGATGCTGGTGACTGGTTTATTAAGAGTTGCATCACTCAACTGCAGCATACAGTGGTGTGGAAACTAAGGACAGCATATTACAGTTCAAGGTTTTATGCATCAGGGTATATTGATGATATAAAAACAAAACATTCTGGTCCTTACCAGGTCTTAGATTAGATAAATGCAATCTCAGATGAACAACAACATGTGACTTACTATTTCAGACAACCATCTTATGATCTAAGCAGCTATTACACTACTTCCTTCTCTATCCTTTTGCTCAGGTTTTCTTTCAGAACCACATCATACCTGAACTATTCTTTGAAGGTTCCCTTCACTTCATGTTGAAATTGTAATATGTTGTCATCTCTCCACCCACCTCACAACCCTTTTCACACAGACCGCAGTATAAATTAGCCAGAAAACTGATGATGCTTCTTGATCTCGAGGGAGTTTAGATTTTGCCCAGCAACCCAATCACAGCCAAAGGCAATTCCTCAGACTTCTGCCTCACATTTAGTTTTACCTTGAACTGTCATTACTTTGTCATCTTTTTCTGTGACAACTGAAACTTGATTATATGCACCTTAGCACTAATAAAAATCTAGTCTGATGTTTATTCTTTTCCTGTGTTTTGCTCATCCACATTCATACTTGATTTCTTCTGCTTTCTTTTCTTCTGCATCACTTGCTCAAGGTCTGGGAACGTGCATAACAAAGGTTGGTGTAAAAACAGTCAGAAGCGCATGGTTTAAAAGGAAACATATATTCCGGAAAAAATTACATTTTTCTATTTTTGAAGTCACCTGCAAGAAAAAACTCCCCAAAAATAATGGTCTGGCTTTTTTAGTGCAATTTTAGTGGAAATGTTTGAGATATGGAGCCTCACATTCAGGCAGACAATCATTCAATTTCATCCTGTTCTGCCTGCAGCAGTGTTGCACTATTTTTTCTTTTCAGTCTGGGGACACCTTTTCGAGTGCACCCATTGCTGAGGATTCATGTTCTCAAGCTTAAAGGTTAAAGCTATAAAAGGATGACCACCAGTTCTTAAACGTTCCAGGGCCTGATGAAAATTAACCCCAAGGAATACTTCTCTTAGGATCTTTTTGAACACTTTTCAATGCTCTCTAAAAGATAAATGTTTAAGTGAAATATGTCTTTAATCTCAGACTCATTAGCCATGGCTAGCAGAGTGCACACCATGAAGTGGCCCACACATTCTTATTTTTGCTATTCAGGTCATGTTGACCAAGGAGTATTAAATGTCTGGGAACTGTAAGTGAAAGTAAAAAAGTTTGAAATTAAAGAAAAAAGATTGCTATATACCTTGTCTACCCTAAAATACACTAACCACGCACACGCACACATAAGTTTATCTCAGAATCTTTATGGGGACATTCCTTTGAAACAATTAATTCCCTAACCCTCTGTTAACCTTCACCATCACAACTACATGCCTCACCCTAACCCTTACCTTAACTAAACTGTAATCTTATTCAAATTCTAAATTTAAAACTAACATTTCAACCCTCAAAATTTGCTTTGGATGGCAATTTGGAAGTCTCCATTACTCAATGTCCTGTCAGATATTGGTTCATAAAATGACATAATAACACACACACAGTAGTGTGCTCAGAGTAATTCTCATTTCTCCTATCAATATCAGAAATCACCTTTTATGGACAACATGTATACACAAACATCACAGAAGGAAACAGGGGTTTGTTGAAAGAATTTGTTGCAGCGTCTTGGTATAATGCAAAAGAGACAGGATGTGATACAAAAAGTCCACAGCAGACAGGATAGTGTTTAGTCCCTTCATGGGCACATATGAGCATTCATCTGCAGCTGTCACAGTCTGCCTCTGTAACAGTCTTTTGTCATGTCACAGTTTATGTTTAATCATGTTTTCAGGTTATGTTCAAGTCATGTTTTTCCCCTGTGACGTTCAGTTCACTCTAGTCACCTGGTTAATTGTTCACAGCTGCACCTCATGTCACTGATCACTCCCCTCACAGTATTTAGCTTCCTGGTTTACTTTACTTTACCTCCATGCGTTGCACAGATAAGTTTGGTTACCTGCCTCATAGTCCTGTTTCTTTGTTATTCATAGTCTTGTTTTGTCGTAGTCCTGTTTAGTTAACGATTCCATGCCATAGTTTTGTTTTTGTCTTCTCACCGTTGGGTGTTTTTGATCCAGCTCTGCCGCGCCCTTTGTTCATGCTCCCTGTCTTGTTTTTGTGAATAAACCTTGTTTTTTTTTAACTAAAAGAAAACTGCATCTGGGTCCTACCTTCCCACGATCCTGACAGAAGGATTCTGCCAGAAATGGACCCAGCAGTTCTGGCGCAGCTACAGCGCCGACTCGCCACCCTGCAGGAATGCTTTGACGAGGGCGGCGACATGTTCCAGCGGTGGTCGCTGTCGGGCCAGGTTCTGGAGGTGTTCCGCTGGGGACGCGGTCCGGGGACAGCCGCACTCCAGGCTGTCTGGGAGGGAGTGAGAGCCATCCGCCATGAGGCGTTGGTGGAAGTATTCGGCGCGGATTCGGACGAGGAGTCGTCCGCTCTCCGCGAGCTCCTCATCTCCCCATTTGCCTCCCCCGCTTCGTCTCCCGACATCACCGCTACGGCCCAGCCCGCTGAGATCGCCGCTCCGGACTCGCCCACGCCTGATCCGGCCGTCCTGCCGAGTTCCACGCCTGATCCGGCCGTCCTGCCGGGTTCCACGCCTGATCCGGCCGTCCTGCCGGGTTCCACGCCTGATCCGGCCGTCCTGCCGGGTTCCACGCCTGATCCTGCCGTCCTGCCGGGTTCGTCCACGCCGGCCGTCCTGCCGGGTTCTTCCACGCCCAAGCCTGTAGCCACGACCAAGCCTGCTGCGGTGGTCAGAGTCCCACCCACCCCATTTTGGGAACGTCTGGGAGCCGTTCCTTGAGAGGGGGCGGCTATGGGCGTCGCCGGGGGTGGGTCGGGTGGGCAAAACCTGGACTTTGCCGCCTATGGAAGCCCGGGTGGGCAAGACCTTGTCCTTGCCATCGCCCACAGGAGCCCGAGTGGGCTCATGGTCCTGGCCCATGGAGGCTCGGCCGACCTCGTGCCGTCGCCGGTGGGAGCCTGGGCGGACTCACCGCCGCTTGGCGCCAGTGGGGACTCTAGTGGCCCCGCGGCGGACTTCACCTCGCCTCACTGCCCTGAAGGGATGGCTGGGTCACTGAAGGTCGGGCCGCCCACCGGACGGCCTCCGGCGCTGGGGATCGGGTCCCTGGCAGTCTGGCCATCCGCCAGACGGGACCCGGTGTTAGGCCCTTCAGAGCCCCTCCCTCCCACCCTTGTTGGATGTCTGGGAGCCATCCTTGGCACAGTCTGCCTCTGTAACAGTCTTTTGTCATGTCAGTTTATGTTTTCAGGTTATGTTCAAGTCATGTTTTTCCCCTGTCACGTTCAGTTCACTCAAGTCACCTGGTTAATTGTTCACAGCTGCACCTCATGTCACTGATCACTCCCCTCACAGTATTTAGCTTCCTGGTTTACTTTCAGCCACCGCAGAATCCTCACTATCCCTCCATGCGTTGCACAGATAAGTTTGGTTACCCGCCTCATAGTCCTGTTTCTTTGTTATTCATAGTCTTGTTTTGTCGTAGTCCTGTTTAGTAAACGATTCCATGCCATAGTTTTGTTTTTGTCTTCTCACCGCTGGGTGTTTTTGATCCGGCTCTGCCGCGCCCTTTGTTCATGCTCCCTGTCTTGTTTTTGCGAATAAACTTTTTTTTTTTTTAAAAACTAAGAGAGCTGCATCTGGGTCCTACCGTCCCACGATCCTGACAGCAGCTGGCTGGATGAACTCACAGGTTCTGGTTCTGTTTTTTTCACATACACCTCCAGGAAATGTAAAGTCAAATTTATTTGTATAGCACATTTCATGTACAAAACAATTCAAAGTGCTTTACATAAAATAAAAGCATTACAGCAGGGAGCAGAAAAAGCATTAAAATATGTAAAAGAATATAAATACAAAGAAATAAAATGAATAAAAACAAGCAAAAGTCGATAAGTTAAAAGATTCCGTGCAGAATTCATGCAAAAGAAATGAGAAAATAAATGTTCTTAACCTGGATTTAAAAATGTCTACATTTGGTGACAGTTTAATCTCTACTGGCAGTTTGTTCCACTTGTTTGCAGCATAACAGCTAAATGCTGTTTCTCCATGTTTAGTCTGGACTCTGGACTGGACCAGCTGACCTGAGTCCTTGGATCTAAGAGCTTTGCTAGGTTTATATTCTTTGAACATATCACAGATGTATTTTGGGCCTAAACCGTTCTGGGATTTGTAAACCATCAGTAGGCTTTTTAAAATCTATTCTGTGACTGACTGGAAGCCAGAGTAAAGACTGGAGTGATGTGTTCAGATCTCTTAGTCCTGATTAAAACTCTAGCAGTGGCGTTCTGGATGAGCTGCAGATGTTTAATGCTCTTTTTGGGAAGTCCAGTTAAAAGACCATTACAGTAATCAAGTCTTCATTTAATTGTAGAACATTCTCTCTCATCCAGGAGTTTATTTCCTTCAGACACTGACACAGAACGTCTGCTGGGCTGCAGTCATCTGGTGACAGAGACACATAAAGTTGTGTATCGTCTGCATAACTGTGATAATGGATGTTAAAGTTCTGCATTATCTGACCCAAAGGGAGCATATACAAGTTAAACAGAAGAGGACCAAGAATTAACCCCTGGGGGACTCCACAAGTCATGGCCACTCGCTCAGATTCATAGCTGCCAATTGTAACAAAACAACTCCGGCCTTCTAAGTAGGACCTGAACCAGTTAAGGACCGCTCCAGAAAGTCGAACCCAGTATTCCAGCCTGTGCAACAGGATTCTGTAATCTACAGTATCAAACGCAGCACTGAAATCCAACAGAACCAGGACTGAAACATAACCAGAATCAGTATTCAACCTAATGTCGTTTAACACTTTGACCAGAGCTGTTTGAGTGCTGTGATGACGTTGGAAGCCTGATTGAAAGTTATCAAGACTTCTACTTTTATTCAGAAAGTCGTTGAGCTGGTTAAATACAACTTTCTCAATAATCTTGGATATAAAAGCGAGGTTAGAGACAGGTCTGTAGTTGTTCATCACAGAAGCGCCTTGAGTTCTCTTCTTTAGGAGTGGCTTAATGGCAGCTGTCTTTAGTGACTTGGGAAAAATGCCTAATGCCAGTGAGCTGTTAACTATTTGTAGGAGATCACTTTCTACTGAGGTAAAAACCGTTTTTAAAAAGTCAGATGGTATTATGTCCAGAGTGCAAGTTGTTGATTTCAGATGCCGAACTGTTTCCTACAGGATTTTTAAATCAGTAATATTAAATTGTGACATATCAGTTAGTTATAGGTTTTAGACACAGATTAGTTTTCTTGTTGGTCTGTGTGGCGTGAATGTTTTGTCTAATTATTTAGATTTTTTGGCTAAAAAAGTTGCCAAATTCATTGCATTTCTCAGTGGAGAGAAGGTCTGGGTTTAACTGTTTAGGAGGATTTGTGAGTTTTTCAACCATAGCAAACAGAGTTCGAGAATTGTTGGCATTATTCTGTATATAACATTCCAGAGCTGTAGTATAGCTGAGAAAAAAGGCTTGGTCAAGATTGCTACACTGTCACACAAACACAGAGAACCTGTCAGTGCCCTCTCAGTAGTGCCACAAAGGCTGCAATCTGCTTTCATTTTTAGACCAATCTGCATCCAGTCAGAGATGATTTCCCATGGCACCTGACTTGAAGTCTAAAAGTTATATTTAGTTGCCTTCAAGTCATCAACCTCCTGTGCAGGTGCTAATGTGAGCTGGCAGGTCTTGGCTGCAGATGTCATTGAGGCAATATCTTTACAGCTCTTTCCAAAATATGACTTTTCTTTATTCAGTCACACACGCAGAAACAAACTGTGCAGAACATTCATTTGTCACATGCAGGCTGCATGTAACATGTATGTTTTCCCATCTCCAGCTTGACATTCTAGGAAAACCTAACAGACACAGATGTTTGAAAAATATAAACATAAATAAATAATACTTATTTCCTTTTTGTCATAAGTATTTCTTATTTGTATTGATACATAGATACAAAGAGGTACTGGGTTTTATCCTTATGGTGGTCCATGAAGTGATAAACCATTTTACAACTCATTTATACTCATAAATACATTTAGAATGTCTTCTAATATGAATTTGAATTTATTCAAATATTATATAATAATCAACAGAGCAACTTGAACCCAGCACTATTGAGAAGTGTTTTCAAGTCAGAAATTCACTTTTCACTATTCGCTTTTTGATTTACAAGAGAAGCATTTGTTTCAAATCCATCCATTCATCCATTTTCTATACCCGCTTAATCCGTCTGTGGGTCGCGGGGGGGCTGGAGCCTTTCCCAGCGGTCACTGGGCGAGACCCTGGGATAGGTTCCAGCTACAGGCTACACCCTGGACAGGTTGCCAGTCCTGTTTTAAATCAATGTAATCATTTTAACTATTTCAAGTCAATATATACTGTTAATAAACAGGTCCAATGACCTTCAATGTCTCAGTGACTGTAAATTGACTGCTCACCTGCATAAATGTCATAGTGAATCCTTGGATGCTAATACAGCTAGTACAAGCAATAACAAAAACACCAGTATACTATTTACAGCCACAATTTCGCCAAAGCTTAAGTTCAAATGTCAATAGAGCAACTTTTGCTAAAGATGTATGACCTTACAGTGTACCTGAGGGTAATGGCTTTGTTCACATGACACTTTACATCATAGAACTGTGGTGAAAGATGCCAAATTGACAATTTACTGAAAAATGTATGATGTAATGATGTAAACCAAGAATGATTAAATTCACCTTTTCCTGTTAAAAAGAAGTTAACTAACCACTGCCACAGCCATAGGAATATAAGTGGTTCTTGTTAACAAAGGAAAATGTACATCCATGTTCATGATTTATTAAGAATTGTATCAGACTGCGTATATTTAGGCCTTGAATCATAGTTAAACAGCCCTGATCTGTGGTGTTTCATCATGAATTGCCAGTGATGGCTTGTGGTGACATTGAATGGGTGGGCTAATGTATTATAAAAGCCAAGTAGTTGTATTTCAACATAAAAGGTGTCCTGTTAGAATGTAAGTTTAAACTATCACAACAGCATGGGCCTTTTCAACAAACCACCAAAACACTATTTAGAAGAATGCACTGATGGAAAATATACCATCTACCATCTCTCTGTAAATACAAATACTATCACACCATAAAAGGTTTTAAAAAAAGGTAAACCCAAACTTGTGCAAAAAAATTGGTTTCAACTATAGCCTATTGCAATTTGCTTTGGAACACAATAATCCAAACATCAGCACAAAACTAAAATAGTAACTCCAGAAAAATTAACGTTAAGAGAGCCTTAAAAGAAATACTCCACAAAATGTGCCATCTGTGTGACATGAATGGGGGTGGTCTACCTTATTTGAAGAGAAGCTTCAAGAGGCCGTTAACCGTTAGCCGTTAACCGTTAGCCGTTAGCCAGTCCTTTCTCTCAAACCAAGTTACACAATAGCTATGATTTTGGCGCTTTTCTTTCTGTGTAATTTGGATATCCTTTGGATGATGTGTTCCTACTTTTTTCACCTAAGGACATTGGAGAAAACGGATTTGATTTGCCTGCAATTGTCAAAGTTTCGCCCTACACACGCAATCAAGTAGAGTTGTCTGTGATTGGCCCAAATCTGCTGGCTTTGGGCTGTATAGTTTTAGCCCAAATAAGCCGCAAATGGAGGGGGCGTTACTTGCAACCTGTCACTCAAATGTTGAAGAAAAGTCAAGTGTAACTGAGTTGCTTCGCTTGGGCTGTAGCTAATTAGCCCGTTTTCACCGATTTTATGGATTTCAGTTCAGATTTTGCTCCGCCTCTGATCAAAAATTAAAAAACAATTTGTTTAAAGTTTTTATTGAATTATTTATATATTATATTCTCATTTTTATTGAATAATGTAGGGAGGGCTGAGCCCTGTTAGCCCAATCATACCAGCCGGTCCTGTGAATTGCTATTGCTGTATCGCAGTGGTGGGCTCTGTATTTCACATCTAGGCTTTCAATAGTGCTCTGTTTGAATCAATCCACCTTCAACAATTATTTTATGGCTGTAAAAAACATCTTTTTATGCAGAAATGCAATATAAAGAGCTGTTGCATCGCAGATAGATAACTTGTGTAGCTAGAATAAATGCGTTTACTGAAGAAACAAACCCGGGGTGCACAAGTCTCCTTCTACTGCAGCTACAGCTGTCACACACATAAAAAAGCATCAATAACAACCTCATATCATTATTAAAATAGCAACATTTCACTCACCAAAAATATTTGTACACAAAATTCATCGTCCTTTCTTTCCGCGTTACTCAGTCGTAAAGATTATCCGTGCGTTTCAGTTCCATCATGAAGTCCTTTTCTATGCCATCGAAGCTAATGCTGAAAGTCAAGCCTGCCCTGTCGTATCTCTGGCATGAGTTTTAAAGTTTTAAATCTATTTCTTCTCCTCTTTCAGCCATTGTGGGTTGACAAAACAGTTCTAAAATCAACACTATGGCTGTGTCCGAAATCACTCCCGAACCACAATATAGTGAACACGCCATTTTGTAGTGGTGTCCAAATGTTTTGGTATTTTTGGTGCTCACTATATAGAGCACTCAATGTATCCCACAATTCACCGTGAAATGTAGTGAGCATTCGATGGTCACTAACCAGAGCAAGATATCCCATAATGCATTGCCAAAATTCTCTGGGCTGCGCGTAAGGGATGGCAGACGGACGTTAAATTGATATTTAAACTTTAGTAATAGAGATGGTTGCAACTTTATCTAGAAAATGTACATAGATCGTTTAATAAGTAAAGCTTTATTCTCCATTTATTAATGATGGCGAGTACAGTGTATGACGAAAAGGTGAGTGAATCTGACCATTGTGACTCCTCAGATACAACTGGATTAATCAGTTTGTCCAATATGGTGAAACAGAAAATAAAGGAGCTGTCTAAGGTTCAGGATGTTTCGCCAGTAGGGGTTGTAGTTTGATGGAGGGTAGTTTACTGTTCAGTGAATTTAAAAAAATGATATCACTCTAATTAAAAAGGCAGTAAAAAGTAGGCTAATACTCACAATTTGCCAATGTCTTGCTAGTCTTACAAGAGCAGCACGTCTTCTCCTTTCACTCTCTTTCACTCTTTCACTCTCGTTTTAATTGTGCGACAGTGATGACGTAATTACCGGCGCCGAGAGTAGTGTCCGAAAGGTTACATGCTGCCATTTCGACATCTCGCCATTCCGACAATTAGAGGCCAATGTCGGAACACTTAATTTTTTATTAAACGTCCCGCCATTCCGACACTTTTTTCCTCCTATGGTCGGAATGGCGGTATGTTTTTTTTTTTTTTAAACACCGCCATTCCGACAGTTCCTTTTAATAGCCTATGTTTTACCCAAAACATTTTGAACTAATGATATGTCGGCGCAAATACGCGCGCCGGCATATCAGCATCGCAAACAAACTTTAATAATCTATTATCAAAATCCCCTCAAAATCCTCAAATATAAAAATACAGATATTAATGTAACTCTGGCGAGACTGAAACTGATTAAGCAGAAACACAGTGTCAGTGACCTGTCTCAGCAGCCAGCTGGAGTGGAGCTCTCCACAGAGCCCATGCGTCTTTTGCACGCTGTCATCATGGCACAAACACACAGCCGTTGCTGTGTGTTTATCTTAAGGTCCTAACTTGTCACACCTGTGAGTAAATGTCATGTAGAGATTGTTTTTACATGGCATTACAGCTGAACATATAGCTTTCATCCACAAACCAACGTGGGAGAGCCCGAAGACGCATGTGCCAGACGCACATAGGCATGCGTAAAACCAATTTTGACCACTTCATGCTGTTTATTTGCTTTCTTTTAGTGAACTTTCGTTTCTTTTGGATTCTTGTGCGTATTATGGAGCCGCTTCGGTTCATATTTGTAAGCCTTTTTTTCCTGGATTAAATTTTCGGAAGTTGAAACAAGTGGCATTGGAGTGTGTGATTGAAAACCACCGCGGTCTGCTTCTCCTCCTCCAGTTGCCGAGACTTTGTGTTTTTAATAACGCTTATCTGTAAACATGTGTTAAACATTTAAATTGCATGAACAGAAAGAAGGGACTCACCTGTTGAGTAACGCACATTTCCTTATACGGAAAGCCTTGTCGGAATGGTGGGACCTTTGCATGTCGGAATGGTGGGATGTCGGAATGGTGGGATGTCGGAATGGCGGGATTTCGGAATGGGTGTTGCCACCCTGTCCGAAAGTGTCTGAGAGATTTTTCTGTTGAGCTCACTATATAGTGCTCTACATTTATTTCCCTATGTAGGAAGTGAGTGAATTCGGACACAGCCTATATTTTTGCTCATGCAGCTCGCTACAGATGCAGTTTGCTAGCTTCAGTGTTGCCAGGTGGGAAATGTAGTATTATCGTACCAGAGAAATTATCGTATTTTGAGGGAAATTATCATACACCCGTCATAACCAAAATAACAAGTCTATTGATGCGCTATAGTCACTCTAGTGTTGAATAGTGTCTAACAGGCACTCACAGCTTTGCATCAGCAACCCCACAGTTGCGTTAGGCTAAATGTCCCCCGTAAACAATGAGTGGGAACTAATGAGCCAAATCATGATGCCTGGAGGCCACCTACTGTTAGGAACTTCTGAGGCAAACGCATGCACGTCACTCGTAGCTCACATAGAAAAGCACGATTGGCTTGAAACATGTCACATGGAAATGTAAATGCCTTCGGGGTTCACAAAAAAATCCGACAGACAGTTGCGACAGGCTGATTACAACCAATTACAACCACACATTCACAGAATGGTCAAATTATAGTATATTTGGCCTTTTTTGGGGATTATTGATCATACATCGTACGCAAGGCAAAATTATCGTACAAAAACGATGATTATCATACACCTGGCAACACTGGCTAGCTCTGGCTACTTCACTCTCTGACTATCCAATCACAGGGTATGAATATGCTGACGTCACCATACGCCTGCTTGAATGCCTTGGTGTCGCCAACTCAAAATCTGATTGGTTGAAGCAAAAGTTTGATCAACACTTATTTTATGCTACACGGTCTGTAGAACTGATTGTGAAGGCCTCCAGGCAGATTTATTTGATCCTGGCAACGAATGATGGCTGAAATGTGATTAGTTAAATGCTTTTATATGAAAATACGCATCTGGAATCAGCGCAACCAATGGAAAAGGTATGAAAGGAAGCGGACAGACTATTTGGAATTATTTATGATTTATGAAACGTGATTCAGATATTTTTTAGGCCAGCAGAAAAGGCCTTGCAGGCTCTGATGGCCCACCACTGCTGTATCGTTTTAAAAACCTTTATGGTTTTAGAAACAAAGATGCCCACTACAGATGAGTAACAGAAACACAAACACCATTCAAGTGAATAAGTAGAAGACCAACTTGTTCTTTCTATTTTCTCCATTGTTTCTCTGCTCTTGTGACTTCTAAGCAGCATTTTGAAAATACAAGATATAACGCTTGAGGCAGATCAAGTGTTTGAGTACATTTAGCAAAGATGAAACAGAGATTCAGAGGGATGAGTATAAAGCGCATGCATTTTGATGAGTTTTTGCAGTCAAAAAGAAAATAACTTTTTCTGTTATCGAAAGGGATTTTTGTCTTTCTCATTTTTACTCTTGGGCTTCTTAAGCTTCTTTCAGCCGCCTGCTTCATCTGAGAGTGTGCAGAGACCTACGATATCGGATGAAAAAACAGGAAGTTAATGATCACTATTTTTATCCTGTCTTATTATCCTTTGAGGATCCCCTGGGGTCCATCTTTTTAAGTTGACTTGTCAGACATTAATCTTTTAGAAATGGAAAAGTTAAGTTACTTTTAGAAGTTTAATTGCAATAATTTCCTACAAAATTCATGTCTCAAGGCATTTAGGGAACATACAATAAAGGATATGTAAACTTAATCTCATTATGGTCACATGTGAGTGTAACTTCTGTTTCGTAAGAACTATATGAACATTACAGAAAGGAGTGAAGCAGACAACGGGGCTTTGCTTGTGAAAGCTTTTATTTGTAGAAGATGGTTTGATCCCTTTTTTTCTTAGATATGGGACTGGTAGAATTTCAGTGCTTTCAAGGAAGAAATATGTAATGGTACTGACAAATTAACTACCCAGCATTTCATCCTTCTCTGATCTCTACATAAATTCCAACACAGGGACTTGTGTAAATACATCCATTTTCCATACCCGCTTAATCCAATGTAGGCTGGAGAATATCCCAAGGGATATACCCTGGACAGTTGTGTAAATACATAAAATGGCATTACCATTAGGTGGTAATCCTTTTAAATTTACAAGTAAATAAGATAATAAGTTAACAATAATGCAGTCTCATTTTAATAGTGTTCGAAAAAAACTGCCACTAAATTGTTTCTTTATTAGAATACTGATCTACATTTCATTCAAGCTGACTTTTGAAATTTGCCACTGTT
The DNA here is from genome assembly GCF_036924035.1 of Leuresthes tenuis. Taxonomy (NCBI): domain Eukaryota; kingdom Metazoa; phylum Chordata; class Actinopteri; order Atheriniformes; family Atherinopsidae; genus Leuresthes; species Leuresthes tenuis. The sequence goes on along the minus strand of NW_027325365.1, from coordinate 25,361,630 downwards.
TTTTTTTTTTGTTGTTGCTGGTATTAACATGTAGCAGCAATAGGAAATAACTAAATTCTAACTGAATTGAGTTTAGTTTTTTTTAGATAAAATGCCAGCCAAGCATAAAACTAAAAGCAACAGCTTTAGTCCTGATATGTGATGGACTGTACGGTATAGAGAAGGAACAGTGAGTCTCTATTGTGGAGGCTGGTGCTAAGGCTGATGCCATAAAGTGGTTCATGCTTGCCATGGTGGAAATCCAAAAAATTAATTCTAGCTCTCTCACACACATACATTCTCCTGTCACACACATACATTCTTCTTTAACATACATATATTTTCACTCTCGCACACACATATATTCTCCGTTCACACACATATTCTCCTTTCACACGTATACATTTTCCTTTTACACACGTATTTTCTTTTTTCACACACATACATTTTCCTTTCATGTACATATTTTTTCACTCTCACACATACATTCTCCTTTTACACACATATATTCTCCTTTCACACACAGATATTTTCCTTTTATGCAAATACATTATCTTTTCACACATTTCTTTTTAATTTTTCATGTAAAAAAATATATGTACGTCTGAAGAAAATATATAAATGTAAATGAAAAATATATGTGTGTAAGCGAAGAATATATGTGCGAGAAAGTAAGTAGAGAAAGTATAGTGGAAAAAGAAGGCGACTCATTTATGTGTGCTGTGATTGGCTGTTCAGGAGGGACTGGTTGGGACTACTTTTGTGGAAAGACCCCATTTTTTGTCTTGCATGCATGGCCTTATTAGCATTGTGTTGAAGCTGAGAGCTAATCACTGAAACTCTTTTATGGGCTGAGTAATTTGATGACGTCATTCTGCATAATAATTAGCCATGTGCTTCTGTTTGCCTCACGATTAGTCGAATTTTCATTGTCATCTCACCTGGAGAGTTTTTATCCCCTGCTATGCTGGTCTCCAGCAACCCTCACCGCTGACCTGGTTGACAGCCTCTTTACCACCCGACTTTCTCCAGTTGGCAGCAACAGAAGGCGTGCTGAAGAGGTTGCTGTCCCTTTCTGGAGAGACTACCTAGCAGATGCAGAGGGTGACTGTAGAAGTATTTTAAGTATTTTTATTATGAACTGAAATATCTTCTCACTTCCAACTTCAACTGCTACTTATAACTTAAATCTAATTTCTTATGTATTACTTTTTCTCTAGATCAAGAGGGAACACAGAAGCTGGGAACAATTCTCAGCTTTGCCACTGGAGCCAATACTGTTCCACCAATTGGCTTCTCTCCACAACCTTCAATTGAATTTCTTCACCAAGAGTATGATGCAGGAACTACCTCTGAACTGCCAATTGCTAACATCTGCATCAACTTTAAGCAGTTGATGCATACCTCTTACAGAAACTTTCAGGAACTCATGGACTTTGCACTGGGCAATACCCATGGTTTTGGCATAGCATAATTTGTGTACAGGCGTACCTCTCAGCATTGAGCACTTAAATAATCCCAGAACAGTGCTCTGTTTTGATGGAAAAGTACACATTTGTTACATCTTTGTTAAAACAATAAGCTGATAAAATATATTTGAGTACAGGCCTGATAGTCTTTACGTTCAATGAAGGCAGTGCAGAGAACTATTGTGGAGTAAATTTAAGATGGGTTTGAAAGTTAGCTCTGTATTTCTATACGAGATTAGGTTGCCAGCCATCTTGAAACCAGACAGACTTTACTGTAACTTGTTTTCATTGATAAGTAAGTTAATTGGTAAAGTGTTGTGATTTCTACAGTATAGTTTACACTTCCTGCCAGCTAGTGTTCATGTAACTGATTTCATATTTAATTTTCTCCTCACTATTTATTTTAGTATTTTAGTTTACATTTATTATTTGTGTTGGCATAGACCATTTATCAGACCTTTCAAGTTGCCTTAAGTATTTTTGTTCTTTACAAAATTATGAGAGTTTACCAAATTTTTCTGTCTGGCTAACTAAATAAGCAAGCGAAAGGTGATTCACTGAATGACCTAACATAAACCTTGATGACAATTAGAATGCCCTTGGTAAAGCATTGTTTTCTAAAATGTATGTACACACTGGTATTATGTTTGTTAAATGAAAGTGGGGCCTTTAACATTCTGGAAAACCTCAAAGTTCTCATAAGTGATGCTTAAAAGTTGTTTAATATAATTGTATCCAAGTCTAAAATCAAATAGAAATTTTGTAAAGCTTACCATTTTATTTCCCCCTTTTTATTTCCCTTCATGCATGGTGATGCTCTACACTTTCATAGTTCAAATAACGGAATGTTTTTAGAATAAAGTGTCAGTGGTTTATATTCTTCTGAATTGTTAGAGTAATTTTTTTTTAAATTAAGATGTAAAACATTTACTGTTGTACTGTTTTACAGTTTAAACATACACTATTTTAAAAAGTGTAGTTTATTCAAGTGGGTCAGAGTACCTTAGGTGCAATGTGATATTTTTTTTCTTCTGCTCTCTGTTCAGATGCTTTTGTGTTGCGTCATACTCCTCCTGACATCTATTTTCAGAGATCCACTGACGTTGTATTGATGTTGTCAGTTGAGTCATCCAATTCAACAAAAACAAGTCGTTAGAATAAGTAATAGTTCAATCAATTTGAGTTCTTCAGAGCTGAAAACTTCAATAAAATTCAGTTTCATAGAAGTTTCACACATTTTTGTTAACAATTAGTTTGAACATTTAAAGTAAGAAACATGGCTGTAAAATGAAAACATGACAGTTTTAGGTTACAGAATCACATGTATGAATGTCTTAACACCCACATCTATAAAAAGGAAGAAAACGACAACTATGAACTAAAACTATGACAATATGTGTAGTGCTGTACTGTCACAAAGATTGGCAGGGAGTTCCCCATTTTGCTTTGCATTACACAACTACAGTAAGTAAATATCTTGTGTGAGCATTTTCTGTTGATGTAAATGTGTCCTTAGTCTTCCTCAAATCATAAAATATCTGTTGAGAGGAGTTTTCTTTCTTTTTATGGACCTGGTGCTATGAATTTAGGATTGACTCTTGAGGAAATGCACAAGGTTGCAAAATAAATTTATGCTATGATTGCCATCATCTTCTAATGGATCAAAAGTTTGCTGAAGGGTAACTATTGTCCTTTCATTAACTGTAATGTTAATTGATGGAACTACAACAGCATTGTTTGTCTGTAACTCTGAGAGTGATGTGTTATTAGTACCAAAGTCACTGTCCCAAGTTGGGTTATGGATTCCTGCATTGTTGACTATGCCCCTTTGCCACAGCTGAAGAGGAGTTTGCCTACCTTGTGTTGAAAGACCACGGTTATTCCACTGGTTTTGAAATTCAGTGGCTGCCCTCCGAATTCGTGGCAAATGAATATAATGAAGACAAAATAAATGGAGTTCATTTAAAGACTCTAATACACCATGCTCTTCCAGAAAGTTGAAAAGATTAACAAAATAAAATGACACGACTCAATTTAGCTCACCCCCTTATTCTCTTGATTCTGTGATGATGCACTGACCTGCCAGTAATAACACTACGCCTATTCAATCCTCTTCTGTGCAGCATGAAACGGGCAATACCTGTGTTTTCCAACCCATGATCATATCTCACCCAGACAGTAATCCAAAGTTCTGAACACCAGCAATGAATAGTGATAAAACATTAGAGCCTCTGTTGTTGTCGAGACAAGCAAGGTAGATGATTGTTCGACTGAAACCATCAACACAGCCATGGAACACCATCCTCCATCTCACAAGCTTGTGGTTTCCATCTATGTGCCTAAAACAAATTGAAATCAGAGTAAATTATGTGTGGGTAAAATGTCACTTGTCCAAAGTTATGCATTAATAATATAACAAAAACATAAATGATAAACTTTTTTTTTTACATTTACTGTAATTTAAATAAAATATTTAAGTGTTTCTACCAAGACTTCTTACTCAGAAGTGTTTCTCTTGGTAATTTAGTCACCATAATTGATTGTGGGTTGGAACACTTTAAATTTGCCGACAGATTGCATGCTGTCTTCTGAAGGACCGTCCAAGTGGGTCGATTTCTTGTAAACTTTGTCTAACACGCCATCTTTGAATCTGTGGGTTACGCATGCGTGACCTCAGACTGCCATGCACATATCACTCACCAGCATTTGTGGTAGGCTGAAGAATTTCACCAAGAATTGTCAGAGTTGTCATTTGACAGTGTTTCATATGTCAGTGGCTGAATGCTGAGGCGCTGTCTGTGCCTGTAGAGAGTCCGACAGCTTACCCCTAAGCATGTTGCAATGCTCTGCCAGTTCATTCCAAGTGATACTAAATGAGAGATTTGTTCTTGTGAAATGTTGTATTAAGGTCTGCCTTGATGTCCACTCCGGAGAGATGGAGGCAACAGCACATATCTGTTCTCAGACAGGGCTCTTGTTTGCTCAGGGTGTCTGGTTTCAAAAGCAGTCAGCAGAAAGTGAAGAAATTCATGTAAGGACTGTAAAGTATTGATTGCTTCTCTATTTCTTGAATCTTCCACAAATCTTGGGATTTAGAGAAATCCAGATAAGGTTTGAATGTGATCACAAAGTTCTCCATACAGCCTCCCATGAACAAAATATTCTGTAGATTCTCCATGCAATCGTTCAACACATTGTAAGACATTGTTAAAAAACAATCTTAGGTCATTTTCATTGCTACTTACTCCCAAAATGAAAAACTGGGAAAATAGGATAAGTTTGAATAGCATCATTGTATAGTTTTGCTGTTTGATTTCTGTCTAGGTTAAGCTGAGCAAGCATGTATTTCCTGGTTTGAGAGTGACTTCCTGTTTAAAGAGGGACTTCCTGAGTCCCTGAGAAAGGAGAATATATATATATATGTGTGAAAGGAGAATGCATGTATGCACGAGAATTCAAATATAAGCATGTGAAAAGAGAATGTATGTGCGTGAAATAAGAATGTATGTGTGTGTGAGAGTGAAAATATAAGTATGTGAAAGGAGAATATATGTGTGGATGGAGAATGTATGTTTGTGAGAGTGAATATATATATATGTACTTGAAATGAGAATGTATGTATGTGAAAGGAGAATATATGTGTGTGAAATGAGAATGTATGTATGTGAAAGGAGAATGTATGTATGTGAAAGGAGAATGTATGTATGTGAAAGGAGAATGTATGTGTGGAAGGAGAATATATGTATGTGAAAGGAGAATGTATGTGTGAAAGGAGAATATATGTGTGTGAAATGAGAATGTATGTATGTGAAAGGAGAATGTATGTATGTGAAAGGAGAATGTATGTGTGAAAGGAGAATATATGTGTGTGAAATGAGAATGTATGTATGTGAAAGGAGAATGTATGTATGTGAAAGGAGAATGTATGTATGTGAAAGGAGAATATATGTGTGTGAAATGAGAATGTATGTATGTGAAATGAGAATGTATGTATGTGAAAGGAGAATGTATGTGTGGAAGGAGAATATATGTATGTGAAAGGAGAATGTATGTATGTGAAAGGAGAATGTATGTATGTGAAAGGAGAATGTATGTATGTGAAAGGAGAATGTAAGTAGGTGAGAGGGCCAGAATGAATTATGTCTTGTACGGCACCTCATACTATCGGGTTGAAGAAACAGTCTGCACAACCAGAATGAGACTTTTGTTCACACTGCCAGCAGTAATTCAGATCATTCCTGGTGTGTGTTGGACTCCCCCAGGACTGCCCCTTGTCTTCAATTCTGTTCAGAATTTTTATGGACAGAAAATCTAAGTATAGCCAAGGACCAGAGTCTCTCCAGTTCAGTTGGCTAAGGTTTTTATATTTGTTTGTTTGCAGAGGTTGTGGTCCTCCAGGTCTCCAGCTAATACTGGGGTAGTTTGCAGCCATGTCTGATGCAGCTGGGATGACAATGAGCACCTCCAAGCACCTCCAAGTCAGTTGGAAATTGATGGACTGCACAGTATGTCCCTTCCTGAAGTGGTGGGGTTTAAGTATTTTGGGGTCTTGTTCTTGGCTGGGGATAACACAGGGAGGGAGATTGACAGGCAAATTGAGGGAAGCAATGTAGTTGCATCACTGCATATTAGTCATGGGAAGATATGGCTGAACTGAAAGGAAAAACTGTAAATTTATCAGTCAATTTACATTTCACCTTCAACCTATGGTCATAAGCTGCAGTTGGTAGCCATAATAATAAGTCATATGGAAGGGGCTCATCGTAGATTTGCTACTCTGTACATCAAAAAGAACCAGTTGAGGTGGTTTGGGCATCCGGTTAGGACGCCTTATGGATGCCTCCTCAGTAAAGTGTTTTGGGAGGAGGAATCAGTGCAGACTCAATGGCAAAGTTATATCTCTTGGCTGGCTCAGGACTGCCTCAGTGTCCATCTGGAAGAGCAGGAGGAGGTAGCTGTAGAAAGACAGGTCTTGGAATCTCTGCTCAGACTGTTGCCCCAGTGACCCATTCTTGGATGACTATGTGAACAGACAATGAGGTAGAATTGAAACTCAACATGACATTACAGCACACTGACATACAGTATGCCTAAAAACCTCCATTTGTTGTATATACATGGAGATACAGAGAAGAGAGGGTTTAAAACTCTTAATTTTTCTGACTACAGTCTGTTGCTTTACTACCCAAAACCAAGTGGTTTGTCATGGCAAAACCTAACCAAACATCAACTTAACAAAGAAACTATCAGTAGCTGGAAATTAAAATGAAATTTCAGTCTAAAGTACTGTGTCAGATGAGAGACACACTTGGGTTATCTGGGTGACCCAGATAGGATTGTAATTCCACCTCTAACACCCTACTGAAAACTGCTCATTACTACATTTGGGATAAATAGCTCTACATCCTATTTCTATTTAAAAAAATAAAATAAGCAATAAAGTAAGTTTGGTGACAGTTACACAAAGATCCATACTGTGTTGCTTAATCACTTGCGTTTACTTTTTCTATTAAATTGTAATAAGTATAACATGGGGAGAGCATTTATTTATAAAATAATTATGTGTTTATCAATCTGCCTCTGGATCTTGCCCATAAACACAAGCCTTCAAGCTGTTTATCCCCCTACTTTTGTTCTTTACTTCCTTGATTGTTTATTTTTGTTATTTCAGTAGAGAGCTCCTCATAATCTCTCTTCTCCTGCAATGTTTCCACATGCCATTTCCCTTTTAATTTGTAGAATTCCACAGCCTGCAAAATGTCAAACTCTATATGTCATCCATCCATTTTGTCATCCATCAAATCAGACCTCACAAACACACAGTACTTGACCTTCATTTCCTCTACAGTTTCTATAATTCAGCTTTTTCATGGCTCTTTGCCAGTGTTAACAAATGGGATTCCATATGAGAGAAAAACGTTGCAATATTTTACTGACCTGTCACAGAGAAATGTCACATGGAGACAGATTTATTATTGCTTACCTGGTTAGTGAAGTATGGTTGCTCAGAGTTGTGTTCATGTGAGTAGTCGGCATCAATACTTTGTCTTGTTTGTTTTTACTTGCATGATTTGTTTCAAATGTTCACATTTTATTTCTGCAAAATATCATCTGTTCCATAATTGTAAATTGCTTTTGTGCCCGAAATAGATGGATTGGAATCTTTAAACTGTCAGTCCTATAAAGTTATACACTATACTAGACTATAGTGATCCTGAAGAGTTGCATATCATTTTACTGCAATGTTCTTAACTAATCAACTCTCAAATTGGTGCTTACACACTAACTGTAGCAAATTAATAAGCTGTCAGTTAGTCGCATTTTTTTTTACAGCTAAGAATTATGTAAGGGAGCCTGTCTGTCCGCTGAAATATGTTTCCAATCATGTTAATATCAACTGAAAAGTGCTGAGGGCACTGTCATGGTTGTGACCTCCACAACATCCTGCTTTGTTTTATGGCTGATCGACTATGACAGACCATTATTGGAGAGACTGAGGGACGAGTTAAACAGCAGAGACATTAGAGAGACATCAAGTACAAGAACAAAGGACACAGAAAAAAAAAGCGTACCAGAAAAAGAGAGGAAGAAAGACAGAGATGACAATGAGATGCTTTCTCTTCTTTTCAAAATATGTTCTGTTAATGTTCTGTTAATACTTGACAACACAATTTCTATTACAATTTGTACTGTTTCACACAGTACACAGTAATGAGCGGAGGCAAGCAGGTAAACAATAAGTAAATTTATTCTCAAAAACAAAAACCCCAAATAATACTGAAGTCCTTGCTTAACTGCTGACTGAGACAAAACCAAAAGTCCTTTCCGAAGCAAGGTCTGTGAGAAGACAAGACAGGTGAGTGTCCAGGAGTTTCTGTGATCCAGTGATGTGAAAGTCAGATAAGCGTTTGTACTGACAAGAGTAAAAAGGGAGCTTGGGCTGTGCTTTTTGGTGAGTTACTTGAATGACAGGCTGAATGGCGTTGGTGGCAGTGGCAATGACGGTTCTTTGAGACAAAGCAGAAACTCAGAAACTCCTTTCATCTGCAACAGTGATTGTTAGGCATCCAGCTCCGGACGATGGGGATCTTCTGAAGTAGACAGGGCAAAAACATAGACTTAGTAACCTCAAAAGACTGAGAACAATAAACCTTGACAAATTAGTTTGCCAGTTGTTGTACCACTGGAAATTACAAACAATCTGGCGACGCGCAGACAGACAACTTTAACTTAAATACATCGGATGCACCAGCCTTTATCAAAAACTGCAGATGCTGACAGGAGGATGACAGCCATTCCTTTTGTCTGGGTTGATAATTGGGCTCTTGTGATTGGTCTTGGGCAGCTAATAGACAGTTTCTCTCCCAAGGAATGCAGCATGGTTCCACACTTTCCTACAGCGAGCAAGGTGGGATTGGACTGATGGGAATGCCATATCATGCTCCTGAGAGGAGAAGAGGGGAGGTTGGTAGCCCAAGGAGAACTCAAAGGGAGACTCTCCTATGGTAGAGCAAACCAGTGACTTGTCGGCATACTCAATCCATGACAAACAGTTGCACCAAGTATTCTGGTCAGATCCAGTCACGCAATGTCACACAATTTCTAATTGGGCTTCACAAAAGGACTGCCAAACCTGGGACATGAATTGGGGGCCACAGTCACTGACATTGTCCGATGGAATCTGATGAAGGCGAAAAACATGATTCACTAGAAGTTGGGCAGTCTCCTGGACAGAGGGAAGCTTGGGCAAGGAAACAAAATAGGTCGCTTTACAAAAGTTACCTTGAGAAGAAGGTAATCCAGTCACAAAGTCTATGGCAATATGGGACCAAGGGTGATGAAGAACAAAAAAAGCTAGAGCTTTCCCACGGGGAGGCTAATGAGAAGCTTTTGTCCGATTACACTCAGGGCAGGCAAAGACAAAGGCACGGGTGTCAGTGTTCATTGTAGGTCACCAGAAGGGTCTCTGCAAAAAAAAGTGGGATTAATTCAGAGATGACATGTTAAATGGGATGAGTGGTCCCACTACAACACTTGAGATCTGATAGCTGCAGGGACGAACATTAAACTAGGAGGGTCAGTTCTGGCTCATTGTGTTGTTTATGTTTATGTTTATGCATTTTGCAGACGCTTTGATCCAAAGCGACTTACAGGTAGGCATGTAGGGTAAGGGGGTCTTGCCTAAGGACCCCTACTGGAGTCATGCAGGGGATTTGAACTAAGGTCTCAAGGTGGCAATCATACCACTACACTATCCAGTCCGTGTTGTGTTTGTTTAACCCTCTTCTCAATATCCCCAGTGATGGCGGCCACTATACAGGAAGGAGGGAGGATTGTCTCAGGATCAGCTGAATCTGAAGTAGTGAAATGATGGGAGAGGGCGACGGGTTTGATGTTAGGGGAACCTGGTCTGTAGGAGATTGTGAAGTCAAATCTGCAAAAGAACAGAGACCAATGTGCCTGGAAAGAATTCAACTTCCTGGTATTCTGTAAATAGGATACTTTTGTGGTCTGTCCAAACTATAAAAGGAAACTTTACTCATTCCAGCCAGTGGAAGGGCTTCAACAATGAAGTGTTTAGATGCATTCAGTGGTTGAGGACGGGAGCTGAAACAAAGCAAGACTTTAATCTGCTAAAAGCTTTGTCTGCTTCCTGAGACAGAATTTTTTTCTTTACATATACTTCTGAAAACTGGTGACATTAACATCAGTCTTGACAGTACATTCTGGGTGGCAACACCCATTCCGAAATCCCGCCATTCCGACATCCTGCTATTCCGACATCCCACCATTCCGACATACCACCATTCCAACATACCACCATTCCGACATCCCGCTATTCCGACGTTCAAATGTCCCACCATTCCGACAAGGCTTTCCGTATAAGGAAATGTGCGTTACTCAACAGGTGAGTCCCTTCTTTCTGTTCATGCAATTTAAATGTTTAACACATGTTTACAGATAAGCGTTATTAAAAACACAAAGTCTCGGCAACTGGAGGAGGAGAAGCAGTCCGCGGTGGTTTTCAATCACACACTCCAATGCCACTTGTTTCAACTTCCGAAAATTTAATCCAGGAAAAAAAGGCTAAACTAAAAGAAAGCAAATAAACAGCATGAAGTGGTCAAAATTGGTTTTACGCATGCCTATGTGCGTCTGGCACATGCGTCTTCGGGCTCTCCCACGTTGGTTTGTGGATGAAAGCTACATGTTCAGCTGTAATGTCATGTAAAAACAATCTCTACATGACATCTACTCCCAGGTGTGACCAGTTAGGTCCTTAAGATATCAACAGGCTGTATAAAGCCTTGCGCAACGGCTGTGTGTTTGTGCCAAATGCGCAAAGCCCATCCGCGCTTCCCAAAATTGGAGCGAGTACTCATAAATCACGTGAATAACATGAATAAACGTTTTTACTGCCTTTTGTTGTGTTTTATACGTTCTATGCTGTCATTTCTCTCCTCTCCTATTGGCAAGGCAAGGCAGAGTGCTCGCAACTGTGTCCTGTGCAGTAGCCGTGATATCTGTAATTGCAATTATTACTTTTGCATATGATGACAGCGTGCAAAAGACGCATGGGCTCTGTGGAGAGCTCCGCTCCAGCTGGCTGCTGACAGCTCACTGACACTGTATTTCTGCTTAATCAGTTTCAGTCTCGCCAGAGTTACATTAATATCTGTATTTTTATATTTGAAATTCAGGGGATTTTGATAATAGATTATTAAAGTTTGTTTGCGAGGCTGTGGCCTACTTTTTTTTTTTTTTTTATTTGCGCCGGCATATCATTAGTGCAAAATGTTTTGGGTAAAAAATAGGCTATTAAAAGGAACTGTCGGAATGGCGGTATGTTAAAAAAAAAAAAAACATACCGCCATTCCGACCATAGGAGGAAAAAAGTGTCGGAATGGCGGGACGTTTGATAAAAAATTAAGTGTCGCCATTCCGACAATTGGAGACCAATGTCGGAATGGCGAGATGTCGGAATGGCAGCATGTAACCGTACATTCTGTTAAGTGCTGCTTGGCAAAAAAAAAATTAAAACAAAAACTTTAACTGAACAAAAACATCAAACTATTAAATGTGGTTTGCTGAATATTAGATCTCTCCCTTTGAAGTCTCTGTTAGTGAATGATTTGATTTGTGATCATCATATTGATATATTTTGTCTTACAGAAACCTGGCTGCAGCAGGAGGATCATGTTAGCATTAATGAATCAACTCCCTCTGACTATTTAAATGTTCATGTTCCTAGAACCACAGGCAGAGGAGGAGGAGTGGCAGCTATCTTCAGATCAGGGTTACTAATCAGTCCTAGACCCAAGATTAGTTTTAGCTCTTTTGAATCTCTGATTCTCAGTTTTTCCCACCCAAAGTGGAAATCACAAAAACCTCTTGTGTTTGTTGTTGTGTATCGTCCACCTGGCCCTTATTCTGAGTTTCTGTCTGAATTCTCAGAGTTTTTATCCCAGTTAGTGGTGAGTACAGATAAAGTCATTGTAGTGGGTGACTTTAATATTCATGTAGATGTTGAAAATGACAGCCTAAATATTAACTTTAATTCTATATTAGACTCTATTGGATTTTCTCAAAGTGTTCACAGACCTACTCACTGCCTTAATCATACCCTTGACCTTGTGCTGACTTATGGCATTGAGAGTGAACAGTTAACAGTGTTCCCTCATAACCCTGTCTTGTCTGACCATTTTTTAATAACTTTTGAATTTACATTACTTGACTACACGGTTTCTGAGAAGAATTCTACATATAGAAGGTGTCTGTCAGAGAATGCTGTAACCAGATTTAAAGAGTTGATTTCATCATCCTTTTCTTCACTGCCATGTGCTGATATGACACAGGATGGCTACCTAAATTTTACTCCAGTAGAACTTGACTCTCTTGTTGACAGCACTACAGCTTCAATGCGTACAACACTGGACAATGTTGCCCCTCTGAAAAGGAAGGTAATCAGTCAGAAGAGGTTGGCTCCTTGGTATAATTCACAGCTGCGTGCGTTAAAGCAGACTGCAAGAAAGCTGGAGAGACAGTGGCGTTCCTCTAATTTAGAAGAGTCTCAATTAGTCTGGAAAGATAGTTTAATAACGTATAAGAAAGCACTTCGTAAAGCTAGAACTGCGTATTATTCATTATTGATAGAAGAGAATAAGAATAATCCCAGGTTTCTTTTCAGCACTGTTGCCAGGCTGACAAAGAGTCCGAGCTCTGTTGAGCCATGTATTCCTTTAACTCTCAGCAGTGATGATTTCATGAGATTCTTCATCAATAAAATTGTTTCTATCAGAGAGAAGATTAATGGAATCCTTCCCATTATTATCACTGATGTATCATCAAGTAGAGCAGCTTTAGAAGTATCTTTCGAACCTGAATTGTATTTAGACAGCTTCTGTCCAGTTGATCTTTCTGAGCTAACAACAGCAATAGTCTCTTCTAAACCATCAACTTGTATGTTAGACCCAATCCCAACCAGACTGTTCAAGGAGGTTTTCCCCTTAATTGACACTTCCATATTGGATTTGATCAATCGGTCTTTGTTGACAGGATATGTACCTCAGACTTTTAAGGTTGCTGTAATTAAACCTTTACTTAAAAAACCTACTCTTGATTCAGAAGTGTTGGCTAATTATCGACCTATATCCAATCTCCCTTTTTTGTCCAAAGTTCTTGAAAAAATAGTTGCAGTTCAACTTTGTGATCATTTACATAGAAATAATCTGTTTGAAGAGTTTCAGTCAGGATTCAGAGTGCATCATAGCACAGAAACAGCACTGGTGAAAGTTACCAATGATCTCCTGTTAGCCTCTGATAGCGGACTTGTTTCTGTGCTTGTCCTGTTGGATCTCAGTGCTGCATTTGATACGATCGATCACAGCATTCTGTTACAGAGACTTGAACATGTTATTGGGATTAAAGGAACTGCATTAGGCTGGTTTAAGTCATATTTATCTGATAGATTCCAGTTTGTTCTTGTAAATGAGGAATCTTCCTCACACGTTGGAGTAAGTCATGGAGTTCCTCAGGGTTCTGTGCTTGGACCGATTCTTTTTACTTTATACATGCTTCCATTAGGTAACATTATCAGACAGCATGGCATAAATTTCCATTGTTATGCTGATGATACTCAGCTGTACTTATCTATGAAACCAGATGAAACCTACAGGTTGGTCAGGCTACAAGCCTGTCTTAAAGACATAAAGACCTGGATGACTCAGAACTGTCTTCTTTTAAATTCAGACAAAACTGAAGTTGTTCTCTTTGGACCTGAGCGCTTCAGGGAGAAATTGTCTAGTTATATAGTTACTCTAGATGGTATTTCCTTGGCTTCTAGTTCTACAGTGAGGAACCTTGGAGTTATTTTTGACCAGAATTTATCATTTGACGCACATATAAAACTGGTTTCTAGGACTGCCTTCTTTCACCTTCGTAATATTGCTAAAATCAGGAACATCCTGTCTCAGGGTGATGCAGAGAAACTAGTTCATGCATTTGTTACTTCAAGATTGGACTACTGTAATTCCTTATTATTGGGCGGCTGTCCCACATATTCTCTGAAAAGCCTCCAGCTGATCCAAAATGCTGCAGCCAGAGTTCTGATGAGAACTAACAGGAGAGATCATGTTTCTCCAGTTTTAGCTTCTCTTCATTGGCTCCCTGTTAAATTCAGAATAGAATTTAAGATTCTTCTTCTGACATATAAAGTTCTTAATGACCGAGCTCCATCATATCTTAAAGATTTAATTGTAAGATATTTTCCTAACAGAGCACTTCGCTCCCAAACTGCAGGTTTACTTGTTGTTCCCAGAGTTTCTAAAAGTAGAATGGGAGGTAGAGCCTTCAGTTATCAGGCCCCTCTCTTGTGGAATAAGCTGCCAGTAAATGTCCGGGAAGCAGACACCCTTTCCACTTTTAAGATTAGGCTTAAAACTTTTCTTTTCGATAAAGCTTACAGTTAGGGATGGCTCAGGTAATCCTGAAACATCCCATAGTTAAGCTGCTATAGGCTTAGACTGCTGGGGGACCTCATCTGTCACACCTTTCCTCACTTTGCTCTCTTTTTCCCCCTGTTTAATTTCAAAATTGATTTTATGTACATGTGACATTATTGTGGTTATTAACCTATGTTTCCCTGTTCCAACAGATATCCTTTGAATGGCGTTATGGTGTTTTTCCCCCCTCTTTTCCCTCTTTTCTGTCTTCTCAAACCCCAGCTGGTTGAGGCGGATGGCCACCCTTCCTGAGTCTGGTTCTGCCAGAGGTTTCTTCCTGTTAAAAGGGAGTCGTTCCTTTCCACAGTTGCCACAGGCACGCTCAGGACGGGAGATTGGACTGAAGACACATTTCGGTGCAATCTGTTGGTTTCCTTAGCTAGGATATTAATTTTTTGAATTAGCTCTATATGAATTAATTGGATTATGATTACAATGAATTGAATTCCAATTGGCTTGAATTGGACTATATTACTTAAGTGCCTTGAGATGACAATTGTTGTAATCTGGCGCTATATAAATAAAATTGAATTGAATTGAATTGAATTGAAAGTGTTAGCATGCTAACATTTGAAATACACAAGTATTTAAAAAATTCAAGTCATGGATGTTTAGCTTAATAAGAAGTGGGCACTGTATTAATAAGATTGTTGTGAAAATTTCAAATATAAGCTGCTCTTTGTTCTTGGAACTAATGGATCAAAATAAGAAACTAAAATTGCACAGCACATGGAGCATGCTTAAAGCTCAACTGTATCATGTTAGCTACAACACCCTGTCTGATGTGACCAGGGTGTACAAAGATACCCGCTAAATCATAGCAGGCTGTGATTGTGAAGAGCAACAGAGATTCTAAGCCAATGTAAAGTAAATTTTGTGACCTAACGGACTGTTGTGGAGTTTTAATTCGTCCTCTATTTCCTTCTTGACGGTATTTTTCTTTGTGTGGTTATGGCTTGAGCCTAAGTACACATCATACAGACAAGACTTCTGTTGGCAAAAAAAAAAAAACCCAAAACAGACTTCTTAGTTTGAATTCCATGAGTCACATTTAGCTCATTTGGCTTCTATCTACCAGGTTTGTTTTGGTTCCTACACAGTGGCGCAAGCGTCACATCACTGCAGACTGTGCTCGTATTGGTTGATTAGCACCAGACCCACAACAGGGTGATCCACCTAAATCCAGCACTGTCAGAAATTTTTCACTGGCCAACTACGATTGCAAGATCATGTCAACAGTGGTTTTTGAACATCTCTCACTGTCTGATCTAAGACTATCACTTTTGATCAAAATCAAAGAAGATATCCCCACAATTCCTTGACACGGGCCATCTTTGATCTAGGACAACCAATACTCACGCAATGCGTTTTGGGCTTAAGGTTAGTCCGCCCCCCCCCCAAAAAAAAACAAAAAAACAGTGACAGTGACAGTGTGATCCATTTTATCATCCTGCATTAATAAGAAAAATTAAACCTGCAAAATTGTTTAATCAAAGCACTGGGTGCAGTTAACATTGTCAGAAAGAGCCATTATAAAAGTCTACGCTTTGCTGTAAGTTTTGACTGTTGTGACAAAGAAAAGTTTCAGTTGGGAGCTATGAAATTTTCTCATTGTGATGGGTGTCTCATCACAGGCCTTTTCAGCCACAGGCGCTGCTATTGCCTGCTCTACAAAGACAGATGCGCATACATGTGTGAGAGTTGAGAGCCGGATGTAATGGGGGGAGTACCTGGAAAGTTACAATCCCAGCATTGGCTAGAACTGGTGAAATGGAAAATATTGTCAGAGAAGAAAAAAAGAATTGTCAATCAAGAGGCAAAAAGAGAGTTTGACATCATTAAATAAAATATCATGTCATGGAGAATACTGGCAAACACTGGATTGAAAGCTGGATTCTGAGCTGGTGCAAACTTCTTCTGGACAGGTAAAGTCTCTACTGCCATGTTCCTAAATATATTGTAGCGATTTGTTGCAATCTGAAAGTCATGAGTGCCTGTGTTGTTGCTGATAGTACAGCATTCTGTTAACCACTGGTGAAAGCTCTGCTCCAGCTGTGGCTAATATAATTGACCTCACGTTTACATCAAGACTGTCATAAAGTTGATCCACACTATTGGTCTAACACTCTATAGTATCTCAAGATAACATGATAATAATTTCTATGATGGTTCCAATATGTAATGTGATTGTACCATAATGAGACTGTTTTTGTCACAGTGCTGCTAACAGGTACCTCTGCTCAACTCTGTGTGCATGCGAGCATGAGCACGTCCATGTGGACTCACACTGTGAATAGAAAATGACTTAGAACAGAGAAGACAGTAGCGAGCTGCAGGAGACAGGCTTTGTTTTCAAATATCTTCTGGTTTCAAAGATCTTTGCCTGCTGCAGCTTTAATTTATCACTGCTGTGTCACTCTTCTGAATGATCATTTCTTTTAAAAAATTCCCCATAGCTCAAAGGTTAAAGCGAAGGACCACCGACAGGAAGCTGCTCGCTAAACAGACAGGTAGGCTAGATGACCTCAATAGTTTTAATTTGTCCTCACTGTGTTGTCATGATAACTGTAAGACAGGCTTACACAAGTCCACCAGTATCTCACACAAATGAAAAAAATTGGCTAAAAAAACACATTTAAGTCACACTTGCGCCTAGCTGTCATACTGTCTCCAGAAAAGGTTGCAAATTAACTAAGTGTTTGCAGTCAGCAGCTCTAAAAACAATTAAAACAATGTTAAAACACACACACACACACACAAGTACTGCAGCTTAGTCCACAAGATATATATGTAATATATTATTTGCAGTTTTTTTATGGTATTAATTAAATCATTCTTTATTAATCCCAAGTTGTTGCTGAGGAAAGGACATCCTTTTGTACATGTTTTTTTGTTTCAGTGGAGTTAAAGAAGCCTCAAACTCAAGACACTTGTCCAATAAGTTGAGCAATATGTTGTCATGTGTTAGCAGCATTCTTCTTTGGATCATTGGCTCTAGGGGGTTAAGATAAGTCTCCTACACAGTTGTAATAGTTGTTCGATAAGTAGCTATATAAAAAAAGTACCAAGGGACAATATATTTTTGGCCAAACACATACAAACAGCATATCAACATTGACCATTATCATATTGTAAATCCTTTTCAAACAATTAAAGTAAACTAAAAACAAAATATATTTATCCAATGTGTCTGAAAACCATTTCATTAAGACACTAAAACAGTAAAAAAGAATTACTGGGGGGGGGGGGGGGGGGTGTGTGCACACAAGTGGAACAGTGAAGCAGACTAAGACAAGACAGAGGGATGTATTTTCTTCTTATATTAGCCTTAGGTCAGCAACTATGTCACTACCAGACATTTCACACACATAAACCAGCCCAAAAGGTGAATTGGAGATGTTATTAGATTGTTATTTCACTCTGTGGAAACACACACAAAAGATTCAAGTGACAGAAGAGAAAAGAGAAGGTAAGTAGAGTGGAAAAGAAGATGATGGAGCAGGAAAAGGGAAAGATGGTGAAGAAAGGGCAGAATAAGACATTTTCTCAGTCGAACTGGTGACAGTAAAGGGAAGCTTCACAGAAAACGGATGAGAGGAAAAAATGGAGAGAGGATAGTGGCTAATAAAAGAAGAGGTGAAAGGGGAGGAAAGGATGAAGGACAGTGGTTCTGGCACGATGGAACATACACTGAGCACAGCAGTAACATTCGCCACCTGTTCCTGTTCACTGATTCCCAGGAAAATAAGATTAACAAGTGGTTTGGACAAGACAGGAGGAAAGAGATGAAAAGGGGTGAAAAAAAACCCAATGACCTTCACCTCGAAATATTCTCATTCCAAATAGAGTTACAAAGGTGGGTCGTACTGTATAACATAGACTGCGGCAATGAATCTGCAACATGACCCTCGTTTACAGTGATTTTGTTTTAGTAACTCAAAAAGACCAGGTGGCAAGTTTAAGGAACAATTTGACAGAATGAGTGGGGAAACAGATGTTTCGTTTAATTTGACTCCGTCTTGTTGCTTTGTGATTTTATCAGTATGTTTTTTCTTTCCCTAAAGCACAGTCAGAAGTGATACTGGGACAGGTTTTACAGACCCGAATATCCATTTCATATTCATGTCAGTTTCCAAATGTAAGGTGTAGCCGCTGTTTTCTGACAACCAAAGGTTTCACTTCATTTCTCATGAATGCCAAACTTTGATTTCAGATAACTGAAAATTGCAGTGTAAAATGACATTGAAACAGCATAAGAGGACTGAATATGTTATGGAAAAATGGTGCTCAACCAGATAACAGGACTTGCGAAGACCCAGCACCAAACTTTTCTGTCAATTTCTCCTGTTTGTTTATTTGATATAAATGCAAAACCTTTATAAAAGCACTGCTTTTACCACATTCCAGGGAATCAATTACTTTCTTTTTTTGTCACGTCCTTTGAAAAATTATGATTTACTGTATGCTGTAGAAGGGTCTGTCACACGACAAGTCTTGCGTTTGCATGCATCAAACTGTATTATTTAAATTATTGCATTTTATTTCATAGATGCAACAAGAAAAGTATAATATTATGATTGACATAGTTGATCTGACAACAGTTCATCATTTTAATATGTAGCTGAATAGCAAGAAAACCCATCAGTCGTTGTGTCTCCTTTTAGTTCCAAACTAAAAAGAAAAAAGAAAACTAGTTTAACAGTTCACATTTGTTTTGTTCCAATCATGAATGTTCTCAGTATTGATTTGAGTTAGGAGGGAAAATTACCTACAAAACAACATGTACAACTATATAAATTCTCATCTCTATAGGGAAACATGATATTGCTAACATTAAAATGATCAGTTTAAATCAGCCTATCAGTAAGCTAATGGTTTAGCTAGCATAGCTATGGAACTAATGTTAAAGTTAGCTTTATGTGCTAATGTTAATATGGCAGTAGATGTCTCAGGTGATTGAATTATCAGGGCAATGCATGGAGAAAGTGCTGTCCATGTTGGTGACAATGTAAGCCTTTCTAAGTAAAGGATTTTTTTTAAAAAGGAAATTCCCTAAACGGATATTCCATGAACATAGAGCTGGAGTTAATGTTTTAGCACACTGTGGAATGGAACCATTTAATCTTGAAATGACATAACACCTGTCATGATACCATACATATTTAACCTTCTTCTTGATTTCATTGTTAGCTCCATACAGTATCTGCGTGATCACAGTAACATAGACTCACAAGCAGATCAAAATTCCAGCTGCACTATTGCTGCTGCTGCTGTTGATGCTCTGGATTGTAATAAACTTCTTAAATAAATGTTTTATTTGTATTTTATGATTCTTGTAGACTCAATAATTAAAAAACTTAGTCATAAAACACTATTTTAACAGTTCACATGTTTCATATAGACTTGTGGAAAATGTAAACTGACTGTTTCTGAATGATCCTGCCAAATTTGTGTTTCTGTTGGTATGGCACTAACGTTAATTTGACTCGGCTTTCTATGTAATCATGTGATCATCACCTACTCTACAAGACATCTCAACACCTCATTGAAAGAAATCATGTCCATAACCCAATTTCTCACCATATTTGATTCATGAATAATTTGTTTCTATACAGAGTATAGAAAAAATGTCATGTTCTCCATGATGAAGGATTTATTGATACAAACAGTGCAGTCCAAGCAATACAATCCATGTCTGGCACTGTCTCAGACTAAGCTAGCCTTCCTATTTGTTAGTGAGTATGATACACTTCATTAGGAATGTCATTTTTTACGAATGAAAACCTACAAGCAAGCGAATCCTTGGATGCATATATTCATGTCATTCTTTAGGCAACTGGTAAAGTTTACAGCCATGTCATCTCTGTTCAGGAGCTCAACTATGGCAAACAAACTGATCTGAGTGTTGCTTTCTGCTCCTTTGTTGCACGTGTGCCTGTGTGATGATGTTGCACAGAAACCTGTTCATATGCACTGGTTAATCAAAACATGACTAATTAAAATATAGAACCAGTTTTTACCATCGCTAAAGGTTTTGAATGAAGTGTTTGTCCATTTACAGAGAACAGAGGAAGAACATCTCCTTCTTTCAGGAGACAGAAGTATTATGGAAATTACATCAAAAGCGCTTTGTGCTTTTATTGTTGTTTTATTTTCTGTAACCATAAATGTTGTTTAACAAAGTTAAAGGCTAAATTGTTAATGTCAGGAAAACTCATGACATGAAACATTTAATTTTTCTTTACATTATTACTTTCGGATCACTGTGTGTATGTCAAGATGAAGGCAAAATTGACCAGGTGGGATAACAACTGTGATGGCTGCTTTCACTTTGCTCTGGAAAAACCATAGAATAGCTGTGGGGCTCGCATTTCAGACATAATATAACACAAAAGTTCCTAACATAGAGTTTTCAAAGGGAAACTGCAGCTGGTGCTCATTTTATAAAATAATCTCCAAGGAATGTGCACTTGCATGTATCTGGTTGATGATCTCACCTCATGACATTAAATTGCTTTGCTGTAAAAGCTTGTATCTTTTTGTCATAGCCCCGCCTTGTTAACACCCCTTATTCACTGATGAACTGACTCCACTCATTGATTTTTTTCATTTTATCTTTATCTCAATATGTTGCACCAAAGAGGTGTTTTTTTTATTTATTGTTTTTTTGTGTGTCTCATCCAACCCACCTGTCATTCATTCAGGTATGCAGAGTATTTTTCTTTTAACCAAAGAGATACCATATTATTAATTTAATGTGTTTTCAATCATCTGGGGAATAAGCAGTCTGACCAGTCAAACTTTGATGCATCTGGAGATTGACAACCTAAATCACATCTCAAATCAACTCTGAATATACTTTAAATGTAATCTGAGACAAGAATTCTGTGACTGAACATGATGAGATGAGACATCCAATAAAACCTGAATCTAAAATTCATAATACAATAAAAAAAATATATATATTATTATGCAGAATCTCGCTTATGATTGTCAGGCCTGTGTCAGGACGAATGGGAATCGAGAACCGTTTCTCGGAGAGATCTCCCAGTAGTTTAATTCTGTGGACTTGTTAATCCGCCTGCCAAACGATCCCGGTTATAGGTTCTGCTAACGTCTGACGCATTTACGCGATGATGTCATGTGCACACAGAATGCACACAGGGCTCAGAATGTTTCCAACATGACGTAGAGGTAGAAGCGCTCCAAAGTTTGCTTATATTTCAACAAAAAGGACAATACAAGGGCCAGTTGCAACACGTGCAAAGCATTGATCACATCAAAGGGGGGAAATACCTCCAACATGCTGAAACATTTGACCACACAGCATGCAAGTACTTTGCACGAATGTAAAGTCTTTGACACACTGCTAAACGATGGCTTGTAGCACAGCGTCTTCCGTCTCAAAAGTCCCAGGTAACGCAGGACTGTCAAGGCTCACGCATTGAGCGTGACAGTCACGCTTTTCTGTCTTTTGTCACACGCTCCCGCCACACATTGTATTTCTCACGGAAGATGTCACTCTTGCCTGCATTCAAAACTTGAGAGCTGTGTAATGTAAAAATTCCAGGTCCTGTTGATTGTGATAATGTTAGCGACATACTGTATGAATAATTTGCATCTGATATTAACATTTAGTTGACGAGGACTGCAACAGTGAGGCAGGCTCCTGCATCCCTGCAGCTACCCCTTTCATCGAGGCAGGGAAAAGTAAAATGATAGAGGAGAAAATAGATAAAATGTTGGTGTATACTTGAAATGAAAGTGTTACTGCAACCAAAACCATTTGTACTATATATAACTGGATGAGAATCAATAAGAGAGCCGATAAGGAACCGAACTGATAAGCGATATTGATAATGGAACCGGAATTCTTAACAATTACCATTCCTAGGAAATTGGGGTATGTGTGTGCATGTGTTTCTGTGTGACTGCCCTGACTCATTCATGAGTGTGTGGTTTGTGGTGGGGGCCCTTTAAGCATCATTTAAGCCAGTTAATGGTCATGTTTTGTTGACAAGCAAAAGAGCTGTTCATTCAAGTGGAAAGGACGGTCTTTTTCATCAGTCTTTTCCATCACTCCATCTCTATAATCTCTTCCTTGTTTTCTTGTGATTGTACTTTCCAAATCCCTCCACCTGAGTCTAGACATTTGTTTGGAGTGAAGGCTCAGGATGGCAAATGCAAATTATTCACGTCTTTTTCCATTTCTTTTCCTGAATTGATTACACTTCCTTAGCTTGTCTATTAACTACACAGAAAATATAGCTAAGTGGGACATAAAACATTTTTTCGTCTTCCTGTGTTCTTTCCTGTTTTTCCCTCCTCTCTATATACATACATATATATTGTTCTTATCTTAACAAAAAAATAAACAACCTTCAGTTAAACTTAAAGTTGAGCAAAGTGCTATCACGACAGAGAAAGAGAAGGGGTAGTCAGGCAGGTATAGATACAGAGCAAAAAAACCAATGCAGCTGGCAATCATATGCAAACAAAGATGAGTTTTAAGGGGGATAAAAAAAACAACAGTGACAGGAAACAGCTAAACAGAGTAAAACAACAGAATTATGGGACAAGCAAGTTCCAACAAGGAGTACCTGGTTCTTTGGGAGAATGAGTTTCTTGGTTTCAAGAGGGGGAAAAAGGCTAAATTTGCTGATATGCACATGAAAGCAGAGATGAGTATTAGATTTGTGTGCAAGACTATGCAGAGATTAGCAGTGAATTATCACAATAACAGTGATAACTGTTTTTTACTCGGACAACACCAAAACAAAACTTATTTTCATTGATAGAGTACTAATCTTTTTAAAGGTAAACAATAAGATGGTATTTACTCCACAAATTCATTGACAGTCCATACAACCTGTTCACACTCTTGGCCGTTGGACGGTCAGAGACTCCAGTGATGCAGGAACGTTTTAGGGAGCTTCTGATGACAGAGTTGCTGAAGAATACCAATCAGTCGGTCGCACATTTTCACATGTACTTGGGGAAACGGCAACTGACCAACAGAGGGTCTGTGCTGTGTTCAAAGATCAGGGCAAAAGGTGAAGACACCAAGGTGCGTCACCTCATCTGGGAACTGCGATACAGAGCGAAAGGTGAAAGAGAATGCAGTTCAAGTGCATACCTCAAGGACACTGTTTTCATCCTGACTTTTGTCTTTGCTTTTCACTTTTTGGATTATGTGTGTGAATGACATGGATGTTTTTTTTACATTTTTGCACATTGTTACTTTTCTTATTACTGGATACTGACTGTTTTTCACATTGCTCAACACATTCAATTATATATATATTGGCTTTCTTCTAATAATTCTTCTAATAATTTGTTTTCAATTTATATCTGATATTTTGCAGAAAGTTTTATTTTCTATTTTTGTTAGATTTATATTGAGAACATGTCTGCTTTTTCCTACTTCCCCTTATAAATAGTTTAGGTTTGATTCATTTGCTTCTATGTGCAATACTAAAAATATTCCATTTAAGGACAAAAAAAAATCCCTTTTTGCCAGTTTTGAGAAATTTCTATCTAATTTCGTGTGTTTAATTAATCCAGTGCCATTTCTGTGCATGGGACCTTTGGTTTCATTGTCTTTTCAACTGTCTGTTCTAAAATTAATTTCAGGTGAGGACAAAAATTTTAAGCTCTGCTTTGGTTCATAATAACTAACTCAAGAATAGCAATGATTCCTTCACTTGGAATACATTATTTGGGGTTTTATCTAAAGATTGAGACCAAGGTTATGTAAGTACAGACCTTATAATTATGGAGCTATTCTTACTTATTTTGGGTATCTTTCTTTAGGCGGCATCGCCTCACAGCAGCCAGGGGCTTTAGGCTAATACAGGCCTGGTAAGAAATAAATAAAGGCCTCAGCCTCATTTTGTTGAAATATGGCATGTAAAAGAAGACATTTATTGGTGTATAGTCTATAATGAGTGGGAAATATATTTCCTTCAACCTCCAAGTCAGCTTTGAACTTTTTCAGCATTAATTGGTCTTTCTTATCATGCCTGTGTGCATCAGAATAAAGACAGTTTCCACCTGCTTTCAGAACTCTTACAAAATCTCCTCTGGGCTTCAGGTGTAGACTGTGATAGACAGTTCCATAAATCTCTGTTTATTTTTGCTCTTCTTTTTTGCTTCACTTATTTGTAAATTCATCTCCCTCTCCTCTGGCTTTGTCTTCCTCTTTACCTTGTCTCTCAGCTTGTCAGGAAATGGTCCACCATTACTCTCTCCTCCCTCCCCAAAGATCTCCCATCCTACACTCCATAACCTAGGATGGCAGGGAGTGTAGATGCTGGATGAGAGTGGTGGAAAATCTAAGGGGTGATGAAAGGAAGCTCAAATATTTCAGTGCAAAGTAAAGACATTTATCTACAGAGAGCTAGCAGCTTTCCGAATGATCTGGGCTGACTTTACAGAAACATGTTTAAACTGGTTCTAACACACTCACTCAAATATTGCATACACAACAATTATTTCCAGATAGCTTGTTGCCCAGCAAGCCTTAACTGACAAACATATTTCAGAACTCGTCCCTGGAAGCTGGGGTAAGCAGGATGATAGCGTTAGATCTTCCTTCCTGTCACGTGCCCTCTGACATGTTTAATCATTGATATTCTGTTTGACATTTTTTCCGCCCATCTGTTGTAGCTGTTCAATGCTTTGCAAGGAAAACATGGTTCTCTACAGACTTGGCCTGAGACATCCTGAGACATCTTGAGAGCTGTATATGGAATATTGTTTAAACTGTAATTAACATAATGATCCCACACTGTCTTTTTGTTCATAAAACCTTTTTTTGCCAAAATGACAGATAAAACATGGTGGTTAAGAAACAAAACCCCCAAAAAACTGGTGCTTCAACATGCATTGATCTGGGAGAGACCCTTTGTTTCTGTGTTGAGAAACATTAAGAACATATTGTACCAATCTTTCCTGCAGCCTCTGTCAATAAATGCTGTAGTGAGCTATCTTATAGCCTTTACTTGGTAACATATATTGAATTACTCTCATTATATCTCAAACTTTTAAACTAAATCAATTTCAGGCTGCAAAACAACATGAAATGTTAAATGTTAACTTTCACATCAATACTCCCTGGTTTCTCAAGGAGAGTGTGTATTTTTTAATTCAACAGATGATTCAAAGTTGTTTTTCCTCTGTAGCCTTTTGCCAAACCCAGATTTGTGGACAATCTCATACAGACAAACATCAGAGAGAAGAGCCATGACACTGAACTATTGCAGAAATCAGTTTAAGAGGAGGAAAAAAAGAACACAATACCAGTGTGGAAGAAAATTTCTACCGACTCAAAGCTTTCCTCGCTGGACATAAAATGAGAGCGCCAAAGTTTATTGGCCCCCATAAGAGTGGACTTGACATAAAGTGAACTGTGGATAAAGAGAAAATTGTAGCTCTTGATGGCTGGCTGAGTCTTGGTCAGCAAAATGTTTGCCCTAAGGGAGAGTAGGGTTGAGGGAGACTGAGGTTATGGGGAGAAATTGTGCGTAGAATGAAGTTTCTACTGATGCTGATCATTTCTTTAAAAGTTGTGAAGTTATTGTTCTTGTAGCCAGAGCAGAGCGCTAATAAGAGCTGGATGAAGAGAACACATGGCATGTGAATGTGTATGTTAGAGGCTGAAACTAGAGAAAATGCTCTTTCTTGCCAATGCAACGTATGAATTCTATTAATAACTGAGTTGTCTTTCCTTATTACAGAGCTACAATAGCAACATCAGCAGATCAGTTCAAGTATGGTGTAACCTTTAAATCTAGAAAAAGGTTAACATTTTATGCTAAGCACGCAGAATCTAACCGAATTCTACACCTCTAAATCAGGTCCTGCATGTTTTTCAGTTGCTCAGTGTTTTTCGTCTGCCTCAACCATGGCACTGAATGGGGATATTGTCTTCTTTTGCTGTTGTATTAAGGTCTCCATCCCAACACAGCCGGTTTAAGGGCCTCTGCAAAGTTAGGAGGCCATGTAATTCAAACAGAGGGCAAGTTTTTAAGATATATGGCTAGCGGTGTAGTCCCCCCTTAACCTTATAATGCTGTGGGTATCATATTCGATACATACATTTCTGAGACCTGTTGCATCACCATATGATAAAAACTTCTTTTTTTTTTCGTTAAAGGGCAAAATAAAGACTTCACATTAAAAATAATTAGAATTTTCTGTCTATTATTTCTTGGATCAGGCATAATATGGTTAAACAGTAATGTGTGTTACTCAGTATATCTCTGAATGGTGCAGGAGGTCGACCTGTCTTTTGCTAAATGCACTTCGATTTCAAGCAACCAGTAACATTTTGAGTTGTTTCTCTGTATTAATTCAGAAGCGTCACCTCAACTGTAGGCCCGACAGATCAAATTTTGCCTATATGGATAGGAGACATTCAGGCAATTTGCATTCCTATTCTCCAGAGAGCAAGATTGAGAACACTTTGGTATAAGCTGACATTTTGCTTTTGACTATTAAAAACTGAATTTCAGTGAAAATAACCTCCTGATAACAATGTTTCAGTGACACCGACATAACTGAATCTGTCCAAAAAATTATCATCAGCTCACTTCATCCAGTTCAAGCACAGCAGGATAAGACAGTCTTTAGATTTCATGTGCCATGCAGTTTGCTATGGAGAAGGTTCCTTTGCTGTGGAAGACTGCAAAGTTATGGTACCCACAGAATCTCATCCAGCCAAAAGTAAAGCAAGCTCTCTGTACGCGTCTGTTTGGGTTAAACATGAAAAGCTTATTTTCAGAAAAGAAAAAACGCTGTTCAATTTAGCCAGTGCAAGTCACGCAATGAAAAAAACAGTACTAATGGCATACCGCGGTATCATCTCAGTGTTGGTCTTTGTTACGTTCTCACCGACAAAGTACTGGCACTGTGGAGGTCAAACAATAAGACCGAGGGAAAAACTTAATATCATGATCATAGTATTTGTACAATTTTTGTAAGTAGTCTATATATCAGAAATACAGGTATGGCACTTTCTAAAGTGAATGAAAAAGTAAAGTATGAAAGCATTTATCCAGTTTTAAAAGAGTTACCAATGATAGAAACTGATATACTGTTTTAATGTTTCTTAACAACAGTTCCTTTCTAGAAGTTCAGGTTACGGTAACCCTGCATGGTTAAAGACAAAGATTAAATGGGATGAGCCGTTATATGCGAGCTGCCAAGTTCAGTGGGCTTCTTCTGTCTTCCTCAGCTCTTTTAATTACTTATTAATAATATATGAACTTGAAAAGCTGTAGAGCTCAGCCGTTGTTTTTTTTCCCTCAGCTCTTCTGTCTCTGTTGCCTGCTAACGCCTCCAACTGAATTTCTGTCTCGCTGTGCTGGAAAAATCACTATGCAAGACAATCCTGCTATTTGCATTAGAAGAAAATCCTACAAAAGCAGAAAACTTAAAGTAGTTTAAAGATTTCTTTCTCCTGGATCCTAATGCTAAGTGGGGGGATTTATTGAACTCCGAATCCCACTTTAATCACCTTCTTTTGCTTAGATTGTACTTTTTCTATATTTCCAGGATTTCTTTTTGTCCCAGGGCCATGGAGTTTTTCATCCTCCATTCTTATGTCTCTATATTAATAAGGAAAGTCATGAGATAAGTATTTAAAGCAGATACAATTCCTGGAAGCAAACAGCTTTTTAAAACTTTCTTTGTGGAGTCAAGACTATTCCAGCCTGATATAAAACAGAATGTGAGAGAAAACAAACACAACATGGAATATTTACACAGGTCACACAGAACAAAGGGTTGCTGTTTTACGATAAAGGTTAAATAATTGGATGACTATGTTTTCCTTTTTCCAGCAGAGACACAGCTTATGTGTTGCTGCATCAGGATTTTCATGTTTTGATACATCTTTGTTTGTGACAGTCATGTCAAAAATTGAATAATGAATAATGAATAGAATTTAAGATTCTTCTTCTCACATATAAAGGTCTTAATGGCCGAGCTCCATCATATCTTAAAGATCTCATAGTTGGATATTTTCCTAACAGAGCACTTTGCTCTCAGACTGCAGGTTTACGAGTTTCTAAAAGTAGAATTGGAGGCAGAGCCTTCAGTTATCAGGACCCTCTCTGTGGAACCAGCTGCCAGTAACCAGGAAGCAGACACCCTCTCTAACTTTAAGATTAGGCTTAAAACTTTCCTTTTTGATAAAGCTTATAGTTAGGAACGGCTCAGATGACCCTGAAAAATCCTACAGTTAAGCTGCTGTAGGCCTAGACTGCTGGGGGACCTCCCATAATCCACCTTTCCTCACTGTGCTCTCTTTACTCTCATATACATATGACATTATTGTTGTCATTAACTTGCGTTTCTCTTTCTCAGCAGGTATCCCTGCCCTGGTGTTATGCTGTTTGTTGTCCCCTCTTTTCTGTCTTCTCAAACCCTAGCTGGTCGAGGCGGATGGCCATCCTTCCTGAGTCTGGTTCTGCCAGAGGTTTCTTCCTGTTAAAAGGGAGTCGTTTCTCTCCACAGTCGCCACAGGCACGCTCAGGACGGGAGATTGGACCGAAGAGAAGTTTCGGTACAATCTGTTGGTTTCCTTAGCTAAGAAATTTTACTTGAATTAGCTTTGTATGAATTAGACTAATTTGGAATTTGATTAATTGGATTTGATTGTTGTACAATTAGCTGGATTGTAATTGACTTCAACTGGACTCAATCTTTGAAGTGACTTGAGATGACATCTGTTGTTATTTGGCGCTATATAAATAAAACTGAACTGAGATTAACTGAAGAGTCCTATTCATTGTTGAGTTGTCTCTCACTGGTAGTTCCTCCTTTTTCTACTTTTAATTCTGTTGTGAATAGTCAAAGTTTAAAGTGTAAAGTACATAATTAGAGCTAGATGTTACCATATGCATGTGTTTGGTTACAATAATATGCATAATACAGGTTACACATTTTGCTGTTCATGGGATGCAGTTACCCTCTTGCTAAATTTGAGCTACAAAAACAGACTAATGATATGTTGCCATCTCCCAATATCTAACATTTGTACCTGAGACACAGAGGAAAATATCTTTTGCTTTTTGTTTGTTTTTTATGACAATTTAAGTATTGTGGTTTAAAGAAATACTTTGCATAATTTTTTTTTCAAAAACATTGTTCATTTATTCTTTATTAACTGTCCCTTGTAGTGGACATTGGGTCTAGCTTGGTACAAAACGTAATGAAAGTAGCAGAAAGAACACTCAACATTCACTTACAGTTACAAACATACAGTAAATTAACTACTTACAGCTCAAAAAGTCAAATCACAGCAGATTACGAATGGTACAACAGGAAACAGTTTTTGGCCCTTGAAACACATAGAAACACATTGCACTTAATGCATTTGACAAATGTTTTGCCTTTGCACCAATCTCTGATGCATTTTCTGTCTCCACCATCTTTGGCAAATGGAGTGCACCATATCTTTTTAAAAAGTCACTGGGCTGAGGTTCAACAGTTCTCCTCTTTTTGGTTGGAATGAACTCATCATCAGCGCTTGAATCATCATCACTGGCCACAGTGTCAGCCGTTTGACCTCCTTGTGCCTGAACAATCATCTCCTCAGCCAGCATCAGCTTGAAATCAAAATACTGCAGCCTTTCTTTCTCAGGTTTTCCAGAGACTTGGTGGTCTGACCTACTCGAGACAGCTGTTTGTGGCAGCCAGGTCAAGGAAATGAAGGGTTGCACGGATGGTCCATTTTCCGGTGCTGCTTGACATTGGGTAGTAGCTGATCATGCGGTCACACAAATCGATGCCACCCATGCTTTTGTTATATTCAGCTACCACTGCTGGTCTTGGTATAACAACATGATGCTTCTTTTTTTTGACCATCTCATGCAGCTGTCCTGGGGCTCTAGCCCATGGATGGTGGAGGCCATCAAAGCTGCCTTATTATTTTGCCACATAGTCACAGCAATCTCAGATGGTTTTCTGACAACCATTTCAGATTGACCTCTTCCTTGATTTTTTTATTTTTTTGGTGTCATTTGACATCTGCAATTTGCACTGTGCAGGGATTAGATTTTTCGGGGCATCAGCCTGTGAACGGAATGATCTGCTCATCGATACAGGCCTTTCTCGGCCTGGACAGATTAATGCAGCCTTGTTGCACTCCGTTTAGGAGAGGTGTCACCTTCCAGAGGGGATTACTCTTCTTCTCCTGATCAGAGACATCAAGGTAATTTGTAACCTTGAAGGACTGCCAAATCTTGAAGAATCTGTCTCGACTCATTGCATTAGCTATAACTGGGACCCTTGTCTTTGTCGCCCAGTACATCCGGATCCTAGGATGTACATCAACATGCCAAAAAAAAGGTCTTCAGCTCCTCTGGGGTGGTCTTTAGACTTCTTCCAGTCATGTACACCTCAGGGATGTTTGTGTGTTCTGACATTTCTCTGAAAACTTGGTCATCGATGTATTGCTGGAAGTAGTCGGAGGGCTTCCAGTTATGATGATTGTGTGCAGCAGTGTCATCACGAGAATTGCTGTTTTCCACAGCAGGGTGGAAACTACAGTTGTAAAAAAAGGAGAGGTACATGTTTGAAGCATGTTTAGCAGTTGTATCATTAAACAGGTAAATAGTTTGCCAAATTAATCTTTTAACTAATTGTGTGTGTGATCAACAGAGTGAACTAAACCTGCTCTTATTTCCCTTTCTGAACTCTATATCAGCTTAGACCCTAGCTTAGACACTGCTCCTCATCCATAGTACACTATGGGGTTCATCACTCTTTTCTGGTTCAGGCTCCTCAATAGCTGCAGTATCCTCCTCTGAACTTTCAACTTCTTCTTCTCTCTGGCCTTCCTCCACCTCATCCTCTGACAGCTCTGAATCGGACTCTTCTTCCACAATTCTAAGCAAAATCCTTTCCGCCTCGCTTATCCCTCTGCTCCCAGAGGTTTTAAGAAAATAGGGAGTTGGTATGTCCTGACGTCCACTACAAAGGACATTAAATAGAATTTGTTTTTTCAAAGGGTTAAATCACTGTGCCTTTATAAAAATCTTATTAAATTGAAGTTAAGACCTTTATATAAAATAAAAAACTTGATTTTTAGCAAAACAAACATGATATCTGTCCATGATATCCCCACAGAGGACAAAAAATAATTGCTGGGTCTTAGGAGGCTAATTAAATGTTTTCTGCAGAGACCGGGCACCAGAAAACAGTTCATGTGAATTATCTAAGAGGTGAGGTGTATTAGAACTCTTCTTTTGACATTATGACAGAAAAATAACTGCATCCTCATTAGCTCCTGGATCATAACAAGGGCAAGTCTTCCACCATTTTTTTTTCTAACCCTGATTTCTTCAGATCTGACTCCCCTCATGAAGAATGTCAGAATGTTACCGAAATGTTCAACAAGTCCTCAGGGAAAAGATTTGAAACCACTATTTTAAAGAAGATCAACAGCCAAACGGTTCATTCCCTGAACGTAAACATAAGGATCAGTCTGATGAAAAGTGGTCTGCCCCATTTTATCTGAAAAAAAAAAAAAATTTGGTCATTTTGTCAACTACATTAGCGAACACACGTCTCACTCTCAGTCAGTGTACAGCAGAGCAATGCTTGTTATTGTTAATTTCAATAATTGGGCTGGTTTAGGTCACATAAAGAGTCCAGATGTCAGTGAGTCATTGCGGTTCATTTTACCAGGACACCCCACTGAGAGAAAATATGTCTTTTGAAAAATGATTCCTTGTTGCAAACAATTTGTAGTTTATAGGGGGAGCACAGGCTGCAGTAATAACCGAGTTAACAGTAGGTGAGTAGGCAGCGTTCTGCACAATCTGCCAATAAATAGAAAAGAGTATCAGCCAACGCGGCAGCTTATCCAGTTAGCTTCAGCATACAAGTAACCACAGGAGTAGATGATTAAGTAGGTTGTTAGCCTCGGTATGATGGTTGCCAGCCTCTCCAAGGTAATGCACAGTAGGCTGTGGTGAGGAGGAACTGAACCATCGGAGGGTAAGCGAGCAGATAAGTTTTGAAGGCGAACTGACACGAGGAAAACAGACCGGGCTGAACCACTGACAGCAATCTCATATGGTTTCACAGAGGAAGCTGAGGAACAAAGGGATCACTCAACGCGATACCTCAGCACAGGTAGCCACAAGAGAGCCCTGATTACCACACGGAGGACGTTGACAATCTGTCAATTCACTGATGTGTGTGTCACCTGATGTGTTAGATTCAGGCACAGGTGTGCATGCAGGAGCCGGCCAGACTCCGCCCAGGAAAGTTTCAGCAGCCTGCACAGCCCCAACCTAAGGCTCAGATCTCAAAACAACACCACAGTCAGGCATAATCATGACACGTCTTTAAACAGCTTGTGTTTTAGTATGTAAAAATGATTGACTTCTAGTCATTTCGGTTCAATTTTGTTTAAAAATGACATGACAGAATTTTGGTGGGACCAACTTTATAAAAGTACTGATTTAATTATATCAAGACCTGCACAAATCATTTTGGTTTTCCACACACATTAAAAGACTGAAGCCCACATTTACTGAAAATAAGGGGCAAACAAATATGAGATTACAGCCACACGTGTCTGATCACACACATACACAGTGGATCTGGGTTCATTATGTCTGTCTATAATTAGCAGTGGGCTGGAGAGGAAGCCATCAGCCTTCTGTCTGTCACATTATCAGATGACTGAGCACCTGACAGTCACCATGATTTATCAGCCGGATATTACATTTCCATAATTCCACTCTGACTCTGCCTGTCATTTTCTTGCTTCCTCTCATACACCTTTGGTTTATACTCCCACTTACACTTCTCTTTCTTTTACTTTATTTGTTCTATTCAGTGTGATCATTACGGGGAATCCTCTTTTATCTCAATACCAGGGAGGTCAGAGGTCAGACTTCAGCTGGTTGGGATAGAGATCTCTACAGTACAATAAACAACTAGTATACTTATGTTATGAAGCAAAAGACTTTCTTTCCATCATGTTACTGTCTCTTCTTTAATATTTCCTGTGACATCTCCAGTAACGGGCTTAACTAAGAGCACTCATACAAATCACTTTAATACAATTTATCCATACAGCATCTCGAGGCACTTTAAACAGAGAATAAACAAGCCTAATAAAACTTGATTAGAATCCTAATCAGTATAATCCAACTCATTATGATCCAATTCAATCCAAATCAGCCAAATTAATTTTCGTTGTATTTATATGATACCCATTCATAAAGAAAAGACAAGCTTAACAAGCCAATAGGTCGCATTGAATCTTCATGTCAGTTCAATCCACCATCCTGAGCATGAAGGGCCAGCAGGCAACCGTGGAGAAGAAAATTTCACTTTTCACAGTAAGTGACCTCCAACAGAACCAGCAGTCTATGCTAATAAAGGCATAGCCAAAGGGATGGTCCAAGGTCATTACCAAAAAGGAAAGTTTTAAGCCTAAACTTAAAAGTAGAGTGGGTTTTCCCAAACTGGCAGTTGGTTCCACAAGAGAGGGGTCTGATAACTGAAGGCTTTCCCTCTCGCTCTACTTTTAGAAACTCCATGAACCTTAAGCCTTCAGTTTGAGAATGGAGTGCTCTGTTGGGAAAAATGCTTAACGAGATCTTTAAGATATGATGGCGCTTTTTGAATTATATTCAGGATTTTAAGAGACGATGAAAAGGAGCTAAAACTGGAGAAATGGAGAAAATCTCTTCAGCTATATCTCACCAGAACTCTGGCTGCAGCATTTTGGATCAGCTGCAGGGCGTTTTTCTCATGAAATATTTGGGACAGACCAATGACAAAGAATTACAGCGGTCCAATCTTGACATAACAAATGCATGGACCAGTTTTTCTGCATCACTGCAGTATTTTGAAGGTAAAAGAAGGCAGTCAGAAAGACCTGCAAAGGACAGATCCTTGTAAAAACTGGAATGTTCCCCCACGGCAGTACTGAAAGACAAGGTAATGTCATCTAGAGTCACTATATAGCTTGATAGTCTCTTCCTGAGGAGCTCAGGTCAAATGATAACAACTTCAGTTTTGTCTGAATTTGAAAGCAGAAAATTAAGAGTTATCAAGGCCTTGATGTTCTTCCAAACATACTGTTGTTAAGTTAACTGAAACCCACAAACTAACACATCAGGCTCAGTAAAATACAGCATTAACTTAAAAACTTGTTTTGGTGTAGATTAGAAATATTAAAGCTAATTGTTGAAAATATTTTCATAATTAAAAAGCAATTGTTAGTTCAGAACCACTTTTGATTCTATGGTTTTGCTCTGGGATGTCTTCTTCTTCCGCATGAACATGTGGAATCCAGTTTACCACTTTGTAATGTTCACAACGCTTACAGTCAGTTATTTTGTACTAAGGTGTAAAACATTACAGGGTCTATGTCACAAAATGTGGAGGTACCTCTAAAAGATGTAGTCTTGAAGGCAGTGCATGTTACTCTGTAATCTCAATCAACTCTTCTGCATTGATGCTGCCATCACAGCAGTGTAAATGAGCTTTGCCAAGGGCACTGATACATACTCATACTATCACAAAGCCTGGCTTTAGGATCCGTTTATAATAACCTTCTAGATGGTCCATTTCATCTTTGTCCCAAGCACGTGGTGTCCATTTCATCTGAAAGTGATCTGGAATACTGATTGGTTTGACCACAGTACATGTTTCCATTGTGTGATGGTCCATCCCAGATGCCTCAGAGCCCACAGAAGTCGATGCAACCTCTGTACATGTTTTGATGAGGATACTGTATTGCACATTAGACTTTTAAGGTGACATTTGTGAGTGTAACTCTGTTCTGTAATGCTTGGCAAAGGTTTCCCACAGTAATACCTTGCCCACGTGGTTTTATCAGTTACTGTGTGAGTGACAGTTCCTGTTTCAGTGCTATCTGAGGGATCTGGGAGCCCAGGTGTTAGCTTAGGACTGCAGCCTTGCCCTTTGTATGTCCCTAACTCTGTTTGACTTTGAGGTTTTAAAGGTCCATAATGTAGCAGATGTGATCACAATATGGACACCATCGAGACAGGGAGAACACTCTCATACAAAGTCCTGTGGATTGCATGTAAGTATCCAGCTAATATTCAGATACCTCATGCTAATAACAGGTGTAAATGGGACCATCAGCTATCTTTAAGCAGGTATATGAAGTGTGACAGAAACACTGTGCTGCAGCATTGTAGCATTGCACTATCTGGTGCTTCAGGTCCCCAATAAGAAGGCTAATTTCACAGAATTATTAGAACTGACAGTCATAAAACAAGAAATGTCTGAACAGAAGGTTTTTGTACTCAAGTTATTCAGTATGCATGAAAAGAAGACAATTAAGAGGAATAGGTTGAGGGAAAATAGTCCATTTGAACCCATTAAGCCTCTTCAGCAGGACTGTTATTCATTCAACTGCAGGTGAAATGAGTCAGGGTTGTTAGATTTGGGAGTATTTGCTCGGAAGTAGCTCCCTCAGAGGCTCATCCCTTTTCTTTCATACTCCGTAGCCCATAATAATCTCTGAAACCCTGAGGGCAGGGCCAACATTAAGGCTCCAGGATAGAAGCTGCATGCTGATGTGTATGTATACTCTGTATAAGCTTATGTGGAGATGTGTATTCTATCAAAGCACAATTGTTTCTGTGTCACCGAGCTCCTGCCACATATTTTGCAGATCCATCTAGATTTGGCTTTGCCTCTCTCTAATAGGACAATGATGTTATCCTTTCTTTATGTTTTTCTCACAAGTAATGAAAAATGGTCACTTGTGTTCTCTGAGAGTGTCAAAGTAAATGGTTCTGGGGTTTTTTCTGTTGATAAAAATATGGAGCAGGAAACCTTATGCAATTTATTAAATGTGGATACAATATGTGTGCTTTCAGTACATCTCTTTTTGTTCTTAATATCCTAACAATTCATTTTTCAAGATCATGAGCAGAGCTATTTGGACACCACCTGTGGCACAACAAAAATTACTTATCTGTTACTCCAGTATTGATTTCCCATCACAGACCTTAAATATTGACTTTTTGTGAAAGCTTTAAATTGGCCTATTGCACTTTGTGTGGACAAAATGACACTCTTCCTAGTTAGACTCCACCACTGAAGAGAGAAATAGATGGTGTACGATTTTGCTTCACTCTCCAGACTTAAAAGTTAAGAACACATTTAGTATTCATTTAACTTATGTGCAATGCAGAGCTGATAACTGCCTAAAGTGGTCAATTAAACAGTATAGAGTGGATATTACTAGAGCAGGTACTTTGCGCTCATGTACAGTACAAACATTTTAAATACCCAAAGATTAAAATCTCACCCTTAGAGTAGAAAGTAGAGGCAAAAAAATGTCAGTGCACCTTCATTTCTGAAATTAAAATCTTTTAGTAACTCAGTACTTTGCATGTTTTTAAATTTAGACTTCTAGATATTTAAGGAGATCCTTTTTGCTCTGGCTTTCTTTAGAGGCATTGTTTTCCTCTGCCTATAACTCCTCAGAGATCTTATACTAGATTTAGGTCAAAGAGACATATTTTGGCAGATCATGAATGAATGAATGAATTTTTTTTTCCTCGTGGGATTTTGACAGTGTACCTTGGATCATGCTGCAATATAACTTGTCTGTCAAGCTACTACTACGGAAAGTTATCTTGCCAGTCAGCACTTTGTTTAATCCACAAACATTCATGGTGTGATCTATAAAATGTGATATTTAACACTTTATACAGTAACATATTCCCATATCATAAAACTCCCGCCTCTTTGCTTCATTGTCAGGACTGTGGTTGTCCTGGTCAGGTTCACACAATACATGCTAGTTTTCAACTGAGTTAAACAAATAATAATACTTCGAATAGAATCAATTATGCCTTCGAGTGGGGGTCATGTTTAGCATGTTTACAGCATGGGTCTATTTGAACACCCATCTCTTAGATTCATACTATTCAAATTCACAATTTGTATACATGAACTCATTAGCTTGTAATCAAGAGATCAGTCACTCTTCAGAACTGTTTGGACAAGTCCAAGTGGTCTAAATTTAAACTTTTGGGACCAGTATGTTTTATGAGGAAAGGGGCTGTGTCATATTGCATCGTAGACAAATATACCCAAATCATTCCTACACAGCAAAATAATCCATCATCCCACAGTGCTGACAATGGCCGTTTCCCAGATTCGCTAAGAAGATCTTAGAGCTGTAGTTGTGTGACATGTGGCTACAAACAGAAGAAATTTGGTGAAAGATTGAGCATTGAACATAAGGACAAGACTGTCATTCTTTGCTATTATTACAGAGAACCTTTAGAAGACTAAATTCTTTCTTTTTCTATTGGTCTTAGCCGACTTTTATCTATTTAAAGTACTCATCTGATACTTTAAAAAACATCTCCGTAACTAACACAGGTTCTAACTTTATCTTAGTATCTGTCATACTGTAATTCATCAAAGAACAACCTTGTTAATGCAGAAAAAGCAATAACTTTCAGTGTAAATCGAATCTTGCAGCAAAAGTCCAAACAACGTTTGATTGTTTGGTGAAAGAAGCTGCTGGCACATCTATTGTCTAGTTGAAGGCTTTGTTACTGAGCGATAAACAAGATTGAACAGATTAGTGTTATGTCTTGAGCAATTCCAAGTCTATTTTAGCATGCAGCAATGTTCAGAGGGGAAATAATATGTGAAGAAAGTCCTCTAAAGTCCACAGTCCTCACCTCACAAGAGGTTTCACCCTACAAACACAGGCAGATTTTCACACTGTTAATTGCTGTGAAAAATGGATAATACGTTTTCTGTAACAATTTGATTTGTGACTTCACGTCAGTGTCTAGTTTATTAAAACAATGAATAGCAATGTTTCTGTTGATGTACATTCTGTGTACCCCACCTTTAAGTTTGGCTTTCAGAAATGTAAATGTAAAAACTTTTGCTTTCTAATTCAAACAGACATAAGAACATACAATAACTTGTTCCTAGTGAACTAGTGAATTCAGTATGTATTTCTTCATATAAAAACTGGGATTTAATCAAAAACTGGGCTTCTGATAATGGCTTGGGGAGGAGTTTGATGAGATAGCAATGTGGTTTTGAGCATTTTGTTGTACTGTATTAAGCATTTGTCAAAGTGGCTGTTTGATTCCTTCTAATCAGTCTGATTAGCTTTTGCAAATTATATCAGTGCAAATGTTTCACTATATAAGCCATGCTAAAAAGGAGCATTTCTATCCAGTTGAATTCCTAAGAGATTTTATTTTGATACAGGAAGTGTTAAGTGTGTAACTACAGCTTGTCAAGCTAGTTGCTTGTTAGTCTATTTGCTACTTAGCTAACTTCCTGGGTTACATGCCGCCATTCCGACATGGGCCTCAAATTGTCGGAATGGCGACACTTATTTTTCTATCAAATGTCCCGCCATTCCGATTCTTTTTCCCTCCCACTGTTGGAATGGCGGTATGTTTTATTTTTTATAAACATCTTGCCATTCTGACAATTCCTTTAATAAACTATGAAAGCCTTTTTTTTCTTCTTTTTTTTTAGAGGAACTGCACAACCTCGCAAAGCAACTGTAATAAATTATTATCACAATCCTATGAAATCACTATGAAAGGGGTGTGACTACTTAACAGATAGGATTTTTAATCAAATAACCAATCATTCAGAAATGACCTTTTTGCTTTTCCATTTTGGAGAATTGTGTTTGCACCAATGAGAAAAATTATTAACAAAATCTGTCTGCACGGGTATTTTAAAACTCCAAAGCTTTGAAGGGTGTGAAAAATTACTTTTGTCAACCAATTTTTAAATTTACATGTGTACTTGTATTTGCAAATGCAGGCTGTTGGTGTCTGAAGTGCAGTATGTGTATCCATCCATTGAAACATCAGGTTTGAGAAACAGTTTCACACACCAATGCATTAGTTTCTATTATGCTCCCAGGATATGTTTAACCTGCAGCTTCAAGAGGACCACATATGATGGAGATGTCAAAAGGGAATTCTTATCATGCTCAAGAATAGAATCCTTATCAATTATTGATATTGAAGTTGAGGGGTGAATGCTGCTGGGGACAGCAGATCTAGAGGGCAGCTAATATTGTTAAGAAGAGAAACAAATGAATGAACTGCCCTCTTTTAATGGCAGAGAGTCCAAAACTGATGTCAAAGGCATCCCCAGCTGTGCAGAAGGTCACAGCAGTGCTAATGTTCATTTACATGCAAGTGCCCAATGTTTCATTGTAAGTGTGCATGTGCGTGGCACACTGATGGGACCATACATCAAATATTTCTAAAAGAAGGCCCCATTTTCAAAATAGCCAAGAGGTTAAATATCATTAGCAGCACAGCAAATCAGATGGAGGGACGCTTTTACAGTAATGGACACCATACACACATACAGTTCCACACACAGAAATCACATATGGCCTGTCAGAAAGGGTGCAATAATTTTATCTGTTTAACCCCGAGTGGTGTGTGTTGGAGGGTGTCATTTAATGGAAGCATAAAGGACATATACATATCTACTGAGAGCCAGGAGGCCACTGAACACTTCATAAATATGGAAGGAGAAGAGACATATGTTCTGCTGCATGAATACTGAGAGGACACATAATGTAATGGATGTGTGTGTGCGGTGTGAGAGTGGTATGAGGCAGCAAAAGGAAGGTGAGACAGATAGAAAATAACAAAGAGAAGGAGGGAGAGAAAAGCCTTAAGTAGGAGCACATAAATATTCCAGAGCCATTCAGAGCAGGGACACAATTAAAATGTAAGAACCAACCTGTTGCCAGCGACTCATTGGTACCCTGGGCAAATAATTTGATGAGATATATTGGATCTTTCAGTAATTCTCTTATTCCTGCAGGAATTTAGAAAAACTGTCAGAATTATGTAGTCCAGGATTCTTAGTGATTTAATATCAGTTATTTACATCTCCGGTTAATTTGGAATGAAAGAAAAAGTTGATTTAAAAGGTCATTCCAGTCTTGAAATATTACAAAAGATTTGAAAAAGTTCCATTCAAAATAAAGTAACTAGGGAGTTGGGCAAATATTTTTGCCCTTTGGCTCACCCTACATTTGTGGGATGTAACGCCACACATAAAGATAAATCCACATGGGAGCCCTGCACATGTACAGCCATACATGTGAATTTGTTGCCATGTTGAAGAGACCACAAAGACATCAAAAGCTGACAAAAATGTTGAATGAGAGTAAAACAAAATGGTGTTTTGGGAACTGCAGTATGTCAGCTCCAGAGCAGTTTCAGGCCTAGAAATGTGCATAAGAAAGATCAATGCAATTCAAATCAGTCAGAGGCACATTGTTTTAAGGTTCTAAAACTTTACCAGAGTTGCTCGGGCCATTATTTTTTACTTTTATGGTTTAGGGGTACTCTGCTTGTGCTGGTAATTTTGTTACGATCATGCTTGGCCGCCCGGGGCAGAGATCCCTCCTAAATCAAGTAAGGACAAAACATAAACTTTGTCTGGACAAATCCATTATTCAGAACCTCACTAACCATCTCCCTCCTCTCTCAGACTTCCACGATTACCCAGATCCTCCCTTCGGCTTCCTACATCAACCCCTTGTAAATAAACTCTGTTCTAACTCTAAATCTCACAGTGTTCTGCGTCTCCTTTTTGTGACCAGGCACCTAGCTGTGACAGATTTATTCAGAACTAAAGGCATAAAATGATATACATTTTATATACATGTGTGTGTGTGTGTGTGTGTGTTATTACTGTATAAACAACTAATCTGATTTAAGCAAAAGTGGGAGCATCACAGTCTGGTCTTCACAGTCATTTGACCTCTGGAATGAGTTGGAACACAGAGTGGCGGAAAACAACCAAAAAGTGAAATCTTACTTTTGTAAAGTGGAATTCATTAACACTGACAGGTAGTTATACAGTTGAAGAAGAATTATAAACTTTTTCACAGCAACGTTAGAAGCAAATTCAGCTCTGGTTTCAGATTTAGTAAAATGCTATCACACCTAAACATTGGCAGCTATTAATGAAGTTGAAAGTTATTGATATAATGGGGGGGGCATTCTAGTGGAAAGTTAAACAAAGGAGGTAAAAACAGTTTTTTGTTTATCTGAGATTCAAATTTTGTATTTCAGTTGTTATGTGTTGACTTGTAAAACCATGCACATAGTTTTGTTTTTGTCTTTAAGATACACACTTTCTGTGTCTAGACTTTTGAGCACATACAGTGACTGACGAGTT
This sequence comes from Leuresthes tenuis, assembly GCF_036924035.1. Classification (NCBI taxonomy): domain Eukaryota; kingdom Metazoa; phylum Chordata; class Actinopteri; order Atheriniformes; family Atherinopsidae; genus Leuresthes; species Leuresthes tenuis. The sequence continues at coordinate 25,319,950 of NW_027325365.1, read as the reverse complement.
AACATCAGCACCTGACAAGACATCAACCTGCAGGCGGTGATGTGAGCAATCATTTCCTTATCCACTTACATTTTCTCCTCTCCCTCTGTCTGTCATCCCAGCTGACTTTGTTCGAGCCTCTTGTTCTCTCTCCCCAGTCTTGCCTCCTCCTCAGCAGTTGAGTAGTTGCTACTCAACTGCTTCACACCTCATAGACATGCAAAGCACGCACACACACAAACACCAGATAATGCCCACACACACACGCACCTCTCACTGTTTTACAGCAGGCTCTCCTCTGACTGACAGAATATTACAAAAGAGTGTGAAGGAAAGAGGGAGCGGAGGGGGGACGAGGGAAAGAGGGTCACCTTGGGAGAGCCTTATTGAGTGAATAACTGGAAAAGGGAGGTAGGGGAAGATGAAGGAAAAACGTATTACTTTACAGCGACGCAAGGTAATTCAGGCTCAGACATAAGGAAAGAGGTGGTACATTTGTTGCCCATTCTACTTGTTTGTTATTACTATTGCAAGCATTACTTCTTGTGTAGGGGTATGACACCACTGTTCCTGCTTATGAATGACCTTTTTCAGTCAAGTAGACAACAGGAAAACAGGTCAAACTTTTAGGTTAGAATACTGAAAGGCAATAAAAATTAAAGCAGCTGCAAACATGTTAAGATCCTTCTTTCTGTTGTTTTTTAATGGCAATAAACTCCAGTCAGAATTAAAAGTCCTATATTGGTTCAAGGATGGTGTTTTTCCCCCCTCTTTTCCCTCTTTTCTGTCTTCTCAAACCCCAGCTGGTCGAGGCGGATGGCCACCCTTCCTGAGTCTGGTTCTGCCAGAGGTTTCTTCCTGTTAAAAGGGAGTCGTTCCTTTCCACAGTCGCCACAGGCACGCTCAGGACGGGAGATTGGACTGAAGGCAAGTTTCGGAAAAATCTGTTGGTTTCCTTAGCTAGGATATTGTTTTTTCAATTGGCTCTATATGAATGAATTGGATTATGATTACAATTAATTGAATTCCAATTGGCTTGAATTGGACTATATTATTTAAGTGCCTAGAGATGACAATTGTTGTAATTTGGCGCTATATAAATAAAATTGAATTGAATTGAATTGAAAAGAGTCACTACTGTAGGTGTTACTGTTTTAGTTCATAAAAGATTACCCTCCCAGGGTATCAGCTGTATTTCTAATTGTGCATAGTCACAGTCTGGCAAAAGTAAAGCCAATGCAGTTGTGCATTTAAGTGTATTATGACAGCTAGGCACTGGCTCAAAGTCATTTCAGGCTCAATCAGATTTATAGATTCCCCAGCTTTATTTCCCAAATAAAATGCAAAATCAATAAATTTATCCCTCATGAAATGAAACAGAGATAATGCCAGTTAATATGAAGTGATTTCTACAAAATCATATTTCACTGGTGGTTAAAATGAGGTCTTGGTAAAGATGTAGTTTCCAGACATTTAATGTTGTTTTTTTTCATAGAATACCATAGATACGGACCTATACGGGCTATTTGCTGCCAACAAGAAGCTTCTGTGATCACAAGATGAACCGCTGAATACAAACACGTAAAATAACACATTTAGTTTACTTCTGTAACACAAAAGCTCAAGTTCTTCTGAGTTAGGTTCGTGCTGAGCAAATATATATGTATATCATCAAGTGTATGTATATATATATATATATATATATATACTTGATGATGGAAATGTGGAACATAGCAAACATTACATGGGAAAACGTAATGCCAACCCATAAAAAATTGCCTTTTGTACAGTTCACTTCAGTCCTCCTTAGCATCAGGTCTGATGTCATTAAAGATGATCATTAATTCTACCAAAATATACATTTAAAGCAGCTTTAGATAAGTATAGAGTGGTGTATTGTATACCTGACTGGACCAAGTGGTATATGTTAACATGATATGAATAAAGAACTGACAAATGAAATACAACATTTTCAATATAAGATTATAATATGAGAAAAAAAGTACAACTTCAAAAATCCTCCTCAGAAGCAGACCAGCTCTTGGCTGCTCCATTGGAAGTCAGATTTTGGAGTTCACTGCACAGGGCTTGTTGAACACATTAATACTTTTGGGTTGTTGTACCGTGTCTAATTTCCTGGCTGTGAAAGGCCAAGATTAGCTTTGTGCTGTAACACGTAAAGGCCACATAGGAGAGATAGAAGCCCACAGGCTGTGGACAGCTGGATTAACACTGGATTAAGTTGTACTGCAGGTCCTCCCAGGTCACTCTGAGCTGTTATATATGTGTGAGTGAGTCACCTTCCCCCCGGCAGCAAAGTTACTTTCTCCACAATAATAAAACTATACATGTAAGGAAATAATTGCCTCGGTGAATAAATTTTATACTTGAGACATATAAACTCAGACACACACACCCACGCACACACACAGAGCCATCCTGCATGCATTTTTGATGGAAAATCTTAATTATAGTGCCACAATGGCCACTCAATATCGATGTTTTCAACCTTCTTTGATTTAATATTCACAGATATTTAGAAAATAAGGAACAAGTTGAGAAGCTTTTTGATTCATTTTATAATCATAAATGTAAAAGGTGATGTAAAATGCATTTAATTAGATATGGAATATTTGTCATTCACTAGATCGGAGAAAACAGAGAGTTCAAATAGTCTCATTCTGTAAAAGTCAAAGTAAACCATAACATAAATCAGAAATCAAAAGGGTCAAAAGGAAAAAAGGTGAACCAAAACATTGTGAACAATAACGTTGAGTCTTTTGTGAGGTGAGTATGTTCATATTTTTTTCTTCTACTATGTGAAGGTACTCACATGTGAGTACATACATTGTGAAGCACTTTCTGATTTTTATCTGTGAAAGGTGCCAAATACATAGACTTTGCTGGCTATGGGTCCACTTGTGCATTAGAAAATCCTTTCCACTTATAATACATCCTGACCAGACAGGTTTCATAAAGGGTAGACACTCATCCACTAACACTCGCAGGCTAATTAATCTCATAGACTATTCTACCATCAACAACCTGGAAACCACAATAGTCTCTCTAGATGCAGAAAAAGCATTTGATCGAGTGAACTGGAAATTTTTATTCACAGCATTAAACAAATTTGGGTTTGGGTCACACTTCATCAACTGGATAAGGATATTATATAGCTCCCCAAATGCGTGTGTCAGGACAAATGATCAAACCTCTCCAAGCTTCAGTCTGCAGAGAGGTACAAGACAGGGTTGCCCACTTTCTCCCTCACTTTTTGCTATTTTCATCGAACCTTTAGCAGCTGCTACCAGACAAGATAGAAATATTAAAGGCATCCAACCCCAAAATATTGAGCATAAAATAAGTCTTTATGCTGATGATGTATTACTTTTCCTTCAGAACTCTCAAACGTCTCTCACTCACACGATCACACTCATAAATAAATTCTCAGCACTTTCTGACTACTCTATGAATTGGTCTAAGACCACAGTTCTGCCCATTAACTGTAGAGTCCAGAATATACCTGCGATCACTTTACAGTCAGGAAATATTAGATATTTAGGCATAAACATTTCCTCCAGGCTCTCAGAGCTAACAAAGCTAAATTATGTGCAATTATTAAAGACAGTAGAGGACGATCTCTCTCGTTGGAAGTCCTTACCTATATCACTTATGGGGAGAGTTACAACCATTAAAATGATGATACTACCAAAAGTTAATTATTTGTTCTCAATGATCCCCATAAAACCATCTGCTACTTGGTTTAAGTCACTAGATTCATGCATCTCCAAATTTCTGTGGAAAAACAAACCACCACATATTAGTTTAAAAACCCTACAGACGACCAAGGACTGTGGTGGATTAGATTTCCCTAATTTTCAGCACTATTCCTTAGCCAATAGGTTACAGTATATATCAAAATGGTTTAAACCTAGCCCAATAGATGAACCATGGATAAATATAGAACAAGCATTGTGTGATAATCTGGAAATCTCTGACCTGCCACTTATTAGTCAAAACGTAAAACATCACAAATGTTTCAAAAGCATTAACATCAGCACCTCTCTGACAGCCTGGTGGGAATTTCTTAAAATAACAAAGTCCTCACTTGTCCCGTGTAAGCTTACACCCATCTGGAACAATCCTGACATACTGCAAAACAAAAAAATGCTAAACTTTACTCTGTGGAAGATCAAAGGAATCAAACATCTGGAACATATAATCCAAAATGGAAATTTTATTTCATTTGATGAGCTCATATCACAACATGAGATAGGCAGCAATAAATTCCTAGAATATCAACTTAAGTCTATAATAACAAAGAAATATCCTCCACCAACCAGACTTACAACTCCCGACTAGGGTAGCAGAATTTCTAAGCATCTGCACCCCAAAACTACGATAAAAAATATATAAATTATTGTCTAAGATAGATGACACAATGTCTCTTCCATCCTCAAAATGGGAGGCAGATTTATCCATCAGTTCTAGTCATAGCTTCTGGCCACAAATATGTGTGAACACCTTCAGAATGACTCAGAATTCTAATTTACAGCTCATACAATACAAAATCCTTCATAGAACACACTATACAGGACAAAGGATGTTCAGGATGGGTCTAACACACTCAAACATCTGCTCACATTGCACAGATAACACACCTGATGATTATGCACACGCTTTGTGGTTTTGTGCGCCTGTCCAGAAGTTCTGGCTTGAAGTTTGTGAGGACCTATCAACATGGCTAAAGTGTAGCATCCCTGCATGCCCCACACTGTGCATACTGGGTGACTTAGACAACATCAACATGGAAATTAACTCAGCACACATGGTTCTCACAGTGTTATGTACGCCAAAGTATGGGTGGGTTGGTGCAGGTCCTGGTGCCGGGCTTGTTGCTCTGGGACCTCCAAGGTGTCTGCAGATGGTTGTTTTTTTTTCAGGGTGTTGGGGCGTGCGGTGGGGGGTGATGCTGGGTCTCTGCGACTGGTGTGACCGGGTGGTTTGTTTGTTTGTTTTTTGTTGTTGTTTGTTTGTTTTTTGTAGAGGTCCTCCGGGGTGGGGTTGGGTTGAGTGGGGTGGGGCGGGATGGGTACCTTCTGGGGGTACAGTAGCTCCCGGAATATGGTCACTGCAGGCCCCGAGCCTGGTGGACATCAGGCCCTCCTGCCCTGGGATGGCTCCCAGGTAGCGGGGAAGCCTATTGCAGCCAGTCCCTGGCTGCCCTCTCCGGGGGAGAGTAGCTCCCCCGGTGTATATCCCCATACCCCTCTCCCTTCTGGCTCCTGTACACAGCACACACTCACACATGAAGGGTTTTGGGGGCGTGTGTGTTTGGTGGGGTGTAGTGGATGGGGCCACGTAGGTGGTCCCCTTTGGTTGCACTCTGCAGTTCCCCGCCCCTGTTTTAATTACACCTTAGACATTACTACTTATCAAACACACTCACACACTCACATTAGGTCTTGGGGGTTGGTTACATTGAGTGGCATCTGGTGGGCAGGGCTCTTTGGGTATGTAGGCTGCCCAGAGGGCCGCGCTCCCAGTTCTACAAGTTTGGCTGCCCCTCAATTTTAATCGCTCACTATTAGAAAATATTGAAGAGCCAGAAGGGTGAGGGGAGGGGTCTTCTTCCCACACCCCTGCTTCCTGGTTGCTGCTCGGGGCAGGAGGGGCCAAGAGGATTAATTAATTGTTCTGCTGGTTCGGGGTCTGTGGTGGCTGGGGGGCTGCTGGCCCCCTGGTGTGCCCGCTGCACTACACCCCAGCGGAGTCGAGGGAGGGAGGACGTGTGGATGTATGGGACGTGAAAGTGTGTGTGGTAATGACTGGGCCTGGATCTGGGACTTGCTGTCGCCTGGCCTGCCTGTGCTTCTCCCGATGGGGGGGCGGCGTTGCCTCTCCCCGCTGCTTGCGACTTCACCCACCTGTGGGCACGTCTTGACTCCCAGGGCACTCCCAGGGCACTTGGCACTTGGGTGGAGCCTCTGCCGGGAGGTTTGGGGGCGCTCGGGCTCCTGGGTCCAGTGCACGGCCCGTGTCTGGGCGGCTGGGGCCTGGCGGGGTCGGTGGGCCGTTGCCCCTGGCTCTCGGAGGGCCTCTGCCCTATGCTTATGGGGGCTCTGTCCGGGGGCTTCCTCTGCAGTCTTCTGGGTGGATGCGTGGTTGTCCCTGCGGGGGCTGCTGGTGGCCTGGGTCTTGTGGCCCTCTATGCCTGCTTCTGATTGCTGGGTGTGTGGGGGGGGGGGGGGGTTTATCATGTAGGACCTGTGTCATGGGTGTTGCATGTTCTCACACACACACACACACACACATTTATTAGCCCAGTAGCATGGTCACTAAGCAGTTGATGTATTATCATGTCGTCTCAGGTCATCTATATCCACAGCTGTGTTGTATGCGATTGTCGCTTCTTGTGCTTGTTTTTGTTTGTTTGTGTGTTTGTTTTTTCTCTGCTTGTCTGCTTTCAGGTGCTCCTGGTGGCGCTAAGGCTGGATTCCCCTCAGAGGCCATGGATTGTTGTCTGTTTTGTTTTTTACAGGTGTAGCAGCTGGTTGTCTGGTTTTTGTTTCTATTTTTGTTCTGTTTCCTCTTCTTTCCTCTTCTTCTTTCCTTGTCCCCCGGTCCGGTTCAGTTGTATTACATGTCATATATTGTCAACAGAAATAAATAAATGGGCATCAAGGGGAGCTTTACATTTATAAAACTTCCCTTGGCAAAGCAAATCTGTTTGGCATCAAAGGTATTCAAACTACAATTCTGCTGCCATAATGCTGAACAGGAGGGGAAAACAAGAAAAAAAAAAAAAAAAAAGAAATGCAGAAAATCCTTTCCCAGCATGATTTTAACATTCAGGAAAGGACATGATATTTAAAATATTAAAACTGTGGATATACACATCGAGAGGAAAAAAAAATGCTAGAAGCATAGCTGCTGATGTGTAAATACTGATACTAAAGAATGGCCTTTGAGCTGAATGGAATAACTTGGTGTTTTAGAAAGTTGTGTGCCATTCAGACGGACAGCTGCTCAACATCTGGTGAGATATAAAGCAGGGTGTCATCTTTGTAACAAAGAGTTTTCCATGAAGACAGAACGTTTCCAACAGCTGCAGAATAGTTTTTCCGAATGTGTGTTACACCAAACAGCAGTAGATCCATTTGCAAATGTGTTGTGAATCTAAGAAGTTATAAATCAGGTGATAAATTGTGGTTACACTAGTTCATCAAAACCAATAAGGTTTCATTCATTTATACTCTGAGTTGTGACTAGTTTTGGTTTAATTCAGCTGTAGGATAGAAACATACCAAAGGTTTCACCCACAGTTTCTTCTTAAATGCACAAATTCTCAGAATATGATCAATAGTTGGTGCAATCAAGAGAAAATATATGCTACATTAATTACTAATTATAAATGCAATTTGTAGAGAAAAGAATTGCCAGGTGTTTGCAGAAACCATGTATATGTCTGTTAACCATGGGTCCCAACCTGGGACCACATGCAGAAAGAAAAAGAAGGATGAAGTAAAGGAGATGAAAATAGATAAATAACCATATATTAAATCGCTCTAAGAAAAAAAATAGGCATACACATGGTCTGAAGAGGGAGCACACACTCAACACACATTCTTCCTGTCACAGTTTATGTTTTTTGTCACAGTTTATGTTGGGTTCTCATGTTTTCAGGTTATGTTCTGGTCATGTTTTTCCCCTGCCACCTAGTTTCACTCACGCTTCATTGTTCACAGCTGCACGTCATTCACTTATCACTCCCTCCACAGTATTTAGTCTCCTGGTTTCCTTTCACCCATTGCAGAATCCTCATCAACCCTTCATGCTACAGAGCATGAGAGTTAAGTCTGGTTTCATGCCTCATAGTCACAGTATTTATTCATGGTCATAGTCTTGTTCCTTTTTGTTCATAGTAATTCATAGTCTTGTCTTGTCTTTGTTTGTTCATCGTATAAATATTTTTGAATCCGGCTCTGGCGCACCCTCTGTTTTGCCTTGCTCCCTGTTTTTGGAATAAACCTTTTTTGAAGTTAAAGAACTGCATCTGGGTCCTACCTCTTCACCCGATCCTGACACTTCCTTCACAAATACCTGCATGTATTTTGGAAAAGGCGCACACGCATTCTGGCTGCTGTTTCATCTCCAAGCTTGTCACAGTGTGAGCAACTTGTGGGCTTTTAAAATAATCATTTCATGCCACGGCATTGTTTTTCTGACCTTCACCATGTAGTTTTGGTCTGTAAAGTTATGTACTTGTGACCTTTTGTGTGCATGCATGTTAATGTGTTTGTGCTGGGTTGTATTAAATGAATATGTGAGATCAAAGGGAAATCTTTCACCTGACAGCTGTAATAGATGGTAGGTGACTCAATGAGATAGTGCTCACATTTAGGGAACTATCTGCAGTTCAAAGGCTCAGAACTCTGATTAATTTGAATTGTCGTCTTTTTAAACTTCGTTTTTTATTGTTTTACAGCCACTGACCAGGGGTGTATTAATTAACAAACAATGCTTTCATTTTTAGTTTTATGGTGTCAGTATATTTTCCCCAATAACATTATCTTGTAAATTCTGAAGGCTCTAAGTTGACCAAATTTGATGCAACAGAGGTGAAGGACAATAATGCTCCGTACATTTTGGCTACAGCAGTACTTGGTGACCTACCGGTACTCACTGAGCGTTACATGCTTGACAACCTTCAAAAAATGGCTGCAGGCTAGGTTTTAATAAGATAGAGAACATGCTTTCAATACAGAAACTATCAGGGTGGAAAGAGTAAAACAAAAAGAATTACATTTTGTTGTTTCAAATGAGGGGTACACAGATAAAATTTGCAAAGAAAAAAGAAGAAACCGCTGCTGACATTGGACAGAAGAAAACTTCATCTGAAAAGTTTGAAAGTCAACAAATTCTGATTGTTTTCTGCCGCTGATGCGTAACAGAGAAATGTATTTCACTTCACTAGCAGATTAATCTCTCTGTGTTTGTGTGAACCTCCACAAAAGTGATAAACTACAAGCAAAATAATTCTGTCCTCTCACTGTAGAGCATCGGTGAGTTTCAGACTCAAGCTGCCAGCTGATTGAATTCATAAAGATGATCTGCATTGTCTCTGCAGTCCCCAAAAAACATACCAAAACAAGCCGTGCAAATCATTTTCATTTTGTATCCAGATTTTATGCAGCCATGCTGCTTATGGCAGAATTAAACTCCTTTGCTCAGATCAGGTCCGTCATTTCATTCTCAAGTTGAACTGTCATGATTTAGGTGACACGGGATAAAATGGAAACAAAAATATTGGCACGTAAAAAGAAAAGATTTAGATTTGGTCAAATACAGCACCGGTGAAAGGTTGGGACACACCAATTTTTTTTGTTTACACTGTTTTTCAGAATAAAATAATGGGTGGCTGTTGCAGGGTGATGGTTCCATCCGTGGCTTCTTTAGTCCAGATGTCAATGTCACTGGACACTGAACATCACACTGGTCCATTCATCATTGTGTGAGTACAACAGAGAACACGGCTAAAAATTGCCTAGACTAGGAGGTGCTGTCTGAATGGGAGGAATGTAGCTTGTAATGTAAAAGGACTTAGATACGTTGAGTGGTCAAAAATATCCCCCCCCCAAAAAATAGACTATAGTGATATGTTACATATTAGATGTTCCATTCTTATTCCACATTACGCCAACCTGTTCCGTACAGAACTCCACCAGAGTCAGAGTTGCCAGATCTTGTCTTATCTTTGGTGCAAACAAACAGTTTGGTATAGGACAACAATCCCAAACAAGTGATAGTTGCTCATAAAAAGCTGACATCTCTGGAGCCAAAGTCATGTGTAGGAAAAAGCAGCAGCATGTTTCCCAACATGCCATGAAAACACCAATAGGATGTAAACTAAAAGGACTTCCAGATAGTGTAATTCAATTATGGCTTCCACTGACTTTGACCGTTTCAGTTTATGGTGATGACAAAATGCTCTTTTATACAGCTGAAACTTATTCAGAGTAAAGGCAGCTACACACTGTGGGATTTTAGCTTTCTTCTAGGTTCACTGCAAGCCACACTGTGCAGCAGGCATCTGATAATCTTAGCAACCAGATCATGTGGCCACTGTCAAAAATTCATCTCTGGTTATCCTTGGCCATACGACCGTGTTAACAGCGGTCTTTGAACCTCTCTGACTGTCTACAGTAAGAGATATCCCCACAACTCTTTCACACTGGGACACTTGAGAATCACACAATGTGTAGTGGGCTGAAGCTCTTAATCGTGTAAGTATCATAAAGAGACATTAAAAACAACACTAGCATGCAACTACAAACGCAAAATTAGCTTAAAATTCATAGATTTATGGAGCATCACACCTAATAAAGGCTATGAGTACGTTTAATCAGGAAGTCCTTGTTCTGTTTAACGTTTGGGCTTTTCATTCTGCTTCGCTTCATCACCTGTTTTCCAACAACTGTTAATCTCTCTTCATTCTTAATTCTCTCGTCACTGCTCTCTTCTAGTGGTCTTCTTTCCCTACTGCTTTTTGAGCAAAGCAGTCTGGAGAGGGGAATGAAAGCGCAGAAGAGCTTTAAAGTGAGTGATCAGACTAACTTTTATGCAACCTGCCTCCTCCCAGTCTCCAACTCTTCCTTATGCCCAAGGAGCCTCTTCATAAGTCTGGCTGCAACCCACGGTTGGATCATCCAGCTTTACTCAACTCCAATTCCACTTGGATGTGGGTAAAGTTGAATTTCTAAAGTAACAGGATGGTCCAACTCAACTTTCCCACAAGTTGCAGTGAGAGGCTACTCAGTCTTTCTGCCTCCTTCCAACTCTGCCCTTCTAGCACCAGACTACCTGAACTCCGAGAAGGCTCCCATCCTATACTTATGATATTTTTTCGTCATGTCAACGCTCCTCCAAGAAGATACATCCAAGTCTAATCACCAAACCAAATTATAAAGGACTGTTCATATGGATCCATTTCTGGTTTGGTGATGACAGCATACTTTATTGCATTCAGTCAACTTGACATGAGTTTAGGTTTATGAAGAAAAAAATCTTAATTCATTTTCTTGTTGGTTAACTGGTTACAGGGAAAGCAACTGGGTTTTAAAAGAGTTTCCCAGTGAACCTGAGTCTGTATGTCAATCCAACAGTAGGTAATAAGACACAAAAATTTGGATTTTGGTTGAATTTTTTATATGAAAAGGAGAATTAAAACTCATTTATACAGACTACTTCCTCTACATTATACATAGTATGAGATGGAAGGTCTTTTTAATCATAACATATCTACATGATTACAGCTTTTCTTGCTCTTGTAGCTTCCAGCAGGAAAAGAAAAAATGCCTTAAAATTTCTCAAGCTGTCCTGTTTTTATTAAATCCAGAGTTACTGTAGGAAAACTTTACATAGAGAGAGAATAAATCAAAATGTGGCATCAAACCAGAGAGAGCAAGTCTTTCACAGTCATTTCAGACTTTCCCAAGGGTGCCGTGAAGTCCTCTGACTCCTACTGCATAAAACTTGTAGCATGCAACGGTCACTCTCCCTGACAGACTGTTTCCCTATAGGGACACACACACACACACACATACAGAGAAGGCTAATGACTGGGAAATTAACTCTGCTGCTGGGCCTCTGATTTATTTTACAGAAGCAGAGAAATGATAATGACATAAAATGTGGAAACGGGAAATAAGAAGGAAAGTGAGACATGATTGATAGACACTGGGCTTTTATTTATATATTTCATTTCTTTAATCTGCTCAGCCCCGTGGACTTATTCTCTTTCTCCTTTTTATATATATATCTTATAATACACTGTAAATATGCTTCTGTATATGGTACAGGTAACCGTTATTAGATCATGACTACAATAATATTGATGCATTAATGCAGTTACAGCTTATATAAGCACTCACATTTATATCAGTTACAAACTTATAGGCAAAAAACCTGAAACCAGATGAAGTAAATTAAAGTCAGAAAGTCTCTTTGAATTTCTAGTTCAGGATTTTCAGGGCAGGTCTAAAATCAGTTGGATTGAATGTGAGGCAAAAGCTGACCCCACCCCCTAATATTCAGCTCGGATACATACACAGTTGAGTTGAGCAACGGTTAAAACTTGGCTGAGCTTTTTACTCACTATTTTCCTTGTTCTTATGTACATGCACAGGAAAGATATTGAGTTATCGACTGATATATGAAGCTTGTTCCCTGTGTGTAGAAGCGCTCAAGACATACAACTGCTTCTAAATTCCTCTGTGGGAGCTCTTCGTACATGTAAGTGTCACTAACCTTACTGCATGACGTTGTCTTTTAGTTACTAGAATGGGGATTTTGTGGTTTTGTGGTTACAAAATCAGAATTTGACTAGAGCAGGGTGACAGTCTGGAAGCACATTAAGCGATCACAAGTTGACACTTAGTTTTGAGGGCTGATTTGCATCACAATTTCTGACATGTTTACTTGTCTGACAAAAACAACAGAAAAATATATGAGTAAGAACTACTTTACAGCGTGTGTGGAGCACCTAGGCTCATTTGACTCTGGTTACATAAAGGAGTGATTTGAATCCAAACCCCATTATCTGAGTAGCTTATTCCTGTTTTGAGAGGCTCAATTTTGTATGAGTTTGCTTGGACATACATGATAACATGCATCTCAAAAGTCTGATTTCAGTGGGAGTAACACAATAACTTGTCTTTTTTATAGTCACATGTAAAAAGTGTGAAGTGAAATGTTGCAAACTGGCCCAATACAATGCATTTGCCTCGGACTAGCAACTTATTCCCAACAGTTCTGCCTTCATCAGGCTTCTTCCTGGATGCCAGACTTTCCAGGACTCAAGCTGTCTACTTTAACTGCGGAGGAATAATGTGGACAAGAAAAACATAGATTTAATTTTGCAGAGTGGAGTTAAAATAAGTCACCGCCGCAGACCTGGCAACACACCAGCTCAGAGAAGCAGATCTGTGCTGGGGCGATTGAAGGTCAAGCTAACATTGTGTCGCTCTGCTATGTGATCCCTCTTACTGTAGTTATTTAACACTGTCGAATCATTTTATTACGGCAACACCCCCCACATATTTTCATCAGATAGTTTTACACAGTTTTGATAGAGATAGATGGGATTTCATGTAATTTAACAGATACACAAATACACTGCTGCGAGAGCCGAGTGGAGCCTCTACCTCACATTGCACCAACATCCATGTTGAATCCTTAGAAATACACACCCGCCATGAAAATGTAAGTCACACAGTTTCCTAATGTTGGTAACCTATTATAAAGCTGTAAGATGATTGAAATATTTAATTTTTGCAGTGTGCTTTTTGTGATTTCACATCTCATCAGATTGCTTTGGTTAAAAAAAGCTCAGTTTGACCTGTTAGCTTGGTTCAAATGAGCTTATCTGGGAAATCTTAAAAGTTTTAATCAGATTTGCAGGGAACTTGAATTGCATTGCTGACATTGGGATCTCAGGAGATCTGCCTGTGGTCACCAAGGTTTAGCTAGCGCCGGCTGCACTTTATTTTTTCTTATATACAATAGTGAAGAACAGACAACACCTTTGCATAATTTGCAAATTTGTAATAAAATTAAAGATGACTACTCACTCATCATGTTGACTGTCCCTGACACATTACCAGAGCCAGAAGGCCTCATCAAACATCTCACAGATGTTTGGTTTCATTACACGGAGGGTATGGAGACTTGTGGAACTTCCAATTCAGTTCAGTAAATCAGTTGATCATGTTACAAGGTAGATCAAGGCAAAATATTTTAGTCCAGTCGATGAAGTCACATGAATAATCTAAAATCTGATGCTCCCGACATGAGAAGCAGGGAGGTCTGCCAACTGTTCTTCCCATTGGTGTTATGTAGAAGAGTCCTTGGTTTAATTTTCCATCACTGAGTTATTGGCTCAGTGAAATAGCATTTATATGTATAGAAGCTCTTCCTGGTCATGCATTTCACCTATGAGTAGCTGTTAGATGATGATGTTGCTACCTAACTTTGATTTTTAAATTGTTTCTGTTGATATGATTCTAATTAGTGTTGTTATCAGTTACCAAACAGCTTCTATTGCATCACTACCAAGCTTCACAACTGTAAACGGGTCAATAGAAATGTACTGATGTGGCTAAATTCAAATGAAAAAATGTCATGGGGCTCAGCCAAAACAGTTAATGGACTCAGATGCAAAATTCACTTTTAGGAAAGAAACCAAGTTTATTTCTTAAACAACAGAGGGTTGGAGTGACTGGAACAGGTTGACAGGTTGAAGAATGGTGAGTAACCATTGGATGTGGGCTCAATGGTTGATCCGAATACAGAATTGATGTAGCTCGACCAGGAATGGAAACCAGAGAGTCCGAACGGTTTCTCGTAGGGAACGTGGCTGAAACGAAGGAAGGAGGGTAAATACACACTCGACTTCAGAATAACTCTGACAAGAATAGGACTGCCTGATTACCACGGTCATGGTAAAACGATCTGGCGAAGACTGGAGCTCCTGCTGCTCCTTAAGTATGAGTCTTGATGACTGCAGATGATGAACAGGTGTGACAGCAGGCAGCAACCAGCCTCCGTCCATGTGACCTGCTCACCCCAGCCTAAAACTCAGAAAAACATCTCCACAGCCAGATCATGACAAAATAACCGAGGATACAGCACACTTGAAATCACGAGTCCAATTGTCGCTTTTATTTGCACATGCAAGATTAATGCTGGGAAGGTTGGGGCACATTAAAACATCCCTTAGGACAGGCATGCCGAAGGGCTTTCAGTCAATTTTAAAAGGTTTACTCATCAGAAACCTGATGAAAGCAAGCTGAAAGATTTTCACCTGTATCACCTCCTTATTGAATTTGTCTGAGTTGCCTTTGGCACCTTATGGCAGTCTTTGTCTGGAGGCAAAAATGAGGATCCTACAGTCCAGATAGTCCAACTGTTTCATTAAATACATCATTTTGGTAGGTTGCAACACACCTCTTTAGAGATTAAAAAGTAAAAAACTGAGGTTTGCACAAGAGTATTCAATGTCAGAGGGCTGTGGAGTAGCAGATCCAATCCTTCCCCTCCTTCTGCCATATAAGCTTTAGTCACCAAGTAAGCAAGTGAGATGAAGAGAGTTGATAAGGGATATGAAAGTGTTGACAGATTGAATTTTAAGCCGTTTCTGTGTGGAGAACAGTAGCGAAAACATACTTATTGTACAATTCTTTCACCTTTAACCTTGAAAATGCTGTGTTTAGCATTCAGTCATGAGATTGGGTTGTTCAGACGCACATACACTCATAACTGTCATTTTTGTTATTTAGCGCTTTTTGCTGAAGTCTCGTCTTCGCCAAGGGCATTCATTTTCACAGAGGACATTCTGTCAGTTGTGCCTATAAATGCCATTTTAGCCTTAAGAAATAGAGCTGTAATGGTGGGGCGCCAAGGTGATTGACTCGCAGGACAAATGACACTGGAATACAATAAAGTGTATTACAAAAGCTAAAGCTGCTCATGGCTGACACTTTCTCATTGCTCCTCTGTCAGCAATTAGCCTATTAAAACTGACCGTTCTCATCGAATAGATGCATTTGTTAATGGGCATATGGTTTGCCTGCAAGTCATTTTCAGTAAACTGACGGTATCTAATATATGCATTCGGTGTTCTTTAAATTTCTCTTGAATTTCGCTCTCTTGTATTTTCTCTCTGTCTGAAACTTAGGTCCGTCTCAGGAATTTAAATCTTAATTTGTCAGCGGTGAAAGAGGCCTTCAGAGGCTTTCCTGAAGCAAAATTTCTAATGCAATAATCAGCAAATGCTCCTTCGCAAGTTCTGTAATTAAGACTTTCAGCTGTCTTATCGCAGCTACATGGACCACCCGGTTCATTGGATTTTGTACAAATCTTTTTTCAGTAGATACCTCTAAGCCATATGGTTCTTTGGCAAGTCACAGTCATTTTGGGCTTTTAAATAATCAACTTGTTTGACTGAAATTTGACCCCAAGGCTGCCTGGCCATCTGGATATTGTGTCGAATTTCAGAGCAGACCCTGCTTTCATGTTCAGCTGAAAGTAGGCCAGTGCATTTGGCCATGTGACGCTGTACTGATCTGTATTTCTCCACCAACCTGCTTGGAGAGCTCCTTGGTCATTATCGTGCTGCTTCCTTGATGGGGTCTCTTGCTCGGTGTTGTTGCAGAATCTGGACCCCTTCACAACAGAGGTATACATACTAAGATTCTAGCTTTTTAATTGCCCACTTATTCATTATATAGATAGTCAGCCATTTCGTGGTGCCGTTCGTCACTAGTTGAAACTTCTTGTACATGGTCTGAATGTTGGTGTGGTGGTTATCACTGTCGCCTCACAGCACGGACGGTCAAATCTTGGCTGAGGCCTTTCTGTGTGGAGTTTGCATGTTTTCCACGAGCATGCAACGCTTACTGAAAGTCACTACAGCTCAGTGTGAACTTGCTGTCTCTTCAAGCTTTGGGTCTAATAAATTCCTGATTTTATGATCGCAGCCTCATCTGACAGATTCACCATTCAGGTAACTTAAAGACAACAGATGTGCAGTGAATGTACAATGAACTCCAACCCACTCCAATCACACACGGTCCACAGCATTGCAGCATCAAACATACTTTACTCAGTAACTGGATTCTGCTCCCGTGCACAGTTACAACAGTTACAAAGACATTAGTTCAGTTGAGGTGTAACCGCAGTTCAAATCAACAGCACATGCTACTTTGCTTATTGTCAAATGCTGCCAAAACAAATGTGCACTGCAGAACATGAACAGGTCTTAGACCAGTCACAATTCAAAGTTCAATACTGTGAGATGTCAATGTATTGCTGTTATATAGAGGGCAGTGTCAGAATCACACGCTGAGAACTGCCATGCACAAGTCTTAAAATGTGTAAGCTGCAACAATGTGCACTTTTCAAACCTTATCCCTTTTTTTAACATCTAATCCTGACCTTGCACATTAATTTGAAACCAAACTCTAAGTAGAAAAGTAAAAAATCACGAGTGTGAGGGGAAGTAAGAAGAGAAATTAAATGTTACAAGTGACCTTTTGCATGAAAGTCCATTTACCTTTGCTCACCAGATTTCTGAAATGGAAACCCGGGGACATTCATTCAATCATTATCCATACAGGCTTAAACTTATTCAGGGTCGCAGGGAACACTGGGACATCATCCAGTTAAAATGTCAATATACTATTTGTATAGTGCCAGAATTTTTTAAACACGGGTAAAAAATGTTTTTCAGGCATTGCTTTCTTCTTGCCTTTTAGCTTTCTTCCAGGATGGGCTTTAGATTCCATCTTCCTGTGCATTTTAACGGAAAAGTTTCCCTTCATGTGTTATCTTTATTTTTGCCCATGATGCAGAAGAACTTTTGATGGTTCAGCATTGCATTATTTGGTTTGTTTTCTTGTCAACACAGAGATTTACTATTCCTAAGCTATCCGCTTAGCTGAAATATGGATTCTCAGTATTTCTCTGAGTCTGTCACAAGTCCAATAGCTGGAAGAGTGAAAGTACGGGATCTATACAAGAGAGAGAACAGGCGAGAGAGAAAATAGATGCACACATTGAACACAAATCAAAGTTTGTCTTGACACAGCACTTTGTCTATATGCCTCATAAAACTACATCTATTCGCTTTGGCCAGATATTCCCCTGAAGGACACACACACACACACACACACAGACATAAGCTTCTGCAGCTATACGTATCAGAACATTTTACTGACTCTTAATTATTGTGGACAGCCTATCCCTAACTCTAACCTGAACCATGAGGCAGTGTCCAGCCCTGTTCAGTCTGATCTAAGAGGACATCAGAGCTATCCGAGTTTGAGTTCCGATTGCGACCCATTCCCAAGAAGAACATTAGCCAGTGTGAAAAAACACTAATCTGGCCAAGAGTCCTGATATTGTCATCAAACCTACAAAGAAAGGAGGCCCAATTTGCATCCAGGATAGAGTGCATTACTTGCAGGAAGCAGACAGACAGCTGAGTAATGCACAGTATTATAGATTACTTCCATATCTGCTTCAAAATGAAACACAAACTATTGCCAGAGAAAAGTTTGAAAATTGAATGGGGATGGTTACATTGATTAAAAAGCAGAAAATCTACTTGATGGACCCAGATAACCAACACCTTCAGTTGTTTTTTCCTGCTTTCCAAAATCCACAAATCCCCCTCATCATGGCCCGGTAATGGGTGAAATTCCCAGCTCGTGTGAGCAATTGTGGCTCAGAATTCAGCAATATCATAAGTTTAATAGACTTTGCACTTACAAACTAAACATGGATGCTGCCACCACCACTTTTCACAGCTCAAGACCCAGATGCTATTCTGCCAGATCTCTCAGAGCTATCAAGGAAATATACAGAGAAAAGAGAGAAAGGGGCTGCGCTCTCCAGTAAGATCATCATTTCTTCTCATAAGAAATAGTTTTCTTTATAACCCCCTCTAACATGAGAAGTCTATTCTAAATCACACCACAATTATTTCCTAAACCTAAGCAAGTAGTTTTCGGCTCCTCGACCAAACCTAATACTGGGTGAAACCATAAGCAAATACCAAATATGAAGGAAAAGGGGAAAACAAAAATGAAAGGTGTTTGCTGTCATTCAACAGTGCAACAGCCGGTGGAGTGGGGGCATTGACGCTAACAGACACCGTATGACTATCCCAGATACCAAGGAGTCCTTAACCTAATCTGAGAGAAACTGAGAAATTAGCATTTTGTCTTTCCTATGTTCAAAGTGAACTATTTATCCCTTTATTTTTAACTCCCCTGGAGTTTAAACATCACCTCTGTTGTTCTCGTCTCCTCTCTGATGCCTCTACTGTCTTTTTCTATCCTTTTGATTGGAGTTTTCAGTCTCTCATTTTCACTACTACTTCTTGTCCTCTCAGTTTTCCTTTTCTCCCTTTTCTCCTCTTTTAATTAAAGTCTCCCCTTTGTCCTGTTTTTTTTTTTTTTACCAATTCTCTTAAAGTCCTCTCCTTTACCCCCTCTCTCTCCACCCCGTCTTTATTTGCTATCCAACTTTCTGTTTCCCTGCCGTGTCCTTTACCCCTCTCCTGTGCGTTTGACAGCTTTTATAAACCCCCACTAAAAGCCTCTGTCACAGGCGGCTGTTGGAGCCACGCTGTTCAACCTAATTCATCTTCGGTGAAATGAAGCTTTTCCTGGCAACCATTTTGCTGTCTGTATGCATGAGGAGAATGTGCGAGTACATCCAGTGTTTTTGAGGCTCAGCCCGACACTTTTAAGATTAAACCCACTATGTCAGTGAAGTTGCAGAGGGAAATGTTAAAAAGCTACATGATCAGAAATTTAAAGTCACAAAGAAATGAATACCATGTATTACTTGGTAAAAGTCAAATTTTTAGCTTTTTCAAGATAATGTACCAAAAGACATGTGAGACACAACGTCAAGCGATAAATCCTTCCTGATCACGTCAAAATAATCTCAAACTCATTCTCTTTTCTTTTCTTAATGTTTAGGGTTAAGGTTTCTATGTCTTTTCAATTTCAAATAAGCCACAAGCGTCCAAAATTCCAATTTCTGAAAAATCTGTCAGGCTTTGACTTGTAGAGCCATTCCAAGGTCACTCAGCTTGTCTGCTTTGGATCATTGTTGAAAGGTCCTCTTCAAATTTAGCTTTCAGACAGATGGCCACAAATAGTCTTCAGGCACACCTCGATATAATGCAGAGTTACTGCATAAAACAACAGCTGGAGAACACGCAAACAACTGTGTAACAAAACATTTTCATCACCATGTTTTGTAATTGTCCTTAGTCTCCATCAAAAACATATCTCTGTGACCTACCAACTACAGTATGTCTTTGATCCATCTGTCCACAGCACATTATTCCAAGAGACCTGAGGTCTCATATGCCGGCAAATATCCAGACGTATAAAACCATGCGCACGTCTGATCCTGAGCAAATTATATAGCAAGCATATCGCTGAGTCATCTTTTCTGACGCATTGACATTTTCCTTAATCAACTTGTTTCTTTTTTACAAACTTTCTGTTTTGTTTGTGATGGCTCCAACTGTTAGACACATCTGCCTGGGAACATCTAACATCTCTTATCACACTCCATATTTAAGTGCGTTCTTGAAGGAGTTATAGTCCTCTCCATAATTTCCACTGACAGCTCTCTTGTTGAAGAGAGCTCATGCTGCCTGCCAAACAGCTCCTTAAGCTCTGCAAGCACTCTTTTAACTGCAGTTTCATCTGCATATTTAGATATGTGCAGGTATTTGTTTTAGAAATGCAAATTACAAAATGATGCCACACAACCGAGTGTTTCCATAATCACTCGACTTGATCTGAAAGAAAAAATGACACTTTTAGGCATGTTTTACAAAGCCAAAATGTTCAGCTATTAAACAAAATATGATTGTCATATCTGAGTTTTGTTTATAACAAAAGTGCAATGACTCCAAGTGTGTAATTTTTTTTTGCCAGGGGTTGTAATCGGAAACCGTCCATCCATCCATCCATCCATCTATTCTATAAACTGACTTCATCCTGTGCTACATCACAGAGGTTGCAGCTTATCCCAGCTGACATTGGATGAGAGACAGGATACATCCAAGACAGTCTGTCAATCACACGACCAACATGGAATGACAGACAATTACTCACACCAACAAATACATTTGAAATAAACTGAAATGAACGTGTTTGAACTGTGACAATAAGATGAAGAATCCAAAGAAAACCCACACAGGCCCAGGTAGAACATGAAACTGCCCTGACACAAAGGCCCCAGCTATGCAGACCTTTCTTGTTAACAGTACTAACCAGTGCTTACAACTGTACCACCATACTTCACATACCAAGAACCCTTCAAATTAATCAATAAATTTTCAAAGCGTGATAAATAAAGAAAGTAATTACTTTTTCCATCTGACAGATCTTACACATTTAGATGAGAAGTTCTGCCTTGGCTGTTAAGTATATCACCTTCATTTAGAGTCGGTTTCAAAGAAGACAGAATGTTTATGTCATAATTGATGGCTGACTTGAGGAAGAAAGAAGAGGACTCAAACGCAGGACTACTAGAGGGAGAATGCGAAGACAGACAGTTGGTAAACGACAGATGGTAAACGGTTGCTTTATTGAAAAGAAACCAAAGGTGCTGCAGAGGCAGGAATAATAAACTACAAACAAAACTCAAACGAAACAAAGGAAGGAAGAGCTGACTAACTGACCAAACCACAAGAAGGATGACAATGATCTGGCAAAGAGCAAATGAAAATCTGGAGAATATATACTAAGGCACTAATTACAAAAAAGTTAACTACAGGCGACAGCAATAACTGAAAACAATATGTTCAACAGGAAGTAACCTAACTGACAACTCTTCAAAGTAAAACAGGATACAAGAAAATTAAAGAACAAGGAATGAAATGATGACACCCAGAACAAGAAGTAAGAAACCAAAACACAAAAACCAACAGATCTCATAAGGAAAAAGTCAAGCAGGTGCATGGTGAGGCTTGATTGGAGTGGATTGGGATCTTGGGAGTTTTTTGGGTGGGTCACGGCCTTTGTCTTTGTCTACCTCTAACTCGAACTCTAAGAGACACCTGAGTAGTACCATTGCTATGTTTGCGTGTGGGGTACATGAAACAACATGAATGGACGGCATTCATGTATCAACTTAAATGCTACAAGCCTTGCTGAGCTTAAAAGTGCATTGGCTGAAAAGGTGTATATTCAGTACAAGTCAAAAGTTTCGAAACACCTACACATTGATTTTGAATGTGGTCTCGTGTCCTAACTTTTGAAAGTCAGTATGGCAAGATTTTGTTGAATGTTGTGGTGAGTTAACACGCTAGCCGGCATTTTCTTATCATAGCTAGTTAGCTAATTAAAGGAGAACTCTGTTGTTTTTTTTTAAACCTAGACCTTATTTCTGGCATGAAATAAGTTTATCTACTCACCGAGAACAGTTTGGCGAAAGTCGGTGTCCTTCGAAAGCTATTTAGAAAACTCGCAATCGGTGTGTTTCCATATAACAGAGTTAATGGGGCAGGGACAATGCGGCTTCTAAACAAGGCATTATCTGTCTTTATTTCACCAATACTTTAAGAAGAATGAATGAACGAACGTGTACTATTACTCTGTTAGCTCATTGGTGCTGTTGAGGTGAACTTTAAATCTTTTTTAAAAGTACAGACACAATTAGGCCTTGTTTCAGAGTAGTCACCCTGAGGGACAGAAACTGAAATATCGTCTTTAGATAAGTGTGAGTGTTGGCTGAGGAAAGGATGGCTCGGACCAAAAGAATACCTGGCTGACAAACAATGAGTATTTGCTTTCCATAGACTGAGGCTTCAATAAACAAGGCTTCAATCCCCACTTGGCTTCCTGTGTAGACCATGTGTCTGATGGAGCTGGATGCTCTGGCTCCACTGTCATGCCTATTTAAGTTGAAGAGAAGTCTCTGTGCGTGTTTATGTGTGTGTACATGTGTTTGTGTGTATGAGCCCCTCAGAACCAAATGAGACCTCTTGCCACTGGAAGGAAGCCATAACTAAGACACAGGGGACATACGCTTGCACACACATATCCACACACATGACATACTTCTGTTTCGGTTTCACACATCCCAGAGTCTCTGTGTGTGTGTGTCTTGGGTTTTTTATTGTGTTATTTTTATGGCTTAATCACTTGGCCCTAATAAAGCCAACAGAGCTGTCAGGGGGATTAGCAGACTCACGCCTCTTTTTCTATCTGAAGCACACACACGGCATATTTAGATCAGCCCTGTTAATATAGTCCATCATCCAAAGCATCATAACTGTCATCCTCTCTCTCAGAAGATGACTGACTTATTTACAAACTGCTGACAAAATATTACAGCATCTCGCTTTCACTAATAGTTTCTTCTTTCTGTTCTTTTGGCATTTCTTAAGATTAAGAAAAATGTCCATTTCAATAAGTTTCCTGCTAACTTATTGTATGGTCGTAGTACATAGTTGTAAGTATAATGAGGCATCTAATTCTAATAAATTTGTTGACCAACTCTGAGAAATCCTGAAACCTTTGACACACAGCATGATTCAAAGCAAAGGCAGTTTTGACTGTAACTACATGTTTTTCAGTCATCATTTGACTTTATGATCGTACAACCCCAATTCCAAATTAGTTGATGCATTAGAGGTTATAAACAGAATGCAGTGATTTGCAAGTCTTATGAACATTTTATTCATCAAAGAATTTACAAAAAGAATTTCAAATTCTTATTAGCCTAACCACAGAACAGTTATTCACTTTGACTCTTATCTTTAAATATGGCTTCTTCTTTACATTATATAGAGCTTTAATCAGTATGTGTGGATGTCACAGTTAACTGTGTTTGCAGACAATGATTCCTGAAAGTGTTCCTGAGCCCATGCAGGGATTTTCCAGGACAGGCCTGTTTTTAATTTTCTGCAGCCCAAGGGCCCAAAAATCACATGCATACAAAACAGATTAATGGATATGTCCTTTGTCTCCATATTTTTTCAAACTTTTGACAATATTATGTAGTATAGATGATGGAATATGACGTTTGGGCAATTTTACATCAAGAAACATTATTCTGAAGTTGCTCAACAATTTGTAGATGCAGTTTTTACCTCTATTCAACCACCGTTGATTTTTACCATATTTACCTATGAGAGACTCTGCGTCTTTAAGGTGCTCTTTTATCACCATCGTCAGCTATTAATCTCTTTAGCTGCAACACATTCCCCTAGCTGTTTCCTCTTTGTGCCACATACTATTTCAGCCTTTTGTTGCCTCCATCCCAACCTGTTAGAGATGTGTTGCTGCTGTCAAATTTAAGATAGACCCTTTTTTCATGAAATAGTATAATGTCTCATTTTCAATCTATACTGGGTTATAATTATATTTCCTACCTTTAATTGTGAATAAAATATTGGTTTATGAGATTTGCAAACCATTGTTGTTTTGAGTTTTTTTTTAATTTTGCAAAGCATTCAATTGTTGCATTGTACATTATACAGTAAATAATACCGAATAAGATGGGAAAAAAAGATAATTAGAGGGAAATGTCATGGGAGAGAAAAAAGAGTCAAAGGAGTCAAACCAGGCATGCAACGCAGACAGCCCAGTGGCTAGAACGATCATACGTAGAAGGTGGGTTACTCTTTCTAGGGGGGGTTGTACATGAGTGCTACTGGTGGGTGGATAATTCCTGTCTTTCTGTAACATCCAGAAATAATGTCATCAATTTGAAATCCCAGCCCAAAAATATAGACACAACCTTTGTTCATGAAGTGAGATTATATCTTGTCAAAGAGGGAATAATTGTGTGGGATGGATGTGTGGGCGCAGTCACAGTGCGTGTGTATGTGTCTGTGTGAACATGCCAACTCGACAGAGTGGTTTTGAAGTTACTTGGTTGAGATTTTCAAACTTCCAGGTATTTTTCCCCAGACATCAGAAATTCAAAGAGAAGCTCTTTGAAACCTCAATATGAAGGAATCAATGTCTTTTAGAAACGTCTTCATGGAATGATTGCGAACTGTGGGTTTTTGGGATGAAATAAAAAATCTGCCTTGATATAAAAAAAAAGAAAGAAAAGCTCTTTTGTGAGTTGCGTAGTTTGGAGCTGTGATGATGATTTTTTTTCTGATAAGGATACCTGTTGGAAGCAGATCCAGATCATATTTGTGTGAGGGGACAGTATTAGAACATCAAAGACGGTCAGATAAAAAGGAAAGTAACATTGATTTAATTTACAGTTATCTGTATATCTAATTAATTTAACAAATTTCTTTTCATTTTGGGGGCTATATCTCTTCAAAGTATCCATTTTTAATATTATTATGATGGTTTGGTTTTGTTGTAGCACAAAATGCAACTGACAAGCAGCAGTTTTGTACTGCGGAAAATGTGTAAGAGTTGTACTTCCCAGGTGGGTTAAATAAAGATGAGTCTATTGAGTATAATATTCAAAGAAACCTTGTAGCTCGTGTTGATATTTAATCTGAAGTGATATTCGTAAAGCATAGTGTTACTAAAAAGTGAGATGGTAGTTTCATGTCCACTTCTTTTTGGTGTGGGGGTAAATGTAACAGTTCACTCCTTACTGTAATTTTTATTAGCAGGCCTTACTAAAGTTTAGCTTCACAAAATAGTCTGTCACCCTCTAAAACCCCTCATTTTCACTGTTAAACTTTTCAGTTTAGTCTTTTATTGTTCATTAGGCCTTCGATCTTTTCAAAATGCTGCATTGTACAAGTCTATTAGAAAGAACTTGTGAAGCCTAACTGTGTTCTCAGCCACCTTTAAAAATTTGGGTATGGGGAAAAGTTTCAGGTAGCAATTACCTAGTCTATTACAATCCTGACAGTGTGGACTTAATCTTACCGAGCCTGCCTGTTTTGAGTTAGAATTATATTGTCACTCGTGTTGTCAAGTTAATGCATCAAAAACATGATAATGCTATTGCCTCTTTATCGCCACTGAGAAAATTACCTGTGATAACTGCCTCCTGAACTCAGAATTCCTGCACACCGCTCATATCTAAACCTTTAGAACACTGATAAAAGTGATTCATTCTTACAGAAACTTTTGTCACAGTTGTGCTGGCTTAACCCAATTTGAAACACTGTCCACATGCCAACATTGAAAACATCGCAACACATTCTCATCATTAAAAATATGTCTAGTCAAAACACAACTAAATGAATGACCGGAAATGTTACCGGTCCACTGAGCCATTGCGTCACTGACTCAAAATCTTTAGACAGAACAGCCGTGGGCGTGGGAGTTTCGTTTCACTTGAGCACATACAGCAGACAATATGACATGCTAGCTAAGCTGAAGCTAACACTCACAGCATTACTCCTGATGACGCGGCAGACTACCATCTGCTCCACTCAGTGAAAAGCAACACACTTCAACCTCCATGTCAACATTCCCGGTGCAGGTTTCTGATTGTGTTGAGTACCATCATTACCACTAGCTGCAGCTTCTATTGAAAGTACTGTGTCTTCTCTGACGCCAGGGACCTAGTTTAGCTGCTAACTGGCAAATTGTTGTTCTGGTGCCTGGGCTTAGCTGAATTCTGGCGCTGTCACTATTTTTCCAAAGGTCAAGTTTGAACTAATCTAAATAAACATGTAATCCTTTTCATGTAAATAATTACCCCCCCCCCCCCCCACACACACACACACACAGTGCTCACATGGTCTGTGGCAGCAGCTGCAACTGCGTCACGTGAGACTCAGTTTAATGTTCAATTTGTCCAATGGACCACTGATAAATTATTATTATTATTATTTTAACATTATGCTATAAAAGTCTAAATTAATATGTAATCCATCTTTCATCCAATCCAATTTTTATGCGGTATGATGATAATAATAATGATAATAACTATTATTAGGACGAAACAAACCAGTCAGTTGCCCATAGCTGTTGTGCAGCTGGGCTCACCAGTTATGTTGTCTGTGAAAAAGAACATCTGTAATAAACTAGGTCTCTTTTTCCTTTCAGAGTCAACTCTGAGTCTGACATTATTTAAAAAAGAATCTTAATTGAAAATACACACTCAATAAGGAAAAGTCATGAGCGGTTGTTTACATAGATTTGAAAACAGTTTAAATTACCCTCTTAGCCTAATTATAAAAATGTGAAACTGAAGAACAGAGTAAACTCTACACACATCGAGGTGTACATTTTTTCTTTTTTTACTTGGGTTCAGTTCAGATATAACCTTTTTGATGAAAATAATTTGAGAGATTTAATGGTGAAAATGCACAACTTCTACTTATGACTTTATTCAAATAATACAATTTATTTTGTGACGTGTAACAGACTATTGTTGTTTGTCTCTGCATAATTTGTCTGAAATTTTCTTCTAAATGGCAAATTCTAATTTCATTCTCAAAGCTCATTTCGGGAAAGTTTAATTTTCTAAATCTTAATACAATGAATATTTTTTCAAAGTAATCTTTGTATTGCCATCCTAATTTTTTGCCCTTGTCTTCAGTCTGTGTGAGTATAGCAAGTTCCCAAAGTCCCAATTATGAACTCTGGTACTGACTGAAGCAGCAATGACAGGCTGTGACAGAGCGGATAAGGAAAAAAGATTAAAGAATTCTTAGAGTTAATGAACAAGTCAGACCTGAAAATGAAACTAACTGACTGTCCCCGCTCTCCCACTAGTTATGTTATTGTCCAGCAGGGGAATTTTCTACAAACTGGAAATGCTACCAAAGTAAAATGAGAATTAAGGTGTTTCCCAGAGCTGAACTATGGGCTGGATTTGTAAAAGTAATTTAGTAGCATTATTGTTGTATATCTTAAATGTCAGTTGATGTTTTTATACTATCTTACTAAAGGTTATTCTGAAATAAACAGCAGTTCAATCCCCAGCAGGTCCACGTGTTTAAGTGTCCTTGGCTAAGACGCTGAACTCTATATGTTCTTGGTCTGTGATTGCAGAAAAAAGTGTGACACACTGTACAGTACATAGAGTGCATATACTGTATATGATAAGAAGCACTGTGTGGATGGGTGAATGAGAAATACATACATATCTCTGTAGAACCTAGACAGGGTTTAATAAAGGGCTACACAAGTGTGGACCATAGATTACACCAATCCATGGCAAGTGGTTGGCTTGACATTTGGGGAAGGGGTAACTGGGCAGATATTAAAGTGTGTTAGCAACACTTTACAACTTACACAGGTATTTTACTACTATTCTAATACATCAAAGATGCTGTTTTCAGTGTCAAATTAAAGAGTCAATGTTTGAATGCCTAAGTGAGCCATATGTAATTATAATAAAGCCTATTAAAGACTCAAACACACTTTAAAACAGTCAAAAAGTTCTTCTTAAACAAAATTATTAAAGCACTTAAGCAATACACTCTGATGTTATTTTCATCATGCTTTATAACTTATTCAATGGTCTTTAGCAGCAGTTTAAGGTTAATGGCATGCGATAGGTCCACAGTTTACACAGTTAGCTATGACCGTTTACCCTTGACTTGCTAACAATGATTAGAAATCTTAAAATTTTTCATGTTCATGAGAACAGTGTGATACGAGTGAAAGTTCCGACAGAATACAGTAAATTTATTTTGTATTTAGTTTGTAATATATTGTTTCATTAAAAACATGCTAATTCCTTCTATCTGATATTCTCATCATTTTGTAGTACAACCAGATAAACACCATCTGATCTGCCACCATTACAACTAGGTTGGACTTGAAAACAGGCCAATGTCAAAGAAAGTGGAACATTTACTGAGAAAGTACATAGTGGCTAATATCTCAGGTATAATGGCTAAACTACACTTCTTGATTTTTCTGTGGAAACTTTTCAGTCCTAGTTCATAGATTTACATGTTAAGTATTCAGGCTCCACCAGTTGATGCCTCAAGTCACTGAATTAGGGGAACTTACCAATTTATTGAGCAAGTTTTACTAGAAATATCAACTAGGTTAGCAAGAAAATTGCCATATTAAACAAAATTGCAGTGTCATTCAACCTTAAAAACAAAATAAAGTATAATAACTTAGACTAGAGAATAATATTCTACAAACACATGATGAAAATTAGCATGAAAGCACAGAATAAATCAAACTCATTAAATTCATACAAAACTTTAATAAATCTACAGCATAGCATTTAGCTGACATTAAGCTTCTGATGCAACCCGAGAGCACCTCAGTTAAATGTAGTCAGAAACAAGTCAGGCCAGAGTAACCGTGCCAAACCAGAGTGGCAAACAACCTGTTTATATTCAAACTGCCTCATCGGTCACATCAAATGTGGAAAAAAAAAACATTTGATAAAAATGGTCCTATCAATCCACTGGTCTGTATCTATTTGCATAAGAATGCTCAGATGAAAGTCCAGCTACTTTTTGCTTTGCCTTTTTTCTTTTCTTTCATCTTTCTCTTTCTCAGACTGCAGCAGACAATCAGAGTATGGCCACTGACTTGATGGCAGAGACTTCAAACAGAGGTTCACACAGTGGCCGTGTGTCACAAGAATAAAAGCAAACTCCCAAAGTCAACTTTAACTGCTTTCCGGAGTATGTCTGCCATATCAGTTGTTTCAGACACACTTTCATGCCAGCATTCAACCATTTCATTACACAGCCTTGTGAAAATATAGTTTGATGTTGACCTCCTGCGTGTCCAATTTAACAGGGTTTCTTTCTTTTCATTGCTGCCACTCATCTTTTAGACTGTAACTCAAACACCAGGGGTTTTATGTTTGTGTGATTGTGTGTGGGCAGGTAATTGTACATGGACAGAATAATTATAAAGACGGGAACCAGGGCCTCACTTAAACCCTTTAATCTATCCTTATCTTTGTCTCTTGGACTGTTAATTTGGAATCTGCACACTCTTTGGAAAGCAAATAGCAAGAATACTTGCAACCACACACACACACACGTGTGGCTTGGTGACACTAATTTGCTCTATTGCTCTGCTCCTTTTTGCAATTCGGCACCTTGATTTGTGCTTATGGGAACACCAAATGAGAGGAGATGTTAATTTGATTTAGCTATTGGCCAGCGTTGCATCAGGACAATACCAGCAGTGGTAAGGCAGCATCAGATTTTATCTTAAAAGCAAATTAGTTGTCTGTCAGATATCATTGCTGTTGTTAAAGTTCCCAGTCTCTTTACCCCCATCCATCTCCCTCGCTTCCGCTGTGTTGCTCAGAGCACAATGGCCTCATAGAATTGACGGTGAGTAGTTGTGTCTCACTTTTATTCTTTGATTCAAGTTATTCTCTTTGCCTGAAGTCACATTCGTCATGGCTTTACTTTCTTTGGAGCATGAAACAATTGTAAAAAGGTTGTTCTGGTACCAGTGGAAAATTGAGACAACAAAGACAAAAATTGACAATATACGCTGCCTGGCCAAGATAAAAACAATCATATACTGATATTTTGTTGGACCACCTTTTGCTTTGATTACAGTACACACGTCAGCATCTCAATAAGCTTATGCAAAGCACATTTGCTTTATCTTATCTAAATCTTATCTAAAAGAAATCCCAAAGATTCTCAAATTTTCTGGTGGCCAATCTTAGTGGCGTGTCTTGTATTCCCTGAACCACTCTCACAATTTGAGCTTAATGAATCTTGGCATTTGTATCCTGGAAAAAGCCTGTACCATAAGGGATCAGGGATGGAAAAATCTATTGATCTATTGATAACTTCAAACTGACTGTTGAAATGATAAGTAACTTAACAAAGAACGAAACTAAACAAACAGGAAACAAAGGAGAACTTATACTGGCTGATGAGATTAGTAACAAATAAACTAAGAAACAGAACCTAACATTTAATTGAATAATCACTCAAACAAAGAATTAACAAAATGACTAAATAAACAAACTACTCATAAATCCAAAAGAATATATCTTAACATTTAACATTTAAAGTACACGGTCTCTCCCCTGAGGGAGCTGCCATGGAACTGTCTCATTGCACTTCCTGTGCATTGGGCTTTGCCTGCACCCTTGTTCTCACTCCTGCCCCCCAGCATGGCTCCCCCCAGCACCGATAAAAGAAAAGAAAACAGGTTTAACAAATAAGCTAAATTTAATCAAATTGGAAAATACAATAATATCTAAACGTGTGCACGTACAAATAGAAATAATGCATTTAACCTAAGTTTAAAACAAATGTGTAAACAAAATTATGTCAAGAAATAGACACAGCTGAAAGTGTTGGTGCATGGCGTTTTATCTGTGCGGCTGTAGGTGCAGCCGTCACATTTGGCACCAGCTGAGACATATTAATCACTACAGTGCTTTTACAGTGGGAGGTCTTACCTAATTCCCTAGTGAAATCTAGATGGCACTATTTTTTTCATGATGTTAAAACAGAAAAACAAGAAAAGTTTTACAGACATAACAGAATTTAGTTCAATTTAGTAATTTGTTTATAAATCCAGTAAAGGAAACTATATTGTTGCAGTATAAATATGATAATAATAACAAATAGTCTTTTATCAGTAGGTAACTAAAGACACTTAGTGTTGCTTAATCACTACGTTGCTTGGAGGATGTACATTTGTAGTTGGAGAAGAAACTTACTTAGTGGTTAAGAAAGTATGCATTTACCAAATCATCATTTATCAAATCAGGTAAAAAAAAATATTAACATAGCTTAAACTTAAAACTGGTCTGATTAAAATTTACGTTTCAGGTGGGGATGAACCTACAGAAAATTATCAGCAGTCATTTCATGTCTCTTTTACTGTTTTTTATGGGTTAGTCTCACAGTCTCATCTGCATTATTTCTACATCCAGCCAGCTGTTTCCAGTTAACCTTGTAGTAAAAGAAGCTTTAGTCCAGAACATACCAAAAAAATAAGCAAAGCTGCCTTTAAATTATGCTCATACCTGATAATCCTGAACATAAACCACTTCTTCACATTTAGATGTGTAAAAATTGGCTTTTTATACAGTTATTTAGAGCTCCAGGGATTTGCGGAGGGAAACTAGGCTCCATTCAAACATACAATAAGAACGCAGTGGAGACATAATAGCCGACCGGGAGTTGGTAGATGACTCAAAATTGCAATGTCATCCCATCCATCCATCCATTTTCATCCGCTTATCTGAGGTCGGGTCGTAGAGGCAACAGGTCCAGGAGAGAAACCAGACATCCCTCTCCCTAGCGACACTCTTCAGCTCCTCCTGTGGGATCCCGAAGCGTTCCCAAGGCAGAAGGGACATATAATCCCTCTGGTGAGTCCTGGGTCTGCCCTGGGGCCTCTTCCAAGTAGGACATGCCCAGAAAACATCTAAAGGGAGGCGACAAGGAAGCACGCTAATCAGATGCCTGAACCCCCTCAGCTGACTCATTTTGATGTGGAGGAGCAGTGGCTCTACTCCGAGTTCCCTCCAGATGGCCGAGCTCCTCGTCCTACCTCTAAGGCTGAGCCCAGCCACCCCTCGAAGGAAACCCAAATCTTGTATCTGCAATCTCGTTCTTTCGATCACTACCCAGATCTCATGACCACAGGTGAAGGTTGGAACAAAGATGGATCTGTAAAATGAAAGCTTTGCCTCAGCTCCCTTTTAACCACAACAAACCAGAGCAGCACCCTCTGACGAAACCCCAATCCGTCTGTCTATCTCTCGCTCCAACCTGCCATCACTCGTGAAAAAGATACCCAGATACTTAAACTCCTCTGCCTGAGGCAAGGACACATCCCCAACCCAGAGAGAACATTCCACCATTTTCCAGTTGAGAACTATGGCCTTGGATTTGGAAGAGCTGACTTCCATCCTGGCAGCTTCACACTCAGCTGATGACAGTCACCTCGCCCGGAAAAGAGAAACCAGTAAGCGCCTTAAAGAGTCAGGAAGCCACCTCTATGTAGGCCCACCACGAGCAGGGAGGAAATTCATGGTCAGGCACAGAGGGGGCCTAGGCGTGCCGATCCCTGACGTTGTAAACTGGCTCTAGGGATGTGAAATGTCACTTCACTGGCAGGGAAAAAGCCTGAGCTGGTGTGTGAGGTGGAGCAGTACCAACTAGATAACAGAGGTGTTACATCCCACATCTGTAGTGGAAGCCAAAGAGGGAAAAAAAAGCCAAATTATCTAGTGTTGCTTTAAGAACTGTTGCTTATGTGGCTGTCTAACCAACATTTACGTGTTACTTTTTAAAATGAGATGGGCCTGTCCTGCATTTATGTGTATAACCGTTCAATGTAAGTTGATGTCATCTGGACTGTTTTCTCTGCCATTATTTCATGTTTCTGCAGTGTAGCTGAAGTAAAGGTTATCCTCACAAAAACATTATCATAGACTCAATAATAATGACACCAAATCATTTCCCCAACATTTAGGTTGAAGTATGCTGCGCTCTGCAGACTTCTGGCAAACACACACTCTCTGAAGAATTGAGAAAAAAGAGCATTACCATTAAGCTAAGAGCATGTGCATGTGTGCGGTTTTAGTTAAGTGGTCCTATCAATCTTCATTGAGCTCTTTCTGGGGGAGAGTGAGCCTACCTTCCTTTATCAGCCACACACACGTCCATCTGTCCCTGCCAGAGTTAGAGAGACACAGAGTGTGGTTGAGTGTCAGTGATAATGTGTGTAAGAGAGAGAGTTTAGTTAAGGCCAATAGACGAAGCCAGCTTAATTGGCTTTGGCCGGGCAGGAGATGTGATGAGGGAGTCAGGCTATGTTTGTGTGTGCATGTAGAATTAATTATGAAGACTGGCATTGGTCTTTTTGTGGGGACCATAATGAAGAAGATCCCATTTACACTTCTGCATCCTTCTTTTTTTTATCTCTGGAGGGAGTCTTCGAATAGGAGAAAACAGCATGGTTCATTTCATTCAGAGCTCATTCATTGCTTTACCTTTTAATCTAAAATATTAAGCTCTTTTAAAATCTGCATGAGCTACAATAAGTAAAACTACACTGATTCAGAAAGTAATCAATTAAATAGAAATTGCTCCATAATGCAAATACTAAATTGATGTAGCTGTGCTCAAACTCAAGTTCTCTCAGATGAACATTAGCCATCTGTTGACAGCTTGACTATATGTTGGTCAGTCACAACCTTAAAACCACCTTAAACCACCTATCTGATTTTGTGTAGCTCCACTTTATGCTGCCACAGCTGCTCAGGGTGCAAACCTACACTTTCTGGTGTGTCCACTGGTCTTTGGTTCACACAAGCAGTGAATGTTTTGGGTTCCTTGCATTGTGGGGTGGGTCCTCTGAGGATCAAGCTTGTTCCGAGGCATCCTGTGAATGGTTATGTAATTGGAATCTGGGGAGTCTACAAGGTGTGTAAATACCGTGTGGTCTTTATTTTTCTCCCTTGAGCTAATCCTGGGTTTCTTGTGCTGTTTCTTGGCAGCATTATGAAAGTAACATCCAGGATCCAAGCTTTCACAATAGAACATGATATTCTATGGTTTTATTTGCTGATCAGTGTAGAAAGGCTGTTATCAACAAAACCCAGAAATATCATAAAAATGTGGCTCATGTGTAGCACCATCATGTCCTGAAGATGGTAAGCCAAGCAAAAGACTGAATTCTAATGTGTATCGCTTGGTGCGTTTCCATCAGCCTGTTTAGATGGAAACGCCATAATTCGAATTAAAATCCCCTGATTCACACAAATGAAAATACATTCGCTAGCGCCGGGTTTTGGTTGATTCGAAAAGAATGGAATCATAATAAGGGCATTAGATAACACCTCTTGCCACCTACTCCTCATGACAGTCCCTCTAATCGCGACGACTAACTGGGCTGATAGCTCCAATACCACTTGCCCGATTCTTAATAAAGGTTCAAGTCCTCTCTCCATGGTGATACGCTGGTTGTCATGCCAACCTGCAGAAAACTAGTAGTTAGTAGTTTTCACCAAAGTCCATACTTTTGATGGAAACACACATGATTCAAATTTCTTTTAATGCGCATTTCCCAATGATTTGAATCACTTTTGGATGGAAACATGACTGTCATACTGAATAGATTTCAGTGCATTCTTAAAGTTACACAGTTTGAGGAATGCCACAGGAGTAGACTGCTGAAAGGGACCACGTGTAACAATTACTTTAATCAAGCGATTAAGTTGGTGATAGCAATCATATCAAATGCTATCCACCTACTATCTAGCAGCATACTATGCTGTACTGTGTTTTTTGCTTTCACTTATCCCAAAATCCCTTTGCCTCTTCGTGTTTTTACCTCTTATGTGCCTTTGCCTGTCTTTGCATAATATAACAAGTATGACCCTCCATCTCTCATTGTGTGCCCTTAAGATTCTCATAAAAAGTATCCAAAATCCCTGATTCCTCCACTTTCTTCATTCCTCTCAACAGAATTCTTCTTTCCAGTGTCTTTTATGATGATAACATGGTATAATTCTCACATGTAGAGGGAAACACTGCATGATAGAAAGAAATAGTTCATTCTAAGGTAGTAAGAAATATTGTAAGATTGTCAAATATCAACTGAAACACAGTTTTTAATTCTTTGTTGTTGTTGAACTTGCAACTTAAACAAACTCAAGTCTTGGCGACTTGTCCAGGTTGTATCGTGCCTCTCGTCTGATGGTAGCTGGGATGGGCTTCATGATGACCTCCAACCCAAATAGAATGAAGCCAGAATGGAAATTACAATGGGTGTTATAGTGCTGGGTTAATGACAACCCAAGCACAGCATGTTTTAGTCTAAACTAAAAGTGGTAATAAAAGTAAAAAGTTTGGTCAAAATAACTTATCTATTGATTTATTCATAATTTCTCTATACATAGTCAGTAAGATAAATGTCATCAGACACAAAGACGAAATGGATGGTCTCAGTCCATGAATCTACCTTTGCCTTTTTTTCTGTGCCAGAGTGCCACTGGTGTATTTTTATTTCATGAGGAGACTCTGCAGAGACAGAGACAGCTATTGCACAGCCTCTGGTGTTGTGATCTTTCTGTCCAAATGGGCTGTTTTTGTCAGTGGTCCCTGAGAGGGGATTTTCAGCTGTGTTGCAAGGCAGTGTGCTGTGACTGATTCAAATACACAGCGAACATCTGCACAGGTCCAGACACACAAACACACCCAGCAGGAGGTGACACTGCTATGTGCCGCCTGTCCAGCCTACACAGGGGAGGAGAAGAAAATATATTTGCTCCACTGATCTATTTTACCACCCCACATTTCTCTCTCTATCACACACACACAAACACACAGCTGGCAGTGACTTTTTGCTTTATGATCACAAATATCAGATGTGAGGAAAGATTCAGTTCACAACACAGGTAAAGGCTCTACAGAGGAAATATAACGTAATTGTGTTTAAAATGTATGCTTATGGACAAACAGAACATCATATTCTTTGTCAGAGAGGTTTTTGTAGAAAAAAAAGGCATATTTTTTATCAAAGAATTTGCTTTTTGGAGTTGGGCTTCACATGGATATTGTCCATGTTTGAGTGTGTCAATAGTGGGTGAAGAATAAACTTGGCCACTGTTAAAAACAGCTGTATTTGTAATGTTTTCTGTGTATTTTCACACTGAAACATATTTCAGCATATTTTGAGAATTACGTATAATTGTAATTCTTAACCATAAGCCGGTTATGTGTTTGAATTTAATAAAGTATCTTATGTAGCTGAAGTAAAACACTATGGTTGCTGGGTTTCATACATGCAACTGGACTGATAAGTGGAGGGGAAAAAAGGGGAAGAAAAAAAACTAAAATAAAACATCAAAACAGCTGCTCCTGTTATCTTCCATTATGACACCTACATTTTCCGCCTGTTCTCTGCTTACCAGCTCCCATTCTTTGATTGAGAGTATTTGAATGAATGAGGGATTTATCATTGTGATTGAGAAATATCCCAAACTCTGACCCACAATCACGTTTTTACAACAGCTGCAACGTAGAACTTCTTCCGTGTTAGGCGACAGTTTCTGTTCCATTGCATTGATAAAGGATCTGGTAAAAATCTCTTTTTAAATCAGCAACCTTGAGGAGTTAAAAGTGGGCCTACTTTTTTTTCCGTCATTGAGGAATATTTGTTCTCTGGAGCTCTAGAGCCCTGCAATCAGGGGAATTTATTTCTCCCTCCAGGGGTGAATCGAGAGTATGAGATATAGGGAAGAAATATTGTACTTACCTGGTTAATTTTTAATGTTTTAACTTTACCCACTATAAACCTTAGAGTGCCTGAGGGTATTCAGTGCAGGGGGATGTTATCATGCTTTATGGGCTGCATAGCTTGTTTGTGCACTCTCGTCTAATAGGAGATATTTCAAAGGGCAGGGTTCATTCTATAAATTTTCATAATGTCCAATGTTTTTGTCTCTTATTTTTTCAGATTTTGTTTTGTTTTTTTAAGTTTAAAAAGTTTCTGAAATACAAGTATTGTACTTAAAAGCTTTGACTTTTGTGAGCCATTTTTAATGAAATCAATAAAAATGTTGTGGGATGTGATGTAACATTACCTCGAGTTTTAACGGTTGATTTTAACCTAAAAAGCATTTGTTTGGTCACTTTTCAAAGATCTACTCGAAAGGCTGCCCATGTTATCCTTGAAACGAACAAGTTCAGGCAACACTGGCACTCAAGGAACAATTGAATGAGTCACACTTGGCATCCCATACCCACACACCAATTTTTGCCTGTCAGAGTCACTGCACACACCAGCCACAAGCACAACAGGAGGATTCACTGCCAGGTGCACGGAGATGGCACACCTGCTCCGAGTGTCGTCTACACTCCTGCCGGCTGTCAGAATGAAGCAGCCTTTCTACCTCTCTTGCATTCAGATGGAGACTAACAATGAGACTGTAATCACATCAGAAAAAAGAGACCTAAAAAAACAGGGTGTTTCAATCAATCTAGACTGTTCTGACTAAAAATTATTTTGATTCAAACAATCAAATCATCTTAACTGAAAAATATTAATTTTACACACTGTTTTCCATCTACGGCATCAACAGCCACTGCTTTTATAGGTATGAGTAATGAAGTGCATATTACAATGTGTATACCCATCTTGTATACCAAAAATGGTAGATCATTATCATTACTGCCCAATCATCCACAGCAAGACAAAATAGAATTTACGATACATTCACAATGGTGTGCCTTTATTATTCAAGGAGACACTGAGACATGTCGCTGTGGGACAAGTGTGTAAAAAAAAGATAGCCTTGTTGAATCGAGTGTCTCAGTAGGCCATAACTGTATGATAGTGAGCCAGCATGCACATAACATGAGATCTATAATCTGGATTCGATACGAGGCTGGGTCACGACACCCGATCTACGATTTTTATTCTTCGTATTGATTTTCATTCTTATCTCTCATTATACCAATTTGTTAGGCTGGGTAACAGAGTTGCAGACCTGTGAACAAACATGGCCCGTGCCATAGGCTTTTCTGTAGCTTTGTTTTGTACATGAGAAATCTTACTTGCAGCTGCCGCTGCTTTTAGCTTGTGTCTGGCAGCTTAAGCTAGCAAGAAGAAGTTAGTGACCATTGAACGCTTTTCTTCAAATGAAACTTGTAAGTTGTCTAATTCACAAAGTGTGCATACAACATTTTGTGGAAAGGAGTGTAAATTGACTGCATTTATGTAGTGATACCTGGATAGAAAATGTTAACTTACCGACCCTCTAATTGTCAGACAACTGCTCTTCTTTCAGATGTACTGCTGCCCCATGTTTGAAACTTATCAGTTTAATATATTTTTTGAGACATAACTGCAGAAATCAAGATGTAAAATCAACTATTGGATCTGTTCTCCTTTAAAATGCCAATGCGTTTATGGAAAACACAGGAGTATCTCTTCTTCAACACTCTAGGTGACAGTGACATTTTTGCAGTGCTGATTAAGTTAGTCTTCTTTTTAGATTTTAATCACCAACAGTTTTTTGGTGGTGCAAATTGCACCACCTTCAACCTTTCCTGCCACAGTTGTTCTGATTAAAAGAGCTATTCGGAGCTTTCCTGCCAGGGTGCACTTTGTGCAGGTAATGAGCCGTGATTTCACTGATACAGCATCATAGAGTAAAACAAATGAGGCTAAAACCTATATTAATGTCCACACACTTCCATATCTATCCTTTAAAACAATGTGCAAGACATACTTCATACAGTGTGTTAACTTTTATTTCCAAGTCATGAACATGGTTACTGCCATGAAACCTTTCTTCACATGACCCTGAAATCCTCAGCTTTTTCTGTCTATAACAAGAAATCTGTGAGCTCACGAACACTAAGTGCTCAGTTTACTGTCTATCTGTTAGATTAAGTTAGATTAAGGAATTCTATTTATACACTGTCGCTGTACTGTGCTGTGAATTTGATGCATCTTTGGTGCTTTAAGTCATAGGAAAACACTATCTGGTTTCACAATATAGGCAAAATGAACGTGAGTGAATGAGGTGGGGGTTAAAATTATGGATGCATGATTAAACACATTATAAAACGTCCCTGCTGTTAATAGCCTTCTTTGGGAAGCAAGTTTGAAAGATTAAATTATCACAATTTCTTATTTTCATAACCAAGTTTTAGATTAAAAAAATCATGCCAATATATTTTGTCCCTGAGGTAATATTTCACCCTGGATGTCACCCTCTCCATAACTTCAGTCACAGTTATTTCAAAGCATCTAATTCTCAAAGAGGCCAAGAGAAAAAAAAAAAAACTACTAAAAATGAAAGTACAAAAAAGTTCAAGGAAAAAAAGGAGAGAAGGAAACGAAGTGAGGTTGGGTGGATGGCAACAGAGCAGGGCAGGAGAGTTGATTGTTAATCAGAATCATTCATAAGAAAGACAAAAAATACTTAATGACGGAGGAAACACCTGACTAAATGACGCAGAGAAAAGAAAGATTCAGGGCTGAGAGAATGCAGTGTGATGAAAGTTATAAAAAGAAAATGGGGAAGGCTGCTCTGAAAGAAAGAGAGAAACTAAACAGATTACTGAGATGCAAGATGACTTACAAGAAAAAACAAAGGCAAGGGAGAAAGAGTATGATTGAAAGCAGACCGTTTGGTTCAGTGGCTAACCGCTGCTGGCAGGAGGAAGTGTAAAAGAGGACAGGATTTTCCACCCTGTGAGAAAAAAACAGATACATAAGAGTAGATTAATCTCGCAATGGGCCATCTACTCTCTTCCTGACCTTTTCCAGAAGTCGAAGCAACTTAAGTTTCAAACAAGAGCAGTTATATGTTGCCCCCTGCTGAAAGTGTAGCCTATCACCGGTCTTGTTTCTGCAGTGACTTAGATTGAAATCCTTTTTTTTGCTCACGAAATTTGCTGCCCCAGAGCTTTTGGTTCAAAGACTATGTCCCTGTAAACAAGTCATGGTCCATTCCCCTTCACACTCTGTGCTCATCTTTTCTCTTCATCCCAACTCCTCAAAGCTCCAACAACCTTTGACCTCCCAATCTCCATTCAGAACAAACCATCACTTACCAAAGAGCACTCATTTTGCAAAGAACACTCTTGTGTCACTTTCTCCAAACTGAATAACATTCATTCAAAGGCCCTCAAAAATCCTCTGCCGCTTCTCAGATGTAATCTAATCTCCAAACACTTCTAACACGAGTGTCACTGAAGTGAGTGTGCTTTGGCTTTTGTCCACAGAGTCTACAAGTACTCTTGTGTAATGTGATGTCATGGAATCTTGAAACTGAATCTTCTGCTTGTATATACCGGGAATATTAAGGAGATGAGGGAAAAAACATGATCTCAATGTTGCATTAGCATGCCATTTTAAAGCCTGATGTAGGTCATGGTTTCACTTCTCAAAGATTTGTTGCAGAGCTCAAACAAAGCCTGTCAACAGATTTAAAAAAAAAAAAAAAAAAAGATTGTCAAGATGTGCATGACAACTTATGAGGAAAATAACAGTTCCTCTGCACCACTTTAAATTAAATATGGCAGAAGGTGAAAGCAGGAGTTTGGTTATACGTCTGAGCCAGTCCAGGAGAACGGAAGTACAAACTCACATTTGTCCAGAGGAAAATCCATCTGCTTCCAAGGTGCAGAATGAGTGTTCAGAGTTCAGAGTGGGAGTCGACACACATTAGCTCCATTTTGTCAAGAGGCCAGTCACTTAGTTGGAGAATTGTCTCATGCATTACCCAACCCATAAGTATCAGAATCTGTGCTGTGACTGGAACTTCTTCGCAGTGTCCATTCCATCCCCACATAAAGACTCTGCAACTTTGGAGTGGGCCACAATAAATAGGTCAGGTGGCAATGATTAGCTATTTGACATATAGTGTGAAGCTAATAATCGGGTTCGTATTATGATCAGTTAGTGGACAAATAAATCAGATGTGGCCAATGAATTCAAAGACTAAGATACTCCACTATATTTCATAATACTACTGTTTTATCTAACCTTTTTCTTATGGTAATTTTTTTACTTTTAACTTTCTCCAATCAACTTTCATGGACTGTAGCCACAGATATATAGCTTTAATGTTTTCTAGAGTAATTAATGAAGGATTCACAGTCCAAATCATGCTAAATTGTGTTTGTTTTTTGTTGTTGCTGTACTCAGAAGCACAGGCATCAGCAAAGCCAAAGTCCACTGTGCCAGTTTTCTCATCTTAGTTTCCAGCACCATTGCTCTTTTTTTTTTTTTGAATGGAGAAATTAAAGAAAGAGGGCGAGTGAAGAGAGGTAAGGAGAGAGCTTGAAAAGATAGACAGCCATAGAAAAACCAGGGGCCAAGAGCCCCACGTGCGCAAGGACCACACCTCCACCTGGTAATTCATGGTCACGAATGGATGGAACCTTTCCCAGCTGCTAGAAAAAACCTGGCTGAGTATCCTCACATGAAATCCCATACTATTTGGGAAAGTTTAATGTCCCTTTTTATTTATTTTTCTCTACAATTCTGTCACTAAATGCCCATGTAAATTCTAATTTGACACTTATCTGAGCAGGAATCAGTTACTGAGTGAATTACAACATCATAGTTTGGGGGTGAGACAAAGCCCAAATGATGCTGGAAGAAGATTGAAATGTTAGTATATTTTTCAATTCCACAGAAAAGCTATTAGATATTAGTGGTACCCCTTCAG
Source organism: Leuresthes tenuis (assembly GCF_036924035.1). Classification (NCBI taxonomy): domain Eukaryota; kingdom Metazoa; phylum Chordata; class Actinopteri; order Atheriniformes; family Atherinopsidae; genus Leuresthes; species Leuresthes tenuis. The sequence goes on along the minus strand of NW_027325365.1, from coordinate 25,278,325 downwards.
CAACAGTAATTAACCTAGGTATTTTGGGTATTTTTGTAGTGAAGTGCACATAAATGATTATATATAATCTTGCAAACCATGGAATACATGGGCATATAGATAAACAGGAAAAACACAGAGGTTGTTCAGAAGAACACTAATATTTCAATAGAGAGCTGTTTATGAATTAGAGACCTGTGTAATGCGTTCACTGTTGTGCTACTTTATTACAAAAGCTTACCTTACCTTACTCAGGGCTGCACACTTTCAGCAAAATTGATTCTGTAGAGGTCACATGAATTCCGATTTGACCATACAGACAAATTCGATCTGATCGGTCGGATCGATCGGATTTGAGCCACATTGGACATGCAGTCTGAACGTAGCCTTACTTAGAAGAAAACTGCTGTTGTGTTTTAAAAATAACAATATTTCGCCTAAAATGGGTATAGGATGCACGTCACTAAATCCTGGTCTGATTTGGACAATCAATTTAGATTTAAATAACATCATCAGGGGTGTTGCTCTTGTTTGATCTTGAAACATTTAATGTCCAATCCATGGAGTAATCTAGTCCATTTTCTGGCTTTTCATACAACATCTGAACACCAGGGCACTTTCAAATAAGTTTTATTCATGATGTCTGCTCTGGAAACTTCACTTTACTATTTGCTCAACTTCATATACTATATGTTTTAAACCATGTTCTAATTTGACGGTCATCTATTTCATATATTCAAATTAATTTAATTTTAAAGTTTCATTTTAAGGGACAGGTGTAGCTCATCTGACAATCAGAGGGTCAGCGGTTCAAATCCCAGCTTCTCTGGACTCCATATTGAAACTTCCTTGGGCAAGACAATTAACCCCACATTGCCACCAATTCGTGTGATAGAGAAAAGCACTATGGACTAATAAGTGCATTGTGAATGTGGTATGTAGTGTAAAAGTGCTAGACTAGAAAAGCACTACATAAATACAGTCCATTTATTATTCTAGTCTTTTTGGGCTATATTTAATTTATTAATTATTTCTTCTTTAAATTGTTTTATCCCTCTTCACCAGCCTGAGCTTGTGGATGAAGCAGTGCTCCTCTACTGCTGCAGCAAAGGTTTTTCTCCAATCCACCAGCCTCACCTGCACCTCCTTAAATGTGATATAATATTATTCTTCATTCTGGCTTTTCATGCAGGATTGCAACTGGTCTGTTTTTAATATTACATGAGATTCAGGGTTGTTCAGAAAATATTCAAGGCTGCAGCCCTGGATGCAAAGTCCTAACAACACATCAATATAAACAAGACAACCCAGGGTTGAGACCAGGATGCAGACTTGTGGTCTTACACACTTCTCTGCAGTTTCCCACCTGCTGCTACCCCCCCAAAACCGCATAATGACTCTGTCTGCTCCCACACCTCAAATTAAATAAATCAATGAACACAAGAGGAGCAAATCCAGAAAACCTAAAAAGAAAAAGACAAAAAATTTAACAGAACAAAAACATCAAACTATTAAATGTGGTTTTCTGAATATTAGATCTCTCTTTGCCAAGTCCCTGCTAGTGAATGACTTGATTTGTGATCATCATATTGATATATTTTATCTTACAGAAACCTGGCTGCAGCAGGAGGATCATGTCAGCATTAATGAATAAACTCCCTCTGACTATTTAAATGTTCACGTTCCTCAAACCACAGACAGAGGAGGAGGAGTGGCAGCTATCTTCAGATCAGGTTTACTAATCACTCCTAGACCCAAGATTAGTTTTAGCTCTTTTGAATCTCTGATTCTCAGTTTTCCCCACCCAAAGGGGAAATCATGAAAATCTCTTGTACAACTTGTTGTGTATCGTCCGCCTGGCCCTTATTCTGAGTTTCTGTCTGAATTCTCAGTTTTTATCTCATCTAGTGCTGAGTACAGATAAAGATTACTTTTATTGTCATGTTAGTTAGGTGCCTCACACGAAATTAATCTCCACATGTGACCCGTCCAGGTTGGCACCTGTTGAACACACACATGCACAGGGTCACACACTCATGGAGACAGATGCTATACACTGGAGCAGTGGGCAGCCAATCACAGCGCCCGGGGAGGATGGGGGTACGGCGCTTTGCCCAAGAGCACCTCGAACCTTGGAGTGCCACCCCTCCAGCTCTCAGTCCACCAACCTATTTTAAGCAGCAAAAGCGGGAATCAAACCGCAGGCCTTCTGATTATCGACCCATTCTAACCACTGAGCCACGGCAGCCCCAAGTCATAAAGTCACTGTAGTGGGTGACTTTAACTCTAACACAAATTTCTATCTGTGAATTTAAGAAGAGATTTTAAATTAGGCCAAACTCTCAGAAAAATATCTCAAATTAAAATGAGCTACTTTGATCAGGCAGACTGCAGTTTTCTGGAGGTCGATGACTACAGAAGTTGCTCTGATCAGATGCTTAGATGACCTCATCTGTCAATCCTCCTTCTTCATCTCACCATCCTGCAATCAAGCTGTGGATTTTCACACAGCTTCTGATATCATCCAGTCTTGCTAATAATCATTCTGTAATTACTCCAGTATTTTCCCAGATGCTGTCTGAGTGTTCAAGTTTGTGTGCCGCAGTGTGTCAGGGAACAAACGTCTCTCTGCTTCGTGCCCCAGGCTAACACACTGCTTCTCATTCACTGTTCTTCTGTTTTATTTCATGTCACATTTGCCACCTGTGCTGACCATTTTATATCTCTGCCAGCATTTTTTGGGGTTAATTAAAATGGGGATGCCAGATGGCGCAAGTAACAGAACTCCACTGGTCCTCATGTAAACAGGTGGTTGTTGCCATGTTAATAGTACCCAGATGGAATTACTAAGTTTTTTCCTGAAAACAAACTAAACATTTGTGAAACAAGATGGTTTTAAAAAATCACTCAATTTGTTACAGTCAGAGTGTTGTTTTCTCACTTATAAAGGACACGATCTATTCACATAGATTGAAGGCGTGAAGTGGCCCACTCACTCCACCGCTCCCTTCCACAGGGTCTGGCTCTTTTTAGCTCAGTGGTACTCAGTAACTCTGGAAGCACATTACATTACAAGAGAGTAAAAAGTAAATAGCCTGAGATCAAAGACCTGTAACAAACAGACGACCACCACCCACTAAACTCATAGTGAAATGAGAGAAATGCTTTAGGGGCAATGTAATTCTCAAATTTGTCACTTCATTTCTCTTGTCTGCAGTTTAGCCACACAGAGTTGAAGCTGGGTTCCTCTTTTAACAAAGTCTTGTAACAGGTTATGTTGAACTCACCCAGGTTGTTAAAACACAAAATGGAATGGCCAGCCAGCAGGTTTACACTCAATTCAAATCCTCTGCATACATTTTTCCGTCACATTCCGACTCCATAAACTCTGGGCTTCACTGTTGGCCCATCTCTCTCTGTCACTTAATATTTTAGAGGCTAACATCAGGAACTGAACCTCATATGAGCTATTTTTCAGGAACATTACAAGTTACAAAATCTGTAATAACAAACTCTTAATTTAAATATAAAGCAATCCATTATGCATCATATACTGGAAATCTACAGAAGATTGAAGTTAAGGTTGACTATAGGGAAAAAAGGTGAAACCTGCATGAGTGGAATATTAGTAGACATATTAGACAGATGCGACAAAATAAAGTCAAAGCACACATTCAGTATTCAATTTAATTCAGTGAGGTCAGTTTAATTTGCAGTGAAGAGGTGTGTTTGGGTTTTTTCTCTAAAGGTGGAAAACAGACCAGAACGTCACAACTCATACTCATCAAAATCCGATATGGTTTGACAGGCATGTTATATTTTTTAGATGTCATGTGAAATGCAGCAGACTCACTGATCAGCTGTCCCTCATGAGTTGTGTCAGCTTATTGCTCGGCATTACTTTCAAATGATGGTACATGTTTGTGCTTTTTCAGGAATTTTAAATAATTTTTACTGTTTCGTAGTTGGTATTTTGATATTAGACCTGCAGAGATGTGAGTTACCGATGGTCAGCAGCAGGATGTAAGTCGAAGCAATGCGCATGCAATGACATTTAGCAACACACTTGCCTTACCATAAACTGTCTGATGGAAAGTCATATGATGTAAGATGTACATTACCTACATTTTTTTAAGTTTGATTTCTCGTAAATGATTAAAAAAAAGTGCTCTTCTGCAGCCCCTTTCTGAGTTTCTCTTAGTTTGGACAATTGACTGCTATCTCTTGCAGGTAAGGGACCCGTAAAAAATGGACACAATCCTACGTAAAATAATAATTCTTTAAAAAATCCCTTTGTGTTCAAGCTAGGTGAAATAACTCGTTCTGGACAGAGCAAGCCACAGTTTGTATCAATCTTGGTTGCGCCTCATATTAACCTGCAGACAGAAGGCTGGGACTATGATATAACTGCAACCAAAATGATTTGAGACAAGACCATGTCTCAATACAAACGCATTGTATAGCTGAGGCTATCTATATCTCTTAGGTGTTTGGATGTAACAAATTCAGGATCATTTAAAATTTTGACTAGATGGTTGTATAACATGAAAGGCCAGACATCAGTATTCTTCATATTTAGTTAAGCAGATTATGTTCAAGTTGTATTGTTCTTTACCAAACTGCCAAAACAGAAAAGTCGGAGAAAGACTGTAGCAAGGACATTTGTATCTAATGCACTCTGTTGAGCATCCAACAATTAATTCAAAAGGCCTTCTGGTGATACAACAAATACAAACCATGCTCCTACCATTTTATTGGGGGAGGAACATTTTATTTTTAAAAGTTATGACTGGTTAAATCTCAGAAGGGCACAGAAGGCTCCATCTGGCAATGTCTTATCTGCAACTTTACTTGCAGCTAGAACATTGAGGCTTTTTTAAAACATTGGGGACCGCAGTGCTTAAATTACAGTGCTGTGACACAGTAATTGTTTCTTTGCTGATGTGGAAGTTTAGATTAACCCTAGCTTCACTTCTTTGCTTCATGGGTAACAAAAGGAGGAGGCCCTCGTAAAACTGGGGAACAAAAGAAAATGATTTGTGTCATCTGGAAGAAATTTCTCATAGCTTTAGGTATTTTCTATCATAATTAAGACAGTGCTGGATCTATATATGTTGATCTCAATGTGAGTTGTGACATGGATCACGTCTTCTTTCTAGAAGCCTCTTCACCCCAGCAGTGAAATATTTTTAAGACAAGCCTCCGACATGTTTTGATTTCAGTTTTCTGACTATAAGACGAGCTCTTTGGAGGGCCTGCCAAGTGTTGAACAGGCAGGAGCAGGCATGAGAGGCAGGATGAACTGATAGATGTGAGGCAGTTTGAGGCCAAACATGTCAGAGCTGAATCCCTGAGAGGAGACTACACCTGCTCAGCAGCAGGCTCGTGACACAAGGATGATAAACTCTGGTTTCATCTCACTCTTCTCTTTGCCCTCCCATCTTTTATTAGTTAATGGAACGGTGCCACTCTTTGGGGAATTAGCTTATGACCAGCTGTTTTTAATTGTCTTAAGTCTCGTTCTTCATTAGATCACAATGAGAAGGTCACATTCTGTTTTCTCATTTCCAAATCTCTGTCTGTCCATATATAGACTCAGTTCAATGGTTGCATACACCTCTCCTGGTACCTTTTTTCTGTGTTCATGCAATTTCAGTAAAGATGACTACTGTTCAGCATTTATTAGCTCGCGACATACTCATAGAACCAAGTTGAATTGAGTAACTTTTGTTTTCAATCACAGTGGAGAAATCGTTAAAACTGGGGACCTAACTGCCATTAGCCCTTCCAATATCAGCAACACCAAGCTGATTTCCCTTTTCACCTAATGTTTGCTGTCTCTTTTGCTGCTTGGATTGGTTGATTCATTCATTCATTAATTTTCCTTACCTGCCTCACCTGATTCATGATTGTGGGTCAGTGGCTGGCTGGAGTCTATTGCAATTGCCATTGGGAAGGTTTAGGTAACAGAATTTTATGATTGGTTTGAGACACCAAAACTACTGGGTTATATTCAGAAAAAAATGGTTTGATAAGAAAAGGATCATTTCGATTAATTTAGAATTTACAACATTAATGATACACATTGGATAATCAAGGGGAAATACACTAAAACTGTTTACATAACAGGAGAGAAAAAATAATTACTGTGTTAAAGCAATCATAACTGGACGTTGAACTCACATGTACACGGTAGTTGTGCTCTCACAGCACACCCAGATAATGCAGTTGGGGTTCAAATCCCTCCTGCATGTATTCACTAAACTATACTGAAATGGGTGCATGCTCCACAGTCCCATCTTTTTCCATTTATCCTGTTAAAACAGCAAGGGTAAGTGTTCATTCATACAGTCAATTTGCAAATTAAAGGTCAGTCGTCAAACATCAGAAATTGCGGCTAAAAATATGCCCATTAACAGTAAGTGTAAACTTAAGTGTTGATTAAAACGTTTCCAGACTGTTGCTCTGCTCTAATAAAATCCTGGTTTTATAAGTATCTTTATCTACCATTTTAAAACTGACTCTACAGACTGTGGTCTGCATTACCTATTCAGTACAACTTAGGACCAAGAATCAAGCTTTTCCTCTTATGCCCCGTCCTCCAGTCCAGTCAAGGATCAGAGAGATGGACAAAGGTGTAACAAAGTACTTGAATAGGATGTACCAGCAGGCTGGCAACTGAATGAGAGAGTTCAAGATTGTTGAAGAATATAAGAACCTAAAATAGTAGGACAGGGGTGGTATACAGGAGCACAGACACCAAGAGAGAGCAGGAGAAGAAATAAAAGAGACGGCACTTTCACGCTCATCTTCTTATCTTTTACTTCCAAATCCATTTTCAAAACAGAGAGGAAGAAGGAGTGTGAGTGAGATCCAGTCAGAGATGGAGCAGTAGGTAGCTGGCTGAAGCTCTTATCTGCTGGCCTCTGCTGAGTTTGAGTGCCAGCAGACAGCATTGTAAATCTGTCATCACTGTAGTGCTAATAGAAAAACCTGATCTCATCACAGTGTAGAAGAGCCCAGAAAAGAATAGAGACTTTTCTCTCCTGTCTTTCATCTCCCTTAGGCTTGAACCCGCTCCATCAAGTGAAATCATTAGTATTACATCCTTCCCTAATCACATTACATTCTAATTTCATATCCTTGAGCTCTCTGGGTTGAATGCCTGCTCTTGTGGAAGGGTTCTGTAATATAGAATGTATTTAAAGGACATCATCTGCTGCTTGTGACAGTAAAGCACACCCACATTTTTCATATCTCCACATGTAAGAGTTTACTTTAGAATTACATTTTCATGGCAAGATAAGCTACTGAATCTAATCCCATCATATCTACTGCAGGCTGACCTTCTTTGAAAAGGAATCATTGTGGATTGTGACTCTTTTATAAAACTGTCATTCATATGTGTGTGTATGTAAATCCTCACATCTTACAGTTTCTTTCTCACTATTAAATCAGCTTTGAAATCCTGAGCGAGGGAGCAGAAATAGCACGTTATCTGGCATTACCTTCAACTTTCATACACAGATCTGACTGTACAGAAATCATTGTTGAAGTGTTGTGATTTAAAGAGTTTGACCTTGTGTCAGCATATCTGAAAGTGGAAATTGTTGCACTGTAAACAAGCTCTGTTGGCAAATCGAAGGAAAAACACTTAAAAAGAATAAAGTTAGCTTCTTCCATTCAGTTTCGTGTATATTCAGTGTTTACTTTGGCTTTAAAAGCTGGCTTGTTTCAGCCACAAAAATACTCTGTGAGGGAAAAGATTACAAGGTTGTCCCTCAACCTGATGCAATTCGAAGATCATTTACTTCATTAAAGCATTTGTGCTAAACACTTAGCTTGGGACTTGATGTAGTATCTATCAGAGTAACGAGCAAACTTAAACTAATCAGAAGAAAAAAAAAAAAAACTAATCAGAAGAAGCACGAAGGACCAGACAGTCAATAAGAGCAGCCATTGTTTATTGCCAACATTCCTAAAGTTGTTCATAGCTATCAGTATGGGATGCATATTATGTTTTAGCCACTAACTGATACAGAAACTTGGAGCCTGGCTAGATGGATTTCTGTGTGGTGCATTCAACTGTGGTGAATGCTGTAGAGGCAAAAGGCATTCTGGCTATAGCTTAGCTTATCTCAGTGTTTCTCACTTCCGGTCCTCATGAGCCACCGCCCTGCATGTTTTCGATGTTTCCCTCCTCCACCACACCTGATTCAAATGATCAGCTTGTCATCAAGCTCTGCAGTGGCCTGATAAGGGCCGAAATTGAGAAACACTGGCTTATCTGAACAGCAAACTTCCAACAAAAAGCCAAGTTGTCATTGTCTATGTGTCACGATTCATAAGGAAAAGCAGGAGGTTGAGGAGACAAGGACAGGGAGGAATTTTAAATATTTATTTGAATAAACAAAAGGCGCTACCAAGGCTGGATTTGACCAAAGACATGAAGTAAAATAACGGAACTTAGCTAAGGAGACATCAACGAAGTGGCACTGAACAAAGGAAAACCTGGAGCATATATACTGAGGAAGGTGATGATAAAGAGAAGCAGGTATGGAAACAAGGACCTGGTATGAAACAACAGAGGAAGCTAAATTAACAGAAAAAAACAGAGATGGGAATTACCAAAATAAAACAGGAAGCAAGAAGACAGAAAACCAATGACCAAAATAAAACAAATGTACAAAATATTAAATGAAAATAAAAACTAAGAAATACAAAAACACGGACCATGACAGTATCAGTTTGAAAATAATCTGACGATAAAGAATATGAATGAAATACCTGGTATTAGAGTTGTAAATGTTCACCTTAGTCTTCAGTAACTGTCGGTACATAGAGAATCTAAAGCTGACAGAGATACATACCAAGTTTAGAGCACCCGAAAAACTTCACTCATTTGTGACATGACATATATATTTTCTGTAAAATGCACCAGTGCAGTTCACTTATGTGCCGCTATGACAAAGTACTGCGTTTTACAGTAAGTTTTATTTGTTTTCAACAAATACAGCCGCACTGTATAAGCCGTACCGCCTCCTTCACTATTCCTGCTGCAGAGGAAAGAAACCCTCCCAACATCTACAAGGCCATCGCACCCGGTTCTCCTGTTGATTCAGAGACTATTTCACATTGATGAGTTATGACAGAAGCATAAAGATGTGTTCACAGTGGTGTCCTCGGTGCTAAGAACAAGAGAGTACACTGCCAGAAATAACAGATTAAGTTTTTATTTTTTTTATTAAGTGTGTCTTTTTCTGTTTTTTCTGGCTTGTCTCATTCCTGTTCACTTCCTCACGTGTTTCATCAGTCTCTCTTCAGTCTCTCGTCAGCTCCATTCCCTCCAACTGTTTTATTTCCCTCAGCTGTCTTCACTCACCAATCACCGTCCTCTGTATTTAAACTCCTTTCATTCACTCTTTGTCTGATCCTCTGTTCTCTTCAGGTTGTCCTGCCGAGTTGCCGGTGCTGCTATTACGACTTGGTTTTGTTTCCCCAGTTTGTTTAGTTTAGTTTAGTTTTTGTTGTTCCAGTTCAGTTTGTCATAGTGTTCCAGTTCAGTAGCGTTGTCCATTTAGTTTTAATAAATCAGCCTAAATTTCGTCTACCTCTGGTTTTAAATCTGTGTCACCTGGGTCCTCCTTCCTCACCACCTCCTACATGTGACATTTTCCACATCCAGTGTTGAAATCTTTAGAATTTTGTCAATAAGAAAATGTGAAACCAAATTAAAGGACTTTTTGTGCCAAAACATGCACATACCATTCATCATGGAAAAAAATATCACCTTTGATTAGCTTTGGTTTGGTTTTCTTCACCAAAGATATGTCAATGACATTCATGAATATAGGCTAATAGGTGGTGTCACTGTCCCTACTGAGCCATTAACATTTCTGCATTAATTACTTCAACAGGGAGCTTCGCCTTCATTTGAAACTTAACTGCTGTGACACTAACCCGCCACAAATCCTTTTGATGGTCAGATGGGTCCAAGACACTTGTGACATAAAAACTCACAAGGTAATGACCCAAACAAGATCTTAAATACCAGAGACCCTCTACTACCTACAAATGATTAAGCCTTTTAAAGAAGAGACTAAATACACTGCTTAGCCAAAAAAGAGAGAAGAAAAAGTCACAAATGAAAATGCTTCAAGCGACACATAAATTCTTAATGGGCTGATTTTCGGTCACTACTTTTGATGCGTTTAGCTGTCTGACAAAAGAAGCAGACGAAATGTGACTGAGGGCAGCTTGACTGGGAATTAGGCTGTATTAATATACACTCAATTTATTGTTTTTTAAAAAAAAAGATACAAATAGATGGAACTTTGCAGCATGTTAAAGAGTGCCTAGGCTCATTTTCTGCTAGTTCAGCATGTACATTAATCAACTATTTGTTCCCCAGATGAGATGAGTCGCATGATTTTGTACAATTTTGGAACAATTGGAACAATTTTTGGACTGATATGTTTAGATTTACTTTAAAAGTCCTGTTTTGGTCGAACACGTTTTTTTTTTCATTTATTTGTTCATTTTTTTGTATCATATAAACGTGCTCATTGTCTGGAATAGGCAAAGACAAACACTAAGTAAGAAGAAACTACTGAGTGGGTGAAATCATGAACTGACTCCAATTCAACATGCTGGAAAAAGAATAGAATGCTTTTGATGGGATCCAGAGGTGCAGATGGTCCTTTACATGGCAAAAAAACAAGAGGCAGACGTTTACTGGTGCCCCAGATGTTCCCGATGGGGGATTGTTGCATTGGTGGATGAGGGCCTTCACACTGAATGCTTTTTTGTTCCCTTTGTTTTCTGTTCCCAACTTCTCCCTATCTCTTCTTCCTTTTTGCACCACTTGTTCCATTCCTTCTTTCCTTGCTTCTTTTTTTAACCTCCCTTTATCCTAGATTCTTTATTTCCCAAACATATCGATTGCATCTTGGATGGCTTCTCTTCAGTTGTTCATTTATTGATCCAAAACACCCCTAGTCGATGCTTCCTTCCCACAGACCAAATTCTCTTGCTTAAAGTCTCTGTCTCTGTCTCATTCACACACACACCATCTGTACCTCTGCATTGTGTTGAGTTTTCCCAGTCTACTATAACCGACTATAATAAACTGTTTGTGATGTCAAACTGCCAGAGCCAACATACTAATCTACAGAAAGCAGATTCAGTCCCTTTCCACCCATTCATTTTCTTACTTTCACTGTCTTCTCGCTCCCTGCTCCCCCTAGAAACAAGACAAGTTTGTTGAAAAGTCTTTTAAAAGTGTCCTAAGCCATTGTCTGCTGTCTCCTGTGAGTAACTTTATAGCCACTGTGATAGATACACCCAGACACAGGAAAGATGTATTGGTTAATTAACTTAATGGCTGTGTAAGTGTGTGTGTGCATATGTACAGTATGTGTCTGACAGGTGAATTTGTTTGCGTGTGTCATCTTGTGAATTAAGCAGTGTGAAGAAAGAGGCTCATTACCTCAAAACTTGGGAAGACAAATTGGACCAGGGGTCTGATAATTCTTCAACGTACAATATCGAACAGTGCTTCCAACTGGAGTTCCTATCCTACATATTTTTTGCAAGACCACCTTTGCCACATTATTTAACAGAAATCATGCAGGTGAGAGCAGTGGTCTGAGGGCAAAAGAAGTGAGCATGCAGGTGGAAAGTGAATCTTCGTGCCAAAGAACATGTCATATCACTATAAAAGTGAAAATTAAGACACTGGGCCTTCTTCAGAATTTTTTCTTACTTTCTTTCTTAAGTTGTTCTTAATTAATGTCTCTAGAAAGCTCTGCATCAGATTCATGGAAGTGTTCTCACACTGCAAAATTGCTCATATCTTTGCTCATGAAATGAAAGGAAGTGCTTGCTGTCCCTAATTTGCACAGTTAAACTCCTGAAAATGCCCATAAAAGGGCATGAGATCGAAGGGCCGTGTGCAAATGAGGGGAGAGCAGGGCCTTGGCACTGCTCGAACCACATATTGTTTAGGACTAGAATGAACTCTGTTTAGACAATGACGAAGATGTAGACGCATTGTCAGACAGCTGGTGCCGGATAGAGATTGGGTTTGGGCCACATACACACAGAATTATATCAAGAGGTATAAGAAGATCTCACAAAATAAGGCCATAGGGAATTTCCATGCATGCTGCCATGTAGATGTCTCTATGTCGTTCTGATCAATAAATTCCCCATAAGAGCCTCCACAACACAAACACATCCAGCATTCTTTTAAGATCTCTATGGTGCAGTCGATTGTACATACATGCATCTGATTGAATAAAACCTACTGGTGAGTCTTAGGGTTTGTCAGTGGTGTTATTAACCAGGAGGCCAGGGCATATCCTCAATCTCCTAATAGAACAAATGATAATAAAAAGCTACTGTTGTCGAAAATTTTAATTATCAAAAGATATGTACCAATGAGCCATAGGTCACCAGCTGCTCCTTGTTCCCACGGACCTGCTCTGCAGGATAAAGGAGTCGTGTGCTCCTCCTGGAAATTTGGAGGCCACATTCAGACGGTGCTTCTGGGAGATGAGGTGGACATTTATGGAGTGATATTGCGTGCGGTTTAGGAATGGGAATAGATCTGGCGAAGGTACTTTAATTCACACGTGTGTGCAGTCTATAGCACCGATGGTGTTAGGAAAACCAGCAAAAGAATGAAATCCTCTATTGACAGTGACTGGTTCTAGAGCTATGAACGAAAATCTGTGACCAGTTGATTTATTGCATCCACAACTCATAGGAGAGTGCGGCTGATGGATGTGGCCAGTGACCAGAAAGCCAGAAAGCCCCAGGTCGAGAGAACCTGCACATGTGGTGGAACAGAGCTTGACTGTTGTGTATGGCTCCGCAGTGCTGGCTCTAAACGATTTCAAAGGTCCATGAGAGAGGCTCTTGGTAGCCTAAAGCATCTAAATAGATACTCATCACTCTGCAAATAAACTGGATGGTCATTAAAGATTTGTTCCCTCTGTAGAGCACGACCTGTAGTATCTTGCAGCAACAGTAAATATGCCATTTTGTAAACAGAATGGAATAAAGAAAGGCCATGTTTTGGTAGAAAAAGGGTGGAAAAACTAATTGATGGCACAGTTTCCAATTAACTAATGTAAATTAAAGCGACGGTGTACTTAATTCATTTTAAAGAACTAAAATGCTTGTAAATTACCAAAAGTTATTTAAAAAGGTCTGACAAAAGTATTACTGTGATTTTATTATTGCATTTTAATGAACTACAGAAGACAACACAAACGCCTGTTTTTTCGAAACATACAGTAGCAGCACTCAAATGTGTGTAAGAGTTCTGAGCGTTTGTAGGATTTCTTCTTAGGTAAGAACAAACTGGATGAGAAAACATTGCCGCAATCTTCATAAAAAAGTGCTTAAGTAGAACTTAAGAACAAATTTGTATGCACAAAGGTACGTTCCTCTGAAAAGATAAAAGAAAGAGAAGAACAGCGGACTGACATATTAGAAGTCAGACTTAACATTCTATCACATTTCTTTCTACTCTGGAACCGTAACAACTAAATAATGATCACCCTTGAAGAGGAGGCAGGTGTGTAAACATATCCTGTAATTAGTTGGTTAAATAGTGGTAATATTATTTTGTTCCTTATGATTATTAATTTCCCCAAAACTTGAAATAAAAAAAGAAAAAATTATTTTAAAAAATTGCATGACGTTAATGAAGATGTGGTGATACTTTCTAATGACCTTTTACATGGTAGAACTATGATCTTCCACTGGCCCACTTTTCAATATCAGCCTGCAAGTTACTGAGATCCTCACAACTTAAAAACCTCGGTGCAACTTTGGTTGTCGGTTCCAAAGGCGTTCCATAACTGTCCTTTGAATCTTCCAGTCTTGCTCGGCCACAGTAATTTTCCCTGGTCCTGCTCCTTTTTCTCATGGGAGCGGGACTGAGGCGAGACGGATTTCCACGAGTCTAAACTTGACTTTTGCTGAAGTTCGTTTTCAGTGCCTGGTCCTCTTTTGATCTCCAGATGCTTTGTGTAAAGGAGGTTGTCAACTTTACGAGTGTTAGTCATTGCTTGATGCTCCCCTCCCCACTGTGGACAGTTGTGTTTGTGGTGCAGAGTATTTCCCAGATTTTCTCTTACGAGATGTACGTTGCTCCTCTTGTGTCGGGGGTTGCTCCTGTGGACTCTCATTTTTCTACATGTTAGATTCAAAACTCATGCTGACCCTGGAGAATATTACCTGGCCTGTTTTTGTCCTGCGGAACCACTTCTCAACAACAGCACTACTGTCTCGAGTTTTCCAAGAGCTGTCAACATAAGTCCTGTCCAAAGAGGAACAACACCAATCCCACTGATGAATGATTTCCAGTAATAAGGATTAAGTGGGTTTTTTCATCTGAGTTGGTCTCCATCTTGGCTTCTTGCTGCACCTGCCTGACAACTCTTTCGACAGGAGCAAAGAATGGATGATGATTTTGCGAGAGATTTTTGCCAGTCATCAAACTCCCCAGGGCTTTGGTCCTCATCTGCCTTTTCCATGTTTTCATCTGCCTTTTTTTGACGTTGTCCGCTTTCTGTGTCTGTATGGTATCCTTCAATGCTGAGAGATGTTTCTGATACTCCGCTGTGTCATTTCTTGATGAGAATACATATACCATGCACTTTGTAATAGATATGATCTGATCAAATGTGGTAGCGTTGTGGTCCTTTTCAAGGAGAGCGAAACTGAACAAGATCATGGACAACTTCAGCATGTGAGCAGCACAGAGACGTACAACTGTCAACTGCCCTCTCTCCTTCCTCTGGCACAACTGGAAGCAAATATTCCTGATACCCATAGAGCTAAATGCCTGAACTGCTGCATCGATCGTGGCCCAACCAAAATCAGTCTCAACTTTTTGGGGCCTCGACTCCTTCTGAAGAAGCTTGTTGAAGTCTTGATGCAAGCAAGTGAACCGGTGCAGGATTGCAGCTGTAGTTTGATCAGATGATAGCATTTCAGCGACAAGTAGCACAGTTTCGGTTGTAGACTGACATGAACTGCAAAGTGCATCGTAAAGTACTGACTGGTGGGTTGTGTGAGGTTTGGCGACTATACTGCCAGCGGCGTCTAAATCCAGCAAACAACTGCTACTCCTCTGTAGGTCGTGAAGAATTTCCAAATGGGGTTCAGAGTAGGAGTGCACGATGAAAGGAGACATTGCTATATATTGGATCCTGCTGTGCTTTTTCTGCATCCTGTTTCTGCTGAAAAACATTCAAGAAACACATCTCTATCCAACCGATTATCCAGATTTCTCTCAATGGATATTTTCTGCAGAGTATGATAGACTTCACATCATTAAAGTGTCCTGATAATAGTTTGGTGTCATCTGCAGGCTGTCTACAGTGACATGTGTGTTGTTCATCACAACTCTAGCTGGCCTTTTCTTAAACTATGACATTTACAGTTATGTCCCGTTTTGTTGTATCAGGATCTTTTGAAATTGGAAGAAGGTAGTTTGTGCAGCCAGTGCTGCCGAAAAGGGTCATTAGCCTTTCGAGACTGACCGCACTATGTTTGTTTTGAGTGAAAAGACACAATACTTGCTCACCATGCCTATGTTTGGGCTCATGAGATCAGACCGTATCCCTCTCTCTTGTCTGGGTTCAGTGCTGACCACTCCTCTCTTGTCAGACTGACAGAAAATTCTTGAGGGTAAGATGGCAGTTAAGTTCCATAGATAACTTTTTCTTTATACTGTCCATCTGTCCAGAGTCTGCTGCCTGGTCCCTCCTACTGTAGGAGTAACAGTGCCAAGGGGATATAACTGCAATGTCCTCAATACTTGGGTAGCCAACACAAACTGGATGAAACCAGTCCTTACACAGACAACACTGAGCACATGGCTCATCAGCTATTTCATCTCCTCCACCTTCCTTGTGTTCACTTATAGGAGGTCTTTCCTGAGAAATTATTTTTGTTTTCATCAGTGGGGCTCTTTTTCTTCCGCCTCAACAGTTCTGACACACTTTCTGTCATCATGCCATTCAGCAAAGCCTTCTTATTTTCAACTGTAAATGTCATCCCTGCCAAGGCCCCCCACATGGGCTGTTGCACGGGATTTTCTTTTTCAGACTTCCAAATGTAGAGAGTTCAGCTACCGTCTTGTCTTCTCCTCCTGACAGTGCCCAGAAATCTGGAGAGCCATGTCTTTGCCCTCTTCTTAACTTTTCCATTTCTAAACCTGATAAAGGTGAAGAAAAAACACAGAATCTGGTTGGTTATGAACTTAACAGAAAAAATTAAATCATAACACATAACACAAGGTAAAGACACTGAGCTACAACGTACCTGTAAATTAGCATTTCAAACAATGTGAGAAAATCTAATTAAATAATACATATATATATATATATATATATGTGTGTGTGCGTGTATATATGCAATACATATATATGTATATATGTCTAAATATAGAGAAATGCCGGTGTGCCGGTGTGGCCAATAATAATTTGTGAAACCTCATGTTACTTGACTAAAAGATCAATATTTTTTTAACAGTTTGTTGTAATTTCTCTTCTTAAGGGATGTTTACAACAAACTGCTCTAAAAAGATCATTATAAAAGCTGTATGTAAATAGTCTATTGTTCCAGTTCAAGTGGTTGATGGAATTCATACCATAGAAAATCATATTGTTGGCATCGCTTGAAGAGCTGATTGGGTGAAACCAAGAACTGATATTTTGTATTTTCTGAGTAATTAACTTCATCTCGTTTGATTAGAATCAGTAACTGTTAAACTAACTGTTTTGGTTCTTTGTTAGATTATCTGTTTCCCTTCGTGTCAGACTGGTCTGATCAGCCAATATTTGAGTCCCCTTTGTTTGTTGTGTGTTAGGTCAGTTTGATTTAGTTAGTTTGGAGTTACTTTGGTGGTTAAGTTGCTGTAATGATGTAAGTTCAGTTTTGTTAATTTTGTTTTGTTAGAATCTGCAGCCTCTTTAGAATAATTATGTCCAGATTTGAGAATTTCCAACAGGACCTAGTCTACGGTCCTGTTTGAAATTCATGATCCATTCAATTTGTAAATTGGAAGCCAACTTCATCGTCAGGCCACGAATATCCGCTCCAGCATGCTCTGCCACCTGATCATCACACATGAGGACAAACGCCTGACGAAGTCAGGTTGCCAAAAACTAAACGAAAGGAAAGAAAGAGATGAGAAGGAATCAAAGGGTCGACATTATGTCACCCAATACTTCAAAAAGCAATGTGGGTTTGTTGGTGGTTCATGTGGTGGAAAGTTATGGAAGATTAACTTTGTCCAGGGACTATAAGCTAGCTCACTTTTCTCCCCATGTTAGCTCATATTTCTCAAGACAACTCTGGATTTTTACATTTCACTGTTGTTTTAGTTAAATATTTAATGCAGTCAAACGTTTAGCAAGCAGCTCATATTCAATCAGTTGACCTCCCCTCTGGCAAAACGATGCCTCGTTCCGAATAGATAAGTCAAGTGCAGCAGCAGCTGTCAGTCAGCCCCCAACTCCACCTGCCCCTGAAACAGCGCCAGTGCCCCCACATGAGGAAGGAGGTGAGCAGCTGTGTGTTGAATTAATACACTTTATTACAGTGTCAAATGACAGATGAGAACAAACAACAATACACACAAAAGATATAAAGGATTGATCTATTATTATGGAAAAGATTAATTGAAATAAATAAAATAAAAATCGTTCTGAACAATTTTAATGCTTTAAAAAGCATATATATATATATTAGGGTTGGGCAAATATTAAATTCTTTAATCGTATGATTTCCTTTGATTAATCACGATTAATCGCAAAATCCAATAATGAAATTAAAAGTAGCATATAACGCACTTTTATTGTAACTGTACACTGAAGGAACTGAAATACTCCGGTGTTAAGACAATTCAACGTGGCAGTGCTTACAAATAACTTTGGCTCTGTCGACTGCGCCGTCTGGAAGAACATGGAAATGAAAATGACCATGACCAATGAAAATGAAAATGACCAGGTTCCGTAACCTTCTCCATGTTTGTTTCGCCCGCTTCATCCGCCATTCTTTTCTTTTCTGAAGCAACATACTAGGCTCGCCCACAATGGACTTTTTCAAAATAAAAGCCAGTGAGCAACAGATGTTTACAATAAAAATAATAAATAATGGTCGGTGATAATGAATTCATTAGTTAATGCAAAAATAACGCATTAATGTGCCCTGCCCTAATATATATATATGTATATAAACTCTTATTTTGTTTAAATGATCCTCAGATGATAATTGCTATTTTTTTCATGGAAGAGTTTATTTTATATTTACGTTTTGTATTTTTCAGGTAGCCTAATTTAGAGTTTAGAATTATAGTGTCAGTGTTGCAGCAATTAAATGAATTCCATTGTATTCAGAGTGCTCAGTGCTTACCTACCTGTCAACTGTCTTGTTTTTCTTTTTTTTCACAAATATGGGAATGATAGTCAAAAATACCATCAAAATGCATAGTTTTATGTAAAATAGCATCACAGATTTTGCTGA
This sequence comes from Leuresthes tenuis, assembly GCF_036924035.1. Taxonomy (NCBI): domain Eukaryota; kingdom Metazoa; phylum Chordata; class Actinopteri; order Atheriniformes; family Atherinopsidae; genus Leuresthes; species Leuresthes tenuis. Next base: position 25,259,797 of record NW_027325365.1, on the reverse strand, counting down.
CTTCCTGCTTGGCTGTTTGGGGGCCCAGTAAAAATTATTTTCATGGGGCACAAAATCCCTAGCGGCGCCCCTGATTTTATATATATATATAGCGGCTGTAGCTCAGGAGGAAGAGCAGTTGCCTACCAATCGGAAGGTCGGTGGTCGGTGGTTCGACTCTGGCTTCCCCAGGATACATGTCGAAGCGTCCTTGGGAAGCGTCCTGAACCCCACGTTGCTCCCCCAGTGTATCATTGGGGGTATGAATGTGTGTGAATGCTTAGAAAGCATGTAGTTATATCTTAAGAGACGTGCTGTGTGAGTGGGGTGAATGCAGCATGTAGTGAAGCGCTTTGAGTGCTATACAAGTACAAGTCCATTTACAGAATATATATATATACGTTAACATTTCCTGTGTGGGAAACATTTTACGTGACCAAAGTCAGATGTTCACAGGGGTTAACATGCATATGCTTTGGGGAAAAGCTCAGGGTTCTTGTGGGTGGGAATTTTCAGTTTCTTGATTTAATTTTTTTTTTTTGTCAAACACTATAATCTTCTATACAGAAGAACAGATGAACCTTAAACAGATGGGATCTGAGATTGTGTGCGATTAAATGCTTTTTTGAAATTTTTGATGAGATGTTGTACAACGTTGATTAGTGTGTTATCAGACCACTGGAGCTGCCTGCTCAGAGTAGACTTTGAACCAATCCAAATTCCCCCAGAACACCAGTGACTTGGCCCGACCCCTTTATTTTCTATTTTTCAGACTAACATTAGGTCCCCTTTTGCCTTTTGAATCAAGGGATTGCTGTCACCTAGCCTTTCAGCATATTTCTATATGACAGCTACGGCTCCCCATGCAACATGGAGGGCTAAGGCCAAGTGGAAAGACCAGGGGGAGGAAATGGGATTGAGTTGTGACATTTTGGTGGAGTATGGGGTAGCCTCTCTAAACTTTGCTTTGACAAGAAATGGGTCAATATGCAGAGGTAAATAGCACTGGGCCTGCTGTTTCAGGGGTACCTAAATATGTTATCTGTAGAGCTGTTATTTCCTCCGTAACTCAACAGAGAATAATAAGAAATAAACTCTAAATTCCTCTTGTGCATTTGAATACCACACTGCCCTCTGCTGGACAAGTCAAAATAATTCCAATGGTTTGATACAGCGGTCTATAAAGCCGATGGTCTGGCATACTTGCTGACTTCAGCCAGGCTGATGTTCAAAGTCCTGCAAAAGCTCGCTTGATCTTGATTTTCAGTATGAATACTGACCATAAAAGCGGAGCCTCACGATCCCTCTGACTTTTTGGGTTTTAACTTGTTCCAACTTTGAACATCCCTAACCTGTTCAGTGCATAATGAATGTTTGAACTTCAAAGAAAAGGTGACAGCTCCTGCCCTCTCAGCATTACTTTCCTGCATCAGATAGAAAATCTTAGAGGTTTGTAGGACATTACTACCCATTTAATGTACTTTCGGGAGAAAATTATATACCAGAGTGTCCAATTCTGCACAACAGATGAATATACAGAAAATGTTTGAAGAAACAGTTCAGTATTTTGCACAATATAAACATTGCTGTATATGTAGTGCACATCAGAATCACAGATAGGAATCAGTAGGCAACCTGCAATTTCACAAAAGCATTTCCACACTATTAAATAACCAAAGCTCATATTCAATATCTAGATGGAATTTCATGAGAATAAAAGGGACTTTCTTCCACTGGGATGAGATCAAATTCAATTTGTGTCCAATACAGCAGAGCTTGTTTTCTTTAAGCAACACTAAAATTGACATAGAGAAGTAAAAAGCACTTGGCTCCATTGATTGTTGAGCGGGGAATTTTCTTTATACAGTTTGAGAAAAGTGAAAGGTACTCATACATCTGTGATATTCCACCTGTGGACAGACACCCAAAAAATAAAGCCCCCTAAAATGTAATCTCACCTGCGGTCTTTCTGTCATCTGTTCAATTCGGTTTCCATTTTACTGTAGTTCGTTCATCTTTTTTCTCTTTTTCCCCCTCAGATAGTGTCTGCAAACTCCAGATTCTTTCTTCGATGTAAGGCACAAGCTTCTCATCTGCTTTTGAGTGGAAGGAAGATAACTTTCAATGTGCAACTTGAATGAGGCATAATGAGACACATATTCATATTTATGCTCTCAGGTTACCTAAAGGAATACTTGAAAGGAAGTCGTGCTGTATCTCTACGTGGGCCCTGAGGAAGGTGTGAGTGTGTGGGAAGAGAGGTGGGCTTCAACGTCCAGCCTGCGCAGCGAGAGATAGATGGAGAGAAAGAAAGAGTCCATGTCTGTGGAGAGGAGTGGGCGGAGGGAAAGGCCTTGAGAGCAAAAGGAAGAAGAATACGGGGGAGGAGGTAAACACAAGGGAAGCAAGAAGAAAAAAGACTGGAGACACAGCTGAGTTGTCTTTGTTAGTGAAGGATATGGAAATCCCTCTGCTTATTGGCTATAAAAACTTGGGTGGTAACATCACCCTCAGGAGATTGTGGCTGGAATGATGAAGCCATTGCCTTTTGTGTAAAATGAAAAATTAGAAGTGGAAGCCACGGTTTTAATTACCTCACACCGGAAATTGACAATTAAAACACCCTAGAAGAAAATAGTGCAATATATCTCAATATATCATATCAGTAATTCCTCTTAAAAAGAGATGAACATCAAAGCCCCATTAACGACTTCATCAGTTTGTGAAAGTGTTCCTTCCCACAGTCGTGCCTTTCAAAGTGATGCAAAGGATCGTGGAGCTTTATGACACTGCAGTGCATATAGAGCAGCAGGCTGTGGCTGTGAGGCTCAGATAGTCCTTGATAATTCACAGCATCATGCCAGGTTTGCAGTCGTTGTCTGAAACATGGCAGCAGCGGATGAGGCAGATGAAAAATATCCCTTTCAGACGTGGTTAAGCTTGTTGGATGGTCAGTGTCACGAGCTGTTATCAGCTTAAAGGAAGACATTTTTATTCAACCTGAGTGCTCACATTGTAATTTGCCATCTATGCTTTCTTGTGTAGCATACATTTACTCCTGATTTCTTCACAATGGCGGAACGTGTGTTGAAACCTCAGGGAGAAACACTGGCTCAGAAAAAAACAGGATCATGGTGCTGTGATTGATGATTTTTGTGTTGTGATTGCTATACATAGCTTAAATCATTAATTTATCTAATTATTACTTGCTGAGGTTGTGCCAAGTTAAAATAATCAGGTTAACAGCATTAATTCTAGCCCTTACCTCTGGCTGAGCACGGAGCCACGCTGTCTCTAAAATCGGCGCCCTGAAAAGAGCTCCACCTTCCTCGATGCTCTTTTTCTCCTTCTTCCACTCGCCTCAGTATCTTCTTCTCTGCACAAAAGCAAACCCTATCTGCCTGCAGATAACCACAGAGGGTGTGTGGGAATCAGTCGGAAATTACAACAAGGAAACGTATTAATTAACTGAAGTATAAAATCAATTGTTACAGTGCTTCTGGAAAAAAAGGAGAGAAAAAAAAAACCCGGCAGCAACCACAGTTATCTTGATGTGGAGCCAAAACTGATTTTAGGGTCTGGGAACACTGATAAAGAATCGATCTCCTCCTCTTTTTACTCCCCTATTCATCCATTTGTCTTTCCCCTCAGGGCCCCTCTGGTTCTGATAGTGTCTGTCTGCCTCGCTGCCTGCTTGTCTTCACAACAGTAAGGCTGTTGTTACTTGTCTGTGTTTTAACACTTTTTAGGTTTTTACTAGGCGTTGCTGTGTTTTTAGAAAAACGTCTAATGATTTTTATTGGTCATAAGTATTGTTTTATTCAACAATTTATTGTTTTTGTGGCATCTCCAATATTGAAGAGTGAATTGATGAATAGTTCTGAAGTGACGGCAGTTAAGAGGCCTGAAGGTGTTCATCCAGGCACACGGTCCGTGTTGACCAGCCGTGTTAAGTCCTATATTGAAGGGTTCATAACCTCAGACCACATTTTCACTAAAGTCAAAAATCTGGCCACAGCTGCTTGGAGGTAAAACAATGGCCAGTTGTAATCTGTCCCTTATACTATCTGATTCTTCTGTTACAGTTGCATCAAATCCCTCTCTGTAAGTCAGTAGATAAGGAAGTATTACTTCTTCTCTGCTGTGTGTTCATTGTGCTGTTATGCAAGCTGTGTTGCCACCTTCAAAAAGAAAAATGTGAGTATGCACAATGTCATTTCTTCCCCTTTTTCCTTGTTGTGGAACAGTTCTGAATAGGATGGACTTGTTTTCCCCTTTGCAGACCAAAACAAAGAGGCTCAACTTAGAACAGCACAAAGTATGTACATAAGATCATTCATATTTGTTTTGTATTTTATTTATCTAAAAAGGTTTGTGAAGACACTTCTGATGAAACTTCTGTGTTTTTGTTGATCATAACTACCTTAATTAATTGTCTGCCTCAAGACTGCAGGTCTCCAGGGACGGGACGGGGAGTTAGTAGGGAAATGCACAGCTGCAGCTCGGCCCTGGTTTGTCCTCATGGATGAGATCTCAGGATGACCGGGAAAAGGACAAAGAGGATGAAGAGGAGAGGAAAGAACGAAAATCGAAGGTAGGGTGTCCCCTGTGTGGCGACGCACAGGCCAGCCCATGTAAATGTCCATGAAGGTACACAAATACCACTGAGGTTAAGCCAGTTAGAACTCTCCAGTATGCTGTTGCGTACTTTGACTGACAGCTGTGGTCCATAATTTATCATGATCATCATATATTCATTCCATTGCTGTCATAGGCCTAAAAATTTGTATGCAAGAACAGTACTTTGGTAAATCTGATCAAATTTCACCTGGCTGGTTTGAATAAGAAACTATTATCAACCACAACTGCAAGAGCCACTTTTCAAACAATTATTTCTTGTTTATGTAACATTACATGCTGCTAAAAGACCAACCTTAATTTACCCGACTGCAGCCCTGTCCCAGGTGCACCCGCCTCTCGCCCCAAGGACAGCTGGGATAGGCTGTGTGTGCCACACCCCTCTTTGGCCTCTTTTTGTTTTTAGATTTGAAAGAACTTTTGCTTTTTTTCATGAGGTGACCCCTGATGTTGAAAAACAACTTTCTTGTGGCTGATGTGGACTGAAAGTGTTCAGGGTGTGATGCTACATACTGCAGAAGGAGTTCTCTCAGAAAAGCTAACAAAGAGTGGAGGTGGGTATCTACAGCCGTAACTGGCGGGAAGTGTGCAAAAATAGCAACCAGATTAACTTAAACAGGATCCAAATTCTATTTGCTTCTGTTTCTTTGCAGCTGAAAACCAAAGTGGTGTGTCAGTTTTATTTTGACGTCTTCAGGACACCAAAGCAGTAGTGTGAGGGCTTCCCTAAACAGACACTCCTCGATATTTCCTGTCAGCTCGTATTTCTTGTAGTTTCGCCCACTGTATTTGGTTACAGATTTTCACTGATCTACCCCGAGCAGCTTATGCCTCCATCCTTTCCAGTCTCTCAACATAATCCAGCCTGTGGCATGTAGCCACTGGCCCTCCTGCTAATTAACAGTTCGGTCTTTGACATTCACCTCATAGCAGCAAGGCTTTTGGAAAGAACAACGTGACTCTGCCAACTTCCCTGCCATATTTAAACCTCCTAATGTCAAACTTATGAGCACTTCTTTAACAGGCAGGGAGCATATTAGATTCAAAATGCTCAGCTGCAATCTGAAGTGATTATGTGGACTTAATTTGAACTTCCTGTGATTCGTGCATCCGTGCCTGGGTTTGTGGACAGAGGAAGCAAGTATAAGAGGCTAAACTAATTTTGCAAGATATTTTTCTCTCCACTTAATCCTTGTCATGCAGTGTTGGTATTAATATTTTGTTTATTTTTCTAATTTGAACATTACGAAAGGCTTTAATGTTAGTAGGTGGACACTTTGCCAGTTAAATATGGCTGTTCTGCATGCAGGGCACACTTTGTAATGACAGTGTTGCTTAACTAGAAATGGACCAAACGTGGGACCTAAAACAAAGGTAGGTATTAAACCAAGACCTTTGATTGATGATGGGAGTTTCTGACTGCTGCGTAATGTCTTCTCTGGCACATCTGAAAGATTCTCAGTGGGGTCTGAACTCTGTGGTGGACGATCCATGTATGAAAAAGGCTACTTGTGCTTCCCGAACCACTTTTTTTACAATTCGAGCCTGATGAATCCTGACATTTTCATCTTGGAAAATCCTTGTCCCCACAAGCCCCCACAGGCTTTTACAGTGGTCTCTTGGCATGATGGGTGTGATACGTCATCCACCGCTCTTCTTACCCTGATACAGCCATCCCTCTGGAACAATAAATCTGTCCTCATCAGAGGAGCCTCACTGATAAGTGGTTTTCTTCAGGCTACACAGCTGATTCGTCCCAACACCTTGAGTTCTCTTCACAAAGTGCATGTGGGAAAGCTTTTACTTTCACTGTTTTACTTTCACTGTTTAACATTGCTGTGAAAGAACTACATGTGCATGTATTGGTTCCACATGGGACTCTTTGCCTCCTGGAATAAAATATTCTGATTAAGCCAGTCAGTTACCACCACTTGATTGATTTCATACTTTCCTGTCTTTATGCTACCTCAGCTTAACCGTGGGGTTAGCTTGCACCATGCATTGTATTGAAAGGTAACACTCCATCCAGCTCCCAGATTCATGGGAGTTTTTTTTAATTCGATTTTTTTGGGGGAAGGGGTTTTTATAATGGATCTACATAAATTAATGCCAACTGAAAGTTTATTATTTCATTATTTCCATGGCGCCAGCACATATTTAGGATATTATTTGCGGCCTACCCCTACGTTCTGCGGTTAAGGATGTAGTGGTCACTTCACACATTTCTGTGAGAAGGGATGATCTGCATTCCAGAAAGCCCTTCATTAAAAACTTATTCAGATGTATTCTGACACTTCTGTTGTGACCAGGGAGAATTTCCCCATTCTTTTTGCTAAATTATTTTTCTTATCTCTGCCAAATCATTGTCTTTTCATCCTTTTGTCTTTTCATCGTTTTTTTTAAGAATCTCTTTGCAGTCCCATGTCTTTGATGCTCCTTTGTTACCAAGCCTTTCGCTGCAACATCTTGGAGAAGTTAGATGTTGCCATCGGGAGCACAGCACAGCTACAGTTGTTCTTTTGAATCATCAAACAGCTTACAGTGCAAGGGCACTGACATGATCAGAGAAAAAGATAGCGATAAGGGGGATAAGAACAGAAGTCAAGAGTGACAAGAGGAGGAAAACTGAAATAGATACAACCACACTTAAGAGGTTGCCACTACATCCCTTAATAGATGTGAGCAGGCATTAGATAAAAACTGGGGAAAACATGTCAAAGAAATTCTGCACTGCGGGAAAAAAATAGGTTTCCAGGGCAAGAAATGAGAAAGTCAGCACCTAAGCAAAGAAGGGGATCATAAGGTTTGAGACTGAAAGAGAATGAAAGAAAAAAGACCCCCCGAGAAGGGATCTTCCTCCTCCACCTCCTTATCTTCTGTTCCTGGGGTTTAGGGAGAGCTTAGTAGAATACTCTGTGACTCTCCAAAACATTCACAACCGCATATTAGAGTGGGAAAAAGGCAGAGAGGAAGGTGGGAAGCGTGGAGTGCAGGGGAAGCGTGGAGAAGTAGAAGAAAAAGGAATATGAAACGGTTTCTGCTGCCTTCATGTTGCTGCAATGACTGAATTTCCCCATCAAGGATTAATAGTCTTATCTTAAAAAGAGAGGAGAAAAGTGAAAAGCTTTGTTCGTTGTTGTCCTTTGTTCTGTCCAACTTTGGTTCTATGAAAACAAAAGTTCCTCCAACAAACTCTGGCTCCATCTGTCAGTGTTTCAGTGATGTCAAATGCAGAAAAAGATATTAGGAAATATTGATATAGCCATGACTTCAGATAATTATTGGAGATCATCAGTATTAATCTCATGTCTTGACATCATTAGCTCACCTTGGCTAAATGACCAGAAACAGGGAAAAACAACATGGGTTTCACCAAGCTAACAAAGGTGCCTACAGTTCCCACTAAAGCCGAGAATAAACTTGCTATTAATTACATGTTTGAGTGTTTATAATGGCTGCCTCGCATCCTGCACTTAGTCGTGCATGTCCCCTGAGAAATGCAACGTATGCAGTTTACACAGGATGCGATACAACGGTGACCAATAGAGGAAAATATGATCAGATACACTCCATGCTTGATTTAGGGGCCTTACATACCATTACTTTTTTGTCTCCATGTTTATTGTTTACATCCTGCAATCTCTGAACTTTTGTTCCATATAAATTTACTTGTGTGCTCCCTCGTGGAATCTTCCAGTAACAGGCATATTACACCAGCAAGTATGTGAAACCTGAGCATTGAGCCGGGTGCCCAGATGAGTGTGAGGTTAAGAGGAAGTATATTCTCAGCCCAATGCTAATGAAAATTTTGAATCTCATTTAACATCCACAGAGATGCACTGTAAAGACAAATAACTTCAGCCTCCCAAAGGACCATCATCACAGTGAGGCTTCTACAACCGGTAGCATGTGAACAATGATGGTACAATGTTTCCACTGAGGAGACTACTGCATACAGTGGCTTGAAAAAGTATTCTTGTGTTTTTCTGTGTTTTTCCTATTTTTTGGTCTTATAGCCTCAAATTAAAATGGATATTTGTTGTGATTTTATCATTTGATTAAAAAACGTACCAACAACCCTGACAGTGAAAAATATTTGATACTGAGAAGCAAACAAGAAAAAGAAAACTTGAGCACGCGTTACTATTCCAGCCCCCAAAGTCAGTCCTTTGTTGAGTCACCTTTTGCAGCAAGGTCTATCTGACACATATCCTCCCAAATCCTTAGTTATGCTTAGAGTCATTGTCCTTATGGAAGGTGAGTCTCAAGTTTCTGAAAGACAGCATCTATCATTTCCACTCTTCTATAAAGCCTAGCTTCATATGGACTGATGCAGCAGTCTTTGTGCTCAGAGTTATCTTTGGTCTCTTTGCTGTCAGTCTGATTAATGCCTCTTTGCCAGGTCTGTGAGAGTCGGTGGAGGACTCTCTCCAGGCAGGTTTGCGTCATTGGTGGCTGGTTTTATGTGCTTTAAGTATTGTGCTTGAGTCTCGGGTGCAGTGCAGGGCAGAGTCCCACCTCCTCTGGCTGCTCTCTCCACCTGTGGAGCATCAGGCAATCAGAGATGGGGTTTTCGCTGGCTGGAGGCTGCAGCCAGATCATTTGCCACTGCAATGGTGAACCTATGCCTCACCTTATACAGTGATCATGTGACTCTTAAATTGCTCACAGGTGGACGTTATAAAAACCCCTTCCCCAAAAAAATCTAATAAAAAAAACGTGTTGTATATGAATCGGGGAGCTGGGTGGAGTGTTACCTTTCAATACAACGCATGGTGCAGTCACCTGCAAGCAGGAGGGTGTTCTTAAGGCAAAATAAAAGGCAACACTCCACCGCTGTAGTGCTGCACACAATAAATGATCAACTTCTGCTTTGGAAATATAAACAGGTGCTCTCTGGTGCAAAGACTAAGGTGGTGATGTCGCCCGTGGTGCTTTGAATTGCTTGTGTGCCCTCAGTGGTCCTCAGTGACGCCACAGGTGGAATACAGCAGCTTTGGCTTTTACCCTGAACACCTACCAGTTTGTACGTTGACTCAAGGAGTGACTGATGAGTGTGAGCACCAGAAGAGATGTGGATCAATGGATCCCGCTGTCTTATCTAAATGAAATCATCTTGCTCACTTTTTTTTTATTGTTTATTTGCCTGTCAGTAGCAGTCACATCTATAGGTAATGAGAGGAATGGCTATCGCTCAGCATGAAGAAAAGTCCAGTGTTTTGATCCTTGGCTTCACCAGAACACATGCCTTGGGCAAGGCACTGAATCCCACATTGCCTCCGATGCGTTCACAGACGTGTGTGACAGAGAAAAGCACTAGATAGACTTTAAGTGATGTATGGATGAATGAGTTAATGTGACTTGTCATGTACAAGTGCTTTGAGTGCTCAGCGAAACTAGAAAAGCACGGTCCCTATGGTTGGATTACTGTAAAATGCAATCCTCCTACATATTGTTATAACAAAAAGAACTTCAAGTCCCACACCATTTGAGGTAAAAGTCCAGTTCAAACGCTAGATTGGCTGGCTTGGTTGTACGACTACCTCTCTGACCTTTCTCAGACATACTTCAAACTATTTCTGAAACGGAGTGTCATTAAAAGACCTCCAATCAACATGTAGCTGACATTCACTATTCTTACTAGACCAAGCAATTTCTGGAGAAATGGCACACTTCCAAACTGCAAACAAATTGGCCTTAAATGGGCAGTGTGGAAGTTCCACTGTTCTTCAGATTCTGTCATTTCTGAGTGCGTTTGTGCAGTATTCGCTAGATTCTGTCATTTCCGATTGCAATGAACGCAACACTCTCCGCTTCGGATAAACTACGGTGGCCTGACGTTGCGTGCAGCACACACTACCCAACACCTCCATCACTCAAATGTGTCACGATGTCTTCTCCATGGAGTGAAACCACCTTATCAAGTTCTGAGGTTACTTTTAGAGATATAAGTCATAAATAGATAGTTACATTTGGTTAGATATTCTGTAAAAAGAAAACTTACAGTGAATGTCACTATTAGTTGTTCTGCATGATATTAGTGTTTTGTGGACCCCGGGTAGCTAACTGCGTGGTAATAAAAGCTAATATTAGCTATGTAAGGCTAAAGACTGTAGTTTCGGCGCATAAACTAGCGTGAATCAACAGTTTTCAACAGGGAAATGGAAAAAACGTTACGTTTGTTTAATCAGATCAGCTGATCGTCTGCAAAGTAGCGGCGAATCAAACTTGCACCACCCTTTGTCCCTTCTAGGCCACTGTAATCAATATGGCGACGCAAGTGGTGTCCTTCAGGGTAAGCCTTTGTGTAGAGCGGTATATGTAAATAAAAATGTGAAATCTAAAGAGATAAAAAGCTAACGACTCGTTTCATAGGGTAACTATATAGCACTAACAACATAGTTATATGTATTATATTCCATTTCTGTTAATAAATCACTATAATTATTACACACTGCTCCTTTAATATGTCAGAATTGATGTAAAGAGATGACAGAAGCTATTTATTATCAAATGTCCATGAGCTATGAGCCAGAAAGGCGATAGCTACACTCTGAGATATAACTTCTCCTTTTTTCCCCCTAAATGATCAATGATTATTTCAACAATTCATAGATGTGAATGGGTGGTATGAATGGCAGTGTAACTGAAGATCAACAGAGTTTGGAAGAAAATCTTTAACCTGCTGCAGTTCACACTACAGCCACACATTTTTCTAAAAACAAATTAAGAAAAATGTATCATTTTTCCTTCAATAATAATTAGTAAAAGCCATGTGATGTCTAACATTTTGCATTTCAGACCTGGCCTATTTTCAGATGCATTAGTCAGTGAGTTTTGGGGTTATAATATCACTGGCTTTGGGAAAGATATTGTGGAGGATGGTACGTGATGTTGTTATCTGATATATTGAAATATCAAAATATTACTAGCATAATACTAGCATTTTTTTTTAAAGAAAACTATTATCAGTGAGGAAACAGAGTTTGGTATGTCACAGAAAACTACCTGGCAAGAATATTTTGACCAATCCCCTCTACCATGGATTGTGATAAGCTCTATAGGAGCTAATTTGAGCAGACTGCAGGGAACGGAGCAGCATAAATTTATGGTAAATTGCTTTGCTGCCCCTCGATAATTTTGCATGAAACCTTTTTCAGTTTAGCCGCTAACATCTCAGTCCCACTACTTCTGGCTCCAACTCCAGATCCACTTACTTTGCCATTCCAAAATAGATACCACAGCTCCACAAAAAGCCATAAATAAAAAAAGCCAAAAATTTGATTCTCCTTCTCCTCACCTTTGTTCTTGTTATCTGCTCACAAACTCGTTGACTCCATTGCATGTGAACTTAGGAGTAAAACCGCTGCACCACTGTGCAGCCCTTTCCTATCTTCCTCTTTAGTATTTACCTTTTTTTTTCCAATAGACACACCTGAACCCTGTTGTGTAGAACGTAAGATGACGTTGTACTTTTTTTTAATGCAATAACTTGACGTGCAAGCACTTTGTTTACTTAGCTCATAGCTCACACTGTAATGAAAAACCTCACAGTGACTGTAGTCCAGGAGAGACACTAAGCCTATGCCGCAGTAAATGACACACTTTCAATATAAATTCTATTTGTCTGTACTTTACCCCATTTAGAATAATTTGTTAATGCATTTGCCAAAACAAAAACTCAACTGTGAATGGAATGCATGAATGGTGGATAACGAGCATCAAAACGGATTAGAAGCTGAGTTGAAAGCAGTAAAGGGTGGTTAATAAACATCCCACAATATGTGAGAATCACAGGAGCTTGGTATGCCTTCGTTGTCTGTGAGAATGGACTTCAAAAGCTGTTAGGAGGGGACTTACAGAAGAAAGAAAGGGATAAGTAAAAGAAAAGAGAGGATATATTTAAGTATTTCAGAATGCAAGATTAATTTCATAATCATTATTTAACCAAAGGCTGTGTAACAACATTTTAGAGGCATTCCCACCTATGCTACTTATATAAATTCTTTCTCAAGTCAGGAGTAAGTTAGAGTCTTAGGGGAGAAACCGCTCCTGCAGTATGTCTGGAGGTACAACTGTGGCTACTTCTGAATCACTTCCAACTTGGCAGCAGGCTGAACAAGAGGTCACTGTGGTTTTTCTATTTAATGACATTTGGACTCTGTACTCAAACCTATAACTTGCTTATGACTTATAACCGAAGTCAGAACTTCAGCCATATCACAGATGTTTAGTGGAGTTCCAAATATGTTCTGGTCAGTTTCATTAACTCCCTTTAGAGTCTTCCTATTTTGGATCATACACATCCCATGTACTGTTTCCAGTTGCTCCTCTGTATTACTTTCAAAAACTTGTCTTTGAAATTCACTTCTCTTAAAACGCTTTCTATTGCATTTCACAACAGGTTCTTCTCTGAGCTCTACGTTGATTGTTGATATTTCTATGTACATACAGAAAAGGATGGTACTCAACACAAAACTCTGGTGTCTGAGGCACTTGAATATCCAGTTGAGGAATGAGGTAGACTATAGCCACCCCCTGACTTTGAGTAAGATGAAGCTGGTGTAGAAAACTGATAGCTGGATGGATGACTATCCCAGCTGCCATCAGGCATGAGGCCGGGTACACCCTGGACAGGTCACCTGACAATCCCAGGGCCAACACTGCGGCAAGCCATGCTCACTTCAGTCACTAATTAACCTATCATGCATGTCTTTGGACTGTTGGAGGAAGCTTTAGAACCTCGAGAGAACCCATGGATGCACAGGGAAAACTTGACGACTGCACACAGGGAGGCCGCAGCCAAGATTTAAACTAGGGACGTTCTTGCTGTGAGACAACAGCGCTAACCACCATGCAACCCAATGAGATGGTCAAGCCCAGAGAATGGTCTCTCAAGTAATAACCTTAAATCCAAAAACTTCATCCTCTGGATCTGTAGGCTTCAAGTAAAAAAAACTGTGAGGGTCCAGGCTTCCTGAATGTCATCACTCAAATGAGGCAGAGCCAGCTTGTCACATAATGTCATCAGAAGAGCAGATTAGCGCCACAGGGTGGTGGATAAATAACACTGCCGACATCTTAACATTGGAGCACCAAGCATCATTGACTCAGGCACACTGTCTTCCTCCCTGTCATCTTACCAGAGTCACATGTTCTGTGCAGTAGCTTGATATGGGATCTTTTGATGGAACCTTGTTGTTCTATAGATGTATTCAAAACAAACTCAAATTTCCAGATGCTGCAAACTTGGTTTCCATCCATTTTATTCTCCTGTGACTACGCACACATTTGCAAGAAACAGCCATGATGAAGCAATAGCTTATAGGTTCAGCTGTCTTAGCTTGTTTATCCAAGATCTCTTTTCTGTCTTTTTGGGTCGATGACATTGTTTGGGGCAATGTTTAGCGGGATGGCTCCTGCTGGCCAGTCACAGGACACAGAGGACAGAGACGCTGTGAAGGTTTCTTTTTCTGATGATGATGACGACGAGTGGATTACTGTCAAAGTCAGTCATGTGTCAAAATTAGACATAGCAGTTGTCCAGTGCACACTACATATCCGGCTCATTGCTTTAGGTCAGTTTGTCAATAAAGGTTTAGAACAGTTAGTGCTAATGCTTTAGCATGCTGTGTTTGTTATAGTTGCATGTTGGAATGCTGCAGTGTGCACTTATGTGGTGCAGCCTTTTTCACACTACAGAGCAGGTCACCTTCCTCACAGCATTTGGCTTTTGACAGCTTAGTGTTGTGGTTCTGTCAGGGAATGGATCAAAGAAAAATGCATCCCTCTGGTGCTCATCTAAATTCACAGAGCAGGTGACGAGAGACAAGAAGACTTTTTAAGAGTTTAGTAACTTAGCTATAAAACAGTAAAAAAATAATAATATGCAGAAAAGCATTTATAAGCACAAAACTTCAGTGTTGTTCCACCCTTGAAAAATGTTTTTTAAGGAAAAACTTATCAGTGAGGAAACTTTGGTATGTCACAGAAAACTACCTGGCAAGAATATATTGACCAATACATGCTACATGAAGTGTACCTCCACAGTTGCTAGCTACATTGTTTCCGTTAGAATAAAAGACTGTCTACAAACATACCCTTACCAGTGCTGTTATAATGCTGTTTACTCTCGTTGTGATTAATGGACTGTATATTAAAACTGTGTATTTTTCTCTCTGGGACTGAAAAGTGAAGCTGAAACAGATTCACCTTGAACCTGCATTTTTTTTCTTGATGCCCATTGGGAGCAACTCCTCCAGTAGCAACAAGAAGTCTGACTTTATAGGAATTTAGGAAAATTTGCTTGCTTCACTCTCAGTGTCTTCACAGATGGCAAAAGCTGAAGTCAAGTCTCTAATACAACATTAAGAATGATGTTATGGTAACTAAGTCCATGTTTTAGCACAAGGGTCTCCACCCTTTTTTTCAACCATGGACCAGTTATTCAAATGACTGCTATGCCACCACCACACTCAGTTTTGGTGATTGTGTTTATGCTAATTCAAGACAGAAACTGCATTACCATTGGTAATTCTCAACCACTGTAGCTGTATTTCTACGCCATCATGATATTGAAGCATACTTGAAAATACTCACACTCAAAAAGAAAGAAATGTAACTCACCATATAACTAAATAAGTGGTAGCCCAAGTCTTTTTGCTGCTGATAGAAAGTCTGCAGCAAAGAGACTTGGATGGCCTCTCTCATTTTTTGGCACAGAACCAAATGTTGTATTTTTTTTCCAAAAGCAGCTGAAACATGAGCTCATCTAAGCAGAGAACACATGTTCACGTCTTTCTGCCCATGTTAAACAAACTTGTGCCAAGAAAAATCTGCAGTGTCTCTATATAGAGTTGATATGTTATGTCATCATCCTTGCATAATAGAGATTATTTATATATATATTATATATATATTATTTATATATATATTATATTATATAGATATATATAGGTTGTATTTCTCAATGCAGTGGCACACTGTGACAATGGTCTTCCAAAGTATTTCCGAGGTCATGTGGCTATATTGATCATGGTGGTGCAACAGTTTCTTACGCAATGCTGCATTAGGGCTCGAAGGTCAGGCACATCCAACAGTGTTTTCCATCCTAACCTTACAAGCTGAGATTTCTGAATATTTGTACTGTACAGTATTATGAATAGTCGATGTCGAAAGACCAAAGTTATTCTGCTATGGTCTTTATAGTATATACATTATGGTATATATTTGAACATATATATATTTCTAAGATAATTGTCTAACATTGTTTGGCATAGTGGTGAGCCATGACCCATCTTTGCATGGAAAAACTAAACCTTTGGCAGTTGCTCCTTTTCATACCCAATCCTGACACCCTCACCTGTCACTAATTAATCTGCTGATCATAGAATCCTACAGATATGTTTATGTATTTGGCAGACGCTTTTATCTAAAGCGACTTACACTTACAGGTGTGTAGGATAATGGGGTCTTGCCTAAGGACCCCTACTGAAGGTAGTACCTTTCATGCAGGGGATTTGAGCCTAGGTCACCCACAGGTCACCCACATGAATGGTGGCAAGCTTACCACTACACTATCTGGTCCCAAAAGATATCTGTATTTTCCATATAAACTTTACGTTCTTTCTTTGCCTCTCTCCAAACATTTTGTGTGTTTTGCTGGAGTCTGAATCTTGAAGTTGACACTGGAAATCTTACTAGGAACCTAAAAAAATACAAGAAAGAGATGTTGGAGACAATTAATGACAAATCTGGAAAGCCACTCCTTGACAATACTCTCTCCTGCATGAATCATTTTCAAGCTGGAGCTGCCCCTGCTGATGGTAAATCCTAAATAAGCACAAGTGCCTCGCTAATCCAAAAGCCCTGTGGCAATGTAGGTCAACAGGATCAAATTGGCATAAAAAGAGAAACAAAGACAGCTTTTTTCTCTAAAACACCATTTGATCCTTATCCTGACAAATGTAAAGGCCCTTCATTAACTTTTTTAACAAAATCTAAACTTTTCTTCTGATGCAGTTATGAGAGAGGAGTGTGCTTATTAAGTCTAATAAAACCATAATAAATTAAAAAGGACTTGTGGAACAGTGTTTAAAAGTTTAGTTCCAGCCTTGTTGGTTTATAACAACGTATTTACCACAGAAATACACTGTTACATACTGTAACTGTTTAGCTGTTTCTACAAAGTCAAGATATTTAGCTGTTTGTAAAAAGTCAAGTGACAAAGGCTCTGAGCCACCTAACAGAGCAGCTTCAAACAATTATGTCCTAAAGAATTGTCGCAAATTATTAGAAAAAGTGTACAACCCAACAACAGGAATACCTTAATGTCCTTTGATTTCAATCACAACTTAACTTTATCATAAAGATAAGATATCTTTGTCGAGTTTCTTTGTTTACATCAAACAGTAATTACTGAACATAAATCTAGTTCTATCGATATGTCCGTAGCTGTACATTTGTACATTTGCAGAATACTGACAAATTAAATTGCATTACGAACCAGCCAAGTAAACTTACAGCCTACCATATATTACACTTTGTGCTACTGAAGCATTGTCTTTGCATAAAACAAAATTTGGTGTAATTATTTTTTTAATGATGAAAAGGTACATCATTCCAAAGAAATCCTAATGACAGCACAGTGACTGACGTCAGCTCTTAAAGGGCCAGAGCAAGAAGACAGTTGCATTTACAAACCAAAAGCAAATGACCGTTGATAAAATCTCTGAACGTGTCGGAGTCTGATAAAAAACGTGTAGATCAGTGTGTGCGATCATGTGATAAGGTGCTATGTTTGTCCTCTGGGGGGTCAGAAAGTTAACAGCTGTAACCAGCATCACAAAGACCAATCACAGGTAATCAGACTGCCCTGAGGCTGACAAATGCACACGCCACAGAGCAATCCATAACAGAAGTGCCATGCTGAACTGCATGTAGCAGGCAAAAACTACCACTCACAAAGTTTGTTACAATAGAGAAAAAAAATCACGCAAAGCATAGAATATTTACAAAACTTTTTAACTTTTATTGGGCTAACTGGAATCTGATGGAAAAAGTAGATTGTTCTGTTTTTTATACAGTCAAATCCTGTTGGTCCCAAAGACAGTAAAGAAAGTTTATCCTCACTTCTTCGGTTTCTCGGACATAAAATAGATAATTTACTCCATCTGTTGGCACAAGTCTTTAAAATACTCAATACAGTGTTCTTAATAAAGCACTGAAGCAGAACTAAAAAAAATGCTACTGTTAAGAGTAGCATTTTTTTCTGACACCTGCAATATTTAGCATGGATACTTTGTGTGTCAGCAAACTGTCGACAGAGTTTCAGAAGTGGTAGGATGGTCTCAAGTTGTACAAGCCAACGTTATGAGGGTTGATTGTTCACTTCAGTGATTGGTCAGTGATGTTAATGATTTGTTGTTCTTCTTTTAGTTTGGTTAGATGGAAAGACAAATGATGGACAACAGTAGAATGGTCCTTCAGGGCTTCGATCTCCCGGAGCTTTCATTATCAATCAGGTTTCCAGACAGTGGCGAAGGGAGTGTGAGGAACTTTTTAAATCAGGCTTCTAAGCGGATACGCATCAGTCTGTTTGTACGCTTGGAGTGAATAAACTAGTCCGGTGTCTTGCTGCCAGCAGATGGTGGCGAAGGCCAAGTTGTACGTGTCTGCGATGAAATAGAGTGGGAAGAAGGCACAAACAAAACCCATTAAAGTCATTTTTGCATAAAGGAGAGAAAACCGAGAAAGCCTTTTGGGAATTCTTTTCAACTATTTTGTGTTTATTCTTTCATGTCCATGAGTATTGGCCATGCTTGTTGACCGGAGTCAGAGACAGTCTGTGATCAGAGTAACATGTTGGGTATGTCCGAACTGATCTGCGTTTCTTCTTGTGCGCTACAAAACCTTTGGAAAAGGCAAAAGCCACCATGCGAGATCCAAAGCTTTTTTGTGAAATTGAAGATTTTCAAGTTTTTGCTATTTTCATTTCCACAGTAACCAGGGTTCGAAACAATTGGCCAAACCTGTTGACTGCCGAAGATCTGAAGGTCATGTCAGGTCAGACCTGGCCAGGGGCGGAGTGGGACATAAAAATCCACCAGGACAATTCTGACCCACCACCGGCCCACAACAAGCCCACAACTGGCCCAACCCATCCCCTCCACCTCCCATATATCAACTACACAAACAAAATGTATGGACTTAACCGAAATATGACTAAGAACTCAGTTCAAATGTTAAGCTAATTCGCAAAACAATGTGTCCTGTCAACTCACCTGCATCACTAATTGACGCCTGGTTGTTTCGGAATAAATCCGTAATTTTTGACCACTTCAATGCACTCTCCTCCAGCATTCGCTTCTGCTTGATTCTGGCCTTTTCGGCCCCTCCTTTCTCCTTTCTCTTCTTTCTCTCCATTAGGTGTAACATAGAGCAAAACAAACACACAAATCCGATTCCTCTTCGACTGTAAGAAAATCTGCTACTTCAATCTTGCCCGCTTTCTCTTTCTGAGAGCCGCTCATTCATCTCCCTACATTCACTGGATAAATGCAGAGCGATACACAGGTCTCATTTCCCATGAGGCTTTGCTCCGACCATTCTACATTAATTTATGAACAAAAAAAATAAATTTAATTGCTGGCCAATTTATATTTGTGGTTATGAAAGTGGATTAATGAGAGTGAGTTTGACACGCCAGCAACCATGATTGAGATGTAAAGAGACAACAAGTGTCTTATATATGTATAGCTGTCAGGGATCTTGGAGATTTTCACAGGAACATGCTTGATAGACAACAGTTTTAAGTCAATGGGCCGCTCATCAACTTCACACGGCTGCACAGGGCAGTCGGCAGGCTGGTTATCTTGAGCTCATTGGCCCAATGGCCACTCCACCCCTGGACCTGGCTAGTTTGGTGTTGAGTTACGTACGGTGCTGCCAAACCTTGGAACTGGTCTATTGTGTAATTAATTTAATTAGAATATACAGGTAATGGCACTTGAATAATTTTTCAAAGTTTGCCACTACTAAAATGTCTACTCCTGTGCAGCATGTTTAAGGGAAACATTACTTCACACTTTTATTTTGTTTGACAGCTGCCAGAAATGCTGTTGGAAGCTGTGGAAGCTCACAGTACTTATCTTTGACTGATATAGAATTTTTGAAGTGGCATAGTTGTTTAAATGTACTGTTGTAGATGTACTGTAACGTTTAGTATGAGCTCTTGGTTGTGAGCAGTTATTTTAGTTTTCTTTATGGTAAGGCAGACAAACAGTCTGTCACTGTGATGTAGTCCACTGCTATAAAAGAGTTCCTGCCCTGGGTTAAATCTTCCAAACACTTGTCCCTTCGGTTGCTCTTCACCAGATTTTACGTTTGAAATGTCACTGAAACATACAAAACACATTATAGTAACTCTGTTTCTTGTGTTTTCTTTCACTGTGGTCTCATTTTGTCTGCTGGCTGCAGTTTACTCTTTGGTTGTCCACCACATGACAGGTGTGGAGGCTGAAACCTGTCCTGTCCCTGTCGTGAAGAATCCAGTTTTGTCATTATTATAGAAATTGTGGGGTTTTTGACACGTCCATCTCCACCTTTGATGACAAGATCTTAACTTAGGAATATTGCCCCTGATAGCAGCAAACGTTTCTATGTAGGATCTTGTAGGTCTGTGTGTTTTCCAGAGGTGAAAAGAATGACATAGAACGAGAGCTTGAAAGCCTCAGGTTCAGAGAGAGTGGGAGTGATTGGCGTGAAAGCCTCTTAAAGGATTCTGACATAATGAGATGCAGATGACAATTGAGAGATGGAAACTGCCGGCAACAATACACGGAAGCACATGCAAACACACACACACTCTCACACGAAGAAATCTCATCTCACCTTCACGCTGACTTAAACTTCAGCAGCTAATGAAGATGGAAGCTGCTTCCTCAGCTTTGCTGATCAATATGAAGATGTGTGTTTGTGTGTGTGAGTTTGTGTTCTTAAGCTTAAATATATCTATGGGAAAACAGTTTTTTTCTTTTTTTTCTTTTTGCACATTACCTTTCCAGCTACTCTGCTTAAGTTGCAATAACAACTCACACTTGACACAGAGAAAACAAGTATGGGACATACATTTTATAGGTTATCCATTTATCTGTCAATGGTATTCTGCTTATCTGAGGTCGGGTCATGGAGGCAACAGGTTCAGGAGAGAAACCTAGACACCCCTCTCCCCAGCAACACTTTCCAGCTCCTTCTGGGGGATCCTAAGGCTTTACTTGACCAAAAGGGATATATAATCCTTACAGTGTTTTCTGAGTCTGCCACAAGGCCTCCTCCCAGCTCGATATGCCCCGAAAACCTCCATAGAGAGGTGATCGAGTGGTATTGTAAACACCTACGCCCGAAACACCTCAGCTGACTCCTGTCGATGCTGAAGAGCTGTGGCTCTATTCCGAGTTCCCTCCGGATGGCCGAGCTCGCTCTACTTCTAAGGCTGAGCCCAGTCATTCTCCGAAGGCAACCCATTTCAGTCGGTTGTATCCACAATCACTACCCAGATCTCGTGACCATAGCTGCAAGCTTCTCCCTCCAGCTCAGCTCCCTTTATACCACAACGGGCCACACAGCGCCCTCATTATTGCTGAGCCCCAATATCCTGTCCATCTCGTTTTAACTTGCCATCACTCATGAATAAGATCCTTGAAATGGGGGGAGTAGGACCAGGAAGAGGAGCTGTGTGACGCCCCTAGAGGCTTGTTCCAAGCAAGACGGTGTACTTTTAACAGCGGTCTGAAAGACTTTCTATGGATATTCTATTGGGATTTTTTACTGATAGATTATAAACACTTTACACATCTTTCACATACTTATTTTAGACATATTACATACTGATTGGGCAGTCAATACAGTATCTAGTCAGTTTTTCACATGTTATTGTTACCTCTTTACCATCACTTTCCGATGCATAGGGAATTGCCCTACATCTACATATTTCCACTTATCCTTCTGCAGAGGTTACTAGTTCACCTGCAGCACAAATGGTAAAAGGTGACAGAATAACGTCATTCAACTGTGAACATAGACTCCAGGAGGAGGTTAGGGAGAACAGGAGGATAGACGCACAACTTCCAAGCACTGGGAACGTGTCTGAATCCACTTTTTGTCTTCTTTTTTCTTCCTGTCTTTATTTTGACTTCCAGTTTTGACTTTCTTTGCCAACATTCTCCATGCTGACATTGGTATCTCACAGCTCTTACATCACCAACCCGGGATAACTTGCACGTCCAAGGGTGGTGCCTGGGAGATACTAACTGCGTTCAAAGCCAACACTGCTTCTGACAAAGTGTCAGTATGTGAGAGGTCGGGAGGGAGGAGAAGTTGGCAGATGTTGACACGGCACGTGTGACATCCATTTCTTTATCCCAAGAGCATGAATTTTGCCCATAAATTAATCTAATTTCAATATCACTTCCTATATTCCACCCTGCATTGTTTCCTACTCATAAAATGTAAAATCTTACCCCTCGCTTTTCAAGACCTGGATACATGACTTCTCCTTCAGGATATCATAAGAGTTCAAAGGCCTAAGAAGTAAAGATTAAAGCATAAATCAAAGTTTTAAATGTCTTAAAAAGTCAATCCAGAGGAACAAGCCTCTTTTCAAAAGGGACCAATTTAGCCATTTAAAAGTCAGGCTCCAAGCAAATTACTAATCAATGAGCTATTTATTATAATGCTGTGCCTTTCTGCATAGATAAGAAAATCAATAAAGAACTCTCTGGGATTGATTTGTAAATGAAAAAAAAACCTCTTACTCTCTACGTTTCTGGTACCGAAGCTGTTGGGTTTTGGCAGCTCACTGAGTGTGCAGAATGCCGGGGAAACTCAACCTAGTACAAAATATGTTTTATCCAAGTGTCCAGAAGCAACAATTGCATACATTGTACTCTAAACTCCTTATGTAGCTTGTTTTTTGTTTTGTTTGATCTTATTTTGTTTATTTCATGTACTAATTTTGTCATCTACTACTTCTCCCTCACTGAAAAAGAAATCTGATTTTAATTCTTAATTTTTCTGTTTTTGTTTATTTCTTTATGAAATTGTGAAATATATTCCCAATGCACAGTTGAGATCCTGTCATCAGTGTAAAAGACAGCAGCAGTAAAGTTAGTGAGATTCTCTTCCCATCCAAATATTGTATTTGCTTCCATTCCTATCCTCCAAAGTGCCTTCGATACTTTCCTTGTTCAGTGACCCTGCAGGAGAAGACAGCAGAGTTCAAGAGATAAACTGAGGACTGACTTAAACACCCCTGCAAAGCAACTGGTCAAACTGTGCGTTTCATTGGCATCTGTGGAAATTTGATACAATTATGTCACCAAATCTGACTGATTCAGTGGATTATCTTTGTGATTGCAAATTCTGAAAGATAACACAAATCGGGCCGATAGGGTTTCATACTGACAATATGTTTAAAGCTTAGAAAGAAATAAGTGTGGGATGAAGCAAGGATAAAAGTGAGGGGAGAAGGGTCCAGCTTTTTCGCTATCAAACCACAACTGAAAAGTCTTATGTGTCTCTTCATGTGGGCCATTTTTACCTCCCCCTTAATCCCTCGTGCTTTAATAGCGGGGGATGGATTCAAGATCTTTTCTTGTCTTTTTTTAAGGTGACAGAGGAAGGAAAATCTCTTTTTTAGAAAATCCAACCCCATTACCACAGTTGTTAGTCATATGGAAACACACACGCATACACTGGGGCATAGAAGTATGCAGATAAACTCAAAGACACAGCCATAATGCAAATGTCCCCTCCTGTTTTAGGAATCCAATATGTGTCCAAATGTGTGCTTAGAGATACATGCGTAGGATCTGTGTGTGTGTGTGGGTGTGTATGGGTGTGTGTGTGTCCTTGATCAAGGCAAACCGAGTTAGCACTAAGCTTTCTCCTGTCATGAAGGCTAATCAAAGGCTTAATGGACCAAATGGGGATATGTTTTATTTTATGTATGGAACTACATACACACACTCACACATTACATTATGGATTACAAGTTCTCTCACTTTAGACAGAGAGGCACAATGAAAACAATAGACTTCCTTTAATCTGTAGAGAGCAAAGCAGTAATCTGTAATCTGCAGTCTAATTCCTGGGGGCCTGTGGCTGTAACTGTCCAACAATGACAGAGGAGCCCTCCCTGCTTTACTTTATTTGAAATGATGAAACAAAATCCACTTTTACAGAGTTTATATTTTAGGTCAGAGTAAAAAGAGGTAATAAATGTGCAAGATCAGCAGCAGTGTAGGTGTGCGGTTTAAAAAACTAGAACTAAAAAGAACTAAGGATCTAGAGAAGTAAAAGCAATAACATACGGTAAAAGGATTCCTGCTTGCTTAGATCTGTGGTAGGGAATCTGCAGCGTATGCTCTGATTAAAGTCAACAGATTTTAAAGGGATAAAAATTTGATGGACTTCCGCATGCAGTGTTCCCTTGATGTTATTTGATCGAGAATAATGTTAGTCAGTGTGACCAGTAGAATTTCTGATTGTGTAGCTATCATAATAAGGGAGACTAGTGCAAATAGTCACATAGTTATCTGTTCCTAAGGTGATGCACTTTAGAACCGCGATGCATGGTACTAACATCCTCCCCCTGATTTCAATACTGAGGCGATGGTGTCAGTCGTTTGCAGAAAATGTCAACGAGTTGGAAGCAGCACTCCACATGTATCTGTTCTTGTATCTGTTGTTGTTCCAGATCTTTGGGAATCGAATGTCTCCTAACTAATCACATTGACTCCTGTCCTACAAGACTGACGGTTCACGGCCTTTGGCAGTGTTTGGCAGATTTCCATGTTTGGTCTATTTGTCTATGGCTGAGGTATTGGTTGTTTATTTCAGTGATTACATTCATTCTTCTGAGAGAAAGAGTAGGAGGAGCTGAAGGGTGATGGATCTCACTTATTTTCTCCGTGACCTGGTCCTGGACATGCAGCAGAAAATGGATAGATGGTTGGTTGGATGGATGGATAGAATAGCCAGATTGTTGTCACTTCAACAGGGTAACGTATATTTTTTACTATTTGTTCTAAAAAAAGTTTTGTTTTTAAAGAGAGAAAACACAGAATAAGATGAATAAAACAGAAATCTGGACTTTGGTACCTTATGAGTGAAACAGAAAAGAGGGACAAGCAGAGCAGATGAATTTAAGTTACCAAGCAGGGGTTGGGGATTAAAGTGTGATTTTAGGGACACGGTGTCCTCAGAGTGGTGAGCTCCCTTTGTGTGGGTGGAGGGATTTAATGGAATTCTGACTGAAAACACATAACGATCTTCTGCTTTCATTTTCATTCTGACTTTTTCGTTTTCATTTGTTTTCACTCAGCCTTCCTTCTGTATCTGTAGATTAGATGAGATATATTCTTATTTTTGTGTTTGTGTCAGTTGCTGTTTATGTTAAATATTCTGTTTAAATTATCACTGAGACTGATCCAGCAAAGTGTCAGAGAAATTGGCCGCCAGCAAGTTACATCAAGTGTTTTTATTTGTGAGCATGCATGAACAACATCACAGCTAGTCATCTGTAGAAGGAAGTGGTGGATTAGAAAGAACAAATTCAAGACTTATACACACCAAACCGCCCTCCTGCTGGCTCTTATCATGTCACCATTGCGACTCCAGTCAATGACTGTTGAAATTTTCAGGCAGTTCTGACATCATCTCTTTGCCTAATGCAGATGTGATTCATCACTGAGTATCAGTATCATCCACAGTCCATGTCTGCTTCTCTTTAGCCCACTGTAACCTTGTTTTCTTCTGTCATGTGATGGTTTACGTCTGACTTTTCTGCATGTAAATCTCACTTCCTTCAGCCAGTTTCTTACAGTTTGGTCGCAAACACTGACTCTTATTTCTGCCCGTTTGTTATTTATTTCTTTGCTTTCAGACATATTGCTTTGAGTTTTCTGTCCTAATACTTTGACATCTTCCTCGGTTGAGCTGTACGTTTCTCTTTTACAAAATCCCCATTTCGTTTGTAGCTACTCTAACTTTTAGATGCAACAAACTGGAAGCAACCAACATCTTCTACCAAAGTCCAAGCTTAATTACCTTATTGATGGAGATTCCACAGCTTTCTTGTTGGGGCCACGCCTCCTGTCAAACAGCCTGTGCAACAGCTCGCTAAACTCTTAAAGCATTCTCTTAACTAAGACTTTTGCAGATATGTGTTTTAGAAATGCAAATTAAAAGAGGATTCCTCATTTCTTCATCGTAGGTGAGTGATTCCGTGATTTTTTCATCTACTTCTATACATCTACTTCGACTGTAACTTTTGCCAGAAGTTGTAGTCCAGCTTACTTTCATTGCTTAAAAAAACAAGCTTGTTGAGTTAATTTGTGGTTCTAAGTTGACCATAAGTGTGAGTTTTTGTCTCTGTGGCCCTAGGATGGATAGGTGACTTCTCCAGGGGGTACCCCGTCTATCGTCCAATAAAAGCTTGGATGACCTGGACCAAGATTAAGCAAATATAGAAAATGGATTGGTTGTATTAATATTTACACCTCATTCATATTCACACAGTGACATATCTGTACTTTGAAATAAGTAGAATCTCTCTCGAGAATCTTCTTAAGATGTCAAATGAATTCAATAAGTCAGTCAAAACTGAAGAGGATTAAAAAATAAAACATGATGAGCGTTATAGCGGTGACCATCTCAGTTCCAATCTTTGGAAATTAGATGTGTACAGCAAGTGAAATAAGCTTATTGGAAGTGGAAACACAGGCATGCGGATAGCAAAGTAACAGTTGCCCGTAATGTCTCTTTGTAGTGCATGAAACACCTTCCATCAGCACACCAATCAGATTCTGCCGCATTGACCATTCTCTCCAGAGGCCAATTATGTGTGGTTAGTGTACAATTAGCATTCCCTGAATTGACTGAAGCTTAACAAGGGTAAACCAGATTGACAGCTGCTCTTCTTTCTACTGGAGATCAATGTACTACAGTGTAATCTGCCTGAATGCTCAGCGTAAGTGGTGTCGGCGAAGATCAGGATTTTTCAGTCATATATGCCACCCCAGCATCTGTCGAGGGGAAAGCGGGCAGCCAGATAGCACCATACTGCCTTTAATCAGTATCATCATCTCCTTAGCGATGCTACTAAATCAGCTGGTAACTCCACTGCTATCATGATGCCTTTGTTAAATTCTCCAGTAAAATCAGAATGTAGTCTAAAGCTGCTTACTACATCACAAGAAAGCTGACAAGGACCCAAAGAGAACTTTGCTGCAATATGCTGAACTACCAACTGCAACTTTGAGCAGCTTTTTTAAAAAAAAGCGACAAAAGATAACAACAAAGATCTGGGAACTAAGTTTTAAACAAAGATTTGAGGGAGTTATCCACGATGTTGACTAATAACTAACCGATGGGTAAAAATCCCAATGCAGGATAGGCAGATATGGCCACTCATAGATGTATGTGGGCATATCTTTTAATGTCAAAGCAAAAGAGCTTTAAACTTGAATTTGATGTGCTTGAATTCCATGCGCTGGGTGAGGCTGGGAATATATTTGCTTTCAATTACGTATGCATGTGTTCATAATGGTTTCCTGCCTTTGAAGTGTCGGTTGTATATGTTCTCAGAAATGAACGCTACATGTGCGCAAAATGTTACATGGACTTGTGGAGGCAGTGCAGGGGTAAATGTGAGCTTATGTCCAACTTCCTGGATCAATTGGACTCTAATACTTTCTACAATGATAACTCTTCCTTTTTCTTCCATAATCTTAATGTAAACCAAATATGAACCTCCTTTATTTTCCCAAAGTTCCCTGTTTAAATCTTGCAAATTCTTTAGTTCTGTACGGTCTGTGCAGTGTGCCACCTAGTGCAAGTCTTCTGGTTAAAGACGTACAGTACTAAAGATGAAGAGCTAAACCAAGTCCTCAAGAAATTAAACCAATACCAACTAAATGTACAAGAAGAACTGAACTAAGACAAAAAACATCAGTCAACCAAGAATGACACAATGAAATCAGATCTAATCAAAGCCATCTGAGCTTGTATTCACTTCATTTTAAGGATGAAAAAAAAAGGTTTCCCTCACTATTCCCAATGAAAAAAACTGGAAGTAGGTGTGCTTTCTTTTCACATGACTGTATTCAAAAGTTTGTAAGCAACTTCTGGCTCATCCAAAAATTGACCAAGTGTTCTAAGTTGCCAGTGTTAGAGATAAAAATGTTGAATACGAATTATGATTTCCCTCCTTGCCTTTCTTAACTTCCACTTCTTCCACCACTTCCTGCATTTGGCCTGCACATACCCTCACAACAATATCCTCATCTGTACTAGAAATGTGTGCAAGTCTCATTTGTTAAATTTGCCATAAGGGGTCAACAACAGAATCTCTCTTGTGACAAGTAGGCATAATTTGCTCTCCAATGGAAAACAGATGAATTCACAGTGTGTATGATTTTTGACGGAATGAGAGCCATTACTCCTCCAGGAATCCCAACAGTGAATTACAGCCAAATACAGCTCTGCAAAATCTATCTTCTCTGGTTGAAACAATTTACTATCCTGCAGGAATATATAGCTGTTAAGCCCTGCTGTCAGGTCTCCAACAAATCTATACTGGCATGACACTACAACTGCAACAAGCAACAACGAAAACGGAAAAAAGCAATCTGCTCTTGTCTTACTTTCTGTTTTGGACCAAAAGGGATTTTTCTGCCTCTTTAGGTTCAAGTTTGTATTTCCAAAAGCAAAGACTTCAGACCAGAATCGATTTATATGGATCTGATCTCTAAAACTTGACATTTCCCATGGCTCCTTTTTAGCCAAGTGCGTCTTAAAAAAATAAGTTAACACCCTGTAGGTCCACTTTCCCCACATTTTAGCACATTTTTTATATTTTGATCATTTAGGCTGCATAATGATGTTTCAAAAGTTCTTACGGTAGTTGAAAAAAAGGAAACAAACAAAAACTGTTTCTCATCCCATGTCTAAAGCATTTTGAAACAGACAAAACTCCACATTTAAAGCACAACATTTAGTGCCCTTGAGTGACCGTGATGATCGACATCAAATGTGTCTAAAAAAGGAGGACAATCTCTCTCTTTCTCCCCATTCCTCAATCCTTTTAGTCAAACCCTAAGTACACAAGTTATTAATTCTCTGTCTCCCTTCCTCCCAGTCTCCCTCTGTTCATTCCCTGAACACACACACCATTAATTAGACGGAGACCCAGGTGGTGACAGAGGAGACAGCGCGAGGCCCCAGCATGCACCTCGTTCCCAGGGCTCAGTCCTCACCATGGAGCTCGCTTTGTGGCCCAGCGCAAAGACCGCAGGCAAACAGAATCTCATCTACCAAGATTGTTTTACTTTAATTTGCTCTTAATTGAACTGAACTACATGTCTCAAAGCCCCAGTGCGTCAGTGTGGCAGGGGTTGAATGGGGGAGTGGGTGTCTACTTTGGGGATTGTTAAAAAGAGATTGAAGGATTGAACCAGAAAAATAACCTTCCCCGCATCATCTCTCTTTCTGTGTGATTTGACAGAATGTATTTTTGTCTCTGTGAGGGAATAGAAATTAGATTAAAGCAGGCACTGTGCCAGCAGACTCATTTATTCCCTGAATTGGGAACTACTTAAACATTTCACCATTTAAATTCCAGGCGGGCATGGAAAATAAGACCTCTGATGGTTTCTAAAATCCATCATGCCTTGAAATACATGCAGAATTTAAATGTTTACCTTGATTGTTGATGTAAACAAGCATCCAAGACCCTAAAAACACATGAAAAATTCCTGTATACGTGTATAAGTGTATGTTTATGTGTGGGTGTATAAAGTGTTGGTTTGCACGTTGTCTCGTCTGCTCTCTAACACGCAGACCTGTTAACTCACTCTGTGCCTCATTAATATCTCTTTGGATGGTTGAGATGTTCTGAGCCAATCTGTAACACTGATTATGCAGCAACAACAGTTCTGATGAGAACTGGCAGATGAGATCATGTTTTTCCAATTTTAGCTTCTCTACACCGGCTCTTGGTTAAATCCAGACTCATTCATTCTTCTTCTCACAGACTAAAGCACTAAATAATGGAGCTCCATCATTTCTTAAATATCACATAAGATGCATTCCAACCAAATAGTTCTCAGAGTTATCTGAGGGTTGCAGGGACAACATAGCTTCAATGGCTTGTACCCTGGTGATATTCAGAATAGGAAGGGTGAAGTGACATAGGGCCAGTTGGTGAGCAGGAGAAGAGTGTAAATCATGTTGTACTTGTAATTGCAGTCATGTTTCATACGTCACCATACAGTTATGTTGTCTTTTCCAGTCACTGCACATTCCTTTAGTCATACTGTTACAGGTCCATGCTGCTGGAGGACCAACCACCTCTTTTCACTATATTCTCCATGTATACAGTATATTGTCATTATTGTTGTTGTTAACTTTGTCTTTGTCCTGTTTCTTTACCATTACAGGTATCCCCAGCAAAACGTTAAAGGGATAGTTCAGGTTTTTTGAAGTGGGGTTGTCTGATCTATTTATGAGTAGTTAGTACCTTAGGACAGTTGGCAGCAGTCGGAGCAATCTGTTTGGAGAAGCAGGGAAGCATTCTCATTGGAGGAGCCAAGCTAACAGCTACATTTTTTTTACAGTGCACCATGATTGCAACAGACCGTTGTTTACTTTGACGCTATTTTCTAAACCGAATGATGCTCCGTGTCACTGCAACAACTACGATACATTTTGTAAATGTTTGCAGAAGTGATGCCAAGGAGGAAGATATCAAAAAGTCTGATGCAACTTCTTGTATTGCTGCCTATCCGCTCATCCGCCTGCTTGTTGAGGCAGATAACTGCTCCACCTGTATGCTGCTGAAGGTCTCTTCCTGTTAAATGAGAGTCACCCATCACCCCATGCACACTCAGGATGGGGGAGTGATTTAAGCTGAAGATTTGATGTTTTGTTGGTGGGTAACTTTGTCTGCTATGAGAAGCTCACCTTGGGTTTATCCGACCCCTGTTACTCAAAACAGCTGCAAGCCTTAGCTGGAAATGAGTTTGATGAGAGGAAGCAATAGAAGTCATGGACCACAAATCTAGACACCGTGGCATTGTTACTATGACAAAACCCAAAGCACAGTACTTGCTTTTTGTTTCCATTGTATATAAGACAATAAATGAGTAAACTTTTACAATGAAGGGTGACCTTTCAATTGGTTCATATCTCTGTTGCTTCCCATGAAAAGCCTAATGGTTGCCACCAATCTGAGCTGTGATCTGTTCAGGTATGACTCATCACTTGCTGGAAGTCTTGGACTTCCACTGTTTTCAAAACCAATTAAAAAGTAGCTTGCAGAGAAAAGACTGATATAACCCATCGTGGTAAACATCAGTATCTTCTTCTAACATTACTTTATAACACCACCAGAGCTGGAAACTGATTAGGTCTCCTGCAGAATTAACCCCCAACTTTGCCTTCAGTACCTCTTTTTATTTCCACCAACACAAGCGTGCACAATGGGGAACACAAAGAATGACACAAAAACAGTCAACGAATTATATGCAATACACGTTTTGATAATGAAATTGATGGGTTACATGTAGTTGCATTGGTACAGCAGTTTGTCTCTGTGGGTGTTAAATGGATTTTAAAAACACAATGGGAGCGCATTACTTCAAACCAGCAGCAGAGCAAACGCTTAAAGTTGTGTTTGAATCTCTGGCAAATTCAGTTTGCCTTCTTAAGCATGAGGGATTTACAGGAAAATAAGAAGCATGCATGTAATCCTGTGCAGTTCAAATACATTCTTTCTGCCTTCCTTTTTAATAGGGTTGATTGGGTAGTGTTTTACCTGCAGTATACAGCAGGCAGAGTACTAACAGTTTCAGGGCTCAAGTAAGAATGTTGATGGGTGAGCAAGGTTAAAAGATATTCAGACCATAAAACAGGGTCCTTGATGCAAAATGGAACTGGTATGCTGTAACAGTTTTTTGGAAAAAATCCTATCATCTTTTCTTTGAACTCGTTGAAAAACATCATGAGGTTAAGGAAAGATGGTTGAAGAAATTCTAAAGGACTCATGACATGCAAAAACAATACAGCTGTGAAGTGGTCCTTCAGCTCTGAAACTACAGGTCTTTAATAGATATTCAACAAAAAGTGCTTCAGATACTTCTCATGTGATCTTTACATGCTGTTATAAAAAATATATTGTATATAATATTAGTGTACTGAGATATATAAAATATTACATTGTCATCAAGGATGGTAACTGTTTTAACTGGACGTTACTTAGAAGTACTTCACACAACCCAAAGAAAAAAATCCAGAACTGTCCTTTAAGTTACTGTTAATGCAAGCAGAACACTCACTGTTTGTGACTGAAAGGGTTTAAGTGACTAAAAAGGGGGTGAGTTTAATAGTGTAGTAGCCACAAGAAATGCGATGTCCTTCTCGTCGCTGACAATTTATGCTTTGTAGTTCACACCATACACCAACTGCTTTCTCTTTGATGGCTGACAATGTCCTGCTAAACAAAGATAAACTCAAGAGATCTAGTCAACCTCAGCAAAAACGTTGAGGGCAACAACTTTCAATCCAAAGTTTTTTGCATGTACAGTGGGGGGGATTTAAGATTAATGTCAGTGCAAATCCTCACATGTACAATATTGCCCAGCGTGTGAGTCACCACTGTAACATATTGCCTCTAACTGTCATTGCTTGGATAAATATGCTCACACTTAGAATTCATGAAATTTGCTGCTGGATCAGAACTTAAGAAGCCAGTGGCAAAGAATCTGGTGCGTTTGTACGTGCTTGCAAGGCGACGAGTCCCTGTGGTAACCACATGGATGAACAGTTTAGTTTGCCACCTGACTGTGTTCAGGCACACCATCTGGTATCATGAAATGTGTGCGTTACACAGAGCGGAGAAAATACAGTAAGTGTTTGCCCACATGCAGACATTATCATCAGAGAGCAATGTGCAGTATGCTGTATGCAGCACGTGTACATGAAAAATGTGGCTTTTGGGATATTAGTGTGAGAGAGGAAGGCAGGGTAATATAGTATTTTCCACTGACCTTGCAGATTGGCAGAGGAGGCAAAGCACTGGTTTTTAGGTACACAACAATGCCAGAGGGCCAGTCATTTATTTTGTATGGTGGTGGTTGTGGTGTGTGTGTGTACTCTCCCATCTGTTGTGTCCACCCGAGGGACAACAGCAGCAGATAATTCTGGTTTCTCACATAAACCCAAACACACACTCACACAGATAGAAGATGGAGAAGGGGGGAGACAGTTGGTAACCATGTGCAAGAACAAATTCACAGATTGTATTTATGAAGAAACTGTGGTAATTGAACATTTTTAAAGGAACTCAAAGACCCGAGAACAGTAAATAAAAAGGCAGCAGCCCTGGAGCCTGCACAATACTGTTTTACTTCAGAACATATTCATTTCTGCGGGCCAGGTGTTATAACATTTAATCCTCCCTCTATTAATTCATTCCCTAGTAAAATGAACAATGGACACTGTGTGAGAAGTAAACTGCTGTAAACTGTTCTGTATTTTGTATTGTCTGCCATCTCGTTTGTTGGATTTAATAAAGAGTCACTGGACTGCTTCACAGCACAAAAGGCACCTAATTTGAGATTTCCTGCAACCTGAGTCACAGGCCTCACATGATGCTTGCAGGATGCCTGCAGGGACCACATGGTGCTAAAGACAGCTGCTCTACAGCGTAATAACTGCAGGTCTTACACTATCTCTGCAGGTCTCAGTGGACACACAAAGTGCAATGATTTCCCTCTGTACACAAGCCCGTCTTTCCCTCAAGATTCAGCAAAAAACAGGCACCTGTAGATTTATATATAAAAAAAATTTTTTAAAAAGAGTGTGTGAGAAATGCACCTATTTCTGCCGCTAGTTCAGTCAATTTTCTCTTATGTTAAATGTCCCAACATTTACCTTTTCATATGATCCCATTTATGACTAGTTGTTGGGCCTTGTGGTGTATTGCAAACAAATGCTACTTATTGGTACTTATTCCATCTAACTGGAAAAATGGCCTGTTAGATAAATATGTTTAGAGTATTATATCATCAGTATTTACTTATCAATGTCACAGCTGTGGCAGGTAGGAACACACTGGCCCAATTTCTTATCTCTGACACAAATTCTGCTACTGCAGCTCGTAGTATCTGCAAGGAACAACAGGAAAACCCTTTTTTTGCTAAATCTAAACATCTGTATACCAAATTACATGGTACCCCCTGCAAACATTGGATCGTTACTTGAGGGATCAAAATAACTCTATTTGTTGTCATGTCATGTCCATCCCATTGGTCCAATCCAAAAATGACCAATCCAACATCATTGTAGCTAGCTGTGTTGGCCATGTTCCCTTCTCTCTTGCTAGTTCCACAGTTTTCCTTGCAAATCCCAAAGCATTCCAAGACAGATTGGAAAATGTAATCCCTTTGGCATGTTTTCAGTCTGCTACACATCTCTTCCGAGTTGGACATACCTAGAATAACCCCACAAAGGGTAGTCTGTGAAGTCAGTTGGTTGCTGTCATAGTGACAGAGCAGTAGTTCCACTTCTAAGCTATTTTAAGTATTCTGGGACAATATGATATAACTCCTGCATTCCTGCACAACATGTGTACTATCATAATTTCTTACTACTAACTTACTACCTGAGATAGAGACGATGGGCCAAATAAACAGAGACAACCCCAAATCCAAAAAGTACCTTATGTAATAAAGCCAGCAGAACTGACTTAGCAAAATAAATGATACCAAGGTCTTCAATTCCATGATAAAACTGCACATCTGAAAATGAAAATAACCCTAACCCCAGGACACCACAAGGCAATGAGAAGCTCCTTTGTCATAGACCAACACCTGCTGAACTTGACTATTGTAACCCTGTCAGGCCTATGCTGCCACCCCTGGTTAAAATAGCTACTCCAAAATTGCTCAAGGTTTTTAAGGTTTAACTTAGATATGGACTGCATGAGTTTTGGGAAAGGGTTCAGGACTCCATATTTACACAGAACTCCTGACTCCTGTTAGGGGTGACAGTGGTGAAAGACTGTGGAAGACCCAAATGTGGAACACAGCGGTCCAGAGGCAAGTGGAAGATTGGACTGGAGTTTTAATTTAAAAGAAACCAAAAGCACATCGGTGTTGGGAAAACATCAACTGAAGTGGGAAAACAAAAGACTAAATAACTGAACAAATAAGAAGGAGAAAACCAGATGAGCAGGGAACAGAACTACAGAAGATATCAAAGTTATGTGTAACGGTGAGGATCTGACCATGACTGAGACAAACTACAGAGTGTGGGGAACCGATGAGTAAGTGACTGTAGCTGTGACAGATTGACAACAGATGAGTGTGGAGCTGAAGACCAAACAAGGGAACTGAGGACAACTACTGGTGAAACTATACCAGGACACAAGTAAAGAACAAAAGAAAGAGTACAGAAAAATATAAAACAAAAGCAAGAATAACAACTAAAGCAAACCGTAAAAGAGGGACTATAAACAAAAAGGCTAATACAAAGAGAGAATAAATCCTAATTCAAACCAATAGCTCAAATGCAGAAAGAAACTACACAGAAAAACCAAGAGAAAGAAATCTAACCCAAAGTCCCAATGTAAAACAGAAAAAGCCACTGATACACAAGATATCACAAGGGAAACTGTCAAGAACATTTTCCAGATTCAGAGGACACTAATTTTTCAACTCCAACTTTACCAAAGCTTGAAATAACAAAAATGAAGCCCGATTATTATACATTCATTTGGCAGGCTCTCCACTGAGTAGGCCACTTTAGGAAACCCTCTCTAAATAGCAGTGGGTTGCATTTTAAGAAGACAAGCAACCAGGATAGGAAGTGTTAGTGTCTAACAGTGGTCTTGAATTAAGGTAGTACTTTTCTTTAAGTTTATAGCAACAGTATGCAGTTAATAACCACTTTGTATATTTGTTTACTTCATTGCAAAATGTTTTCATCAGCCAGGATTTTATTCACCAGCAAAGCAAATCTGAAGCATTCGTCTAAAAAGCTGCTGCAAAAGAAATGTGAATCAGACATGCTTCCACTGGCTGGTTTGAAATTGATAAACAAGGCTGCATAGTGTCAGAAGAGGATGGCAGTACAGGCTCCGTGGCTGTAATGGATCAGAAGAAGTAGTTGTCCTAATTGGGAAAAAAAAACCTTGAGGAGGAAAAAAAACAACACAGCTTCTGGTGAACATCCATAAGAGGAAAACAGAGAGAGCTCCTCTCAGGAAATTAGTTTAATCTCTGGTAATATCTGGGATAATATCCCAGAAACATATACATACATATATATATATATATGATGTAACAGATATACATAACTATAGCATAACAGAAGAATTAATCCATCATGAGACTGAGTAGATTGTGATTTATTGAATTGTTTTTTTCGCTCTGTGTGACATGGCAGGCAGTAAGATGAAGACGATCAGCCCTTTACTGCATGTTTGAAACCTCAACATATTACACATGCTTACATTCACCATTTGGTGGCAAAAGCCTCCATGAAAACTTTGTGAATTACTTACTTGCTCGGTCAGATGCACAACACAATACAAAAGCATGTGTGCAGCGACACACAGTCCACCTTTTGAAATCCCAGTCAAAGCCCATGCTCACTGTGATAAAGAAATATGGCAAGGGAAGCACTACAAATGCAGGGAAAAGCACACGCACACAAACACACACACACACACAGATGAGAGATAAAGAAGGAACCACATGTTTAATTCATAGCTTTAACTGAGTGGGATTTATCTGTTTTATGGGAGCTGGCTTTTGCTTCAGGATGCACATAAAGACCCACACACAGACAAAAGGAGAACAAAAAGAGATCTATAAATGAGCGTTAACGCACGTGTGCACATCCAAACACGACGACAACATTTCAGAAAAACAGAGCCGAGGTCTTTCCATCCTCAGAGAGTCAGCATGAGACAGATTAGCGGCAAAGAAAAATGCAGGATTATGATTTAACTCGATTAGAGTGGGATTAGGAGAGTAGATTTGATTCACGCTGTCAAAATGCCACAGTATAAAACAAATGATATGAGCCACAGACCGGCTACTTTATCAAGTACACCTGTTCAAGAGCTGGTTACACAAGTTGCTTGGTAACACAAACAGCTAATCCAGCCAATCGCATGACCGATGCATTTGGGCATGTAAAGGTGGTGCCAGACAGGCTGATCTGAGTATTTCAGAAACTGCTGATCTACTGGGGTTTTCACCTCCAACCATCAACCCTAGAGACGCAGAGAATGGTCCGAAAAAGAGAAAATAGCCAGTGAGAGCTGTTGTGTGGACGAAAATTCTTTGTTGATATGAGAGGTTAGAGGGAGAATGGGCAGACTGGTTTGAGATGATAGGAAGGCAAAAGTAACTCTAATAACCACTCATTACAACCAAGGAATGCAGAATACCATCTCTGAACGCACTACACGTCGAACCTTGAAGAAGATGGGCTACGGCAGCAGAAGACCAGGCCGGATGCCAGTCCTGTCAGCTAACAACAGGAAACTGAGACAACAATTCACAAAGGCTCACCAAAATGGGACAACAGACGACTGGAAAAACGTTGCCTGGTCTGACGAGTCTCGATTTCAGCTGCGACATTCAGATGGCAAGGTCAGAATTTGGCGTAAACAACATTAAAGCATGGATCCATCCTGCCTTGTATCAACGGTTCCGACTGGTGGTGGTGGTGTAATGGTGTGGGGGATATTTTCTCGGCACACTTTTGGGCCCCTTAGTACCAC
This sequence comes from Leuresthes tenuis, assembly GCF_036924035.1. Lineage (NCBI taxonomy): Eukaryota > Metazoa > Chordata > Actinopteri > Atheriniformes > Atherinopsidae > Leuresthes > Leuresthes tenuis. The sequence continues at coordinate 25,222,326 of NW_027325365.1, read as the reverse complement.
TTTAGCATTGTTTAAATGCCACAGCCTACCTGAGTATTGTTGCTGACCATGTCCATCCCTTTATGACCACAGTGTACCTTTCTTCTGATGGCTACTTCCAGCAGGATAATGCACCATGTCACAAAGCTCATATCATCTCAAACTGGTTTCTTGAACATGACAATGAGTTCACTGTACTCCAATGGCCTCCACAGTCACCAGATCTCAGTCCAATAGAGCACCTTTGGGATGTGGTGGAACAGAAGATTGGCATCATAGATGTGCAGCCGACAAATCTGCAGCAACTGCGTGATGCTATCATGTCAATATGGGTCAGCATCTCTGAGGAATGTTTCCAACACCTGTGGTGTGGTGGTTAGAGCTGTTGCCTCACAGCAAGGTTCGAATCCCAGCTGGGGCCTTTCTCTGTGGAGTTTGCATGTTCGCGCCATGTCTGCGTGGGTTCTCTCCAGGTACTCCAGCTTCATTCCACCAACATGCATGTTAGGTGATTCTAAATTGTTCCTGGGTGTGAGTGTGCATGGTTGTTTGTCTCTGTGTGGCCCTGTGATGGCCTGGTGACCTGTCCAGGGTGTACCCTGCCTCTCACCCAGTGACAGCTGGGATAGGCTCCAGCCCCCCACAAACCTGAGTTGGATTAAGCGGGTATAAAAAATGGATGGATGGATGGATGGATGTGTCGTTACCAACGTCCCTCTTTGGTTGGAGTGCTCCTCTGGACCACATACATAACTACATTTATTATTTTGCGTCTCACAGCTTCAGTATTATCAACACTGCTGCTGTTGTTCTAATTCCTTCCGTGACCAGCTCTGGTGCAACAACCAGTGATGACATCCATATTCTTTTCTTTCACAACTCTTAACATTCTGTCCAACTTTGGGTGTTTAAACTAACAAAATGTTGATATTTTATCATTTTGTGGTTATTTAATCACAAGTTGCAGTTTCTTTGTTTGCTTCAAACAATATGATTTCTTCTCATTTAGTAACTATAAATCAGTTAATTAGCACCACATAGAGTGTCAGGTTTTGTTTGGTTTACTTGTCACTGTTAGCTTGACCTCTGTAAAAAGACTTGCAAAGATTTTCAGGAAACATGTGACTGGGTGTCTCACTTAAATTCGTAGGACTTCATGAAGGTTTCTTACTGTGCCAGAAATTAATTCCGTTTATATATTTTCCAAAGGTCTGCACCTTATGTGAAATTACTCTCCATTACTCTTTTGGCAGTTGATGGTATAAGAAATATTATGACAAATAAAATGTGATACATAATAATGAGGCATTGAAGATAAAAATCAAACCAGCAATGTTGCAGTACTAAAGTCGTAGAAGTAGCACTGGCCACCATTTTGATATGTGGTTTATCCCTCTTTTCCCATATACAGGCACTAACACACAGACTGATTTTCTGTCTCCCATTGTTTGTATGATTTACACATAGTGTGGTAGCTATGCAGACAATAATGTTTTTTGATGGAAGTGCCATTGATTTAATCATTGTGCCATGTTTGATAAACTCTGTTGTACTATTTATAAGGAGAAGTTGTTTGTGGTCATTGTGTTTACAGTATTTAGTGTGATCACTACTGGTTGCAAAGGTCAGTGCTTCGATTCTTACCCTTCATGCCTGCTCAGGATGTGTCATATGTGTCCCAGCTGACCCTGATAATAAGGTTTAGTTATTAGCTTAGCTGACTTTTATCAGTGGTGCCCTGTTTCATTAATTCTTTCATTGACTATTAATAACTGTTCTTGGACACGTATTAATAATAGCTAATAACTAATCCAGCCCCTGTTAGATTCCGAACAGTAGTAAGACTTTATAATAAGCAGCTTTCAGTTACAGCTTTCTGTCAACAGCTTCCGTTCATGTCCTTGTGCAGGACGCTAATGCTCAAACTGCTCCCTCCTTGAAAGGAAGTATGGATAAAAGCACCTGGGAAATGCCAAAGCACCTGACAAAACAACCTTATTTGTTGGGAGGCAATGCCCTGCCATCCAAAATATACAGTACCACCAAATAACCCCATCAATCATCTAAAAATTTCCTTCGGCTCCTTCAAGAAAATCATTGGCTTAGTGGGCAAAAGTCCCAGCTAATTCCACACAGCTTCCCTACTGGGGAAGTGACTATTACTGAAATCATTCTCAGTGGAGTTGATCGTAAATCCTTGTTTTCACACGGTCTTATAGAGGGCCAGCTTGATTTGAATGGATCATTAATATAACAGTAGATCAGCTCTTGTTGGAGAAAAAATATAAATTACCTATAAATACGTCTGATCTTTTTGTAAGTGTCCTGGTCAGCCATAGATGATGTTTTCTGATGATGTGTTCTTCAGCATCATTCGGTCGCTATATTCCCTCATCTCCATCACCTGACACCTGAACAGTGGAAATGGAACGTACCACCTTGATTTTCTCTTTGATTTACAATTAGAACAAAATGCCAAAGATGCAGACTGTGAGGCAGACCCACAGGAAAAAAGGACACTCATCAGCAGTTCCACTGCCTGAGCTGGAAATAAGTCATTGCTCTATGATGACACAACAAGGATGGTGACGAACATAGTACGAACACTTACTATACTGTAGAGTTATCTGAAACCATTAGAGATAGGTGGTCCCTCTAGACAAAAAAAGATAAAGATTTTTTGTTTAATTAACGTCAGTTTTTTAAGAGATTTGCAAAGTTGTTTGTTCTGTGAAGCCACACATCTGATCTCTATTTTTCAAAAACAAGATTATCTTTTTTACTTATCACGTCATATATTCTTTTAGTATTGTTCATATTTTTATCCCATGCCACATACATTTTAGAAATGTTTGCATTCTGTTGATTTTTTTTAAAACTCGTTTTCCAGGAGTCACATCTCAGTGTGTTGAGTTCAAACCTGCACTGATGAAGTGATTAGTAATCATTTGTAAACAAACATTTTAATAGCACAGGTACTGAACCAAGCAACCAATGTCTATGACCCTGCACCCTGTGTATGTTCTGACAAACAATGAACACTGAACAGCCATTACATTACGACCACTTGCCTAAAGGCGTCATGGAGTTTCTGGTATCCAGTATACTTTAAGCAAGAGATTCTTTGGGCCCTGCGGGTTGTGGGGTGGGTTCTTTGTGGATTGGGCTCGCTTCTTTCATATTGAAATAAATTCCATCAGATTGGTATCAGGGGTTTGGAGGTCAGGTGACCAGTTTAGACACTGTCGAATTCCTTGAGCTCTTCTAAAGCAGCTTCTGCAGGACACAGTGCTGTCATGCATGGGGAGGCCAAATGAAAATGAAAAGAAATTAAATGAAAAAATACTTTATTCATCCCAAAGGGAAATATATGAAAGGAAGGAAGGGGTCGAGACTGATCTGTAGAAATGTTTAGGTTGGTGGCAAGTGTTAATGTAACATGCAAAGTAACAGCCACATGAATGGCCGGATGCAGGGTTTCCTTGCAGAACACTAAGGAGATGAACAGTGTTACTCACTTTGCCAGTCAGTGGTTTTAATGTTCTGACTGATCTGTGTATCCTCTCCTTGAACCACACATTCTCCATGGAACATAAATCGCATATTAAAATGATGTGATATACTTAAAAGCCCGGGCATCATATTACTTGCTAAGTTATGAATGAATGCAAACATGTAAAGTCCTTAAATTCCTCAGAAATATAGTGAATTTTACAAGCTGAACTCCATCTCATGAAGCACCTTGCGTAATCACCTTGCTGTAGGATTAGATTCTCCACCCACACTTTTGATTTTGCTAAGCTACGGAGCCCCTGAAGTGCCATAGGTGTTAATTATTTTTATTTTGTTTGTATAGCATCCCTTTCTTGTTAATTTTTCCAAGGTAAGCTAACAGTATCATCTTTATACTTAGGGACAAACCACGTCAAAATCGTGTCTCTGATTTTAACTGATGAGACCTTCTCCAGACTGTTTGCTGAGCTTTATTTAACATCTTAAGTTAGGACAAATTGGACTTTTTGTACCATCAATGATAAAACAATGTTCAACATAAACAGAGGTCAAATCTGCCAGATTAAAAGGAAAACACCTGTGTGGGTAAGCAGAGTGACTTGTAAAAACAAACCCAAAATTAGTTCCAATTTAGAAGCAAAAGAAGCAATAGAGTGTTGTGTTTTGCATTTTTTCATATGTTTATTTTTTAATAGCAGATGTCAACCCTGTGACAACTGAATTATTTTTCTGGTCAAGAGCACAGTGTCTTGTAGCAGCGGTATAATTTGAAAATAATGACAAAAATACTAAGACGCGACAGACTTCTTGCCTTCAGGGTACTTGGGCAGTAGCTGAAGGACCAGGGAGCATGTACTAATTTTTTGCTTGGCATTTGAGCCTAATTACTTTTCAAAAAACTAATTAGTAGCCATTTATTGAATGAGCATGCACCCACTATTTTGAGGTTGTCCCTCATTTCCTGTTTTCTTATTGGCAGTTATTTGTGAACATTGTTGGCTTGCAGCTGCCGTGGTTCGTTGTGCTCATGGATTTGACACCACTGCCCTCCTGTGGCGGTGGCATGCAACTGCAGCTGATGAAGTAACAGCTAAGAGAGTTGTTTGCATCCCTGTGAAATTGTATACAGCTCCACAGAACAAAGCATATGGATAATTCCTATCTCAGCCGATGGGTTGGCTGAAGCTGCTTGGCGCCACAGCCAATCACACTGCTTTATTTTTGGTGAATTCAATTGAAGGGCTGACACTTTCGCCATCTCTGTGGTTCAATACCTCTTCTCTCCTGATTGTGTTCTGTGTTCCAGCCTTCACCTGTGTCCTCCCTCACTTCTCAAAAGTCTGACTGCACAAAGACATCAGAAGCCCGGTGGATGTCAATACTGCTCAGCAGAAAGCCGGCTTTACACACACGCATACAAATCACCGACTCCAGATGCAATCTTATTGGATTGGACTGGTATTGTTTGATCGAATGCCTTGTGGGGCAAGAGGAAATGTGGGGAATCACTTTCAGGAGCCTCTCTGTATGACTTTGAAATCATCTTTTTCTAACAAATGCAACATGATGGAAGGAAACAGCAAAGAGGTTGCAGAGACGCAGGGAGAGCGAGATAAAATGGAAGGCAGAAAGGAGAGAAGATGAAAGTGAGTGGCAATGGCTAAATGGTGAGAGTGAAAGGAAGGTTTTCATTTAGTGAGGGTGAAGGGAGTCCAAGAAAAAAGGGGGAAATGGAAGCTGAAGATTAGGAAGAAAAAGGGAAGAATGCCAGGTGAAAATAGATACATTTCTGTATTCTTCTACCTGTTCCACTCCATTTATAGACAGATTCTACTCAGCAGTGTGTCAAAAGAATGTACAAAAATACTCTTTTTTTAATTGTTATAAATAAAACCTCTAAATTAAAAGAGTCATCTGATCCTTACCAGATCAGTAAAATTAGATGAATACAACCTCAGATGAAACAAAAACACATATTACACTGGGTTCCTATTTGGTTAAAAACTAAGCCAATATGGAGCAGTGTGTGAAAAATTGAACTCAACAGTTTTCAGACTACCTTTAACTTGATGCTATCAGTCAATATGGTTATTGTAATGGATTTTTGTCCCATTTTTTTTTTGTAATATTGCTTCAGCTCATGGATTATTATGGCCATTTGATTATAAACAGCCCCAACCACAGGTCATTGCAACATCCTGATTATCTTCTTTTTTTTGCAACAGACATTCTGTTGTGGATCTGCTGCTGTGTTTGGGACCATTGTCCTGTTGATGACCCAGTTTCAGCCCAGCTTTAGCTGTGGGACAGATGGCCTCATATTTGACTGTAGAAAACTGCTATACAGAGTAGTTAAATTACTGTCCAGGTCCTGTGGCTGCAGAACAAGCCCAGATCATCAGCCCTCCACCATCATGCTGGACAGTTGGTATGAGGTGTTTGTGCTGATATGCTGTGTTTGGTTTTGTGCTGCTGTGCATTATGACCACACATCTTCTCTTTGGTCTGGTCTGTCCAAAGTTCCAAAAAAAAGTCTTGTGGTTTGTTCAGATGTAACTTTACAAACCTAAGCTGTGCTGTCGTGTTCTTTTTAGAGAGAAGAGGCTTTCTCCTGCAGCCCTTCCAAAAAAGCCATACTTCATTCTACTTCGTGAACTTCCTGGGACTTCCACTCTTGGAAACTTTTTAATATTTTCCACATGTCACTTCTTATAGTGGCTCCAATCCTTAGAACCTAATCTGAGTTCTTGAAACAAAACATCTTCCCAATATATACTTGATGTAATTAAGGGTTCTTAATCCGTATAAGGGTCAATCAGAGGTTTCTGGGAAGTGGCCTGGAAGTTTTCACAGTTACACAGTAGTCCAATAGCAATCAAAACTGAATTCTCCTCTGTTTTGCCAAAGGCTGAAATCAGATGTGTAACTGGATCATTCCCTTGATTAGCTGACTATTATATTTGGAGAGCCTCAGGAATACATTCATGACAATACTGAAAAATGTGTTATGAACCACCCAGCCAAACAGTAATGATCCTAACATCACTGTCATAAAGTGTTTAAGTTTCAAAATAATTTTTAAAAATCAGCAGTTCTCTGCTCTGAGATATGTTCTCTGAGGATGTTGATGAACAGATTTCAGACCAGACTGGGCTGTTTAACCATGTGAACATAGCCCACTAACATCTGCAGTGTTCACAAAAGAATATAACTACTCTTCAGATTAAAATAAGCAGCTACTAGGAAGATGTAGAGAATAAATACTTAGCTAGCTAGTTGTCAAATAGAGGACGCAGCTACATGGCATAGTTGGCTAGTAGGAAGCTGAACTTGTATTTTTAACATTGAAGCGTTAGAGACGGGTTGTCTTAAATACTCTCTTGGAATCTTGCGTCTGGAATTCCAACCCAAAATCTTTGAACAGCAAAACAATTAAAAAAAAAAACATAGACAGTGCAACAGCAGCTGAGCTCAACATTGTTCTCAGCTGTATGTAGGAACAAGTATTAATATTGTTTTCCCACTGCAGAGATGAACAACTCCTGCCTGGTAGAGGTTTTATTAATCAGTATATAAGACACATACTGCCTGGTAAAAAAAAAAAAAAAGATAAAGAATAAAAAACAAACATCTCACTAATATTCTGATGGATCACTCTTAGCTTATGTAATATCACAGCATTTATTTCCATCCAGAGTTGCATTAATTTCTCTCCAAGATCTTGTATTGATGATGGGAGGGTGGCACCGCTGCATAAAGTCTTCTCCATCAGATCCCAAAGAGCATCAATGAGGTTAAGGTCTGGATTCTTTGGTGGCCAATCCGTATGTGAAAATTATGTCCCATTTTCCCTGAACCACTCTTTCACAAGTTCAACCTGATGAATCCTGATCTTGTCATCTGGAAAGGAAAGGTTGTTTGGGTTTCTGACTTTCTGGACTTTGTTTTTGTTTTGTCTTGGTTTTGCTGTTTTGGTTCTGTTCTGTTTTCTTGTCGGTCATTTAGTCTTTAGTCATTTTATTTAGTCTGTTCTTACTCTTAGTTTGTTTGTGTTCTTGAGTTATTGGTTTCTTTTGAGGTTTTCGTCGTTTTTAAGCAACCATTTTTTTTGTTTTCTTTATTAGTTTTAGCTGTTTTTGTTTCTAGTTCCACCTTCTCACTCTAAATTTCCTCAGTTCGCTCCTGTCTGGTCATCTCCTCCTCTGTCTCAGCTGTGTTCACTTGTCCTCAGCTGCAGTATTTAGTCTCCCAGCATTTGTCAGGTCCTCGCCGTTACAACCTCTAGTTCAAATTTCACTGGTTAGTTCTGGTTAATGTTGTCTTTTCTAGTTTTGTCAGTATTTTGTTTTTCTCCGGTTTGGTTTTCGTGTTTTTCTGTCTCTGTTGCTCTTTTTGTTTGTCAAGCAATAAATTAGTTCAGTTCACTTCTGACCTCCTGATCATCTACTCGTCTGCAGTTAATCAACAGCCTTCACACCAAATCGTAACAAAGGTCTATTGATCATTCAGCATATTCAGAGAGTCAGCTGACCAAATTTTTCTGAGCACATAGCACTGCTGAACCTTAAACAACTGAAGTAACCGTGGATCATTGCACTTCCACTGCAGGCTTCTATAGTCTGCATTAAGCATGATAGGTCAAACCCATTATCCAATGTCATTAGTTCCAGCAAACTTAGTTGTTAGTTTGTTTGATGCTGACCAGCACACTTCTGATAAAGACACCACAATCTTTTCCACAACCTCAGCATGTGTCTTTTGAGTTGGTTGTTTCAGGAGTAAGAAGCTGCTAACTTCACCAGAAACAGTTACATGAATTGTTGCTAGCTGGAACATCTTAATCACTGCAACACATTTCCAATGGAACACTCTATCAGTTTGCTTAATTAAACCCAGATGGTGAAGTTTTTTTTTGTGGCCAGTGGATAATCATATGGAAAATGTTAAAAAAAACTACTGTATTTTCCCCTGGATCCCTGCAGCCTTTACTTTCTAGATTTACATGCAGGTAATACATGGTTATGGTACATATATGGTTTGCATTTGACAACAACAGATTCAGTTTCAATGTCGACACTTTTTAAACACAAACTATCATGAAAAAGAGCAAATATTACTGGATGTGTAGAAGGTCATGAGGCACCCCCAGATCAAAAAATCCCATATAAAAACTAAAACAGCAGCAGTTTTGGGATTATAATATTTTCACTAAAGAAGTTATCACTATTGTGTGCACTCTGATGGGAACCCTTCTTACTGAATCAGTCGTAACTCTATGTGGAATAGATTACAGCCTTCTTTTCTCTGTGTTGTCAGACACTTACTAGGAAGTCAGCACAACTAGAGATATTTGGGCAGGATTACTTCATATGCAGAAGCTTTGTACACTGACCCATAATGCACTTTCAGACAAGAAAAAACAGGATTAACTGGAAAGCCTCAGCCGTGAAGGAGCTTGAGTTTACTCTTTACATATCTGCTAAGCTGAAAGAGCTTTCGGCTGATATATGCGTTGTCTGCAGGCTTTTTATCCGTCCCTGTTTTGTAAAATCATGACAATAGGAGAAAAAAATAGGAGAAAACTCAATTAACTCATCGATGCCTGTGGGAAATACACAATTTTCTAGAAAGCTGGTTATCACCTCAGCGTAGGAGATGATGGTTTGTCTTCAACTTTAGATAGGTTGGTAAAAGTGGGTCCAGTTCTGATAAGGAGTAATCTTTTGTAGCGGTATGGCTAATGGTTTCTCCAAAATGTAAAACTATTACATTCCTTTCAGAAAACAGGGTCACAAAGAAAGAAAAGGAGCAAATTAATTGAAAAACACTAATGTAAATTTATTGCTGAAGTTTTATAACCTTACAGTTTGGTTGGAAGTGATGGATTTAGTGACATGGAATTGTGCATACAGGACATTTAAATGATTGAAGGGCTTCATGATCAGACATATGTGTGATCAGAAAGCCCTTCAATCATTTAGATGTCTGACATCTCATGAGGGCAGCTTGTGCTTTATGCTAATTTTTACTTTTTGATTAATTCATTCCATGTGGATCTGTCACAGTGATGGTTTCACAGATCCTAAATCACAGCCATGTGAAGTAGATTTGCTGTGAAGTACATCAAATTTAAAGTAGTATATCTAATAACACTTGTACTTCTTTAAACAATTCCTCTAGTCCAAAGACCATAGCCTACACAGTAGCTCATTTGTCCCAAAATACAATATATCTGAGTTTTAAACAGGATTGACAGTTTCTTTTTAAAAAGTGCAACAAAGTGAGTGACTGGATAATAAAGGAGATTTCAGTTCAATACGAACCTGGGGCCTCTCTTTCTCAACTTTGATTTTGGCAATAAATCGGGAGTTCAGAAATTAATACTCAGGATTGGGGGAAAAGAAGTTTACATTTTTACACATTACCAGGCACCATCTTGTGGGTTGCTTGCCTTCACATTCATCGTTTACGTTGTAATGGAAAATTTTATTTAGCCTTATGCTTGTGTCTCATCTTACTTAAATCACTTGTAAGACTTGACGTTCTCTCCCAGGCATTCGATGCACAAGATGTTATAGTACGATATTTATTTTGTTACTTGTGAAGCTTGGTGTTCTTTTCCCAGGCATCACTTATAAGACTTAGAGACAAGATGTTTCCAGTCAAACATTTCTGTATGTCTTTGTTCATTCTGTTTTGCACACTCCTCAAGGCCGTCCAGCTCATCAAGAGAGAAGAAGTTAGCCTGCATAGTCTGATTCATAGTTATTTTTTTTGTTCTCTTGTGTTGGGGTATTGTTACAACAGGGTGAGGGGGGATGTGCGTGACGTGGATGAGGTAGGACCTGGATGCAGATTTTAAATGAAAACTTGATTTATTTACAAAAAGGAACAAAAGGCGCGGCTGAGCCGGATAACAATAAGTCTATACTATGGAATAAATTAAACAAGACTATGGCTGGGAAATAACAAAACAAGATACAACATGCACTGAAACTGTAAGTCAGAGCTACACTCTGACACACGTGCTCTGTGTTGAAGTCTTTCTCTCTTGTACAAAAACTGTTCAATCAACCTGCCTGAGTGTTTTTTACCTTAACAGTGCTTGGATAATGATTATTATTTCCACCACAACGTATATACACAACTACTAGAGGTCACATATTTTAAAATGTGAATAAAGGTCATAATACCTACTTGACAAAATTACCCACATGTAGCGAACTCAAGTGTGGATTTAATCTGGAACCTAATCTTTGGGAGGCTCCATTAACATTCTGAATGTTGATTCAAAGACACAGATGGGGCATTTCCACACCAGGAAGGGACAGACACTGTCCTCTATTTACAACACCCTTTGTCCTATAGAGATGATTTGAGGGACTCTCTCCCACCAGATCTGGCCCATAACTTATCTGGAGGACATTAAACTAACAGCTAGCAACAAAAAAAGCTTCCCGTGAACAAACAAAGGAACCTCTTTTAAGTGAAAATGGAGGGAGAATCCAAACTAAATGCGTCTTCCCCCTTATCTGGACATGTAAATCAAAGGTGACACCTCTCCGCCCTCATATCTAGCATAGACACACCTCTACCTCTGTTAAATGTGTCGTATACCTTTGTACAGGTTCTTTAAGGTTTTCAGTGATGTCCCAAGCTGCATTTTGATACATCTTTCACATTTGTACTTATATACAATTAGGAAGAATTCTTTATTTAGGAAAATTACTAACTTTTCTATGGAGCCACATTGCCACCTAGTGGTCTGTAGCACTGAGTGGTTAAACCCAGGTTAATTAAGTAACCAGACATTTATATGAAGTGAGTCAACTGTTAACCAATGTTCCCTGTTGTTTCTTTTTGTGTTCCATTGTTAAACACAGGAAAATAACATTGTTTGGTTCTTTGCTCACATGTCGTAACTTTACAGATATCCATCTGAATTCGAGAGGTATTCAAGAAGATTGAAATAATAGAAAGTTTTTGTGTTTCCATCTCGTCTCCATGTCTTTTGTTCTTCGTCGCACGTTTCAACCTCCGCTTCAGTTAAGTTTTCTCCACAGTTTTCTACACAGTACTATTTTTCCCTGCAAAGAAAAGCCAGCTTAAGTGTGTCAGCTTTTTGTTGATTTTAAATCATTTTGTGAGTTGAAGTTCACCTCATCAAAGTTGGTTATTTGACCAAATAAACAAACAAACTCCAACACTCAGATGAACAATTGTGTTATTTTTGATGGTAAAGCTTCGATTTCAAACTTCAATTTCCTTGGCAATGAGAAGCCCCCAGTGGAGAAGCAAGTCCTACCACAACTTCCCAGGCACGTTGAAAGTCCACAGACATCGGACCGAGAGAGACCCACTAGGATACCGTTGGTCATCAACCTGATGTTTTCACAACCGACAAACTGGTCTAAATGCCAATCAAAGTCAGTGGGTTACATGATGAGATTAACTTGATTATAGCTATAGTTGGGTTATGCTCCTTATCTGAACAAGGGTAATTATCCTTTGTTACATGGCGGTGAATGAATCGAATCACTGCCACAAAGCATGCAATACCACAGTAGATAGGTGGCGCTGTACCCATTTCAACTATCGCTAATAGAGCCACTTCTGGTTGACGTCTTCACCACCAACAACAACAAAACTAAGGCATTCGAGAAAGATGGCAAACGAAGAGCAAGATTAAGCTACATCACTCTACATTTGAGATGAGAATGGTTATGGCACAAACGTTGTTTCTTTCTTTCTGACGGAGGCGACAACGACAGTAATATCATCTCCTTCGACTTCCGGGTGACGATCGCGGGAAAAAATCTCGAGCATGCGCAGAACGCTCGATCCGATCCACTGTCGTCTCCAGGCACGTTAAGTGGGCAATCGGATCGAGTTATCCCGGGGTCTTAATTTGATCGCAAGTAACCCGATCTGATTCGATTTCTTGTCGGATTAAGCTTGTTACATGAGCTGAGTAACTCAATTTTATTGTAATTTAGCCATTAATCCGATCCAATTGCCCACATGGAACCGCACTGACTAAGTTCTACAATCTTCTTCTGCTTTTCGGACGGTACTGTGGTGTCGAGAGAATTTCCTGTTAAAAATTATAAATGACTCAGAAATTGGTAGCCTTTAAACCATAAATAGTGACTAAAAATAAGACCCAATCTTAGCATTTCTCCATTCTCTTGCCCCTTTCAAAAACCATATACCACCATACATAGTCCACGCATTTCTCCTGTTTGTACTTAAGATTCATGTTTTTGGTTACATTTTTCAATAAAGTTCATATATATTTAACAAGTCGTTGATGAATGCTTTTTTATGTAATTTCGGTAATTTCAAATGAGAACTCATGAACTAGCACTGTTAGACTGGTTAAGATCATTTTAAACTTTCCTTCTACCAAAGGATGGTGCATCCCCTGTTTTCAAGGTTTAGTTAATTCAATCGTGAGAATGTGACACATTGGTTTTTTCTTTTATTTATTACATTTTTTTGGTCAGCCTTTTTTCTTTACCTGTCAAATAACTGCTTCTCTGCAGTGGACATAATGTGCCTTTTTTCACAAGTTGACAAACATTCTTAAAGTCTTATCAAACTACTACAGAAATACAGTAGAACAATTCCCTTTTCAAATATAATCATGCATCATTTTACATTGCAACTAAGTTCAGGATGAGAAGTGAGCCATTGAACTCCAAAACACCCCCTCTTAAGCAGGACATATCTTAATAGAGATCAGACAGCTTTGCCACAATGTAACCATAAACTTGAACAGGCCTTAGTCCACACACCAAACTGATTTTTTTCTGAAATACTTAATTTTTCCTCATCTGCAGTTTGGTACAGTTAGTACTGATCATTCTTTTTTGGCATAATCTAGTTACGAGGTAGAGTTGAACTTTTCAAGGTTGGTAAAACACAACACCGCAAATGCAGAATAATCTGAAGTTGAAGCTGGTAGGGATAAAGATCAGGAGGCTGGATATACTACTCTGAGCTGATATGTGATGTAAAAATCCTTAGCAAATCTAAACAGCTCACTGAAGGAGATATTTTCAGATCAATGGGGGCCCAAACAGAATGCCAGGGTTGTGCCTTTTTTGAGCTGGTAATGATTTCAGACATCCAAATATATGCTCTAGGGCACATAAAATGAGATCTTATTTCATAACATGTCCCCTTTAAATATTCTTATTGCAGATGACCACATCAAACAGGAACTTTCTTGCTGTTGTGGCACCTTTGTTAAATTGATTTGCTTGTAATAAATGTGACAGATAGTGGTTATTTATAAAGAAAAGATTCAAGATAATTTGATATAATTCTCTTTATAGAATAATATTTGCAGGAAGTCAGTACAGCACCTCCATCATTGGTGTCTCCTATTTGTTCAACTAATTACAGTGGATTGCTGTACATACACTGACTGATAAATCAACTTGTTTACATCCGAACTGCAGCTTTAAAATATCAATTTGGAGTGGAGGAAAATTCTAGACAGGAGATTTCTGATGAGGCATTCTGTCTGTAACACTTCTCCCTTCGTATGCTCTCTGTGGTCAAACCACAGGAGACAAGCTAAGGTTGAGAAAATTCTGGTGAAGCGTTTCTGCCGGCAATGTTTCCCACACCTCCCTCTCTGCTGTAACTCCCTGCTCTCCTGCAGAGTAAGGAGTCTGCTCTGACTAATTGGATTTTTGGGAGAAAGCGAACATAAGCTCAAAGTGAAGTGAAGGAGAGTGAGATGGACAGAGAGACAGGAAGACAAACTATGTGAGTTAGAAAGTCAGAGAGAGGCAACAGGGTGCATGATCCGATGGACAGGTGGATAATGGAAGGATAAATCACTGGTCCTTGTATTGCTTCTCTGAACTGGAAAGAGAAGGGTGTGAAACACTTCAAGGACATAACTTTTTGCAAAGCCACAAATTGTTTTTATGTTTCTGTTTTTGAACAAAGTAAAAATGAGATCAGATATAATATGATGATCATCTTCAGAGAGCAGGGCTAGCTCTTCTGCTAAGCTAAGCTAAACAAAGCTATCATGACTTGGAAAATAATAGAAGTGAGATTGATGTAAATCTTTTTATCTGTTAACAGAATAAAATTACATGAAGAAGTTGTGTGTCTTTGTAGGGTTAGTCCAATTACTAACTGGCAAGGTAGCACCAGAAACGCTAGCAAGCTAGTCAGATGTGCCATTTTACTCTACTCGACTACTTCAATGAGAGGGTTAAGGGGTGAAAAAGCTTTACACATAGGCTACTTCTGTTCCCTTTCATTACCTTTATCATCTTAGTTTTTTTTGTTTTTTTTTCACAAACAGAAATTTCCACATTTCTGCATGTAGTACCTAAAATATTATTGGATTTCAAGTCCTAAAAAGACATAAACATAGCCCAGTTTAACAAATAAGAAAATTGGTCATTTTTTATTTTATTGTGAATTAAATATTTGTTGATGAGATTTGCTAATCTTTGCTCTCTGATTTTTTTATTATTTTTTTTTTTACAATTTACACAGTGTCCCAACTCTTTGGGAATTGGGTCTGTATGATATAGCATGTACAGCAGGTAGAATGGAAAGTTATAACACCTGACAATGGTATCTTAACAACTTGTACATGAATGTGAGTGACTGCATGGTAGCACATCATGATAACGTATCAGCAACTGAACAACCATGGTTAGCAAAGCTGGACAGAGAGAAAAACCCACTGCTCTCCCAAAGTATTTCACATCTGCTGTATGTTAAAGATCACATGATCAAGATTGAGGGCTATTTGTAAAATGCCCTGAGGAGGCCAAAAGAGAGCTCATTGATAAATATACATATGAGAGGTGTTGTGTTTGAAGAAAGGAAAGCACCGCATTCCAGTTTAAATCTAGATTAAATGAGCAAATTCTAAAGGAAATCTGGGTGGGTCATGCAGCCGGATAACAACACACAAGTCACACAACGAAAGAATAGTTAAAGAAGAATAAAGATAATGCATTAGAATGAACACTTAAATGTTTGCACCTTGATTCAGTAGAAATATTGTGGAATGACGTGATGAGCTGTTAAGGGGAGGAAACCCACCAATGTCCCAGAGCTGAAGCTGCTCTGCACCGAAGAATGAGGCTGATGTTGTGCAGGACTGAAACAGTTACTGGAAATATTTTGTTGCAGTTACTGCTACACAAGCGAATCATCAGATTTACATAGCAGACACAGACAGAAAAGATTCACATACTTTCCCACTCACAGATGTGATGATTTGAATGACATTACAGCATCTACTGGCATTCTTTTAAAGGATATACACTGGGCGTTATCAAATTATTGGGTGGACATGGTGAACGTCCCCTTTAAATTTTTTAACTCCTAACTCCAAATAGAGCAGATTTATTCAGGTGCTGCTTTAGCAAAGGTGAAAGAATGAGAAAAGCCAAGACCACATAATAAAGTCCTCCTATAGCTGCCGTCTCCGGTAATTTTAATTAGAGCTGTAACAAATATGCATACTGTTGTAGGAGTGTGTATGTGCTTGGGCATTTGTATACACTGGTTATTGTAATTGGACATTAAGTGACAAAAGAAATAAATAAATAAAAGCGAGCAACAACGCAGATGTTTTCCACAGTATAATGACCCCTCTGATACTCATTCACAACAATCACAGCAGAACTGTGTCCCACGCACAAACATATAATTTTGTACATTGAATGTCCCATTATCTATCTCCTCGTTTAATTCTGTCTGATTGCAGGATGTCAAATAAGCAAACACATGCATACAAACACATGCCCACAGCAACGGATGCTCACGCACTCACTGCCGCTGTACTCCGCACACGTCTTCTTTTCAGACTGTCTTTGCTTGAGCGCGCTGCGTAATGAACTCCTTGAATCAAGTGTTTGATGATGTTAAGGAAATCAGCTAATGCTTTCTGTGATGTGCAAGTGGCAGAAAAAGTCATTGGTCATATGCAGCTGTCTGCTTATTGAAAACAGTTTTAATAAAAGTTGCAGAGAACTTTTTTCAAACTTAAACTTTGTGCAGCATTTTTTTTTTTGCGTTTGTTTTTTTAGTTTTTTAAAAAAGAGCCAAATTGGACCAACAGCAGAGCAGCGGGTATAATTAATTCTGCACACAGCTAGGTATGTTTGTTATGCAGCAGCAGACAAAGTGTATTTTTCCGTTCATAAGAGTCTTTTCAGCCATCAGCAGAGCTATCTGGCAGACACAAACTATGGAGCATTCAGTGAAAATAAACAGTGAGAGAAAAATTCACTCTGAAGCCAATGTGTACTTCAGAAGTAGCCTGTTATGAATTTGAGTGTTTCCAGCCTTTTGTTTGTTTGTTTTTTGTTTTTGTTTGCGGCAGAACAAAAAGCCTTGAAATAATGCCACACTTAGTTTAACATGGAAGCTTTGAAATCCACTGTTAATTACTAGTGGAAACAAGTTTGTCGAAAGTCGGCCGTTTTATCATCAGCATCATTTCTCTGTGCAGAATGACAGAAACGAGTCCAGATGGATTGAGTGACAGTCACTTTACGATTATTTCTTTGTGCTTCTCACACACTTGGATTTGAAAGAAAATCCTGACGCCCTGCTCCTTTTGCCTCAGTCATTTCAGAGTAATTCTTGTGGAAAGGTGACGGAATGTTTTACTGGTGCGCACCATTTATAACTGCACTGAATAAATCTTGGGCTGTTGTGCTTGGTGGAGAGCAGGATCTGTGCTTGGCTCACCTGTAAGATCAACAAATTATATGAATACAGACTTCCATTTTGTGGAGACAGCTCACTCACACGCCACTGTAGGAGATGATGGGACATGCTGATTGTGTGGCCCCCTATCACAGGTACTGTAAAGGGCCTTTCAGGAAGATTCTGATGCTGTACTTCTTCAAGTGAAAATAGAAGAATCGCTGAATAAGGCTTCAGATTTAAAAAAAAAAGAAAAAAAGCCTGTTCTTAATCTCTATAAACCATTTGCAGAGGGAAATCATAAAAAATGTCTTATATTCATGTGCTCAGCTGAACTGTTGTCTTACTGTGTAATAACACATTCAATCACCTAATTATGGCCCATATGGAGAAAATATCCTGGTGCAGGAAGATCTCTGAAAAACTACAATCAAGCACGCATCAGATTTGTACAATGTTAAAGTCTATTTTCATACCAGAAATCAGAATGCGTTAAACATTTACAATATGCTTGAGCTGCATCACAGCAAGCCTGCCTCCTTGTGTTTTCCTGTTGTAACGTTACCATTGTTCAGGTGAGCACTGACATGAATCTAAATTTCCTCTGTGTTTTAGCAGGAGGAAAAACTATTGTTGCATAAACTGTATTATATTTGAGAATAGTTTCAGGGACTCTTTAGCAGAATTTACATTAATTCTGGGTTATGGGGGAAATGCACAACTGTATTAATTTATCTGTCCTTACTGGATGCATTTTGGCACAGGGCCATCAGTCTATCTATCAATCTAACAGAGATGTTTTCTGCTTTGTTTTTTTAGGCATTCAAGGGGTCCAAGTGATATGAATGTCATCATCAGAGGGTGTGCGTTGGGTTATCTGTGGATGACCGTGTACACTTGCAGGCCCGTTTTGTTGAGTTGCAGCTGTGCTCATCCACAACCTTTTCTGATCAGTCTGTAATATCTGGTAAGGAGACTAATGTTGATTATGAAGACATTTTATCAAGCACATCCCGCGAGAGCCTCACAAAGGGAATCTAAAGTTGAAAGACTCCCAAACTAAGAAATAGAGTTGCTGGAACTGTCCAAAAAAAGGTAACATGCAAGTCTTTGGACTCTGTGAGGAAGCCGGAGTACCAGAAGGAAACCCGCACCAGCACAGAAAGCCTCCAGCTGGAATTCAAACCAGAAACTTTGTGCTGGGAGGTGACATTGCACCACACCACAACATTAGGATTACAATGAATGACCAGAAAAGAATACCAAAATAGATAAACAATTAAACTGTCAAACAATAATAAACATCATTGTTCCACTTTCCACTTTTCTCCTTAGATTTTCTCTGCTGTTACCTTTGCCAGCCTTTTTATAATGAAGATAGAGTTTCCATGGCAACCATCAGGCCCACATACGATTGACTGTCAAGGGTCTGCAGACATCAGCTCTACTCTCTTTATTTGAACAGTTCGTCTTTCAAGGCGAGTGTATTTATGGAGCTTTATTTTAACAAACGGGTGCTCCGCAATCTGCTCAGCAGACAACAAAAGATGCAGCAAATCAAAGGGAGGATAATTAGTAAAGATATGGGAGAAATACAAGAGAGCTGAGTTCAACTCACTTGTCGTCAAACTTGCTCCTTGGTGAGGTGTCCTTGAGCAGAAACGCTGAAAGGCTTGAATACCAGCGTGCAGTTCTGTGGGTGACACCTGACATCCTTCAAAGAACATTGTCATGATCTATGTCTTGTTGGTATTTTTGGTTCTTGGTTTTTGTTTTTCCATGTTGTGTATTTCTATTCTGTTTCTGTTTCCAGGGTTTTTTCTGTCTTTCTGTTCACTTCCTCACGTGTTTCCTCAATCTCTCTTCAGTCAGCTCCATTCCCTTCACCTGTGTTATTTGCCTCAGCTGACTTCACTCACCAATCAATCTCTTCTGTATTTAAACTCCTGCTTTCATTCACTCTTTGCCAGATCCTCTATTACAATCTATTATGCTGGTCCTAGTTTCTTGTTTCCGTTCCGTTCCGTTCCGTTCTGGTCAGTCTAGTCTAGTCTAGTCTAGTCTAGTCTAGTCTAGTCTAGTCTAGTCTAGTCTAGTCTAGTCTAGTCTAGTCTAGTCTAGTCTATTGAAGTTTTACTCAGCGTTTTGATTCTGTTTTCCCTGTTTTAGTTTTATGTATTTCCGGCTTTCTCTTTGCTTTAAAAATAAATAGTTTCTTTTCGTTTTTGCCTCCTGGCTCTCGGTCTGTGTCTGCACCTGGGTCCTCCTTCCACGCCACCTACTTCACGTGGCTTTTGAAAGGAGTATTCTACCACTTTTACCACCCACAGTCAATTTTCTTTTCACAGAAAGAAATCTTCACTGCAGCAATCTTTTTAACACTCCACATGAGAAGAGAAAGTAATTCAAGAAAATACAGATATATGTATACATATATATACACTTACATGTGTGTGTAGCAGAATGGGCATCTCAGGTTTCCTGTTAATTACCAGCCAGTCGTGCCTCAGCCTGCATAGTATGGAAGGTGGCAGTCAGCATCCCTGACTCCATGCTCTGACCAGTTTGTGGACTGATCGGATAGCTGGATAAGCATGAAACTTCCTCCTGTTTTCGTGTCAACAGGCACTGTCTAATCGGGATGCTAGGCGTGGTTTGTCTACTGCTTTAACCAGGACGTAACCGCTGCTAACGCTGCTAACGCTGCTACTGCTCTGGTTCAGGCCTGTTTCCCCCCTCCTTCCCTGTCCTTCGTGTTTTACCTTTCATGTTTTGCCTTCCGGCTTTTCTATGATTGCACCCTGCTTTTAGCACCCTGCTGTTAAGCCTTGTTCTTAGCCCCGTTATGTATGTTGCAATCTCACTCAGTGCGGGTTCTGTTCTATAAACTCTTGATAGAGGCCAAAACCAACCCCAATTCAGAGTCGACCTGTGTGGTTTTTGGGGCAGACTTTCTCTGCCACAGGCGACTCCGGCTGGTGTGAGTTGAATTCATTTGTGAGGGGGATACAATTGTAATTTAAAACACTTGAAAGACTGATGTTTGTGTTTCTTTCCCCTAGTCCTCAGATCATGTATGTGGTACATTCAGATTTTTTGGAGGGGGGTTGTGTGATTACCCTAAATTACTGAATATTGTTGGATATTAACAAGTCTTCTGTATTCTTGAGTATAACGAATCTGCTTTTTTTTTTTTTGTTTCCAACTGTAATTGATTTAAAATCAATCCCCTTCATCCACATATATATTTTCTTTAGCAAGAAGCAGAAAAAAAATTCAATCAAATTCTCTTTCTTTTTTTTTTCTGCTTTGACCCAGAAAACTGAAAACAAAAGAGAAATCATTGAGCTTTTTTTCAGTTTTCTCATTTCCGACTGCAAATACACTGAACAGGCGTATCTACCATTTTCTGCCCTTTATGCCTTGAGAAAAACATAATCCTACTTTTGTGAATTCCCTTTTGTGTGACCGTAAACATGACATTAGATCTTAAAGTTTAACCTAAATAGACCTAAATGAAAAATAGATGGACACGGGTGCTTCTCTTGAGTGCTAAATATTGAGCAAAGCGCAGGTGCACCACAAGATGACTACATGATGGAGTAAACACTTCTTGCTTGCCATCATTATGTTTGCATGTTAAACTGGCTTTTATCTGCACAAATGTATTATTTCAGCACCAACACTGATCTATACATATTGCAGTGACGCATTAGTAAAATGAAGATCCATCCATCCATTTTTTATACCGTCAATCCGTCGGTCGGGTAGCGGGTGGGTGGGGAGTCTATCCCAGCAGTCATCGGGCGAAAGGCAGGGTGCACCCTAGACAGGTCGCCAGTCCATCATATAAAATGAAGATATGCAAGAAAATCATCTGTTCCTTATAAATTTTAATTGAAAGTTAGATAAATACAGTCTCTGGTGTACAGCAATATGACATATCACAGCAGAACATGAAATTAAAATAAAAACTAACTCAATTTGTAAAAGCAGTGTGTGAAAAAGTAAGTGCATGTCCATGATTCAATTGCATTCAGAACCACCTTTTGCAATATAATCTTGAATTACTCGTTTTCTGTACATTATCAGTCTCACGTTGTTCTGGAGATTTTTTTGCCCACTTTTTTACAACATTGCTTCAGTTCACTGAGGTTTGTGGACATTTGTCAATGCACAGATCTCTTAAGGTCCCACCACAGTATTTCAAGCAGGTTGAGAGTTGGACTTTGGCTGGATCATCGCAACACCTTGATTCTTTTCTTTTTCACACATTCTGTTGTAGATTTGCTGCTGTGTTTGGGATCATTGTCCTGTTGATGACCCAGTTTCAGCCAAGCTTTATCTGTCAGACAGATGGTCTCACATTTGACTCTAGAATACTTTGGTATACAGAGGAGTTCAATCACTGTCCAGGTCCTGTATCTGCAAAACAAGGCCAAGCCCTCCACCACCGTGCTGCTGTATATTATGACCAAACATCTCCACTTTGGTCGTGTCTGTCCAAAGGACATTGTTTCAGAAGTTTAGTACTTTATATATGTGGTGAGGGGCTTTAGGGGAGAATGAGCAGGGTTGACAACACCACATGGGAAATTAAACCCCAGGAAATACTCTTTCATTTTTGTAGATATAAATAAGGCACACATCTTAGCACTGAAGAGGCAAAGACGTGCTTTGACAATCAACTTAAGATTTTATATTCTGACGGAAAAGAAATATCAATCTGGCCTGGGGCTACTGGGAGAAAAAAAGACAAAAACTAACACACCAAAAAGGAAATCAAAACTCATCAATCAAAAGGAGGTTAGAATTATTTTTTTATTACTGCAATTAAAATAAGGCCTTTATAAGATTAAAATTAATAGAAATAGCCCTCAAACTGACAGTAAGAGGAAGTAGAGGCTGCCTGTGGAAAGGAAGACTACACCGAGGGTGGCCCAGGGGTGCTACCACTACTCACCCCTGGTGATACACAGCAATCCTCATATCACATGGTGCAATCAATACCAGAGTCAGTGATTCTACTGATGCACTACTACAAGTGCTTAACCTCCCCACAATCCAACACTCTGCTCCTGGAAGAAAAACGTAAACACAAAGGAATCAACTGACCTGCCACTGAAACAATGGCAAAGCAAGAGGAGTTCGCAATAAACAAGACAATTCAATACAGAAGCACAACAAAACTGATAATAATCAACATTGAACATTGCAAACAAAATGAACAAAGAAACAAATACAACTGTAGCTGGACAAAACAGCAGGAAACCTGCAAAAGGGAAACTTTCTGTTAGCCGGGCTCACCAGTACTGAACAGATAAATCAGGGCTGACAACCACTCACCACCACCTAGGAAGCCTAAGCCTGAGCTTCCAATGTCAAAGCCTTTAAAAGGGACAAGAGGGTGCTCAGCAAACAACTGCTTAAAAAGAAAAGACTTAGCATGCAAGGTAATGCAGCTACTTACCAGGATGCCACAATCAGGAAGCCACAGCAGAGTTAGGACAGAGACTGAGGTAGAGGAAAGAGGGTATCCCAAGCAGGGCTTTATCCTAGCTGGCTTTCATTTCAGGCGAGGGCTACGTTCGAGAGTCCCAGTACATATAAATGTAACTTTGCAAACCTAAGCTGTGGTTCCATGTTCTCTTTAGAAAGAGGAGGCTTTTCTGTGCAACCTCTCCAAACAAGCCATACTTCCTTGTCTTCTTCTAGGACTGTCATGACCTTTAACATTTAACATGCTAACTGAGCACCATCTGAACTTGGGGGGACGTCCACTCCTGGGAGTGTTTTCCACTTGTGAATAATCTTTCTCACTGTAGAATGATAGACGCAGAATAGTTTGGAAATGGCCTTCAAACCCTTCCCAGATTGATGGGCGGCACCAATTGCTTCTCTTGGATCATTGCTGATGTCTTTCCTCCTTGGCATCGTGTTAACACACACCTGAATGCTGCAGACCATTCAGCTGGTGGGAAAATGATCCGCTGTCTGAAGTCAAAAATGTGTTTAGTGGTGACGTTTCTTGGTGATTATTGTTTGCGTTTGTCAGCTTTTATTCAAGGCCTGTCTTTGCAGTGTAGTTTGTGATGTGTCCTGGGACACAAATCCGTAGATAACTTTTTGTGAAAGTTTAAAAAAAACCTCTGTGAGACTATGTTTGAAGACTTACTGCCTCTGCAGTTCCAAAACCTAAAGCACAAACTACAGCAAGATAAAAGATTAAAGACATTACAAAACCATGAACATTAAAGTTCTGTGGTGCATTATCAGCACTGAGTGGCTTCTCTTCCTGCTGTCTTATATTTCTTATCCACTGACACATGAGCAGAAGTAGCAGAGAATTTGGCGCAGCCACAGACTGATTTTTGGCAAGATTTACATAATCTTTTAATTAACTTGAAACATTCTTAATTTGACTTTGAAGGTGCCATTTATCAGTTTGAGAACTAATATTTGCTCACTTGCTTTGTCTTCTGTTGCATGGTTAATCTGTTTCTCTGCCTCTCTTTGAGCTGGAGAATGTTTTTGTTTGTATGATTACTGATTTTCTGCTTGGTGGCATCTTATTGGAAAACGAGCAGTTATAATTAGGCTCTGATAATGGCTTAATGTTTATCTATAACAAACAATCCCTTTCTTTCTGTCACTCACATGAATGCACACATAGTAAAGAAAGACACTGACCTGTGTGAGTCCAACATTAATCAGTAAAAGCAAATAATATCAGAGATTCTTTGAGAGAATATTTTCATGATAAAACTATGTTCTCCTTTAATTTTTTTTAAAGTTTTTGATCCTTTTGATTCATCACCACAAACGATGCTTTAGCAGAGCCTTCCTCATTAAAACATACAAGCTGCAGGCTGTAAAGAGCAACACAACAAGCTGAAAGACAGTGAACTGTTTTAGAAGACTACTTTGGATTTCATCATGATCACCAATGTTTTACCAGATGAGCACAACTCTGACAGCGTCAGCTTGCGTCCCTCTGGCTGGAGCTTCTTTAACTCCCCATTATGCCCAGTCCACTGCCTCCGCTCATCCCATAATTCTCTGTCCTGTGGAGCAATGGGCAGGGAATTCAGGCTGCAGTAGCAGTGTTTATACAGGATTACAATATTAATTTGTATGGGGAGTATTTGAATGATAGATGCAGCCTGAAGAGACTTGTTATCAAACAGTTATAAGAAGACAGACACACATTCAACATGACATGATTTATGGCTTTCTTCCAACTTCCTCCTCCTTTCATAGATTCATAAAAACTTTGTCTCTCATGGTTTCACTGAGTTAAAATGAGAATCAAAGCTCATCATCTTGCTTCAGCTTTCTTGTTACCTCAGCACATGTGGGAGAAACACATGTTCTGTGGGACGCAAGTGTAAGGCCTTTTTTGCCTTCTCTCTATTACCACAATTTTCTACAATCGAGCAATAAAGCACATCCTCAGTGAGAATCGCTTGTGGTTCTCCATCATCTCTGGAGAGTCTATTGAACAGATTTCTCTTTGCTTTCTCTCAGCGAGGCTAGAACAGCTTCTCACTTTAATGCCAAAGAATGGTTTGCAGACGCTGTGTCCTGCTGGGTGTTTTAAAATGGGATTTGGACTCTACCATGTACCGACAGTCCAATTATTTACTCCTGTAAACAACAATGCTTCTTTCTACAGGTCCAGGGTGATCCAGCAGGATGCATCCAAACGCTCTGGGCGGTGAGAAGACATTGTACGGTCAATGCCCATTGTTTGTCTGTTGGCATGCTATACACAGCAAACATCACGCTCAACAGCTTGTTTGTGTGCCAGAGGGATATGAGCCTGACAAATCAAATCAAAAACAAAGGCGAGTGATGGCATTTCAAACAGCAACGCGTCAACTGGCCACACAGGCTGAATGCACCACATGTGGAGAGCATCTGCTTCATTCACCTCAATAAAAAATTAAATGACCGTTTTTCACTAACTGCTGTGACACATGAGTTTTACTTTGGTGTGAACAACCATGCTTGTGGTGACCCTCTGATGTTATGATCGACCTGCTACAACAGCCCATACTGATATGACTGTGCTGTTCTATTAGAAACTACATACATATTGGACAATCATGCATTTACAAATTCATGTCCACGTCCGGTGTTGAGTGCAGATGCAGAAAGCAAAGTGCACTTTGTGGGGATCAGACGGTACCAGTGGAAAGCCTGTTAGACCCACTGTTTAGACCACAGCTACATAGTCAGTGGGTCCTATTGTATGGCCTCACAAAGATACGGGATATAAGAGGGAATGCAACTTGATATCATCTGACATGTGACTATACTAATGTACTGAGTGGTAAAAAGACAGATGGCTCAGTGACTGTTTGACTGGCTCCAGAACACAAAACAAACATGTTCAAATTGGTGTGGTAGTCCAAAGCTGTTGTACAACTGACTGCGCCACATGATTCAGAAAGAAGTTTGGATTTTCTTTTTATAAACTGCCAAAAATTAAAGATAGTCAGATGGATTGCAGCAATTCATTGAGACAACTGGAATCTAGGCTCGGAAATGAACATTTGAACAATATTTTGACAAACCTATGGAGGCTCTTCAGTATTTGCCGTCTTTTTGTGTCTAATGGGGAAAAAATGTGTGCATCAATGTGCCGTGGATGTTAGCTAATCATGACTACTTTGGAGTGACGTTGGCCGGATGCATTCTGCAAATCAAATTTGTACAGAAAGTGACAGAAAATTTCCTACAGATGTTTTTTAGAATTTGTTACAGTTGGTTTGATGGACGGCTGAGTTATACTCCCTGCGAAGCCCGGATCCCCAGCTCCAAGAGGTAATGATAAAAAGCTTGTTAGAAACATACGTCCATAAAATACAGAAAAAGGCCCAACACTGCAGCATTTCATTAAAAACGCACTACTACGCAAAAAATGCATAACCTCTTTGATTTCTGCATTTGAAAAGGGTGAAAAAAGTTGCATATTTTTCCCGCTACACCTGGTCTTTACGGGGTAAAATTTATCATTTTGTTGTCTCTTCTTTTTGATATTTGACCTGGCATGCTGAAATGTGGCATGATAGTGTATGAACTGACTTAATTTGGTTTCAAGATGTACAACTGCAGGTATGTTCCTAGGTTTCTACAAGCAGGTACTTTACAATGACTACATTGCAAAGTAGGATTTGGTGTGTGTTGCTTGTGAACATTTTTTTTTGATAGTTCAGTATATGAGTTCTCCTGGGAAGCTGAATTCTGGTGTACAGTGTTTTATCAATCCTTATAGAGGCTTAGTAGTTGAATATTTTCTTGCTAGGACTAACAATTAAATTTTTGGGGCTTTTATGTTTTTGAAAGATGATCTGTAAATGTGTGGTTTTATTTCTCTTGCACATGTGCAATCACTTTGCTCATCCATTAGTCTGCACAAAGTGGAATTTTTGGCTATACACCAACCCCTTTACAGACCCTGATGGACAACACGGAATATGCCTAACACATAATACATTAACTGAGCTTTTCACCATCATGAGCACCCTCGGAAAAACTGATATTTAACCATTTTCACAGGCTGACAAATAAATTGATAAAATTTAAATGCAGCTTTTGAGTTTTGATTAAACACTGTCATTGAATGTGTTTGAATAACATGTTATTGTGAATCCTACAACATCAACTTTGACAACTTGGCCAAAACCAGCGTGAGTCAGAACTTTGGAAATGTTAGAATTTTTTTTCTTGCCATTTGTTAAAAGTACTTCTCCAATCTCAGCTTTTCTCTGCCTGCTGAGAGGTAACCTTTGCTACACCGCATTATATAAATGAAGAAAGAAAAAAAGCTCTCACAGGATTAGCATTTACCTACGAGAAAATGTGTTATACAAACTGGTTCTTTACACATTAAGTTTTGTTACATTGGCAGCTTCGCAACCATCACCTTTCTGCTTTGCAACGGTTACACAGAGAGACATGTGCTTAATAATGAATGGGGTTTGATATTATCACAAAGTTACAAAGGACATTTCCACTGACCTGAGCATCTGCTGTGTCAGCTCTGTTCTTGTGAGTGTGTGTATGTGTGGATAGTAACCGACTTTAACACAAAGCCTTTGCATACAAGCTGTATTACTGCACACAGGGCAGGGGCGAAGCTTTAGATAATGCCAACAGCTGGGACCATTATGAAAAATAAAAAATTGCCTGTGCATAGAAACTGTGCAACTTCAGGATTTGTGGTTAACAAAGTTAATAAAGTTGACAAAAATCTGAACCACTACTTTAACATTTTTTATAAACAAAGTACTGTTGCAATACACAGTCGCCCCTGGTTCCCGGGGGGCCTCTGCCCT
This sequence comes from Leuresthes tenuis, assembly GCF_036924035.1. NCBI lineage: Eukaryota > Metazoa > Chordata > Actinopteri > Atheriniformes > Atherinopsidae > Leuresthes > Leuresthes tenuis. The sequence continues at coordinate 25,194,787 of NW_027325365.1, read as the reverse complement.
TTGGCCATGTGGATTCTGTCCAGGGCCTTCCTCTGCTGTCTTCTGGGTGGATGCATGCTTGTCCCTGCGGTGGCCTGCCTGAGGTCTGTGCTCTGTGGGGGCTGCTGGCTCCCTGGGTCTTGGGGCCCTCCCTGCTGGCTTCTGATCCCCAGGAGGGCGGGGGCAGCATTGGCCCTCTGCACCCCTGATTGAGCACAATTCATGTACAACCTGTACCATATATTTTGCATCTTCACATTTATTCTCTCAGTCACATGCTTGTCATTGCTGTGTTGTTCTGTGGTATCAAGCCATCAGTATCCTCGGTTATGTTCCGTGTACTTGCTGCTGGTGTTGTTTGTTGTTTTTTTCCTCCATTTGTCTTCATGCAGGTGCTCCTGATATTCTTCGCCTGGTATTCTCACAGAAGACGTAGGATGCTTTCTGTTTACTCTTTCTACAGATATAGCGGCTATTTGTACGGTCTTATTTTTCATTGTCTCCTCATAATTTCTTTGTATTTCTGTCTCATTTCTCCCTCTAACCATTAGTTTGGTTTGGCATTAATATGTATTAAGTATTTTAACAAAAATGAATAAGTAAGCAGTACTTTGGCATCAAGAGGAGCTTTATATTCATAAAGCTTCCCTTGGCAAAGAAAATGTGTTTGGTACAACATGGTATTCAGATTACAATTCTGCTTGCCATGATGCAAGACAGGACAAGGTAAAACCTGTCAACTCCTCCTGAAAATTTCCAGCGGTACAGCTGGAGTGTTGACAAAAACTGAGCTGATGGACACAGTTTGTGCATATTTTATTTTTTTTTTCTATGCTTTCTTATTTCTTATTAGATTTTTATTCCATGTGGGTCAGTTTTAACACAAACCTTGATTTTTTTATATTAGTAGTTTTTATTACCTAACCTATAACTATATCATTCTTCATTTCTAAATATAACCAAGTTGTGACTGCAAGCTGAAAATATTGGATTTGACTGGAGACAAACTTGTGTCTCCTGCTTGACCGTCGTATTAGGCTCCACCATAAAATTCCTACAATCTCAGAAACATTGACTTTTTCACTAGTTGTCCGTTTCACAAAAACCTCTGGATACTGGACTCCTCTATGCAGCCATTTCTGTGTCTATAAGCAAGGGAAAAAAAACAGAAATATTTGTACAAGAACATGGATCAACAGCTAAAGATTTGTGACCGTTTCACAAATTTGAGTCTTTGTTGTTTATAACCTAAGCATAATCTGACTAAAGCTCCTCAGCGATGCTGTGATATCAGCTATATTTACATGATCCCTGAATCCCTTTTCACACCAGTCAAATAAATCCAGGGATACCATCTGGCTTATTACCACAAGGGGAAAGTGTTTAACATTCCAGCCTTGGTTAAATGACTCTGTAGTTGTCACGGGTATTCAATGAATCCGGCTACAGTCGCCATTGATGCAAGCACAACAGCTGGATTGATGTGCTCATTTCTGCTGAAGGTGCTGTGTTTGGGGCTACAACAGTTTTTTCTGGAAAAACTCAGGGACAAAAAGTATTGTGATTCATTTTTATTTTTCTGTTTGCAAGACAACTGGCAGTTGTGCTGTGTAGGCTGATATCCACAGTCTAATAAAACTAGCCTAATAATCCTAAATAGACACTCAGTCTAATGCCTTTTTTTATGCTCGATTTGTTATTAGGAATTTTTCTGAAAAAGCCACACAAGTGGTCTAAGATGTAGCTAAAAAACAAGTTGCTGCATTGACACCCGTTGTCCTTACTCATACAGTGTGATGCAAACGGACATTTATTTCTATTTCATTGTTTAAGCCACTATCCTGTACATTTTTGTCCGCAATTTTTCCAACAGAGGAACTCATTCAGCCAATGACGAGTTTGTTGTTGTCTTTTAAACTACAAATCTCAGTTTATGGTATTTAATGTCATTGATTAATTTCTAGCCCTCAAACTGCAGAGCACAGGAGAAAGAGAGAAGAGGTAAGGGTGGCACAGAGGTTGAGAAAGACCAGAAGACAAACATGTTTAGGGGGTATTACAGAAGGAAACGATTCAAAAGAAAGGACATATCTGGTTAGAGTAAAGAGGAGGAAAAAGTGTAGTTCGGGGTTACGATGGGATATCCGTCCACTAATCTGTCCTGTCTGACCATGAGGATGGGAATCGACTGAAACAGATAATAAAGAATAAGAGGACTTCACACCTTCATTGCTGAGAGCAGAGAGGGGGAAAAAAGACACCCACTTTCACAAAGACAAGTGTGAAGGATATAGGAAAAGAGATGTTGGAAGACTTGAGCCTTGTTCTTTGAAATTGAAAAAGAGAAAAGGTCAAATGAAGACACTCACAGTTTCATCTGAGCTGAGAGAAAATGCTTCAGACAGTGAAGATCGATGAAATATCTAATAAGTCTGCCCAGTGCAAAAAACAGATAACTTCAGAAGTATTTGAACACTGTTGAAAATGACAGAAATCTTTATGCCCAATTACTTTCCAAGGGAAAAAAGTGTGCAACTTTTTAAGCGCATGCTGAAAATTGTTCTATTTTTGATTGCTGAAGGAGACATGCAATTTATCAGTTTTAAACCAATTTAACAAAGTCAGAATGTTACTTTTACACAGCGCCCTGGCTTTTAGAGTGTAATATTGTTATATTACATTAGTAATCTTGCCATTTATAGTCCCACCAGTTAAGAAAAACAGTGAATTGACAGGGAGAGAACACCGAGTTGGATGCTGCTCCAGTGATGAATTAATGCTGCCGTATCCCATGCTTTGGTTCATCTCCTACATATTGTGTGAGGGCTTTTCATTGTCCTGTGGATAGCAGTGAGCCACAATGGAGAAGAATCTCTGATTGTTCTGTGGTTTTAATCCTCCAAAGTTATGTAGCTTTCAACAGTTCTACGCTGTGCTCCAGTGCATCCCCACACATGGATGAGCCGCTGATTGCACTGTGACTTTCAGATGGATCAAACCTAATCTGAGCACGGATGCAACAAAGAGGGAACAGTTTTATAACACACCAGAAAGTTTCACTGACAGCTTATCTATTTTCATCACAGAAACTCTATGGCTGCCGAATGACTCAAGCTTTAGTGTTTCTGGACCACTGCTGTAAGTGTTGTGTGTGTACATGATGTGTGCCTTACTCGCTTGCTGTGTGAAATGGCATTAATGACAGCAGACAAAGGGATCAAATCGTCTGCAATAACAAAGCCGTTGTTTGGAGCTGTGTGCCCACTTCATGAAAAATCTTCTCGTCCAACAAGTAAGCCAACAGTCAAATAGCTTATTTAGCTCCTTTCAAAGACATAAGTAAAGTGATAAAAGGGGAGAAAATAGATCTCTCATATTAGATTGTGATAGAATTGAAAAGATGACTAACTTTGTCTTGATTTAACCTCTCTTATCCTTCTATTAGACATTTTCATTACTGGACACCATACAGATATTATCTCCTCATTATGAACAGCTGCCAAGATAAAAAATTGACTTGCTATGGTGGCAACCCCCAAGTAGATTATGCCCAAGACTGTCTGTAAGAGAGACTGGTACAGTTATGGTTACTGTCATAAATGTTTCTAGAGGCACTTTCAGTAGGACTTTATCCCACCCCCTGACAGATTCCATGGTAACAAAATGAATCACGCTCTACAGATCACCTGTCATTGACTTCACAGTGTGTCTGATTGGTGTCATTTTCATGTCATAGTTTCCCCGGTGTGAGACATTTCAGACGTTTGTTATGTGCATGCTCTGAACTGAAAGGTGATGACTGTTAGCAAGCCACAACAGAGATGCAAACACTGCTGCAGCACGAAAGACTATATATATTTCTGCTCAGGGCGTGATCAAACATGCAATGGATGAAATTCTTCATCAACAGTTCAAGGTTTGAAAGATGTCAGTACAACCAATGATGGCTTGTAAAATCTGTTTTTTATCCAGACAGCCTTTTCACACAGCAGAGCCTCAATAGACACACCTGCACTACAACACACAGGCACGCAGTGAAGGGTAATTTCCATGAAGTTTCCTATGAAGAATGTTTCCTGTGGGGAGAGCAGAAGGAGGCAATAATTACCTTCAGCTCCTTAAACACTGTTATTGGGAACACTCAAGAAACATACACTAATGCGCATGTACAGTGCCAGATAAACAAAAGGGCAAACAGATACTTTATTCTTCTACCTGGTACCTCATCAATTGAAACAGTGCAGAGGAGGACTTTATTCATCAGGCTGTGAAATGCCCACTGTTTATGTGTTGTATATTAAGGTAAACATTACTCCTACTCATCAAACTGGAAAAGACTGGTTGTGAAAAAGTTTCATTCAAAGAAGACTGAAGTAGGAGCATATCTGTTCTGACATGGACAGCTTAGTCTTAATTCAGAAGTCATGAAGATGTAGCCTACAGTATAACCCAGGCCCTGTCCACACTAAGATGGATCATTTGCAAAACAGAACTTTTCTTCTGCACACATGCAAATTATATTTTCTGTCAGAAAAAAAAGAGATTTTTACAAATGCTTTCCAAAGGGAAGATTTTTGAAAACTCCACAGCGATTAAAGTTTAAAGTTTAAAGTTTGCTTGACTATTTATATATATATCCATAGTCATATAGTCAAGGCTTCAGAGTTGGGAAGGGTTTAATCTAATATATCCCCATTTAACAAGCATCTACATCTCTTATAAGATGATAAGTCAATACATTATTCCCTTGAATTAGTATTATGTCATTAGCTAGACTCACTTCCTGTAATCAGTGTGCTAGATTTTAGAATGCAAAGAGAAGTGTGGGGGAGTGGGACTGTCTTGTTTACTATGACTGAATTGGAGCTATTAACTTTTATTCTGCTGTCATTGTTCAGTGGTATGGGGGATAGATTTTCAAAACATAGTTTTACTGTGTTTGGAAACCATGTATCATGCCAATAATTCATGTAAGAGTACATTTATTTTTGTTATGGATTCCAAATTGAATGCACTTATTTCCAATGGTTCCTCCCTTGATTGACTTGCAGTAGCACTGCCAGAAAATCAGCTCTTTAATTCTAATAAAGGGATTATGGCTTCCAGTACCAACTGTATTTCCAATTTCATCTTCTTTTCCACTCAGCAAAGTAGAACTTTATTATCTAACATATGTTTTGTAGTGATACTAAATGTATTTCATTCATTTCCCTGTAATGTTGTGTCCTGTAAATAATTGCTCGCCCTAAAATTAGGTTGTCAACTGATTAAAATTATGATTAATCACATGATTGTCAGTATTTAACTCGTGATTATTTGCAAAATGATTGCACTATTAATATGTTCTAAATGCATCTTAAGAGGATATTTTAATACTATTATCAACAGAGCAGCAGACAAATGTGCTCACTTTATTCAAATACATTTTATATTTATTCTTTTGACAGTCCAAAATAAACTGCCTTGACAAATACTGTCTGGAATATTATTCATTTTTCTCAAAAGAGTTTTGATTTCTGTTTTGCTAAGAAGTGATATTTAAGACTCAGCTTGCCATTGAGGGCTCCGGGGTTGAAGAGGTTAAGAACACATGGTTAAGGTTACAACTGAAAGACATGGATACATATGTTGCCCAGTATATATAGTCAGAATGAAAGAAATTTGGTCAAAGTATCAAATATGCTTTTTGTTCTCCAACTCTGGAACAGTTCTAGTTTCATTACAGAAGACACAGATCGAGTGTATGTGGTTACAATTGTCTTTAAAAATTTCTCCTCCCATCTATTCTGGACCTCACACCATTTCCTATAGACATCAATGTAAGTGATTTCTGAAATTACACAGTAAGGGTTTTTTTTTGTACAATACCATTCAAAGATTTGGTCAAATTACTCCTTGATTTGTCATGATATGTAAATCAGAAATCAGCGCCTCTTACCCGTCTGACCTCCACTAAGCTGCCCTTTCTATGGTAACCTGAGGCAGACAGCATTTGCTTCCCTGAAAGAACGGTTCACTTCAGCTAACATCCCAATTCAACCTGATCCCGACCGACAGTTCGTGGTCGAGGTGGATGCATCGGACTCTGGTGTTGGGGCGGTTCTGTCCCAGCGAGCCAAATCAGAAGGGAAGATGCATCCGTGTGCCTACGTTTCTCACAAGCTGTCCCCTGCCGAATGAAATTATGATGTCGGTAACATAGAACTCTGGGCTTTCAAACACAGATTCCTAGCTGTATTCCTGGTCAGAAGGTTTGGCTAAACACTAAAGATGTTCCTCTCAAGGCTACCACCAGAAAGCTCTCTCCCCGTTTCATTGGCCCGTTCGAGATTCAGTCTGTCATCAGTCCCACTGCTGTGAGACTGAACTTACCTTCTTTTCTTCGTTTCCATCCCATTTTCCACGTCTCCCAAATTAAGCCCATCACCACCAGTCCTCTGTGCCCTCCAGCTCAACCCCCTCCGCCCCCACGGCTGACTGATGACCTCCCTTCCTACACAGATCCTGGATGTCCGTCGTCGGGGTAGGGGCCAGCAGTGCCTCGTTGATTGGGATGGATATGGCCCAGAGGAACGTTCATGGGTCATGGGCTCCCCGCTCACATATCCTGGGTCCGACCATCATCTCGGACTTCCTTCGCTCTCGGCAGTCATCTGTCGTCATCTGGCTTGGCTGGGGGCAGCTGTTGGGGGGAGTCTGGTTGCTGCCTGCTGTCACACCTGTTCTTCATTTACAGTAATTAAGATTCAGACTTAAGGAGCAGCAGGAGCGCCAGTCTTTGCCAGATCGCTGTACCATTTTTTTGGTAATCAGGCCACCTTATTCTCTCTAAGATTAAGCTACTTATCCATGTACTTACCTTGTTTCCATCATTCCAGCTACGTCCCTTCCGAGAGTCTGTCAGATTTCCTGGTTGCTTCTCCCAGCTTACCTGCAACAGTGCCTTCGTCGAGTCCTCCTCCGTGTCCATTTACCACCTGCCTGCTCACCCACCGTCTCTCCAGGAACACAACCTCCAGCCAGTCCAACTCTGCCCCACCCTCCAGTCAATATACACCGGCTCACAGTAAGACAGTCTTCATTCCTGTTCTTTCTGGAACCTTTTTCGTTTTGGACCTTCAAGCTAACTTGTCTCTCCTCATCCAGTTACACCTACCATATAGTCTCCTGCACCATCCGGTTCTTTCCATTCCCCTGGCTCCGGACTCTACATCTACCACTGGCTTACAAGAGAATAAAATAATTTGTCTTTTTACACTGAATCTCACTATTGAGTCCTTTCCTGTTTTGGCTGACGCCCCGTGACAAAAACAAGATAAATAAACAGAAAATAATAGCATATGACTTCAGCATCAGTGGTTGTACCACAAGAAACTGGTTCTGATTGATCTGATGTACTGTATGTGATTCAGTTGTATTACTGTTGTTATTATTCATTTTTATTTCTATAAAATTTCCTTATTTATTCTGTGATCAAACTAATATCATCCATATCAATTCTATTAAGTAAGTTGGATAACTTGAATGGATTAATTTTGCTGTATGGGGTGATACCATTGATCTTATATTTGCAATTAATATATCTTTATGTGTTTGTCTTCAACTTGTATAATCTGTCACAGCCACGGCTGCAACTCTAGGTTCCGCTTAGTGTTTTATCTTTAAATGGTTTTTCCTTCTACCAACAGGGGGAAGGGATGATGAAGGGATGCAGCCCTGACACACCCATTTTCTATCTGTTCCTAATTACCTTCCATGTATAAATACCTTGTCATCTTTCCCATTCTTTGCCAGATAGTCCACATTATCAGTTATCATTCTGGTTTTCTATGTTAAGCCATAGTCTTCTGTGTTTTGGATTACTCTTACTGTTTTGGATTTAGTCTTACGTTTTTGGATTTACTCTTCTTTGGATTATCTGTGTTATGTGCCTGAGCTCACCTGTGAGTCTGCTGCCGGTCTGCTTCAGTCCTCTCCGCTGGTGATATTTGTGTGTTCTGGTCCTCAATAAAGTTCTTTTTTAAATCACCCCTACTTTGCCCATTTTTGTGTCTCCGCTCTGGGCTCCACGCTTCAATGTAACATAATCCTTTCCAAAATGGAGGTCCTGGTACAGGCTTAAAATGTATTTCTAAAACACAGTACACTGGGGCTTAAAAATCAAGCCATCATAGATATTGAAGATGTCTCCAAAAGGCAGTCAGTCTCCATAGACCTCCATTTTACTTTAGAGCATAAATAAATGTGTTTACCTCTGGTTCATATTGGAGGTTATGGTCGCTTGAGCTCTCAGACTCGTCGCTTGACTGTCACCTCTGGCTTCAAAAAGGTACCCACACTTTGAGATAAACTCAAGGCTCAAAATTGCAGTACTAATACTAATTATTATTATTAATTTAGGATGTTGCACAGCATTGCAGAGTACTACTAAGACAACGAAAACATAATTTTTTGTGCTTGCTGTCAGGCGCATGAAAATATATTAACAATTTCAGTAACTCATAATTCACAATTAGAAATCCCCAAAATGGGACCAAAGCCCATTATATGAAATATTATGAAATATAATTCTGAAGAACTATCAAAACTCTAAATTGCCAACTAATCTGCTGGTTCAGGACTCTGTTAGTGTAAATTTATCTCAAGTGCTGGCAACCTGAGCAATTAACCACACAACAAGTTAAAGGAAAATAGGCGCTGCTTAATATCCTTTAAATGCATGCCAACACCATCCATTCTTCCATTTTCAACTTCCATCTATCCATCCATCCATTTTCTACATCCATCTATCCATTTTCTACACCCGCTTAATCCAATTCAGGGTCACAGGGGGGCTGGAGCACATCCCTGCTGCCATTGGGTGGGAGGTATGGTGCACCCTGGACTGGTCAACAGTCATGCTAACAACAGTTTCATAATTATGACCTAAAATATCAAGTTGTGTCATGTTTTCCAAGTCTGATAATCGTGAAACAGACATCTGAGCAAAGAGCATCCCACATTCCCACAGCTATTTAATTGCATTCCTGTTATAAATACCTCCTTTACCAAGGCTGAGCAATTCCAACAGGTTCCGTGGTGAGTCATTACAATTGCAAACCATCAGCTTTAGAGCTGTTGCAGGCTCCCTCGGTTGTGAGATAAAGCTGTGTCCCTGAGATCTTTCTGTATTCCAAATTGTCTTTGGAGAGGCATATCTCCATCCTGATAGAAACACACACACGTCAATCTTATTAAGTTTGTGGGGACATTACATTAATCCCCTTACCCTAACCTAACCATTACAACAGATTGCCTAACTGCAAACCTTACCTTAAACCGAGCCACAATTTAAGTCTTGAGCCTTAAAAATCACTTTGGACAAGAGTGGACCTCATTAGGTCCCCACATCTATAGGAGGTCCCAGTATGTTGATGTCTTAGCAGGAAATGGTCCCCATAATGAATGAAAACAACAAGCACACACCCACCCACACAGGTGGCCTTCCTCTGTTTACTCCAGCGCCTTGTGTCAGATGAATGACTCCCTCCTTCTCTTCTCTCTTTTTGTCAATATTTGACACGCTTGAAAACTCTGTTTGTTTTTCAACACAAGAGATTTTCTGTCAACAATGAGAAAAAGAATAAGATGGTTTACAGCTATAGAGCCAAAATGCTTTGACTTCTATCAGTTAAGGGGCAGCTGGTGGCACAGCAGCCTGCCAAGTGGCTGAGTTTGTGCCATGAGTGAGTATGTGCATGCGTGTGTGTTCTTCTTTGTGCAGTTGTTTCTCTAGATGATATTATTCAGTGCTACAGTATAAGTAAGATTAGTGATTAGTAAACCAAAGTGCCATATGTTCAGAACATGTGTGTTACAAGCCCGTAATGAAAAAAGAGCAGCATCCATGTCGCCTTCTTTTTCGACTTTTCAACTAGTGTCAGTCCTAAATGGAGGTGACCTCGTTGAGAGGAGCAACAACTGTTTTCAGAAAGTGAAGGAGAGATGGAAGATCCCTCTTTTTTTAAAGAAAATGTATCATAGTGAGAACAGAAGAACCCTTCAAGAACCCATATTTTTTTTTAAATACATTTTTTTGAGACGCCTTCCAGCGGAGGCATTCAGAACATGTGAAAGACCCGGTGAAAAATGGATGGATGAATGGCATGTGTACACCACCCCGGGTGATCAATTAATTTAGCATCCACATTTGCAAATCTCAAACACGCTACAGTGAATGCTGTTGTCTGTATTGCATGTTTTTTTTTAGCTGCAGGCATCGTTGTGTTGATAACAATGTCTGAATATAAATTATAGCATCAAAGTGAGCCATAAAATAAAGCACCATCAACATAGGTTAAAGAGAAAAAAAATAATTTGTGGTGCAACAGATTTTTTCAGTAATATATGTGTTATATATATTAGACCAAATGAACTGGTAAGATATGTACACAGATCCAAAACACCTCTATTTTCTCTTTTCGTTTACACCTACTGTATATGTACCATTTGGTCCCCACAAGTATAGTTGGCTTCAATTTTTGGGATTTCTTTGAGTATAGAAAAACAAGTACACACACGCACGTACACACACATGCCACTAGCCTGTTTGACAAAGCAAGACCAGATAATGATGTTCTAATGCAGCACAGCAGTAAAGGTGCAGACGTTGACACAGTCCGGCTTCATGACTTAGGTTCAATAAGAATTAGATACAAATCAATTAAATGAAGCTCCATCCAACATATTAAATTTGCTGCAGTGTCTGGGCTGCGGTTTAAGGAGCAGATGATTCTTTCCCCTTGTTGTACTTATCATCTGAGAGAACTCTCTCAAGCAAATCTACCAGGTGCCTTGACTAAGTAGCTCACAGAGGAATATGGTGTTATCCATAATAGTGATAAGAGCTTATTAGTGTAAGGGCACAAAGGGCAAAGCAAGCTGTGCGTGGGAGATGGAGGAGATGAAGGCAAAGCAGTGAGACAGACATTTCCTCTCTCTGTGTCCGTGTGTGTGTTTGTTTTGCGCCCATGTTGCCAGGGTGACATCACACCCTCTTCACAGACTGGACTCACTATGCTGTTTATCTACCAGTTCAACCGAAGAGGAGACTCCTAATCGGTGTCTGGCAGGGAGGGTCTGGGAGCTCTGTACAGTTCTGGGGACTACCTGTGAATTTCTTCCGGAAAAAGCGACCAGAGAATAAACTTTAAGAGCAGGATCAATGATGAACAGATGAGTCGATGTCTCTCCAGCAAGATGCTATGACTCATGGTTTCTTGTCTTAGATCTCTGCTGGCTTTCAGAGACGGAATGAGGATTTCAGCTTTACGAAACTCTTTCATTTCTTTTCATTATTTCCCACAAGCACTGGGCCTGTTTTACAAAACACAAACAAACTATTGTGATGAATAATGAATTAGAATGAATAAACATGAGGGATACAGAGACATAGGGACAGGAAAACCTAAATCCAAAAGGACTGCTGCAGGTAAAAGGCAGATGGTGCGGATTCATACACACACTGTGTGTCAAAATCTCTGGTTGCTTTCAAAAGAACAGCGCAAACTGCTCCAAGATACAATGGCCACTGAAGATAGTCAATGTATTGTACAGCTGAATAATGTAGTTTAATGCTGGATGAAAATGTTTTACTTGTAATATTGAATAGGAATTAAGACAACTCAGTGGAGCTGTCTTTATAACAGTGTCCACTGGACTATAAATCCAAGCTATTTTTAAGTTTCTGTGGAAATATGAATCTGTTACAGCGAACAGCTGTAACCTCCTTAATTTGACACGTGATAAGACAAACTGTTGGACAAATGTGATCACTGCAAGGGATAAGATCTAAGGAAGCCTTAAATATCTTTATATGCATATGTCTAATATTACAGGATAAAACTTAAATTCCCTACAGAGACCAGCCTACAAAGTGACACAAACATGAAAATTAAAACAAAAATAAATATGCTTTCTGTGAGTCTGTCATGTCGGAGAAAGATGTGTTGTTAGCCATTCAGACAGAGTTAAGAATTTAAACAGATCTTAATTACATGGTAAAAAAATAAAAAAATCCCAGGAAAATGTACAGTGTTCTCTGACGTGAGACTCTGGAGGCATGTCTGCTGTATATGCTGACTGAAAAATCTCCGACCACACCAATATGCCAAGGAGGTTATTTTAAATTAACTATATATGCATTGATGTAAAATCGCGAATACAGCAGCTATTAAATATTCCCATCACTTAGCATCTGAATTACCAACATTTTTACACTGTTTGACTTCAACAGTCATCATGTGGGCATCTCCTCCCAACAATAAGGCTGAGCTGTCAGCGCAGTGAGCAGCTAGCAGGAGCCTGAAACAGTCAATTTAGCTCACAAATAAAGCTTATAATGACCAAGCTCCATCATATTTTGAGGAACTTATAGTTAGGTATATTCCCAAAAGAACCCTTCGCTCTCAGACTGCAGGTTTATTTGTGGTTCCTAGAGTTTTTAAAAGTAGAATTGGAGGCAGAGCCTTCAGTCATCATGCACATTTCTGGTAAAACCAGCAGTCAGCACCAGGAGACAGACACCCTCTATAGCTTTAAGATTAGCCTAAAAACTTTCCTTTTTGATTAAAGCTTATAGTTAGTGGTGGCTCAGTTGATCCCTCAGTTGTGCTTCTACAGACCGAGACTGCTTGGGGACCTCCCATAATGCACCTCTCTGCACTCTGCTCTCTTTACTCTCCATGTACATTGATGCAATCCATTGGTTTCCTTAGCTTGGCAACTTTTCTAGCTCTCAAACCTCCGCTGCGCAGATGGTTCTTCAGAAAATTAATTCATGGTGTTACTCTAATAAGTAAATATGTATACAGTCCGTAACAGCCGAGGTGCATGGCAACATGGCCCTTCTATCCATGAGCCAAAATCTGATTCTCTGAGTTGGTGCATTAATGTTCCAACATCAGCCATATCTCGTTTCAACATTGCTCATTATAAAATTAATCCAACTCTTCTTCATCTCAATATTCATGTTCTGCAAATTCTGGGATCCAGGGACGATCAGAGCAGTCGGTTTTAAGTTAGTCACGTGTTAGGGGCAGCATCTGCTGTTATTCACTGTCAATACTACTCTGTTGTGTCAAGGAGCCCAGACTTGTCTAAAATATATACTAGTTTTCCATGTGAAAAATATGAATTTGCTTTACTCAAACTTTAACGCTATGTAATGTTATTGATTTACCAAACCCATTAATGTGTTGACTGTTATAGACTGATATAGACTGTCTCTATATCACACAAACTGCGTTCTATTTACAGTTGTTGTTAAGACTACAGAATACCACAATTGAAAGACCATTGCTGTAAAATTTTGTGAACTTCAAGCAGCTTGAAAATAAAATCAGATTTTTTTTTTTCACCAATCAATCAGTATTAGAGTCTTAATGTCAACATGGAAATCAGCCACCTGGAACAGTCTTTTTTCTAACTGCATCAAGGGTCCCTTCGGAGAAGTTTGCCATGTGGCAGTATTACTTGTCATATTCATCCATGCACACACAGGTTTGTTTACATCTGAGCCTAGACAGGTGTTTACTGTGAGCTGATACTCAAGAGGTTGTAGCATATTCAGTACCTGAAAGGATGTTTTTATGAATTACAGAGTCCTCTGTGTAGGCTGATACCATCAATCTTAAGATTTAAAGTGGTTATACTTCTCTCACTATTATACTATACTATTTTTTATGTAAAAATTATACGAAATGCACATTTGAAGGTCATTCAGATGTTATCTCGTGTGTATTGTGGTAGTGAAACCTAGAAGTACATCTAAATATGATCACCCATATATTTTACATTTCTCAAACTAGCATAATTCAGTGCTAAAAGCAGTAGCAGCACCCCTTGATCAGTGGAGCTGAGCAGAAACCTGTGCTACAGAATAATGAAAATATCCTCCTGGTGCTATGATGCTGGTTTATAATGTAGGACAGGACAATGAAATAAAATGAATTTGTGTGTAAAAGTCATAACAAACATTTTATGACCCTACAAAACCAGTTCTGACCTGTACTCACAACCACACACACACACACCTAAGTCATTATACCCCGATCTAATAAGACACTATGTGAGTTAATGAGGCAACTAGGTTTACTGCCCAAGTAAGCAGGCATTTGAGCACACACACACAGCTGGGCGTGCAATGTACCAGATGCCATTGGCATAACACACAGTGTGCTGAATAGGAGGGGAACCAACTTTTGCTCAGCAGCTTTAGTGTAATTGATTGCACCCATCCTGGCCAGAACTATATTTCAACACAGGGTTTTCTGATGGACCAGCAGGCCTGTGTACACTGCAGAGCCTGCGATTCCCTCTGCACACAATGTGACAAATCAGTGGTATAGATCACACAGGATACGGGAACTTAATGAATTACAAGTAATTGACTGATTACAAGTAATACGCATAGAGATGCTCTTTAAACTCACTTATTTTAGAAGACTTTATATGTTTCAGCCCTTTGGTCGGAAAAGTAAGGTTAGAAGTTATAGGGCACATAATTACAGCTGAGGGGATTTGTGAACCATGTTTGAGGCAGAAAAACTTCAAAACTTGTTTTGCAGTTGAAAGCGAAAAGCTGGACCTTTTTTAAATGGATAATTGCAATTATTCCAATGTGGTATGTCTCCTTTCCTCACAAAACTGCCTCTGTTAGAATAAAAAGCACAAGTTCCATCAGGGGCAGAGTGGGACACAAAAATTCACCCACAATTCTGACTGCACCGGCCCACAGCGAGCCCACAACCGGCCCAACCCATCCCCTCCACCTCCCATATATCAACTACACAAAAAAAATGTATGTGTAATGGAAATATGACCACTATCAAGGCACTAGCAATAGTTATCTACATTGGCTGGACTACGTTCTGGCATAGCTGTCGGAGATCTTGTAGATTTTCACGGGAACATGCTTGATTGACAGCAGTTTTAACTCAATGGGCCTCTCATGAACATTCTGCCAGTCGTCCCGATGGCGACTCCGTCCCTGAGTTCCATCCAAAATATTGTTTGGTCTCAAACCTGACTGAAATGAAAGACATAAATTACTGACCTGGAGTATTTAATTTGCTAACATTATCTGGAGACATAATGAAATAATAATGAAAACTAATTTCATTCATCTGTGTGACAGCAACACAGGTAACAGGAAATTTCAGAGAAAAAAATTGGATTAATGACTCTCTTTTAGGGCTGATAGCTCATTCATACTTGATAGACAAGGCTACAAACAACAAATAATGCAAAATGATTGTAAATCACTGAAACGGTTCCACAATGGTTTCTCTCGCACAGAGAACTTCTCTGCGTATGTTTTTTTTTTTATATTTGTACGAGCTGGGCTCTCCACAGGACAGAAGTCTTAAAGTAGAAAACATCATTTTTCATCAAGAAAACAGTTTGCAGCTCTGCTAGAAGACACAGCAGGAAAATCCGAAAAATAATCATGATTCACATATAAAGCTTGAGTTAAGAACACTTGCCAGTCAATCTTTTGTCTGATGACAATGAAACAGGTGACATGAGTGAAACTAAGTGGCAGGGGAAAAACTTGACAAGAACATAAGAACCTGAACATAACAATAATCAAAACATAAACTGTGACATCGTTAGCGCAAATTAAACTCAAAAAAAGTATGAAAAGATGTTAGTCATGTACACCACTGGATACATTTCCCACACAGTTAGCCAGACAGAAGTATGCTACCATAGAAGCAGCTATGTTTATTTAAAAATAAAGTTAGGTCTTACTTTATACATATTTCTTTCAATTAAAATAAGATTTTTTTATAATAATAGGATGTCTGGTTCATGTGTCCAACATGTTTTGTGTGTTTACACTGCAGTCAGTACATGCCTGTTTCACACGGTGCAGTGAGGCTGTTACACTGTTGAGTTTTTTTAATGTGCTGTAAGCACCAAAACACACAGAAAATCTGTCTCTGGACACATCAATGATATAATATTTACGTGATTCACATTTTACTGTGAGACAGGGTGGTGCTAAAATTAAAGATGGAGCTGTAAACTATCCTTAACTGAGTATTTCTATACAACTGCACATCCCCACCACATTTTAAGAGGAAAACTTTGGACTTTCTATCCAACACTTTTAGCGGACAGCTAGTTGCTAGCTATTTCAAGATGAAGATTTTACACAGCACATTTTATAGCAAGCTTTTACGATAAAATAAATTGTTAAAAGCTGTTGTGCCACATTTTAAATGTCATCAAAATAACAGCTCCACCAAATAGGAAAATACCATTTCTCACATGGTTTAGTTTCAATGAACATCCCTAGAAGCCACTTTGTCCTTTCATTCTTCTTCTCTCATTCATGTTCTCATGACCCCACATATTCATTCGGTGTCTATATTTTTAGCTGTACAAAGTACTTCACAGTAACTCCAACTTTAGGAACTGCAACGGTGACATAATGCTCACACATTCACAGACTGGTGCTTCATAAATCTAGCACCATCACATATAGTAGCATTAGGAGGAAGAAGGAGTCAGAGGTACAAGATGAGAACTTGTACTTTGATACATAATTTACTAAAGTTTTTTGCCACATTTTTTAATTTTTTTACATGAAAGTCTGAAAAAAACTGTTCTTACAGTTTATATCTTTTATAGTAATGTGTTATGTATTAATATTAAACAGCCATTAAACACTTGCTGAATGTTGTTTTGAACAGATTAATTAAGCTCTTAATGAGGAGATGTGTCAAAAAAGTAGGATCCTATTAAACTATTAAAGACTTGGTGGAGAACATTTTGAGATGATACATTTTTTTTCTGAGCATGCTTGCGTAATTTGGAACATCTGAGCAACAAGTGTTTTGATTTACATTTCCAGCAGCTCAAACAGCAAGGAGAGCTTAAACACAGATCAAACTCAGCAGGGGGAAGTCTCTTTTTGTAAGATGATGGATAAAAGCAAGAGCATCCAAAATGTCAGTATAAATTAGAGGGGCACAAGGATGGGCATAAGATGGTAGGACGACAGAATATATATATACACAGCTGGTAACATGGTAGGCTAAGATGAGGGAAGAATAGCAGGGAAATGAAAAGTGAGAGAGATTGTGAAGTTGAGGAGAAAGATTAGAAGAGAGGAAAACAGTGTCTGAAAATTAAACAACAGCTGAGGTGGGAAGCATGGAGAAAAAAGAGAATAATGGCGAGAAACGACAAAAATATAGGGAACAAACAGGGAAGAAAGCTACCATATTTTATAAGAAAATCCAAATATAAAGAATGAATAGAAAACATGAAAACAGCAGATCCTTCCCTTGTTACATAATAAAAATAAATGCAAGAAAAAGCACAAACCGATATTCAAGAAAAATAGTATAGAAACAAAATGCACAATGCGCAATCATGACCAATTTTTTCTTCCTTTTCTTTGTTTTAGCGCTTTCCATCTCAACAAAGAAAATTTGAAACCCCCCTTTCATTTTCGCATTAAAACTTCATGTAATTCAAATCAGATGCTGTGCAGTTGCATTATTAATCTGAATATATCAGCAGCTCTAAAGCAGCTATTATTCATCTCTCATTTGGTTTCTTCTTCTTGAACAATGCTACTTAATTAGTTCTCTTCACTGCATGCTGTGGGACTAACTTTAGCTCAGGAAAACCACGCTGCTGTCGTTGCTTTCGCTGTCACACAGATCAGCTTATTGTTGTAGGACCTATTCCAAACTGTTGGCCGGTAACCTTTTGCATCCAGATGTTTTAATACATGTTCTTCATTTGTGCATGGCATTCCAGTTTTTAGGGGCGAGCATTAAGGACTCTTGTTGATCGACTTTTCACAATGTTTACAAGTTTTTTGTAATGTGGGTTTCAGTGTTTTGCTCATATGTTCATCCATCCATCCATTTTCTATACCCACTTAATCCAAATTACTTGCAGGGGGGGCTGGAGCCTATCCCAGCTGTCAATGGGCGAGAGGCGGGGTACACCCTGGACAGGTCGCCAGTCCAACACAGGTTCCACATAGAGACAGGCGAGACACACAACCACACACACTCATCCAAACCAAATACTTACGGAGTAATCAATGATCATACAGTTAAATGCTTACTTTACAAAAATCCCCACACAAGTTTTTTTGTACACATTTGTATTATGGATTGTGTCTAAGCTCTGCCATAAATACACCCTACTTTTAACATCCACTGAAAGCGTGTTCAAAGCACCATTTTCAGGCAATCAGAAGAGACAAACAATTTTTTAGGTTTTTGGCTTCAGTGCCTTTTTGATCATTTAATGAACCCTAAGTGTCACTGTACAAACCAGTCTAGCAGACACTTGTAATTGCTTCTCCAAAGGTCCCTCCTCTGTGCATTCTCTTAACAGGTGAATGTGTTGAAATCTGTGAGAAATCTATCCTGAAAATTGCTCTTTAAAAGTTTTGTTTGTGAACATAAAAAAAAAACTAGAGTGTATGCCAGTGGCAGGCAGGTACAGTTTTTAAGATGGGAAGAGAAGAGCACCGCCTGCAGAAGGTGGATGAAGACACTTCTTGACACAGTGTGGTTGAAAGCAAAGAAACAACACGATGTGTGACTCCAAAGATGGAGGACAAGTCAGTCTGCAGTACAAAGACGTGCCATTCATCTTTATCTGTAGTGTTTTAAATGTTTGCCGTTCTGTGTTTTCCTGTTTATATCTGTTTCCCTCCCTCTTTCTCTCCTTCCTCTCATCCGTTGCATTCTTATTTCTCAAGCAGCAGTTGCCAAGGTAACTGACATTAATTCATACGGCCTTCAATTCACTGCTGTGCTTATTACTATTTACCTCTGCAGTTCCTCTTTGTGTTTGTTCACCCAAAGCTTAGCTGGACCACACTGTCCACATGCGTGTTCTTGACTTCTGTCAACCTTTGTTGTTTTTTTGTTTTTTTTGTCTACCTTCAATTCATGTCAGCTAGGATTTTTACTTTTTCTTGCGATATGAGCCAGCACCTGACGGCACAGAACTGAGAGAGTTCCGGCTTAATTGAAAAAGCCAAAAAGTGAGAGATGAAAAGAAGAATAGAGTAAGGCACAAATGATCAGGACAAGCTATCAAAAACACACACACATGCTCGGATATACGCTTGTTTAAGGTCACACTGTTTCACAGAAGGCATACGTGTGGGGTGATGTTTCAGCAGACAAACACGACGTAAAGTCCCTCCATCTGCAGTTCACTCCTCTCCTCTCACACACGCACCTGACTTCATTATCTGCGCTCTGCGATCAGGATCTCAGCAGCAGCAACCATGGTAACAAGTAGAGAGAGACTGCTGAGATTCACAGCCACTTCACACCAACGCAGCATCATTAATGTCATTTAACTCACCCCTCGGTGACACTTTCTATCTACCCGTCTGTTTTCCTGAGTCGCTCCCCGCTGCCCCCCCACCCCCACTTTCTTCCTCCTCCTCTTCCTATGTTTCGCTCTTCTTTCACCCATCTGTCTCACGCTATCGCTCTGTCTGAGTCAGGGTTTTATACGGGGCTTTACTGATGACTCATAATACCTGCTTACTTCCTAAATTGAGCGCGTGTGTGTATGTCTTTTTGTGCATTAGTAAAGGCCAGGTCCCATCCTGCAGCCTCATTACAACACAGCTGCAGCGCACAGCGGCACTGGAGTCACTATGAGGGTTAGTTACTTTTATTTCTAGAATTCGTTTCACTTGTTGTGTGGTGGTTAGCACCGTCGCCTTACAGGAAGATAGTTCCCATCTGGGGCCTTTCTATGTGGAGTGTGCATGTTCTCCCAGTGTATGCGTGGGTTCTCTCCAGGTACTCCAGCTTCTTCCCACCGTCCGAAAACGTGCATGTTAGGTGCACGTGCATGGTTATGTATCTTGTTTGTCTCTGTGTGGGCATGGGATGGACTGACAGCCTGTCCAGGGTGTACCCTGCCTCTCGCCCAATGGCAGCTGAGACCCTAAATTGGATTAAGCGGGTATAGAAAATGGATGGATGTATATGCAGTGCAGAGCCTTTATTGCAATACAGTGGGAGGAATGTGCAGTTGCTGTATCAGAGGTAGTTCTTCTTTAAATATGAATGAGATGCGAAGGATGCAGATTCTCTTTATTCAGATATTTCATGCATTCAACTGGTTGCCTGCTGAGTCTGACAGATGAACTTCCTTTGCTTCACCACTGTGTTAACACAACTCATTAATGTACAAGCTGAGAAAGTGGCCAACAGAAACCCACAAAGTCTAATTAATATTATATGAATGTATAATGACAGTCCCAGTGCTCTGCACATGAATGTGTTGATGAAACTGGAAAATTTCTCAGCCAAACCAGGCAGTCACAAACCATATTGAACAAATAAAAAAAAGATTATTTTGTTGAAGTTTTATAAACAGCCTGAGTTTAATGTAATCAGTACATGTTTCTGAAGAGTACTACAAAGGTTTCTCTGGTGGGAGAGACAGAGAAGTCAGAAAGGGAGAGAGAAGCATAAAGATGTGCTTAATAAACGGAGTAACAGTGCTATCTGCTGGTCACAAATATGGCTCTCAGTCATCCTGCTTTCAGGACAGTCATCATCATACAGTCTTATAGTGACATTTCTTAACAGAGGTTTGCAGTGGAGCATGTATTCTACAGTTTAACTCTGTTTTCTAACTGTCTCCTTGTCCCAAAACACGTTTTACTGTACCATATCTAAATCACGTAAAGACAACACGAAGAAAACACTCTCAGTCAGTACCGCAACCTCAGGATTCCGGTTACGCAAAAACGTATTTGACATACATTTAATATGTATATATACATATTAAATGTATCTATATAGCACAAAAGTATACAGAAATTGAAGTTGTTGGCATCAAGGTAAATATTGCCAATATATATTAATATGGAGCTATATGTGTTTAAATATAAAGGATCTAGCTGGAATAAAGAAGCCAAATAAGAGGAACTGTCAGATTTCCTATAACATTAGTAGTCCCGTGTGTATTTCTTGACTATAACTATGTTCAAACTGCTTTCTTATATAGTAAGCCATAAGTCAGCCATTTTTTCGGTTCATGACGGCATGATCTATTAGGAGTTCCTTTCCTCGGGCTTCTCCATTCATACTACAGGAACCGGGGGCTAAACAGTGTATCTGGGAAGAAATTTCAGCCCCTAAAAAGGGCCTTGGTAGGGAGGTAGTCTTGAGGAGACTACTCTGAACCTTTGCGATGGGGCTTGGAGCATGGGA
Organism: Leuresthes tenuis; assembly: GCF_036924035.1. NCBI lineage: Eukaryota > Metazoa > Chordata > Actinopteri > Atheriniformes > Atherinopsidae > Leuresthes > Leuresthes tenuis. The sequence continues at coordinate 25,173,539 of NW_027325365.1, read as the reverse complement.
TATCTCTGAGTGGTTTAGTATTTTCAGCATTACCTCCACCTTTCTGTCTCAGTTACCTCAAGTTTGGGGTTCACAATAGCTCATAAAGTCTGTTAAGTTAAAGTTGTATAGTTACTACTTGTAAGCAGTCAAACTCAGACATTTATTTCGGGAGCTCCAGAAAGAATGACATGACAGCATGTCACAAAAAAATTACTTTTAATCTCTTGTCGTTTCATAGTAACCCTGTAGAAATGTGTAACATTAACTGAAGTCAGGACCCAGAAGTTGATGTAGCATGCTAATGCTAGCTACTGCTAGCAGGAGCTAACATTTCTAGTGTATAAATAATGTGACTATTCTCTTTTTTAAGCCTGAGATGCAGGACTTGAGAAATTATTAGAAAAGTATGTACAGAAACTACATTTGACATCAGCAGCTGTCTGCCCCTCTCCACTCTATATAGTGAACACTTTATAGAGAATGCAAAGTTGGCGTCTGCCCTGAAGCTGTCTTTGGTGTGCACAGACCCTGAATTCTGACTTCTGACTTCAGTGCATAGTGTGTCTATGCTCAAACTGTAGGATCATCCTCGAAAATCTCAGTTGGTTTCTACTATTCATAACCAAATGCTAAACATATCTGTCCACTGCGAGCTAAAAAAAAAAACATGTTTCTGATGATACAAGAGGCTGAAATGAGTTTCCTTTGAAGGGTGTCTGGGCCCAGCCTTAGGGACAGAGAAAGGAGGAAGCTTGGAGTCGAGCCACTACTCCTCCGCATTGTAAGGAGTCAGCTGAGATGGTTCGGGCATCTGATTGGAATGCCTCCTAGTTGCCTCCCCTTGGACATTTTCCAGGAACATTCACTCGGGAGGAGACCCAGAACTCAATGAGAGGATTGTATATCCCTTCTGACCTAGGACCATTTTAGAATCCCCATCAGAAGGAACTGAAGAGTGTAGCAGGGGGAGAGAGACGTCTGGGTTTGACTCCTGGACCTGCCGCCTCTGTGACCTGAACTCAACAACATTTGGCAATTTTTAGCTAAACAAAACAAACATTTTGTGGGAAAACAATAGCAATATACAGACGTGACAGAAACGCATTCCTTACAAGATGGTGCTCCTGTCCCAGCATGCAACACAGTGGGACATACAATCACATTCAATTTGTTTGCAAATGTCCACTCCTAAAGCATAGCTAAAGGGAGCTAGTATTAGTATTCCATCCATCCATCCATTCTCTATACCCACTTAATTCAATTTAGGGTCACATGGGCCTAGTTGTCATTGGGCAAGAAGCAGTGCAACCCTGGACAGGTTGCCAGTCCATCACAGGGCCACAGAGGTACACAACCTGCTTACTACTTCACCAATTAACCTAACCTTTTGGACGGTATCCAGAGAGACACATACACAGGGAGAACATGGAAACTCCACACAGAAAGGGAAATTAACCTGGAACCCTCTTGCTGTGAGATGACAGTGCCAACCACCACACCACTGTGCAGCCCTCAGCATCTGCAGGGACTGCAGGGACTGCAGGGACTTGATGTTCAGTTTAAAAATTAAATATTTCTCCTGGCATTTATTACATTCTGAAAAACTATCTAAACTAACTTCCAACTGATACTGAATATGTGGCTATGTCTTGATGGCAATGACTGTAGATGGATTAAAGGTTGCCTCGCTTAGTTTCTGAGGATTTGCCATAATGCAAATTAGCCAACACCTTGAATGGAGACCAGAGCTCCTCCATGTACTATCTCTTCTACCTCTGCTGCATTATAGCAAACAGGGATTTCACATTGATGAGTATCATTGTTTTTGTTGGGGTATTTTTCTTCGTATGTTTGTTTGTTTTCCGTATAAGACCGTATAAGTGATAAAAAGCAGGACTTGACCCAATGCATAAAGTAATGGCATCTCACACCACTCAGTTCTCACATTTCTGCAAGATCATTTTTCCCCATTAAACGCTAAAACCAGAAGAGCTGCTCTCTATCACAGAGCCCCATATCAGAGCAGAGCTGAGCACACATGAGGAGCAGGGTGTTATTTATTGCCTGTGAGGAAAATCATACAGCCCTGAGGATGAACTCAGGCCTGAGGGAAGAGATAAAATGCTTTTTTTGGGGGGTTTAAAGCATTTTAACTTCTGCTTCTTGCAATTTGCATGTAAGTTTAGGCAACCCTGGGCTAATTAAATTTGTTGTTGATTTTCCCTTGCAGCAAAGAGAAAAATCAGCTGTTTCTTCAAATGTTACATTAATGTATAAACTGACACCCAACAGAGATGGCTTTAATTCTTTTTTCATAACTTCACTTTTTTATTCTGTTCATGGCTGCCTGTGTCTCTGTGTTAGTCTGCTCTGTGACGGACCGGCAGCCGGTCCTAGGTGTATCGCCCAGTGGAGTCTGGGATAACCTAAAGCCTCCTGCTACTTTGAACAGGATAAAGTGAATAAAGAGATGGCTGGATTGCAAAGTAATTCCTTTTTATTATTATTCTTTATTCACACAGCTAAATAAACCCAGAGCTGTTGTGGAAGACAGTCTGTTTTCACTTTCCTAACTACGGTAACTACACAACATTGGCACCCGGAATTAGTGATTTTTCAAACACACAAATGTTTTCTTTCAAAATCTGTTGCTGTGCAATGTGTTGTACCAGTAGATTTAGAATGTACTGGTCTACAAACATTTGAGACATCAAAAATCTGTCATGTTTTCAGTTCATTTGGAAAAAACCCAAATGGCTGAGGTTTTAGAAACCCTAAAAAACAAAGAAGCAGATTAGTGGCACTGACAATTCAAACTAAATCTGTATACAAAGTCAGATATACTTAATATGTGTCCTTCCACTGAAGCAGCATATAGATGAAACTATAGAAACACAAATATTCATTTAAGGAGCAAAAATATTCATTCAGTTTTCTCAGCCGATTAGGAATATTCATCCATGTCTCTCATCTCATCCTGTTTAGAGCCTGGCGCCTATCCCAGCCTCCACTGGCTTAGAGGCAGGGAACGCTCTGGACAGGTGCCAGTCCATCAAAGGGCTAACACAGTGAGACAGGAAAGGATGCACACTCACACCTGGATGATTTAGAATTCACAATTAATCTTTGGACTGCAAAGAGAAGCTAGAGTATCTGGATAAAACCCACTCAGGCGAAGATAAAACATGCAAATTCCACACTAAAAGACCCAAGTCAATGAAGAGGGAGCCTTTTTACCATGAAGAGTAATTGTTTAACCGTGTTACATTACTTATATTTCGTAACACTTTGTTCAAGGATGTAGAACGTAAAGGGGATGTATTAGGCCATTTTTTTGACAAGCTGACACAATTTCCTGATGTCTCTTTGACATGCTTTGGTCAAAATACCAAAGAGATTAAGTACCACAGCCTCTTTGTAAGCCATGTCTTGACACTGCTATTTCATAGCAGTCGAATTTAGGGGTCGAAGTGAGCCTCTATACTCCATTCCAGGCGTCTTCTGTTGGATTTGTCTAATTTGAGATTGGTATTTTAGCTTTGTGCTACAATGCAAACAGAAATTTGGACACTAGTAACGCTCATCTTTAAAGCATGTTATTACTGTATGAGAAAGTATACACCTGACAGCTCCCACTAGCACACACAGCAAACTGCTTATGCTGGCACACACAAAACTGATAGAAGAACATGCTTGACTGGCAGTTTTATTCTCAAATACTTACATTTTCTCGTTGAAGTGGCCCAGGTTGTTAAAACACTGCACCACAGATAAGAATGCTAAAGTGACATGATGCTTACTGATTATTTACCGATTCAACAAATTAATTTAGTCATGGCAGCTTCTGTTGTGCTCATAGGTGCCTGTTGATCCTGAATTGATTAACAAATGGCAACTCAGAATTTCCAACTTCCGACTCCAAACAACGAAAACTCCAACAAGAACAATGGATTTCTGAGTCGGGTGCCTCAGGTCATGTTTATCTATTCTTCCACATTTCTGGTCAGGGTTATGTTAACAAATTTGAAATCTTTCATTTCATTCTCTTATAAAATGTTGGACAAAGGGCTATTATAAGCTCATTCCTTTCAAAAGTTAAGCAGATAACTGCTGATGAAAATCAGTTGTCAATACTAAAGCAAGAAAGCAAAAGCAGAAGAGTTCCAACTTCCTACTTCTAAGGTACAGCGGACACAGCCTGATATGAAATTGCTGATGGAGAAAAAGCGTTGTGTTAGACTTTTTGAGTTTGATGCCACCCAAACTTTTTTTAATGGATTTGTCCCCTTTAACAATACTAATACTTGAACTAATTCAACGCAACTTTATTTATGAATGTTTTACTTAAACTTCAAATAACATCAGAGTTAGAACATAACAAAAATGTAAAAGATTCATAAGAAAATATGAAAATAGCCATAAATGCAAAAAGCCGGAAAAAAATGGTTTTATATACATATAAAAGGCCAAAACAGGGCACATTTAAACAAATAGTGCATGTAAGCGCTTTCTGACAGGTACGTTTTAAGATCACTCACAGAAGCAGAGTTGGTGACAGTACTTTGTACCCAGACTGGGAGTTTTTTGGACCAAAGAGAAGCCTGAAAACTGAAGACTCTGCCTCCCTTTCTAGACCTGGAAAATTTGGGAACCACGATAAAAGCTTGTGCTCAGACAATAAAGACTTAGACACACAGATATATGTCTTAGGTGAGTTGAGCTTAGCTGACAAGTCAAACACTTTTAACCATATTTTGGGATTTCCTCATACATACAATAACAGAACACAGTGCCTCCTGCATAAAAGCTGTCTCTGACTTCTGGTTCTGTGTGCCAAAGATGAGGACGACCATCCAGGCTGATGTCAGCAAAACATGCACAAGCCTGCATCTGAGATGGTATGGATGATTTGCATATTTGTGAAGGTAACTTTAATATAGGCATATGTATCAGATTTCAGACGGGTAAATGCTTCAATCATGGAACCGTCTTTTTAGCCGGTTACAGCCTGACCTCAGTCTGCACAACATACAGCAGCGTGGCTTCATGGAGAGACAGGGCGTGTTTGACTGACCCGTCTACAGTCCAGGAGTCACGTTCACAGCAATCCTCATTGCAGACAATGAATTTTATAGAAATGTGGGCGTTCCCCCCTGTATATCAAAGTGGAGATTCTAATAAAGAAAAGTTATTCGTGAGGCATCTTAACCTTTAAAAGAGCTCCTATGGTGTTTTTTTTATTTAGTTTAGTTTTTTATTTATATTGTGCATATTCTATTTTTTTAAAGATGATTCATAATCTTTAAAGTGCAACTCTATTTTGAAATATAATTAGTTTTTGGTGTTCAAGAACTGAATTCAAAATAAAGGCTGAAGGCCACTGGAAGGCAAAAATGATTGCTTTATTTATTCATTTTTTCATTCTTTGCCTCTGTGAGAGGTCTTCTTTCACTTCTAATGTACATTTTATTTATTTTCTATATTCAAACATAAGATTTCAGAACGCCATACGGCTTCAATAGGAGTGATCAAACATGGAAGCTTTGCAGTGATTTTAAAGTGTTATCCTACTTTAGGGTTGGGTTGGTGATTTATATGGATTCTAGCATTTAAAAAGAAGAAGTTACTTTAATCAGGAAGGGATTTCATCCATTTCATTTACATATCAGCCTTACATGGGCTTTGGCAGATATTCAGGTTGTTGACTGCAACCAGCTTATCAGCAGATAGGATAACATCAGCCAATGGCAGTGCCCGATATTTATCTGGTGTGTTCCGGTGGCTGCATTGATTTGAACCTGAATTTCATTTTGTTGGGTTCATGTTGGGATTGAAAAGTCACTGGACCTACAATGGTTCAATAAGCTTAAAAAAGTCCTTTGAAATAGTTAAAGTGGAATAACAGAAATAATGTGTAAAAATACATTTGTATTGTTCAATTTGTTCTTATACAAACATAGTGTCATAGCTGAAATACTTTAAAACTGTACTCTATTCACCATAAATGTTACATTTCATTGTTTCCCTGGCATTAAAGGGTGGATCAATGAATGCAAAAAGAAAAACTATCTGGACTGACATCCTTTCCATTCAAAACTGCAAAATTAAAATGATACACAAACACACTCCCCTTTGAAAACAGCATTTACATGCGGTGTGGGGACGTGTTTGGCGACTTGTTTGCATCAGATAACAGACAGCTGCACACATACAACACTTTTCCCAGTATTTTCATAATATATTCAAACTGGGTTTTTTTTTTTTTAGAATAGTCAACAGGAAAAGCTGAGGTTCCGCGCATGAACAGTAGGTGGCAGCAGCGCACCGTCCCTGCTGAGCAGGTCTGTTTGCAGACCAGTTGGATTTCCTCTCTGGGCCCATGTAAAAACCTTGTCAGACAAACCATTTAATGTGAATATGGACTGTTTTGACCAAAAAGCTATGATAAAGCTATGCTTATTTCTAGAGTCAATGTCACTTATTTCATACTGAAAATGACAACGGGGAATTTGTTTCCATTTTGCTGAAAGGAGATAAATGACCACAGACAGCTCAGGCTGATGGCGCTAACACATCTGAAGACCTGCTACCAGGAATAGGAAGCAGCGTGGTGACATTTCAGAGATTGCTGCCGTTTGCGTTCCAGAGGATGAAAGCAGAGCGGAGTGGGGAAGAAGAAGACAACACAGACAAAGAAAGCCACATTCTAAAAGACAAGACTGTTTACTATGACTAATGGCATGTGGTTAGCGGTCGCCAAGGCGACTGGCCAGCCATCCGCTGGGGTCTGAGACAAACAGGAAGCAGAGTGAGAACTGAGAACAGCAACTGAAACTGAAACAGCAGTTCCAGCTCTGGTTAAACTGAATGAGCTGCCAGTGTGTGCTTGTGTTGAATAAAGCCACATCTGGGCACCATGACATAAAGTGAAACCCCGCAAAGTATTTTCCACTCACACACACACTTCTCTACAGTCATTACATGAGCTGACTTGCACACCTCAGCAGCAAACCATCAGCTCTCATCTCAGACCCCACCACGGCTCCATTTTCCCCCCATCGAGGCGAAGCTACACGCCCTCACTTTAGAGGACTTTGTTTTGTTTTATCTCAACAGCGACAGATACGAGCTCTCTTTAGAGGCTCAGAAGCTGTAAAGCTGGACTCTGACCGTTATGAGTGCACAAGATAAAGCGCCAGCGATCTAACCTCTTCCTGCGGGTCATAATATCAAGGAAGGCCGAGAATAAATACAAAAACAATCTTTATTTCATTTGTACATGTTGATTCACATGTAGTTTTCTTTTTTCTGTACAAATGACAAACTGATGACATGCTGTGGTGAAAACCTCATGCTGTACAACAAAAAGTAGAACTACCTTTCATTGTTGACATGTGCTTGCAATAAAATCCCTTTTACGCACTTAATGAAGCAGAAAGGAACAATGTGAAAGTGTGTGTTATTCTACACAACCTGGTCGGGCTTTATTAAGGCAAGACAAATGAGGAGTTTCTGAAAATCAACCAGATGTCTGGACTATTTCAGACTTTTACGTGGCAGACAACACTTAATGTAGTGTGGCACATTGAATGTCACAAACAAGTCATGATTACGCTCGGCGGGGGTCTGACCACCGCAGCATCACTGCTGAACATATGAAAGCAATGAAAGGAAGGGGTTTTCTTATGGCTGTTGACAGTTATTAGTATACGCTGCTTTAAATATCATCTACTGCAGCCTTTTGAGAAGCTTTTCCACAGTTGAGTCAACAAAGAAAGAGGAGGGAAGGAAAAAAAAAAAAAAAGCGTTCCAACAACGAAGGCACATGTACTAAACAACTGAAGTAAAGACAGCTCCAACCCCTTTGATCCAGTGAGTCTTCATTAAAAGTTCTAAATAAAAAGTCACCATGATAGTTTTGTGCATCCAGTGTTGAGCCAGAACTTTTAAAGCGGTTCCTATCGGAGCTGTGCTTTAACCTGCAAGCTGATCGGAGGCTCCTGTAACTGAGGGCGCCGTCACTCTAAGGAGGAGCTCGTAGAAAGATTGTCTGCTGCGGCTCGTCTCTGTGCACGAGTTAGAATTTAATGACGATCGAGCAATTTGAGGAATTTTGAGCGTGAAGATTGCTGAGAACAGAGTTGTAGGCGAGACCTGACGTCAACAAAGCTCCCATCTGTCCTATCGGTCCTAATGATCACCGCAACATTTTCACTTGAAGTAAAAGCACAGGGATTTACTCTCACTTCAGTGAAAAGGTATGAACCTTTAGAAACTGAGATTCAAAAACAAAGACTTTACTACATACTTAACAAGTTGCTCAACCCATCTGCGCTGCTGCGGCTGGCAGGAATTCCTCAGCTTTCAGCGCACGTCACGAGCAGACTAAAGCACAGATAGTTTGAATACAGTCAGACTATCAAAAGGCACGTATCTTCTGTAAGGCTTTGCTCTCACTCTCACACAAATACATACACACACACACACACACACCAGTGCTGTCATAAGGTGCTAAAGCAGTTGCAGAAACACATACAAACATATGAGCTATGTACATTATAGACACCAGGACGCAGGAGGAGACACGATGGCATTGTTCACAGTGTCTCTGTCCACTGTGGGACCTTTTCTGTGGAGGTCCTGAGCTCTCCACACAGACGGATACACACACCAGCCTGCTTCCCACTGTGGGGTGAATGAATGTCATTCTTTACACTGATAAAAAATACGCGTCATATCTTTTGCAAATTGCACCGATTCGAATTTCATGTCCATGGGCTGCTTCCATCTGCGTGTCCCCAGTAAAGCATTTCATGCCAACATTTCAGGTAAGTGCTCGGAATACTAAGAGGAAATGTCAGTTTTATGTGATTGGAGATCCTTTAAAATCATAATACGGCGCTGTGTAGTTCAAAATGGCTGCGGCTACGATCGGGGTAACGGATTTCATTTAAAAACAAAAAAGAACTCATCAGTTTGTTAAGCATTAAAAACTCATTAAAGGCTATTTTTTATGCTAAAGAGTTAGCACAAAGCAGCAGGGACACGGATGATGTGAGAGCTCTGCATCCCCGACTTGGGGAGAGGAAACTTTCACTTATCTCGACCCTAAATGCTCGGCACTTAGTGGACTTGGGAAGCTGATGACCAAAACAGATGCAACTATAAATCAAAGGTCTGGAAGTTTGCCCCCCCCCCCTCTCCTTTTTTTTTTCATTTTTTTCTTTTTTTAAAAGGCCCCATGCAGCTCTGATGGAGAAACCAAACGTTCTGTCAGCGATGGCACTCCCCTCATCTGAGGTCAGGAGGAAGTGACATCAGAGGTTTTCCTAATGACGCTGGCGCGCATCTCATGGTTGTGGCTGCTTGGCGTGGACACCATAGAGTTCTGGCTGTAGGTCGGCGTCCAGCCGTTGATGTGGTAGCTGATGAGGGGGGTGGGGTCTCTGGTGCTGGTGACCCGAAAGTTGGGCTTGCTCGGACTGACGAAGGTGGCCATGCTGGGAAGAGAGCATGCAGGGATCCTGAGAACCGATGAGCTGTAATCCCGCTTCCACACCGCACCGACGCCCTGTTGGGAAGAACGAGCAAGGAATAAAAACTACATCAATTATTCAAACGAAGCCTGTGGCCAAAACTGCGCTGAATTACACTAGAAACGGAACTCCAAACACACAGCGGCTTCAATGACCCGCCAGCTGAATCATCATCTGTGTCCAAATATTTGAACTGTAACAGCTGTGCAACACTGGCAAAAACTGCATTTCTGGCTCTATAAGAGGTGACTTCCTGCATTACAACACAGTAAAGAAACACACTCCTGCCAATATGCCGTGTGTGTGTGTGTGTGTGTGTGTGTGTGTGTGTGTGTGTGTGTATGCACTGTGACTAAAATGAACTACAAGAGACAACCTCTGATCAAACAGTTAATGTTTGACAACAACAGTTCCTGACAAAGCCCTCCCCCTTTTTTTCAGTCTCTTGAAACCTTACAGGAAGGAACACACACACACACACACACACACACGCACACGCACACACGAAGCCTTCACTCTCTAGCAATGTTCTGAGTTCTGTCACAAAATGATGACTGTCTCAATTTCCCAAAATGTCTATCATCATCACCACCCCAAAACCTCAAGCTACAACACACACACACACACACACACAAACACACACACACCCTGTTTCAACAGTAGGGATGGAACAGGTAAAAACCTGTTTATCTGAGAATCAGTCAAGTTGGTGATTCATTCTGAGTAAAATATGTGACCAACCTCTTTGGTGTCTTCTGTATCGCTGTCTGTGTCGCTGCCTGTAGAGAAAAAAACACGTGATGGAAATATATGAACTCAGGACACTGTCATTTTGCCACTTATAGATCCAATCAGGGGGTTAAGACAAAAAAAGAAAAGCATGCATCATGATCTGCAGAGCAACCTTTCACACACACGCTGCAGCGCTGCAGCATTTGTGTGTTAATGTAAGTTAAAGGGCAAAGATAGAAAAACAAAGAAAGAGCAGACCAACAGAGCCAGCTCTGCCTGAAAGACGGGTCAGGAAGGAGAAGGGCTGAACGCACACAGAGAGATGAGATAAACAGCCATCAGGGCAGCTGTGAAACCATCAGTATATTCTGCTCCTGTTACATACATCTGGAGCCACAGAAACAATGAAAGCTAAACACTCACAGACTGAAACCGCTTCATTTCAAGTTCATTTTTAATTCTCTGCAAGCTTTCATTTATTTTCTTCCCATCACAGCAGAGAGTATTTTCCTGATCCACATTTAACATCGGACAAGAGTCCTATCAAGATATTTATATGGACATTTTCCTGGCTTTCTGCGCCTCAGATAAGATACGACGGCACGTAGAATGCAGGCACTCGAGTAAATGATCAAACAGAGGATGATCTGGTGTGTGATAATGACAGTTCAAGAGGTTCGTCCTTTGTTTGTTAAAAATGAACAATGTTCAAACACAAAAACTACTCGGAAGCGTGACGGCCAAAGTAAGTGCGTTACCTAAGGTGAAACTCAGAGTGCATCCTCTCTAAATGACAGGTTTTGTGTGTTAAAACTGATCCTTGTCAGGTCTTAAAATGAGAGGACGCGTCACATTTTACACCATCACTACATATTTAAAGAAAACGGAGCCAAAACACAGAAGCAGTGTGTGAAAGACATGAATGAACAGTGTGTAGAAAAAGAATGACTTTCTGTGTGATGTTATCAGCCTGCCGCATCGCTGCGGTGGAACTTTGGCCAACTCTTCTTTATGATATTACTAAAGCTCACTGAAGTTTCTTAAGGTCCCACCTCAACATTTCAATCAGGCTGAGGTCTGGACTTTAACTGGCTCATTACAACATCCTTTTATTTTTCAGACATTCTGTTGTGGATCTGCTGCTGTGTTTGGGATCATTGTCCTGTTGATGACCCAGTTTCAGACAAACTTCATGGTGGACTCAATGACTGCAAGGTGTCCAGGTCCTGTGGCTGCAGAACCAGCCCAGATCATCAGCCCTCCACCACCGTGCTTAACAGTTGGTATGAGGTGTTTGTGCTGATATGCTGTGTTTGGTTTTGTGCTGCTGTGCATTATGACCACACATCTGAACTTTGGTCTGGTCTGTGAAAGGACTTTCTCCTGCAACCCGTCCAAACAAGCCATACTTGTTCAGTCTTTTTCTTTTACACTCTGACCTTGGGATGAACTTGCTGGGAAGATTGGCAGCTGTCTTGAATCTTTTCCACGTGAATAATCTTTCTCTCTGTGGAATGATGGACTCCAAATAGTTTGGAAAGGACCTTATAACCCTTCCCAGATTGATGAGCAGCAACAATTTCTTGTCTTTCCTCCTTGACATTATGTTAACACACACCTGAATGCTTCAGAGCTGGCTTTTATGGGAGGTGCTCACACCTGCTGATTGAGTTTTTCACACATTGCTTCTACATTTTGGTTTAGTTTTTAATTGAATAAATAATGAAAGAGTGTATTATGTCATGTGTCGGTGTTTGTCTTAAGTTGCATTTACCTCATTTTAAAACCTCATTACCTCATTGATTTAGGAGTTGTTTTTCATTAATTATGTTAAAAAGAAGATATTATGCCTTGTGCACTTTAAGTTGATTTTATATCATTTAATTTAATAATTTAAAAGTGTTAATAAACAAAAAGACAAAACCTTATTTGTTTATTTGTCTTTTTTTCTGATCTGATCCGTGACTCTGACCCGAGAAACGATCTGAACCGTGAGCTTTTTGATCCGTTGCACCCCTACAGTACAGTGAGGTAAAGTGTGTCTGTGTGTGTGTGTGTGTGTGTGTGTGTGTGTGTGTGTGTGTGTGTGTGTGTGTGTGTGTGTGTGTGTGTGTGTGTGTGGTCTCACCGCAGCATGAAGACACAGGAGAGATCTGGAGCGGGTACGAGTGGGAGGAGCTAACAGTCTGTTCTTCGTTTTCAGTGGTCACTTCGATAGTCTGACAGACGTACGGCAGCTGCTCGCTGTTGATGACGTGATCCTCTCCTGAACTGTGAATCGCTTCAAAGGAACAGACATACAGGGATCATAGAGACACACTCAACTAACGAATAGCCAGAAAGAGGTGAAGGTGTAAGAAAAGACAGTAGTGTAATACCTGAGCCACTATCAGACACTGTGACCTCTACAGCTTCCACCTTAAGCATGTCCTGCTTAACAGAGTCCACAGGTCCGGCATGACCTGCAGGAGGAGTCGTGTCTGGAGATGGAGACTCAACCTGAAGAGGAAAAAAGAAGATAGTCCCTCTGACTTCAGTGTCTGGGGCCAAAAAAGAGGACTCCCCCACACTGTACCTGTCATTTTTATTCCATTTTAACCACAATAAAACACAACTCAGCCAGGATGCAGTGACACTACTTATATGACTCGCTTGAGTAGCTCGCCGTTTGAAAGAAAACATTTCAGGGAACAAGGTGATATCATCAGAATTTCGGGTTTAGAAAACACACATTAAACAGGCAGATGTCCACTTATCTGGCCTGCCAGCTTCTAAACAACCAATCTTATTCGTTTCAAACAAAACTTATCAAAAAAGTCTGTTTATATAAATTTAGCAATCCTGCTTAGTTTGAGCCAATGTTGAGATTTCAGCATTTCTGACTCCTTAAACTTTTGTTTTTTTAAATTGATATCATCATAATTTCCCATGTTTAATCATTCTGGAGTCGGTGGAAGGGAAGCTAATGCAGACCACTACCCCCATTCAGTTTTCCTGTTTCTGTCTCTGGAGACAACAGCTGCCTAAATTACAACCAGCAGCAGCCACTGGTGTTACTCTCCCCCTGCCTGCAGAGACACAACCAAACAGGGAGCAATCCTTCATCTGTGCACCACACTTGTGCTCGACTGTATCAACTCGGCCTGGTCTACCCGACAGCCAATCGCAGCAGAGCCTCTGATCATATCCAGCTAATGCACCACTCAGAGCCGTGTGGGACCAAAATGGCAGAGCTGATTTCTCAAGTCAGATAATCTGGCATTTTGCCACAATGAGGCTTTTTTTTTTTTCATATGCCTTTGCTTGGAAGGTGGTAGCTACACTTCCGAGTACGTAAGTAATTTCAGCTGTGACTGACATATTAACAAACCAGCCAGAAGGAAGGTCTGCTTATCAGCTGCATGTTAAAGTTGAACGTAAACTGGAAGGTGAATAAGAAGAAACCTTCTGTTCTGTTGTTGAGTCACAACTTCCCGTCATCACATCCCAACAAAAACAGCTATCCTTCTTCTAAATGTTTGTGTACCTCTTTATTTCCTTTGGATTTTCCCTCCTTGTCCATCTTTTTCTTTCCTAAATGGACACACCAGCACAAAGAGGCATAGTTTTTTTTAAGAAAATGACTTAAAGCACCTCTCAAACATCACATGCAGTTGTTCAGAGGCAGCGCTCACCTTTCTTCAGGCTCCTCTCTGAGGACGAGAGCATTTTATAAACTCTAAAGGCATTCGTTCCCTTTTTGATGCTTTTATCCTTCACTTCCTCGATGTCTGGCAGGCTGTTCATGGCACAGCGGAAATTAGCTTTCCATGTCTTTGGATCGGGACGGTCGACGCCTGGCTGGTATTTACCTACACACACAGAATTTTAAAAAGCTGTTAAAAGTGTCACTCCTAAAGTGTCTTATTATTTCTCTGGAATATTTCTGGCTGTGGGACTATCCTGCTGGCAAAAATTAAAACTGATCTTTTAGACTTTTTCCACTTCACTATATTATCTTCCAGATAACCCCTGACACTCTAAAGGTCTCTCTCACCTCGGTGTACTTGAATGACAGAATCCTGCAGCTAAACTCTGATTTTTAAACCTTTAAGTATTGCATAACTCCAAAGTTTCTCTGATTTGTGACATAGAATTGGTGTGGTGTGAGACATGCATGAGAAACCGCTAAAAAGGGGAAGTTGTGAGTGTTGAGTCTAGTTAAATCCGCACATTACCGGTGTGTATGGCCCATCTCATGAAGAGCGGCGCGTCCTTCTCCAGGTCCCAGCCGTGACGTGCAGCGTGCATCCACGGGATCTGGAAGATTCTCTTTTCCTAAAGAGATATTTGCAGTTAGTCGGCACCCAAACCGCAGAACTAGTGTCAATCTGCAAGCATGCACAAGCGAACGCTTACTTTGTTAACCCATTTCAGTCCAGGAATCTGACAGGAATTGATCTGTTCCTCCAGCCACGGCCGCATCCTCATTCTCTCTACTGGCATGGTGGCCTGTGGAGTTCAGACACAAACATGCGGTCACGTGCAGCTGTACATGGCACAGCTGCCCTGCTCCTCAAACAAAGAGGTGACTCCACATCAATGGTATATTCATGATATAGCAACTGACAACAAAAATAATGGAGCACGTGGCATCTCTCTCGCCGCCCAGAGGAAGCAACTACTTAAGGTTACTTTTCATACCAACAATCGTTTCTGAGCAAAACAAAGGAGATCCATGTCAACTTTCCATGAGGTTGTAAAGATAAGGCTTTTGTGGTTTAATGTGAGCTGTAAAGAACAGACGCCGTAAACTACTGCTCACAGATCAAATACGACTGCTGCTCTTTGCCTTCCACGACACCAATCAGAATCCATATAAACTTAGGAGTAAAAAAGCAGAGTTAAACAGAAAATCCCCCCCAAAAAAGACAATGAGTCCTGGTTGCACATTTGAAAAAACAGGAGAAGACTTTTTGATACGAGGACCGGGTGACCCCTGCTGCATGATAGGATCAAAGTCCATGGGTCTGACACTCCCAGCTGCACATTACAGTGTGCCAACACACCGCCTCCTGGTGAGAATGAGCTCCCCGACAGGTCAAACAGGGTGACATGGCACAGCATCAAATGCTAAATATCAGACTTTTTTTCTCTTTAATATGAGTTACAGGCCTGAAACGTCCAGCTGCATCCGCCTCGCTGCTGAAACGCTGCACACTCAACAAGCCGACACCAGTACAGGATCACACGCTTAACATCAGTGTGTGTGTGTGTGTGTGTGTGTGTGTGTGTGTGTGATACACAACCCTGAACACAGTAATTCTGCAGTGATAAAACGCGTGTGGCAATTTGTGTATCCCGATTTCACAACGAACACTGTAGATAAGGCCTGAACGGGCAGATACAGTTCCAAACCAAGCCTTCAAATGCGTTCAAAATGGAAAATAAAGACTGCGTGACGTCTAAAGCTAGCAATTACAACCACAACTGTAAAAGTCTTGTGCAACGTTTGAACTCAGCAAAAGACACAGAACGCTGAAGAAACACTTTTGTGGTTTCGAAATTACCTTTTCTTCTGCTTGCAACATACAAGAAATACAAATATAAAAATACATCATTTCCTTTTCTTCACCGCCGACCAACAATAACAAGACAGGTTACGGGTAGCACTGGTTAAAACAATATACCCCCTGTGTTGTGTTTTAATGTCAAACAAATTCACGAAAAACCTTAACGTCCACGAGTCGGTGCCGAATATGCAGTTGTAAACGACTTAAAACACGCGAAACTTCAAATTAGCAAAGAGCCAAACTGTCACATGTTGGCAAATATTATCATATTCCACACCATAGGCATTTTACCGCAGACTCTTTGTGGCTGTAGGCATGTTTAATTGTGGGGAAAGTTTGATTTAGCAGTGTGTGGTCGGGTCAAAAGTTAACGGCGGTCTGTCTGACAGCGTGCTGACCCAAAAACAACGAAGCCAAAAGTGAAAATAAATCCTAAAGCTCGTCAACAAAGCAACAGAAAAACTACAGCAGTACTTTCACTTACAGGGCGAGCTAGGGGATCTGTCATGTCGTCCTGTAGGAAGTCAGTGTTGTGAGAGCAAGCCAAGCAGCGTTAATATGCGGAAATCAAATATTACCTGTTCAGTTTGGACGGCCTATAGCTTCACAGTGCTGCCGTCGGAATAACAAATGTGGCCGAAGTTTGACAAGTAGTTCGAGGTTTTGAGTGAAAATTGAAAAGGTTAGCCGTCGTTTATTTCTGTTTCAGCATTCAGACCGAAAGCAAAACAACGGCAGCTTCGGGAAGTGAGGGCTAGGGCTGGAAATCCCCCTCCAGCTCTCGTGCTCTCGCTTTGGGTCGATCTTGAGTGGCGTCGCGGAAGTCTTTTTGGCCGCTTGCGCGCGCCTCAGAAAGACTCCACGCGAAGAGGGCTCACTCTGATCTAGTTTTTTTCAAAATGAAGACTTTTTTTATTATTTACATTTTATCACGTAATTAAATTACTCCGATTTCTCTTCGTACTTATTTAAGATTAAGATAAGCTCAAAGCTCGCAAAATAAACATATTTCTATTATTTAAAAAAAGAGTGCATCTATCTGAGTCTAAATTTTGCCTCGATACAGTCGTTCTGTATTTCTCCGCCTATGTCTTGAAGCTTTGCGAGTTGTGGGACTTGGCTAATGCGGTAACAACATTTCTTAGCATAATTAATAAGTGAGAGTCTGTGACTCTCCACATCTACTCGCTCTAAATAACTACAACAGGCCAAAAACAAGCTTTAAGGGGCCCGTCCCTGTATTGTTTCTCTCAAGTAAATAGACGATCTTTGAGCTGTATTTCATTTTCACTTCCTCCATCTCACCCTCCTCCCCACATGCAGCCACACCAGCTCTTTCTGTTATGCGCGGCTGCTGCAAGAAACGAAACCAGAAACTTTACAGAAGTATTTGTGTGTGCGTGAGGCTCAGCACCTGCAGTTTGTTGGAAAATTGCATTTTCATTATATTTGCCTATACCCCGAAATGGCCAATCGAAATTAATGGTGCGGTTTCATTTGAAAATGTTTGCAAGAAAAAGACATGTAAATACATCCTACAAGCGAGAGGTGAAACCCATAACGCTTGCGCAAACACACTTTCTGTTTACAACAGGGAAAACAGCTTTAAGAGTATACAGGAACAGAAAGGATGACTTTTGAAAAGCACAACCCGCACACATGTGCTTCTTGATAAATAGAAGGTATCAGGGGGCAAGTGGCAGCTCAGCCCAGCATACACTCATGGTTATCTCTTTCTCACACTCGCGCTCTGCAGGAAAAACTAAGGAGTGGTCTGTCAAACAGATGGAGAAGGTTTGAAATTAGACAGCAAGTCTTATGGACGAAAACAAAAGCAGCTATGTGGGCAGGAGAGAACACAAAAAGGTAGAAACATAGAGTCATAAATGCATGACATAGAATTCCTACAGCTTTCATTTCATGTACTGCAGAAGTATGAAGCGGCACATAATAAATCATCACTATGTATGTACACTATTTAGGTTGTTTGCCAGTCTGAAACAGTCAAGTCTGTGTTAACTTGATGCCAAGGAAGAAATATATCAGCAATTAAGCAATTGTTGATGCCCGTCAATCTGTTAAGGGTTATAAGGCCATTTCTAAATAACGTGCAGAGCTACATCTCAGACTCTATGGGCTTCTGTTAGTATGTTAAAGTTCATGACAGTAGAGTTAGAAAAATAATTAACGAGAACACGGTGGTGGAGGGCTGATGATCTGGGCTTGTCTGCAGCCACAGGACCTGGACACCTTGCAGTCACTGAGTCCACCATGAACTCTTCTGTATACTAAAGTATTCTAGAGTCACATGTGAGGCCATCTGTCTGACAGCTAAAGCTGGGCTGAAACTGGGTCATCAACAGGACAATGATCCCAAACACAGCAGCAGATCTACAGCAGAATGTGTGAAAAAGAGAAGAGTCAGGGTGCTGCAATGACCCAGTTAAAGTCAACCTGACTGAAATGCTGAGGTGGGACCTTAAGAGAGCTGTGCAGAAATTAATGCTGAAAACCTCAATGAACTGAAGCAACTTCATAAAGAAGAGTGAGCCAAACAAAATCAAAGATTGATCATCACACACAAGTACAAGAAAACAAGTATTTCAGGTTATTGTTGCTAAAGGTGGTTCTGCAAGCCACTGAGTCACGGGGTTGACTTAAGTTATTCATTTCCTCTGTATTTTGTCTCAGTTCTTTGGTTAAACAAATAATTACACTCTATTTACATATGTGTGTAAATGAAATTCTCTTGAAAGATGACAGGTCTGAGGAAACACTGCTCCCGGTCGTCTAATCAGAAGCTGTTAGTGTCTTTAAAAAACAGTTTGATCAGAGCATCAGGGGTTAAGTTTAACCACATTTGCAGTTCCTGGAACAATGAAGGTCTGCTGATTCATGAGAGCCCTGCAGAACGTCTTGTACCGTTTCTCTGGCTTCCCCTGGTGGCTGCACGCTCACACTGACCCTCCTGAACTGATGATCATTTATGGAAACATTTTTCAAACCAACATTCCCAATATTATCTAGCGGGCACATTCTGCTCGTCACTCCCATTATGCATTATACAGATGATATAAGTAAATCAGCTTAATATACATTTCAAACGTTTTTCCCACTGTGGAGGGAAACCAAGGCCGTAACCATGGAGTCAGCATTGGTGGGGACCAAATCTCTCTCTTTCTATATATATAAATAAATTTGCTATATATTGGGGGGGACATTTTGAGCATATCTGAATATGGTAATATGGTAATTTCGGCCTTGAAGGAAATAATCTGAAGCCTCTAAGTGGTTCCATAGCCAGCTATGACATTTCTCTCATAGACTGTCATAAATGATTCAGTCAACGGGATGTCTGCAGGGTTTGCTTTCGGTAACAGAAAATAACTGCCGTGTTTCTCAGGAACTCCGGAGCAGGAACAGGTCTTAGCAGGTTTTTGTGGAGATGTGGTTCTGGCATAATTAACTCCACAGACCAAACTTGTATGTTGTCACATTTGGCGTAATTCTGTGCTTTGCAAAGCGACATCTGAGGCATGATTGTGTTTCCAACAGACAGTGAATTCTGTTTGGTGAAAATGAAATGTGAAGTTCAATTCGAGTCTGTCGGTTTCGTTCCCATCAATCATCCAGGAAGTGCACAATAACCACCTGCATAATGACTCAAATGAAATCAGGCTTTGCATGACAACTTTTATTTCAAACCCAGTCTTTCTAGTGTTTTTCCCATTTTCACCCACTTAAACATTAAGAG
This sequence comes from Leuresthes tenuis, assembly GCF_036924035.1. Lineage (NCBI taxonomy): Eukaryota > Metazoa > Chordata > Actinopteri > Atheriniformes > Atherinopsidae > Leuresthes > Leuresthes tenuis. Next base: position 25,153,983 of record NW_027325365.1, on the reverse strand, counting down.
TTGTCATTTTATCATTAGGAATTATCTGTGAGCTTCAGTGTTTTTAATTACTCGGCAGGCGTGGGTGAGGGTGACATTTATTTCCCTTTACCATCAAATGAGCCCAGATAACTATAAACCATTCTTGTTAGTGGCATAAAGCATGACAGGAGTAATAGTGCCACACACAGTTGTTAGTGGGGTTTTCTAGCTCTGCAGATGCTTCTGCTCTGTTCTGCAGGTGTTCGGGTCCACTTGTTCCCTCGGAGGGAAGACTCACTTCAAATACAAAGTATCCTCACATGGAGCATGTCTGTCCCGATGGGAGTGGGCTCCTCCGGGAAGACAACGCCCGTCTCGATATTTAGAGAACGACGGTTCACTGAAGGTTTTGATGAGGATGAACAACATTCGAGTGACATCGTAAGAATAACCGAACACTGCAGGAAGATTTTAGTAATGCTACTTAATGCACACAGCTTACTGCAATATACAGCATCTATGTACAGACAACTGTCCCAACACCCTACTGTAGTTCTACAGCCACGAAAGAGTTAAAATGATATATGATAAACACGATAATCTCCTGTTCTACATTAACTGTGCAACACAGCAGAAAACAGATGCATATGAAATCTGTGACACCAGCAGAGAAATCCCTGACACAGGTGGGCTTTTTCTACTTGGGAAAGTAAAAGTCTTTGGTCAACATTGAGACCACAGAGGGGATCTGCTTCTTGTTGCTAAATCCAGGCAGGTTGCAGGAAGACTCAAAGTGCAGCGCCACCTTCTGGTTGACTCGGGTCAGAATCTGCATTAGCTCCAGCTCTCCACTGAAGCGCTGCAGCATCTCACACAGAGACTGTATGAACCAGGAGCCGTTGCTCATGTTCCTCCAGGAGTAGTAGCCTGCGGGTTAAGTGACAGTTTTAGCCCTCAGACGCACCGGCAGGCAGGCAGGAATATGAACAGGAAAGGAACCATTGGTGGTTACCTGGAGCGGTGGAGTAGCAGTACAAGCAGTCCGCCTCTACGGGAATCCTCTCCGACATTTCCTCTCCTGTGCTGTCGGTCTCTATGCCGTCATCCAGGGCCGTCCCACGGCATGCCTAAAAGGAACAGGACATCCAGGTATTATGTGCACATCAACTGCTCAAATGTTGAGGGGTATTGTGATTGTTTGGATGGGGAAGAGCTTAAATAACAACCAATAAATGGTTTTGATTGTTCATTTTTACCCCCGAGAAAACATAGCAAAACATTTAGACTTTATTGTTACAAGCTGCTTTTAATTCGTTTTAACTCATCAGTTGGATGTAAAGTAATCTGACACACTTGTACACGACATAATTATCTTCTTGTGTTTGGAGTTGAGTGTCTGGCAGATAATGTCAAACATACAGTATTACTACTGAGTCATTTCAAGAGAAACATAACAACAAAGGTTTGTTTAAATAAACATTTCAATGACAGCGGAACATTCCAACCCGTGTTCAACAAAGAAGGAAGCCTGACCTGTATGAAGAAGAGCTTGGGTTTCCCCACCAGACTCTTACAGCCTCTTCCTTTAAAGCATTTTATCAGACTGTCAAACTTTACTAAGCCGTCAGTGCCGTATATCACACCCTCATCTCCGTGACTCAACAGCACACACACAAAGGATGCACTCTGACTGTGGTCCTCTGCAGATGCTGGAAACAAAGAGGAACACAGAGAAAGGAGTTATCAGTCCACCTTTAAGTTCCACTGAAAGGAAATGTGATGATCCAGCAATGCACCACCGCCTCACGCAGCTATGACAAAAAAAATCATTTTGGTGAAGCAAAAAAAAAAAGCAGGTAACAAAGAGGAGGAGTTACAAAGGTCAGAATGTCTCTCCACTTTAAAACAGCCACGACAAAGATGGTCCGAGTGGAAAAGTGGCCATTGCTTCAAGAGGAAAATAACAACGTGTGTTTGGAGTTCACTGAACTTTCTGGCCATCATGAAAGCATCTCATGTGGTACAAACCAGCAACTCTTAGAGTACCGCCCCCACAGTGCAGCATGATGGTGGCAGCTTCATAATGTGGGAATGTATGTCTGGGGTTAGATACTAAGAAGGAAAGCGTATTTCACCATTACAGAGGCCATAAGCATACTGCGAAAGTAACACTTCAGTGGTTTAAGGGACAAAATATATATATTATTCGTAATATGTAAACTCGTAATATATATATACATATAATATATAACATATAATATATATATAGATATATTTACATATATATCTATATGTATCTATATATATTGGAATGGCCAGTCAAAACCCAGACCTCTATCTGACACAGAACCTGTGATATGACATGTGCTAAATTACAGTATATCAGCAGAACCCACAAAGCTTGAAGGAGCTGGTCGCAGTTTAACAGGATGGGGAGGAGCTGCATAAATGAGAAACTGTTACCCCTTAACATCAGCTTTTCCATCTGATCCACAGTCTGGTCATTGGCCAGTTTGGTCTTGTAACCCAGTTTGTTGAAGGTCTTCATAACAGAAGCAGCATCAACATCTGTCCCGCTACGATCACTCATTCCTGGAAAAACACAAACAGGAATGTGTTAAAGATCAGTACCAACGACTCAGAACATATGTGAACCCAGTGTGAGACTCTCTCTCTGTCGTAACAGGACAGGCAGGTTGTCACGCTGCCACATTTTAAATGGCTGCTTCTTGTTCAGTCATGTGTTTATGCAAATCGAGAAACTCCACTCATCTGCTTTGTGCTCATCGTGGCACAAAGAGGCAAATATTTCTGAGCTGATCTCCAAGAAGGAAGCTTTTAAAAGCTAAAGCAAAACTCGTTCTTAGGTCATTCCAAAAAACGCACTGGAGCGGCCAAAAAAGAAAGCTTTGTCCTGTCCAAGCGCCTTTGAATCCGAGGTGTGTGCACTGTGTGCAGCTGTATTTACCGGTGCTGCGGTGGAAGTTCTTGTTGTTGATTATCAGACAGGTTCCCATGCACTGGTAGTCCATCCTGTAGCGGTAAGGGTCGTAGTCTGGTGGCTTAACGCTCGCGCTGCGTGAGGAGGAGTCTACCTCCTCAGCTTTCTTACCATCACTTGCAGCTGCTGGTCTGAAATGTACACACAAGCACACACGCAGGCTCATAAAAGGACGCTTCGTTAAAAAAACCCGAGGAGCTTGTCCTGCCTCGCCATCAACGGCCGGTTGAGCTCTGTGCCCAACAGATGTTTGCGCTCGCATCTTTTCCAAGAACACATCGCTCAGGATTAAATTAGTCAGCCAGATAAGGACTTGTGGTCAGACAGTGAGCTGTGCGCCATATTCACCTCTTGCTGAAAAATTTCAGGGCGTCCACGGCGTCCCCGCCAGCTTCAGCCATGTTTCTACAGAACAGAAAACACAGGAAATAAGATGAGTGAAATACAGATGACCACTCGCTCTCCTTGGCGTCCTGGAATATCGTTTGCGCCGCCATTGAAATCACAAATTTTGTTCAACTTGAGTCAAACGCAACCTCAGAGCTTCTATATGGGTTGTTTCTTTTTTAGCCAGTCAGCAGAAAACAAACCTGAGACAACATACAGTGGCTCTCAAAATGACTCCCCCTCTTTGGTGTTTTCCCTTTTTATGTTTGTGTTCCAACCTGTAATTTAAATTTAAAAGAGATTAAAAACGAGAAGTGGTTCGTATGCATGTCTCCCCGAAGCCAGACTCCTCCAGCTCCTTCGGGTCAGATGGGTCCTGCTGGTGTTCAGCAGCATTTAAGACTTTAATCAGGTCATTCCAACACAATTAAATGTTTCCCCTTGAATCACTTGCTTTAGCAGCTTGATTTGAGCCTCTGTCCTGCTCGAAGATCTCTGGAGGACAGAAACAGGATATTTCCTCTAAGATTTCCTTGTATATAGCATCAGTTCGGACTATTTCCGTATAGTTTTTACATTGAAAAAAATCTATTTAATATACATTGATAACATACAGTATGCTTATAGCCTCATTATAAACATATCCTTGGATTCACATGTTAACAAAAACTGAACTATATATATGTTTTTAAAGGTTGTCTTGGCTGCCCTATTGCCAAAGCAAGGTGTCGGTTCAGATCTAGACCAACTTCCATGTGGAAACCACAGAAACCACAGGAACCACTGCGGCTATAAGCTCTGCGTGTGTCGTCACTGTGAGTTTCTGAGGATCACTTTTCATCAGCTGGCGATGGGCTCACAGCGAAACTCCGTTGACTGATCAGGCAATTGGCTCTGCTCTACTTATCAGGAAACGCAAGCCATAACACAGGAACAACAATGTGTTAATAACGTAGTATTTCAGTGACACGAGTCACCTTTTAACTGCGAGTAATAACACTTTGACCGCTCGTAAAATTTGATTAACAGCACAACCATGCTTTCGATTTCCCCGTAGAACTGCAGGCTGCAGCACCTATTTAAACAATTTCCCTCTGGAACAATCCAGTTCATACAGAAGGGAACATCAAAACCTACTAAATTTAAAAACTACTTCAGCTCTGTGAGGGCATGAAGCAAAACCCGTACGAAGCAGCATTTAGCTAACTACGGTGCGTTCCGATACAATTTGTACAACATAACAAGTGAAAGTAAGCAGCGAGTATGTGAGAAACAACATGCAAGCAAACTTTTAATGTATGCCTTAACGCACTGGACAAGGTCTTCTAGCAATTTATAAGACACAAAAATGAATGACAAAAGAGCTTCATACTTCTATCAAACGGTCCGTGTCGGCTCACGCCCTCTGTGGAACAGCTACTGTAGTAATTACACCTACCGCCAGCCTTACCTGTTCAGTAGCTGTAACAAGCACGACAAACTTCCGTGGACCACATAAAACGTTAATAATAATCGTAGTAATAATAACAATACGTAAGCATACCTTCTTAAAAGACGTGTCGTAAGTCACAAGTATCAAAAGGTGTTCTGACGAAATGTAATTTTTACAAGGAAACGTCTTATCATTCAAGGTGCAAGTGTGAAACTTTCCGCCAATCAGGAGTTGCGCTGTGAGTGGGTGGTTGGGAGCAGAGCTCTGGTTGGGAGGAAACTCCTCCGGAGTCGGACGTGATGACGTACAGCACGTCAACAGCAATCCCTGACTGTTCTTACAAAATCTGCACGGGGAAACTTCATGTTCTTTTCTTGTTATGACATTTAGGTTTGGAATTTCTTTCCCTTTTTTTCTCGAACAGCTGAAAAAAAAAAAATTAAAAAGATGCTGTTTTAATATAAGTTTATTGAACATATATTGCATTTGTCAAAACAGTAAACCAGGTTAGACTGGCCTGAGTGGCAAAAATGAAAGTAGGAAGATTGTTAAAAAAACAAACAAACAATTTTTATTTTCTTAAAGCAGTTACAATTGCTCATAACATAAAGTATATGTCTGTGTGAATATGGCACAACTTGTTATTCTTGTGTCCCCTTTTTCTTGTCTTTTCTCTGGTCTGTTGTTGACTCCTCGCGGTTGAAGCTTCGTCTCCAACAGTAAAGCCGGTAAGCTGGGTGCCCCATACTGCAGAGAGGAGGGAGAATATTACCATGGGTAATAAAAAAAAAGTGGGTTTTTTTTCTCTAGTGCCACCTAAACATGCTCAGTGCTGTGGGTCTTTACTGTCTCTTTCTCTGTGGGGTTCTTGCGTCGGTGGTCCAGGTATTGGCTACTGAGCCCTCTGATATCGCGGAGGAAGGCTTGGCCTCGTCTCAGATCAGATAATCTGTTTTGAAGTTCCACTTTCTCCTTCTGCAGCAACCACCCTTGCCTCTCTGCACTGATGGACCAGTCACACAAACATTTCACGCAAAAGTCAGGCAACTTTTTTTGGAATGGGACCGTAGCTGACAAAACCATGGATGCTCCAAAGAAGACTTTAGTGTAAGCACATGACACTAATGGGGAACTTTGACTTCTTCTCACCTCATGAGCTCATGCTTGGCATTCAACAGTCTCTGTGTCTTCGTGCGGATCAAAGAAGCCACCTGACATGGGCAGAAAAACAAAACACACAGTAAACTGTTGATGCTGCCTCAGATGGCAGCATCTGTAACCTCAGCCACACCAGCTGTCCTGAGACTGCAGCTTGAATCAACGCCGTCATATTTTTAACACGTTTAACATATTGTTGACATAACATGTTGACATGTTTCAGTCCAGATGCTGAAAAGTAACAGCTGCCATAGTTACCTTGGCGTTTTCTCTCTTTAGAACCCTGAGGTCCTTGTATAAAGAGATCTGGAAGAGAAGAGACAGCAGAAAATGTGTATATGTGATCAGGTGTTTGTTGCAGGTTCGATTCCCCCCACGTGACAAGTGACAAGACACCAAACCACAAGCAGCTTTAAACCGCAGGTGAGAACCTTACGTAGCAGCTCTGTCAGAGCGTGCGTGAACGGATACAAAGAACCACACTATGAAGCACTCTACTGAACCGAGCTGAGGGTAAAAAGAACTATGCAAGTGCTGGCGCTTTACTTCTGGTTTGTTTGAGTCGACATTTACGACTGACTGCATTGATGAGGTGCTGGTTTCTTTGGGGCAAACACTCTCATGAAGGTGTGTGCAAATAGTAGGTTGGAGCTGATTTTTGCTACAAAACATTAAAACAAATCTAACCTTTTCCAAGAGTTGGTCTTTGACATTGTTGGAGAAACAATCGATGGCCTGTTTGAGTGCTGTGGACTCCACAGACTCCCTGAAACAAAAAACAATGACAACTCACATGACAGAACCCCTTAAAAACATGTACCGTAATAGTTCAGATATGGGTTTGTACCTGTACTGGTCAGAGAAATCAAGAAGGGCATCTAACACCACCTCCAACTCTGTCGCTCCTCGACCACCGTACCTCTTCCTGCTGCGTTTATCAGCACTGGCTTTCTTAGCTTCTCCGGATGCGCTGCCTTCAGGTAGAATGTTTCGGTTAACATGGTTCACGTTTCATCAAGAATTGTAGGAAACCGTTGTTGTTATACTTCGGACCTCAGAGAGGCCGATACCTACGCTCGCCTCTTCCTTCTTACCCGATGAAGACTTTCTAGATTTGAACCTATCAGATGAAGACTTTTGAGTTCTTCCAAAGCTTGGCATCTTCGACCGCTTTGGACTTGGGTTCTGAGGAAAAGAAACGCAGGTAAGATGTCTGAATGTGGTGCATTGTTGTGCTGCGATGCAGTTACTCCGTACCCAGCTGGTGTCCTCGTCCACATCCTCATCTGAGGACAGGACTCTGCTGCGTCGCCGCTGGACTGTGCCAGAGTCAGATTCCTCCTGGAAGACATTTTATTTATTTATTTTTCCCCCTCACAGTATAATAAAAGTCTTATTTTTATATGAGACTTTACACAGCCCTCCCAAATACAGTCACATGAAAAAAAAAATAAAAACACCCTCTTTCAAGTGTGGTTTTATGAGTTAGAACACGGTAAAACAAAATGATCTGCTCCTCAGGAGGTCTTAAATTGTCTTTTTCTAACCGTGCTTTCATGAACTTTAACCTTTAACAGCTTACTGAGGCCTAGAGAGTCTGAGGTGTGAGACTTTTACAGCCTTTGTGCGACTTCGGGACTTCTGCTGGTAACTCTGGCAGTTCTTTAAATCTATTACGATGCATAACCATGGCAACATGAATGTCGTTAACCTGTCGGAGCAGCTAACTGAGCTTCCCAAAGTCCAAGTAATGCCTGGAATAAGAGCCCATATCAAGAAGAAGTTGAAGAGGAGACGTCGAGATGCAGAGCAGGAAAAAAAAATATGAAGAAATGGTGGGAAAAAAAAGGTCAAAGTATTTCTTCCCTTGATCATCATGAGAAGCGTGAGATAACTGGTTGATAAAATGGACAAGTTTGGATCCCCGATGAGGACATGGCAGAACTATTAGGAAAGCATTATTATTTTCTCATAGAGACCTGAAGCAGGAATATCTGTAACACCTCCCAAAACACTCAAAGATAGGTCAAAGATACTCTTGTGCTTGGAGACGGAGCCATATCTAATAGAAACATAAACAGAACAGTTACTTGCAGCTATCCAAGTGCCACCGTCTCTGATGTCACAAAACTACTACCTAAGGTACTAGCAAAACAACAAGGAGTGAAACAGCTGGTTGTAAGTCTGTACAGGCAGACGGAGACTGCAGACAGAGTGGGAAGAGTGAAGGAGGAGGATTACAGAGCTTCCTCACTGCTACACTTCAACTTTCTACAATTGTGAGCTAATTTATATATTTTTTGTTATCTTCAGCAATATAATTTCCCTTTGGAGATAAATAAAGTCTTATTGAATTGAAATTAACTGAATGTAACTCGATAGGCTCCAGCCCACCCGCTACCCGATTAACGGACTGTCGGTATAGAAAATGGATGGATGAATGTAACTCGTGGGTTTTTTCATAGTTTCTCTGAGCATTGCACGCTCTGACTTTGGCCTGAACTTGCTGGGACGTCCACTCCTGGAAAGATTGACAGCTGTCTTGAATGTTTTCCACTTGTGAATAATCTTTCTCTCTGTAGAACGATGGACTCCAAATAGTTTGGAAATGGCCTTATAACCCTTCCCAGATTGATGGGCAGCAACAATTGCTTCTCTAAGATCATTGCTGATGTCTTTCCTCTTTGGCATTGTGATATCACACATCTGAATATTCCAGACCAGCAAACTGGCAAAACTTTATGCTTTTATAGAGGTGCTCACACCTGCTGATGATTAATGAATCAAGTAATAACACAGTTTCACTTCTCAGGTGTTGTTCATCTCTTGTTTTTACTTCATCCTAATATATAAAACCATAGACTTTAAAGAGGGTGTCATTACTTTTTCAAAGTTTATTTTTGATGCCACTTTGAAAACAGCCTGAGTAGCAGAACTGCAGACATTAACATTTGCCCCCTTACCTCTGACTGACCGTCAGTGGTCTTTCCAATGTCTGACTCACTCTCTGTCCTCATGACTTTCTCCACCTGTTGACTTTTTACTGGTCTTGTTGGGAAAAACGAAGACATACGAGTAAACTGATGAAAGGACAAACCGATAAATATACAATTTCACAAAACAGAGGGGTGTGGAGAGTAAGAAACAGTCTCAATGCTTCCAACCAAACACTTCTGGTTACTCTGTTTTAACACCTGCTTTTGGGTAAGGTCATGCATTAGTTTGTTTCCAAATATTTTTGTTTCTTTTTTTTTACATATACTTCTGTACGCTGAGTAAAAGTTCATTCATCGTGTCCAGTTCACTTCCATTTTTGTTCAACCTATATGAGGTGGGTGTTTATCAATATGCATAACTTTCCCATCACTTTTCATAGCACGTCTTGTCATCATGGACTCTGCATGAAGCATGTCTGTGTGTGTGCTCACTTTGCCGCAGACATCTGTCCTGCACTCCTCCTCCCGGCAGGCTTCTTCCCCACCACACGTCGGTTGGCTGTTGGAGCAGGATGACGGCTCCTCTGTGGGACGGCTCTCCGAACTAACCTCTCTTTCTCCACCTCTTCGTCTGCTTGTTTCTCACTCATTCTCTTGTCTGCCCTGCTTAGCACAAAAATAAGCTGCTATCACATCATAATTGCAGCAGTTTAGCGCAGAAAGTAACAAATTCATTTCACTTTACCTGGTTTTAGCCTGCTCCAAAGTACTTCTCTTCCTCACCACCTCTTTCCCTTTCCTCTTCAGAGCAGCTCCACGGTGCTTGCCAGCAGTCTTCAGTGTGTTAGGTACGTTCCCTCTTCCTGCTGTTCCTTTATCCATCTGTCCATCCTCAAAAACATTCAACTCCTCTTCCATGGCGGTACTGTGAAGAGGATCACCTAGGCAACAGAGATTCACAGTAAAAAGGCCGGCAGTAACAATAGTGCTGTGTTCAGCTTTAGCTGTAGGATTAAAGTACAGTTTATGAGTACAGGAGAGGAGGCTAAAATAAGCAGTCCTTTAGTGATGTGGACCCAAACTTCTTAAAATAAGTTTTCCTGTTGCTAAATTAGCCCCAGGTTCAATGTTAGGCGCCGAGTCAGTGGGTAAGTTGCACCATCTGGAGGTAAAAGGACCATCTGATTAAATCTGAATCAAAAGTGAGATGTTAAAGATAATTTATCTCTATGGAAAACTAATCTAAGGATCCATTTTTCCATTCATAAAGCCAAAAATAAATAAATAAAATAATATTCCAAAAATTAGTGATCACGTGACAATATTAGTACATGGTTGCCAAGCTACAGAAGGCGTGTCAACATATCCGCCGTTTCATCTCATCCCGCCCTCCCCTCTGTAGTTTACTGCATTGTGAAAACTGATGAAGACATGATGACACCGACACGGATAAAGGTATAATCTGCACAGACTCACTGTGGTTCAGCTGCAGATCCTCCATGAAGCTGGCTTTGTCGATAGCAGACACGTTGGGAGAATCCATCTGATCAAATGATGAACCTTTCTTCATTAGACCACGACGGAGAACAATAACACGGTTCCATCATTAAAAAAAAAAACCCAGTCAATTCTGCTTTACAACAAAGTGGAGTAATATCACACTTTGCAGTCAAACAAATGCAGCCGATACTTCAGCCATGATGGGTGGACTCACCTGACACTCCCGTGGTGCCTCTCGGAGCACTTTGGCTCCTCTGCCCTTTCTGGTACTGTGGGAACAGGAGGGTAGTGACGCTTTATTTTTAACCCTACAACCGGTACTCCTCATAATGGGAGTACCATTTCAAATAGCCCGCTGAATGCTCTTCCATTTGGTAAACGCATGTCATTATTAGCAAAACAAAGCTCGCGCTAGTTTTCAACCGGTTTGATCATTTTTCTCACGAACAGCAAAACAACCAGAGCAACAACTCCACCAAAGGACAACGGAATATGTATGAAGTTAAAATGACACAGGTTCAACTGTTTGTCAGAAGTAACACTACTTACCTCATTAGTAACAACTGTGGCTTAAATAACAAGTTGCTTTGTTGACACTCGTCCCTCAAACTGAAACAGCTTCCCGCAAATAGTTCAAGTAGCGGACTGAACCATTCCGTATTGACAGGGGTGGATAGAGATAAGGAAATATAAATTATTGTAGTATTTTCATAGGAATAAGAGATTAAACTATATTGTTTCAAACATAAATTTACAAAGAACTATGATACATTATGGCAACTATTCTGCGCATTTTAATGAAACAACCCATCCCGAGTGGACTGTCTTGTCCTACGGAGACCGAAGTGGTTCATTAATAACCGCTGTGACTAAGCAGCAGCAAAAATATCAAGCAAAAATCTTTTATGACCAAGATAATATAAAAAGAACAAATGGCATGGAGTGAAGTTAGTAAGGCTCACTAAAACTAAAACAAAACACGTCACATTACACAGCTTTTTAAATTTTTTAATTAAATCTTTTACAAAATAATGACATGATGACATTACAACAATCATAGCAAAACCTTAGTGAAAAGTTAAATTAAAACCATAACAAGGGTTTTTTAAAAAAAAAAAAGATTTTTAACAATCATTTTTCATTCTAAAAACACATAATAATTTAAGAAAATTAATTCCATCAACATGTATTTTCCCTTCTTGTTACCACCTTAAATATAATTAAAGATTTGGCTTTGTTTTCCTGAGCACAGCTAGCTTGATTTAATAGTCTTGAGTATCTCTTTTGGTTCCTGCTGTTTAAACTGAAACTGAGCTTATTCATACAAGAATTTATAGAAATATATATATATATGTATATAAAATTAATGACAGAAATGTTTACGTTGTGCGGTATGAGACAGTATGGCTTACAAAATTAATCAATATGGCTCCTGATCTAAATATAAGCATTAAAAGGCTTACTTCAGCTAATTGTTTCTGTTCATTTGGGCCCTTTTGGCTCCTTAAAGTTTCTCTGCTGTGAAAAACCTTAGTGTGATTAAATTGGATAAGTCAATATACCCAGCTGTCAAATCGATCTTTTCCTCAACTACCAGTTATTGCCAAGGTGCAGCCTCATCTGGCACTCAAAGAAAGCTTTTCACGCTTTTATCACCTCTCCACAGGACTACTGCAGCATCAGGGTTCTCCGCATCTTTTGCCAATAGTTCTGAATGCAGCAGCTCCTCTTTTAACCGACCAGAAAAAACCAAGACGACATGCAACTCAGGTATTGACATCCTTTCACTGGCACTGATTTTGAGATTCGATCACATAACAAGTTTTAAATGTACGATCTCCTTAATTTGTATCCCTGTAAGAGCAGTGTAGGCAGAGTGGCTGCAGCCAGCAGCTCTGAGATCTAGATTAAAACACGAGGTGATCCAATGAAACCGTTTACCTCTTCATAAAACATGTTAAAGACTCTTTTGACACCTAAATAGATCATTTTGTGCTGATGTCATATTCTATTGTTAATTTATTCCTATTATTGTGTTTTTATACTTTTTAGCAGCTAATTTTTTTATCCGACTATCTGATTATTTTCAAATATGCTTTATAAATAAATCTAACCTCGACTTTGAGGTGAGAGTGTGTGCGTGTGGCTCTTCATGTCCTGAGATATCCGATGCTGCCGGGGAAAACTGCAGAGAGCTGATTAAAATCATAGTTGTTGTCACAAATCTGTGCGGCACAAAACCATTTCATCAGAACTGAGGTTTTGGAGTCTTCCACAGATCCTTTTGGGCTTTGTTTCTTTTGCAAATTCTTTAAATCCTTTAAAATTAGCACCATATCCTGCTCCTGTTGTTTCCAACGTTATGAATCACGAGGACTCAACAGGCGGACAGTCAGAGAGGGCCTTCATTTGATTCCCATTGTGTGCTTAAGCATTTACTTCCTCTTTGCTGTTTCCATATCTCTTTCCCTAAAGCCACCGTGAGCAGAGCTCGTGCTTTCTATATCCTGATCCCAGCGTACAGCTCATCTATCTGGGACCTGAAGTGTTGGCGCAGTTCGTTCCTCTTGGCCTTCATTGTTGGGGTGAGCAGGCCGTTCTCGATGGAGAACAGCTCGGTGTGGATGTAGATGGCCTTAACCTGAAGGACGCAGGTTGAGTTAAAGGAGAATAAGGTTTCACTTCCAACATATCAGCATCTCACGCTTGCAACAAGTTTGTGAAAACACTACGAGGTGTACAGAGCTGCAGTATTGGAGATAGCTGAAATCTTAGCAGATTTATGAGTGAGTGCAGCACCTGCTCGAAGGATTTGAGGCCTCCCTCTTTGCCCAGACGCAGCAGGTCCTCCAGGATGGCTGCCTTGACATCCTGTACATAGAAGAAAAATAATAATGATTTGAGTGAAGATATCTACCATAAATGTACAGAGAAAGCTGTATGAAATATGACTCTGGTGAGCTTGTGCCATAGATGCAATGCGCTGACTTCATGCCAATCTGAGTTAAAGGCCGATGATACAGAGAACATGACGTCGACATCACCCTGTGTTGAATTTGGGGTAAACTGGGGGTCTTTATTTGTATGTTCTGCTCTGAGGCAGTTTTCATATGAAGGAATGCCACATTCAGACCTTTCAGGAATGTGTTTTTATGAAGACTCCCCTCTAAAATCATGTCTCACACCAAAAAATGCAAAACACATCCGCCCATGTCAGAGAAAATACACACAGAGCAAAGCGACTTATAAAACTTAGTGACAACAACTCGATAAAATGAGGACGTAAGTGAATGTCTTTGTTACATTTAGAATAGATTTAAAATAAGAAGAGGGTCAGATTTGTGAGAGATCAGCAGATCTTACACCGACAATAAGCCGGTGTAAAGCCGGTAACAACCAGCGTAGGAGGCAGGCAGCCACATACCAGATGCTTTCTGACGTCATTCTCCACGAGTTTCCTCATCCAATTAATAAATATGTTAAAAACAAGACAGTGCTGCTACTAAAGGAGGGAAGAACTCCTAGAGAGGCACAGAAGAAGAGCTGCTGGACAAGTAAGGATGTAGAAGCAGGGGGCGGGTAGTGGTTGAGAAGTGAAGCAGTGCTGTGATGTGCTGTAGGGAGCTGGGGTTGTAACAGAAAATAACAAAAGCATGTGTGTTCTGGCCTAAAGGCCTCTCTGTACCTCTCATTTATCTCATTTGTACCTCGCTTTATCAAAATATGTACAAAATGCAAATTAAGGTGGGAGTACAGCGGCAGGAATTATCTTGTTTTTACAAGATGTCCTTCAAAATAGACTTTAATGACCTGTTTATGTTCAGATTTGTAAAAGAACCTCTCAGACTGAGTGAAAGGTAATCTGCTTCCCCTTCTTGCTCGTTTACAAGCTTTTAAACTATTAATGGTCCTTTGAAACGGACGATATCATGAAAGACACCTAAACGTTCACGGCAGCAGCTGAAGAATTCACGCCCTGGTTGAGAATCAGTGTGTGCCGGTTAAGTGGTTCATTTCAGCGTGTGAAGACGGATGGAGTTACCGCTCTGCCACACAGCTCCTCGTAGCTGTCCTGCAGCCCCAGCGTCCGCTTAGTCCAGCCAGACAGGAAGTCAGGGTCAGGAACCACCACTGCGACCAGACACGCCTGCATGAGAACAATGCATATGAGAATGAAGACAAAGTGGAGTTAGATCTCCGTATTATTTCAAGTGAATCTGAATAAACTGAACCCGCCCCCCTCCTTTTCTTCCCCTACCTGCAGACTGTCTCCGTGCACGAAGACCTGCGCCACCGCATCGCTCCTTATGTAGATGTTCTCTATCTTCTCTGGAGCGATGTACTCCCCCTGAGCCAGCTTAAAGATGTGCTTCTTCCTGTCTACGATCTTCAGCGTGCCATTCTGTCAACACACAGACACGCTGCACTCAGACTGCTTCTGCATTCGCTCAAACCTTCAGGCCAATCCATCTGGAGCGAAATCAAAGTAAGGTCCATGCACGAGGACGGACTGAAGCTGCCTGAACCTACCGGAAGCCATTTCCCAATGTCACCGGTGTGAACCCATCCATCTGCATCGATGGTCTCTGCCGTCTTCTCTGGGTCCTTCAGGTAGCCCTGGAACACGTTTGCGCCCTTCACACACACCTGGAAACCAACACACACATTTGTATAGAAATGTAGGGTGGCAGCATGAAGCACAGGCGATGCTTTCTGCTCCTCCTTGTGCTTCACCTCTCCCTCTCCGTTTACAGCCAGGTAGTTCATCTCCGGAACATCCACCAGTTTGATTGAGTTGCAGGGCAAAGGCGCTCCGACGTGACCTGCGGGCGGGGGGGGTCACATTTAGGTTGTGTTTCACTGACCGCTGCACTCATTTCAACACTTTTACGCAGCTACTTTACCTGCATTCCAGTCTCCGGGCATGGTTATGGTGCAGCCAGCAGTGCACTCTGTCTGTCCGTAGCCTTCATAGAACTGAGACACGAGATCAACTCTGATTAATATCATTACATTTATTACTACTGACTCTTGAGGTCTCTGATGTTTACCACCTGTGCAAAGCTGCTTTGGGAAGTGAAAAGAAGTCTGACAGCTACCAGCTTTGTAGGGGAGTCTCCGGCTAAATCAGGACATTTTGAGAATAACATACTCCCCAGTTAGTTTGTCCAAGAAGATGCTCAATAGAAAGGCACACACCATATCTGGGCTTTG
Organism: Leuresthes tenuis; assembly: GCF_036924035.1. Lineage (NCBI taxonomy): Eukaryota > Metazoa > Chordata > Actinopteri > Atheriniformes > Atherinopsidae > Leuresthes > Leuresthes tenuis. Next base: position 25,138,394 of record NW_027325365.1, on the reverse strand, counting down.
TGCTTCTACAACATCTTCAAGGTCACTACGAACCGGCAGATTCTACGAAGAGAATAACGAATAACCCTGCAGAATAACGAAGAGCTGCACCCACAGTAAGTCAGAGATTTGGGGGAATCCGGGCTGGACACATCTCTCCAGACTTGATGCATCATTCTGTAATTCTAATACGGACCTGGATGACAATAAAGGTTTCTGTGTTTTCCACCAAGTCTGTGTCAGCAGAGTTCTTCCTGCATCATCTACACACAGGCTGATTGAAGGAGACCATCCCCAATACACCACACTCTACCAAACAGATTGAGATTGAGAGCCGACTGAGAGCAGGAGTGAGAATGACTACAGGTCAGACAACAGCCTCTCTACACAGCACTAACCATACAGAATTCCAAGAAAATTCAACAGAAAGTGATCCGATAACCTGTGAGCCTCAACTAAACTCAACCTGTGTGTGTGTGTGTGTGTGTTTTACCTGACAGCCCAGCGCAGCTCGGAGGAAGGACAGAACAGTTGGCGAGATGGGAGCAGCTCCCGTCAGCATGAGACGCACGCGGCCTCCCAGGCTGGCCTGTAGGGGGCAGCAGAGCACATCGTATACAGGACAGCTGCTTCTCTTCTCAATCACATTTCCAGACTTTTTAAACCTCGAAATGCAGCAGCACGACACCTGAACAGATACAACTTCTGAAACGCCTTCAGTAAAAGCCATCTGAGGATGATTACAGGGGTGTATATATTGTAGTGTGTCATCCTGAAGCTGCCATCATACCAACTTTCTAAGCTCTGGAGCTGCCATTGAACCAATTACAAGTCAAAGAACATGTGCTTAGAACCGTTTTAGACTGGATCAGTTGTGACTTTTTCAAGTCAGGGACTCTTCTTTTCTCCTTTTATTTTGAAGGTTTTTTGTGCGTGTGTAACCCCTGGTTACTGGACATATTAAATAAATAAATAATAATTGTATTTACATTACTTGATTTATATTTAGGTTACATGATTTAAATTCATAAATAATTATTAATTAACGAAATAAATACATTTATATATTTCTAATGTAACCATAACAACAGTCCTGATATAAAAGGCTGTGTAGACCAAGCCTTCACTCTCAGAGCTGCACCTTGAGAGACACCCAGACAGACGGACTCAGAGACAGACCAACAGAAAATTAAAAAAAAGAAAGAAAGAAGAAGAAACCCCTCCTGGAACAGTAATAATCCTGCTGTTTTAAATCAAAGACCCTTGGTGAGTGAAACAATACTCCATCACGAAGTAGCCCTGGAACTAAAAAGAAAAAAATAGTAGCTCAGTGACTGTTAAGAGAAAAAAAAAGAAACGTTGGCAAGCTACCAACGGCTAATGTTAAAGGTTAACGGCTACAGCGTTAGCATTATTGTGGCTGGGATCAGCTGAATATCAGCTGATCCAGTTTGTGATTCTAGATAGGTGTGTTTTGTTTTGTTTTTACTCTATATTAATAATACAAATGATATTATAATCAAATGATAACGTAACATAATTTAGAAGGTGTGTTTTATATTTATATTGATTATTTTCCTGGCTTGTGCTTCCTAGGCCAGGAGCTTGTGTGTGTGTGTGTGTGTGTGTGTGCTGATCGGGACCCTCCTCATCATCATCCCCTCCTTCTTTATGGACACCATTCAAATTCTTCAGTTCAGCTGGTCAGACATTGCAGTCTGAACTGAAGTGGCAGCCAAACCCACTGAACCTGGACTGTCAGAGAAGTCCATTTTGTTTATTTGTGATATATTGTGATTGTATAGCCTTTGTAGAGCCGTTACTGTTGTAACTATTTTTATTTCTCTTTGTTTATCGTTTTGATTGAGAGAGGCATAAGTTAAGGAAACCACCTGTCAGTAAGAAACACACTAAAATAGGATTAAAATTACAGAATTAGAATTAAACTAGACAATTAGAATAATACAAGAATTAAACTAAGAATTAGACATCAAATTTAGATACTTACTTGACAGGTGGATTTGTAAAGGAAAAGAGGGAATAGTTTGTGTTTTTTTATTTTGTCTTGTGTTATTATTGTATAGAAACCGAGAAGAAATCAATTATGTTTTACTTTTTTTGATATAACACAACAGTGATCTCTTGCTCGCCGTCTTTTCTACTCACACCCATTTCTCCCGAGTGAATCTAATCTTCTGAATAACTGGTCCACATCTAAATTTCGATTTTATTTATTTTACATTAATAACTGGTTCTATTATTCAACCAGGTGTTACACGTGTATTTCAGGGGTCCTCACATTTTAGTTTTACAACGCTTTTTAAGGGACGCGCTCAGAACCGCCTCCATCAGGGGCTGCGGGCGTGGTTATGGAGAACAGCCAGACCAACTAAAATGTATAACAGAGTTAATTCACTGAACACCCAGTCAGAGTGATCTCTCTCCAGATGTTCACAGACACTCCAGATGTTTCTGAATACAGATTTCCAGCTTAGCGTATTAGGCCCCTATCAATCAGTGTCGGCACACCTGCTGTTTGTGCCTCTTTGGTATCAACCTGGTGTCTGCTAACAGTTCAGCTGGTGTAAGCAACACAGACTCCACAGAGGAGAATCTGCACTGACCTGCTGGTCAGATACTGGTTACACCGCCTGTTCCCTGAATCGAGAGACAGCCGGAGTCACTTTTGGGCAAAAAGCAGCTTTTCTGATCAGCAGAATTTTAAGCATCATTTCAAAGCAAAAACTGAAACATGGAGCACTCGACTCAACACGAGCACATCAGGAGTCGTCAGCGTGCTGGCTGTGCTGTACCTGGACCCTCCTGAAGATGAGTCGATCCCAGATGCTGTCTCTCCTCACGATGCCTCTCCTGATCTCTGCCTGCTTCCTCCTGTAGGCGAACTCCAGCAGCCAGCGCTTCACAGCAGTGTTGGCCTGCCCAAAGATCTGCAGAAACACACACGAAGGCTCAGTCCAAACGCATGAACAGCTTCATCGCTGCTGTTTAAATCGGCTCGCACATCCACCAACGGCAAAGCTGGTTAAAGACCTACCTTATCATACATTCTGTTGAGCAGTCGCGGCACGACGGGGAACACGGTAGGTTTCAGTGTGTTCAGATCATCTGGCAGCTGACGAATGTCTCCCTGGAAGAAGCCGATCTTGGCTCCCTGTGCTAATATGCATCCCTGTCACACAAAGATGACGCGTGGAATATGGTATCCAACGTAAAACTGTTCATTCTTAACAAGAGCGACTGTGGAAACTGCTGAGACGTACCTGGACTACTCTCTCAAACATATGAGCCAGGGGCAGGTAGGACAAGTGGACATCACTGGGACCCAATGGACAGCAAAACTACAGCACATCACATCACACACAGCCAAACAGAGAAGGAAAAGCGGGTAGGGTTATATCCCTACCAGCCTCTAAAGCACGTGGGCCAGAGCCAGAAAAAGAGCATGACATCCACTGAGCTGGACTGAGTGTATGACTGCAGAGAGGAGGTCATGAAACCCTTAAAATGAGCCACCCCCAATCAGCAAGCCGTCTGAAGGGTTCAAATAACATGCTGGACACAAGTTAGCAGGAAAAAAAAGACGCTGTGTTCACATCTCCTCACTCTGAACCAGTATCCGTCACTTAACTCAAAGAAGAAAAGCCTGCCTTTGCCTTTGATAGAAACCAGCACCTCACCTCTGTTATTTTCATGAAGGCTGAGCAGTTGGACACAATATTCCCATGAGTCAACATAGCTCCTTTTGGGTGTCCTGAAAGTGAGCACACAAACATGGCTCCTGTTTTAGACACTGATGGAAATGTCCTTGACCTTTCCCTGTGTGTGCGTGTTACCTGTGGTTCCGCTGGTGAAGCAGATGACTGCCATGTCGTCGGGTCGTGGAGGCTGAAGGGACGGAGGTGACGATGGTCAAACCATGCGACACAACACACACCAGCTTTGCCATTTCAGATACTGACTGTAGGGATGTTATGTAAAGGGTCAGCGTTTACTTACGAGTGGCTGCTGATGGTTGGCCTGCCCGATAACCTAAACAGGAGAAGATTGCTATATAGTCACTGGAGAAGGAACAAAGTGATAACAGAAAAGACAAATGCATTCGAAAAAGTTAGAAGAAACGAGCACAAAACAGGGTGGCAGAAGATGAAATCACCAAAATCAAGATAAAGCAACAGCAGTACATTTACTAATGCTGATTCAGGAGAAAAAGTAGAAACAAAGGAGGGAAGCAAACCACGCTGAAGGCTTCTGGCTGAGAGCAGAAGAACGAACAATACACTCAAGATAAAAGAGAGACGAAGAACTGATGAGGCCTTTATTTCAGCACCCAATACATCTCACAGAATCCTGTATTTTGGGTTTTATATCTTATTCCCACTCGCGTTCACAGGAGTTTACAGGATCAACGTCCGTCCTGGAAAACCTGGAAAATCTCCTCCCCCGTGCGAACCTGCCAGCTCCTGCAGGATCTCTGTGTAACATTAACACAAGCAAGCCCGTTGGACTGCTATGAGCCGGAGGCCTTGTTACACCTGAGCGCCCACAGCTGAAACCTCTCTCACTGGCAGTTTTTAGAGTTTTTCTGCTTTTTCTTTCAATAATTATGTCTGAGCCCCAGCAACGATGATGTTGACAGCACATGCTAGCTTCAGGCCTAATGAGCTTATTGCATCTTCCGAAGAAGGCCCACAGAGTGAAAAAAAACACTCATTCCTTTGTGTTTATGTCGCTTTTGGTTTGCTCAAACCTTATTGACCATCTCTTTGGTTTTGCTGGTGTTGTTTTAAATTTGCAACTACGAAAGAAGCGATTTCTGCAATTTTGAGACGGATCTCTCAATTGCATGCCCCCCCCCCCATCCCTGCAGTAAAATTAGCTTGGGAGCAAGATTTGCAAATCACAATCAGTGAGAAATCTGGGCTAAAGTTTTAAAGAGAATCCTTCTTCCTCTATGTGTGCAAGATACTCCCTCATCCAGTTTAAAGTTGTGCACCAGGTGCACCTCCACCAATCCAAACTGGCTAAGATTTATCCAGAAGTAGATCCAACATGTGATAGATGTAAATCTGAGGAAGCCACTCTGATTCACGTGTTTTGGTTCTGTCCCAAAATACAGAACATTTTGGGGAGATGTTTATGAAGCCCTTTCTGCTGTTTTTGCAGTCAAAGTGACCTTGAATTAGGGGTGTGTTATCTAGTCTAAAACTTAAAAAATAAAAAATAAAAATTAGATGTGTAACGAGGGGCTCGGAAAAGAGATTTTACCTGACTTGGAAATCTTTTCTTCAAATCAACCCTCGACGCAGGTTAAGGAACAGATGGTTCTTAGTTATATTGGTCGATCTGATATTGTATAGCAACGTATACAGTTTTACATTCTTTGCACAGTATTAAATTGACAGTGAGGACTGGGTCTGTTCGTTGTTCTGGGGTTTTTATTTCTTTAGTTTTTTTATTACTATTAAATTTTTCTGTATACTTGTATTTTTGTCATGTAAAATTTTCAATAAATATATTAAACTCTAAATAAAACTGACAACAACTTTTAAGCCACTTTTGATGCTTTTCTAACTCTGACATGAGTTGTACATTCGTGTGTTCTGATAGGTCGTCCAAAGCCTGCAGAGACGGAGCTGCTCTTCCCTGTCGCTCTTCTTGTGTTTCAAATGTGTCCCTCACACAGCACGCAGGTAAGGGAGGAATTAGAAAAAATTACTTTCAGGCCCTACTGATTAAGGGAAAAAAAAATGAAGATCTGACCAGCTGACCTCCATTTCCTGCAGACTGAGGATGTGGATCCCAGCCTGCTGCCCCCTCTCCACCAGGCTGTCGCTGGGGGTCTCCATCAGAACGATGGTCTTCACCGAGTGCATCGTGTCCTTAACGCAGTCCAAAACCAGACCGACTTTCTCCGTCACGTCACAAACTATTGTTGATATGGAAGCTGCAGACGGAAGCACGAGTTAAATCTCTGAGGAAACCGTCGTCACGTGAGCGGCGCTGTGGTTTACCTTTGTCTATGATGTAGGCGATGGCTTCTGTTCCCAGCGTGTCATACAGAGGAACCGACACCAGGGAATATGTGTAACATGCCAGTTCACTGATGGTCCACTGCACAGACACAACCAAGCAGTCAGCATCAAAAACAGCTGATAAACCCTGCAGGTGCTGAGTGTGTGTGTGTGTGTACCTCAGGTCTGTTCTGAGAGAAAATGCCGATGTGGGGGTCACCGGTCCTGGAGTGTCCCTTGTGAAGAAATGCAGAGCCCAGATTCTCTGATCGCTCCATTACCTAACACAATATCAACAGCGTTGTGGATGTAACGCAGTAACACGTGCACCAATACATGACAAATGTTACTGGCTCATATTCCCCCAAAACAGCTGTTTGTAGTGTCTGTAACATTACACCCTCCTGCTGTCCAGCCAGAGGCCACCGTGTTTTCTCTGCTGTGGGTGAGCCGCAGCTGAGAACTCTTACCTCTCTGTAGGACATCCACTCATAAGGCTGTTTTGGTTTCCTGGAGCCCAAACAGGGACCGTTATCTGGGTGGGGGGGCGAAAGGAGGGTGATGAGAGAGGACAGGAAGTGCTTCCAATCTCCTGGTACATCTCCCCTTCACACATTCAGTACACACTGTCCCCCTGCTAATCTGGAAATTCTGCTGCCGACATGTGACACGTCTGTTTCTGCTCAAAACGCAGAAAAACTACAAGTGAAGGGAGACACTCTGATGTAACCGGAGCTCATAGTGTTTGGGGTAAAGGAAACGTCCCACTAAGCAGACAGTGCACAGGTTTACTGTTGTAGAAAGTTACCAAACATGACATTTCAAACCCATGCTGGACATCCAGCTGAGGACTCAAAAAACAGGCTCTTCGGTGATACCACAGCTGAAATCATACACACTTGTGATCCTTCGTCATTTGGAACTTACTGGAGACTGTCGCGCCTCTGCGGAAGAACTCGTACATTGTTCTGGCATCATCGTAGATGTGCGTCTGGAAAGCGTCTCCGTGCAGTAGAGCTGATCGACGTGCAAAGTCTCCGCCCTCAAAAAGGAATCAAAAATAGGTCATAAAAGCAACAAAAACACTGACGGCGGCTCCATGTATAACAAAAAGGGAGAAGTCTCAACCGTTTACTTTACTGCTCATGTGCTCTGATAAGACCAACATACAATCCACACTTCCAGAAAAAAATAAAAACAAAAAGTTGATAAGATACACAAGTCCCATGATTCTGGAAGATTCTACAATCTAACTGGTGGCAGGTAAGGAGGTCAGGGTTGAGTATAAAAGGAGCTTTCATCAAACGGTTAGTCTTTCCAACACTTACTGTGGCACACCTCAACCTCAATGCAGGATTCCAAAGAACCGATTCTTTGGACAATGACTCCTAAGAATTCAGCAGGGATTTGCCCTGCAGAGTACCAGGCAACCGTCGTGCCACCTGACCTGCGGCTGGGTGTCTTGGACACTCGGGTGAAGAGACTGGGGCAAAGCTGTCAACCGATCAGCACCTGCTGGTGAGTTGGATCTGTTGGCGGGGAACACTGACCCGATAAGACCAAACTGGTAGCGAGAGTGAACTGGGAACGTCTGGCGGAAGGAGGAGGCCCGTGGGTCACCTGAAGCAGCTGACAGGTACCGAGTGGCCAAAAGGCTGCCGTGTTGGTGTTTGCTGAAGCTAAAACTCAGCATCAAGAATGCTCTGGCAAACCATCTGGAAACTCAGAAAGGAAAAGAATGGTACGTCCCAGGTTGTGCCTGGACTGGCTGGAGAACTGCTGACCCAAACTGAGGATATCGCTTTGAGGATTTCCTCAATCCAGCCTCCATGGAGGAGGCAGTCTGAGGCCATGGGGCAGAGGGATGTCTGGGTTTCCCTCCTGGATCTGTTGCCCCTGCGGCCCAACCTAATAACGGATGGAAGATTACAAAGAACTTTTGTCTGCCAACATCTACAGAGCAGAACGATGTGCAACGATTAAAAGGGAATGTGGAGAGAACCAGGCCAGAGGTGTGCGCTCTGCATGCATTCAGGCGGCGCTGCATGAGAGCTTTATAACAGTCCATGTCTGCGTTCAGAACGACAGCGGACACATGTTCTGTGGTCAGATGAAAACAAATCGAGGTCTATGTTCCAAGATGACTTTGTCAACCACAAAGGACTGCGGGAGCCTTGTATTTAGAAAGAATGGACACAGATTCCTCTGAGAAAAACAGAAGGAATTAGTTGCCTTAGTTCTCAAACCATTAGAAAGAGGGTTGTGTAACACAATCATAAACGGGCCTCTATCCTGACTTTATTGCGTGCTGGAATCAAATTTGTGGTTAATATTTTGTAAATCCACTGATGTCGCTCAGTGAAAACCTCTCATGGAGTGGGGCTTGCCAGCTCAGATTGAATCAGTGACAGCAGTTAATCATACGTAGATTTGCACAGTGGTTATTTTCACACTTGTGCTTGAACTCACCGGAACCTCGACCGACTGCATTTGGAGGTCACAGATTGGCGGAAGGGCCTTGGGCCGCGTTGCCAGGTAATAGGTTGTCGCTGCTGCCACGGCCCCCATGCTGACCAACACGGGGGTGGAGGCGGTCCTGATGTACTGGCTGACGTCATCCAGATGCGGCAGCTGCAACATCTTTAAGAAGTCTTGGCTCAGCATGCTGCTGTTGTTGTTGTGCAGATGGCAGCTGGAAAGCTGGAGGAAGGGCGGGTTTGATGACACCGACACTGTGCTGACCCCAGGAGAGGTGTGTGTTCTATGTAGGAGTGTGTGGAGAGAGGCTGGTCAGGAGGAGACCTACAGTGGGATAAAAAGAGAGGCTCAATCTTTACACCTGACTTTGAACTTCAGGTTGCCGTCCTGCACACTGGAGCTGTACGAACATGAAGATATCCATTTTCCTTTTAAAGCTGCACGAAACTCCACGGCTGCAGTTAATCCTCCAAACAATTGGAGAGAATGTTGACCTGCCGGTGGTGCCACAGACGCAAACTCAGGGAAATTTACAAGCAATCTATATCTTTTTCAACGAGCCACATGTCTGTCTACAACAGATATCATAACAGATTGCTTCAACTTCTTCGAAAACTTCAGCACTGACGTGTGCGATAGCAACCTCCAAAACAGTAAGAACACTCAGAGCTGCTGTTATCAGAGAGCAACAAGCTGTAGGAACACAGGCCGAATACACAATCTGCTGAGCTGTGGCTCATATTGCAGTACAGTCAGATCGAGTGTCGTATACTTAACAGATTTTCTCAGGATGGGTTCAGAACGAGCTTGTTCTCGTTCTGAGAACAGGTTTTCAGCATTACAACTCATTCTCCACACACACACACACACACACACACAAGAGCAGAGGAGCTGTTTGAGGATAAACAGATCAGAAACAGAGTCTGCCGTCTTTAGGTGAGAAAGCAGCAAAATGTTCACTTCTGTGCCGACCGTGAGGATCAAGACTTTGACTTAAGCCCAAACAGCACCAACGACCTTAATGTCGCACAACGCGTTTAAACACTAAACAAATCGGTTAACCATCAGCGAACAAGCCAGACGGCGAGCGCGAGGTTGACCGAAGGAGCATGGAGGGCCTGCTTCCTGTTACATTAACCTTCCAATGAGGGAAGTCCCCGAAGACAGAAACTGACCTGAAGCGTCTATGATGGAGGATTTGAGCTACAGTCCCATACAGAAAACCAAGCACATGAAGGTTAAAGAAACAAATATCACCAAGCAAAAGTGTCTGTCAATAGACTTTCTTTAGAGGAATCTATTTTCAAACAATACAATTTTTAAAAAAAGAAGTATCTAAAAAAATAATAAATGACTATAAGCACAGTGGTGCATGCACTGATATGTTAATTAGCCATGTGCTAATTAGCATATGCTGATGTTGCTGGGGACTTAAAACAAAGGAGATCAGGAGATCTGAGGTGTCTTCAGTGACCCTGAAACCGATGAATGAACTTGCAGCTTTGGCAGAGCAGCAGCTGCACCACGGAGATGACAGCAAATGGTAAGTAAACCAAAAGTAAACCAGTTCTGCCAAAGAGCCGCAAGATCTTTGATTTCCTCTGCCAAGGCACAGGTTCCAGTGACACGGATCACTTTCTTTCCATTGAAAAATAAGACTCACCTTGCATGAGTAAGTGCCCCTTTAGATTTGCGATCATTCCATAAAGAAAACTCCTCTTAGAACACCATCGATTCCTAGTTTCTAATCCTCCAAGCGCAGCGTGGTGGGTTATTAGCTTTTAAAACTGATAGAAAATAAACATTACATGGCAATTGCTCATCATGTTAACTAGAAAAACCTGTCAATCACCTGCGTGCACGTGGATCACAGGTATTCACTCTGTCTGTCTTCACTTTGCACCAACACAATGCAGAGCTTTTTCTGCTTTCCTGTCAGCTGTCTCAGACCTTCTCCCCACTCACCTGCGACAGAGAGCAGCCAGGTGAGGCGGCCGCCCTGCGTTCTCGGTTGATCCTCCACTCACAATACCTTCAGGAATGCTTTTGTTACTGCAGCGACCGCTCGCACGAAGAAAGCGCTGCGACTGGCACGAAGGACTCACAAGCAAATTTGTTAAAAGGTGACGCGCGATCACAGCTAATCTTCCAATCAAAGGTCAGACTCGGCACTCCGATTGGCCGCTTGCAACAAGACAGTCAAGTCAATAAATAATCAATCCATCAATCAATTAGCTAATCTATGGAGGAGATAAGACGAGCAATTTTGTAACTTTAGGATTTTCATAACTGAGCAGGAAACACTCTTTTTGTCCGTTCACACTCTGTAATAAAAGTGAAGGGAGGTAAGTCGTCTCAGAGAGAATCTTTTTCACACGGGATCAAACCGGCGGCTCGGTGGTCTCACCTTTGCCTCAGTGACCTACGACCCCTGCGTGGTCAGCTGAAATGATCAATCACTGCGAGATAAAAGCTGATCAAAGGAACGACAGCAGCGCACACACTGAAAACTGACCGTTCCATAACGTATTGTCCCCAGACCGTTTGTCCGAACTGACACGATTTATTTAAGGTCACACGGAGCCCAAAAAGGCGGGAAATCCTCCCAACTGGGAAGCTGAAGGAGGTCTGTTTTGCTTGAAAATTTACATCAATTGCGAACGAAATATATATTTAAAAAAAACACATTCTCAAACAAATTATTTGATTCTTATTAGCTTGTTTTTGGTCCAAAACCACCAAATGACTGGTGGATTATATGGATTAACTCAACACAGCTGAGAGAGTGAAAGTAGGTAAAATGACTGAGCTGTCTTTGGCACTTGTGTTATGCAAGCACGTATCATTAATCAGTAAAAACAGGGAAACATGTGCCATGCAGAAAAATACCCATAATACCCTTCAATTACTCCGTTAGAATTAAGCCTTAAGCTTAATTAAATTTATGTTTCTGCGTCACGTCAACGGCGTAGCTACGTCGTACCTCCGAAAAATCTTAGCTACGCATCGCGTTGATGCGGACCACATCTGGTCTGCTCAGAACGTAATTTCCGGCAGTTGCTTTTTCCGGTCTTTCTTCCTGCACCGCCCTTTTTTAAAGTTCTTAGGTAAATAGTGGACCAAGCAGAAGAAAGACCACCTCCGCAAACGTCTTCTCTGTCACCTGCGCTTCAACATTTGCAATATTAGCATTTGTTCTTTAATACAGCTGCTCCACCTCGGTTGCCATAGTTTACTGTTGTTAACTGTGACCGGAAGACAAAGCAAAGATTCGGCTATAACCCCTGAAACCACACATTTGCACAGCCACTCACCCCCAGTGGCATGGCGGTGAATTGCAGAGCAACGCGTTCCCTCGACGCAGAACTTCAAATGCTCAATGACGGCGGTGTTCAGAATTTCAGGCGGGAGGCAAGAATCTGTCTGAGATCTGTGAGGCGTCGAGTAAAAACGAAGACCAGCGCAGGTGTAGTTATACTTTAACCAGCTGGTTAAAGTGAACTACAGACGTATTCTTTAATCGGTTACATTCTCTCCAGGCTGTGTACTAAAAAGGGCCACTGAGCAAAGAGTCCTCTGACTTTTTAAAGGAATCAGGAAGAAAGCACAACAAAAAACAAAACTGGGGGAAAAGCAGCCAGGACAGACTTAACCCTTACAGAGGAGCTGACGTGATGATAAACCTTTGAAATCATCACCCAGTCTTATCGATGACCAAATGAGATACGTCTGTCATCCAATGTTAACATTTAAAGCGACAACAGAGAAGTGTGGGAAGCTTGAAATTATGTGTTTTTTACTCATTTTGAAGCCCAATGGCTTTAATGGTGCAGCCTCAGTTATCCCTACAACACCCTGAGGACTAAGATGCTACTGTTCACCGCTTTGGCTTCCAGCCCAGTACAGTGTCATTTTGCTTTATGGTACCAGGTCACGCTACAACAAACCATGCAGTTATTAGCATCCCTGGCTCCACAGATGCGGCCTCCTTCTGCCACCTCAGTCCGGTTTCAGACTGACATCCAAATAAGTTCTTCCTGTCTGAAAAGGCTTTGTTAGTGTTTGAGAATCTTACACCAAACTCCTGGGAATTTTCAGCCTTAAAACCAACAAACCAACAGTACAGTAATATTTTCAAAGTGACATGTTGCAAGGCTAGTTTGGCAAAATACTTTTGACTTGGTGGCAAATAGCTGAGGTCCAACACTTTTTGGCATTTGGATAAACCCCGGTCACCGTGTCTTTGGCAATATGCGTCCCGACTGCATCCGTAAATCTCTTTCGACCGGGTCGCCCTCTTGTCGTACAAGAAGAATACCGCTAACGTTACCCGCTGTTTGTGCGTGTTCTCACAGTGACCGACATTTCTCCCACTCGGCTGGATGCCTGAGACGCTGACGTAAACTGGTCGTGTCGCTGTCGTTAACCTTTGAGCAAACTTTGCAATGGGCCGCGGTTTGTTCCAGGTCCGACTCTGGAAAACCAAACCGGCTCCAAACAACAGAAGACACAACAGAACTTTTCCTCACGCTGCCAAGTTGTCATTTGAAGAGAGGAAAACTATTTTCTTTCAAAAGAAATGGTCCTAAACCACAAAGTCGAAAAAAAATGCTTCTGTTTTATTTGTTCGGAAATTCGAGTGCATCTGTTCTTCACATGAAAATACACCACCTCCCTCATTACTACATTTTCACTTGACATTTTTGGGTGCTTCTGGGGGTGTCTTTGGCAACTTTCTCGGAGCGACATGACACGACTGCGCATGTGCAGGGCTCAGACGGACACTCGTTTGTACGACAGTGTTGTTACATCCGACAAGCGTGAGGAAAGTCAGAGAGCTAAAAAAAAAAAAAAAAAGACCAGATTCTCTAGTACTAACTTAATCTCTCCACTTCAGAATAGGTTTAGCTTTACAGATACGTTGCTGTGTCAACCAAGCCAGCTCCTGTTGTGAAGAAATAAAACCTCGAAATAAAAAAATCGTATATAAAAAAAACTACCAGTTTAACATCTAAAATAACAACATATATGCAGAGGATGGGCCCCTGGTTGTCCACTAATTGCATGGTTGGTGGAACAAATCCCAGATCGATAAACATATGGAAATATCTGGGCATCTAAACACCTTTTACTGTTTGTTGTTCCTGTAAAAAATAAGCATTAAAGTTCACATGTTTGACAACTAATTTACAAACTGACGTGGCAAAACTGCCTCCCATCCTCACCAAGTCAGGACCCCACCAACTCCAACATGTGCCCCATGACGCTGAGGGAATGGAATTTAGGGAATTGCCTCATCAATGTCCTCACTTATCAGCTGCTGATACCACTGCTTTTCCTCACATGCTCAGCTACTGAAGCATCTGCTCCACCCAGATTTATCAATCCTGCCGCCGGCTGCGGACACAGCAAGCGCCTCCCCACGCAGAAACACGAGGGACCGGGAGGTGGGGGTCATAGAGGGAGACCCAATCAAAGTGACAAGGGTTCACAGATGTTACCCAATCAGAGACGAGTCACCTTTCACCTCAAAAGGGACAGTCTGCCCACCTGCACGAAACATCCCATACTTTTAGACGGAAAAATGGTTTAAGCCCAGATTCAAGCGCAAAACTCACATCTTTCAGCGTTGAGCTCTCAACTTAATTCAGTCATGAAAGTTTGACTTGAGAGGACACTGTGAAAGCCAAAACCCCTTAAAACAACTTCCAGTGTTCAGCAACCCCCCCTCTCCCCCTCTGGTTGCAGCTGTTGAACTACGCTGACACGCTCATTCATCCAGAATCCGTTAAATGCACCTCGAGTTTTCTTCTTACGTTTCAGTTGGAGTCAAGTGAACGATTAACGGAGAATGGTTAAGAAGAATAACCGCTGCAGACTCCACTTCAGAGTCGCTCCTTAACTGAGCGCTGACTGTGGACGGTCCCAAACTTATGTTCTAACGGTTTGGTTCGCTCGCGCTGAATTAAAACATACGTAAAACAGAACAAGTCACACACTAGCGCGTGTTTTTCTATCGGACGCGTCGTCCTTTGACGGTTGTATCATTTAATTATTAACCATATTAACACAGGTCGTTCCGACCTTTCAGTAAGAGCTTCTTAAGATGTATTTAACAGATATCAGTACATTGTGTTATTCAAAGGTTGCAGCACAGCCTATTAATTTCAATAATAAAAAAACTGTTAAAACTAACCTTAGTTACAATCCCCACCTGTTGACAAAAGGTCCACTTCTTGTTCTTGACCACGCGCACCTAAATCAACACGGCATCTGGGCTTGTGTTTCAAAATAAAATCCGAGCTATTTCACACACTTTCTTTACAGGCGAATAATGCTGGAATTTAACTGCTCCGGTCTGTAAAAGTGTACCATATTTCAGTCTGAGGATTTCCAGACAAACTCAGACACAACTGTAAGAACCCCCTCTTACGTGTCATTAACTCCGGAATTCCTTTTACAATTATTTTGAAAATGACGTCACCTAATTTCCGTTTTTTGACTAAACTCGTGGAGTCCACGACATGGGAGGGATGTAGTTCAATTTCGGCCGTTCCCGAAGTTCCTTTAAGAGCTTTTATTTAAACCTAAACATTAACCAGCACACTGACTGGGTGACAGGATGCAGCTATTTAACTGCAGTGTCCTGGCTGTGAGCACTAAAACCAATCAACCTGTTCAGTCTATGGCTGCATGGCTACACCTGCTGGACAGCACAGGTGAAGCATTTAATTCACCACAGTAAATACTAGCTGTGAATCATTTTAGATGCTTATGAACATATTTAGTAACTAGTGACAGTTTAGGCTGGAGGCTATGGAAGACCGTTTCTGCCACTTAATAAAAAATAATGAGATTATGTGATAGTATCTTAATTATGAGATACTAAGTCAAAATTATGAGATAAAAAAGTCGAAATGATGATATGTTTTCACACAGCAGTTCAAGTAGCAGCTCTTTGGTGTGGGGAGATTGACTGTAATGGATTGTGAGTACATTGAGGACTACTTTAAAGGTGGCTTTACAACAAATTAAATGCTTATTTTGCTTGCTGATTCCCATGGGATTGTACCCTTGAAAGGATTTTAAGCAAGAAGCAACTCTGGTGCAGAATAGGGCAGCCACGATTAGTCGACTAGTCACGATTATGTCAACTATTAAAATCGTCGATGACTAATTTAATAGTCCATTCGTCGTTTTTTTTTTTTTGTCTTTTTTTCAAACTTTGTTTTTCTCTCAAAACTGCTGCAACACCTTCCACTGCTGCGTCTTCCTTTCTGTCCTTGACACACATGCGCAATGGTGGTAACCGGGGGTCAGCCGTGATGTCACAGGAAGTTAAACCAGACGGGCTCTGGTATCATGACTACCCGACAACGGAGCTCAAAAGTGTGGGAGCATTTTAAGAAAGCTGAAAACGAATGTGTGCAATGCAATATCTGTAAGGCAGAATTTGCCTTCCACGGCAGCACAACGACGACGCACAAGCACCTGAAAAGGAAGCATGTTGTTGTGGCTGATTGTTAAGAGGGACCGTCATCTTGGTAAGCTAACTGGCTAGTTAGCTGCTAAAATTAGCATAAACAGAGAGTTAACTTGCTACTTACTCATACTGATAGCTGTAAATGTAGCGATGACGATTTGATTAATTAGCCTTAGCACACATATTTCTTGTGTTTTCTGTAACGTTATAACAGTGATGTGTTTGAATAGGAACGCTAATGTTTTCTAACATTCCGTTTCAGTGCTAAAAAAGCACGTTCATCTTCAATGGACGGCTTCGTTACAAAGCCAGCTACATGCACACCTCAGCAAGGAAATGTCCTGACTGGTGTTATATTTGACCAAAACTTTTTGTGAATAATTCCTTAGTTTCAGGTGCCTACCTCATTTGATTTAAATGCAGCTATGTTTGATGCCAGAGACAAATGAAGGAAAGAAAAACCTAAAAAAAACAAAAAAAAAAGTATTTTTGTGTGTTTGCTACACAGTTAAATAATTGTTTGTTGCAACAAGCTGCATATTTCATCAAAGGGTTAATGAACTATGACATTAATTGTCTATTTTTTTAGTTAGCATATACCTTAAACACTCCAAGCTGAAAGATGATGATGATGGTTATATAAGAGCAGCTGCATCCTGGTGCGATAAGCTGATTAGTTGACTAATCGAAAGAAAATAATTGGTGATTAGTCGACTATTAAAATAATCGTTTGTGGCAGCCCTAGTGCAGAAAGAACAAAACTGATGTGTCAGCTTTCATTGAATAGCATCTGCAAACATCTGGTCAGTGCCATCGCTACAGGTGGATGCACCAAAAATGTTTGTTACATGTGCGAATATTACTACAGTTACTGGTCAAGAAACAGGCTGCGAAGCCGTGTTTACCACAGCTGTGGTCCAAACTATGTCTGGCACATTAATGGCTACGATAAGCTTAAGCCGTATGGAGTTGCAATCACTGGATGCATCGATGGATTTTCCAGAAAGATGATATGGCTGGAAGCTTAAAAAACAAACAACAACCTTAATATTATTGCTGGCTACTTTATGGATGCTGTGATCAATTCTGGTGGGTGCCCTGCCAGACTCAGACTTGATTTAAGAACAGAGAATGGCCACATGGCTGAAATGCTGCGTTTTTAAAAAAAATAATTCTGAGAACCAAGCTGAAAGAGACACTGTAACCTTTGGTCCAATCACTGGAAACCAGCAAATTGAACAATGGTGGCTGATCTTCTGTTTTCAAGTTTTTTTCCAAAAACAGAAAAAACTGACAGAATATACTTGGTTCAGTTTTTTTTTGTTTGTTTTTGGAAAAACTGGAAAATATGACTTGTGCCATTATTTTAAGAGGGGGACGATATACAAGTCCTATTCAAGCACACGAGTGCACGGTTCAACATTAGTTGCACTGCAGAAAAACACATTTAACAGGTATTAATATTATTGTGCCAACCTACTATATTACAAGAACACAAAGCCTAAAATGAAGCTAATCATGCACCAGGACTACTTAGGAATTAACAATCCCCAATATTTTTTACACTGACTGAATATTTACTTGCCTCCTTGGCAGAACTTAATAAATTATCTTGATTTGGAACAACCATCGAGTCCGTCAAGTCCACAACTCATGATCACCCCACGGACGTCCCTCCATATTGCACAGTCCCTCAGCTGTACCGAGGCAGGGATTGTTTGCACCATGTGGACCTGGAGCGGGTTAATGTCTGCCTTGAAGAGTGAGTGTTCAAGCACTTCCCATGTGATGAAGATGTGTTCCATATCTGTGTGGACCTAATTTCAGAGGATGATCTGACACTAAATGATGTGTTTGAAACAGTTAACCTGTACATCGAACTGAGACGGCTGATATCCAATGAACTAGATGTAGATCCTTAACTTACCTGGGCCTGTGTCACAACCTCTATTTGTTTCATTCCAGGAAAAACTGAATATTTGTTATATATTCACACAAATTCCACAGAAATGAAAGATGTACCAAATATTTTCAGTTCTTTCTAACACAATGCATGTAAACACAAAGTACTGTGTTGTTTTTGAACAAACTACATCAAAGTGTAGCTTTTCTTTAAGACACAGACTTGCTTTGACTTAGGCTATTTGACTTAGTATTTCCTATTTTTTTTCATTAAGTGGCAGACACTGGCTTCCACAGAAATAAGTGTCCAGACGTCTCAAAAAGAAACTTAACTGTGCCAGCCTCCGTCAGCTCTTTTCTGTAGCTGCCTTTAAGACTTGCACAGCCATGAGGGGACACTTTGGACTATTTTTTAAAATATTTTTTTTAAATCAAATTGTGGGGCATCTTGTTCACTCTGTCCTCTTTGTGGCTCTTTGGCCATTCCATCCTGGTGTTGATTTACAGTGGGGAGAACAAGTATTCGATACGCTGCCGATTTTGCTGGTTTTCACACTTGCAATGCATGTAGAAGTCTGTAATTTCTATCATAGGTGCTCTTCAAGTGTGAGTGACGGACTCTAAAAACAAAATCCAGAAATGATTTTTAAATAATCATTTTGCATTTTATTGCAGGAAATAAGTATTTGACACCTTACCAAACAGTATGAATTCTGGCTCTCACAGACCTGTTTGTTGTTCTTTAAGAGGCCCTCCTGTTCTCCACTCGTTACCTGTATTACCTGCACCTGTTTGAACTAAATAGAATAAAAAGACACCTGTCCACACTCACACACAAACAAACTCCAACCTCACCACAATGGCCAAGACCAGAGAGCTGTGCAAGGACATCAGGGACAAAATTATAGCCCTGCACAAGGACTGAATGGGCTACAGGAATATAGGCAAACAGGTTAATGAGAAAACAACAACTGTAGGTGCAATAATCAGAAAATGGAAGAAGACAAAGATAACAGTCAACCTCCCTCAGTCTGGAGCTCCCTGCAAGATCTCACCTCGTGGGGTTACAATTATCGTAAGGAAGGTAAGGGAACAGCCCAAAACTACTCGGCAGGACCTGGTCAATGACCAGCAGCAAGCTGGAACCACTGTTAACAAAAAAACTATTAGTAATACATTGCACCGTCGTGGTTTAAAATCCTGCAGTGCACGTGTGGTATACAGAGCCATCAGTGATATACCAACATTGTTATTATTTATATGGTTAATATTACTTGCATTAAGATAAGGTCATGAGTGTGTTGAAAATTGTCTGTGTGTTGTCTGATCGGGAAAGGTTCGTTTGTTTGTCAAATGGGGTGATACTGTATCTAAGTCTCACCAGCAGAGGGCGCGTTCGCTACACTTACAGGGACAAGAGAAATCTCGCGAGAATACGCTCTGAGAACGGGAACACGCACCTGAGTGAAGATGTGTGTGGCGTAACGCGATAAATAATATATATTTTTGGCTTTTTGCAGAACAAAAATAAGACTTTCAAATTAAATGTGTAGTGGAGGACAACTTCAATTTGTACCATGCTACACATGCAAGGTCCCCCTGCTTAAGCCAGCACATATCCAGGCCCATCTGAAGATTGCCTATGACTATATAGATGATCCAGATGAGGTGTGGGAGAAGGTAATGTGGTCAGATGAGACGAAAATAGAGCTTTTTGGTCTAAACTCCACTCGCTGTGTTTGGAGGAAAGAAGGAAGAGTATAAACCCAAGAAGACCATCCCTACAGTGAAACACGGAGGTGGAGGATGCTTTTCTACAAAGGGGACAGGGCGACTGCACAGCATTGAAGGGAGGATGGATGGAGCCATGTATCGCCAGATATTGGCCAACAACCTCCTTCCCTCAGTAAGAGCACTGAAGATGGGTCACGGTTGGATCTTTCAACATGACAATGACCTGAAGCACACCGCCCGGGCAACTAAGGAGTGGCTCCGTAAGAAGCATCTCCAGGTCCTGCAGTGGCATAGCCAGTCTCCAGATCTGAACCCGACTGAAACTCTCTGGAGACGCCTGAAACCTCAAGGATCTGGAGAAGATCTGTATGGAGGAGTGGGCCAAACACCCTGCTGCAGTGTGTGAAAGCCTTGTAAAGAACTACAGGAAACGTCTGACTTCTGTAATTGCAAACAAAGGTTTCTGTACCAAGTATTAAGTTTAATTTTCCTGCTGTATCAAATACTTATTTCCTGCAATAAAATGCAAATTGATTATTTAAAAATCATTGATTTTTCTGGATTTTGTTTTTAGAGTCCGTCACTCACACTTGAAGAGCACCTATGATAGAAATTACAGACTTCTACATGCATTGCAAGTGTGAAAACCAACAAACTCGGCAGCGTATCAAACACTTGTTCTCCCCACTGTACTTGTGAGCTTTGAGTCACTGTCAAGTGTCCCCATCCAAACTCTTCTAAGCTTCCGGTCATGTTTCAGACTCTCCTTTAAAATATCTGGGGCCAAAGTGTAGAAAAGCAGTACACCATGATGCTCCCTCCCCCGTGTTTCACAGTGAGGAATGAGGTTTCACTGTTGGAGCGCCCTGCACGTGCTGGATTGTTCAGTCAGAATCATTCACACACAGACCATCGTTCAGATGGTCTAGAAATATCAGCTTATTCTTTTAATAAGCAGCGTTTTCCATCATGTTGTCCATAAACTGGACACATGTAGGAACTTTGCTCCTCTGTGTCATGCAGACTGCATGGTGGGGGTGCGATGTTCGTTGGATATCTCCACCTGTTGAGGATGGAGAATCACAGATGTCGTTAGAAAAGCTCCTTGTCGCACACACCTCCGTGCTGTAAGGTTGTGATCAAAGAATTTTCATCAGTATCGGCATGAAAACTGTTTGCCGTCATCTGCAATCACGACCAAGTTAAAGAGGAGACCACATCTCATGACTGATAACCACATTGTATGTGGTTCTCTAATGCAGACAAACTGGAGAGCTGATGCCAAAATTATAAATATAAGTCAGTTTTATTTGTATTCGAATTCAATGGAATGATGCAGCCACACATCTAGTCAGTGCATAATTAATTATTCACATATGTATTAACTTCAATGAAAATAAAGACACGATGGAAAACAAACATCTGAGTTTAACAAATCATAAGATCAGGCAGGTCCATGTAGTTGTGTGAAATTGGTCATAAAAACGAAAGAGGTATTGATATGAGAACATGCTAAAAAGTGTCACTGATTACACAAATATGCCAGTTATATTAATTCATATGTATGAGCAGGATAAGTAAGATTTGCAGTGGTTTTAATAGAGCAGCCATTTTAAGGCTGCAGTCAACAAGGTAAAAAAAATGCATACCACGACACCACTGACAAACGGCATGATGTCGTGGTGCATCTTATAAGTTAACAGCTTCTACAACATTGCTCAAAATAACCCCCAAGTCTGCTCAAAAGATGTATACAAAAACAATGAAACGATGTAATTGGCTGTGCTGTACATAATGCATGCATTTGATTGGTGTGCTTGTTTGATTTGATTTAAATGGCCCCCCATTCCGGCGCGGAACACCAGAACAAAACTCTAAACCTTTACATAATGAAGCCTGCTTCAAAAAAAAACAAAAAACTGAAGAAGTCTCTGACCTCTGACTGATGCACTTTGTGAAAAAAACATGACACATCAAATCATTTCACCCGTTAATTACTCCGGTCCTGCAGCAGACTGAAAACCAGAGGAAGAGTCCAGTTTGGTCAGCTGACAGGATGCTTACATACAACTCCGCCCTACCAGGACTCCATTAAGACGACCCTTCACCCACTGATCCGTGTCAGACATTTAGATTACACTGAAACATTAAAGAAAAAAACATCAATAGTACTGGCTTAATCGAACATTTCACTTTAAGAAAATCAACATTTGAGATCTGGATCAGACTTTTTTAGGTTTAACTTGGCTTGAGTTGGATGTACCGGCAAAGGAAAAAAAAAACCCTTCATTTTGTAGGAGAGATGATTTAAACTGCTATCAATCGTGTAACATGCCAATACTAACAGACGGAAAGCTGCCTGCATCCACATGTTTTGCTCCTCGAGCAGCACAGTGTGTCAAATACAACACCAGATATCTCTCACTTGTCATTTTCTTCTGCGTCACTCCTTGTTCACCATTTGGTTGCACGGATCTGAGAGTCAGTGTCTTTTAAAAAGCCCGCTGCGTCTGCAGGAGGAAGCGGTCAGCGGTGGAGGTCATTGGGGGTCAGCTGGGGCAGAAGGAGCAGTGGATGCCTCCTGTCAGGTCGGTGATGGCTCCCTCTTTCACAAGCTTCTGCAGGAACTCACTTTCTCTGTCCACGTTGTGCATCTTCTGCTGCTGCATGACGCTCATGGGCAGGTGGTCGTAGTAGTGCAGTGGCACGTCTCGATGGGAGAGGTTGTAGCCGAAGCCTGCCAGGCTGACCTCGTCGCACAGCAGGCTGGCGAGATTCAGTGCGGAGACACCCAGGGTTGGAATGTTCTGCAGAAGCGACAACAGAGAGCAAAAAAACCCAAAAAACTGTCATTACGGGTTTTTTTTAAATAAAACTAACAGCTCCACAGTTTATATGAAGCTTTAAGTAGTCTGAAAAAAGAAAGCGTTTCTATTAAGGTAAAACTGTCAATATAAATAAATAAGGGAAGGCCAGTGTGATGAAGAATGTACAGTTTCATTTGGTCTATTATTGGTCAAACAGGCTTATTGGAATATTCAAAAAGTAACATAAAGAGGAGATGTTGTTGTTAGCTAAAAGATTTGGATATTCTGAACTGCCACACTGATTCACAGTCTTGTTTTCCTCCGGCAGACACAAATCTCTCTTAACTGGAGAGATTTAAAAAAAAAAAAAAGACCGCCTTATGTGCAGTGTCTATTACCTGGTCCCATCCCCACAGGCGGGGTCTGGGTTTAGGGTATTTCAGGAGGTCTAATGCGGCCTCTCTAATGACGTGGGGGTTCAGGAGTCTGAACATCTGGGGCCGAAGAGGGATTTCACCTGGAACCTTCTGCCAGAAGAAGAGCCAGTCCCACAGAGGCTGCAACACAAAGCACAGCTTTGTGTAATGTCACATGATACTGCAGGAGGACAGAGAGCCTGCTGGAACACGGGTTAATGGGCACATCCACTTCCAAACACGCTGCCGGAACTTGTGTGGCGTGTTCCACCGTCGCCATGCAATCAGCAGATGGTTGCATAGCAACGAGGTTTTAATCTGAACGGAAGCAGCTGCTTCATGCAAACACATTTTTATCTGGATTTTCCAACTTCTACAGGATTTGCAGATCTGTGCAAAAGGTCTGAAGCCACCCGTAATGTGTTTTTTTTTGTTATATTGTGAGCAAAACAGGACGTAGGTGCAGTGATTTACTGAAACATGCTAAAATAAATAGAAATGTATATTATATGTATATTAGTCAAAATGCTGCATTTGTACAATTCTAATGAGCATGAAGGTCAGTATTTGGTCTGAGCTCAGCCTGACCCTCTTTGACGAGCTTTCTGTCATTTCTTTAAGAAGTCTTCAGGAATAGTTCTTCTTTGGATGTTGGCTGCCTTTTGTTCCGTTCTCCAGCCAGATGATCCCACCTTGCTTCGGTAATGTTGAGATCTGCTGCAGATAGTTTTTTTTAAGGACACAATGCACACCGTGCTGAAATATGCCAAGTTTTCAGCAAATAGCTCTTTGGGAAATCCCCTTGTTGGAACAAAAATACTATTTTCTGTCAAAACTGTGTCTTTGGTACTTTTCTTAGACACAGCTAAAGAAATGGGAACAGATGCGTCTCTGTGACAGGCTGCTGGTAACAAAGAAAGTATTCAATTCAAAGCTGGTGCTTTGTTAAGTTGTCCGTTATGAGTAAACCCCGCTGATTTATCCCATGGGTTAGGTCCCTTTTCTTAATACTCGAATGATTAACATGTCAGTGTAAAGTGGCTTTAAACAAATGAAACACTTTCCACAGAAAACCAGCAGGTAAATGAGTGAATCATCAGCTAACGCCCCTCAGAAAGCCTGTGGCTCGAGACTTAAAATGATGTTAAATGATGAAACCATTAAAAGGAAAGTTGAATGTGAAGAAATGAGGGGTGGATCAAGACTTTGCACAACACTGTGTGAAACATGATCAAATATTACATAAAAATCTGAACACTTACGATTAAAACCAACCATTAAAATAAGCAAAAGATTATCTTCCACTTAGACTAACTGCAGGATAGCTTGATCTCCAGTCAATCAAAGCACCGATCAGCTGACGCCGACCCCTCCGGAACTCACCACAGCCCGCTTCTTCAACATAGCAGAGGTCCAGCCGATGTCGCCTCCTTTATACACCACAGCTACAAACACAGTGTCTGGGTCTGTGTCGACCCAGTGGAGTGGCGTGCCCTCCGGATAACTCATCCTGATGCTGGTTCGAGAGCCAACGTCCCCTCTGAACTCTCCCAGAGGACCCCTGTTTAACCTGACAGACAAAAAATTCTGATCAGAATCATCGCACCACAAAATCTGAAAGTCAAACATGGACCCTGCATGCGTGATGAGCAGCAAGGAGCACATCGGTGCAGATAACATCTGTCACAGAGACCGTTACATGCAAACTGGGTGAGTAAAGTCCAAGCAGCACAGCTGTAATTCTAACCTGATAACCACATCAAATTGGTCGATCAGAGGGCCCAGCTCCAGGCCTTTGAGGATGCCTCCATTTCCCATGACCACACAGCGGCGACATTTACCCGACGCTCTCCCTGGCAGCGGCGCAGAGGCTGGAAGCTGGAAACAGGTGGAGTCATTAACTGTGTGCTCAGAGAAGCCCTCACAGGAACACACTGAACTCAGATACGGGCTGAACTGCACGGTCAGCATTAAGGAGCAGAAAGCAGACCTCCTCAGAAATGGAACGCTGAGAGAACATTTCCCACACAGCTAAGATGGAAGTCAAAGTCTATCAATAAAGGGTTAATATGACATTAAACACATGGTATAAACATCTGTACTGCTGACGAGATAAAAACCTGGGACCAACTTCCATCAGATCAGAAGTGAATGTTTTTCTGTGGTTCATCCAAAAGCCGCCCTCTTTATGACTTCCCCTTTCCTCAGTGCTCTGAACTATTCTCATCACAAAAGGCTTAATACAGAAACAAGAGCTCTCTAGCAATCAACAAGCATGTCTAACTAACACCACACCAACAGTGTCTCAGGTTTACTTTGTGTCATATTTGCAGAACAGCAGTAGTTTCACTTTTTTCTGGTGACGGTTTAGTGTCTTTTCTCGCTGTTGTTGTGGCGCGGTCGTCCCCTTCCTAAGCTGAAAGAAAAATGCTTCAGGAAAAATTAAAAACAGATGGGAGGGATTTTTTTCCCCAGCTATTTGACTGTCCTGTAGCGACGGGGCTTTAAAACAGGAAGTCCCTGGGTTGCACAGAAGTGTGAAAATAATAACTTTGCAAAGACTTCAGCCATCGAACGAGTAAGAACATTTGCACTTTTCTTCGCCCAGACGGTCTCCAAAAAGAACCAAACGTGCATCTGATACACATGACTGGCTGAAGATCGACTTGTGAACATGAGATGGCGCTGCTGACGAAGTCGACTCGGGTTTCCTTCTCCTAACCTCACAGAAATTGGCAGAATCCAGCTGCCACACAAGTGAACATCTTCCTTGTTTTTCTTTTAAACGCTGCTTGCTCATAACATTCAGGCAGTGTCAAAAGATCTTTGTTGAATTTAAAGTTTAAATTTGCCTTTTTAAACAAAGATCTCAATGGAAACCTAGAGTCTATATTCAGGAAAGTGAGAATTTTTAACTGTAACCTGCTTTTCCAGGTCAGAGTTTCAGATTTCTTCATGATACTTGCACACACGTCGCAGGGAAATTCGATCTCGCCTCAAACTTCATGCCAGCAGGTGAGGCTGGGGGCTCTGAACTGGCGAGTAGCTCATTCATCGCTGGTAATTATTTACGTGCCAAGGCCTTTGTCCTTTTGAAGTCTGTGTTTTTCCCACAGAGCCAGGAACTGGAGCTCAGCCTCACACCCTTCACTCAGCCAAGGACAAACCTGCTGCACATATCTCCACTCTGGTTGCGAGAGCTCAGAATAACCATTTAAAGAAAAATGGAAGAAGGTTCCACTCCACTGTCAGCTTTTTGTAAACTTCTGCAGAGGAGCAAAATAGAACATCCCAACCGCAAACAACACAGGAAGGCTCTAAAATGGGGGGTACACTAAGGGTTAAAAGTCACCAAAACCACAAACTCCACCCAGCTGCCATCTGGCAAGGAACACAGAAGTAGAAGCAGTCCTGACAGCAGACTTGGGGGCCGTTTCCTTCCTCAGGCAGAGACACCACTGAGCTCCTCCCACCACCACAACTACAGTTGTAATGGAGCAACTTTCAGCTGCATACTAGCTCAATTATAACTTAAGAAA
This sequence comes from Leuresthes tenuis, assembly GCF_036924035.1. Lineage (NCBI taxonomy): Eukaryota > Metazoa > Chordata > Actinopteri > Atheriniformes > Atherinopsidae > Leuresthes > Leuresthes tenuis. The sequence goes on along the minus strand of NW_027325365.1, from coordinate 25,112,024 downwards.
ATAAATAAATAATAAATAAATTGGAGTCGCATTCACCAGCTGCAGCAGGTCCTTGACTTTGTCTTGAAGCCCTGTGAACCCGAATGGCGACGGGAAAAGGAACAGGTCGTCGGGGAGCGGCTCGTCTCTCCACAGGAAGGGCTGGGTCGACTGACCCGAAGCTGGAAGGAGCGCCAACAGTTTCGCCCTGGTGCCGCCGGGATGACACTGACCCTCCAGGACTCTGTGCACGTGCTCGTGCACGAGCTGCGGGGGAAACAGAGACTGTGAGCAAAGCTCCTCTGACAGAGGCACAATAACACCAGCAAATAATTTTCTATAAAGTCATGACCCGACTGAGCAGGTTGTTCTAAGATGTGTAAATACATCGACTTTATGTGTCATCTTCACACAGAACAGACAGGGGTGCTCAGATCAGCCGAACACGAGGACACTAGCTCTTATCACACATAAAAACTGTGATGTCATCCTAAAGAACAACATAGATGGTGTGTGTGTGTGTGTGTGTGTGTGTGTGTGTGATCTGATTTCTGTGTCAACTTGTTAAGGCTGAGTATGTTTTGATAAACAGGAAAGAGAAAGAATGTATGCATCAGAGCATAACACAAAGAAAAAAGAAAAAAACAGTAACAGAGCTGCTGTTACAAGAAGCTTGAGCAAATCTAAATGGGACTCCTTTCAGATGGCTCAGGGTGCAGGAACACAGCATTCAGAGACGGTTAGAGGTGCTCCGCTGCACGACAGACTGCAGGACATTTCCATTTCTCTGCTCTGACCCGTCATAGCCTCCAGCTCTCAATAAAAACACACAACAAGTTTATCTTATTTTTCCTGGTTATGTCCATAGAATTGTTTGACTTGATAAATAAGGAAATTAAACCAGGCGGCCCGATGTGAGCCTCTAAGTTTACTACTTATTGTGAACCCCAGTCCTCATAAGGCCATTTCCAAACTACACAGAGAAAGAGTATTCACACGTGGAAAAGACTCAGGACAGTGTTTCCAGGAGTGGTCGTCCCAGCAAGTTCACCCCAAGGTCAGACCGTGCAATTCTCAGAGAAACTGGGGAAAACCCAGCAGCTACATCTCAGCCTCTACAGGGCTCAGCATGTTAAAGGTTCATGGCAGCACAGTTAGAAACAGACTGAACAAGGATGGTTTGTCTGGAAGGGCTGCAGGAGAACGCCTCTTCTCTCTAAAAAGAACATGGCAGCACAGCTTAGGTTTGCAAAGCTGCATCTCAACAAAGCACAAGACTTCTGGAACTTCATGCAGGAACCGTTCGTACGAACAGATTTGTTCTTAAGTCGTGCGTACGAGTTATTTAAGAGAATTTGCGGTAGGAACAGAATTTACGAGTGAGCCAAACCTGTCGTAGGAGTTTAGTAAAACAGTCCTCTGTTTACTTTGAAGCAATCATAGATAAATATATACATTACACCCCATTAATTATGTTGACATTATTCTGTTGGACTTAAATGATGCTCTAATTGAAGCTTAATTGGACTCTGTATAACAAGGCCAATGCCCTTGGCTGGACTGCTGAGCACAATCGGAGCAGTAGACTGCACACACATAAGCGTCAAAGCACCCGTGCTGTTGTGGAGCGCACTGGGCTGCTCTATAGAAGGCATGCTGCGTTTTGCACAATATTGCCATGAACGAGGGTCTCCCACTACCTGAACCAGCCCAGGCAGACCAGAAGGTGTGCTTCCAGAAGACCCCCCCTCATGGACCGCCCCATCAAAGTGCCATCATGATGAGGCAACAACTGATTGCACGGCTTTAGTTGCTGTCATCGAGCGCCTGCCCATGGCTTTTGAAGGTTTTTTTAAGCCATTTTCATACCAAACCATCTCTTACTTATTTTGGTGACTACAGGTGACACGGAATTAGCAGCACGCGTAATTGCTTTCTTCACTTTAGCAGGTCCTGTAATTCCACTGCTGACACTGCTAAAAATGACAGATTTTTTCCTTTTTGGAACTCTGAAAGCAGAACTTCAGTCTCAGAGCCCATAAAGTTGTTCTTTTTGCACCTTGATGCCATTCTCATGACTCAATGCTCGACACTTGGGGTGGTCGGTGGCGCAGTGGGTTGAGCAGGCGCCCCATGTACGGAGGCTATAGTCCTCACTTCATTCAGCCCCGCTTTGAGTCCCTAACCGGATGGCCTCTGCTGCGTGTCGTTCCCATTCTCTCTGCTCCGTTTCCTGTCTCTCTCCACTATCTCCACTATCCACAAAAAAAATAACAAAAAAAAACCTCAACACTTCCTGGCACAGGCGAGATGAAGTGTAGTATTATTTTGGGTGTGGAGTATGCAAATACAGGCAGCATCCTTGTGCAAGTGCACTTAAATAAATAAATAAATAATAGCGTTTTATTTTAGTAGTGCCAACTCACAGGTGGCATTCATCATTTCCGCAGGTCGTTTACACACTTTTCCCGAAGTTAAGAGCGTTTGTTGAATCTGACGAGGCGAGTTCGTGTTCTTGCATGAGGCCAAATGTCCTTTGGACACATGAGACCAAAGTGCAGATGTCTGGTCATAATGCACAGCAGCACGTTTGGAGAAAACCAAACGCAGCATATCAGCACAAACACCTCATACCAGCTGTCAGATGGAATGTTGCAAACCATGGAGACAGCTGGCATTCGGGCTTGAAAACACTATTTACATTTCAGTAAAAGCCAATATTGTACAGCATTTTAACAAACCTGGAGAAGCTGTAAAGCTTTTTTTTTATTTATTTACAGCTCATATAATTGCAGTGTTTTTGCCTTTGGTCTGCATTGTGGATGAGGATTAATGAGGCAGAAAATAAACAACTGCACCCCTCAGAAAAGCAAAGATCCATACCGAGACAATGGGCCTTCAGTTAGAAGGTGAGGTCCGGTGAGGGCATGTCTGCACAGGTGCATTCCATTCATAATCTGACCCAGATAGCCTGAACTCTCGGCTCAGCTTTTCTCACCTTTTTATGTGTGAGGTTGACGTGCCACTCGGCAGGTTTACTTGTGTCCGTCTCAGTCAACGGTAGAGAGACCATCCTCAAAAACAGCAAAAACAAAAACACAGCTGCAACCACCACCACCACCACGCACCTGGAGAGAGGGGGGAGAAATGGTTCTGTTTGAAATGCTAAAGTAACAGCCAAACAAGACACAGTAACCCATCAATAAACGGGAGCTTCCCAGCCTGGAGCTCTCTCCCAGTCAGTTTTTGGATGAATACACACACACGTTGCCTTGAACTTGGGTATAAACACCAGAATGCTGGAGCAACAGAAGAGGAAGTCATGGAAGCTGAAAGGCTACAGAAAGCTCCTTCGGTTCAATCCGAGACACAGATTTAGGCTCATCAACATGTCCCTGGGACAGTAGAAACCTGAAGTCTCCTGAGCGGGCAGTCAGAAGTGTGGAAGTCCTTTGAATGAGATGCCAAGAACCAGCTACCTTCTAGTCAAGAATTCCTGCTTCTCCATCACTGGACTTCATCGCTCCAAAGGTTACTGAACCGCACACATAGCCTCCCAAAACAGGGTGCAAGGAATATTAGCGAGCTTGCGCAAGTGTTATAACTGCGTTATAAGTGTTGAAATCAGAAATCCCTCAAACTGTGGGGGGAGATTACAGCTGGATGATTCTACCGAGCATCCCAGTTAAAGTTAAAGAAAATCCTGAGAAACAAAGTGCCTGCTTCCACGCTGCCTCACACACGCAGGGAAAGGTCATTGTTCAATCCTGTTGGTCTCATAATGACACAAATAAAAGTAAAAGAACTCTGTTCTAACTCTGCATCTTCTGTAAGAATCTCTTCAGATCGACCACAGGCATCGGGGACACATTAAGCAGGAGGAAGTGCAATAACTGCATTTTTAAAAAAGATTTTCTTTCCATAACTTTTATGAATAGTATTCCCTCCTATTGTCTGCAAATAGGTACAGCCTCAGGGAAAGAAACTGCACAAGGAGCCTCCAGCACTAAAACAAACTTCATTAGCTATAATGATTAACTAAAAGTACCTTTTACGCAGACTAACCTTTAACCTGCAAATGGCATCTCCTACCGTCAGAGTAAACATTATCTTAATCACCTGTGAGTCATTTAAACTAACGACTGATTTACAAGAAGAGTCAGCGTTGTCAAAACAGAGCAGAACACTTGGCAAAACTTTTAACAAACATTTAACATTTAACAAAGTACCTGAAGATACAGTTTAAAAGTAAAGTTTCTAAATGGCGTAATTTCCTCTTTCCTCGCAAAGAAACTTTCATCTGATAAGCAACAACTCGGTGTGACAGGGAGATGAGCTTAAGGTGCAGAACTCATGTAGCGACAGTCGTGGCAGCTACTTTTAAAACACACTTAGCCTGTGACCGGTGCATGCAACAGTCAGTTAGCTGTTAGCTGTGAATGACATCCACATCTTCTCTGTCTATTTGGCCTTGAGGTGAACCAGTTTAACTCCAGCAGCTAAATCAGTCTACACTGTAGCAATGAGTACATGTCACCTCTCAGATAAAAGGTGGAGCAGTGTCCTTTTTCTTTTAAATTGATGGGGCTTACAAAGAAGATGCTTTCAGAATCTAACAGATTCTCATGATTTTCATCTATACTGTTGCTCCCACTGAAGGAAATAGCCTGAATGTAACATTCACACAATCCCCATGCAGGAAACCAGCTGAGACGTAAACTGTGAGTGATGAACAGTGGGAGTCTCTGTGTGTGCATCACCTGTGTGCAGTCCAGCGTATAAGAAGCCTCATGCTGTTCTCATTCACCTGGGATCCTGGGAACTGCTCGGGTGTGTCCGCTGAAGCCTGGAGCCCTGTGGCCCTCAGGGATCTCGTCCTGGACCCACAAGGACAGACAGAGTTACTCAGCGGGCACAAGCATGATGGAAGAGCAAAAAACAGATCCCGATCATGTGGTTAAAGTAAGGTTTCTGTACAGGACGATGCTTACTGTAGGGAAACCTGACAAAAATAGCAACACTGCTCTTCTCTGGTGCACGCTAACATTCCGAGACGCGACTGGAGTTGGATTTTGCAGAAATAGCTGCATGGACCTTTCATTCCTTTGTTTCAGTGACAGACACAGAAAACAGTTTTTGAGGAAATGGTGAACGTAAACTGTGCTCCGATACCAAAATGATTCAACATCGGTTGATTTTAGATCTCGGGTAAAATCAGAAGTGGCCCGCAGGGGTAAAAAGGAAACTATTGATAAAGACAAGCCTACAGGCAGTTGTGCAAAGAGTTTTCCAAATCAGAAGCGCTAATCAACATCCGAAAACTAAAGTCTGCACAGACTGTCACAATATGAAATTCGTTGAAACAGCACAGGTGCGCTGAAACTGTTCTGAAACTCCACAGAAGCCCCAGTGTTGTAAGCTCAAAAAGTTCCCTGAGATCTGTGAACTCTTAATGCTGTTCATCTCAGTAAAAGTGCTGTAATGACCTCCACACATAGATGATGATACAGAAACTTTCTCTGTTTTTTTGTTTTGGTATTAACATCAAATGTTGTGGCGTTTAAAAGTCAGTTATTATATCTGTTTGTAATATAAAACTAATGAAATAGCACAAAATTGCACCGAATGTTAAGCACGGCGCAGGCCCCCCATCGAGCTTCCAAACGCAACAGCCCCACGTAACTAGTCTCATTTTATTATAGTTTATATTATATTTTATTTTTTTCTCTCGTTAAAGTCAAATATGTGATGCAGTTAGGATGTTGAAGAGAAGTTAGCAAACGTCTGCGTATTGAAAAATGCTAAAAAGCGGCTCTGGGATGTGAAGTTGTGCACAATTTTTACGTCGCCGTTTTCTTTTGAGAAAAGCTGCCAAATGGTCGCAACTGTTCATACTTTGACGGCAACAAGAATGAAAATCATCCCAGCAACACGTTGACATTATCAATGGTAATAAACATGCAGAATTAGTTCCAGCGGAATGTTTTTTTTTGTTGTTGTTATTAAGGAGGAGAAGCGGTCAGCTGCAGCAGCCCGGAGGTCACGCGCTTCTGATTGAAGAAACGAGATCTGATATAGAGACTGTCGCAGGCAGCATTTACACTTCGAATGGTAAAGCCCATTTACGCTGGTTGCTGGGCACTAAGAAAAAAAACTGGACCAAGATGATAGTAAAATGTACCGTTTTCCACCAGAGGTTGAGCAAGGCGTCACAAAAGAAGGATATTCGTTTTTACAAACGCGCCCTGTCACGCAGTGATGAGAGGTTGCAGCTCAATAAGAGGTTGTTGCTGTCGCTACTCGTCGCAAAAATGGGGTAAGGAGTAGTAGATTGCTTTCCAAGAAACAAAGATAAGGTCCCACAGCATGACTCGACTTAATACGAATGGCCGCTACTTATTAACGTCAAAAACTGGGTGGCCGTTATCGCTGCTTTATAGCCACAACGCATTGAATACAAAGCAAAACCGTTAAGCGTTAGATTATCTTTAAAACTACCTTAATTTGGTTTTTGCAAGTCGGTGTTTCGATTATTTACCGTTTCATAGATTCCAACGATTCTTCATGACGTACACTTTAGGTGTGATAAACCATAGCTCCCTCTGGTTTGCCATTTATACCTCCCTCGGTCTCGGAGACTGTGAAATAGTCAATTAGAAGCAGCAACACTCGTTATCACTTCCGCTGCCATCAACGACGTTTAAGAAGACCCTATCAGTAGTTCGGGTCTGAAATACGTACCCCGATGACGCAATACGTAAATTTGCATTTGAGACGGGTTGATGTCAACGTTAAACTCGACTATCAGCTGCCCAAATTAATTATCTCCCTTAGCGTAGGATACAATGTAGACATTTACATAGACGCCGCATTGACTGCTGCCGCTCAGAGAGCGGCATGCCCACAGGGCGGCCATCTTGGTACAGTGCCATTCGCTACAGTACATTACATCTAAGAAGGAATGGTGTTTCTACACTGTAAAGAGATAACAAAATCAGTCCGTTGTCAAGCTATTTTCACGAGGTTTGTTTGTCAGACGTCAGGCATGACAGACAGAGATAGATAGATTGAACGGAAATAACCCAGAAAACGCTCAGGTGTACTCAGGTCATTATTTAAAGAACTTATGTAAAATATTCAAATTAGTATTTCCATTTTACCCTAGTAGCATTCAAACTCGTCTTTCTGCTCTTCATTTATGAAGTTTTTCTTTGAAAATATTACATGCAGTTACTCACAACATTAGAATGAGGTTCAGCTGCAGGGAAATGCTGAGGCATTTTTATATATCCAAGCACCCTGTATCATAGCTACATGTGTGACGTTTTTAACAAATCAATATTTGAAAATCGCTCCAAAATTCAGGGAATAATTCTACCTTAAGATTGAGGAGCACCTCTTTCCTTCGTAAGTTCATGCACGGCCTTCCACTGTCGATGCGGCGTCCATAGATATTATAAAAGATGCTTTATGCTGTTCTTTATGTCCATGGGATACACCCATGGACATATACACATATAGGGACCATTGTTTAAGGAAGAAAGGAGATATTCCCACAATTCCTTCCGGTCACAGCTTTTATAGCAACGCTCCAGTATGTTTTGTAGCCTTTGACAACACAATGTTTCACATTAATTTTCTGTCATTTTTTAGTTTGATAAAGTAACATTCTATAATCATCTCTAATATGATATATATATATATAAAAACAAACAAAAATAATTTTCCTTATTTATTTTGTACACTGAAGCAGTTTTGTTTCCCCATTTCAATATTAAATACAGATAAAAAATAAAAGCAATTTTTTTCTAACAACAATTACGCTTGTTTGTTGTCTTAAACCGCTGTGCTGGGAACTCCCACTGCACTTGAACCACTAACAGGCTTCATTTATGTTCACATCAGATATTTCTGGCCTTTTTGTACAAGAACATTTGGTGCAAGGGATCTCATTGAATGCAAGCTGATATAAAAAAAGATGTTATGCTCCATTGTCTTTCTTTGCAACCACTACAGAGAACAGGCAGGTTTTTGTTCTACTGCAGAGGTTGCTTCAGGTCAAACAGTCCTGTTCCACCTCTGACCACTTTTCCCACCACCAGGCAGGCTGAGGGTGACGCCAGCTGATCATGTGACCCTGAAGATGAAAGGAAAAAAAAAAAAAAAAAAAAAAAACAGTCATTGATGACACCAAAAAGCAAACAGGTCTCATTTTTCCAAAAGTATTGCTCTTCACTCAATGTTCTGTGTACAGACTACTTACAGCCTCATCTGTGGAGTTTTATAACCTAATGGCAGGCTTTAAACAATGAATGCAGAAGTGTACCAACAGAATTATATGGGCTGTGTAAATATATATTCATGCTGAGTACAGCAGTGAGGAATAATAATAATAATGAAACATCCACACATTATTCTTTCCTCACCCAACATGGTGGCCTGTTTGAGGAATTTGTAGCTGGTCTCGAAGGTCATCTGCTGCAAAGGAGAGGAGTTGGACTGGATGGCGTGCCGGTTTAATGGCTTATATACCCCTTCGAAACACATGTAATCTGCCACCAGTGACAGATGCCGGGGGTCAACCTCGATACCTGGAGGCAGACGGAGAAGCAGTCACGATCTGAGTGGTCCTGAGAGCCTTTTTATCCACTGTGTGTGTGTGTGTGTGTGTGTGTGTGTGTGTGTGTGTGTGTACCATAAACTGCAAAGACATCTTTGATTTCCTTCTCGATGACTTTCAGAGCCACTTCGATCCCATAGGTGTTAGCCATGGCGTGGACCTCGTTGGAGTACAGCCTGTTCAGGTCCAAAATCTGGACAAATCAATTTGCCGTGTGATTAGTTAAAATAACAAGACCCACGGTTCATCATCAGCTGTCATTCCGGTTTCTGAGAGATGTTTCCTAAAATAACTCCACAAATACCTTACAAAACAGTAAGTAATAACTTGTAATGGTCTCAACTACTGGAATCCAAATGTGTAACTAACATATAGTTTAGTTAACCAGCTTAACAGGAGATTTCAGTCGAGTCACTCTAATCTCTCATGGGAAACGCTTTGTCAACAGTTTGCTCCACAGCATGAAATGACACAACAACCCACTGTGAACCAGACCAAGCCATTAAGATAGGAATCATGTAAAGTCATAAAAGCTTTCATATCATGTTCTTTTTCTCTCCATTACCACCCAGTTTCAGTTAGAAATAGTTAGTCCAAAAATGTTCAAAAGTCAGTAAGAAATACCCAGAAACCTGCTTCAGAGAAGCGAATACCAAGTGAAACAGTGCCAGCACAAAGAGAACCGAGTTTGGCTGCGGAACAACTTTATGATCAGACTCATTCCTTCAAACTGTCCGTGACTTTTAAAACTTGGGTGTAGTTCAAAAACTGAAGGCCTTTGGCTTGGGATGTGCAGCGCTCATCAGAGCAGGGGAAGAAGAGCCCGCACGTGCAAATCATGCTCGCTTTGCAACAACTGCTGAGCGACAGAAAGGATAATCGGGAAGTTCATCTGCTAAGGTGTTGATAACGCCCTACAGATCTGTTCTCACGTCCACAAATGGTTCACCACATTCTACGTGAAACAGAAAAACCACATACGTCGCTGTACTTGAATATTTCATGCATGTTGATGCCCTCTGTGTTGAGAACGGTCTCTTTTTCTCCACACTTCGCTGTGCTTTCGCTCAGCAGGCAGCGGGTCAGGCCCTTGGTTTCCATGATGACCGCGTTCTGGGCCAGTGTCGACAGGACTGAGGTGAGGTCGAAGTGCACCCTGCTCACAGGCAACTCCAGTTCCACCTGTGAGGAGGGAGAGGGGACCCATAGATGAGACATAACATCCATAGGTTCAATTCTAAGCAATCATTTTTCAGCATGAGTCTTCAAGCAGAAATGGGTAATCAGAGGTGACGTCTCCTGAAAGCAGATCGATAGGCCTAAAAACAGGTCAGAATATGTCAGGAGTTCCATTTTAAATGATTTTCTGTTAACAGTTAAAGGAGAGACGAAAACATAGCCTGCTCCTCTAAAGCTCAGCATATAACACGTTGCAGTAACAAAACGAAGCCAAAGTGCAGAAGCAGCGTGTGAAAAACTGCTTAACCTGCATGATTCAGTTGAGCCAATTTAAGCAACAACTTGAAGTACTTGTTCTCTGTACGATGCCATCAGTCTTGAGGTTTGTGGGCATTCATTCGTACAAAGCTGTCAGGGATCATTATCCTGTTTCAATGTCTGCAGTGACATGATGTGCATGTTTTATCACACCATCTCTTAGTGTTTTGCCGTTTCTGAGCATTGCACGGTCTGACCTTGGGGTGAACTTGCTGGAACATCCAGTCCAAGGAAGACTGACAGCTGTGCTGAAAGTTCTTTTTCTTTCCTGTGTTAACACACACCTGAATGCTCCAGAGCAGCAAACTGACATATGGTCTGCTTTTATAGAGGTGCTCACACCTGCTGCTGATCAATTAATCAGGAACAATCAATTAAGCTGTTACTTAACCTGTTAATTCCAATGGAAGCAGCAATACTGCTGTTATTTAGGCTTAGATTTGGTTCAAGAATGACAATGGATTGAATATTCTATGTGTATTTAAGCAGGAACTTATATGGAGCAGATGTTTTTTAAATTCTTTTTTATTTTTTTTAAATCAGGTCCTGATATATATATATATAAACGCTTTGAATTGAGTGTAATGTTATTTCACGTGACATTACAGTAGGTATTGTTGAAAACTGAAGGAAAGCAAAAACCTAGAAAGAACTCTAAATCATTAAATCATGTGGTGCAACACTTCCAAGCTTACCTCGCACCAGAGTTCATTCTGCTGATCGAATCTGTATTCCCGGATGGCAGGGTTTACCTTCAGCACCGAGTTCACCCTCATTTGGGGCAAGGACTCTTCTCCTGCCACCCTTTTCACTCGTTTCTTCCCCTTCGCTGCCTGTGCTCCTGCAGACTCTGGCTGAGGCTCCTCGGCGGTGCTCGCCTGTGCGTTCTCCACAGCCTCCCCCTCCCCTTGTTCTTCTATATCCTCAGCGTCCTCGCCTTCATCCTCATCCTCACTTTCATAGTCAACCTGCGGGCCAAAAGCAGTGCTTTAGGAGGTGTTACATGATGGATTAACAGCCAAACCCTACTGGAACAACAGTTTAACTCATTTACAAATGAGGAGGTACCAGTTTTAGGTCAGAGCCTGGGCTGAACCAGTTCTTTATCCCTCATCTGAGGGAAAATTTGTTGTATCAAAGCCCACGAAAATGACCGTCGAGACTAAAACGCACTCTGTTAAACTTTATCAAATAAAGTAGGCTATGCACTGAAAATCTGTTTGTTAAACAGTCTCCTGGTTGTTAGTAGAGAGGTCACATCTGCCCAGATGGTTCAGTACTTTTGGGATAATAAATGATGATGAACATGAACTAGTTTACTTTTAATCAATGTGAGAGACAGCACTGCCTGGCCAAAAAGAAACAACTCAGGAAATGATCTGGGGTTATTTCAGTGGTTTCAGGGATATGTTCTGCTTTGTCTCGTGTCCAATAAAATGAGGAGAGCCAACTACCCGAATATACTGAACAATCAGGTTTTCCCCAAAATAATCACATCTTTTCTCTGTTCTCCCCCTTTCCTGACGGTACAGTGATATTCCAAGCTGACAATGCCAGGATTCATCAGTTCAAATTGGGAAAGTGGTGCGGGAAGCATGAGAAATCGCTTTCACACAGGGATTGGCCACAACGGCTTCCGTCCAGACTGAAACCGAAACGAGGATCTTTAAGACGGGCTGGCTCTGAACTTGCAAATGAAAAATGGAAATGCCATATCAGCTAAACCTCTTCTAACGTTGGAAAATTGCTAAAGTGAATCACGGAGTGTGGAGATTCAGTTGTAGAAAACTGGGCTTCCTGAGGAGTCTGGTTTATGAGGCGTGGCTTCCAGGGACCTCCGGGCATTCAAATTCAGCCACGTTCCTCAGCATCAAACATTCTGATCCGTCTTCATACCTCTTCTTCCTGTTTGTCTTTTCTCTTGGCGTCCGTTGCGTCGGCGTCTCCTTCGTCCCCCTGGTCATCAACAATCTCCCTTTCCTCCTCTCCGTCCCCCTCATCTAACTGCAGAGGATCAACAAGACAAATTTCACTTCAGGATTTATTGTTTTCAGTCAGGAAAAAAAACTGCGCTACACCAAAACTGAAATGCAGTTTTAAGATCCAGGCTCAAGTGAAAACGGGCAAAGAGAAATCATACCTCTGCTGTGCCAGCCGTTCCATCCCCATTGAAGTCCGCATCTCTGGGGTTGGCCTTCCTCGTCTCCACGGCGATGGAGGCCAGTTTGGCAGTGCGCTTCTTAATGGCTTCAAGGAGGAGATAGAAAAACCTGGGAGGGTGGGGGAGAAGTGGAAAACACAGAAGGTATCGGGTTACTCCTGCATGGTTTCTGACACAAGAAGGACCAACACACACACACACACACACCCACACACACACACACACACACGCACCTCGTTTCCATGTAGTGGAGGATCTGATGGGGTGATAACAGCTTATCGTCACTGTAACGGGCAGGTGGAAGGAAATGAAAGGCGACCTTGAATGCCCGCAGCTTTTGGTATTTTTCAATCCGCAGTGTCTCCACCACATCCACTTTCTGTAGTACCTACAAACACACAACTGTGATGAGTTCCTTTTTTCTTTTAATAAATGGTCAACTTTTTATTGGCACCATTCTTATAATTAACAGTGAGTTCTTGTTTTAATGTGTCCACTTCCACAAAGGTCCAGCACCAACACTGAATGCAGTGAGAAATAAATGAGGAAATAAGAGTAAAGGCGAAAAAGGGAAATGCATTTAATCAAAAATCAAATAATCAAAAAGAAAAAGCAGCGTAAGATTAGGGAGGCAAGAAAGAGAATTTGAAAACAGAAAATTAAAAGCTCATCGGTACCTCAGCCAGACACACCCGGGTGAGTTTCTTCCGCAGCATCTTTGCTTTCTTCAAAGCCTTCTTGTTGTTCAGCACTGGAACGCTCATCATGGGGGTTTTAATGTTGGAACTGGCCACCATCAGGATCTCTCTCAGTCTGTAAGGCGGGCAGACATTTATAGAAACGAGCGAGACACGGGGCAATGTAAGCTCTGAAGACCAAACAAACACATGAGCCACAAATCCTGTAACAGTTATGCTTCTATTTGTTTTTGACAACAGTTTCCAGCTGTTGGAAGTGCACAATCTACTGCCAAATATGGCAAATTTTGTGACCCGAGACCTCGACGTCAACCAAGATCACGGTGCGATGTGCAGCAGATTCATTACACATGTAACACGAGGAGCAGAGTGAAGAGAAGAAAGCTACAGCATTCAGTGGGAGACTAAATTACTTTTCAGAACCTTGGGTAATGCTGCAGGAGTTCACAAAGGTAAAGAATGAGGCGTCCTTACCGAGGGATTCCCAAAGTGACGTTCATTTCTCCTCTGCCAGCAAAGTGGAAGGTGTTGAGGGTCATCTGGGTGGAGGGCTCGCCTATAGACTGCGCTGCCAGCAGACCCACAGCCTCGCCCGGGTCACACAGTGAGCGCTGCCACTTGTAATGTAACAGCTGACGAAGGCTGCCAACACAGAGAAGAGCGACGCTCAGTAATGACACAAAAAAAAGAAAGTGCCAATCACGAAAAAGTCTAAATAAAAACAGAACGCATTAATCTGCAAATCCCATTAAACAATATTTGAGTTCCAATAAAAAGCTACAAAACGGCAAAGGTTGGAAGTGAGACCTGAGGGCCTGAAGGTCACAGGCATCTTACTGCTGCTTCTCAATAGAGTCCCTTGCACACAGAAAAGGATCCAGATTCTCTCAGTCTTTTGATGGTATTATGGAATGTAGATGATGGAAATCTTCAAAGCTTTCACAATTCCACATTGAGCAACATTATTCAGCACTTGTTTTTGTCGATGACTGAACCTCTGCCCAGTCTTTACTTCTGAGAGCCTCCACCTCTCTGAGGTGCTCTTCTTATACCCCATAATGTAAGAATAAGAAGCAACATGTTCCTCCGGCTGTCTTTGTTTGTTAAAACATACTTAAAAATGATTGAACATTTTCTCACTTTCAATATTTCACCTTTTCCACTGTGAATAAAATAAAGCCGTCCACGTCGTTGCATTCTGTTTTTACATAGGATGAGGTTGTCTCTAAGTATATACTTTTCTGTATTCTACTGTGTACTGGGAGGCACCTCTGACATTTAGTCCACCTTCGTAGACTGAAATCCAGAAGTTAAAATATTAGAAATGCTTTTCACTGTAACCACAATTCAAATCGCAGCCTCCAAACCTTAAAAAAGCAGCTTAAGTTCTCAGAGACCAACAATGCTGAAGGTCACGGCTCCGTGAAGCACAGCAGGACAAAGTGTACCAAAACGAATGAGGCAGTACTTCTTAAAATCACTAGTCCAGCAAAAATGAGGACTGAAATAGTGCGCATATGAGGACGACTTAATAAGAATTTGCATGAGTCATGTGGTGACTGAACCCCGCCAGATACTCGTTTTTTTTTTTTTTACTTTACGGAACAAACTTCCAAAATTGAACCAAGAAATGTTCTGTTCTGTTTGTTTAGGCTGTATTTGCTTGTTAAAAAGCAGGATGATGGAATCAAATCCAAACAATCCTGGTTCAGCCTGACATATCTCAATAAAGAGTGTGTGTGCAGAGGGGTGCAGGGCCACCGTGTCAGTGACAGAGAAGATTTCCCACCGTTGTTTGTCTCTCAGTGAGCCACATCACACAAAACAAGTAAGAATGTTGAACTTGAATGTAATCCAGTAAGTTGAGCAGCAGATTCAGATCTGTCACTTTAAAATCATCTTCGGCTGAGGACCAACAGTCTGAATTCCCTTAAGCTACTCACATATTTTGGCTTAAGAAAGTTGAGGCGCATCTTAAAGTTTTTGCTCCTCCAAGCCCTCGTGGTCAGTACCTGTCGGTATCCAGGACGTCTTGACTCATGCTGGTCCTGCTCTGCAGGTACTTCTCTGTGATGTCGTAGAAATTTTCTGACACTGATCCAAAGCACACGTCGGGCCTAAAGACACCCAGCGAGGGGTCTGGGCAGCGGGAGGATTTCCTGATGTATTTTGTTTTGCTGGCTTCATCCAGAGCGTGCCACTGCTGTACAAGCTGAGGAGAACACAGTTTGAATTACAGTTTGGGCTAGAGACAGGAGAAACAGAGAGACACATCAAAACTGACTGATCTTTGACTTTTCTATTTTGCTGTAACTACCTGCAGAACAGCAAGATCTCTGTTGGAGGCGGGCTCGGTTCCCTGCATGGTCTCTTTTAGTTTTGCCAACTTCTTCTGGGAAAACAGCAGGAACGCTCCTGACACAGATTAACACACAAGCATTACATGGCAGATGCTTGCAAAAGCAATTAAAACATACAGCATTCAAATTCTACACCCATAATAAACTGGATAACAAAGGCTGCGAGCTAAAACTTGTTATCTACCTCTCCAAGGA